>NC_085841.1:296795901-298045901 GCF_035594765.1 Anolis carolinensis
ACCAATTTGATTGGCAGCTGAATATTTATTCAACCCTGATGTTGAAAATGTGTCCTCAACTACACTTGCAGGCAACAGGCCATATTAGAAGCTGCAAGCTCAAAGCTTTCTTTGTCCAACATGTCACTGCTGCCTTTCAATGTCACCTGCCTAGGGTCTTCTGTGACACAAAACTGTCCCTTTAGGTTATGTAAGTGGGATCTGCAAAGGAATGTTCTTCTTCCCTCCCCTGCCCCAGAAGTGAGCTTGCATTTCACATCCAATGAATAGTTCTAAGCCCACTGTTTTTGTATTTGCCCCTTTAATATATTTTAAAAATTTATCTTTATATCTCGGGTTGCCCCCAAGACTGCAGGTATTCATTTTTGGCAAAGTTTTTTCCCCTATTGGCCATGTAAATTACAACATTCACAGCTTGAACAGTATCAATAGGTAGAACAATACAAACACTATCAAAAATACTGCTGTGTGCTTTCCTTCCTTCTCTCCCTCCATGTGCATCCATCTGTCTGTCTGTCTCTCAATGTTATGGCAAGGTTTACACATTTTAAGAGATGGAAAATGTTGATTCTAGTAAGTTTAAGAATCTAGAAAGATAGAATTCCCAAAGTTGTATTTCAAAGGGAGCAATCTAAAGGCCAACTTTAATTATATTGATTATTGCAATTTCACATATGCTATAGTGTAGTCTTGAATTTTGAAGTGCCTATGTTCATTATAACAATCCTGCAGGTATACATTCAAGAAGACTCTAAAAATGCACACAGCTATGTTTATCCATAGCAATCAAACCAGTTCTAGAAGTTTCTATCCTGGGCTTTGATGAGGGTTGTTTTTTTTTTTGGTTGGGGGGGGGGGCTACATTTCTAAGAATTTCACAGCTAACATGGCCAGTGACTAAGGAATTCTGAGAGCTATCAACCAAAAATATTTTTCCAGGCTCTGTTTTTATCTCCACCATGAGCACATATCATTGAAAGTTAATGGGTTTTAACTGCCCATTTAGGATCAAGTTGTATTAATGTATTTTCCAAAACAATAGCAATGGCACATGACAATACACAATTGGCAGGGAAGAAAAAGAAGAATCCCTCACTGCTGTGTCAGACTTGTATCTAAACTCAGAAGTAACAGGAAAAGCTAAGGGGCTAACAGTTGATGTCTTCATTCTTGCTGATTAAAAATCTGGGGACTTCAGTCTTGTAAACCATGGCTCCACCATAACAGTGATTGAATTAAAAATATTGCATTCAAGAAAAACAAAGAAAAGCCCATTGCATCAATATCTTGGGGGTGGGGGTGAGGGAGAGAGAAACAGCACTGAGATTTGTTTGCTTAGATCAAGAGTGGGAAATATAGTTCCCCAAGGCAGTCTTGTGGCCCTCGGGGTCTTCCAGGGATTATATTTTTGGAATACATGGAAATGCACTCTTGGATGGGGGTGGGGGGGGGGGTAAAGCCAAAAATATATTTAGGGAACAAATTTTTGTTTATTTACTTACCTATTTACTTATTTTGTGATGCAAAATAATAGGCTTTTCCTTAATCCCTCCTTATTATCCAACATATTCACTTATGTCAATCCTCAAAGGAAACAGGTCTTGGTAGTAGGTGACTCCCTCCTTAGAGGAACGGAAGCCATCATTTCCAGACCGGATGGGATGGCTCGAGAAACATGCTGCCTCCCGGGGGCAAAAATACACCATATCACTCAGAGGCTCAGCAGGCTCCTAAAGCCCCATCACCCTCCCCACCTTATGTTGATACATGTAGGTACCAACGACACCGCTAGGCATACTTTTCAAAAGATCACAAATGATTTTCGAGCTCTGGGAACAAAGCTAAAACTGTATAATGTACATGTGATCTTTTCATCCCTCCTCCCTGTTGTAGGACACGGCTCTACAAGGGCCGGAAAAATAGTACAGGTCAATAACTGGCTCAGAAAATGGTGTCAAGAGGAGCATTTTGGCTTCCTTGACCATGGTCTACTCTTCCAAGAGGATGGACTACTGGCAAGCGATGGGGTGCATCTCACACAAGTAGGAAAACAACTTTTTGCACACAGACTCACGAACCTCATCAGGCGCACTTTAAACTAGATCCACTGGGGGAGGGGAACAACAGCCTGGCGAACAATATATTACCCACAACCACAGGGAACCGCCGAAAGGCTAAATGGAGGGCTGCACAAACACAGCAAGGACCAAGTACAGAGAGCACAATAATCCCAAATAAACAGTTCGAGAGGAGGTCACAGGGGCTTACATGTCTTTACACTAATGCTCAGAGCATGGGAAATAAGCAAGACGAACTCCAACTCCTAGCACAGCACCACACATACGATGTCATAGGCATCACTGAAACCTGGTGGGATGACTCCCATCACTGGAATTTAACCATTGAGGGCTATAACCTCTTTCACAGAAATAGAACAAAGGGGAGAGGAGGGGGAGTAGCTTTATATGTCAAAAACAGTTACGTTGCAGAAGAAATGCAAGACTGTAATCCGGGAAACCAGCTTGAAAGCATCTGGATAAGAATCAAGGGAACCGGGACTCAAAAAGATCTTGTCGTGGGTGTCTACTACAGACCTCCGAGTCAGGATGAAGGGCTTGATGAAGCCTTCTGTCAACAGCTGACCAAACAGGCACAAAGAAGAGATATAGTAGTCATGGGCGATTTCAATTATCCCGATATCTGCTGGAAAACAAACTCAGCCAAGAGTACAAAGTCCAACAAATTCCTCACTTGCCTTGCAGATAATTTTATGGTCCAGAAGGTAGAAGAGGCAACAAGGGGATCAGCAACTCTTGATCTAATCTTAACAAATGTGGAAGACCTGATCAATACAGTTGAAGTGGTTGGATCCTTAGGGGCAAGTGACCATGTGCTCCTGGAGTTTGCAATACAAAGGAATGCTGAAACTAAGACAAGTCAAACACGCATTCTGGACTTTAAGAGAGCTGACTTCCAAAAAATGAAGGAATTACTGAGCGGCATTCCATGGACGCCGATATTAAAAAACAAGGGAGTTAAGGATGGATGGGAGTTTTTCAAAAGTGAAATACTCAAGGCGCAAATGCAAACAGTGCCAACAAAGAAGAAAAATAAGACAAATGCAAAGAAGCCAGAATGGATGTCCAAAGAACTTCTAACTGAGCTAAAGCTCAAAAGTGACATGCACAAGAAGTGGAAAAGGGGAGAAATCACCAAAGAAGAATTCAAACGTATAGCCAACACCTGTAGGGAAAAGGTTCGCAAGGCTAAAGCGCAAAATGAGCTCAGGCTTGCCAGGGACATAAAAAACAATAAAAAAGGCTTTTTTGCTTACGTTGGTAGAAAAAGGAAGAAAAAAGAGGCGATAGGGCCACTGCAAGGAGAAGATGGGGTGATGGTGACAGGGGACAGGGAAAAGGCAGAACTGCTCAATGCCTTCTTTGCCTCGGTCTTCTCAGAAAAAGAAAGCCATCTTCAACCTCAGCAACACGGAATGGACGAAGGATTGGGGGAAATCCAACCCCAAATAGGGAGACACGTTGTCCAGGAACACCTGGCCTCTCTAAACGAATTCAAGTCCCCAGGGCCAGATCAGCTACACCCAAGAGTACTGAAGGAACTAGCGGAAGTTATTTCAGAACCACTGGCAATTATCTTCGAGAGTTCTTGGAGAACGGGAGAAGTCCCAGCAGATTGGAGGAGGGCGAATGTGGTCCCTATCTTCAAGAAGGGAAAAAAGAACGACCCAAACAATTACCGTCCGGTCAGCCTCACATCAATACCAGGCAAAATTCTGGAAAAGATCATTAAGGAAGTGGTCTGCGAACACTTAGAAACAAATGCGGTCATTGCTAACAGTCAACACGGATTTACCAAAAACAAGTCATGCCAGACTAATCTGATCTCTTTTTTCGATAGAGTTACGAGTTGGGTCGATACAGGGAATGCTGTGGATGTAGCGTACCTGGATTTCAGTAAGGCCTTCGACAAAGTCCCCCACGACCTTCTGGCAAACAAACTAGTAAAATGTGGGCTAGACAAAACTACGGTTAGGTGGATCTGTAATTGGCTAAGCGAACGAACCCAAAGGGTGCTCACCAATGCGTCGTCTTCATCATGGAAAGAAGTGACAAGTGGAGTGCCGCAGGGCTCCGTCCTGGGCCCGGTTCTGTTCAACATCTTTATTAACGACTTAGACGAAGGGTTAGAAGGCACGATCATCAAGTTTGCAGATGACACAAAACTGGGAGGGATAGCTAACACTCCAGAAGACAGGAGCAGAATTCAAAACGATCTTGACAGACTAGAGAGATGGGCCAAAACTAACAAAATGAAGTTCAACAGGGACAAATGCAAGATACTTCACTTCGGCAGAAAAAATGGAAATCAAAGATACAGAATGGGGGACGCCTGGCTTGACAGCAGTGTGTGCGAAAAAGACCTTGGAGTCCTTGTGGACAACAAGTTAAACATGAGCCAACAATGTGATGCGGCTGCTAAAAAAGCCAATGGGATTCTGGCCTGCATCAATAGGGGAATAGCGTCTAGATCCAGGGAAGTTATGCTCCCCCTCTATTCTGCCTTGGTCAGACCACACCTGGAATACTGTGTCCAATTTTGGGCACCACAGTTGAAGGGAGATGTTGACAAGCTGGAAAGCGTCCAGAGGAGGGCGACTAAAATGATTAAGGGTCTGGAGAACAAGCCCTATGAGGAGCGGCTTAAAGAGCTGGGCATGTTTAGCCTGCAGAAGAGAAGGCTGAGAGGAGATATGATAGCCATGTACAAATACGTGAAGGGAAGTCATAGGGAAGAGGGAACAAGCTTGTTTTCTGCTGCCCTGCAGACTAGGACACGGAACAATGGCTTCAAACTACAGGAAAGGAGATTCCACTTGAACATCAGGAAGAACTTCCTCACTGTGAGAGCTGTTCGACAGTGGAACTCTCTCCCCGGGGCCGTGGTGGACGCTCCTTCCTTGGAGGCTTTTAAGCAGAGGCTGGATGGCCATCTGTCGGGGGTGCTTTGAATGCGATTTCCTGCTTCTTAGCAGGGGGTTGGACTAGATGGCCCATGTGGTCTCTTCCAACTCTACTATTCTATGATTCTATGATTCTATGCAAGGGCAGTCTCCTCCAATGTCTCCTATGGGGGCAGTGTCCCAGTCCTGTCTTTGATAAATGGAGATCTGAGTGCTGGAATATAATAGGTTAATTATGAGTGCAAATACACTGTAGAATTAATGCAGTTTGACCCCACTTTAACAGCCTTCCTATGGAATCATGGGAGTTGTAGTTTCACAATTTCTTTACCCTTCTCTGCCAAAGATGGCTGTACCTCACTAAACTACAATTTCCAGCATTCCACAACATTGAACCATCACAGTTAAAAGTGTGTCCAGTTGCATTAATTCTACACTAGATGCACTCTATGATAATGACATTCAGAGGCCAAAGGATCCTTGGCCTCCAAATGTTGTGCCTAATTCTGGGGCAATGTGTATGTGAATGAATGGCTCTTGATTCAAACAGAGAGGGTGCTACTTTGTTAGACAGAGGATAGATGCAAAACAATGGAGCCAAATATCCCATACAATTGTAACAAGCATGGGATGTCAGCAATCACTCGTTATAATCGTTATAACTCGATTTCTTAGCATTTAGCAAGAAGACAAATCTGTTATCACTGGTCTTCAGAACACTCTCCTGCATAAAAATGGTGTGTCACATGCATTGCTTGATGTAACAAACAACTACTACAAAAGAGTAAACAGTGATTCCAGTTAACCTGCAAGTCGCTGGTTTTGTTTTACATCTTTCAGTTCCTTTGGCTATTGCTGCTTAGCAACCTAAACAGAGCTTTCTCAGTCTGTATTTATTCTAGCAGGATTTCATTCCTGCCACCATTTCTTTTTTTCTCTCTCTCTTTTGGAAAATCTATATCTGAGGGAGGGGGAGTTCCCCCAAGAGAAGAAAGGGATGCTTGTACTTCATTTTTTAACATCAGATTATGGGCACCTTACCATCCTTTTCTTAAAATATACATATTTGTACTTGACCAGTAGCAGAAGAATAAGATGCCATCTATTTCATCATCATCATCATCATCATCATCATCATCATCATCATCATCATCATCATCATTTAATTACTTATTAATCGCTCTCCATCCAAGATGCTCTAGGAGATTTACAAGATAAAATTGTAAAGGATAAAAATACATACATACAAATATTGATAAAATTAACATAGATTAAAAGCTCTAGTAAAGAGCCAGGTCTTGAGTGCTAGGGTAAAAGGCCCTAACTCACACATGGCTCTCATATAGGGCAGCAAGGCGAATGCATAAGGCAGGGGCAGAAATAGAAAAAGCTCTGCGTCTGGTCCTTTCTAAGTGCACTTCTCTAGGGCCCAGTATATAAAGTAAGTCGCGTTGGGATGGTCGCGTTGGGATGGTCCCCCTATTTACTGGGGATTAGAAACATTTTTCCTCCTTGTCTTTGGTGCCCACACGAGAAACATGTTTCTGATTTGAGCCCCATCTACAAATCACAGTGCTATGTGGGAATGGACACAGGTCTCTGTTTCAGACGAGCTATTTGAACCAATGGCTCCTATCAAAATGCTTTCTTGGAAGACCCTGTGTTTCACAAATGCTTTCAAGTAGTTATGCAGTTTCTGACTAACAGGCATTGAGGGGCATGGGAGCAGGGAGGGAGGGAGGGAGAGAGAATGCCGCATCACTGACTCACCATAGATCCTGCATCATGTACTGTGCGAAGGGAAATTAGACTTGAAGAGATTTGTTTTTCCACTGTAACTGTTCACCAAAAGTGGAGTTTTAGTAGGGTACCTGGTTATTTGAGGACAAGAATTGATAAAGATAACAAGAGGAACATATTCTGCTACATTAACTCGAGGCACCCTAGAAGATGCCATTGGGTAAAATATTGAAGAAAGAGTTGGAGAAATGCTGAAAAGCTCCTTAACCTAGCTTCATTCTATGTCTCCACTCTTTCTTTCATTTCTCCCACTTATGACCTTATCTGGGGCCCCTTCTACACTGCCATATAATCCAGATTATCAAAGCAGATAATCCACTTTGAACTGGATTATATGAGTCTACGCTGCCATATAATTCAGTTCAAAGCAGCTAATCTAGATTTTAAAAACAGTTTTGGAATGGATCTTAGAGGCCACATGTCAGGAATGATTAGAACTCATGGAGTATGGCTTAGCCAAAGCAAGTGATTGTGGAGGGACTAGATGCAATTCCTTTGGGCATTTTCCTAACAAGCACACAAAACATGGCTACCAGTGTTGTGCAATATTTAGCTTGTCACATTCTTATATGGACAAAGAGAATGAATATAAAGTATTGCCTTGAGGTGTCCATTGCATCTGCTCTGCAATCTAGTCTGAACTTTAAGGAAGCTATCCAAAGTGCAGTTCCAGTTTAAGAGATAGAAATTGTCCTTTTATATGGACAGGTTGCTTACCTGTAACTGTATTTCTTCTAGTAGTCCTCTGAATTCACAAATATGGGTTTACTGTGCATGCACAGGCACTAACGGAAGGTTCTGATTTTCAAGTTGGCAGTAACCCTTTCCACTCCTCCCCAGGGCTTAAAAGGCACTCCTTAGTTCCTGAGCTGCAAGCAGCAGTGAAAAGGAGGAGGTGTGCATAGTAGAGGGGAAGAGCGGGTGGGTTTGTGTGAATTCAAAGAGGACCACTCGAAGAAACACAGTTACAGGTGAGCAACCTGACCTTCTTCTTCATGGTCTCTGTGAGTACACACATATGGAGACTAGCAACTTGAGGTATAGGTAGGCGGGACATATTTCAAACCAGAAAGTATGTAAATCAAGTATAACATTTATTGTCACATAGCAATAGAAAAGTGCACAATACTGCAGTGCAAAAAACACATTACCTGCTAGGGCAATGGTTAGTAAGTGCAGAAGTGCCATATGGAAACAAATAATCCTTTCTGGCAACAGCAGAAGATGCTTGTAGTTAGAAAGGAATATCTTTCAGTACAAACAACTGTAACAAATGGCCTATTGACCTAGTGCAACAAATAAGCACCATATGCAATGGCACATAAACAAAAGCAGAAACATTACAGTGTTCTTAATACAGACATATGAAAAGGCAATCCAGTGGGAGAGCCTCTGGGAAGAGATATGAAGGCTTAGCTTGTCTGGAGCATAGGTTACAAACAATTGAGATTGAGTTCTGTCCCTATAGAAGAGCAGTGCCCTTCTGACATCCAGGAGGTGCAATTTTTTTTTTCTCCAGAGGAGATGTAGAGGACTGGGAAAAGGCTGGGAAGAAGATCTCCTGGCTAGTGTGTAAGGCAGACACCACTTTAGGGAAAAAGGTAATGTCTGTGCAGAGAACCGCCCAGTCCTGGTGGAAGATGAGGTAGGGCTCATCGATCCTCAGAGCCATCAGCCTAGAGGGGTAACGGCTATGAGGAAAGCTATCTTCCATGAGAATAGTCAAAGATCAGTCATGGCAAGTGACTCAAAAAGGGGTCCGGAGATTTTGGAAAGGACAATTTTGAGGCTCCATCCCGGCATCAGGGGGTAGACAGGAAAGTGAAGTTTGGTGTAGCCTCTGAGGAAGGTCGGCACCAGGTGGCTGATGAAGAGAGAAAGGTTGTTTCTCCGTTGGAAAGACCAGGAAATTTCCATGAGGTAGGCCTTGATTGATGAGAGGGTGAGGAGGACGTCAAATACATCCAAGACTGATGCGATGATCAGTGATGAGCTCCAGGACCCAAGAAAGGCCACAAATTGTGGCCACTGTGGTCTATATAAGTTGTTAGTTCTGACCTTTAAAATTCTTTACGGCCAGGGCCCATCGAACTTTAGGGATCATCTCTCCTTCTCCCATCATCGGAGGTTGCAACGACCATCCCAACGCGACTTTATATACCAGGTCCTAGAGAAGTACACTTGGAAAGGACCAGATGCAGAGCTTTTTCTATTTCTGCCCCTGCCTTGCCACCCTATATGAGAGCCATGCGTGAGTTAGGTCCTTTTACCCTAGCACTCAAGACCTGGCTCTTTACTTGAGCTTTTGATCTACGTTAATTTTATCAATATTTGTATATATATTTTTATCCTTTACAATTTTATCTTGTAAATTGCCTAGAGCATCTTGGATGGAGGGCGATTAATAAGTAATTAGATGATGATGATGATGATGATGATGATGATGATGATGATGATGATGATGATGATGATGATGAAATTGTGATATCTTGTATGCATAAGCTTTTGAGGTAGAAGGCTTGTGGGCTGCTCAGAGTATGTCTCAGAGGCCATATGAAAAGCCAGCTAGGCTTTGATCCTCCAGGCCATGATGTAAAGGGAGGCCATGTCCAGGTGAAGGATCTGTCGGTCCTCCATGGAGAGGAGATGTGGGAGGGTTGGGAATTGATAGTAGCAACCATTGGAAGAGACATATAAGGGTAGGATATCAGACTTTTCTTGACCAGACTATTTTGTTCAGAACAGTGTGATGCGCTCAAGCACTTGCAGAATGAGAGAAATTGGAGGGAAAATGCAGAATGGTGTTCCCATCCATTCCAGGAGAACAGCATCTCCAAGGTATTTGAGTGCTTCAACTGGCATTTATCTCGTACTGTACTGTGTGAGGTGAGTGTTTGCCTCAGAGGCGAAGAAGTCTATCTGAGGCCATCCCCATTGATCAAAGAGGTGGTGCAACTGGTCCAGGTCAAGCTTCCATTTCTGGGAGGGCATCGAAGACCTGCTGTGTATGTTGCAGAGACCGTTTTGGGTCCCTGGCAGGTGGAGGGCCACTGGATAAATCCTGTGTTTGATGCACCAGTCCCAGAGGCAAAGGATCAGCATGAAGAGCTTCCTGGATCCTGTGCCTCCCTGCTTGTTGATGTAATAGAGTATCTGAACTGGCTTGTTCAGGATCAGTCAAGAAAATGTGTGGAGGGTTTTGAAGATTGCCAATAGTTTGAGATAATTGATACAGTGTTTTTTTTGTGTGTGCTCACCATCCATACATAGAGGAGTCTGTTGTGATGGTCTCCTCTGGTTGTGGATTATGGAAGGGGATTCCTCAGCAAACATTGTCATATTGGGTCCACCAGTTCTGAGATCAAAGCATCGGTCTTGGTATGGTAACAAACCAGGAGTTGTGGTGCAGGAGAGGGTTGAAGTGATAGATAAACCATCTCTGCAACTGCCGGAGGTGAAGGCGAACGGGAGATATGACCACTCCCATTGATGCCATATTGCCAAGAAGGACCTGGATGGCTCAGGCTCAACCTGGATGGCTTGGGCTGAGTCTCGACAGTCGGCAATCTGTTTCTGCAAGGTGTTGAACCTCTCCCGAAGAAGGAAAGCCCTTTGCATGGATGAGTTAAACATTGTTCCAATAAATTTTGTTGTTTTTTGTGAGGTTTGCCAGCATTGAGCAGGAGAACTAACAATTCTAAGAGAGATAGAGTAAAGTTCACGTGGGATTGAAGAGTTGCTGATGACCAGTAGGCAGTCATCAAGATATGGTATTTTGCAGCCAGAAGTTTTTAAATTTTTATCAGTATCTGCATTGAACAGTATATATGGAAGAAAACGGAGTAATGTGGCTGGCGGGGCTTTGGCATGGACCCTCTCAAAGACTTGGTTTTTGACAGCTTTAGAGGTTTGTTTGACCTCAGTGCCAAGGGCCTTAGCCATTTGGACCATCTAACCCAAAAAGGCTAGCACATTATCAGTGGGGGAAAGCGGGTCCACACAGTAAGCCTCCAGGTTCAGTTAAAGGTCAAGACCAAAGGACAGTATGGACTCAGAGTGCACAGACTCAACTACCTTGGGTTTCAATACTGTCCTCCTCAGAATGGCAGGGCCGGTGTACCACCTGGGGAAGGATCGAAGGGGGTCGTCACTTTGTTGATGCCACAGGGACCTCTGGGACTCTATATGACGATGGTGAGACAGGGCTTCGCTTCAATGTTGAGCCTTGGGCTGCTTTGGCTAGGCAAGAAGTTCGGTGACCCTTTTCAGGAGATGTCTCCACCAACTGAAAGAGTTTCTGACTGGCTTGCACCAGTGGGCCTAGGGGTGCTTGAGTTTGGATAGGTGCCCGGACAATGGTATGTGTTGATCAGGAAGGAGAGTCCTGAAACTCACCATCAGACAGAGGCTTTGCCACTGGTTCTGGGGACTAAAGTGGAGGTTGAGCTGGTTGTAGGGAAGGTGATGAATGGCACATTGAGGCAGCCAATGAAGTCACCTGGTCCAACCTTGAAGAGGAGTGGGCAGGGTTATCACCAAAACTTGAAAATCAGAGCTTGGGAAGCTTTTCATTAGAGCCTGCACATGAGCAGTAAACCCATATGTGTATGCACAGAGGCCACGAAGAAGAAAGTTATAAACAATTAAAATATACAACTGAAATGTAAAGAATGCTGATTCAAGATCACAGTGCATTGAAATAAAAAGGCAAGAACCCTGAAACATTAAAAGCCCAGAGTAAGAGTCAGGGCCAAAATTGTTTGTGTAACTGGAATGCCAAGAAACTAAGGACTGAATTTCTACTTAGCTATGGAAGTCAACTTGAGTAAGTCACACTCTTTCAGAAGAAGAAAACAGCAAACCTCTTTTGAAAGCAAATATCTTGCCTAGAATAGGGTTTCCAAAAGTTGGGATTGACTTGAATGCATATAGCAATAAGACCTGATGAGACAGTTTCATAACACTGACATTGCCTATTATTAGCAAGTCCATTGGCAAGACAAATTTCTGTAAAACAGAAACAGAATAGAAAAGTCATCACCATATCGGAACAAATCAAATATCTATATATCTGACCTTCCCCAAATGCAGGGAGACCACCAATTCAAATACTATAAAGCATTTTCTTCATGCAGTGTACACCCAGCTTTCACAGCTTATCATGTAACAAGAGGTGGGAGGCACAGTCTTGCTCCTTGTCAATAATTGTACCTACAGCAGAGAAAAGAAACACATGTCTCCTGAATCAGTAAAATAAATGGAAAAAGTAGGGAAATAAATAAATATCTAGTTATGTGGGAACTTGTGATCATTTCCACAATAATATAATCTATGAGCTTCCACCCAGTAAATACCAAGAAGTATTCATGGCACTGGCATAATTGCTACTCATAACACATCATTTCATTATTTCTCATTGTAGAAAGAATTTCACACAAATCATTTTAGAAGTTAGAATATTCAGAATTTGTAAGTAACATACGATAAAAAAATTTTACTGGGGAGAAATTGTGTCAGAATCTGTTGTTGAATCTAGGGATGGACAAATCTATACATTTCCTTTGCAATACATCTGACGTTAGACTTTTGAAGAAATGTGTGAATTTTGATAAAGTTCTTACCAAACAAAATGAATAAAATTGACAATAATTTGAACCTGACAAATCCAATAACTATAGCTATTTCCAGAATGGAAATATCATTATGTATCTTGCTGCTTTGGAGTTATGAAAGATAAGAGACCTATCAGAAAAAAGAAGATGGGAATCCTCATTCAGCACCACACACAAAGCTGAATACATAGGTGCTCATACCTATAAGTATTTAGAATTTAAAACCCTTGGGGATATATATATATATATATATATATATATATATATATATATATAATGTTCCCATCAAATCACTAAGAAATTTGTAAAATTTGGAAAGTTCTAATCAAAAAGTGAACTGAGGCAAATTCTCATCTATCCCTATATTAATTTGACAATCAGCACTCCTGTGCAAAATATAAATGGATAATTCTGAAGTACCAATAAACTGCCTAGGGTGAAAAAGGCACACTAACAATGCTAGCAGATTGCAGACTAATCCAATTAGCCTGTAGTTACAAGGTTGTAGATTAGAAAAATCGGAGTGATCATTTATTTAAGTTTTCACTGAAAGGCTGCATGATGTGTTTATTGAGTATTTAATGCAATGGGACACATTGTGTTTAAGACTTCATATTAAGGCTAAGTGTGTGTGTTAGTAATAATGAAATGACTAATCAGAAAATCAATCTTTGTTTTCCTCTATTTTTACAAGAGATTAGCATTCCTTTTTTGAATGCAAATAAAGCAGGAAATCATTTCTGATTCTAAATTAAATATAGAAAAAATGACCCCATTTTTGTGTAGAAGATAAGCTTTATGAATTAACCTAGCTGTTAGTCCTAACTACACTAGATCCATTCAATCCAAATGAAATAAGTAAAACACCAAAAAACCTGGTGTATACGTGTGTGTGTGTGTACATACACACACACACACACACACACACACACACACACACACACACACACACACATATGGAGGCAGTAGGTGACAGCCAGTGTGGTGTATTGGTTTTGGTACTAGACTAACACACTGGGAAATCAGGTTTGAATCCCTGCTTGCCAACGGAAACCCACTAGGTGATCCTGGACAAGTCTCAGACAAAGTTATGGGCAGACTTCTTCTGAACAAACTCTGCTAAGAACTCTATGACAGGATTTTCCTAGAGTTACCATAAATCAGAACGCACATAACAATAAGGTCAATAAGTAACACTGTGAAAAACATAGGAAATACACACCAACAGAAATACATAAGCAACACCACAGAATAATATATAGTAACTTAAAAGGCCATATCTACCGGTAAGAACATAACTATATAATTATTTCAACACTAACAAATGGAAAGTACATAACTTTTTCAAGAAAAAAGTGTTTATAAGCCAGATAATAAAAATATGAAAACTTAAGATAAGAAATTGACTTTCTTCACAACATCTGACTCTTCACTGCACACATCTCAGCAGGAAACTCGGCACATTCAAGGATAGTATTGGTCACTGCAGACCTTCAAAGAAGTTCTGAAGGAAAGTGCGAGGAGGTTATTTCATACAGTAGAGACATAGGATTAAGTACACTGCTGATACGACATCCTAACAAACCTCCAAAAATGTTGAGATTCTGTTGAGAATATGTGTAGCATAATAGAGTTACTTCATATTTTATTTCTTGTGTCAGAAGCGAACCAAGGGTACTTCATAGGAATATAGAGGAACCAAGACGTACAGACTCAAGGGGGAAGAGCTATGTCCTCTCATTTGCCTAGGAGCACCATGGATTATTGTATAGACCAGGTAGAATGATTGTATAAGGAATGTTCTCTGATTGCCTTAGGCAAGCAAATAAAGTCCAAACACTTGATTAATTTGCATAATTGACGACTATATGAATGCAAGTTACCAATAGGGATCAAGACAAAGTGTCTAAGGTGCCTGCAAGCACAGAATTCTTCAGTGCTTCAACAAACATTGCTGTTTTAAATGCTGTAAATTTTCTAAAACACTGAAGTAAATACTAAATGAAGGATTTACACTGACAAATGGCATTATTTATTTATCACACAGGTCTTTCTGAGCATCTAGCAAATATCCATAGTGATCATATCAGTGAGGGAGTTTTTTCCAGGTATTAAATATAGTTAAAGGTCCCTGAACAATATTGTGAGCCAGTAGGGGAATGGAAAGTAACAACAAAATAGTTTGGTAGCAAGACATTGCATATTTTACAGTGCACTTTAATCAGTTGCACAGAGTCAGGAGAATGTAAAACCGCAACTGAGCAAGAAATTATGATCAACAGTAATAAGGCCAGATGGATACACAATAGCTACCCTCTCTTTGTTTTAAATGTTGCACATGGCATGAGCTCGGCTCAGCAAAATGTTTATCAGCCGCCCAGGAACAGCAACGGCATAAAGAATGGAACTTCATCATATAGTAACTATAAGAAATATATTTAACAGAGCTATCAAATAAATGGGGAAATCTTTCTCTATGTAAGTGTGTAGGTATTCTTCCCACCTTCTGTTTCCATCTGTTTATTATGAGACATAGCAGATGCTTTATTGATAAAGCCACATGAGTCTTATCTGTGAATGAACTTATTCGGTCTTTTTATGTTTGCTCCTTTCATTTCTAGCAACTAGATGTTTTACGATGGTTTGAAATGCTAGACTTGCTAATCTGCAGCTCTCCTGGTTGGCTTTGGCTTATATAGGAGTTCAGCTACAGCACCAAATGAATTCAAAGAGGCTAGTCTGCTTTCTGGGGCTTAGCAATAAACCACATAATTGGTGAGAGTTCATGGAGTCACCTTTCATGTATACACTGGGCAGTGTGTGCTTTAGTTTAATTAACAAAAGGAACCTGCTCTTCAAAATTGCTGGGCATAGAAACTTTTTCTCCCGCCTATACTTCTTTGTTTGTTTGCCTGTGAGTGTGTTTGTGTGTATTTACATTATAATAGAGCCTAATCTAATGGTACTCCTTGTACACAGATGTTGTTTAACAACAAGAGCAGCAAGTTCAACAACAACATCAAAAGAAAAATGAAAACCCTCGGGTGATAAAGTGACAATAGAGGATATAGTCTTTCACCTCTCGTGTGTGTGTGTGTGTGTGTGTGTGTATTTATCTATCTATCTCGCCATGGCACAATCTAAGTGGAAGACAAAAGCAACCCCCTTTTAAACAAATCCTGCTGAGAAAACCCCTGATAGGAAACCTACACAAATTGGAAAGGACTTGAAAGCACAAAACAAAAAGACAGCTGTAAATACAGTAGAGTCTCACTTATCCAACACTCGCTTATCCAAAATTCTGGATTATCCAACTCATTTTTGTAGTCAATATTTTCAATACATCATGATATTTTGGTGCTAAATTTGTAAATACAGTAATTACTACATAGCATTACTGTGTATTGAACTACTTTTTCTGTCAAATTTGTTGTATAACATAATGTTTTGGTGCTTAATTTGTAAAATCATAACCTAATTTGATGTTTAATAGGCTTTTCCTTAATCTTTCCTTATTATTCAATAGGCTTGAGCAAATTTTTTGTTAGTTCGTTAAATTCGTTAAAAATTCATTTCGAAAGTACTTTTGAATTGATATTTGAACCATCTGCTCACTGCCTTACAAATATTACGAATTTGAATAAAAAAGTACCTTTTTTCGTTTGTTTCTGATGTCTTCGGATGTAGCTGTAGCCCCTCTGAGAGAAGCCATGTTGGCATGCCTCTCAGCCAAACATTATGAAACTTGATAGGCAAAGAGTACTTAATTTTTTGCTTCCATTCTGGCAAATTTCATCATAATAACTTTCATAGTGCAGGAGAACGAAGCCTCTGAATTTTGACCATTCTTTTAAGTGGAAATGAAGCAAGTCACCATTACGAGAAAAAAACTCCATTTCCCAGAAGCCTTAGCAAGCCAATCAAAGTGGAAGGAAGAAGGACAGGGAGGCGTGGCCATCGATCTGCTAACATTTTTAAAAAATGTTGCTTCAGAAATCCCCAAAAATCAGTGGATGGGTCAAACATTATGAAACTTGATAGGCAAAGAGTACTTAATTTTTGCTTCCATTCTGGCAAATTTCATCATAATAGCTTTCAAAATGCAGGAGAACGAAGCCTCTGAATTTTGACCATTTATAAAAGCATTGGGCTGAAGCAAACGTTTCTCCAATAGTACTGTGCCCACTTTAAAACTACAATTCCCAGGTGTTCCAGGCCCTCTCTTCTCTTAACATTCCCCACCCCCTTTTGTCCTCACTTAGAATCATAGAGTCATTGAACAGTAGAGTTGGAAGAGACCTCGTGGGCCATCCAGCCCAACCCCTTCTGCCAGACAGGAAGACACCATCCAATCCCTCCCAACAGATGGCCATCCAGCCTCTGCTTAAAAGCCTCCAAAGAAGGAGCTTCCACCACAGCCCGGGGAGAGAGTTCCACAGCTGAACAGCTCACAGTGAGGAAGTTCTTCCTAATGTTCAGGTGAAATCTCCTTTCCTGTAGTTTGAAGCCATTGTTCCGCATCCTAGTCTACAGGGCAGCAGAAAACAAGCTTGCTCCCTCCTCTCTATGACTTCCCCTCACATATTTATACATCATGTCTCCTCTCAGCCTTCTCAGTTCTCCAGACCCTAGATCATTTTAGTTGCCCTCCTCTGACCATCTTGACCAAACTTTCATACAGTATGTGAATTCTTGGAAGGTATGAGAAGTTTAGAGAGAAGGAGGGAGGGAGAGGAGAGGTTTGAATTTTGGACTCCAATTGTGGCTTGATTCCCCACTCAGCCAACCACTTGGGCAAGTCACACACTCTCAGCCCAGAAAAGCCAATGAAACAGGAAATAGCAATTTCAAACCAGGAACTAATTTCCTTATTCAGAGGCTGATGGCCATCTGTCAGGAATGATTTGATGGTGTACTATGATTTCTGTTCCTGGGTGATAAATGTCATTTCCTAATTGGTTCTGTCATAGAAACATGGCAAAATCTATGACACTGTCTGAACTTTGTGCAAGCGACATGGATGTAACATATTATGGTTTGGTCCACCAATTTAACAAAGTTTCAGCTACAAAAACAAAGTTTCTGAAGTAGAACAATGACTTTCATAGTAAAGACAACCCAATGAAACAGGAAATAAGACTTTCAAACCAGGAACAGATTTCTGCAATTATTAAAAAATGGTTTATTATAAAAGCTATGAAAATTCGCCAAAAATCAGAGGATAAGGGAAACGTTGGTGAGCTATCAGTGTTAAATGTGTTCTACCACTGTACCAAGTTTGAAGAAGATCGCTCAAAAAATGAGGGCGGGAGAGTCCTGTAAAGTCTCCCCTCGTGCTGTTTTTTTTTTTGCTACTGCGCATGCGCGTCCGCCATTAATGAATTACTTTTGAAACTAACGAATTTTCATTAAATTTCGAAAATTTTTGAGGGCAAAATTCAGAAATGACATCAGAAACAAAACGCTAGCGCCCCCTACTTTTGAAACGAGTTTAGAATCAATTTTTTCATGGATCGCTCAAGCCTATTATTCAACATATTCGCTTATCCAACATTCTGCTGGCCCGTTTACGTTGGATAAACGAGATTCTACTGTATTACAAATGGGGGAAATGCACTATGTACAAAGACTGAAGGACACAAAGGACAACCTATTCATTGAAGCAAGTTTTGAAGTTAAGAAGAAAAGAGAGATCTGAGCTCAATATATGATAAATTTCACATTCCCATATTTTATTTGGTAAAAAGACCAAGGAAAGGCTGCCAGCTCACCGTTTTCTAGCCAACGTAAGTTTTTATCTGAAAATCAAACTGAAAGACAACCACAGAACGTAAGATCCAAAAGCTGAGATAGTTCAGAGTTTGTCTATAAACAATTAAAAAAGGTATAAGGAGAAAGCTCCAAGATATGTTAGGTTGGGAAGATGGCAAATGGTGGCAAGGTAAAATGCAGTGTAGCCAAGCTTAGCAGGTGTAGAAAAAAATCACTTGTTGGTGACCCTGACATATAGGTATACAGAAGAAAGTCAAAGAACAAGAGAGAAAGAGATAAAAAAACTAGGACTAGCTCCCACTGTTAGCCCCAGCTTCTGCCAACCTAGCAGTTCAAAAACATGCAAATGTGAGTAGATAAATAGATACTGCTCTGGCGGGAAGGTAACAGCATTCCATGCAGTCATGCCAGCCACAAGACCTTGGAGGTCTCTATGGACAATGCAGGCTCTTCGGCTTGGAAATGGAGATGAGCACCAACCCCCAGAGTCGGACATGACTAGATTTAATGTCAGGGGAAAACCTTTACCTTTACTATGTGTGTATATCCAAATGGGGCTTTGTACAAACATTAGGAACACTATTAATAGGGATAATTTCAGAGACTCCTAAGAAGTGTTGAATTTTGCTTTGTATTATATAACTTATTACAAGGAAAGAAATTGTATAATTCTTAGAAGATGCTATA
The DNA here is from genome assembly GCF_035594765.1 of Anolis carolinensis. Lineage (NCBI taxonomy): Eukaryota > Metazoa > Chordata > Lepidosauria > Squamata > Anolidae > Anolis > Anolis carolinensis. Next base: position 296,814,754 of record NC_085841.1, read on the forward strand.
TCTAATTCCTATAAACTATGTTTCTATACTGTAGTAGATTGGAGCATTTATCCATGAGTAACACTGGGATGCATCTAAATTGCAGAATGAATGCTATTTGACAACACTTTAGCTACCTCGATTCAATGCTACGGAAATTGTACCTTAGTGAAGCACTATTTAGCAGACATGGTTAAAGACCTTGTAAAACTATAACTTTAATGATTCCATAGCACTGAGCTATGGCAGTTAAAGTGATATCAAACTGCATTAATTCTACAATGTAGATGTACTCTTAGATAGGGAAAGCCTAGGATTGCAATGTATGGACAAATAATCTATGTCTTGCCATAATAATAAACTTCCATTAATATATTATTGTATATATTCATGTATAAGTTGACCTTATGTATAACTTGATAATACGTTTGGAGGCTATAATAATGGATTTTGATATGACTCATTAATATGTCAAGGGTCATTCTGGAAAATGAGGAAAGAACCAATGCCAATTTAGGGGGCCAGCTGCCTTTGACTGCTGCTGTGCAGGCAATGAAATGACAATAAGTAGCACAACAGCAGAATAGATCAGGTTGGTGCTTCTTTTCAGATTTCCTGGGACAGACTAAGTTATTGCCTTATGCACACTATTCAAAGAAAAGGATTGTTCCTTTTTTGATAGGAGCTAAGGTATAGTACTCACACTGACCCTTGAATATGTAAACCCAGGTTTTTGGGGGTTGATTGACTAAAATTTCAGGTATATAAGGTAAATACATTTGTTTAAAATGAAATCTTAATTTTATATATCTTTGCTTTGATCTATACCTAGGAACATCATAAGTGCCACATATTTGTGGTGACAGCAGTATAGGAATGGTGAGTCACTCAGGAGTATAAAAAGACAGCACATAAAAGAACCTTATGGTTACTCTTTCACATTGCAGAAACAGTGCTGGGGCACAGAATGATGTTTTATCATAGCATACTGATAAATAGATTCAAAAACCACACTGGCTGGCATGATCAGAGACAAGAAACTGTCCAAGTACTTTTTTTCTGAATTTCTGTGACAATATGGAAGCTATAATCCAACTGAAACAGCCATACGTGCCACATACCATGTGATAAAGTAGCATGGCCCCCAGATGTGACAATGAGTTCTCTCAACTATGAAGCATGCCCACATCTTTGTAGTAATAATCACCTGTCTCCCAAGAACAGCATGTTCCTTCTTTGGGAAGCAGAAGGAAATAGACATAACAGGAGAACCCCACACAAGGATCCAATGGAAGAGAACTTGTCATCCTTTGCCTCCCACAGAGTGTGATATTGTTAGACTAAGAGCACTATATTCCCTGGTAGGAGATTATGATCAGATAAATTAGCTAAAAAATTAGCATTACCACATATGTAACAGCACTCACCATTACAATGTGACTATAGATCCCTCAACCATGTCCTGCAATCCAAGTTGCAAGTTATATTGATTTTAAAATTGTGCATGTTGTTGAGAAAATAGATAGGGAGTAGATTTTCTTATTATCTCATGCTAGGTGTCATTCAGAGAAGCTAAATGATGTGAAATTATGGTCAGACCCATTATCAGTAGTTAAACTCTTGCTTAAATTGCCAAATTCAATTCTACAAGATGTAGAAATGGCCAGTAACTTGCATGGCTTTAAAAGGTTTGGACTAATTCTTCAAGCATGGTAATGGCTGTAATTCATGAGGGCTATTTCACCCAGTTTCAGGTGCAGAATGCTTCTGAAATCCCACTGCTCAGGAGAAAGAATGCAAAGGAAAACACCCCAGAAAACACAACCTGATGCAAAGGATATTCACTCAACCCCCCCCCCCCTTTAAGCAGAAAAGGGTGTCTTGACACACTGAGCCACCACATGGAGAAAATGGACAATTGCCATTAGAGTTTGCACAATTTGATTTCAACTCCCAGAATTCTTACTTGTGCAAAAAATCCTGATTTGTCTGTTTGTTTCTGTGTCAAGGTTTTGCTTGTAAGAACCAGAGGTTTTACTACAGAAAGTAGTCTTTTGTACAAATAAAAGATTTTTCACAAAATGAACAATTCTTCAAAATGTATCAAGATGCCAAAAAATGTCTTGCAATAGAGCCCTTTGTTCATGTCTGCAGAGACAATACACATAGAAGATTGCTACTGTAGTATGAACTTCATAGGGGTTTTAAACTTATTTCTCTAAGAATATAGCATGGGGCCAGATAGGCCTGATCTACATAACACTTACCTTCTTATGCTTCCTATTCTCTTTACAGAATTAGAGTCAGATTTCAGAAGAGCAATACTTGCATATTTGAGACTAACAATGAACTGTAAGCAAGGAGCTCTGATTTAAACATTGTATGTGAAGCTGAAAAATACCTATTCTCTTACAGAATCTCAGCACCCACAAAGATAATTAAAGTAAGCTTTGATAGCACAGGGAAAATATATTGCCAGAAGGTATCTCAGACTTGATGTCTTGCCAAGAGGCCACATGAGACTTTGCCTCTTTGACAGCCAAAGTGCCTGATTAAAAGATTGGAAAAGGGCATAATAATCATATTTAGGTATTGTTTTAACTTAGGACCTCATCACACTAGAGCTTAAAGAGTATGCATCCCATTTGAAATTCTGTGGCTATCTACTGCAAAATTCTGAGATTAGTAGTTTAATGAGGCCCAGGATCTCTTTGCTTGAACATTTTAAAGGCCACTCCTTAAACTAAAACCCCCAGAATTCTGTAGAAGGCATTTTCCTTAATCAATTAAAAATATAAAGGAAGCAATGGTAGGATAACTTAGACATCCTACGTGAGCCAGTAAAACCCTCCACTTCCCTAGTGGAAGAACTTCTTCTGAACTCTTGCTCAAAGACAAACAATTCTCAGAAATAATAACAGAATTGGAGGCTTGGTGAAAAACACACTTATAAGAGTACTGTTCCATTATCAGGGCAGAGGCCACAAGGGGTAGTCTTTCTCCACCATACCTGTCTTGTAAGAACTTATAAGGGTACTGTTCCATTATCAGGGCAGACTTGAAAAGGGAACTTAGACAGAGGAAGATAGTCCATTTTACGGTGGGGAAGGGGGTTGAAGGAGTTAAACCATTTCCCCTGTTTTCCTGTTATTCTTCTGCACCCATGTCACCATCATCGAAACAACCATAGTTTATGATATTAGGGTGGGGTGGGGGGGGAATAACCAGCAAAAATGGGGGAAATGGTTTTCCTCCTTCAACCCCCCCCCCCCCCCCCCCCCACTCACCACCACCACCACCATAAAATGGACTATCTTTCTCTGTCTATCTTTCTGGTGGAGAAAGGCTAACATGGACTGTTCTGTCATTTTGCTGCATATCACTCTGTTTCTAGCAAAGGTTTATTAAGATTAATGGAAACTGAGGATCTACACTAGGGATGAAAACAGTATTTTCAAAAAAAGACACAAAATGGTCATCAATCCCAAGTAATAAGTACCTTTGTAGTTATTTTAAAGGAATTTCTGCACACAAAAAAACACACATTTCTTGCCAGAAAACATTATTTGTGTGCATTCTAGAGCAGAGAAAATCATTAACAGTGCATAGTCCTTGAAAACTGAACAGTTTTGAATGGCGTTCTTGCAATGGATAGAAAATAAATTAAATTATTATTAGTTTCCTACAAAAATGAAATTGAGAATGTATACTAATAGATTTTGGACTTTTTCTTTGTTTCTTTATCTAGCAATGATATATGCCTCATAGTATTTGGTAGTATGTTAGACATATTTTTATTCCTGCCCTGAATCTTTGGCATTCATCTGCAAAGAACCTCTGAGATACATTCAGAAGCAACATGTGATTTATCTATCTATCTATCTATCTATCTATCTATCTTCACTTAATAACATGAACAAATAATCATCTGCCTATTTTATGAACTCCTCCATTCTGTTGGATTAATTTTGGATTAAAAACCTGCAAGGAAGTCTTGTCAATCTGTTTTCCTCCAGACATGTTGGTCTAAAACTTCTAATATCCTGTGCCAAATGTATACAAAACCTATGTGTGTACTTTCTCAATCTTTCTCTTTCTGGAGCAAAGATTTTGTGTTTAATAGCAAGTTATTCTGCAGCCTCTGCTGAAGACTAATCTAGATCCAGCTTCATTCTTCATTTCAGTAAGGCCTTCTTTCTTCTCAGGATCTCAAAACAGACTTCAAAATCTTAATTCATTAAACTGGGTCATTAGTCTATGATAAGGCAGTCCCCGAGTTACAAACATCCAAATTACAGTACTAACAACTCATAGTTAAGAACAGAGGTGAGACAACAGGAAGTGAGAGAAGTCTACCCCTAGGAAGGGAAATTCATGGGGAAAAGGTGTCTCAACTGAAGCTTTCTCATAAATCCTTGTTTCCACAAAAAGCCAAATTTTTCAAAATCCAATTATCACAGGGACAGAAAATGAAATCTTCTGAACAGGGGCACAGGCAGCAAAACAAACACCACAGAGGTGTTAATCCTTCCCTATGCTATCCAAAGTGAAATTGTACCTGTTCTGATTTACATACAAATTAAACTTAAGAACAAACCAACGGAACCCATGTTGTTTGCAACTTGGGGACTGCTCATATTGACATATACTAATCAGAGGAGGGAAGAATAAGACACCAGGGAAATCTCTGCATTCCAACAACTTCTCAAAATAATAGATTTCAGACTCATCCCTGAAACCACATAACTCAATGAACCAGACAACTGTAATACTGTCTTGAGGAATATGGTTTGCACACTAGAGCATGCCTCATAACTACTCCCAACTCCAGTGGGAGTGGCTAAACAAATTACAGAGTTTTGCTAAGTGATTTCTTTATTGAATCACCCAAACATAGTCACTTTCCCATCTAAAGAAAGGTATGATAGGTTGGATTATGTTTCTCCCTAGGTATCAGAAAAAGAATAAAGGGTTTGTTTCTCTGGCTTCTTAGGAAAGAAACAAAACAGAAAGGTTATTCAGGCACAGTAGACAATAGTCTTGGAACAGCTCCATAGTTTGTTTAAACATCTTATTGCAAGTGGAAGTAATCATTAAACACTCTCCACAAGAAAACCATGTATACCCAGCAAATTCGTTTCTGTGCTTGCATGGCAGATTTTGTTGCTCAAATCTCTAGTTCATTTTTTAAAAACTAAAACCTAAACACAATGTTCACTTGGGATGATAAACCTTACTTCACAGTTATATTCTCATACATATTATTCATCATGTGTGTATGCACAACCTACCAGAATTTCTAGTCCATCTTCTGTCCTTCTCAGTTCCTGGCCAAAAAAGTGAGCGCTTTAGTGAGAACTATTATCTTCTTGAGTCACATGTACAGAGGCCTTCTTTCTTGGGGGCAGCAAGATAGAAGCCAACCCACTTCTTTCAAACTGCCAGTCTTCATAATCTCAATCTGTTTAAAATATAAAGAGAACATTTGGTTCAGTGCCAAGCGTACAGCGATCACAGTGAATTAATCTTGCATTCATTCATGGGAAAAGAGAGTTGTGCTTGGAAACATGCCTTTTGTGATAATGTCCAGAATATCCATATAGCTGGGTGATTTGAGGAGTTATAGTTACCAAGAGTAACTGTTCCAACCTCTGGGAGAAAACCCATTATAGAATTAACAAGGCATAAAACAGAGTCTCACTGTAACATATGAACTAAATAGTTTTGAGAATTGCCATCAATGGAACAGCTCAGCAATTATAAGCCAAACAAAAACAGAATGGGTTGAAAAGCAATGCAAAGGAGGGTGTTACACAATTTTTAGTCAACCTGGCAAAATAGCTTTTTTCGTATATGAGATGCTTAGAACCTACTGAACCTCTATTTAAAATAAAAAATAAAAATATATGTCTTGTGATACACTCAGCAGATCCAGTTGACAGTTGTCTTATTGGTATTTGCTTTACTATTTTCAAAGACAAGAAATGGGCCTACCAGACAATCGGAACACATTTTACCTGGACTAAGCTAGCTTTGTAAATGAGATTATCTGCTCTAACAAAACCTTTCTTTAGGGCTCAAGAAAATGCAACAGATTTTCATGCTTCTAGTGCATTCATCCAAATCAATTTAACTTAGACTATCACAACTAATTAAGAAATAAATTAATTCTACACACTATGTTAAAGGTGTACCATGCGGCAAAACTTTATTTCTTTTTATTTATGAGTAAGTACACAGGGATCAATCTAGATCAGGCCAATGTGTGTGACGAGTAGGACAGCTTAAACCTTTCTCAGATTTTTATCCTAAGTATCCAAGTCCCATCTCCGCTCTCCCGGACAGGTGATCTCAATCAGAGTTCTTCCTTGTGGGAGAGTGTATGGAAAAATTACTTCGGGTGGAAGATTCCCTCACCATAGCGGGTCCTACCTGGATCTCCTTGGCTTCCTCGGAAATAAATAAATAAATAAATGTGTGCTACATAATATGAGTACACATAATGCAGAAATGCATCACTGAATTTACTTTCTACTTGAAAAGGGGAACAATGACAAGGAGGGGGAGGGGAGAGAATTGTGCTATGAGAAATCACAGGAATTTAACTGCTACGAAAATGTGGGTCAGATGTAGTATTTTTGAAAAGGTGTTCTTCTGGTCTGCCGCAGTCTACAGACGCATCTACACTATAGAATTAATAAAGTTCAATATCACGTTGCCATTGCTCAATATATTGGAATCACGGCGTTATAAAATTCTGGTGTTAAAGAGGTTATCAGCTTTAATTTTCAATTCGGACAAAGAACGCATCTTAGAGGAGAGCCCCTTGCAAAAGGCACAACACATTAATCACAGGGAGCAAGCATCCTTCATAACATCTAGTATGATTCTATATTGACGGCCACATCATGAAAATATGTTAATGTCCTTCCTTCCCCTAACTTTTCCTGTAGAAGGCAAATTAAGGAAATGTAAATATTTTATAGCAATTAAGATGTGGCTGTTGTGCCCCATCCATTCAGTGACAGGAACCACATCCTATAGCATTATAGTTGGTCATTATTTAGGACTAATCTGTAATACATTTTAGATATATTTTAGTAATCTACAGATAGCAACAGAGAACATAGTTCAAATCTATATTATATTATTCTATATTTGAATATCACTGAAAAAATAGCCTCTCTAAAAGAAAACGAGAAATCCCTCCAAATGTCCCCAATGCTAAACAAAATGTTGCCTTCATGGTTTATGGATCCAATATGGGGTTTAAGACACCAAGATTGCTTCTCTCCACCCCTGCACACAACTGTGATAGCACATCATCAAGTACTACTCCCATCATTTCTAGTAGGCATTGAACAACAAAAACATATGCTGAATTGTGGTAGCACAATAATACATGGATTCTTTATGAGGATAGGGGAAGATATATACATAAAATAAAATTAGAAATGAACTTAATTAGCTTGGTTTTTTTAAGGCAAGGAAGAGGCTGCAGAGAAGGAATTAAAAAGCAAAGAATAGATCTTTCTCACTATGTTTATCTTTTGTAACTGCAATCAAGTAATACAAAATAATTGTATGTTGTATAAGTAATAAGCGAGAAGACGATGGCTGAATGAAGCAAGAGAAGATTTATCTATTAACACTACACTTAAGTTCCCAAGATGCTGAACATCAAAGGAATACCTCCATATGTCTGAACATCTTTCTAAGATATTCTGCTTCAGTAACATAAGCAAAGTAATCAAAGCATTTATCCAATGAATTGAGCCATTTGTCTTGGTTGATATGTTTTCATGAAATGTTCTGCTCATATCCAAATATTATTCTTCATTTGTAATGATTCATGAATCGTTTGTCCAAAATTACGGTTTATGGAGGTTATGATTGCAATTCTTAATACAATTATTCATGTGTGATTAATCACAACTAAGCTTCCTACACTGGGGGGGGGGGGGGGGTTGTTAGTATTTTCTTGTGGGAGAAGCCCTCTAAATGTACAGTTGCTAGAAAGAAAGATGTTGCTTGTTGCATCATTGTGGAATAAGCATTGCCTGCTGCAATTCCCCTCTTGTACACAGCTGCTGAACATATGAAAGCCCTATCCCATTTTCAGTCTGGCAATTCTATATCATTGTTTTGATGGAAGCTATCGCGGAGCACTTCCCTCCCACTGAAGTAAAATTGAACATCCCAGGCCTAATGGAAAGAATGCAATCTCTCAGTTCCAGAAATACTACTTAAAAGTAATTATGATAAGTCATGGAATGTCAAAGTGAGGTAAGGTACAATGGAATTCATTCATTCCAAATATAAATCAAAGAGGAGGTCCACTATAGAAAATGAAGAAGGGAGAATGAAGGTTGCCAGAAAAATGAAATGCAAAGGTAATACATGAAGTTTCTCATTGTCAGTACAGAATATTTTTTCCTGTATTTAAAATTATCTTGATAATCTGAATTAGGTAAAGATGACAATAATGTTAGAGATACATTCAGTCACCAGAAAAAATCATAAATGAAGTCACATTTCACAGGTAATAGTTGCTGCCTTTTGATATGTTGCAGAGTTGGTCTGAAAATGGAAGTTTCAGACATTAATAACCAAGTTTCAGGCAGTGTCATTGTGAAACGGCATGTTTGAAACATTCCTATATTTTAAGCAGAGAAGTTCAGTGCCTTCCTCAGTGCTGTGGACGTATTCCAGAAGACCTCGGACTATATCTTAGCAAAATATTTAAAACATAGCTGCTGGGAGTCAATTGTGCTTGGAAACATGCTGTCAAAGTGACAGTGTTTTATAAGCAAGAAAAATCAGAACTAAGGACCTCATCAGACAGGGCTTGGGAAGCATTCTACAATGCTTCCCTGCCAGTCCAGTGACAGATGGGCATACTATCTATCCCACAATGTCGCTGGACTTCCAGTGGAGGCCCTGTCCACAAATGGAGTGAAAGTGTCATACAACACTTCCCTCCTGACATGGGAGCCTGCCCCCCAGATTGGATCCTCACCACTCGGATGACACTCCTCACATATGATGGGGAAAGCGTCGCCTTGAGGGAATGGTGCATGGGGTGACTGATTCATCTCGCTGTTTTGTAAGAAAGGAAAATCAGAACTAAGGACCTCATCAGGCAGGATTTGGAAAGTGTTCTACAATGCTTCCCTGCCAGTCCAGCGACGGATGGACACACTGCCCATCCTATAACATTGCTAGACTTCCAGTGGAGGCCTTGTCCACAACTGGAGTGGAAGTGTCATACTACACTTCCCTCCTATCATGGGAGCCTGCCCGTGTTGTGCTGGCTCCACTGGAGCCAGCATAAATCCTCACCACTTGGGCGACACTTCCTACATGTGATGGGGAAAGCGTCACCATGAGGGAATGGTGTACAGGATGACATATTCATCTTGCTGCCCCTCTGTTGGCAAAGTGGGACGGCTTCACCTGGTTCATGTGATAAGGTCGTAAGTAAGCTGGTAGGAAGAGGAAACGGTCAAGGGAGGTAAATTAAAGGACTATGTCATGATCCTTTTGCTCCATCCCCCACCCCACCCCCCGGATATTAGCTGAGATTTTTGCAGCACCTGGAGGGGGCATGGATTTTTCCAGGAACAATGTATTTCTGTGATCTATTGTTGTTGAGTAGCACTCAACACTCAAGTAATTTTGGTATAGCAACTGTCATAATGTGGCCCTGCACAAAGAAAAAAAAAGGCTTTTGGGAAGGGAGGTTGAGTGCCAATTGATGTTCCCATACTCAGCTGAATGATCATGTATGAAAATATTTTGATTGGTAGTTTTGCATGAGATCCTTTCCACCCTTGCTGCATGACACATAAGCTGCACACAAGCACACATGCACAAAGCCCCTTTTATTTAGTGTAATGGGAATTCTTACCTTATATTCCACCACTACATGGAGAGGGAGTACTATATGGGGCAGTGGATGGAAATATTAATCTTTCCTTTTTTAGACAATATGTTGTGTGTTTTCAAATTGTTTCCACCTTATGGTGACCCTAAGATGAATCAATCACAGTTTTGTTGGCAAGATTAATTGTTCAAAAGAGGTTCAACATTACTTTCTACTGTGGCTATAACATGCCCAAGGTCACAATGGCCAAGTTCATTTCCATGGCCAAACTGCACTTCAAATCCTGTCCTTCCAGAGTCTAACACTAATACTGCTATATCATACAATATGGCTACCAATATCCCCCACAACGTAGCTAGCAGGAGACTTTTACTAGTGCTAAAGAAAGGTTTTCTTTCTTTAAGGGGCCGGGCTGTGGCGCAGCTGCAATAAATCACTCTGACCATGAGGTAATGAGTTCGAGGCCAGCCCATGGCGGGGTGAGCACATGTCAATTAAAAATAAAAAATAGCCCCTGCTCGTTGCTGACCTAGCAACCCGAAAGATAGTTGCATCTATCAAGTAGGAAATAAGGTACCACTTATAAAGTGGGGAGGCAAGTTTAACTAATTTACGACCTGGAATGAGGAAGTGCCATCAGAGTGGATGATGAAGCATCTGCTCTCCCCTTTGGCTAGAATCAAACATCCCCTCAGAAGAAGGTTAAATTGCCTCTGTGTCTGTCTGTCTCGGTCTCTGTTTGATGTGTTTATGGGCATTGAATGTTTGCCCTATGTGTGTATAATATGATCCGCCCTGAATCCCCTTCGGGGTGAGAAGGGCAGAATATAAATACTGTAAATAAAATAAATAAATAAATAAATTTTCTCACACCTTAATTGTTGAATCAGCATAATTATCTTCCAGAGAGAAATAATGCAAAGCAGTGGTTCTTATCCTGTGGTGGCCTTTAGTGGGCTACCAGAAGGAAAATCTGGGCCGTGAACCTCCTTCCTGTTTATTTTATTTAATTTTATTTCCACTCCTTTCCACAGAACGGACCAGCTCTCCTGGGTTGCTGCCACTGCTCTCGCTACCTCCCTCACAGCTCTGCCCCCATTCCCTCAGAGGGAGGGAGGGAGCGAGTGTAACACTCCTGGCTGCGAGAGCACTGGAAACCAATACACTGAGGCCAATAAACAATCTAATATCTTTATTAAAGAATTGAAGAAATAAAACAAAAACAAGCAGAAGATAAAGTTCATCAATAGACCTATTAGGAAAGGTCAATTATAGTCCAATAATATATTTTCCAATGTCTAATATTAGAGTTTAAAGTTTGTAATCCAAAAACCGAAACACACTCAAACTTCCAAGCAGTTTGAGTGGGGAAACGTCCAAGTCTTTTACTAGAGTTCAAAAGCAAGTCCAAGGCAAGGAATTGAAGACAAGGCTGGATCCACGGCACGACAAGGCAAAGCTGGAATCACGGCAAGGCAAGGCAAGGAAACACGGCTAGGCAAGGCATGGCTAGGCTGGAAGGTAGTAGATCCAAATGCGGTCCACACTTGGCTGGAAGCGAAGTTATTCCTTCAACTGACATGTTGACTCCGCGCTGGCTAGCCAGCGCACAGAACTTTTAAGGAACTTCAAATCTTTCCACAGAGCAGGTGTCCAAATGCTCTTTTCCCAAGGGAAAAGAGCTAAAACAACATCTTTAACCAGATGCGATCCTCCCTGAGAATTCTCAGGGGAAAACAGGTTAATCAGCAGATTCTCTAGCTGCTAATTGCGCGCTCCTTCTTCTGCCAGCTTTCTCAAACTTACTAGTTTCCCAAAACATCCGTCTATCAAAGGGAGGGGAACTGGTGGGAGAAGGCTCCGTTTCAAGGGCCTTTTTAATGAGCAGTGGACTAGAATTGTCAATAGGGAACATCGGGAAAGGGGCAGAATCTTGCCGAATAGGCACAAACCCCATTTCCTCGTCACTTTGGTCCACAATGGAGGCTGGGTCACGGCCCAAGAGTTCAGGGGACATCACAGCGAGGGAGGGAGGGAAAGCCCCTCTTTACTCCATTCTCCCCTTTCTGTGGAGGGCCCTTGCTTCCCACCCCGAGAATGACAGGGAGGCATAGCAGCAGCTGGGGCTGCCAGGGAGAGTGAGTGATAGGAGCCTGTGCACCACTGGAGAGACTCAGGAGCCACTGCTGTTCTGCTGAGCTGATTGGGTCTGGAAAGAATGGCATAGGCCTCCTTCCCTGCCTACCTCCCTTCAGAGCCCGCCACCAGGGCCATGAAGGGTGTGCCTTGGTGAGCTCTTAAGCAGCATGAGAGAGGGAGGGAGGGAGGGAGGGGAGGAGGCCTGAGGAAAAGCACTGGCTGTGTCTGTGTGTGTGAGAGACAGTCTTCTCCTTGCACCATCTCCCTTTTCTTTCTCTCTCTGCTCTCCTTGACCATCCCTGCCTCGGGCTGAACTCGTGACCTGTAGGGCTTCCCACCCTCTCCCCCTGCCCATCTCCTCTCTCCGTAGTGCTGAACTCCTTCAGCATCCTTCCTTAGGAAGCCGGGCCTTGCTTTTGAAAAAGAGTGTGGAATCAGATAATCTAGTTTAGAGCAGATATAGTGGGATTTTCTGCCCTGATATTCTGGGTTATATGGCTGTGTAGAAGGGCCCTCAGATAAACTAGGGACCTTCCAAACAGCCATATAACCCAGAATATCAAGGTGGAAAATCCCACAATATCTGCTTTAAACTGGGTTATCCGAGTCCACACTGATTAGTCCCCCAAAGTAATTTTTTTTATTTCGTATCAAAAGCATTGCATAAATTAGTATAAAACTGATAAAAATAGATTGAGCACAAGTAGCTAAATATCTTTTGATGAAAAATGGGCAACAGTGATTGCATTGTCTGTAGCCTCAAACAATTTTTTCTCTGTATATAAGGCGGACAAGCATACAAATGCGGAGTTGTCTGCTCTGCTCTGCAGTCGCACAAGCTGGAGGATTCTTTTAGGTAGTGCCATTTTGCTAGGTTGTCTTTTGATCGGTCCACTCCACTTCTGAGTCTGTTCAGGGACTTCCAAGTTGCCCATTCTTGGTTTGCCCCTGGAGGCAGACCTTTGTGGGCAGTCATCCAACTAGGATTTCCTAGCTTAGCTGCCCAGAGGGATGCCTTCGCTGTTGCTGGGGGAACATCAAGAGGAGTGGTGGTCCTCATGAAGCTTTTCCTTGATTTGAATCTATTCAGAGGAGTCTAATAGCCATGCAGTGCTTATTAAACATTATTATTATTATTTTATTGTATGACACAGCAAATAAGATAGGCATGCTGGATTTCATATCACAAAATCACAAGTCGAACACTTCCCAAGCATTTAGGACTGTGTGATGTATTTTCGGATGATGTGTGCAGATCCCAGTAGAGTGGCCTTTTGCAGTTGGCAGATTGTAATTTTGTCAATGTCTATTGTTTCCAAATGCCGGCTGAGATCTTTTGGCACGGCACCCAATGTGCCCATCACCACCAGGACATCCTGCACTGGTTTCTGCCAGAGTCTTTGAAGTTCAATCTTGAGGTCCTGATAGCGGCTGAGTTTTTCCTGTTGTTTTTCGTCAATGCGACTGTCACCTGGGATGGCAACATCAATGATCCAAACCTTTTTCTTTTCCACAACTGTGATGTCTGGTGTGTTGTGTTCCAGAACTTTATCAGTCTGGATTCAGAAGTCCCACAGTATCTTTGTGTGTTCATTTTCCATGACCTTTGCAGGTTTGTGATCCCACCAGTTCTTTGCTGCTGGGAGGTGGTAATTGAGGCATAAGTTCCAATGAAACATTTGGGCCACATAGTTGTGCCTCTGTTTGTAGTCTGTCTGTGCGATTTTCTTACAGCAGCTGAGGATATGATCAATGGTTTCATCGGTTTCCTTGGACAGTCTGCATTTTGGGTCATCAGTTGATTTTTCGATCTTGGCCTTGATTGCATTTGTTCTGATGGCTTGCTCCTGGGCTGCAAGGATCAGGCCTTCTGTCTCCTTCTTCAGTGTCCCATTTGTGAGCCAGAGCCAGGTCTTCTCCTTTCCTTGAATTTTGTCAAGGAACTTTCCATGCAATGTTTTGTTGTGCCAGCTGTCAGCTCTAGTTTGTAGTGTGGTTTTCTTGTACTGATTCTTTGCTGTGTTTTGAGGAGTTTCTGATTTTTGACTTCAATCAAAGCAGGTTCTTCACTTTGCTTTACATATTCTGATAGGGCATGTTCTTCTTCTTTGACTGCTTGTTTTACTTGTAAGAGTCCTCTGCCCCCTGATCTCCTAGGCAGTTATAGCCGGTCAACATCACTGCGAGGGTGCAGTGAATGATGAATGGTCATGAGTTTTCTTGTTTTTCTGTCCAAGTTGTCCAGTTCCACCTGTGTCCAATTTATAATGCCAGCAGTATATCTTATGACAGGTATGGTCCAGGTGTTTATGGCCTTGATGGTGTTGCCTCCATTGAGCTTGTTTTTGAGAATTTTTCTGACCCTTTGTGTGTATTCTTTGCTGACCACAGTCTTCACATGTTCATGCTTGATGTTGTCCAGCTGTAATATGCACAGATATTTATAGGTCTCTGGCTGGTGACACTTTATTGTTTGGCCATTAGGCATATATATGCCCTCACTTTCAATGATTTTTCCCTTCTTCAATGCCACTGTCGAACATTTGTCCAAACCAAACTCCATGCTGATATCAGTGCTAAAAATTCGGACAGTGTTAGTCAGAGACTGGATTTTAGTTTCCGCTTTCCCATATAGCTTCAGGTCATCCATGTACATCAGATGTGAAATTTTGTGAGATGTCTTAGATGTTTGATAGCCAAGATGTGATTTTTGTAAGATTGTTGACAGAGGGATCATGGCAATAATGAAAAGCAGAGAGGACAATGAATCTCCCTGGAAAGTTCCTCTTCTGATGTTGACAAGTCCATAACTTTCATTTCTAACAAACAGTTCAGTTTTCCAGTGCTCCATCATGTTTTCAATGAAGGTGCCAACATTTTTACAAATCCCGATGGCATCCAGGCACTTGATGATCCAGCTGTGTGGGAGTGAGTCAAAGGCCTTTTTGTAGTCAATCCACGTCATGTGAAGATTAGCTTTTCGGCTCTTACAGTTCTCCTGAATCATTTTGTCAACCAATAACTGGTCTTTTGTGCCCCTACTTTTCCATTTGTTGCCTTTCTGTTCATCTGGCAAGATGTTTTTTTCTTCAAGATAGTCTTGAATTCTGTCGGCTATGATGCCAGTCAGTTGTTTAAACATAGTGGGCAGACATGTTATTGGCCTGTAGTTTCCTGGTGCTGCTCCTTTTGCTGGATCCTTTTGTATCAGGTATGTCCTTCCAGTTGTTAGCCATTCACTGATACTTCCTTTCTGCAGCATCTCACTGAATTGTTGGGCCATTTTTCCATGTAAACTAATCAGATGTTTGAGCCAAAATCATGAAGTTGATCACTACCAGGCGATGTCCAGTTCTTGACTTTTTGCACTCGTCTGATCATTTCAGTTGTTATTTCTATGTTATATTTTGTTCTGTGAGAATTTTCCTTCAAACTCCTTTATCTACCCAGCGTTTTTGTTGTAGTTCTTATTTTCCCAAAGTTCTTTATCATTATCATTATCATTATTAACAGTAGAGTCTCACTTATCCAAGCTTCACTTATCCAAGGTTCTGTATTATCCAAGGCAGTCTGCCTTTTAGTCGTCATTGTTTTTGTAGTAAAAGTTGCAATGTTTTGGTGCTAAATTCGTAAATACAGTAATTACTACATAACATTACTGTGTATTGAACTACTTTTTATGTCAATTTCTTGTAAAACATGATGTTTTGGTGCTTAATTTGTAAAATCATAATGTTATTTTATGATTAATAGGCTTTTTTCTTAATCCCTCCTTATTATCCAAGATTTTTGTTTATCCAATGTTCTGCCGGCCCATTTATCTTGGATAAGTGAGACTCCACTGTATTATTGTTGTTGTTGTTGTTGTTGTTGTTGTTATTATTATTATTATTATTATTATTATTATTAGCTCCCATTGCCACACATCAGTTGTAATGGGAAATCAGCCCTTTGTAAGACCCTGTTTAGTCCCCCAAAATAATAATTATTATTAAAACTGTTTGAGACGGTTTCTTAGGGCTCGTGCTCTGCTTGTTGTATTTTTCAACCTCAGCCCCCTCCCCTTCTTTTTTTTTTTTAACATGAGAGTTAACAAAATCCACAGATAATAACACAGCCCAACCAAAAAAAATTCTCGTTGTCTTCATTTTTAGGCCTGTTCCTGGGGTTATTTGGGGTGCTGATTCAGAAAATTACATTGGATAGACCACATCATCTCTAGATTATGAAATATGGGTTTCTGTGGTTGAGCAGATGGTGACTACTGGATGGCATATACTCTGTATCAGAAGCTAGAGCTGATGTGGTTTATCCAATGCAATTTGCTGAATCAGCACCCCAAACTACCAAACCGAATCTAAAGTTGACCAAAAACTGATTAGTAACCCTTTTGGTACTAATGTTGGAGAGTAGTCCCTGGTCAAGTGGTTCCTGTACAAGTGGTCCCTGGTCAAAAAAAAAAAGGTTGGGGATCACTGCTTTAAAGGGTACTGGAGTCAGTGAAGAGAGGGGGAGGAATTTACTTATTGTCCTGCTAAAACCAAAGTTTGAAAGTGAAATAAGCAGTTACCATTAAAAAGTTGGTTTTATTGGCAATGTTACAGTTGGTAACAAATAATAAATGTATGGCAATGCAAATACCTTTTTGATACAACAAGTAATACTTATTTCTTGTGACTGCTTTTGTGGGCAGGGATGTGTAGAACCATTTTGACAGGAATTTTTCAAATGTTATGCCATTCTCTTCCCAATCTAAAGGGCTCTTTGGGAAAGGTAGAGCAAAAATGGTGAAAGGTATGAGTGACTCTACATGATACTTTTAAAAAATACTATAATAAATAATTATACTGCGTGACTTTGAAAGTTAACTCTCAACATTTTGAACTCCATGCAAATCTAAGAGATGACTTGATAGAAATGACTAGTTATTTATAATTAGCTTATCCACCAATTCATCATGGACTTTGGATGCACCTACACTCTACAATTAATGCTGTTGTACATTACTTTTTCTGCTGTGGCTCAATGCTACAGAATCACAGGAGTTATCGTTTGACAATGTTTTTAGACTTCTCTGCCAAATTCCTATGATTCCTTAGCACTGAATCATAGAAGTTAAAGTAATGTCGCACTAAATTAATTCTGCATTGTAACTGAAGGCTGTTTAATGGCGCGATCCCTGTTGGTGAACCCAAAATAGAATAGACCCATTGAATCAAATGCTGAATAATGAGATAACATGGATTAATTAACTGTATTCTACCTGAAAATAGCAACAGAATTCAGACTGGTAGATGATTACATCTTCTTAGTGGTGTCTCATTTTACCTTCAGGTTATTGTTATAGTTACAGGCATGGCCTTTCTAGGAGGTTGAGGAGAAACAGTACATGGTTTAAGATTAAATCATGCCTTGCTTCATACTCTACTGTGGAAAAATGTTATGGTTTACACAAAAAGCCACTGCCTTACATGAGGCTTTTTCCTTAAAATAACTATAAGCAACTATCCTAAGGTATATCTATACAACATTTTTTTAAAGAAATGTGATAAATGATGGAAAATTGCTTAAATATTGGAGAAGGATTTTGAAGAATTTGTTTTGTTTTGTGGGTCCTGCTCCATCACCAATAATTTGAGAGGAAATCTCTAACCATAGCAATACATTTCAACTTTCATGAATCATTTTGAATTCCAGAACATTATCTTTACTTAGATGTATTTGTTCTTATTTCACACACTCCTGCAAAATGGTGATCTAAGTAACAGTATCACTGCAGCTTTTCAAAAGTTACAAAGGCAAGTAAAATGTCACCTTAAAAGCTGGCCTGGTTCACTTTTCTCTTCACATTAGAAAGAAACTAAGCTAATGATGTGGTCTAATGAGTGGTTTATGCCTTGTGACAAACCGAATGAGGTTTGTCAGCATAGGCTCCAGGCAGCATGAAACTGCTGCAATTTTACATCTCATTGATTACCAGAATGAGGACTGCAAACATTCGAACAGCATCAAATACACTCTTGACAGACCATAAGAATTCAAGCTTTCAGACACAGGAAATAAAGGTAAGCAACTGTGTAGGGCATTGTTTTTCATGTGTGGATCCTGACCAAGTGATCTTTTGAAAAGCCTAATAATAAAACAATAAAGTAACACATGGTAGAGATTGTAATTCTATGGGTTGTCCTGAACTGTATTATATTAAAATGAGGTTGGGAGAGTGTCACTGCTCCCAGGCACAAAATGTATTTAATATTCATGAAAAGCATCAGACCATTTATTCCATAACCACAGAAAATAAACACAGCTGAATATATGAAGTAATGACACGAAACAGATAAAATTAAAAGGATTGAACAAATAGATTTATTAATATTGTATATTGCTACCCCAGGCCAAAAAAGAAAAAAAATAGTTAAGGCTGCCTATGTACATTCACTTAGTAATCACTGAACACAACAGAAATTACTTCTGACTATAGTCTGTTTAAAAGACATGAAAGGGGACGGTTTGAAATATACATTTTGTTATTGGGTGCATTGGTTCATGGATGTAGATCAGGGATCCCCAAACTAAGGCCCGGGGGCCACATGCAGCCCATCAAAGCCATTTATCTGGCACCCCTTTCCCGCCTCCTCCCTCTCCCAGGGCGTAGCTTCCAGAGCTTTGCTTGTTTATAATGGTATTTTAATTATTATTTAATTAATAATTATCAAGGGGGTGCTTTGCTAGTGCTTTTGGTGACCAATGGCAGAAGAGGGACTAAATGGCCCAAGGGGTCTCTTCCAACCCTCTTTTTTATTATTATTATTATTATTATTATTATTATTATTATTATTGACACAAAGACACTGTATAACACAGCAAACAAGATATATATGCTGGATTTCATATCACAAAATCACAAATTCCCAAGCGTTTAGGACTGTGTGATGTATTATTATTATTATTATTATTATTATTATTATTATTATTATTATTATCAACATTGAGGCTGGGTGGCAATCTGTCAGGGGTGCTTTGCTTGTGCTTTTGGTGCACAAATGTAGAAGGGGGTTGGACTAAATGGCCCAAGGGGTTTCTTCCAACTCTTATTATTATTATTATTATTATTATTATTATTATTATTATTATTATTAACATTGAAGCTGTATTTGTTCCTGTTTGTTAGGGTTTTTTTTTTACTTCAAAATAAGAGATGGGCAGTGTGCATAGAAATTTGTTTATAGTTTTTTTTTTCAACTATAGTCCGACCCTCCAATGGTCTGAGGGACCGTGAACTGGCCCCCTGTTTAAAAAGTTTGGAGACCCCTGATGTAGATAGTTGCTATTTGTAATTAATAAAGGATTATGGAGCAATGAGGAATGCAAGAAAGTGGCCCTTGGAAGTAAAGTCCAGGGTATTTCAAAAAGATGGACTCGATTTGAAATCACGCTATCTCTGCCACCATGAACCATCCATGAACCAGTGGTTCTCAACCTGTGCATCCCCAGGTGTTTTAGCCTACAACTTCCAGAAATCCCAGCCAGTTTACCAGCTGTTAGGATTTCTGGGAGTTGAAGGCCAAAAGATCTGGGGACCCACAGGTTGAGAACCACTGCCTTAGACTCAAGTCATTTACAAGATGGCAATGTCAGCTATTGTCAAAATGGAGGTTATTAGACTAATACAGCTGAATCTTTCAACAATATACACAGAGTGGTGAATATAATAACTCATTAACCTATTTGTAAGTGTAGTATGATGCCATCATTAAATATACTGCTTTAAAATTTGATCCATCAATTTGAAACAAGCTTATATATAACTAGAAAGCTGCATTTGTTATTTTCTTAAATAATAAATTATACAAGCATAGTGAATAAATTTGAGAATGTGTTGTCAAAGGCTTACATGGCCTGAATCACAGGATTGTTGTGAGTTTTCCAGGCTGTATGGCCATGTTCTGGAAGCATTCTCTTCTGACGTTTCACATAAATCTATGGCAGGCATCCTCAGAGGTTGTGAGATATATCACAATTTAAAAATGTCCTTCAACTTTCATTGTTTCAGTTTATAACTAAAGCTATTTCATGAAAGAGCTAATTCTTGTACCTTAGTAGTGATATGCAAGTGGAGCTTGGTACAATGAAGGGTAAATAAATTTATTTGTGTCTGTGAAAGAATCCATTATAAAAAAGACAAAGGCTGCATATACATTGTAGAATGAATGCAGTTAGACACCACTTTAACTGTCATAGTTCAATGCAGTGTAATCATAAGTGCTGCAGTTTTAAAAGGTTGTTAGCCTTCTCTGCCAGATCACACTGGTGCCTTTCCGTAATACAGCTCCCATGATTTCATAACATTACATGGTGTCAAACGGCATTAATTCAACAGTGTAGATGGATCCAAAGTCTTATAACCAGAGGTGGAGTAAAGTGGAAGAGCCTAGCAGTCTAAAGGTAGAGCTTGCAGTAAACACTTAAAGAAGTGCTACTCCAGTTCAAAAGTCCTATGACACTCAGAAATACTTCTATATGAAAGCTACTTGAAGTCAAATATAGATTGAAAAAAAAAAAAGCACATGAGACCAAAGGCAGATCATATCTTGTCAAATAGGTATTGAAAGATAAAGTATGCTTGCCCATGGGAATTTGCAAAATTGTCAGTCTTAGATTATATTTTGGAGAAATAACAAACACAAGACCACTTGTAAATTTGAAAAATGCAAGCAGCTAAAATTATTACAATTGAAATATGTTAAAACACACTTTAGTATGGGTATAATGAATTAAAAAATACACACATATGGGGAAATAAAGTATATCATGAAAAGTGCAAACAATATGCATTTCAATGTGTAAGGAAACAATCAAGTCTAGTAAAGTGAAAATGAATCAAGAAGGAGTCAGGGAAGATAGGATTCAGAGAAATAAAACATAAAATTCAACGAGAGAAATAGAAATAAATAGTATTCTTATTGAAATATTGTTTTAGAATGGTGCATTTAGAGGACAGTGTGCAATGCAATTTTTCACACTGGAAATTTAGAGAGAGAAAGAACACAGAATTCTAAACATGCAGAGCAAATCACTCAAAGGAAGAATGCAAACCACATGCCAATTTGGTTACTACCTACTAGTAACCATAATATGCATTATATGACCAGGAATTAAGCAGCTGGAAGCCTTTTTGCTCACCACACACATATACTGATCCATACACATAGGAAAGCCCAAACTCTCTGTCCTGTATGTTAGGAATATGAAGACAATTTAAAACATTTCTCATTATTTGATTTGTTTTCTACTGTTGAGTTTTATATTGTTTGTTGTCTGGCCCTGGCCCCATGTAAGCCGCCCCGAGTCCCCTCGGGGAGATAGGGCAGGGTATAAAAATTAAATTATTATTATTGTTATCCTCTCATGTCACTGAGCAAAAATATGTCTGAGAAAACTGCTGCTCTTTTATCTTTCTGAAGCACACACACACCAAGTATAGAAGGATTGGCTGATTGCCAGTGCATCTGATTTTGAAGGTCTAAATCCAATTGTTAGACTCAACTGGGGCAGGCCCACTGAGTTAATTGCTAAAGCTAAGTCAACACTTGTGTAAATCTCATTTATTTAATAGATTTACTTTATTCAGAAGTAACCACTCAGTTTAGGCATAAAAGTGGATTGTGATGGCAACTTTCAGGCTCAAAGGGATATAATTTCACTTAAAGAATAAAATGACATACAACCAAAAAAAGGAAAGTAGTAATTCACCATAAGAAATCAAAATATGTTTTGTCTTTTTTCAAAAAAGAGTGCTCTTGAAGCACCTGTTTATTGATATTCCCCAATCAATCACCAATTAGCAAAAATAACAGGAGACAATTTGGTGTAGGGGCTCTAAGCCTTTTTTAATAATAAAAAAGACTTTGCCCTCTGCTGCCTGACAGGGAAGAAAGGATAGCCAACATGAGCAGTAGTCTGCCAGTTGGTGGCCAGTTTGAGAAAATGGAACAAATTATTCGACCTGATGTGATGTGAGTTCTTCTTGCTGCTTTTGTTTCTTCTCATCATCCATGCTTTCCTACCTCTGGAGGTGAACATGGAGTGGCCATCAAGTGTCTCAGAACCTTCTTGTCATTGCTCACAACAGGGATAAAAGCACAGTGCAGAAAGAGTATAGATGGCAAAGGAATAGTTATTTAAACTGATCTCCCCATTGCGGCAGTGAGTTCTATTAGAATAATGTTTAAATAAATATAGCAAACACAGATAGAATTTTTGCAAACTTTTGCATTGAAAATATATACAGCAAAGCATACAAACATATCCCAAAATTGACACAGTCCCCTAAGCATCAGCAAGGCAGCATTACAGAAGCTGATTGAAGAAGCGCACTACATGGCCTATTTACTCGGATAGGCCAGAACTCAGAATGTTATGGTCTTCCAGATAAATGCATAAAATCTTCCCCTAGGGGATAATATCTCTGTCTCTCCAGCCCCCTCTCTTTCTAAACTAAAACTTTATATCTATGATTTAAGGATTCCTCACCCCACTGCACCAGATAATTCACAAAGGAAATACACGAACAGTTACTTTCAAATCTCTAATTTTACAGAAATGTTCAGACATGTGAATTTTCTATAATTTAAAGATAACAGCAATATCTCAACCAGTTTTGCCTATGGAGAGCAACAGTTTGAGGGAAAGGAAGAGAAGCTTTAAAACTGATGCAATTTGTAGGGTTTTTTTAAAACATGTAGCAATCTTGGTTGCATAATTTTCATGTTTTACCATATCCAATGTGCAGTCAGAATCAAAGCTGTAGCTAAGTCTGGTGACTCAGTGTGGCAATCTCCTAAATAGAATCATAGAATCACAGAGCTGGAAGAGACCTTGTGGGCCATCCAGTCCAACCCCCTACCACGAAGCAGCAAAATCACATTCAAAGCACTCCTGACAGATGGCCATCCAGCCTCTGCTTAAAAGCCTCAATATAAAGACACTTATGATCCTGTCTCAGAATAAATCATTCAACTAAATTCTAGTGCCAAACAAGGTGCACTTTCCAATTCCTGGCAACTTTATCTTGAATTCAAATTCTGCTTGTACCATTAACAAATAAACCAGGAGTCTCGTTCAGATGTTCCTAAAGGGTATTGTTTAAACACATAAGGAGGCCAATGTGTTAGTATTGCCCAAAATCTATAATTCCTTTGCTTATACAAAAGCAATGTAATTTCAGAGTAAGCATATCAATTTTATTTTTTGCACAATAAAATTGAATTCCTTCCCCAGCACACATCACAAAAACCACACACCCATTCCTCCACACCCCAACCACCATTGCACAGCCCCCAATGCCACATCAATGTGAAGCCATGGAGTTCAACATAGCCACAGCTTTAGGATAAAAGCTATATTTCACTCTGTTTGTCCTTGTCTTTGTCACCCTGTACCGCCTGCCAAATGGCAATGATTTTTTAAAAAGAATATGCTGGGTGAGATGGATCCCCAAGAATGCTCTGAGCAGGACCTATTAAGTTTTTCCAAAGAGGGAAGAGGACAACCAGGGCATAGCCAGAAAAAAATGGGGAGGGGATTTTTGTTTAGTGAATCATGAAGTGTAGTTCCACAACACAAAATAATTTAGAAATCAGGCTCCATCGATAAACCTCAGTGGCCACTCATGGGGATTTGGTTAACCAACTAAAATTGATGAGTAAACCAGGTTTTTTAAAAAACCTGAAAAATTTCTCTGTGCAATAGTGGTGATCCTGTGGAGCACCTTCCTATCTGCCACTGTGCAGCTACCAAACCATGCACATATGCAATGGGACACTCTCTATGGCACAGAGGTAGAAAGTCACCAGCACATACATAGAAAGTCAGATGCATATAAGGTTGCAAAATTGATGTTGGTTCAGTTCTATTACACTGCCATTCTATTAAGGGTTGCACAGCATACATGCATAGATTAATAGTACACATGTGATGTAGGATCTCCACCTTTGGCTTTCTTTGACTCACACAGCTTTCATTATTTCTAATATAATTCACTAGTTTCAACTTGTATATTATTTTTGTGATGCCCGATTAACTACAGTGCCCTGTTTCCCTGCTTTGTCTGTTTCTGGTTTAAATATCCTGAAGGCATTAGATTTTGTCTGATCTTGGAAGCTAAGCAGGGTTGAATGGAAGTTTGCCACTTAAAAAAAAACAGCTCTAGAGGAAAAATAGAAATGTAGAAAAAGGAACAAGTATGTTCACCAACTCCAATGGCATAATAATCAGAGATTGAATAGAGCAGTAAGATTTTTCTCTTCACTCCAGCCCACCAAAAAATAATCTTTCTAAAGAGTTTTATAACGTTTGGACTTACCAAGAATGAATTCATAACACACAGTTTCATCACTAAAACATTTACATTGTTACACTTTCATGGACAGCTGCAACTTCATAGCTGAAACAATGCTATTGAGTATTGCCATCTGGATTTCAGAGTGGTGGAGAGACTAAATAAGGGGTCCTATGCTTTGAAACATCTGACCATCAGGAAACACTTATGAATAATTTCCATTAGCTTCACAGCTCAACCTTTCATTACTCGTGATTTCACACAGTAATGGCAATGATGTACTTTTTTTTGCTAGAACAATCTACTACTATAAGTAATAATTCATAACAAAACTCTTAAGTATGGGCAAGTCTATTTCCAGTGTGGAAAGCATTCAAAACAGAGAAAATCCAGTAAATTTTATTTACTTCTGTAATTTTAAATATGCAATCAAGATTCTCAACTGGTTTAGCTGAAAATGCTCCCACAATAGTTGCCATATAAAGTAATTTAAAACCTTTTAAAATATCTTCTCATATCAGTTTATAATACAACCCCTACATCAACAAGACTGATAACTGAAGTTTCATTCTAGATCTTCCATTATTCTTGGTATTCTTAAGCTGGAAGAATTTCATTTCAATAGAGTTCACAATTATCCATGGTTTCACATATCCATGCAAAGTCTGGGAACATATCCATGTGGATACAGTATTGTCAATTGTTCTTTTCCTTTTTTAAAAGTCCCATATTAATGTAGCAAACTGTAAACTAAATTACATATACGTGCAACAAATTACGTAAGAAACTTGTATTTTTATGGGGTGGAGTGATGGTAAAGGTCCTCCCATTTATTTAAATCCATAGTCATATGAAATTTGATTGAACATATCTGACTTTTAGGTCTGGATTTAGATTGCCTCATGTGCTTTGGAGGCTTCATTATGCAGAACTCTAGCTATTTTAGATATGAGATGGCCACATTGATGTCTCCTGAACATGGGTACCTGAGTCATATCAGAATCACAGAAGAAAACTGCATCAACGTGACCCAGAATCTTACTCATTACTTACTTTGCCTTCATATTTTCAGAATGCTGAACACATAAGGATATCTAACAATGATTCATTTTCCATTATTTATTTATTTATTTATACCCCACTTTATCTCTCCCAAAGGGGACTCAGAGCGGCTTGACAAAATAGGATTAGTATAAAATTTAAAATAAAAAGATAAGGTATGGCTTAAAAATCCAGTTGGACAACTTTGGCAGTGTTTGAGTCTAGCTGTAAGACTTCATAAAGGTAAAGACCCCCTTAAGGATTGATTTACACTTCAGAAGTGTCACTCAATGCAAGCCCACTTCACACATAAAAATATTGAGAGGCTTTTTGCTGACTCTGCATTCATAAAATTTACTTCTATTCCTGTAAAAGAATAAAAATGGTTTAAAAACTGAGACAGACAATCTTTATGCAATAGCTAGATCAATGTCTTTTTAAAAAAATCTCTTTCTCAATATTTCTGCACTTGCTGCTAATATCTAGCTCTTTCTAGGGAAGTCTGAGTGGTGTAATGGATTGAAGCTTAATCCATATAAGACAGAAGGCAAGTGATGACATAATTCAAGGTTTGGGTTTATGCTTCATGCTCTTGGAGCTAGCCTTGATCTTAAAAGTTCAGCTAGTTAGTGAGGCCAAGCGGGCTTGTTAGTCAGATATGTACATTCCCGGATTTTCCTAATGAAGTCCCTGTTTTTCACCAACTGGCTGAAGCCAGACTGGGTTTTGCACTTCCTGGAACATATTATACTCGTTATATTTCATTTGCAATGGCATGAAATTTGCTTCTCTATACAATTCAAAATTGAGAATCAAATGCAATAGTTTAGTTGTTGGATTAGGATTATAAAGAGTCCAAATCTAATTCCCCTTTGTCCATGGGAATCCACTTGGACAACTTACAATCTCAGATTCAGAGGAAATCAGTGGCAAACCTCATGTGAACAAATATTGCCAAGGAAACCCCGTCATAGGTTAGTCTTAGGACTAATATAAATCAGAGATGACTTGAAGGTACTCAACAAAAACAGCAATTCAAAGTGCTAGCTATTGACTGTAACATTAAGGACTTTTTCCACCCACATAAATCATGCTGGGAATTCAGCTTTGCATAGCTGTCTGTAGTTCACACTAAACTCTGGGCATATTCACCACCCCGTGGACATAGAACCCATCCATGTCTGTTTCAACCAAACCTCCTTTGAAGGCTTTCTTGGATATGAAAGAAGAGCAACCCTTTTTTATAACAAAATTCAAATTATGCAAGTTAAGTCAATAATAAATTGCATAATATTATGCAGTTCTAGGACTGCAGTAAATACATTTAAAAGGTGACAAGATATTTTATGTGTACAAAGGGAACAGTATTTTGTAATACCGAATTGCATTCCCAGGAAATCAGATTGCTGCAGTTACAATGTTCATTCTGGGAAAATGTCAACCTTTTATTTTCTCCTCCCTCCTTCTCCATTTTTAAAATTGTAATCAATGTAAAAAATGTGTCAACAATTTTCTGTCCGTGGGGGAAAAAAACTATCTGTAAATGCAGCCAGTTGAGTCAATGTTATGGCATGCATACCTTGCAGGTCTAGTTCTGTGAGAATTCTGCAGCAGTATGTGACTCTGGAGATCTGAAATGGCATATCTCATCAGATGAGGGATATGTGTTACTTTTGTAATGTAGTTTGTTTATTTTTCATCTATTATTTTTACTTTACCACTTAGTATTTTATTTCAGGTTAGAAATAGTCTGAAATATAAAGATATTGTTTCTTCTCCTATAAAAAAACAGGGAAGGGAAGGGAACAATTTTAGAAGAAGGGAAGAACAATTTTACACATAAATGTTATTAAAAACTGTTCTGGGGAATCAGGACCAACTGATAGTCAGGAGCATTTATATAAGGTTTAGTGATGCCTGCAACTACACAGCTAAGATAAATCACATTTAGGGATTAGAAAGGAATGTGTGTAGCTTCCTGTATTGCAAGGCTATGCAGATATCTTCCACATGGAAAGCCATTCAAGCAGAGTGAACCATCTAGTGCTACATTTCAAAACCAGAAATATAACAATATCTCGTCAGTAATTGTGCAGGGGTCAGATGAAATTAATGTACTAATTTATTAGTACATAATAAGATTGTGTTGTGAGAAGCAGAATATATTCACTAAATCAATATAAGTGTTGGCACAGGAAGTAGATGTAAGAATAGTCTGCTTTTATGTGGGTATTTGGCATAAGGTTTGGTTCACAAACCATAATTCTCCTAATTTGAACATACAGTAGAGTCTCATTTATCCAACATAAACGGGCTGGCAGAATGTTGGATAAGTAGATATGTTGGATAATAAGGAGAGATTAAGAAAAAGCCTATTAAACATCAAAATAGGTTATGATTTTACAAATTAAGCACCAAAACATCATGTTATACAACAAATTTGACAGAAAAAGTAGTTCATTACACATTAATGCTATGTAGTAATTACTGTATTTACGAATTTAGCACCAAAATATCACAATGCATTGAAAACATTGACTACAAAAATGTGTTGGATAGTCCAGAACGTTGGATAAGTGAGACTCTACTGTACTACCATATTTCCATGTTCTCAACAACCGATAGCATTAGGCCTCCATTTTCATTATGCACAATGAGCATTTCATGGAAGATATTACCTAATCAAGACATCAAATTTACAGTCATTAACCAGTGACCTCATGTGCAACGTTATTAAGTCTGTTTCTTTGGATTCCACCCGTTTCATGGCCTGGATATAATAAAATTTCCTCTGTATTAATAAATTGCCTTAGTTTGAATGATTTTGAGACTTAGTCCTTTCTAACAAGACTTGAAAATTTTCGCTTCAAGTTCACCACAAAGTTTTTTGCAAAAATATAATTATTGGTTGCTCATGAAATATAGTGGAATAAAAGCAGCATGATATGGATTCAGGATTAATATGTTCCAGTTAGGGGCATGGATGAATTGTGCTAGGTTTGAATTTTACAATGAACCAATCTATTTTTGCTCACCAAACTAATATCCTGACCAGGAATGAATTATCCACAATTTTTGCATGTCTCAGAATTTTGAAATGCAATTATTTAATCCAAAACTGGATACAAATGCAAATGCATTAGGGAGACTGCATACAAAATGCATACATTAGGAGAAACAACTTTCCAAATTGTATGTGCTAAAGAACATTGCTTATAAGAATGTGGCTGAACATAAATAAATGTGATATTGGTTCTTTTTTTTAAAAGACACATACTGATGTTCAAATTGGATTAGACAAATTTGTTGTTGAAAACCAACAAGAAACTAACATAAACAAATCAACAAAGGTTTTCCCCCTGGCTCTGGCACATAATATTGAAACTGCAGGGTTCCTGAAAGTTAAACTATTTCTCTGATTAAGGATATATAAAATTTAAATCCTAACATATTCCAAAGGTCAGCCATCATTTTCTTTCCAATAAAATAATTCCAGCCCTGCTGCAGCTATTTAAACCACACAGAAATGTAAAGCACTAGCCCAAATTTGCTCATAAATGTATGTTTGATAAAGGAAAATTAGAACTGTCCTCTCTGAAAAAATAATAGTCATTCTGGATTAAATATACTTACAAAACAATAAAAATATCCATAAAAGATCTTATTGCTGTTTTAAACATTACTTAGGGTTAATTCTCACAAGCAGCAATGAGACCTCTGTATTGTAGATTCCACTCAGGGACTCATATGTCAAAATGATCTTCCATCAATCAAAAAAAAATCTTCATCTATGGAAAACTTCTGACATCTAATCAACTTGGTTGGATAGCGTATTTTGAACAGGTACATATGTCTTTTCAGGGTTATAATAGCTTTACTTCTATTGTCAATGAAAACAAAGTCTCAGTGAGAAAGTTACTTGCAATTTCTTCTGTATACAGGGCCGGCCCCACTCATGCGGCAGCTGACGCCGCCGCCTCGGGCGCAGGCCCGGGGGGGCGCCGTCAGGCTGGGCGGGAGGCGGGGCACCGCCCTGACGGTGCCCCGCCTCCCTCCCAGTGCGCCCTGGCCCGTCTGGCCTGCTAGAAAAGGCCAGACGGGCGAGCGGGAGTAGCGTGGGAGGCGGGGCCAGCTCTGACGCCGCTCCCCCCCCCCGCCCAGCGTGCCTTGGCCCTGCCTCCCACGCAGCGTGGGAGGCGGGGCCAAGGCACGCTGGGCGGGGGGGGGGAGCGGCGTCAGAGCTGGCCCCGCCTCCCACGCTACTCCCGCTCGCCCGTCTGGCCTTTTGTAGCAGGCCAGACTCAGCGGAGGTTTCTCCAGGCCGCGATTGCGGCCTGGAGGAACCTCCGCTGAGTCTGGCCTGCTACACAAGGCCAGACGGGCGAGCGGGGGTAACGTGGGAGGCGGGGCCAGCTCTGACGCCGCCCCCCCCGCCCAGCGTGCCCTGGCCCCGCCTCCCACGTTGCGTGGGAGGCAGGGCCAAGGCACGCTGGGCGGGGGGGGGAGCGGCCTGGAGAAACCTCCGCTGAGTCTGGCCTGCTACAAAAGGCCAGACGGGCGAGCGGGGGTAGCGTGGGAGGCGGGGCCAACTCTGGCCCCGCCCCCCCGCCCAGCGTGCCCTGGCCCCGCCTCCCACGCTGCGTGGGAGGCGGGGACAGGGCACGGGGGGCGGGGCCAACTCTGGCCCCGCCCCCTCACTATTCGCCCTGGCCCCGCCTCCCACGCAGCGTGGGAGGCGGGGCCAGGGCACGCTGGGCGGGGCCAGGGCGCCGGTGGCGGGGGCGCTTTTCAGCACCCCCGCTTTACATCAAAAAATATCTCCGGCCGGCCCTGTCTGTATACCTTACTTTTTCTCTAAATACATTACTTTGATTAGGTTTTCCCCCAAGTTTATCACTTAATGTTGAAAAACCTTCGTCTATAGACTCTTTCTATTTCTTTCTTTTTATAATAATAATGAGACAAAAGATGTATCAACATTGTAGAGTTAATGCAGTTTGACACCAATTTCACTGCCATGGCACATGCTGTGGAATCCTTGAATTTGTAATTTGTAAGACATCAGCATTATTTGGCATAGAAGACGAATGACCTTGTGAAACTAGAATTCCCATGACAGCTAAAGTGTTGTCAAATTGTGTTTAATCCAAAGCGTAGATACAATGAATGACACACCTATCAAGGAATATTGCACATGATATAGAATCTAATCAAAAATATGTGGACAACTACTAGCACCCCTCAAGTGATAAGGCTTTATATTAGCCCTAGGGGAGTGGCAGCATATAAGTTCAAAGAATAAATAAATAAATAAATAAATAAATACATTGAATCAATCAAAAAGCAGGGAGGGGATAATTAAGCAAACAAAAACTACACCAGAAAGTAGTGTTAAAAAAGGTTTGACAAGATGTCCCTTCATTCTTCCCCAAACCAAATGTTCTTTATCACCATGCTTCAATGGACTCTGAGGTAATTCTTCAGTTTACAAGATCTCTCTTGTTTTATATTTTGTGGCAGAAGCAGGGGCTGGCATGCAACAGTGATTACCGCAACAACCTATATTTGTAAAACAGACTGGAACTCTCAGTTAGCTACATTTTCTTCACTATTGAATTGCTAGAACACAATTTAACATTAAACCTTATGATGCAATGCCGGGACCTTAAAATTTACCCATTTGCCTGATCACTATTAAACACAATTCATGTTAACCAGCAAGGTTCTATAATGTTACCATCCATTCAGCCAAAGAACAACTCCTGCAATAATTCCCATAATTAACCACATGCTGTGTCTCTCCCATTAAAATTTCTACATTGGTTTAATACCTGGTTTTCTCTTACTACTAACACCCAAGGCAACCCACAGTACTACTAAAAACACAAAAATACAATATTAAATAACAATTTTAAACATTGTTATTTAAATTTAAATGCTAAAAAGATTTTAAAACAGTTAACACAAAATAACTTCATGATGGTAAGAGTTCATCTAGACTGAAATACGCTATCACAGTGTGGTGAAATAACGACTTGCTTGCTGATTGTGCATAACTGGGGTCTGTGGTATTTTGTTCATTACTGCTCTTAGTAATGTAAATGCAACAGAAGGTTGGGATGCATGCATTTGATGGTTAAAATGTATCATCATTATCATCATCATCATGATCATTTATTCATTTATATAACACCATCACTGTATATTTTAGAATGGGCATTAGTTGTCACTATAAGCTTCTATCTCAAATAGGCTAAAGATAATACTTTTTATTAATATTAATTTTATTCTTATACCTCGCCCCATCTCTCTGAAGGAAGGCATGCTAGAAGGAAGGCATGCTATTTAGTCACCACAGAAGGGACTCGGGGCGGCTTACATGGGGCCAAGCCCGAACAGAACAATAAAAACAAAACAATAAAATCAATAAACCAATAATCAAACAATAAAAGCAAGCCATAAAAACCACATACAAGATAAAATGTTAAAATCATGGATTTTGTCTCACACTTCTGTGGTGACTAAATAGCATGCCTTCCTTCTAACACTTACTGTGTTTCCCCAAAAAAAAGACGTCTTATATTACTTTTTGCCCCCAAAGATGCACTAGGTCTTATTTTCGGGGGATGTCTTATTTTTCCATGAAGAAGAATTCACATTTATTGTTGAACCAAAAAAAATGAACATTTATTATATACTGTACAGTAGCTGTCATCACAAACCAGCATAACTAGACAAACTGTGACTCCTATCAAGAATTTCTTGTTCCTACCATTATTTCCATATACAACAATCTATGGTACGTACGTACATTTACCAATCCTGCATACTCTGGTATTCTGTTTGGTGGACATACTTCCCAACACAAACTTTGCTAGGTCTTACTTTCAGGGGATGTCTTATTTTCAGGGAAACAGGGTATGTAACAACAATGAGCACTTGGTGGGGGTGGAAGAATACATTACTATCAAAAATAAATTCAGATTCATTAAACAAACAATAAACATGAAAGACAAACAGAAACCTCAACTAGGTTATTTATCACTAGCTAGTGTTAAGTCATAGTTTGAGTGTTGGACAGGATTTGAACCCCCATTCAGCCATGGAAACCCACTGGGTGACCAGGGACAAATCACACACTCCTTGTGTTTTAGAGGAAAATAAAAAATTCTATTTGGACAAATCTTGCTAAGAAAATCCTGTGGTCAGCTGTTTTAGCATCATCTAAGTCAGTAATTTCTTAAAACCACAGAACAATTCAACAAGGGAATCAATTACCACACATCCATCATCTTCAATTCTTTCATGAGCTGTTCATAATATAGAATGAGAAAAGTGAAGGAGGAGAAAATTGCTTACATAAAATGAATGATCCTGGGTAACCTTGCCCTATGCGCACTTGTCCTAGACCACATGCCAACTAGAAAAGACCCAGGCTACTTATTTTTAATATCTGGGTCAGTCTGAAGCACTTTGTTCTGGCTTAGAACTGAATCGGTTCAATTCAATTCAATCCAATCCATTGATCAAACAAACTGGACCCAATCAGGAAGATTTGCTTTGCTATTTGGGATTTTGGCCACATTCACTGAATGGCCCTAGATATGAACATGCAAAGGCACCAACCAAATGATCAAGTTCTGAGATCCTAATATTTTGAATATCTGTAGACCTTAATCTTCCAGAAACACATTTGAACAGTATACCATATAATTGTAACATACTTTTCCACACCTCCACTGTAGCATCACATAATTACCAATATTCGAAACAGTCTGTTTTAAATGCAATACAGCTGCTTGTAGCTGCTTATGTTTTGCAGGGGAAAATCTATTCTAAAATACTCAGGCACCATTATTGTAAAGAACTAAAAATATAACTGGAAAGCAAAACATGCTTCTACTCACGAAATGTACCACGCAGTATAAATTTTAGAAATATTTAGTTTCAAACATTGATTTGCAACTCACATTACTCCATTTTATCCATCTCCCAGTTAGGTAGGTTAAAGCAAGATCTTGGGTTGGTTGGCCAAGGTAAACCATTTATATACTTTGCTTAGAAAGCCACCACTTGAATTAAGAATATTAATGGACATTTTCTCCTGCTACAATCTTTAGATTTCAGCTTACATTTCTTTCCTTTTCATTTTTCACACCCAACATACTTTATACCCATATTTCTATGTAGAGCCTTTTGAATATGAATCAAAGCACATATTTCCCTTTTAAAAGGTCACCCAGGTTAAAGACTTGTGAAGAAATATGCAAACACATGAAATGTCCTTCTGAGGCTCCATTGCCTAATTTGCCTCTGGCTCCTGATAACCTGTGCTGCTGCAAGGACAAAGATGGAAATACTCCAATTGGCAGTGCAGAGTTCTGTTGAATAGACTGAAACCTTAACATTTCACCCTTCCATTGGATTTCTTGTTATTCCTAATCACACCATCTCTACCTGTCCCCTCAGGCTTCATACCAACACCATGATAAGAATTCCCCCACCTCTTTCTTTTTGTTATCAAACGCTCTTCACCACAAAGAGATAAACCAGCTTTTACTTGTGACCTCATAGGATACATCTATATATTAGCTTTCTCCTTAAAAGTTCAGATGCTATTTCTGGCACGCAAGCAGAAGGATGCCCTTTACTTTGAGAAGGGTACATTCAGAACACCAGATGTGGTGTTCTCTTTGATATAGGGAAATGGGAAGTTAATCAACAGCCCAGACACAGACTAGAAGGGATTCGTTTATATTTGAATATTTCTAACCTTGCTTTTCTTCTGTCCCCTTACTCTTCCTTTTCAGCTTTCCTCTAAAAAAAATTGATACACACAAAGATATTTTTGATTGACAATTTTCCAGTATATATTGACTCATTCGGTACAGCTGAGAAGAATTTACATGTGGTAACTAACACAGCCAAATAATATAAAAGGCAGCTTAAATATTTTCAGTACAAACTGGAGAATGTGATACCGTCAGACTGAAAGTTTGAATTAAAGATAGGTGAAGATTTGTCAAGAATTTGCATTTGTTGTTTTTTCAACATTTTGGGTTGGAAGGGACTTCATACTGTTTTCAGAAATGGGAGAAAATGAAATGGACATATTCACTCATATAATACAGTTTTGAGTGCTTAACTCTTAAAACTAATACCTCCAAGCTTATATTTCTGTGTATTCAGGCCATGTTAATGCTGGATTGGTATCACTACATCTTTTGTCTGAAATGCACCTTGCTTTTAAAACCTACATGGCATTTAAATGCAGTACAATGTAGTTTTACCCACTGTAGCAAAATATAAAATGTAAGAAAAAGAGTGGTGACAAAGAGTGCTTCTATACTGTCATAAAATGTGGCTCGAACTGGCATTAAAAATGCTGTTTCAAAGCCACATTCTAGCCACATGTGACTGCCAAAAGCTGCCTCAGCCGTGGTGGACTGATCACACAGCCCAACAATGCTGACACTAGTTCAGCATGACTGGACATAGGCCCGTGCCTCCCAGGTGCTCTTCACCCTGATACTCCACAAAAATGACAATGAATTGCCCATACCACTGCTGCAGGCTGTCCTCTTTCTGGATCTTCATCACTGAGGATATGATGAAGCTTTGGAGCAGGAAGCCTCCACCCTTCTCCAAAGCTCTGCCATCTCTTGAATGACACAGATCCAGGAAGTGAAGAGCCTGCAGCAATGGTAAGGGTGATTGCCCATTGTTTTTGTGGGGAATTGGGCTGTATAGATTGTTCAGGAGACACTGCCATCCCACCTCCCTGGACTGCCTGAGCCTGATAAGCACAGAATGGATGTGGGGACACCATCTGGGATCCCAGATTGTAATATCCACTGCCACAACACCACTTTCAAATATTCAGTTTCTTGAATTATCTGGGTTCCTTGCTTTATAGGCACATTGGATCTTTAGTGCACTACACTTTGAATGAATATAGGTTGATCATTTGAATACAGGTTAATCAGACCTAGAAGCTGGAGGTCTTTTTCAAGAAGACAATGGAGAGAAGGGATCAGATAGTGATCTGATTGATTTCATCCATGCTACCGTATATTTTTAGATTCTGGTGATTTTGAGTTTAGTCTGTTATTCTATAACATTGTATAATTGGAAATCCCTTGCAAAGGTTTAAATCTTTAAAATATGTATTTTTGTTTTAGTAAGATGAATTATGAATTTTGTGGTGTCCTAAATCTTTTGAGACTTCTTGAAGCTCACAAATGCCCTACTCGCATATTCCATGCTTCAGTCACTCACAAAGTATCCTCAGGATCCAGTATTACGGTTAAAAAATGCAGTAGATATGTAAGACTGGAAAATCAACCTAATATCACACTCACATTTACTCTCAAACCAAGACAGCTTTTAAGAGTTATTTCTTTTATGTGTGCATCCCAGAACAATAGCTGTGAGCTCTGTGGAAATGAGGATGGTGGACTAGCAAACCTTCAGATCTTATCCAACTGGGATAAAAGTTCCTACAATTTTTTTCAACTTCTACAGCGCCACTACTAAGCATATTGAGAGACAGTGTTGGTCATTGCATTAACTTGGAACCATATTTACTCCCAACAGAAAGGTTTGTAGACTACAGTACAAATTACCCTTTATATCAGTGGGTTCTGCACTTCTAGATTCAACCAAACATTGCTGAAAAATATTCAGGAAAAATTCCAGAAGGCAAACTTTGACTATTAGCATTTTGCATAGGCTGCTCTATATTTTTTCCATTTCACAGGTCCCTACGCTTTAACACTTGTTTGAATATATATATATATATATATAGTTATTCATGGAGGGAGGGGGGGTCTGAAACTTCACCTCTGTGGATACGGAGGTCCCACCATACTATAACCACTTCTTGGGCGTAAGTCTTATTAAACTTAGGGCACATCTACACCATTCTGTTGTAATGCCAGTTGTAGAATATACTTCCCTTAGAAGCCCAATTGGCACCAACAAAAAATTGGTTAAAAGCTTCTTTTTATTAAATCCTTTGGAATCCAATTGATTTTATCCATATATGTACATGTGTTGTGACTTTAAGATAACATAATTTTAACTTCTTGTTTTACTTTGCCAAGCTATTAAGTCTGTTTCAATCACAGAGGCCTACAATATTGAGGGTTACATAAAAATAAATGTGTGTGGTGGTTTTATAGGAATTTGGCAATCTAAAACCAAAAATGACCTGATTTTCCCCATCAGGCAGCTTTTTATAACAGTTTGCGTGAATGTTTTTATTTTTTTAATATATTATTATGTTTTCTTTTCAGATTAAAGAGGAGACAAGAAAGGGATTGAAGTCTTCTAATAGACTTGCAAAAGCATAAAAACTGGATGTCTCATTTAATCAAAACTAACTGCTAAATTGATAAAAAAAGGTGGTGTAACATTTTAGTTGTGTTTTTATTATTTAGCACCCCAAAATAAATTTAAAACAGTGACAATGTTGAAAAAAGTTGTTTTTTTTATCACAGACTTGCGCTTTTATCCTTTTATACTGTTTAAATTAGTTATGTGTGGGGAGGGGGCAGAGTCACAGACCCATGAGTGGACACTAAAGCCAGAGCACCCATAGGGGCAAAAGGAAAATAAAGACAGTTAACTATTAGAAATGGTCTACTCCATTTTTGACTGGGTGATTTGTTAAACCACCCATAAATACCTTGGATGCCGAGAAAGAGGAGATAATAGAGCTATGATAAATTACTTTCGTTTTTTCTCCCAGACTGCTGAGAGTCTTTTAATGGTGACAAGACAAAATCAAAACTAACAAAGAGAAGGAAGAATCAAGATTTATGAAGTGAAAGAACAGAAACCATCCTAACCAGAGAACAAGGAGTGAGCAAAAACGAATTAGTTACTATCTATGGCCCTGGCCTTCCATTGGGAAAGAGCATAGGAGACAGGAACTGTTGAGAATTTAGCTGACATAATGGAAACAACACTGAAAGGAGGAAGGGAGGAGCCAGAAAAAATTACAAAGAGTTACTACAGCAGATTAAAGGGATCAAAGATATGATTTTAAATAGCACTCAAGAAATAACAACTAAGATCACTGAGCTGGAAAATCAAATAAAAAACCTGCAATCAACTTCACAGGAATGGAAAAGAAAAACTAAGATCTGGATCTAAGAATAACAGCTATGGAAAAACAGACAGTGGTAAATATGGCAGAGACAAAGCAATGCCAAAAAAGCCTTCAAAGAATGGATCTACATGTGATAAATTTAATGGACAGGAACAAAAGAAATAAATGGAGAACATCCTGGGATGTTAAAAAGAGAAATGTTTAAATGGCTTAAACAGATCTCCTAAACACATTGCGAGGAAGCCTGGTTCAAAAGAATCCATAGGGTGGGTTTTAAAAAGGCTACCCCTATTCTTGTGACATCTTGGTCAGGTTTGGAAACTTTTATTATTAAGATAAGATAATGAAAGCACTAAGAGGGCAGGCATCCCCACTAAAATACCAAGGGCTACCAATACAGTTTTTTTCCAGATCTATGGCAGAAGTCCATACTAATACTACCATCTTACAAAGTCAGAAAATCCTGTACAGCTGAGGCTATCTGGTATACTTGAGGTTTTTGGAGAAGTAACAACTACTAAGTTACGTCTCTAGACCAAGGTCTAGAATTGCTGCAGGGACTGAACTTGACATCTGGGACAACAGAGACAATACTGATAGAGAAGAAGAGAGTAGAAGAAGATGAGTGGGAAAAGAATACGGTGGCAGAAGAAAGCTAACAGGATTAAAATATGAAGGAAGAAGACTGTGATAAGAACTGACTAATCATATGTATAAAGTAATAAAATCATAATAGTTAAGGTATTATATGAATAACTACCCTGGGAGATATCGGAATGGGTGCACTCGGAAGGAAAATGGGTCCCCTTCCCCTACCCCACAAAGAAATTTGGAGTAAACTATGTTTGAGACAAGGAGTCTCTAAATGTAGTGGGGGGAAGGAAATGGGGGAGCAGAGCACTTCGCAAGAAAAGGGGGCAAAGGGAGGAAAAGGGGGGAAAGCACAGAGGGATTAAATATATATGAAAAGGGAATACTTTGAGTATAGCAATTGGAACTCTAAGATGCTGGCTAAAGCAGTGCAAGACAAGAGAAGCAAGAACGTAATTGGAACCAGTAGAGACAAACGGGGTAGAGAAACTATATCAATGAAAGAAAAGTTGGCTGTCTTCCAAGAATTTTATCAAAAACTATATACAGCAGTGGATAATC
Source organism: Anolis carolinensis (assembly GCF_035594765.1). NCBI lineage: Eukaryota > Metazoa > Chordata > Lepidosauria > Squamata > Anolidae > Anolis > Anolis carolinensis. Next base: position 296,853,406 of record NC_085841.1, read on the forward strand.
CAAATAACAAGATATAGGAAGCTATAGATAAATATTGAAAAATAAAATTACAGGAGATGGATAAAAAGAGTATGGAGCAATTAGTATCAGAATAGGAGATGTGTGAGGTTATAGATAAATTAAAAGGAGGTAAGACCCCAGGAATAGACGGGCTGGGACCAGAATATAATAAAAAAATTAATAAATGTTGATGCCAAAATTAAAAGAATTATATAATAGGATAATGAAAGAAGAACAGATCCCACTGTCATGGCAAGAATCAAGGATCATACTAAGTCTAAACACAAACAAAGATCCTACAGATCCTGGTTCATATAGACCTATCACTCTTATAAACCAAGATGCTAAAATATTGATAGCAATAATGGCAAAGAGAATAAATAGCTTCATATATAACTATATTAAAAGTGTGGATTTATTCCTGGAGGACAAGTGTCAAATGTAGTGGGAAGAGAATTAAATGTAATTTATTATTATTTATTACATCACTTCTACCCCACCCTTCTCACCCATCAGGGGACTCACACACTTAAGAAAAATACAAAAGCAGGAATACTGGCTCTAGAGATATTTAAAGTATTTGATTGCGTTTCAGGGCCTGCATTAAAAAAAATTAGAAAAAATGGTTTAGGAGAGATTTAGAGGACCGATTGAGAAACTATAATCAACTAGCTGGTGAGGCTCTGCTCTCAGTCCCACCTGCCTCACAAGCGTGGCTGGTGGGAACGAGAGACAGGGCCTTCTCAGTGGTGGCTCCCCAGCTGTGGAACACCCTCCCCAGAGATATTTGACAAGCCCAACCCTCCTGGGCTTCAGAAAAGCTGTAAAAACATGGTTATGTGCTCAGGCTTTTAATAAATAAATGGCAAAGTCAACATGGTCTGATTAAGGCTAAAGCAAGAGGTTTTTTGGACGAATGGATCTAATTATAGGCTTTAAATTTGTATATTGTATTTTAATAGTTTTTAATTGATTGTATGTACTGTTTTTAATTTATAATTATGTTGTAGACATTGAATTTTGCCAATTGTTGTAAGCTGCCCTGAGTTCCTTTGGGTGAGAAGGGCGGGATATAAATGCTGGAAATAAATAAATAAATAATAAACTAACTATGCTGCAATACAAGTAAATGACGGCCTAACAGGAAAAATAAGACTAACCCAAGGAATAAGACAAAGATGCCCCCTTTCACCTACCTTATTTGCAATAGTTATAGAAATGTTAGCAAAAATTATATGAGAGGACATAAATATAAAAGGGATAGGGAAGGAGGGAAAATATAAAATATGTTTATTCATGGATGACACATTACTCACCTTTGAAAATCTGATAGAATGGTTAGAAGAAAAGAGCAAAGACACAGATATGAAATTAGAATATATTGTCTTCATAGAGAAAGCCAGAAATCTGAAGAAAAGGTATAACAAAAGAGAGAACCCCTTTTTTTAAAAAATACATTGGAAATGTGGACTACATATGAAGAAAATCATATCACCAATATCACTAATATCACTGATCTCCACATTAACACTGGTGTTAATTAGAAAGAAAATTCCCTATAAATTCCCAGTTCGGGGGAAGGTCACAGGGGCTTACATGTCTTTACACTAATGCAGAGCATGGGAAATAAGCAAGACGAATTCCAACTTTTATCACAGCACCACACGTACGATGTCATAGGCATCACTGAAACCTGGTGGGATGACTCCCATCACTGGAATTATGCCATTGAGGGCTATAACCTCCTTCACAGAAATAGAACAAAGGGGAGAGGAGGGGAGTAGCTTTATATGTCAAAAACAGTTACGTTGCAGAAGAAATGCAAGACTGTAATCCAGGAAACCAGCTTAAAAGCATCTGGATAAGAATCAAGGGAACCGGGACTCAAAAAGATCTTGTCGTGGGTGTCTATTACAGACCTCCGAGTCATGATGATGGACTTGATTAAGCCTTCTGTCAACAGCTGACCAAACAGGCACAAAGAAGAGATATAGTAGTCATGGGCAATTTCAACTATCCCGATATCTGCTGGAAAACATACTCGGTCAAGAGTACAAAGTCCAACAAATTCCTCACTTGCTTTGCAGACAATTTTATGGTCCAGAAGGCAGAAGAGGCAACAAGGGGATCGGCTACTCTTGATCTAATCTTAACAAATGTGGAAGAACTGATCAGTACAGTTGAATTGGTCAGATCCTTAGGGGCAAGTGACCATGTGCTCCTGCAGTTTGCCATACAAAGGAAGGCTGAAACTAAGACAAGTCAAACATGCATTCTGGACTTTAAGAGAGCTGACTTCCAAAAAATGAAGGAAATACTGAGCGGCATTCCATGGACACCAATATTAAAAGACAAGGGAGTTAAGGATGGATGGGAGTTTTTTAAAAGTGAAATACTCAAGGCGCAAATGCAAACAGTGCCAACAAAGGGAAAAAAATAAGACAAGTGCAAAGAAGCCAGAATGGATGTCCAAAGAACTTTTAACTGGGCTAAGACTCAAAAGAGACATGCACAAGAAGTGGAAAAGGGGAGAAATCACCAAAGAAGAATTCAAACATATAGCCAACTCATGTAGGGAAAAGGTTTGCAAGGCTAAAGCGCAAAATGAGTTCAGGCTTGCCAGGGACATTAAAAACAACAAAAAAGGCTTTTTTGCTTACGTTGGTAGAAAAAGGAAGAACAAGGAGGTGATAGGGCCACTGCGAGGAGAAGATGGGTTGATGGCAACAGGGGATAGGGAAAAGGCAGAACTGCTTAATGTCTTCTTTGCCTCAGTCTTCTCACAAAAAGAAAGCCATCTTCAACCTCAGCAACATGGAATGGATGAAGGATTAGGGGAAATCCAACCCCAAACAAGGAAACAATTTATCCAGGAACACCTGGCCTCTCTAAACGAATTCAAGTCTTGTTCACAATTTCTTGTTCACCTCTCCTCACAGCTCAAGGTGGGTTACAACATTGCTAAAACACACACTCACCTAAAAACGTTCTTTAAAATACACATATTTTTCATTTTTCCACAAAATACTTATTAAAATACACAAAAGAGAGTTTAAACAGAGATACAAGCTTAAAAATGGTCATTAAAACTGTCTGGGTAGGCCTGCCAGAAGAGATTCAGGATGTGATGCAAATATTTTAATAACTAAATAAACTTAAAAAAAAATTAGTGCACAGCTCTGGAACAGCTGGTAGATGGGGAGGAAAATGCAAGAGGGAAAGGCACTTTATCTTTTAGCAGCCATGAAGAAAGTAAGCTGCAGGAGAAATATGCTGCCCAGAACTTGTACATTTTGTCCGCCTTCCCTTGTCATCGCCAGGGGCAGTTCAACCAGTAGGCAAACTATGCAGTTCCTGAAGGTGCCATCCTCTGCTGGATGCAGCTGAGGTGCCTCCAGGTGCCCTAAGGCTAACGAGCAGCTTCTTTTTTGTCTTTTTTCCCCCTCCCCGCTGGGAGGGGGCATGCCCTCCGGTCGAGGAAAACCCGTGGCACCTCCTCGTTTCTCGGAGGGACAAGCCCTTGCTCCAGCTGGAGCTAGGGCTTGTCCCTCCGAGAACCACGAGGCGCACCCTGGATCTCCCTTGGCCAGGCCCTTGCTGGAGGAAAGAGGCTCGAGAGAAGGAGAGGTGGGTACAACAACCCCAAATTGGATGTAAACATATTAAAAATGTGTACAAAGCTAGTTAGCTACTGTTAATGAATAAAGAAAGTGGGGGCAAATAGCCTGGTCTAGAAGAAGGAGCGGGGGAGGAATGAAAGGTAGAAGTATTTCTTGCTCAATACAGGGATTTTCATTCTTTTAAAAGCTATTATTGTTCCAAAGGTATCTGTGAAAAAATATGACCCATGTTGAATAGCTCCACACTTCCTTCCCCTTTCTGGACGGTCCTTTCACCGAGGCTGGGTCTGCACTGCTAAATAATGAAGTCTGAAATGCACAATATGGTCAGTGTACACCCACATAAGGTAGCTGAACTGTATTATATGGATCTATGCTGAGCATATAATGCATTTCAAACTGTATTATGTGCCAGTGTAGATCCAGCCTTACACTGCAACATTTGATGGTCAAACTAAATGATACTATTATTACTTAATTTTGGCTGACATATACCCAACTCATGAAAAATATTTGTCATAGCATTTTTTTTCTGCACTCATAAAGGCACCAGATGCTGGTTGATCTTGGGAGCTAAGTAGCGTCAACCCTGTTTAGAACTAGGGTAGGAGACTGTCAACGAATTCTAGATGCTATATGCATTTCTTAGGCAACAGATTCTCAGAGAAAGGAACTGGGAAACATTTCTGAGTAACCTTTGCCTAAGTAAATCTGAACAAATTCTAGAGATTACCACAGGTTGATAGATAACCTGAAGGCACATGTGGATGCACACACATGTACTCAGCATTTATTGTGCTTTGCTTAGTAACTGGCCATTAGGTGGTAAAAAGTGGCAAGTCTGATTCCTGAGGGATGTGTTTCTGAATATTCTCATTGTATGCGAGGAGAAAAAGGTTAAATGGAGGGAAAATACAGTTTCCTGAGGAAGTTCTGAAATGTTCAGACTACTGGTTGCAAGGTCTAAGGACCAAGCACAAAAGCTTCTATGGGAAGAACACAGATAGAACGTAGCTTCAAGACCTGGCTGATTCCTGCCTGGGAGAATCCTTTGTTGGGAGGTGTTCCTCCTTCAACAGAAAGGAGGAAACCATGAAAATGAACAAAATCTGGCTACCAGTATTTAAAAACTCTAGAATCAGGACAGTAAATAAAGAACAACTCTAAAAAAGGGGAGTTCCAGACAGGAAACAATCAGGGCCAGTTAACACCTCACAACAAAGGATTCCCCTAGGCAGGAAGCAGCCAGGCTTTGAAGGTACAATGTTGGATAAGCGAAAATGTTGGGTAAGGATGAAGGAAAAGCCTATTAAATGTCAAATTACGTTATGATTTTACAAATTAAGCACCAAAACATTATGTTTTGCAACAAATCTGTCACTCATTTGGGAGCGTGGCTGCACACCTTTACCTTCTACCTTTTATTTTTCAGTGATTGGTTTGGGGGGGGGGGGCAAAATTCTGTTCGCTTACACTTGAAAATTACCTAGGGCCGGCCCTGGTCATCGCCATACGACCTTGAAACGAGTGCAACTCACTTGTGTAATATATCAACAAGATTTTATTTCATATTGTTTGCTTTGCGCATAGTGTAATGAAATTTGCATTCTTAAATGTATTTTCTTCTAAAGTCTAAGTTGTGCCTTTGACATACGTTCATTTGCATCCTGACCTTTTTAGATGCTCATTTCCATATATATATTTTTTAGATGGAACCTACTTTTCATTTTTAGGACACATAAATAGTAACATCTCAGCTCTGCATTATTTAATTAGGCTAGATATTTTTCATTACTCCACTTGTTGACCTAGGATACAGAACTTGGAATTCTCTGTATGGAAAAATATCATTTCTCTCACACGAAGTCCCATCCTAGAAATATATAAAAACTTAAACATTTTAAATTGGTCTTGTCATACCTCATCTTTTCTTTCAAATGTTCCAAATCCTAAAAGTACTTGTTAAAACAAAACCTTATATGGTAATGACATTTAGGCTATAGATTTATTATTTATATTATTTATTACTTTTATTTTCTCTTCTGCTAAAATTTGCAGTAACACCTTATGTTAATATGTATTTTAACACGTATTTTATAGAAATATGTTTTAATATGTGTATTTGTGGGGTTTTCCCCAATGTTTATGTGCTTTAATTATTCTGTAACCTGCTTCAAGCCACGAGGAGAGGCAAGTAAGAAATAATAATAATAATAATAATAATAATAATAATAATAATAATGTTTTAAATGCATTTTCTTAAATAACTTAGTTAATTGCAACTTCTTTCAAAATGCTTTGCTTTCTCAATAACAAACCTGAGAATTCCAGTAATACTCTGACAGATTGATTGGATAAATTATATTCACAGTTGAGAATTTCTCAGTTCCTTCTAAGGACATAAATAGGCCTGAAGCCTGATGGGACATCACAGCAGCATGATCCAGATTAAATGGAGTTGTACTTATGGAGTTGTACTCCTGCCTGGGAGGAAGTGTTAATCATGATAAATCATTTACAAGAGTTGGAGAAAGCTGTGGAAGGGGAGGAGGGAAGAGCAGTAGAAAAGTGGGAAGGTACATGGGGAATTTAGTAGTGTTATTTTCTTTGTGTGTGTAGTAGCTGCCTATGCCCACCTGGCCTGTGAGTACTGGTTAATTGCTCGGAGCTACCAGCAGAAGCTGACAGTTACATGTTTCTTTAAAGACCTGTCTGGAACCCACTGCAGTGGACAAGCTTAAAAGTTGGTCTTATGTTTAGGTGGAGCTCTGCTTCCACATGGCCCAAGATAATAACTAAAAAATTGCAAAGAAATGTTGCTCAAAATGTCAATGTTGCATAATTTGATACCATTGGCCAGTATTGTTGTCACAGTATTTCCTATTGATGCAAAACTTTCATCTATCAACAATCCAAACACACACACACCATGAAAAATCCACAAAAACTCTTGCAATAGGGACAAAACTTTTTAAATCCTTATTGTTCCACATGAGAATGAAACAAATGAAAATTTACATTACATTCCACTGACAAAAGAATTCCATTCTATTCCACCCTGAATACGTTTTTTAACTAAGGGCTATTGCCTTGCAATTTTGTGAATTTGTAAACCATCTTCACATCTGCACATAAACATAAAAGACAGTCATGAGTTAGAAATGTGAATCACCAGGATCTTTTACCAACTCTTTTCATAGTATAATTTTTGTTCTCTGTTATGAACTAGTCTTGCAAATCATTTCAAATAAAAAAGGATTTCCAAAAATATCTCACCAAATGAAAATAAGGGTGTTGCATAGACATAAACAGAATAGAACATTAGCTCTTTTCAGTCTAGTAAATGAAGCTATTGAGTAAAATTCAATAATTGGTAACAAATTAAATTAAACTTCCTTTGTATATTGATAAAGGAAAAATTACAGAAACCAATGCAATTCTAGAAAATGCATAGAGTACTATACAGTTTTAATTTTTGTGGTACTAGTGACATAAATGAAAATAATGTATTGGAAAGTTATGAAAATAATTTAAGATGTGAAAGACAAAATATAGAAGTGGAGGTGAAAGATACTGCCTATGGCCAATATATTTAAGAAGCCTAATACTGTCAAATATTTAATAATATATCAGATAGATCAACTGGTGGTGAGGAGGAGAGGACTGGTGGAAGGGATGGAAGCATGAACTTTAATTTAACATTTTCACTGTTGACACAGAAAAGCAAAAAAGTGCCCAAAGGGGTTATAGAACAGGTTACAGATGCTTCGGGCATATCATATATTGCCCTAGGAGAAAGTATAAGTCTAGTTGGTTTCCCTTGAGCACTATAACTCCATAAGAAATCTGATATTAGAAGTTAAGAGTATCATCTCAATTCTACCAAGGGAAAAGACCCTAAGGTTAAGGAGAAATTCAAATACTGTATATCCAAATGATTTAATTGACTTCACATATATATCAAGGGCAGATTTTGGAGTCAAAATTATGGATAGGTTGTGGGTCATTTTGCCAAGAGGGGCAAGTTCCAGCAATCTCAAGAGGTCAGCTGCCCCCTGTCTGCCCAGGCATTCAAAAAGACCTTTCTTTACTCTGAGAAGGGAGCGGTTCCATTGTTGATAAAAGTTAAAGTATAGTTTTAATCTTATCACAATAAAGAATCATCCCTTTCTTTTAGTAGAGTACCAAAAAATGAGAGCTTAGTCTTTTCCAAAAGAATCTAAAACCCTCTATTATTTCAGTGGTCTTTAAAGGGAAGGTGCCAGAGAATGGCTGCCATCATCACCATCTTCCCACCCAGCAACAAAACGGTTAACCACCTGATTAGAGTTAAGACACAGTACTTACACTGAATAACTGTATTCAGATTTTGGGGATCTTTTTTTTTTTTACTAAAATTTCTAAACTTACATAGGACTATATAGGAGTTCTCTGGCATCTACTTGATATGAAACATTCATTTTAAACACTATGGTGATGCTAACAGACAAGATGAAAAGTGGTTGGCTGATTCTTGGAAAACTTAGAATACTCTAATTCAGCACCAAGAGCAAAATTTACTGGGAGGAGATTACTCATACCAAGCACAGTCCTATTCTCTTCTTATATTGTGCAGTGAGGTTTTACAATGCCAGAATGTAGCGTATTTCACAATATTATTACATTACTAAATTATTCCATATTTTCATCCTAAGCCAATTTTGTTTGATTTCATATTCATAAAATAACTAAATTTTTTCCTTTAATAAGCAAACTAATATAAACATGACATATTCTGTTTAGAACTGTACTCTCAACATATATACCACATTAAAATAAAACTGTTTTTAATAGGTAAACAAGATGGCATTGGTGTATTAAAGAGGGATATTTACCTTTTTCTGTTGCATGTACACTTCATAATACGTTTGAAGTTAGTCACTGATTTCAACATTGCATTGTGAAATGGAAATGACGGGAACATTGTTTGATTTTATATATAACTAGTTTGGATACCAACGATGCCCGGGTTATTTGAAAAATGCCTTGTTTGTTTTTGGATGTTAGGTAATTTTAATGCTATTTATTAGAAAAATGTCAGCCTTTCCTTTTGTTTTTTATGAATGCTCCCATTAGAAAATGCATAAGGATGTGAGTGAACTACAATTCCCAAAAATCATAGGTCAATCCTCCCCAAACCCTGCCAGTATTCAAAGTCCGCCATGTTAGGTCTGTGCGCCAAGTTTCGTACAGATCCATTGTTGGCTGGGTTCAGTGCTCTCTAGATAAGGGTGAACTACAACCCTCATATTCCAAGGTCAACTTCCTCCAAACCCCGCCAGTATGTTCAGTTGGTCATGGGGCATCTCTGTGCCAAGTTTGGTCCAAGTCTATTGTTGGTGGGGGGTTAAAGTATTTCTGGATGAGGGTGAACTATACCTCCCAAAATCAAGGTCAATTCCCCCAAACCCCTGCAGTATTTTCAGTTGGTCACAGGGGTTCCCTGTGCCACAATTAGTCCAGGTGAGTCATTCATTGGGGTCGCAGTGGCTTGTTGAAGTCGGATCCAAAGCAGGTGAGGTACTGCAAATTCCATCATCTGTGATCCATCCTCACCCAACCCCCTCCAGTATGTTCTGTTTGTCACAAGGTGTCTGTGTGCCAAGTTTGGTGTGGATCCATCATTCATAGGGATCGCAGTGGCCTGTGGAAGTTGGAGGCCCAGCCAGAAAAATACATTGCTGCACCACCGCCACATACATACATACATTCACTTTTCTTATATACATAGATATATTGTATATAATATTATATACATAGATATTCCCCCTAGATGGATTGTCACCTTGTCTGGTGAGGGGGCTTGTGTGTTCCAATGAACCTGCGGGCACAACCACTGGAGTCATGCACTCCCAGGAGGGGCCACAGGGGAGGATCCAGACAAAGAACAATCGGAAGACCCTAAGACCTCAACGGCGGAGCATGCGGAGGATAACATGGTACATGTTACAATGGCTGTGAAGGCGGAAGAAAGCTGCAACAGACTGAGAAGCCACTGTCGTTGTGTTAATCACACCACTGCTGCGACCTCACTCTGTGAAGACTGTGTGTTAACCGGCCGTGCACCGGCCTCCACACACACATACACACACAAAAAACAAACACACAGGCGTCTTCCAAGAAAAATAAAAACAAACCAACAAAAGTCCCATAGTGATCAGCAAGTGGCGACGGGGGCAGGACTGTGAAATCTGGAAGCCCCTAGTCACAGACTAGCACATGGGTGGTGGATATGAACTCAATTGTTCTACCTCAAGGTCCGAGCCTGTTGAGTAGTCCAGCAGCTGTATCCATAACTCAGCAGCCCTTTTTAGGTTCCACTCTGCTCACCCCACATGGGGAAGGGGCTAGAAAAGGTGCCCTAAACATAGTCTGCCTCTCTTATCCCTGACTGGATTGCCACATCCAGAGGAATCACCACTCTGCGGCCAAAAGAGAAACGAACTTTGGAACATGGAACGTACGGACACTGTTGGATAACACTGACAGTGAAAGCCCCAAATGCAGGCCTGCTATGATTGCAAGGGAGCTGGAACGCTTTAACATCGACATAGCAGCGCTTCAGGAGACCCAGAGAGCAGGAGAGGGACAGCTAAAGGAAGAAAAAGGAGGCTATACCTTCTACTGGAAGGGACTGCCTGAAGAAGATCGAAGAATACACGGAGTTGGATTTGCTATCAGAAATGACCTGGTGAAGCATCTGACTGAAGCACCCACTGGCATAAACGAACGACTCTCAACCCTCCGAATTAACCTTGCCAAAAACCAACAGGCAACCATCATATGTGCCTATGCACCAACACTAGATGCTGACGAAGACATCAAGGAAAAATTTTGTTGTCAGCTGGACACCATCCTATCAGAGATACCTAAGGAGAACAAAATCATCCTACTAGGGGACTTTAATGCAAGAGTCGGACGGGACTCTGACCTGTGGCCAGAGATCATAGGAAAAGACAGGGTCAGAAACAGCAACTCGAATGGCATTTTGCTTCTCACCAAATGCGGAGAGCACAACCTTGTTATCACCAACACGCTTTTCCACCAGAAAAACAAGCTCAAGACATCATGGAAGCACCCCCGGTCAAAGCATTGGCACCTCTTGGACTATGTTATTACACGTGCCAGAGACCGCCGCGATGTGCTTCTCACAAGAGCCATGACAGGTGCCGATGACTGCTGGACAGATCACAGGTTAATCTGATCCACAATGGCTATCAAGATTGCCCCCAAACGCAGACTCCGAGGGAGAAAAATAAGGCGCAAAATGAACACCCAAGCCCTTCAGGAGCCTTCCAAACGAGCCCTTTTCCAAACAACACTCAAGGATCATCTACCCACAGAACATCCTAAAAATGTTGAGGAACACTGGAACAAACTGAAGACCTCCATCATCACAGCCTGTGAAGAAACCAATGGATACCAAACTAAGAAACATCAAGACCTGTTTGATGATAACGACAAACAGATCCAACAGCTAATTGATAACAAAAGGAAAGCCTTCCAAACATGGCAGAGAGACACCAACTGTGCGGCTAAGAAAAAGATATATGCCAGTGCAAAAGCTGAGGTCCAAAGAAGTACCAGAGAACTCAAGAACATCTAGTGGACAAAGAAGGCTGAAGAAAGGGCCGGGCTGTGGCGCAGCTGGCTAGTAACCATCTGCAATAAATCACTACTGACCGAGAGGTCATGAGTTCGAAGCCTGGGTCAGGTTAAGCCCCCGACCATTAAATAGCCCGGCTTGCTGTTGACCTATGCAGCCCCGAAAGACAGTTGCATCTGTCAATTAGGGAAATTTAGGTACGCTTTATGTGGGAGGCTAATTTAACTAATTTACAACATCATAAAACTGCCAGCAAAACACGAGGAATGGAATGAGAAAGTACAGCCACTACTGGACAGTGAAGCAACAGCTCCCCCTGTGGCCGGAATCGTGAAGCTGGAAAAAATGTTAAATGCCTCTGTGTCTGTCTATATATGTTGTTTGTCTGTTGGCATATGTGTTCATTGTAATCCGCCCTGAGTCCCCTTCGGGGTGAGAAGGGTGAAATATAAATACTGTAAATAAATAAATAAATAACTCCAACACTTTGCATACATTCATGATGCTCAGGGATTTTTCAAAACCACAAAGATCATTTATAGACCAAGAAACCATGGCATACAGCCTCTACGCTCATCAGATGGAACCAAACTTCTGAAGGACAAAACATCAATTGCACTATGTTGGAAAGAGCACAACCAGAACCTGCTGAATCGCAGCTCCAATGTGGCCGAAGAGGTTCTCTCACAAATCCCGCAACAACAAACCAGGGATAAGCTTGTAGCACTGCTGGAAGAAGTCAGCAATGCCATCAGCCACTAAAAAACAAAAAACAAAAAAAACAAAAACAAAAACAACAAAGCCAGCGGACCACATGGGATCCCTGCTGAAATCTTCAAAGAGGGTGGACCTGAGCTGATACAACAACTCCACCAGCTTATTGAAAAGGTGTGGGTAACCAAGAAAATCCCAGCAGACTTCAAGGATGCCAACATCATCACCCTTTTCAAGGTGATTACCTACTTATTATATTATCACCCCTGGGGGAAGAATTTCAGTACCAACATACACATAATAAAAATCATAATAAATAAACACTAACATATAGCTATAAATTAACATCATTAAAACCATTAAACATATGCATACACAACATTTAAACACTAAGGCAAAGCAATAAAACATCCTAATATAAATATTAAAATCACATGATTCAAAAATCGTATACTGTGGCCAGATACTATGCACAGCTCCTTTTCTTTGCAGGACCAGTTGATCAGAAGCTGAAGAGTGCTTGTGCTACAGTCTAATACAGGGGTCCCCAAACTTTTTAAACAGAGGGCCAGTTCACGGTCCCTTAGACCATTGGAGAGCTGGACTATAGTTTTTAAAAAACTATGAAAAATTCCTATGCACACTGCACATATCCTATTTTGAAGTAAAAAAAAAACAAAACAGGAACAAATACTGTCTCAATGTTAATCATCATCATCATCATCATCATCATCATAAAAATAATAAAGAGGGTTGGAAGAAACCCCTTGTGCCATTTAGTCCGACCCCTTCTGCCTTTGTGCACCAAAAGCACAAGCAAAGCAGCCCTGACAGATGGTCACCCAGCCACAGTGTTGTTAATAATAACAACACATCACAGTCCTAAATGCTTGAGAAGTGTTTGACTTGTGATTTTGTGATATGAAATCCAGCATATACAGCTCATTTGCTGTGTTATACTGTGTCTTTGTGTCAATAATAATAATAATAATAATAATAATAATAATAATAATAATAAAGAGGGTTGGAAGAGACCCATTGGGCCATTTAGTCCAACCCCCTTCTGCCTTTGTGCACCAAAGGCACTAGCAAAGCACCCCTTAATAATTAATTATTAATTAAATAGTAATAATTAAAATACCATTATAAACAAGCAAAGCTTTGGAATGCGCGCACCAGGCAAAGGAGGGGGTGGGAAAGGCATGTGCCTTTCCCTCCTTCCTCAATGGAGGAGGAGGAGGAGGAGGAGGAGGAGGAGGGAGCCGCTGCTGCGGGGGCCGGATACATGGCTTCGATGGGCCTCATGTGGCCCCCGGGCCTTAGTTTGGGGACCCCTGGTCTAATACCTGTAAAGATTCTTTTAAAATGTTACTTAGATCCCCCTCCTAAAAGGTTTTATTATGGGTTTTGTTTTTTAACATGTTTTTAGCCACTTTGAGGGAAAGATGAAATAGAAATGAATTATTCTTATTATTTGGGGTGGGGGGTGGGGTTGCTTTCCCTATGTTTTCTTTGATCCTGGGTTAATCAGAATCCTATCTTTCAATTTAGCTAGAGGAGGAAATGAAAACAGATCCACTGAGCTTCTGACTGACTCATACAGAATTGTTTTTACAGTTTGCAAAACCATAGCAACAATTATTCTATCAAGAATAACTGAATTGCAGAATTAGACCTCATTAATCAGTTAACTTAACCTCTGATCTTGTAGAAAACCACAGTCAAAGTGTCCCTGATAGGTGGCCACACAACTTCTGTCTTAAAACCACCCTTACAGCAAAGTTCCCCAAGATAATTTATTACACTATTGAACAGTTGTTAGAATCAGAGAATCAGAAAGTTGGAAGCGACCACACAGGACATCCAGTCCAACCCCATGCCATGCAGGAAAAACACGATCAAAACACCCCCAACAGATGGCCATCCAGCCTCTGTTTAGTAGCCTCCAAGGAAGGAGCCTCCACCACACTGAGGCAGAGTTCCACTGCTGAACAGCTCTTACCCTTAGGAAGTTCTTCCTAATGTTCAGGTGGAGTCCCCTTTCTTATCATTTGAATCCACTGTTCAGTCTCTAAGGTAACAGAAAACAAGCTTGCACTCTCTTCCTTATGACATTCTTTCACATATTTAAACATGTGATCATGTCTCCTCCCAGTCTTCTCTTCTTGAGGCCAAACATACTCAGCTCTTAAAAGCATTGCTCATAGGCGATGGTTTCCAGACCTTTGATCGTTTTAGTCACCCTCCTCTGGACATGTTCCACCTTGTCAATACAGTAGAGTCTCACTTACCCAAGCTAAACGGGCCGGCAGAAGCTTGGATAAGCGAATATCTTGGATAATAAGGAGGGATTAAGGAAAAGCCTATTAAACATCAAATTAGGTTATGATTTTACAAATTAAGCACCAAAACATCATGTTATACAACAAATTTGACAGAAAAAGTAGTTTAATACACAGTAGTTATGTTTTAATTACTGTATTTATGAATTCAGCACCAAAATATCACGATATATTGAAAACATTGACTACAAAAATGGCTTGGATAATCCAGAGGCTTGGATAAGCGAGGCTTGGATTAGTGAGACTCTACTGTATCTCTTTTAAATTGTGGTACCCAGAAGTGGACACAGTATTCCAGGTGATGTCTAACCAAAGCAGAATAGAGACGCACATGACTTCTCTCAATCTAGACACTATACTCCTATTGATGCAGCCCAAGACCCCTTTGGCTTTTTTAGCTGATACAACACAGTTGGTCTTGTGGTCTACTAAGACCAAGATCTCTTTTACATGGACTCTTGTCAAGCCAATGCTATATCTATGAATTTCATTTTTCCTTCCTTCCTTACATTTCTCCTTAATAAAATTCCTTTTGTTAGATTAGGCCTACCTGTCTAATATGTTATGGCCATTTGGAGTATTAGCTATCTCTCCCAAATTGGTGTTATCTGCAAACTTGAAAAGCATGCCCGCCCTCTAAACCTTAATCCAAGTCATTAAAATACTGACTAGCAGTGACCTCAGGACCAAACTCTGTGGCACTCCACTAGTTACTTCTTTCCAGGATGAACCATGTTTGGTTGCTCAACAAATCCATCTAACAGTAATATTGTCTAGCCCACATTTTACTAGTTTGTTTGCAAGAAGATCAAGGGGGACTTTGTCAAAGGCCTTGCTGAAATCAAGATATACTACATCCACAGCAATCCCTGCATCTACTAAGCCTGTAACTCTGTTGAAAAAAAAGATAAAGATTATTTTGGCATGACTTGTTTTTTACAAATCCACATTGACTTTTAATGATCACAGTGTTTTTTTCTGATTACAGTCTTCCTCTTTAATGATCTAGTCCATAATCTTTCTTGTTACTGATGTCAGGTTTACTGGATGGCAACCCCCCTCCCCCCACACACACACACACTACTTGAAGACGGGGACAGCATTTGCCCTCCTCCAGTCTGCCAGTACATCTACTGTTCTCCAAGAATTTTCTCTTTTTTTAATTAATCTTTTTTATTGTAAACACAGGTATAACAGGTATATCAAAATCAATCACCATTTCAAAATACTTACAGAATGTTGTTGTCTAACAAATATTAAAAGACACAGGTAGGAGATAAATGTGGAATCAAATTGGCAATGTTTTCCAAGAATTTTCAAACATTATTCCCAGTAATTTTGAAATTACTGCTACTAGTTCCTTCAATACCCTTGGATGTATTGGCCCTGGAAACTATTTGCCCTGGAAACTTGAATTCCTTTAGAGTAACCAAGTATTCCTTGACTTCTTCATTACCTATTTTGGGTTGCATTTCCCCTATTGCCCCATTCACTCCATATTGCTCAGCCTGAACACAGATTTCCTTTTGGGAGAAAAGTGAGTTATTCCAGGTTGTTGTTTGCCTCTTCTTCCTTTGTAATTTGAAACAATTGGCTCAAGTCCTTTTTTCTGCAAATGTAGAAAATAAGCTTGTTCCACATTCCACAGCTATCGCATTAACTTGATATTTGCTCTCCTCCATGTTAAATATACTCTGCTCCATTCACAATAATATGCAAAAAGTTACAACAATTGACAGAAAATACTGGGAATGTCCAGGATCAAGAGAAACCAAGTTTGGATTCTGGACATAGAAGTGTTAAGTACAAAAATGAGAACCACCACTTTCCAACACATTTGGCCAGTTCTGATGTACCATATGTTACACATAGCATGTCTGCCCAAGCCATAATTTATGATAACCTGTTGTATATCCATCAGTGTTATGTTCCATCTTAGTAGCTTTCTAAGAAAGTCTAAGTCAATGATTTTTACAGTTGTATTTGATACTTATCATGACCCATTAATAAATTACCTGCAAGAGATCTTGCTATTGACAGCCCAAACTAAGATTTTGCTAACTTAGGTGTGTAGCTTCCATTACTGAGTTAATCTATCCATCTAATTCAATGATAGGGTTAGACATTAAATATATACTGTGATTTCTCAGGGATTTGTCTCTGCACCCACAAAGTTGCTCTTGGGGGCAGAGGGGCTCCAGTAATTTCTTGGATTTGCACATGGGCTTTTCCAAAAGTTTTTAAAGGACACAAATTGCTGAGGTGATCTTGTGGCTTGAAAGACAACTTTTATTCTCTGTATTTTTTTAAGTATTGTAATGCTGTTATGAAGATATTGGATTTCATTGATGCAGTACAATACTTTTAAAAAGAAAGAAAGAAAGAGAGAGAGAGAGAGAGAGAGAGAGAGAAGTAGATGATCCTTTTTTTCTTTTCTTTTTCTTTTTTGCAATAATCTTTATTGAGGGTTTTCATTATTACATCAATCTATCTAAGGGGAAGGGAAGTGTGGATAGATCTAGGTAAGCAAAATAGGGAAGGGATGGAGGGTCGGGGAGGGGATAGCCCTATAAGATGGATACAATTATAAAGGTATGAAGGGGCGTCTCCTAAGGATCAGGGTATGGTTTTGGATTGGGGAGCGGAGGAAGAGGTGGTTAAGGAGAGATGGGGGTGGGAGTCTAAAATCGACTCCCGGACAGAATCCCTATCTAAAAAGGGAGGGGGGGTTGGGGGAGATGGACTTCCACTCTTCTTTCTTCTTTCTGCATCTTGTATTTCATTATCCTTTCAGTTCTTCCTGTAAATAATCTTTGAAGTCAGACCAGTCCGTTTGTTTCATTACTTTCCCTGTATTTCTTTTTAACAAATAAGTTAATTTATCCATATTTTTAATATCCAATAATTTTTCCAACCACATTGTTATTGTGGGACTTACGGGGTTCTTCCAATTTTTAGCTATCACTAATCTTGCAGCTGTCACAGCATATGTGAAAATTTTTATCTTATTCTCTTTTTCTTTTGAAAAATATAATTTTTCCTTATTTTGCATTTCATATCAACCTAACAAATAATATTCTGGCTTGCATTCCAAGTCAATTTTTTAAAATTTCTTACACTCTAAATGGATTGATTTCCAGTAACTTTTAATATTTTTGCAATTCCACCATATATGGAAATATGACCCTATTTGTTCATTGCATCGCCAACATTTATTATCTCTATTTTTGTACATTGATCCCAATTTTGGGGGGGTTAAATACCATCTATGAATGGTTTTTAGCCAATTTTCTTTTAAATCAATTGAATAGCAATATTTTATTTATTTGTTCCAAATGCTTTCCCATTCCTCCATAGTTATAGATCTACCTATATTTCTGGACCATTTTATCATTGAGTCCTTAATTATTTCAGATTCTGTATTCCATTCTATTAATTTATTATATAAAATCATTATAATTTTCTTATCTCTCTGGAGTAAATTATCCCAAAAATTATTAGACAGGTTGAATCCAGTTCCTTTATCTTTATTATAACTTTCTTTTATTTGGTGATTTTGGACTTCCTCTAATTTTTTGATACCTAAATTTTCTGGCGCTGTATTAATTTTTTTAATAATTTCTTTATATGTCGGCCAATTATCTTTGTTGATTTGCTTCTAATGATGAGAGCCATAATGGTGTTTTCTCATAAAAGTATATTTTATATTTTGTCCATATTTTGATCAAAGATGATCTCACAAAGTGGTTTCCAAAAATTTTATCTATTTTCATTTTATCATAACATAAATACCTGTGCCACCCCCATTGCAAATTAAAACCTTCAATAGTCAGGAATTTTATATTTTCCAATTTAACCCAATCAGTTATCCATTCCAATGCACAAGCCTCATGATAAAGTTGTAGATCTTTTTTTTCTGATATATATTGGAATTTAAAATAGGCCAATCCAAGGGTTAAAATAAACATTGGAGTTCATATTTGGAATTTTCAGAAATAAAGTCTGAGAAATAGCATTTGAATAGACAGACAGACAGACAGACAGACATTTTAAAGACCTATGAAAAAACAGCAACAAATACCACTGCATCTGATGCTTTGCCCCTTATCTCATCATCAATTAAAGAATGTGCCAGAATACAATTATTCTGGGCACAATAAAACAAAATACAAAACATCAACTGATCTGGATGTTATACCATGCATTGACAATTCTTGATTTAATGAGGGAGAAGTTTTGAACCATTTGTCAATCACTGTTGATAATTCCTAGAGAGGCACAGATCTGTGTCATTCATTTTAGGCTGTTCAATTAAAAAAATGCCCCAGAGGGAGAAGTGCATTGCAACCCATAATCTGTTTAAGACATGTGATTCAACTAGGACATGCAAAACAGTTTACCTTTATTTTTAGTTCTCTAACTGCAGGGAACTATTTAAATCCCAGCACTGGGACTAAAAAACTTGCATCATAACTTTAAAGCCAATATGAATGTCAGTCTCTGCTTTTTAAAATACTGCAATGGAATCCTAAGTAATGAAAATATTGCCGAATATGTATTCCTGTAATGAAGATAGCCCAGGAATCTTTCCACAGCAGCTCACAAAAAATATGCAACATCCTAGCCAACATTAACATTATATTGCTTCTGAATAAAACTCATAAAAAGATTTTAAAATATTAGTAGTAGTAGTAGTAGTACTAGTAGTATGTTTATTTATAAGACACTTTATATTTTCCAAAGAAGACTCAAAAGCGGCTTACAATTAAAAGTATGACCACATAAATTAAAATATATACATATGCAAACATTAAAATTCAACAGTGGAACTCTCTGCCTCGGAGTATGGTGGAAGATTCTTCCTTGGAGGCTTTTAAACAGAGGCTAGATGGCCAATTGTCGGGGATGCTTTGTGCTTTTACTGCATGGCAGTGGGTTGGACTAGGTGGCCCATGTGGTCTCTTCCAACTCTATGATTCTATGATCATGCTGTGAAACATTTGAGGGTGCACAAAATTAGCAATTTTCAATTGAAGTAAGTTTTGCCTGTAACTCTAAAATATGTTCCTTAATTTGAGGGAAATATTTTTTTGTTCTCTTTTCTTCTCTTAGGGCTTTTCCAAAAAATAATCCTTGTGGACTAGTCTTTACACCATATATACTATGCATATTATGCCCAACTCTTCTGTACATGGATCACCCAGACCTACATCTCTAATAAACATGCAATATAATAGTTGCTATAATGGTTCTGCCAACCTAGCAGTTCGAAAACATGGAAATGTGAGTAGATCAATAGGTACCGCTCCGGTGGGAAGGTAACGGCGTTCCATGCAGTCATGCCGGCCACATGACCTTGGAGGTGTCTACGGACAACGCCGGCTCTTCAGCTTAGAAATGGAGATGAGCACCAACCCCCAGAGTCGGACATGACTGGACTTAATGTCAGGGGAAACCTTTACCTTTACCTATAATGGTATATTACTAATAAATAGGAATTTTAAAATTATATCATGGAAGACAGCAATCAATATACATTTATTTATTTATTAAAGGTAAGAAATTGTACACTGTTTTCCTAAAATAATTTCTGTTTTAAAAAGTAGGGAATGTAGCCCAGATGTCCAGCCCAATATCAAGGTATAATGAGCAGAGCCAAACATATCTCAGAATTCAAAAAAATCTATAAAGAGCAAGGGTTACCATAATGTCATCTAAAATTGTTTATGTCTATCTGAATTAACGCTAGCATGATTCTGGTAACAAAGAAACAAACCTATGTCATTGCAACAAGTTAAGTCTAGCTCAATCATTATCAATGTCATCACCACCATCAATATTTACTTCTCAATTTCAAAAATCTCAGGTTTAAGACTAAACCCCCCAGCTATTTTTAAAAGACAGTACAGTACCATGTAGACTCTATTGAAAAAATCAATGGCCACACCTACACTGCCCTATGATTCCATGTATTAACTGATATAGGAGTATATCTGTTTCCTCAAAACAAACCCGTAACTGAAAAATCATCTGACGCTGAGAAAAGAAAGATCACAGCCACTGCTAACTAGGGGAAATATTAAATCCAGCACCACACTTCTTCATCAGAATGAACTGTTACAGAAAGAAATATTGTACTGAGGCTTAAAAAATAATTCTCTCCTTTCTGCTATTGGGAATGCCATATGATCGGAAATCTAATATTGTACTTTCCAAAAAGATACATCTAGGGTAAAAAAATAATAATTTGGTTTACCAATCTGGGTTCTGAATAAAACAAGAAAGGTTCATCCATCAATAGCACCTACTCCCTGCTGAAACCCTACCAAGTCACTAGATATACTACAAAAAGATCCCAGAGTTTGTGCCAGATGTTTCATTTTGCATTCAGAACACTGAGGGCCTTCAGATGCAATGCTCATTCAAGAAGTGTTGTGCCTTTACATACAACAAAAGAATGAACTTTGTTGTTTATTTCTTACAAAATAAGGAAAATATATAGAAAACAAAGACTAGCTATTTTCATAAATCTGACATCTTCTGCTTACATGTTATATAGATAACATCATTTAGGTATATTACAGTATTTATTGAACAAAATCTGAAATTAAACATACAACTAAATATGTACTGGGATTTAACACCTGAAAAATCCATTATTATCTTCAGTTTTTGCAATTCATTAATGGCTTTCTAGCATTTATAATACATTGTAATCAAATTCCATTGAGAAGTTACAATATCAGCAAGAACTTCCTCAGTCGAGGAATGTTAGTATCTTAGTATTATTTAATGGGCTTAAGATAACAGCAGCCTTGAACCTTCAGCAAAGATGATATTGCAATAACAACAAAAATAAATTCTTACTTGGTAAACCTAATACAGATCTTTTCTTACTACAAAACCTGAATGTGCTGAATTACATTTTAAGCTGTTATTTTGTATTTCAGAGTCCTTAGGCATTAAACACAGAAACCAAATGCCAAATATACCTAATCTTTTTCTATTTTATATAGCTGTCATATTTGCATTAAAAATAATATATTACTTGACACTGCATAAGTTCACATTTCAGAAAATTCTGAGTAGTGGTTACAATCATTTCTATGAAGCACATATTAGATGATACAAGCTTTCCATTGTTGTCAAGATTTATAAATACTGAGCAAGTCAAATTAGTAGATTTGTTAAAAGCTTGTTATACGTGTATAGACTTAATATATAGTATGGTGATTTTGTGTTAGATTTTTTTGTTCACACAAAAAGAAGCTCATGATCAATAGAATTCTGATTTCTGTCAACTGGAAATTATTTTGCAAATAACTACCTATAATAAACATCTTCGGCAGAAGCATGTGCACTGTAAACAGAACACACAATCAAGTATCTTGAGTAGGATAACCGAGAGTGAAGTATATGAATATAACAGGAAATGAGGTATACAGAGAGGATACCCATGTGACCCTTCTAAACCTCTGATATTGTGTCCAAAGTGTTGGTTTCATACCTCTCTGATATGTGAAACAAAGTAGGCATTCTCAGAATACTTCTTTAAATGTCATATTAAGTGTATATAAAGATGATAAATGGTTTCTCACACTTTCCTCTCCCGTGCTTTCACTTTAGCACCCACATCTGAAATATGCAAAGGCCAGCTGCACAGAGATGTGAAATATTTTAAGAAGGATGCATAACTGGATGCTACACTCCAACACTTCATCCCCTTTACAGTACTAGGCTACCAGGCATTTAAGTCAGTTACCAGCTGTTTGACAACTCTATAGTAGCTGGCCAGAATAATATTATTTATCTTGCCACCACACAAATCAAGCCTGTCTCTGTAGTTTGTCATAATTTACCAATAAAATGTCTCTTGTAGAAAAAATTAAAAATTAATTGGTAGACAATTTGCAAATGTTGTCTAAAATGAAGGGTTACAACAATCAACTTCAAAGCCTGAGCAAGGGGGGGGGGGTCTGGAAACTTTGTCACACATATGGGGTTATGAAGATATTTAGAAATTATGAACCTAATATATTCAAATCTGCAAAATAATCCTATTCTATCAGTGCATCCACCATTATCTCTACGCAATACAAGCTTACACATTCACCATGGATACCCTACTGATCTAACATATACTGGAAGCATGGATAAGGATTCTGTGAAGCTTTTTAAAAACCCAACTAAACTAATTCAGCATTGTAAGACAGGTGTTAAATTCCACATTTGCCTAATCCAGCTGAACACACCCTACTAATCAAATATGGTGGGACAGCAGAGGCTCAATAAATCTCATTTTTGCTACCTGGCTATGACTTTTAAATAACAGGAGCTGTCAAGCACTGGCAGGTAGAAAGACATAACGCCTATTGGTCTTGGATAAGTGGAGCTAGTTTAATATAACTCACTGACCATGTGTGGTGGGTTTCCTTTCTACCGCTAAACTTCCTATTTTCCTGCCTTTGGTGACTGTCCAAATTGGGTTTTGTCAATCATGCATCAACCTGACATGGCTGGTTGGTTTGAAGGTTCACAACTTCTTTCCTGGCTTATATGGAATAAAGTATAATTGGAGCAACTGAGGTAAGTTCATCCCAGGTCCTGACTTTTGTAAGTTTGTTTGTATTTAAAATTAAAATAAATTTGATCCATTGTGGCCTTCATTCTGTTGTATTTTATGTGCACCACTGACCCCTACTGAATTAGATATGCATAAGATTCCAGAATTCTTCTTCTGCTTGAATGTCAAAGTCAGCTGTCTTTTGCTTTGCCTAAGATGACTTCATGAATTTCTGCTTGATATATAGTTTCTAAATAATTGGAAATAACAGAACAAGTGAAGCACGCCTCAAGCATTCTCCTTGTTTATAAGTATGATTGTTTGAAGCACAACCATTCAGTGAGTAAGATTTGGTATGCATCTTGAGGGTGAAGCTCTATTTCATGTTGAAATACTGTCTCTCCACATTTACCATTTTTTCAATTTACTACATCTACCTTCAAATGAAATGATATGCCAAAAATGTGATTACATTAATATGTCTTTAAAAAAACAAATAGTAGCCACTAAGGCAAGCCAGGACAGAAATAGGAAAGGTTGATCACTTCCACATGTCATTCAATAAACTGCATTGCCCTCAGATCAGAACTTTAGCAGGGGAAGGTGATTCCTTCTGCTGCAGTCCCAACAAAAGTCATTCCCTTCAAAGATACTACCGTGTTTCCCCGAAAATAAGACCTCCCCAAAGAATAACCCCTAGCAGGGGTTTGGGGGGATTTCCAAATATAAGGCCTCCCCTGAAAGTAAGACCTAGCAACTAAGGCTGCAGCAGAGTTCCATTGGGAAGCATGGCTTCAGGGCTAAAGCAGCACTCCTCATACACACACCGGAGGGAGGGAGGGAGGGAAAGTGCTTGCTGGCCTTGCCTTGCCTGCCCTCCAGCCTCCATGGCTGCTGCTGCGCTGCCGTTTCTTCCTCCGGAGACAAGGCCATGCTTCCTGGCCATGCTCGCTTCGCCCCCAAGGCTTCTGATTGGCTCCTGGAGCCAGGGCAAGGGAAGGAGGGAGGGAAGGAAGAGGGCTTTCCACTCGTCCTGCTTTTTCAGTTTCTTAAAGGTACAGGACGCATTGGGATTCTCCTCTCATCCTTATTCCTATCCTATGCCATGAAACTGATTATTTTATACTATTATTCTATTGCCATATTATTATCATCATATTCTGTTACTATTATTATATCCCATTATTATATTATCCTATTAATATATTTTATATCATTATATTATATTTTTCTATTATTATTATTATATCATATTATTATTATATTATTATTATATTATATTTTCATATTATTATATTATTATTCTTTTATTATTATATTCCATTTTATATTATCCTATTAATATATTTTATATCATTATATTCTATACTATTATTCAATTATATTATCATATTATTATTTTATCATTATTAGCATATTCTTTTATTATTATTATATTCCATTTTATATTATCCTATTAATATATTTTAT
The DNA here is from genome assembly GCF_035594765.1 of Anolis carolinensis. Taxonomy (NCBI): domain Eukaryota; kingdom Metazoa; phylum Chordata; class Lepidosauria; order Squamata; family Anolidae; genus Anolis; species Anolis carolinensis. Next base: position 296,877,760 of record NC_085841.1, read on the forward strand.
ATCATTCTATTCCATTCTATTATTCTATTATATTATCCTATTATTATTATATTATTATGCTATTCTGTTATTATATCCCATTATTATATTATCCTATTAATACCATATTATTATCATATTCTATTATTATTATATCCTATTTTTATATTATCTAATTAATATATTGTATATCATTATATTATTATTATATTATCATATTATTATTATAGTATATTATATTATTCATCATTCATGACTACATTGAAACTAGAATAGAGAGAAATCAGCGTGGAAACCTTGTGAAACCGAAATTGCAAGAGGTACCATAGATTGTTGAACATGGAAATAATGGTAGTAACAAGAAATTCTTGATAAGATTCACAGTTTGCCTGGTTATGCTGGTTTGTGATGACAACTACTTTACAGTATATAATAAATGTTCATTTTGTTGTTCAACAATAAATGTGAGCTCTTCTTCATGGAAAAATAAGACATCCCCTGAAAATAAGACCTAGTGCATCTTTGGCAGCAAAAATTAATATAAGACCCTGTCTTATTTTCGGGGAAACAGGGTACATACTCTGGGGGGTAATATTCCAGCTACAACAGCATTCTAGGAAGTTTCTCTCATTCTCCTACTCAGACCTGATCATTGTCCTGAGCCAAATGGGGTCGGACAATTTAACAACAGACTCCCACTCTTTCCTTGCATTACGATTCTTGATATATTTTGACAGAATCCCTGTTCACTTGGTTCACTTGGTCTGCTGAATCAAGGCCAATATTTTTGTGATATCAGTTCCATATGTTTTCTCCCAAGGGGAAATGTGAAAACTTAGCAGGAGATGCATAGGCACTGCTTGCATACATAATTCTTCATTTTCTACATGAGGAGACTGATGTTACTGGAGAAGGAAAGAAGCTGAGTTCACACAATCCATTTTTCATTTTACATACTTTGTAAATGAATAAATTAGTCTAGTGAAACAACACTAAACACAATCCTAAAATATTATATCTAAATGATTTATAGAACTAATACACAATAAAATTCTCTCATGCATAAGTGATTCAAGTAATTAAATGGATTATATTGTTTGACTTCCAAAATATTTAACTAGTAGGTTGAGTGGGACATCACAAATTCTACCACATATTTTTCTGTCTTGAAATATATCTTAATGACTGAACAAATAAATAAATATGACAAAAGTAGGGCATCACTTTCCATATTCACCTTAAGAAATAGGGCTCTCACATAATAAATGAGGAAGCACACAAACAGGAAAAGTACAAAGGACAGTAAGCATTTTCTCACTGTATATGTGTCTGTCTTGGAAAACATGACTGCATTTCTGGGAATGAAAAAAAATCAAACAACTTTAACTGCTGCATTGTTGTATGGACTATAAAAGAGCAGAAAAACTGATGGCCTGTTTGCATCTTTGTGAGTAATCTATCTGTAATGTTTTGTTTTACTTTATACAGGAAAAATGTATTTTTAGAATTACATGGGGGGAGAGATGATGAAGACATTTTTGCATAAACTGCAAAAATCAACAGAGCAGGGAGGTACGTGACCATACAGTAGATGTTTATGCAACTTCTTCACATTATTAATATTAACCCTTTTCTTCATTCTTTGCAGATATATACCAGTTTTTACAGAATAAAAGCTGGTATTACATACATCTATAGACACTGCCATGTGATTTGTAGAATAAGAAAAAAATGATATTTTGCATATAATTATGTTTGAATAACAATAATTCCAATTAGAGCAACCAGCCCATGTCTATGCCCATCCTGTGTAAATGACACAGATCCTGAGTTGTTTCTATCACTACTATTAAGCCTTATAAGCACCAATTAAAAATAAATAAATAAAATATGTGAAGCTGCATGGGGTGACAATCAGGAATATTTAGTGACATTAGGGGAAACTTCTGTAACTCGGAAGATTATGAATTACATTCAGTAATGGTTTTGGGAAAATGTTTGTGCTCACGAAAGACTGGTTACTGGATTTCCACCAACCCCTGCTATTTTGTAGGAATACCACTGAAAATGTGAACCATAGAAACTTCCAATACAAATGATAATGTATGTTTCAGTTTGTTGAAAGCATTTGGTTTGTGACATACTACTCTTACTGTATACAGTGAATTCACTTGGCCAAACTCCCAACAACAATAAAGGCATGAATAAATGAGAGGCTGATAAGTCAACGTTTATGCAAAGTTGATCAACTTCCTATATGATTAGACAATTATGTAATTAAATCTACTTGCTAAAACATTGCTCATGAACATGCAACATAATTAATCATACTGAAATATACATTCTAATTCATTTTACATGAGAATTTGAAGCAGAAATGCTTGTCTATGGATGCTTGACTGTATTACTGAGAAAAACTGAGGTTTCTATGACCCGATCCTTAATAAGCTCTCATCTGCTGCTATCTCTAAGGGGGAAAAAAGGCTTATTTTGCGTACAGGTATGGTTTAAAAGACATTTGAGAGCTTTAATAAAGGTGGAAGAAAAGTCTCAATGTAAAGAAAAAAAACCTCAGTACTTGTTGCGGTTAATAAAGTGAGCTACAGTCCAAGGCTTCTCGCTACTAAATTAGTTCATGCTATCTCAAAGCTGTTGCCAGAGAGCCCAGCTTTGTTTCTTTGTATGTTATGTATGTTGTCACTCTGGGAAGTAAAAAGTGACATATTCTCTCATTCAAGCAGTAACCAAATCACAGTAAAATCTGCTTAACTTTACCAAGGTTGCTTGCGCCAACATGTGCTTTCAGAACAAACCGAGCACTTGCTTACCTAATGGTTCATGCTCAGTCCTCATTTATCATACTATAGTTAACACAATTACTTTACTGCCTGTAAAGTGTTTTAATAAAACAGTACATGTAAAGGCTTACTAATGCTAAAGCACATCAAGGCATTTAAAGAATGTTTTAACAGACACATTGTGGAGACACCCTGGGGAAAAAAAGAAGGAAAGGGAATCTGACATTCATACTGAAGATACTATAGCTTACATTCTCTACTGCCTTTACTATTTTCATGTAAGTAATACACACAGATAGGCACACAGAAATGCAAACAAATACTTTGTTCTTATTCATATCTCATTTTATATTTTTACACAAACATGATTCCATAATCCTCTAGACTTTAATTACTCCCCACTCCCTGAAAGCTCATCTTCCCACTTCTGAATTTGCCCTATGTCTCAGAAACTGTCCTGGGACCAAGATTCTTGGAAAAAGTGAAAGTCCGTTCCAGCACTAGTCACCATGTTTCTTGAACATGGGAACAAGGGAAAACCACATTCTGGCCCTCAAGCATTATATGCAACACACCTCAAAAAAAAAAAAAAAAAAAAAAAGAGGTTCCATTGGATAAAGAGAAAATGTGGAAATGCCCGAAACAGAATTAAGTAGCGCACACTCTAATGACCTCCAGAAGACGGGAGCAGAATTCAAAACGGTCTTGACAGATTAGAGAGATGGGCCGAAACTAACAAAATGAAGTTCAACAGGGACAAATGCAAGATACTTCACTTAGGCAGAAAAAATGAAATGCTAAGATACAGAATGGGGAACACCTTGCTCGACAGCAGTATGTGTGAAAAAGATCTTGGAGTCCTTATGGACAACAAGTTAAACATGAGCCTACAATGTGATGCGGTGGCAAAAAAAGCCAATGGGATTTTGGCCTGCAGAAATAGGAGTATAGTGTCTAGATCCAGGGAAGTCATGCTACCTCTCTATTCTGCCTTGATCAGACCGCACCTAGAATACTGTGTCCAATTCTGGTCACCACAGTTGAAGGGAGATGTTGACAAGCTGGAAAGCGTCCAGAGGAGGGCGACTAAAATGATTAAGGGTCTGGAGAACAAGCCCTATGAGGAGCGGCTTAAAGAGCTGGGCATGTTTAGCCTGCAGAAGAGAAGGCTGAGAGGAGACATGATGAAGGCAATGTATGAATATGTGAGGGGAAGTCATAGGGAGGAGGGAGCAAGCTTGTTTTCTGCTGCCCTGCAGACTAGGATGCGGAACAATGACTTCAAACTACAGGGAAGGAGATTCCACCTGAACATCAGGAAGAACTTCCTCACTGTGAAAGCTGTTCGGCAGTGGAACTCTCTCCCCTGGATTGTGGTGGAGGCTCCTTCTTTGGAGGCTTTTAAGCAGAGGCTGGATGGCTATCTGTCGGGAGTGCTTTGAATGAAATTTTCCTGCTTCTTTCAGGAGGTTGGACTGGATGGCCCATGAGGTCTCTTCCAACTCTACGATTCTATGATTCACAAGTGTGCATTTGTGCACACCATGGCATTGTATGTGAACACACACTCTCACTCTGACATACACACACACACACAGGAAAGGTCACAGATATAGCAATGGGAAAACCTCGGAAAGAGTTTTAAAAATAGTTTGTGGTAAACTCTCTGATGAACATTTGAGGTCTACTGAAGCTGCAGAACTTTAAAAGGGTAGAGCAAAAGGTATACACACATCCTCCAGTGTCTTTGTACCCATGCAGACCATTCTAAAATTGTAATACATGGAGAAAGGAAAATATTTCCATTTGAAACTTCAGTTTCTGTCTACCTAGCAACCCAGCTTTCTTCAGAAAGCTTCAGAGAAGTTCCCATTCACTTCAGACTAGGGAACCTTCTACACTGCCATATAATCCAGATTATCAAAGCAGATAATCCACATTATCTGTTTTGAACTGGATTATATGAATCTATACTGTCATATAATCCAGTTCAAAGCAGTTAATCTGGATTTTATATGACAGCATGGAAAGAGCCTAGAACTTGCCCAAGCAGATCACTATGTTTAAAGATTCCTCCAGAAGGAAAGTACACAACTCTAGAAACCAACCCTGTAACATAATTCCTAAAACATTGTGAGTCATCTGCCACAGGAGGTCTCTGCTTGATAATAGCTAGGATCTGACCATTATTCTAAACTGTGGATACCAATAAGAGTAAACATCTATTTTACCTTTGTCCTTAAAACTAACAGGATTCATACATGCAGATTCATCATTCAAGAATAGGAACATCATATGGTGGCTTGCTCCATCTACACTGTCATATAAAATCTAGATTATCTGCTTTGAACTGGGTTATATTAGACTACACTACCACATAATCCAGTTCAAAGCAGAAAATCCGGATTTTATATGGCAGTGTAGAAGGGGCCTGAGATTGATCGCCACAAACTGAGCATTTATTTCTTTAAAAGTAATAGTTTTAGTCAAAGGCTTTTACAAAACATACAACTGTATTTTTAATGTCCTGCTCACAGAAACTCTGTCTTTCTATAAAGCAGGGCATAAAAATACAGATTTCAATTTGAAAATTGCGAACTACCATCAATACTCTAAAAGAACTGTATCTTAATGATAGAAAGTGCTTACAGAAGTTTTCATGCTCAGTTTTAGGCTCTCTTTATAGGCTCTGAAAAGCTTTGCCTAAAACAAATAAAACTAAATAGTGAGTACTGTCAATATTGAGGCAGGCAAATGGTATGATCTGGAAAGAAGTCATCACTTACTTTTTTTTCTTTTTTCTTTTTTAAAAAAGCACTAGTTCACACATCCAATTATCCACAGTCAAATACTATAAACATCATATGGTGAAGTGACACAATGGATAAACTAAAACTTTATTTTAGGGTGTACTTCTACATATATGGAAGGACTGTGGGCCCTTCCACACAGTCATATAACCCAGAATATCAAGGGATATACTCCACAATATCTACTTTGAACTGGGTTATCTAAATCCACACTGCCATATAATCCAGTTCAAAGCAGAAAATGTGGGATTTTATACAGCTGTGTGGAAGAGGCCTATATCACCTCTTTCACTTGTAACTTTATGTCATTTGAAGAACCTGAAGAGCTACGCAATGGGGAAGGGATACAAGGAAATGAGACACAGACAGTTTTCTGTAAGCTCTATAGTCATTCAGGGAAGTTTCAGACCTGGCATTCTTCTCCTGTCCTCGTTTTAGGAAGAATATATTGTTGGGGTGGGGATTGAAGGGATGAGATCCCACACATTGGATGAATCTCCTGACACAGATGTAGAATGTTACTGTAGTTCTTCCCTTTTGCTGTCATATCATAACAAACTCTGCAGCTGTATATAGCTATGGATTGTGCAATGGCCTCATAGAAGAGTAAGATGCAACTTTATATCTTTTAAAAGAAGGATATAATGTCTTACTTCTTGCTCCTTCAGAAGCAAGTGCAACAGAGGTACATTTCAAAATAACTTAATGATCCCAAATTGTTGTACTGTCTTGCCCTGCTGAATACTATATTCTTGTTACTTTTAAAAAGTTGTTTTTAAAGCCTTCATAAACTTTTTTCAAGGCATTCTGGCAGGATTCTTTCAAGTTTTGTATCATGTCACTGAAGTAATTTATAATGTCTGAAGGGTAAATTAACAATATACATGTTGGTAAGGGTTAAGTGAAGGCATATAGAGAATATGAGATATGATAGAACAGCAATAAAATTTCAGGACATCATCTCCCACAATAATATTTCCCAGATGTGCTAGACTGCACACTAATCAGACTGCAAATTTGTACACATTTGAAAATCGTCACGTTAAAGAAAACAACTTAAGCTTTCAAAAGGGCATTTTTAAAGGACCAATAACAAAATGTGCTGTTTGCTTATACTAGCATAAACCAAAGTATTAAGTGTTGTATTAATGTCAGTTCTGTTGTTTCTATCACTAAAATACCACCTATAGAAATAACTCCATCATACAGTCACAAAAATATAAAATGTCTGAGTTGGAACAGACCACAAGTGACCTAGAAATAAGCAACTAAAATACTCAATTTCAGCTTCTGTTTACAACCTCTGCTTAAAGGCCTCGTCAGTCTATTTCACTGTAGTCTATTCCACTGCTAAAGAGCTTTAACAGCCAAGTAGTTTGAACAGAATCTCTTTTCTTGTGATTTGAATCCATTACTTTGTGTTCTAATTTATGGAACAGCAGAAAGCAAGCTCGCTCCATCTTCTACATGACATTTCTTCAGATATTTAAAGATGGTTGTAATTTTCACAACTATCTTTGCTAAACATTTTCCTCATTCAATGGTAGCATAAACTAATGGAATGTTTAAAACCAACAGCTAATAAAACTGATATACAGTAGAGTCTCACTTATCCAACACTCGTTTATCCAACGTTCTGGATTATCCAACGCATTTTGTAGTCAATGTTTTCAATACATTGTGATATTTTGGTGCTAAATTCGTAAATACAGTAATTACTACATAACATTACTGTGTATTGAACTACGTTTTCTGTCAAAATTGTTGTATAACATGATGTTTTGGTGCTTAATTTGTAAAATCATAACCTAATTTGATGTTTAATAGGCTTTTTCTTAATCCCTCCTTATTATCCAACATATTCGCTTATCCAACATTCTGCCAGCCCGTTTATGTTGGATAAGTGAGACTCTACTGTACTAACAAAATTAGTAGCGTACTGTGTATTTTCAAAAATAAATATTATCAATCATTCCCACATCCTTTCTACATACTTTGGCATGTTTATTTCTGATAATGTTTCTGTCCATCTGTAAAGTTTAACCTTGGTATTACAATGGTACCACTTTAAATTCCTCATATATATCTACCCACTCTAAATCTGAGTAAGGATTTGCAATTAATTTCTTTGTACTCACATACAAATATTTGGAAAACCTATGTTTTTGCAGTGTCCACCAATGTTGTGGTGTAATGTGGCACTGATCCCTTAGAATGTAACAAGTTAAAATTTAAAAGCCAAATGGGCTGGGCCTATGTGTCTGTACAACAAACTTTATATGTTTACAAGTTAAGAACAGTCGGAAGTCCCCAGATCTCTAAACCTGGCAATTGTAAAACAAAGAACTATTACGTTTAGTGCTAATTACTAATTTTTAACCACTACATGCATTTTTTTTAAATTCATGGAAACTTAAATTATGTGAATTTCAATATTCTTGCGAGAAAATATTTTCAGAAGCAGTATGAAACACAAAATTTAACCTGGAGATAAGTGCATCAATCTCCACAGGAACCAGTTTGAATCTGATTCTCAGTCGGATTGCGGAAGTTCCTTATAGCTTCTCACAATTATCACTGGAAATTAGAAAGTAAAGATCTTATTTTTAAAATCTTTTTGCATGTTTATCAAAACTGGATGTAAATTGAAATTGCAATAGCCCAGGAAGACAGATTATGCCTGGCATTTTCAGAGGTGCTGGGTGTCATTATTTTCAGGCTTTAAAGTTTTGGTATATTTTTGAAAGGAGGAATTTCAGATAACTCATTTTTTCAAAGTATTTTTTCCTAAGTAAGAACCTAGGTCTTCTATTTATTAGGGGAAGAGTTGTTAGCCTCATTTTGCCTTACTCTAAAAGTCTGGGTGAACATGTATAAATCTGGCAACACATCTCCAAAATTTCAGGTGGCTAGGGAGTCATGTACAAAAACAGTTAGAAGACTGTTGTTTTTTTACTTCTCAGTTGTCACTAAAGTCACAGAATCAATAGAATAATAGTTAGAAGTGGCCCGATGGGATATTTAGCTAGCTGTTAATGCATCCACAACAGGAAGTGAAATAGGAGAGGAAGGATGGTAAGTGCCAAAAGACATGAATATCCAGTGCTTTTAAAGCATGTATCTAGTACCTTACTTTCCTAGATAGCATAGATTTCAAATACATTCAGAATCTCAACAGTGGAGAGAGAAAAAATAATTATAAAATCAAGGAAAACTGGATCTTCTGAAATATATTAATTCAGCATCTTTCCAAATTTCTAATAAACATTCAAGAGCATCCAGATACAAATTGTGTCTACTTCAAAGGAATTAGAATATGGAATAGTCATAAGGCTGTTTAATTGAGCCCTACTTGATTTTTGAAATCTCTTGCATGTCCTACTTTGGTTCTAAACTGAAGATGTATTTAAATTTAAAGCACAACTCCCTTCAGATCCACTTCAAAATAGTCATTACAAGATCCAAAAAGTCAATTACAGAGAAAGAACTACTATGTATCTCATGGACAGACAAGTTAGATCTCAGCCTATTTCTTCTACAGCACATTTACCATATTTTTATCTTACCTTTCGTACAAAGATCTGAGTATGGCATAGATGATTCACTCTTTTCTCTCCCCCAATAACTGGTGGGTTAAAACTATGCTGAGGTAGCCGAGTAAAAGTAACCCAAATCATCAAGAATATTGTGCTTAATAAAGTAAAGCTTAAAGCATAACAGTACCAATACTATAGTATGTGCTTGCAAATAAGTCTGCAGACTAAAAAAAAAATTCCCATGAGGTAGTAAAGGAATTGCCTCAGGAGGCAGATGCTGGGGAGATGCAATGGCAGATTCCAGTCATTTCCCTCAGGACAAAACGCTATGTGTTTTAAGCAAGTGTGCTGATATCTGGTGTAGGGAAACATGCTTGTATTGCCATTATTGAAATAAAATTAAATTCCCCTTCAATTCCTACAGTCAGCTTTTGTAGATGAAATGAAGAGAGTGCTGTCTTTGACCAGTTCTCCTAAGTATTCTTATGCTGTGGCACTAAACCTCACACAAGGCTTTTGTTTTGTTTTTGCAGGATGAATTGTAAGCGCAACATTAAAATAAGGGTTTATTACTACACACTTATCTAGTTACAGATTAAGCCAATGGCAGCGGGAACAAAGCAATGGAATTCAGTTTTTTTGAAACCATTATATATATTGAAAACTCTATGTACTGAGTACTTCCTGTCATTTTATTTCTACTGTTCTTTACTTCTTTTTTTTTACTTAATAGCAAGGCTAATTAAATTACTGTCTCTGTACAGGATGTACCTCTTATTTCAACCTCTAAACAACAAACAGGAGATTTGAAAAATGTATACCTGAAAAAATGCAGTGACACTATCGTACACTAAGGACAGACAAAAACATACAAATAATTTATTCCTTCATGTTCATGCTAATAATTTGAACGGTGTCCCTAAACCTCTCTACAGACATATAACTGAGAATTGGGAAAATATCTACAATAATATGGACAAAAGCATATAACTGCACGACAGTCCACACAACTAAACTCATATATCAAAGACATTGAGTCATATTCTTTATATTGCGGCATCTATAGACAAGTAACCAGACAGAAGGGACAACAGGCATAAAAAGTATTTTAGTTAGATGCAGCTTTTAAAAATCCTCATCCCTGCTTGATGACTTCTACCTTCAAAAATTCTTTCTTCCATGCAAGGGTTGAAGATATAAAATTATATACCAATTCATTCTATTTGTTATTCCTGTTATATTCTTCACTGCATGTATATGGTTCCCTTGAATACATATGTCTACTTCTTATTAATAAAATAGCATTTTTTTCTGAAAAAAATCATGCCACAATAAACTGATCAATCACCTCAGGTGGAAAATTTGTTTCCTCAGGTATGCCTTCCCCAGTATTATAATTGCACTTTAATTGACTATAACAGCTGGGTAATCTCCCCTCCCTGATGATTTCGACATATTTTGCACCTTGACCCAGATCCTTGGGATTTTAAGATCTTATCTTTGTATGTGACTTTTAATGACTGTTTTTATAGTTGTTGATGTTTTATTGCTGATTTATCTGTTTTATTGTTTGTGTTTGCTTTTATATTGTTGTTCCGGGCTTGGCCCTATGTAAGCCGCCCCGAGTCCCTTTGGGGAGATGGGGCGGGGTATAAGAATAAAGTTGTTGTTGTTGTTGTTGTTGTTGTTATCATTATTATTCCCACCCAGATTAACAGAAAGAGTTTCAGGTCCCACCTTAGCTAAAGGGTATGCATGTATCTGAAAATTAAGAGTAGAAACAAATATGTGATTTATCTTAAACTATTAAGATTATAGTGCTGCAGCACTACAACACAACAGTAAGCAGAATAACTACTACAAAAAGTAGTAGTATTTCATTAAGACCATCTTCAGCAAAATATTTTTTAAAAGATTAGGAGAATCCTCTTGGCTTTCCCTTCATCTGATTTGACTGAATGAGCAACACTACTTACATTATTACTTTACTAGACTGCATTCAGGTCAAAGTCATTGAATGTTTTCCAGTCTAGCATGCACAAAGCAAATTGACTCTCAGAGACCACCTGATGTCAGCTTCCTCAAGAGTCCCCCTGAGACATGACAAGGGAATAAATGAGTCACTGCCTCTCATCAGGAGGTAATGGCCTATGCATTGCGTAACGTATGAAGCAGCTCTGGGTGCTAGGTCAGGTGAGATTAGCAATGGGAGTGTAGGCTGGGGTTCTCTAGTGTTCAATGTAGTATATGAGATGCACAAAATAGGCTTTCCATATAAGATGGATTCTAAGATGGCACAAAACAATATTTACATTTTCTTGTAATTATGAAGAAATTACCTATCTTGCTATGGTCTTAGGCAATCAAATCATATTGAACTATTAAAGACTGCATCATGAAATCTTTTTTTTTTTTGTTTTCAAAAACCTAATCCAATGCATGATGCCTGTTACAGTACAATAAATACTAGAGCAGACATGGGCAAACTTTGGTCCTCCAAGTATTTTAGACTTCAACTTCCAGAAGTCCCAGCCAGCTTATTGGCAGTCAGGAACTGTGGCAGTTAAAGTACAAGACACCTGGAGAGCCGAAGCTTGCCCATGTTTATACTAGAGGATCTCGTCACTGGAGAGCTATGTCCAAGGTCTCCAGTGACGAGATGCACAGTGATGTGGAATCTTTTCACACAAAACACTTTCAATTATTTTCTGATTGTGGACTGGAGGTTGTCTGATTAATCTCAATGTAATAACTTTTAAATGCTCTATACCCAGCATTCCATAAACCAAGTTCAATATAATTTACTGTAAATGAAATGTCTCTCTACATTCTTTCCCATGCATAAATACACTTGATTTCCATGATTAGCAAAGTCAAATGTCAAGGCTATTTCAGATAGATTATAGAGTCTAACAGTCATTTTAAACTGCCCAGAAGTTACAGGAATAAAGATTCAACCCAAGCAGGTTTGCTGTTGTTTCTAATTGTCAACGACAGCTACATTTCACTTGCCTGGAGCTATTCAATTAACATATCACCACTACACAAAGTATTTCAATATATTAGTGTCTCAACAAGACAAAAGTATATCATACTCCAGCTCAGGAACTTGATTTCCCAATTAGTTTTCTAGAGCATCTGCAGTATGGGATGTGTGGATGGGGACAGCTAAAAATAAGCCATCTCCTCTCTTGCCTCTTTTGCACCAAGTTTTGTGGAACATTTTTTGTTGCGAACCAGATTAAGAAGTAATTGGAAAGCAGAAGACAATGTCTTCAAGAGGGGCAAAAATACCACATACTTTATACCCTGAAATATCACTATGGTAACATTTAAACAGTACACAGAAAACTCTTAGGTTTCTGCACTTGCTTCCTTGGATACCAAATGCAATTGTCCCTCTCTGACTTTAGCCTTTCTTCTCCCTGTAATTTCTCTCTCCCCACAAGTGACCAATTACAATCAAATAGCTCATACCCATATCTTTTCCATGTAAAAGTTGACCCTACAATAGTAAAGCAAACACACATGAATTACTGAAGGAGAACAGCATGAATCATTTAGAAATTCTTCAAAGCCTTTCTGCTGTTGTGAGATAAAATTGTTATCCAAATCAATATGAAAAAGTACAAGTCAAAGAATAGAGGATTTTCCAAGCTCTTTGGTTAGCCTCGAGAAGTCAATATTCCACCTTTTTTTGCCCCAGTGGTGGTGGTAGATGAAGTTGCTTTTCTTTGTATGCTGAGATAAATCACAACCTAACATCACACCTCGCAGCCTTTTGCCAAGTGAAATAAATCCTGCTTAAAAAGAAAACAGGCTGCTCACATTAAAGGGTCTATTGCTGTAAATAAAAGCTTGTAAGATCAAGATCTCAATGGCTAGTAAACCACTGCCACTATTAAGTAATTATTTTGTTGATTCGGTTGCTCTTTATTTTTGTTCTTTGAAAAGTTGTAAATACAGCATTTTCTCAATATTGGTTATTCTTACTAACATCCCACCCAACCCAAGTCCTGTCCCCCAACCCATAACTAAGGTACACACATTTTTGGTGAAAAAAGACAGGCTCTTATACTGCAGTTATTCAGATTATGCTTTGCTAAAGTGAGGCAAGAGTTCCCTCCCCAGCAATGTTTATTTAAGTGTTTTAAGTCATACTGTCCATACTTTAAAGAAGAAAAGGGATCCCTTGTAAAAATCAACATTTAGCTTGCAAGTCCCTGATGATCCACATACATACCAGAACACCATGTAGAATACACACTACTCCATGTTCATGCCTCCAGTTCTTAGGGAATTGAATTAAAAGTTCAACTCTATGGTTGTCTTGTGTTAAACTGCTGATTTCATTAATGTGTTCAATTGCTTCCATTAATCTAAAGTATCAAAGCAGGGACTTTTAGAAACATTGCTATATGACATGCTTATATAGAAGACACTGAAAAAATGCCCTTGATTGAAAATGCACATATACTGGACAACTATGTAATTGTTCTAACACTGGTACTCTCAGTGGCTTTTGAAACAGAACCAAGAAAAGGCTAAACTTCTCCCTAAAAGGAAGTTCATGCAGCCTGTACAAATGTGAAATTATTACATTTGAGGATGTTTCCATCACTGACTATCAGACTGTTAAGTATCATTTTCATTTTTAGATTACTTTTTGATCCTCTCAAGACAAAAATGATAAATGATTTTTAAGAGCCAGTGCTTGATCCTTTTAACTGGCAACTCATCCATTTTTATACGCAAAATTGTTCTCTATTTACTTACTGCAGGCTGTCACTTTCCTTAGCTGGCTGTTGTGATTACAGAATAGCTTATCCTTTTCTGCTGGGGAAAAAATAGGATGGCATCTTGGCTAATTTTCAGATGTTGATGAATGTTGCACTTATATTCTGATACAAGCAATAGAAAACAAAGTCAGCCATATATAATTTCTTCCCAAGTGATTATGGAATCCGTGTTGCTTATGCAAAATGAAAAAGAGGGGCAAAAGGTTCCTTAGAATATTTTAGATAGTGTTGCTACACGCACCTGGAAGCCAAAGTCCTCTCATTACAAGACAGTGTGTTGCATTCCTACCTAGTCCACAAGGTTTTAGCTGATACACTAACTGGATTTAACATCTTTGAAAGCACACATCCACCACCATAACTCTACCTAGCACTGAGCTTTATTCTTTTTGAATCCCTAACTTATCACAACACACACACTCCACTGGTGGCATTTGAGTGCTTAGGTATCACTGCAGCGTCCCTGGAACAGAATGGAATGGTAATAGCAATACATTCCTCTCAAATATCAGGATGGCTTTCCTTAATGATCTCTTATTTATGGGATCACAACACACTCATCCTGTGGTAAATCATTATACATGCATACACACTTATTTTGCACCAGCTCCATCTCTATTCCACTATTAGTGCTGAGGCACAAGGAGTTCACAGCAGGGCAGAGATTTGTGATAAAGATATACAGGGGTCCATTTGGCACAAATACAGGGGAAGCTGTGGGGGACTTGTTTCACAGCTTGATAAAACTGTTAGTCAGTAGATATTCCAACATTAAAAAAATCTGAAACTAATAAAAATGCTGATTTCTTGCACTGGTATAACTTAAAGAATTATTATAAATGTTATTTTTTATTGGACATCTTGTTGAAAGCATGGCAGGATCAGGCTTTTTGTGTATGTACACTGAGTCCAACAGAAACCTTTGGAAGCTAGGTCAAAGATGGATCGCTTTCCACATAATTAATGCTTAAGGGGCATGACCCTTCACCCAAAGCAATGAGATGCCTTTTAAAAAAGAAACAAATGCACTAGCTATCCTTCTCTTACAAAAATGAAATGTATCTTGGAAATATTTATGCTGTTTATTCATGCAATCAAACAACTTAGAATTGGATGGTTGTTATGTGTTTTCCAGGCTGTATGGCCATGTTCCAGAAGTATTCTCTCCTGATGTTTCGTCCACATCTATGGCAGGCATCCTCAGAGGTTGTGAGATATCTCCACAGGATAAAAAAAGGAATAAAACTCAATCAGATTGTTCACCCTCCAAAACAGTAACAATTATTACTACATGTCAGTAATTTCCAAGCTCCACTTTTTTGTGTTGTTATATTTGTTTATAATAATAATAAATAATAAAACTTTATTTATACCCCGCCACCATCTCCCCAACGGGGACTCGGGGCGGCTCACATGGGGCCATGCCCAAGACAATACAATAGACAAAATATAAAAACAACATATCAGAATGCAATTAAACAATGCAACAATAACACTACACAATACAGAACAAAAAAGCAGAACGTAGCATAACATAACACTGTCCTCCTATTTGGCTAAGTTTGCAAATTTAGGTTTTTATGTCACAGGAACTCTCATGTGAAAAGGGAAGTAAGTTTATCAGGACACAGCAATGAAGGAGGAGAGGGGAAGTATCATAGAACGAAACAGGCTTCCCCTGAAGAAATCACTCCACGCAATACATTATTTCCATGAACCTCTAGCCATCTAATTTATCCTGTTCCATTTGAACAGCTACACCCTCCTTCACTACTGAGATGAGATCTTATCACACTGAAAGATAAAACCAAGGTATTTAAGTGGGCACAGTATCCAACCTTAAACTTTCTGAGTGTCCAGCTTAGCATGTAGGCCTTTTTGAATCACATATTTTCTGTGAAATGGGCACACTTCAGGGCCTTTCTTCTTGCATTGGCATACACTCAACCTGCAGTCCTGAGCACACATATTTGGAATCAAGTCCTTTGAACACAATGGCTTATTATTATTGTTGTTATTATAACTATAAAATACACAGACTCAGCCTTAATCCTGGCAGCTGGGAACTACTGAATTCAAAGGGACTTCTGAGCATCATGCTTTGTGACATCAAGCTAGATGAGTTACAAACCATGAAGAGTTATACTAACAGCATAACCACCATGAGTTAGCAACACCTCTGCAGTTTATCTCCTTCTCATAACTGCTGCCAAAGATGGCATGCCCTCAGGGAGCTGGCAGCGGATTTACCTGTCAAACCCCAGCAAAAGGAATGGTGGCAGGGGTGGTTGTAAGCCTTGGGGCAGCTTGTAAATTGTGGGACAGCAGCCTCATCTAATCCCTTCTCTGATCTGTCAGGAGAGCTATTCTCCTCCAATGCCTTCTCTAGCCATGAGATGCTAATGGTATCAACCATCAAAGACATTACTTCACCTCAATGCCTACATTAATCCAACACCAATCCCTGGCAGGTATGTTTAGAGGACAATGCATGGGATCTGTTTGCTATTGCCAAGATTATTAACTATTAATCCTTCTTTTGCCCCCCAAATCCTCGGGCACAAACTACTAGACTGTACTATGAGAACCAAACTCCTCAGGCCAGATGTCTAAAGCAAGCAGCACACCATCTCTCTCACACTGCAGGGGTTTCCTCCAAGGCAGTGTCTTTGGCTGCTACAGAACAAACGGAAAGGCTGGCTGGATAGCCCAAGGATAAGCTACCTGCAACGTTGGAGGCAATGCTCCCGTCCTCCCCGCTTTCCTTACAAGCCCCCCCCCCCCCGCCCCCAGTCCTCGTGATCTTGCCTAGGATAGGATGGAGTTGCATCTCTCCCTTCCAACACACACACGAATTCCCAATAATAAGAAATAAGAAATACACGAAAGGACCGTGCGCCTTCCCGCCGCCTGCGTTGTATGGCAGGCGAAGCCACCAGACGCCAGGAGAGAAGTCAAGCGAAAATGGCACTTACGGTGGTCGAAAATCGCCCCGAAGAAGGAGGAGAAAAATATCCAGCATGAAATCCCGAAGGAAGGGGGGAGGGAGGCGTAAAGCTGGGCACAGGGGAGTGAGGGAAGAAAAAAGGGGGGAAACCGAAGGAGGGGGAAAAAAACGGAAAAGACCGCGGAGGGCCGAACTACATCATTTCAGGGACAAATCCAATTTGACAGGAGGAAAAAAGGCCAGGAGATGCAATATCCATCTGCGATTTCCCATCTAGTTCAGTCCAGAGGGGGCCCGCTCGACTCCACACCAAATCCTCCTTCCCTATTTCCGCGGCACTTCCCCTCTCTTCCCCTTCGCTTTTCTCTCAAACGATCCCCCTTCCACTCGGAAAGAAGGACGAGGCTGCCTTCAAATGTCCTGGCGTATATCAACTTCTCATCTTTAAAAAGAGAAAGAAGCAATCGATGGACAGGAGGACAGGTGCCAAGGGAAGTCTTCCCCCGCCGAGAAAGTTTTCATTCAAGGCCAGATCTTCTCCCGAGGCGCCAGATCAATCCTCCCCTTGGCTTTGGGATTCGGTTTCCATAATCCAGCCGCGGTTTCTCCCCGTTTCAACGCAATTTGCCTCGTCTCTCCGGCTGCTAAGATCCGGCTCTGCTCAGGCGAAGCACTCCGGGTCGCCTCTGCTTCGCTGCACCATCATTTCTCCGGTCCATGTGCTGCTTCCGCGTTACATCGGGGGTTCCCATGACCGCCTCTCTCTATTTGGGGGGGGGGGAGAGAACCCCCTCCTCCTTCCAGCCAATGGAGCGCTGCTTTCCAAAATAAATCCCCCCTCCCCTCAACCTCCAACTTTAGGATACTCTTTCCTTCACCTTAACCTCTTCCCCCCCCCCCGTGTTTCTTTGCACTCCCCCCTTTTGTGGCTTCAAGGATCTGATTAGATTTCCAATCACAACCCAGTGCGCAATCGGATGTTTGATTTCAGCCGGCGAAACGAGGCAGCCGTTGGTTCTCTTTGCCTTCTCGCTGGCAAAGCAAACTCTGCGTTTTATTACAGCCCTTCTTCGCTCGCCTTGCCTCCAACAACTCCTCTGCAATTCTCTCTCTCTCTCTCTCTGGCTTGGCAGAACCTCACAGGAAAGGCGAAGAAGCGATTCGCAGCTGAAGGTGGGGATGGCGGCGGTGTGAGCTGCTTCTTCTGGGAGGCGGAAGGGGGAGAAAATCAAGATTCCCACCAGCTGTCAAGAACCAATCCATCACCGAGAGGAGAGGAGGAGAAGGGAGGGAGGGAAGCACAGCCCACGGGCGCGAGTGGGTGGCGTTTCAGACCCTTCTCTCCGGCGCCTCCCCTCCCTTTCTTGGCGGCGCCTTCCAAATCCCGGCGTCCAAAAGATGTGTCAGGCCGCTTTCCCTGGGAAGGGAGGGGGCTCGGGTTTCACCGGCCGTGGGCTTCCCCGCTCGCCCGCCTGCCTGCCCGCCTCTCCATCTCAGCCCCGGCCTCGCTGGTGCGCCCAGGCGTGGCGAAACTTGTTCTCGGGGATCCGCGGGAGGAGAATGAGGGAAGGAAGAAGGGAAGGAGGGAGGAAGGGATAGGAAACGCCGGCGCTAAGCTCACGCTCGCTCTCTCCCTCACAGCCAGGGAAGCAGGCGCGCGCGCGGGCACTGAGCGCCCTTCAGATAAATATATCGAAAGCAGGGGGCGTCAGCGTCGAGGAGGCTGTGGGGAAGGGGCGCAGAGTCAACCCTTTCCTTGCCTTCCCTCGCCCTCCAGCCGTCTCCCGCCTTCTGGGGTCGGTGTCAGAGCTACAAGTTGGACTCTCCACTCCGCTGCGCGGGGGGGGGGGGGACGAGCGGGGGAGCTCCCCTCTTCTTCGTTCTCCCTTCACATATCAGTTTCCTCCTCTCTTTCGCCTCTCTCTCTCTCTCCCTCCCTCCCCCCCCGCCCTTTATGCGATGGCACATTCCCCGGCCGCGCGCTGCTTCTCTCACTCGTTCCTTTTTGGCGCGCGGCTGCAACTCCCCCCCCCCCTTTTCTGCCGCCAGAAGCTTTTGGAACTCTCCCCCTCCCGCTTTTTTTTGGGGGGGGGTGGAGGGGAGGGAGAATGAGGAATGAATGAATGAATATGCATAAACGGAAACCCCAATTTCAGGCCATGACTTAATCTTATGCTTAGTGTCTTCATACCTCACAACCTCTGAGGATGCCTGCCATAGATGTGGGCGAAATGTCAGGAGAGAATACTTCTAGAACATGGCCATACAGCCCGGAAAACATTCAACAACCCCGTGACCCCGGCCATGAAAGCCTTCGACAACACATGACTTAATCTCTCTGCAGTGGATATATACCTCAAGAGTCACACAGTGTTGGGGGGGGGGGCTTTTGACCTAGGCTCTTTTCCCTTCTATGCCCTTCCCTTCCAGGCCGTCACTACCCCCCCCCCCCGGTTGTTATCTGCAAAATGCAATTACCCAATTACCTCCCATCATCCCAGCACTGATTGGTCAATTGCATTAACACTTGGCGTGGAAAACAAGGGGGGGGGGGGAGAGAGAGAGAGAGAGAGAGAGAGAGAGAGAGAGAGAGACGGCGCAAGGAATAGAAGGCAGAGGCGCTCCTGCGGTGGGACGCTGCTGCCACCCGGCGGACTGCTGGGAAACAACCCCGAGTAGCTTTACCTCAGGACTCTTGAGATGTGGGGAAACGAGGAGGATTTGGGAGGAAGGAGGTAGGGAAAGAGACATACACGTGCGCGCCCACACTTAAAACCCATCTTGAGGAAAAATGTGAAAACCCATTCTCTTCAAAATGTTTCTGCACTTGTCTGCCAGGAAGGCAAGGAGAAAAGGAGCCAAGAGAAAAGGGAGGGAATAAAGGAGTGATTCCCACATTGTGGTTTTCCAGCTGCTTTGGATTAGAACAGTGGTTCTCAACTTGTGGGTCCCTAGGTGTTTTGGCCTTCAACTCCCAGGAATCCTAACAGCTAGTAAACTGGCTGGGATTTATGGGAGTTGTAGGCCAAAACACCTAGGGACCCACAGGCTGAGAATCATCGGATTAGAGCTTCCCAGAATCTTTGGCCATTGGCTCATGTCACTAAGGCTGCTGGGTGTTGAAGTCCAAAACACCTGGAAAACCAGAGTTTGGGAATAATTGATTAAGCATGGTTGCATTTAGTAGGAACTCCGCTCTCACTTCCCAGCTAGTTTTATCCTAGGCATCTTTACCTAGAAGGCCATCAACTTTATTCAGTGGAAATTACAGTAACTACTGGAGAAATTATATTGTTTAGCCGGTATTGCACCACCTGATATCTGCCGGGAAGTAGCAGCCTGTAATGAAAGGACCAGGGAATTGAAATCTCCAGCCCATCCTCTGTTCGGATATCAGCCAACATGCCAATGTCTTAAATCAAGAAACAGTTTCCTACAGAGATATTCACAGGAACACATCAGCAAGTGAGAGTCCAAAAGTGGCAGGCTAAAACCCAGAACCTCAATCAGTGGCTGATACCAGATGAGAGGCTCCCCACTGGGCACACGGAAGACTGGGTGACTTCAAAAGCACTGAACAGACTGCACTCTGGCTCCACAAGATGCAGAGCCAACCTTAAGAAATGGGGCTATTAAGTGGAGTCCATGATGTGCGAGTGTGGAGAAGAGCAAACCACAGACCACTTACTACAATGCAGTCTGAGCCCTGCCATATGCACAATGGAGGATCTTCTTACAGCGACACCAGAGGCACTCCAAGTGGCTGGCTTCTGGAGAATCTAACAATCTGAACTATCATGAAATTTATTTCATACCTGCTGGGATGGTTGAAAGCATTTCAATTTCATCCACACCAGTTTGTGGTTTATTAAATTTTTTTGTGAAGAAATGTATGGGTTTTGATAATAAACTTTATTTATAGACCACTCTATCTCCCCAAGGGGACTCAGGCAGTTTACCCCCCCCCCCTCCCCACACACACACACACACACACACACAGGGCAAACATTCAATGCCCAGGAACAAATACAAACAGTTCTCAAAATGAGCAGGACAAATTCTAACTAAACCTAGGAGTTGGCAGTATGTGGGAAAAGCCAAGCATATGCTCAGAGCACAATAAGTAATGTATTGGAGGTATAGGCTGTCATCCTGTTGATTGGTTCCAGCTAGTATGGAGCAGTACTTAAATGGTGTGTCAACACATAGATAAATCCCATTAATTCAATGGATTTACTCTAAACAGGGCTAACAATAGAGGCTAGGCCATAGTCTGCTCAGAGATGACTGAGCATAGGGATACGTATCCCTGAAAATAGTGTTGCCGTTGGTGCATTGTATTAGCAGGCTTTTGGCCAATGCTTTTCTTCTTCATCAGAGGTTTTCAATGTCACTCCTCATCAGCATCATTATCATCATGATAAAATTATTAATGTTACATTAAAATATTTGAAATACTATTATACTCAACCTCTTTAAAGGGATATCAGTTTATAAGTAAGAACTCAATCCTGAATCTTTATGCACACCAGGCAATTGTCAGTGGCACATTTATTTTTTATTATTATTTATATCACACTTTTCTTTCAAATGGGATTCAAATCCCTTTGTCTCTGAATTATTTTTATTGCATAACCTTTATGGCAATTAACTTTACAAGATCCAGAAATAATCCTGAACATCCATGGGAAAATAGCATTCTCCTACCATCATCTCTCCTGAGAGAAGACTGTACTGCTTTGCAGATTTGTAGAAAGCGTATGAACACATCATTGTAGAAGGACTTTCTACTGGATGGCTAACTGTCCTATGTTTGTAGGGATGACATGAAATCATATGACATTTTCTTCAATTTTTATTGTCTTGCACTCTTTGGAAGCTTATGCATTTTATTTTATTGATCAAAAATGTTAAAATATTACAAAAATACACAGAGAACTAGGAGATGAAAGAGAGTACTCCTTCACTGCAGAACAGATATCAAATAAATGTTTACTATGAAAACATTTCACAAAGATTAGGAACATTAGAAAGAACTCCCAGACGGTACTTACTTACTTAGGCGATCCCTCGTAGTTCGAGGATGATGGTCTTCTAGTTGTGGAGTCTTGAGGGTGGGTTCTTAGGTGGCTGAAGACACCTATTCTTGATCTGCATGTTCTACTGCAGTGAGGACATCCGTTTCCAGGTGGAAGGCGGTCCCGGTCAGGGTTGGCTTGACGGGCCTTCCTCTTGGCACATTTCTCCCTTAAGCCCTCCATTCGTGCCGCTTCAAACTCCGCAGCACTGCTGGTCACAGCTGACCTCCAATTAGAACGCTCAAGGGCCAGGGCTTCTCAGTCCTTGCAGGCGTATAGCAAGGTTGGGAAGACAATGACTTTATAAACGAGCACCTTGGTATCTCTACGGATGTCCCAATCATCAAACACTCTCTGCTTTATTCGGAAAAATGCTGCACTCACAGAGCTCAGGTGGTGTTGTATTTCAGTGTCAGTGTTGACTTTTGTGGAGAGGAGGCTGCCAAGGTAGCAGAAATGGTCAACATTTTCTAATGTTACACCATTAAGTTGTATTCCTGGCATTGCAGAGGGAGTAGCTGGTGCCTGTTGGAAGAGCACTTTGGTTTTCTCGATGTTCAATGAGAGACCAAGCTTCTCAAATGCTTCTGCGAAGGTGTTTAGAGTGGCTTGAAGGTCTTCTTCTGAATGCGCACAGACTACGTTATCATCAGCATATTGGAGTTCTATAACAGATGTTGTGGTGACCTTGGTTTTGGCTTTTAGTCTGCTGAGGTTAAATAGCTTGCCATCTGTCCGATAGATGATTTCCACTTCGGTGGGAAGCTTCCCATCAACAAGGTGAAGTATCATAGCAATGAAGATGGGAAATAAGATAGGGGCAATAACACACCCCTGCTTGACACTTGATTCCACCTTAAATGGGTCACTTTGGGAGCCGTTCCTGTCCAAGACTGTTGCCATCATGTCATCATGGAGGAGCCGCAGGATATTCACAAATTTGTCAGGGCACCCGATTTTTTTTGTCCAGAGAGCGCTGCAATTCACTATGTCAAATGCCTTTGCAAGGTCAATGAATGCCATGTACAGAGGTTAGTTTTGTTCCCTGCATTTTTCTTGGAGCTGTCGAGCAGTGAAGATCATGTTCACTGTTCCTCTGGAGGAGCGGAAGCCATTCTGGGATTCAGGGAGGGTGTCTTCTGAGACAGGAAGAAGGCAGTTTGCAAGGATTCTTGCGAGGATTTTCCCAGCGGAGGTTACAAGAGAGATACCGCGATAGTTCCTGCAGTCTGTTCTATCCCCTTTCTTGAAAAGGGTGATGATGGTGGCATCCTTGAAGTCTGCTGGGATTTTCTCGGTCACCCACACCTTTTCAATGAGTTGGTGGAGTTGTTGTATCAGCTCAGGTCCACCCTCTTTGAAGATTTCAGCAGGGATCCCATGTGGTCCGCTGGCTTTGTTTTTTGTTTGTTTGTTTGTTTGTTTGTTTGTTTGTTTTGGCTGATGGCATTGCTGACTTCTTCCAAACTAGGCAGTGCTGCAAGCTCATCCCTGGTTTGTTGTTGCGGAACAATGTCCACATTGGAGCTGCGATTCAGAAGGTTCTGGTAGTGCTCTTCCCAACGTAGTGCAATTGATGTTTTGTCCTTCAGAAGTTTGGTTCCATCTGATGAGCGTAGAGGCTGTATGCCATGGTTTCTTGGTCCATAAATGATCTTTGTGGCTTTGAAAAATCCCTGAGCATCATGGGTATCTGCAAAGTGTTGGATTTCTTCAACCTTCTTTGTCCATCAGATGTTTTTGAGTTCTCTGGTCCTTCTTTATACCTCAGCTTTTGCACTGGCATATATCTTTTTCTTAGCAGCACAGTTGGTGTGCACAGTTGCTGTTTGGAAGGCTTTCCTTTTCTTGTCAATTAGCTGTTGGATCTCTTGGTCGTTATCGTCAAACCAGTCTTGATGTTTCTTAGTTTGGTATCCAATGGTTTTTTGCAGGCTATGATGGTGGAGGTCTTCAGTTTGTTCCAATGTTCCTCAACATTTCCGGGGTGTTCTATGGGTAGATGATCCTTGAGTGTTGTTTGGAGAAGGGCTCATTTGGAGGGCTCCTGAAGGGCTTGGGTGTTCATTTTTGCACCTTATTTTTCTTCCTCGGAGTCTGCGTTTGGGGGCAATCTTGATAGCCATCGTGGATCGGATTAACCTGTGGTCTGTCCAGGAGTCATCAGCACCTGTCGTGGCTCTTGTGAGAAACACATCGCGGTGGTCTCTGACACATGTAATTACATAGTCCAAGAGGTGCCAATGCTTTGACCCAGGGTGCTTCCATGATGTCTTGAGTTTGTTTTTCTGGCGGAAGAGTGTGTTGGTGATGACAAGCTTGTGCTCTCCACATTTGGTGAGAAGCAAGATGCCATTCGAGTTGCTGTTTCTGACCCCGTCTTTTCCTATGATCCCTGGCCACAGGTCGGAGTCCTGTCCAACTCTTGCATTAAAGTCCCCTAGTAGGATGATTTTGTCATCCTTAGGTAACTCCGATAGGATGGTGTCCAGCTGACAATGAAAATTTTCCTTGATGTCTTCGTCAGCATCTAGTGTTTGTGCATAGGCACATATGATAGTTGCCTGTTGGTTTTTGGCAAGGTTAATTCAGAGAGTTAAGAGTCATTCATTAATGCCAATGGGTGCTTCAATCAGGTGCTTCACCAGGTCATTTCTGATAGCAAAGCCAACTCCATGTATTCTTTGCTCTTCTTCAGGCAGTCCCTTCCAGAAGAATGTGTAGCCACTTTTTTTCTTCCTTTAGCTGTCCCTTTCCTGCTCTCTGGGTCTCCTGAAGCGCTGCTATGTTGATGTGAAAGTGTCCTAGCTCCCTTGCAATAATAGCAGTCCTGCGTTTGGGGCGTTGGCTGTCAGTGTTATCCAACAGTGTCCATACGTTCCATGTTCCAAAGTTCATTTCTCTTTTTTGGCCACAGAGTGGTGATCCCTCTGGATGCAGCAGTCCAGTCAGGGATAAGAGAGGCAGACTATGTTTAGGGCACCTTTTCTAGCCCCTTCCCCATGTGGGGTTAGCAGAGTGGAACCTAAAAAGGGCTGCTCAGTCATGGATACAGCTGCCGGACTACTCAACTGCCTCGGACCTTGAGGTAGAACGACTGAGTCCATATCCACCACCCATGTGCCAGTCTGTGACTAGGGGCTTCCAGATTTCACAGTCCTGCCCCCGTCACTACTCGCTGATCGGCATAGGACTTTTGTTGGTTTGTTTTTATTTTTCTTGGAAGATGCCTGTGCGTGATTTTTTTTTAATGTGTGGAGGTCGATGCAAGGTCGGTCAACACACAGTCTTCACAGAGTGAGGTCCCAGCAGTGGTGTGATTAACACAATGACAGTGGTTTCTCAGTCTGTTGCAGCCTTCTTCCGCCTTCACAGCTGTTTTAATATGTACCATGTTATCCTCTGCCTGCTCATATGATAAGTGTTGTTTGACAGCAAAATATGAAGCCTTAGAGTGTGGTGGAATCTCCTTCTCTGGGGGTTTTTAAACAGAGGCTAGAAGGCCAGCTGTCAAATGTACTTTGTTCATTCCTGCATAGCCTTTTCCAATTTTATGATTCTATAAAAATATGATAATATTGAAAGAGAAAAATCATGGTTTAAATTTGTCTTAGTAGCATAGGACTTCTTCGATTGTGTCATTTGAGTTTGTGTGTATCTTTACCATAGCTCCAAGGTCATAAAACTTGGGGCCCTTCCACTCTGCCCTATATCCCAGGATCTGATCCCAGGTTATCTGCTTTAAACTGGAATATATGAGTCTCCACTGACAGATATTCTGGGATAAGCAGATAATCTGGGATCAGATCCTTGGATATAGGGGAAGTGTGGAAGGGCCCTTAACCACCAGAAACATAATATTGGTAATAAGGGGATCATAAAGTGGGCATCACTTAGAAGTTATGTCTTAAAGCAGTTTAATTAACTTTAATTAAAATCTGTCTGAAAATGGTAGTAGCTTCTTTAAAGAAAAGATGGTTCCAATCTTCCCTAAGAATAAAACTATATAATACTAAACTTTGGCATAGTCCCATGTGCTGCTTCCTTCTGCAGGGCTCTTCTTTCTTTAAGCAGTTCAAGGAGAAAATGAAGAAAAAAAGGAACAGATTTTAAAAATCCTGCCGCTTTATATATGGGGAGAGGAGGCTGAGGGGAAGAAGAGACTGAAGGGCAACTGTGAAGTGGAAGGAGAAAAATCAGTAGGAAAGAAAAGTGAAAAGCAGTTGGGGAGGAAAAAACAGAGGGAAAGAACAAAAGTGTCAGGGCAAAGGGATTTCCAACTTAAACAAATAGGCTTTCCTTAGTACATGAAATAATTAAGTGTTATGTTTTCTCAGAGAACAGAGACAGTGTGAATTGTGTTTATAGAGAACATATTGATTGGACAACAGTGCTCTGCAACAGATGAAGCCTTCTCATAGTCATCAACCAGACCCTAGTACCTGTTCAGGAAGGGCAGAGAACTCTGTCTAGCCCAATGTCTGAAGTTCCTTCCACAAAGAACTCTATGTGTTTTGGGGAGGGGGCCATTATGGAAAAAATCATACATAGTTTTGTATGCCTGAATCCTCAAAATAACTTCATATTTTCATTCCATGCTTCAAAGTGAACAGGTAAGATTAGATAACCATCTGGCAAATCCTCCACACACCCAAGCTGGATACACAATGGTTACAGAAATGCTGAAACCTCCAGAGGGCCCCCACAAATCTTAGTACTGATGTCATCACTGTATATCCTATCCAGCTCTTTGTGTGTTCATGTAGGACATTAACATACTTTGTCTGATCCTTCCTGCACATTGCAGCATAAAATGCCAGTGTGAATCATAAAGGCTCTCCACATGGTATGAAACTGTGGAGCCCAGATTACATGGAGAGTTTCTGCTACAAGTCTTCGAAACTCTTTCGTTTTGAAAATAATTGCTCATTCATACAGGATTATGAAAATTATCATGGAAAGGTCATGGCTTAAATGCTCACCCAACTTGTGTGTTTACTTACACTGAGGGTGGGCAACGTATGGCCCTTGAGACCATCCAGCATACCAAAGCTTCCAAAGCTCCCAGAGCACCCTAATTGAGGGGGCTGATTTTAGAATAATTTTCTAAAATCTCTCAAAACCACCTAAAAGTGCAACAATTTATTCCAATACCCCCAGCCCTCCAAAGTTCCCCAAAACAGAATAACTAAATAACTGGAAAGCAGTCAATACAGAAGCCAGACGTCACATCACATCACTTTCTGCAGTGAAAATAGACTACAGCACTGAAATGTGTTGCTGTAGTCTACTGGACATGCATGGGAAAGGAAATGGGTTCTTGCTTTGTTTACAGTTGACCACTCCTGACTTACACCATGGAGTACTTCTTATGGTGTTGAAATGAATGGTGTTAAATGATTGGTCATGAAATTGACACAATTTAACTTTGGAAAGTCCATTTGAGTTTAACCGAAATGTTTGAGTTTAAAAATTGCCATTTTAGGTATTTTATAGCACAGATACCAAAATCCCCCTTTTCACTTTCAGAGGGTTTGTGGTTAGTTTAAACTCTCATGAAATGGAATTGCTTTGAAGTGATGATCTGAGAGACTAGTCATTTCACTTTTTCCAGTTTTTGAGTTGATAAATTATAATAGCCATATTAAAAATAATAAAATTTAAAAGCGGAAATTAAAGCCTTATTCTCAGCATATTAGAGTTCTGATATGTGTTTAATCATATCTGTTTCACTGAGTATATTATCTCTATTTTTCAGCACATATAGTCTAGAACTAGTTAGAAATTTACGCTTTAATGTAAGTTACAGCAATATTAAATTTTCCCAAAATGTATATTTTTGGCGAAGTTGAAAGGAATATGAGACTGAATCCAGAGTCATGCTGTATCTACATTTGAGATTTAAATGAGACTCATAAAAACTTTCAGAAAAGCATTTTGTTATTTTTGAAAGTTCAAAGCAAAGAAGCATGTTTATCCTTTTAAAAAATACCTGTTGGCTATATTATTCATCTCTAGAATCCACTTCATCTTTTGATGTTGCCATTGACCCAATATTACTAAAGGCTAAATTTCTAAAGGGTATAGGTTTCCCAAAGGGAAACTGCACATGACAATTGAAACTTATTTAAATATTATGTCCGTTTCTTCAAAATATCCATGGGGTGGGTATGGGGTAGAAAAAGGAGTTATTGAGATAAACAGTCTAATTTTACAGGTAAAAAATTCACATGTCTTTTTAGTCACCACTCTCCACATATATCTTGACAACAAAGTGCATGGCTTTGGAAGAACATAATGGATCACCTACTGCCCTGGGTGCTATATTTACTGGAAGCTGTCTTAATTCTGCAATCTAAACTTACTGGAAAATGCAAGTCCTGGCCCAATAATGGTAGTCAGGGACATGAGGTTATAGACAGTGACACTCTAATAATTGTGTGTGTGTCATTAGTATCCATTTTAAACACACACACACATACACACACACACTGCCATATATATATATAGCAGCTCTTGGGAAATGTAGCCACCTTAAGACAATATGCCTTTTTCTCCTCACCACAGTTCCATCAGGGGAAAAAGTAATTCTCAAAGATCCCCATGTCTGATTTAGATGAAATTGTATATTTGATTTGTTGCCACAAATGACAAGCTTTTGTAGAGCTTCTCTCCTTATTACTTTAAGGAGGAAATATTTGTTATGTTACTCTATTGTCAATTTCTACATTCTCCTTCCATAGTTTTTAAATTCTTGATTAGTGCCAAACACATAGAGATACACACACACACACACACACACACACACACACACACACACACACACACGGAAATAGGAAAATTAAGCATTTTCTTGGAAATGTAATATTCTCAGAGTAGGTGTTGAAATAATGTTTATTGAGATATGGTAACCATTCACTATATTTGTAAAGCAATATATCTGGATATCCTAGAACCCCTGGGGTTTCTGTACAAATACTGAAAACACTTGCTAGAGGATCACTGATATTGATAGAGAAAGTTCAGGACAGTTCATTTACAAGGCAGAGTATATGGTGGCGTATTTATGTGTATCTCTGTTGTTTCGTTTAGGTAAACTAATACAAATATAAAAGCATTTCTTTGAGGATGGTATGAGAAATATTTCCTGTATTACATTACGTGGAAGACAAGTAAGAAGTCTTCCATGTAATATACCAAGTTTTCCTGTGTTCCTACTTCCCTTCCTTGTCTAAAGTCCCTGGGAGGTTATACCCATCAATTCAAAGGATTTTCTATTAAGACCATGCAGCTAATAATATATTTGTCTTCCTCTCAGGAGAATAGACAAATAGATGAGCTACTTATCTGTAAAGCTGCATCAGGAATGAAAAATGTTCATAACTCATATACATTGTGGAAATCTACTATGCGCTAGAAGACACACTCAATAGTCAGAGACTTTATTATGTATTATTTGTCTATTAAAATTGTGAATCCTAGTCATATCTGATGAACAGATTTTCTCTGTGATAGGTTTGCTGTACAAATAATAAAAATGCAGTAAGAAATTGAGAATCAAAGAAAACCAAACCTTTGGGGATTGTAACTATTTAAATGGTTTTAACAACTACAGTAGGTCTGCATATTATGTGAGGGATTGATTTCAGATTTCCCTTGCCTCCATCTATAGATGGATCCTTTACATATAACTGAACCATTATACTACCAGCTCCATAATATGAGGGCTTGTTGTATAGTTATGAGAGCTGTAAATGGTTGGGGTTATAGACCAATGTATCTGAATTGTACCAGACTGGAGAGCTTGGTTTAAAATATGAAAAAGTCCATGAGAACAGATTTACATATGTTGAGTAGCCTTACTACTTAGGGAAGCATTTCTAATAGAAGAAAATAAATCTAGCAGCTAGAAATGGTGAAATCAAAGTTTTGCATTATTCCCTATTTGAACTTTGTTAAACATAATATTATTTCCATCACAAATATGTGCAATTCACAAATTTTGGTCAATTCTTTAAAAGTGAAGAAATGTAATTTTTCTACATTTGGTCTGTTTAAAATCAATAGCTATATCCTTTATAGAGAGTTGTGTGTGTGTGTGTCAGGAGCGACTTGAGAAACTGCAAGTCGCTTCTGGTGTGAGAGAATTGGCTGTATGTAAGGACGTTGTCCAGGGGATGCCCAGATGTTTTGATGTTTTTACTATCCTTGTGGGAGGCTTTTCTCATGTCCCCGCATGGAGCTGGAGCTGATAGAGGGAGCTCATCCACACTCTTCCCAGGTTGGATTCAAACCTGGCAGCCTTCAGGTCAGCAACCCAACCTTCAGGTCACAAGGCTTTAACCCACTACGCCATCAGAGCCTGCTATTTATAGAGATGGTAGGGTGATTACTTATGATTTTTTTTCTCTATTTTTTGGTTAAATTGTTTATATATACATATATACACACACATACATACACACACACACACACACACACACACACACACACTATTTGTCACCTATGTTATCTTCTAAACTTCCTCAGGAGGAGATGTAGTTACTTGTTTGACCCTAATGAAAATAACAAATTTAACAAATAAGGAGGTGGGGGGGAGAAGACGGTAGTATCACAACAGTTCCTTCAAATTGTTTTCAGCTTTTGGTGACATAGCAAGATTTGTTTAGAGCAGTTGTTCTCAACCTGTGGGTCCCCAGGTGTTTTGGCCTACAACTCCCAGAAATCCCAACCAGTTTACCAGCTGTTAGGATTTTTGGGATTTGAAAGTCAAAATATTTGGGGACCCATAATTGAGAACCACTGGTTTAGAGGTTTATTCAGCAGGGGATTGCCTTTGCCTTCCTCTGAGGCTGAGAGGCTTGCCCGAGGTCACCCAGTGATTTTCCTGGCTGAGTAAAGAGTTGAACCCTCAAACCACTACAACAATACTGGCTCTACCTGCCTCCTACATAGGTATTAAAGATAAGACCCTCTCAGGGGAAAAAGAGGAGGCAACACTAATTCAGCAATGCAAAATTGGTAGAATACATGAGTTTTTAACTCAGCTTTAAGTTTTAACCCTGAACCAGAATGAAGAAATTTAGCAGTTTTGGTTTCTCCCATGTTGCTAGATGTAGTGTGGTGGTTTGTTTGTTGTTGTTGTTGTTTTTTGTTTTGTTTTTTTTTTAAAAAAAACCTATTCTTGCCTATCAGAATATGTTTTCCTAAAAAAATTATTTTAGTATATTTCCATTTTTAAAAGAAATGAAGTTCTTATCCATCCTTACCAGTAATTTGATGCAGCTATTTGGGGGCAATAATTCCACTTTTAACTGTTGTTTTAAGTTCTAATTTATGCCCTCTTTTACAACTAATAAATTCACTGTCAGATTTTTTTCCCTTTCCAGTTCTGATCTGGGTTTTCTGTTCAATGAAGGCTTCTATTCTCTTGGCTAAAATACTTTCTGTTAAAAGGTGTTCACAGCTGTTTTTGTAAATGCTATATAACATTTTTCTTGTCATTCTCTGTCAAGACATTCCTTGCTTTCTCCCATTAAACTTACAGTAATTAGGGTTACAATTTGTTGTCTGTGAAACCTATTATTTCCAGAACTCTGCAGGGAAGCTGAAGACTTCACAGATATGACTGAGAAGCTATCTGTGTTCTTTGGGCCATGTTTCATTTGCCCTTGAATCAGATTATAAAACTCTAATGTCAGGTGTCATCTGGTTCAGAACAGAAAATTATTTCCTGGAAAAAAGACTATTAAAATGCTGCAGATGCTTCTTGTTAACTTAATTCTGCCAAAAAAGAACCAACAAATTTCCTTTGTTCCCCTGTGTTTTGTGCTGCCCAGCTGGGTTAACAAGAGCCTCAGATTTCAAATAAGAGCAACCATTTGGATATATCTACTAGGCATGGTCAAAAAATCATAATGAATCTTATATCGGATTAATATCAGATATATCCCGCTTTTTGATCCGGTATCCGACGTGAGCTATTACGGCCCATCAAGCTTGTTAATTCGACGCATTGTAGCCAACTCTCATTATGTCTCTTAAATTTTTTCGTAATTTTTTTTGCCTCAAAATAATTTTTAAAATATGTTTTAAATTATTTAAAAAATTTTTTTAATGCAACCGAACTTGTTTGGGAGTGCAGCACAGCCAAACATGGCCTCAGTTGCTCGACCAATCACAGGACTCCACGATGGATGCCAGGGTGGGGGCTAACATCTTCTGCGTGTCCACGCATTATTCATCTATAAAAAGCTCGGTTTGGGCTGCCTCGTGGCATTTGCGGTTCGGTGGGAGCACGTGAGGGTGGGTGTATGGATGGATGCTGTATGTGGGCTACTATCCTCTATCTGGCTGGCTAGCAGTGGGAAGCAGAAAGAAGGGACTGAGAAGCAAAAGGGAGTAGCGGCTTAAGGGGTCTGGGAGGGTTGTATTTCTTAAGAAGAAGCCAGGACTCCGTGTTGGGCTGGCTGGCTGGCTGGCTGGCTGGCCGGCCATGGGTTTTTTGCATTTTGTCCCTGCTGAAAGGCAACAGGGAGAAGGAAGAAGCAGGACTGGGTTGGGAAGGTGATTTTTTGCCAGAAAGGGCACCTGTGGCTGGCTGTTCTGCTGCTGGCAGCTGGCTTTGCAGCGTGGACGTTGAGAAAAGGGATTCTTGGAGGGGGTCTTCCTTAATAAAAAGAAATAAAAAGATATATATCTCAGAACTACATCAAGATGTGAGGTTCCCTTTTGTGCCTCTCGCTTGGCTTCTGGCTGGCCAGTGGCCACTTTTAAGTGCATATTGAGAGAAGCGTCTGTTCCAAGGTTTTTCTTTTATTTAAAATAATTTTCTAAATTTGTATATATTTTTCAGATCTCCATTCCCCTTTGTGCATAGCCAGTAGCCACCATTTACGCCTTGCCTTTCTTCCTGATTTTGCATTTGGCAAGGTAGTAGGCTAGTAGGCAATCCTGAGCGCCCATTGCGATAAGTGTAAATTTATAGTTGTTATTCTTTAAAAATTTTAAAAGAAATATATATTTCTCCTAGTTAAACAACAGACTTTAACTCGCACAATGCACAAGGGCACAAGCTACACAGTACCACTCCACACACACAACCACTGAGGTGGTATAACCTCCTTCCTTAATGGTTGCTGGTGCGAGTTAATGTGGTAGTTTTCTCACTGTTTGTGGCCCCTCGCTCCTGCGGGCTCCCTCCTCCACGTCAATTCCTAGCCTGCCCGCTCCCTGCTTTTAGAACCACATCACGGAGCTCTGCCTCCTCTCGCCGGTGTGAACCAACACCTCTGTTTGGTGTTGTTGGTGTGAACCAACACCTCTGTTTGGTCTCTGTTAGTGGTGGTCCTCTTAGCGCATCCCTGCAGTCACGTATTGGCACTGTTTCAGCTACCCATGGGGCCATCCCGTCCTTTGGCTCCAAACACCATGTCAAATCTCCCCCTGCCTGTTCTTTGCTGCTGGCACCTCATCAAAAATTAACGGTGCTGCCATATCTTTCTTCCTTAACGGTCGCTGGCGAGAGCTAACGTCATAGCTCTGACACTGTTTGTAATCCATCTTTCCTTTTTTACCCTGCCACCACGTCAAATCTCCACCCTGTGGCTACCACCATATCAACAATTACTGTGGTCCTATAGCAATCTTCTTCCTTAATGGTTGCAGTTGGAAGCTAGCGTGATAGCTTTCTCACTGTTTGTTTGTGGCCCCTCGCTCCTGCGGGCTCCCTCCTCCACGTCAATTCCTAGCCTGCCCGTTCCCTGCTTTTAGAAACACGTCACTGAGCTCTGCCTCCTCTCACCGGTTGTTGATGTGAACCAACGCCTCTGTTTGGTCTCTGTTAGTGGTGGTCCTCTTAGCACGTCCCTATAGTCACGCATTGGCACTGTTTCAGCTACCTGTGGGGCCATCCCGTCATTTGACTCCAAACATGTCAAATCTCCACCTGCCTGTTCTCTGCTGCTGGCACCTCATCCAAAATTAACAGTGCTGCTATATCTTTCTTTCTATCTGCTGATAACAATTTCCCTGTTGCAATGAAGCATTCCGGGGGATGCGGCTCGGCCCATACGAGTTCTGGCCAAGCCACAGCTGGTGGCTGAACAATGAGGGGTGGCAGGAAACTAAGGGGGGGCGCTTGCAGGCAGCCCCCAGCAAAGTGAAATTGTGCAAGGTCGTGGTCAGGGTGACTTGACTGCGGAATTTTTGCCCCTCCAAAATCGATCCCAGTCGACCGTAACAGAGGATGCCACAGATGTAACAGAACTTGGTCATGTTGTTGTCCTTATGCAAGAAGTAATGGTTAAGCAAGAAATTGATAGGCTCCCCCTAACTCTTTCATTATCAGATGATGGGGGGGGGGGGAGAAGACCATTCCAGTCAAGTTCTCCCCTAGGAGGCCATGCTGTTGCTAACAACTCCTACCTCTCCTGGCCCCGTAAACACCCCACAAAGATCACGGGGTGCGCCACCATTGGGAAGGACGAAGTCCTTCCTCTGGGACCATTTCACTGTCCATCCCCAATGTGCTTCTTTGGCAATGTGCAGACACTGTGGAACAAACATTAGCAGGGGTAAAGACTTGAGGCATTTGTCCACCACTGGGTTAAGGGTCCACATGAAGAGGCATCATCCATCTATTCCTTTGGGGGGGGGACCCCTTAGCCCCACCGGCAGTAGCCTCAGCACTCCCACATCTCCATTTGAGCAGGGTGGAAGACAGACTCAAGCGACCTTAGATGATTGGGGCCAATCCACTGGCAGGAAGAGATTGGGGGAAAGGCCACCCACCTTTGAGCAGATCACTCAGCGAGTGGAGAGATGCTGGCTCTTGACCACCATCCCTTGAAAATGGTAGAGCAAGAAGGCTTCGTTCGCTTGATGAAACTGCTGTGTCCCCAATACAAAATCCTCTCATGACACACCTTTTCCAGAAGCGTGATACCCAGGCTGTATGAAGCCTGCAAGGTACACGTTGAACAGATGTTGCAGAGCGCCCTTGGAGGGCACATCCATTACACTTCTGACATTTGGAGCAGCATTGGGGGAGGGCATTCCTAACTCTCCCTGACGGCGCATTGGTAGGAGAAAGACGAAAGCATGGAGACAGGCCATCGCTGGGCCCTCCTTGCCATGGAGGCCGTAGATAAGGACCAAAAGGCTTGAAAAAATGATGGCAATGTGGACGCATCGGCGTCCAGAGGCCATGAGGATGGGGTTCATGGTAACTGATGCGGGCAAAAATATGATTAGAGCTGTGGAAAGCGCCAGATTCACCAACGTAACATGTATGGCACACTTGCTCCACAACACTGTCAAGGATGCTTTCAAGAGCACAGAGTATCAGCATGCCTCCAACACAGGCGCACACATTGGTCTGCTTATTGAACGCTGCCGGAAGATCGCTGGATTTTTCCATCGGAGTGTGGAAGGGCTACCGCAGCACACCAGGTGGAACTCCACCTACAAGATGCTTGCACGAATGGTGGAGCAGCAGAAGATGGTCCATGGCATCTCCCTTACCTTGGTTGCGCCCATTAGCAAGCTGGTGCCGAGCAAACGAGTGGGACACCATCTCCCAACTGGTTGACGTTCTGAGGTCGTTTAAAGAAGCTACTGAGACCCTTTCAGCATAGGGGGCCCTTCTCAGCCAGGGAGTGCCTCTGGTCTTGGCCCTTAAGAGGCACCTTGATATGCTGAGAGGCAGTTGAACACTCAACTCCCTGGTCGGCACTCTAACACCACAGGTCCAGGAGGTCGTGAGAAAGCTGACCCAAGCCATCCATAAATGGCTAGAGCCACTACTAAGCAGCAAGGTCCACATGCTGGCAGCCATGTGTGTTCCAAGGTTAAAGGACACAGTCTGCTCCAAAGATATCAGGAATGGAAGGCACGTCTCGTTAACCTTGTGCGCGAAAAGGAGAATGTCACCTGGGGGGACCCAGACAGCGCACGTTGCCCCCGAGCCACAGATGCCCACCACCCCTAGCAGTAGTGCGAGTGCCAATTCTGACAGCCCGGAAGTGCTGCGCGATAGGTTACCGACGTCAAGACAGCCGCTTCAGCGGCAGCATGGGCAGCAGCAGTGACAAGGGGACGATTTATTTGGGCAAATGGTTGTCATACTGGCACAATTGAGGATGTCTCAGTCAGCAAAAGTAAGGAAGCTGGATTCTGCCGAGTGTTTGGTCAACTGTTACTTCGAGGAACTGCCGGAGAATATTTCCTGCGATCCGTTGGCCTACTGGTCTTCCCGGGAACACGTGTGGCCAGATCTTGCCAACGTCACTCGCAAGTTCCTCAGCTGCTCTCCCATCAGTGTGCAGAGCGAGAGGGTCTTCAGCATTGCCGGAGATGTTGGGACCCCTCACCGCAGCTTGCTGGATCCCCTTTCTGTTGAAAAATTGGTCTTCCTCAAGGCCAACCTCCCTGTTCTGAAATTTCCGGAAATTGCTTTGAAGTGCGGCACCCTCTCCTAAGGCCATAGGGTTTATCTTGCAAACACCATGTCTTCCTTACTGGCATTTCTGGCTGACCTTTTTTCAGGACGTTGTTTTCTCAATTTATCGCTGATGGGCAGGCACAATAATCTCCTCTCTCCTGGTGTCCTTCTAGGGGGATCCCCTTTCTCCAATGACAACATTTTTCTGAAAAACAATCTTAACTTGTTGTATAATGAATGCTGAATTACATGAGAACCATACTGTTACAATACATTTAGAAAAGAAATGTTTGCAAAGTCAACAATTTATGGGTTTTCAATAGTTTCACAAGATGCTATGTTTTCCTTATTAAAAAAAAGGTTGAACTTCATAATTCTACCACTTGTGTCAGTCTGGTTTTGATGCCTTGTCTGGGATACGGGTCACATCTTTTGCTTCGGTGTCAGCAGTGGGATGAGAGCTATCCCGAGTACTGTAGAGAAGCTATAGATTTCCAAAATGTCCAGGGGTATATGATGGTGTTCAGCTTTTTGAGGTAATGGACAAAAAAACTGTTCTGAGCACACGAATACAGACAGCGTAATACCACGGCACCCTATCCCCATCCACAATGCTCTTCTTTATACTAATAGCAATGGAAAGAAAGGACTATAAAGATTACCCGAAACACCAAAAAAGACAACGAGAAATACTATATACAGTAGATTCTCACTTATCCAACATAAACGGGCCAGCAGAATGTTGGATAAGCGAATATGTTGGATAATAAGGAAAGATTAAGGAAAACCCTATTAAACATCAAATTAGGTTATGCTTTTACAAATTAAGCACAAAAATATCATGTTATACTACAAAAAAGTAGTTCAATACACAGTAATGCTATGTAGGAAATACTGTATTTACGAATTTGGCACCAAAATATCACAATGTATTGAAGACATTTACTACAAAAAAGCATTGGGAAATCCAGAACGTTGGATAAGCGCATGTTGGATAAGTGAGACTCTACTGTACATCCATTTTTCAATGTAGAGTAAAGAAATATCTGGTGTTGCCTTCTGACATGCCAAAGAAAGCACAGTACTTTGGGAGTAATGTTGCTCCATCTGCTTTCAAGTCTTCAATGTCTTCTGTCGGTCAAGGTACTAGATATTGGGGGGGGGGGAGAGAATGCCTTTAAGTGCATCATCAAGAACGCTTGCATTACTTTGTGGAACCATTCGAAAGACCTCAACGCAAGCGCTAGAGACACACGATATACCATACTTTGTAACATTAGCTAAAAAGAGAATATTATTTGAAGTATAATTATAAGAACGACCGATGAAGGGATAGGATGCTTATCATACCATGACAAAGAAATTGGGTTGTGTCCAAAGAGTGCAGGGAAAGAAACTGGACCGGTTCTATTTCAAAGCTTCTCAATTCGTCTTCATTTAACTGGATTCAACCACAGCTGTAATTGGCAGATAACGGGCTTATCTCTGCACAAAGGACAGCTAACCAGTGCTTTCGTTATAACTCCGCTGTCATCCTGTAAAGTACACAAAACTACCTCTTCTTCCCTCAACCGGGGCACAGAAATTACACACTTTATCAAGTCCAATACTCATTCTGTTACTGTCAGAGCATTGTTCTCCTTCAGCTAGTTACTTGGTTTTCTCCAGCCTTTTCTGTTCACGTTGTCCCTGGTACGGAATGATGCTTTGTATAGATGGGAACCCTCCAAGTTATTATCCAATTTTTCATCATCTGGTTCCGGAAGTGCTTCTTGCTGGTTTGTTTGTAGAATTCGGCTGACCTCTTGAAAACTTATTAGCCAGTACAAGTTGCAGCTGGGGGTGGGGCTTTTGTGGTTGCAAGAAACATGGTGGTATGGGACACTCCCAGGGGATTTCCTCTAATTTTTGAGCATGTGATTTAAGGGTGCCACCTGACCACCCTGTAGGCTGGCAGGTTGCTTCTGGTCGGCCTCGGGCTGTGGCCAAGGCCGGCCATCGTTGCCTAGCAGGGAGTGTGCCTTTATGGCTGCAAGAGAGACAGTGGTATGGGAACCCCAGGGGATTTTCGCCAATTTTTGAGCATCTGATGTAAGGGTGCCGCCCGACCACCCTGCGGGCTGGCAGGTAGCTTCTGGTTGGCCTCAGGGGCTGTGGCCGAGGCTGGCCATCATTTTCCGGCAGGGAGCGGGCCTTTATGGCTGCAAGAGACACAGTGGAATGGGACACTCCCAGGGGATCTTCTCCAATTTTTGATCATCCGATGTACAGAGGCTCCTTCTTTGGAGGCTTTAAAGCAGAGGCTGGATGGCCATCTGTCAGTGGTGCTTTGAATGCGATTTCCTGCACCTTGGCAGTGGGTTGGACAACCCTACCGGATTTTCGCCAATGTTTAAGCATCCGATGCAAGGGTGCCGCCCGACCACCCTGCGGGTTGGCAGGTTGATTTTGATTGGCCTTTTGGGGGTGTGGGCTTGGCCTTTCAGGGGTGTGGGCCCACCAACAGTGGCCAGCCCCCCAAAGGAGTGGGAGCCAAGGGCCCATTCCACCATCATGCTAAAGGTCCTCACCCCGCTACTTTTCAGCAAGGGGTGGGGGGTGGGTGCCGGCCAACAGTGGCTGGCTCCCCAGAGGCGTAGGACCCGAGCCCCCATTTCTCTTGCAGCAACAAAGTCCCCACCCTGCTACTTTTTAGAAAGGGGCGAGGGGTGGGTGTCGGCCAACAGTGGCCAGCTCCCCAGAGGAGTGGGACCCAAGCCCCCATTTTTCTTGCAGCAACAAAGTCCCCACCCTGCTACTTTTTACAAAGGGGCAGGGGTTGGGGGCCGGGCCACTGTGTCCAGTGATTTCCGAGATGCACCTAAGTAGAAGAAGGACTTTCACATTGAAGAAAACCCAATGGAAAAGGAAAACAGTCTTTCAATGCAAGAACAAAAGGGTTTGTTTCTTGTATAAGCTATGAAATTCGTCAAAAATGAGAGGGTAAAGGAAACATTCTGCTATTTGGTGAGCTGGCAGGTTGAATGTGTTTTCCCACTGTATCAAATTTGATCAGGATAGCTAAAAAAATGAGGGCGGGAGAGCCCCTTAAATGTCCCCCCCAGTGCTGTTGTTTTTTGTGATTGTGCATGCGCACCCTCCATTAACGAACCAATTTAGAGCATAATGAATTTTTGGAAATATCTGAAATTTTTGAGGGGACAAATCGGAAATAGTTTCAAAAACGAAGTGCCGGCACCCCCTACTTTAGAAGCGAGTTTAGAACCATTTTTTCATGGATCGCTCATGCCTAATGTCTACCTTATGTGCTGTGCAATAGTGACATCTGTGATTCTGTTGAACTCTTCTCAAACATTCCTACATCCCAACTGTAGTTCAACCAGATGCTACATCAAGGGTTCATCCCTTCTTCCCTCCCTTCCTATCAATTTATTTATTGAAATGGGATCCTGCTTTTCTCCTTAAATAGGATCTAGGTTAGGTGACAGGAAGACCTAGTCATTATTCTAATATTTGCAAGGAGACACATTCTGTATAGTTGGAAAGCAAATCTTACAGTTTTTTAATGTGAAAGTGATAATACAGGCCTTTATGAGGAACAAAGTTTTTTAAAAATGAGAAAATGTAAAAAAAAAAAAAGGGAAATTAAAATAACTATTGTTGCCTTTCACCCTGCATAACCTGTTAATTTGCTATTCATAGAATCATAATTGGGAAGGACCCAATGGGTAACCTAATCCAACCATTTTCCACACAGTGATATACAGCTACAGTACTACTCAGAGAAGGCTGTCCAATCTGCATTTAAAAACCTCAAAAAAAAAAAAGACATCCCATCACTTTGTGAGTCAGCCTGTTCTACTGCAGAACAACTCTTAGTAATGTTTAGGTAGAATCTCTTTTCTTGTAATTTGAATTGGTTCAAGTCTCTAGAGGGAGAAAAAACAAGCTCACACCATCTTCTACATGATATCTCTTTAGCTATTTCATTTCCTATCCCTTTCAATATGTTCTTCTCAAAGCTAAATATATCGAGCCTACTAAGCTATTTCATATAATCCTGGATTTCAGATCTTTAATCATCTTGGTCAC
Source organism: Anolis carolinensis (assembly GCF_035594765.1). Classification (NCBI taxonomy): domain Eukaryota; kingdom Metazoa; phylum Chordata; class Lepidosauria; order Squamata; family Anolidae; genus Anolis; species Anolis carolinensis. The sequence continues at coordinate 296,918,242 of NC_085841.1, forward strand.
CCTTCTCTGGACATATTCCAAAGGCACATGTTTCTAAGGCATATGTTATTTGCCTCCAAGTCAATTCTGACTTATGATGACCCCATCATAGAATTTGCTTGGCAAATTGTATTCATCAGAGGTTTGGCATTGCCTTCTTCTGAGGCTGATAGAGTGTGACTTGCCAAGGTCACATAGTGTAGGTTTTCATGGTTGAGCTGAGATTCCATCCTTGCTCTCCCTGAGTAATAATTCATTGATATACTACACTAGTTTATATTAATAATATGTTATTAGGGCTAATATGTGATTAAAGGGAAAGCAAGCATAAAAACACGTTGAATCTGTGTCCTGCATGCATTATCAACTTAATCCAGCACTCCTTTTGAACCATGGTAACAAGCAGGGCCAGCCCTAGGTAATTTTCAAATGTAAGCAAACAGTATTTTGGCGCCCCCCCCCCCAAACCAATCAGGTCCTAAGATGTATATATCAACCCTCAGTTACCAAGAGTAAAATAAATACAAATTAAAACTTTGGAAAACACGATTCAATACAAAGAAACACTAATTGGGGGGGGGGGACAATTAACATTTTGAGAAAGCAGTGTATTTTATTTTGGATTGCTGTATGTTTTTCAGGCTGTAGGTTCTTCTCCAGTCTCCAATACACCTCAACCTCTGAGGATGCGTGCCATAGATGTGGATGTCAGGAGGTAATGCCTTTGCAACATGGCCATAGAGCCCGAAAAACCTACAGCAATCAGCCGCATACAGCCGGGAATCCAGGTTTGTTGATCAATGCAAATGGGGAGAATCGGGACCACTCTATCCCGATTGCATGGAGGAGAGATCAAGTCCCCGCCCCTCCTCCCAATCTACGCTGATCCTTTACATGTAGCTAACTACAAACTCCTGAGAACTCCAGCAAACTCCTTAATGCGGAACAAGGTTATGCGATTGGTGCAATTCCCTCCTTTCCAGGCTTCCAATTTGTTCCAGGATTTTCTGCATTTTCCCCTTACAATACTGGTTTGAAATTGCATAGAAATGTCAGTGTGGATAGATTATTATCTCTTTAATTCTCCTGTATTAACAGCCCCACTTTCTATCTGAACTTGCTCTAAACAGGGTGTCCCAAAAAAGGTATACATGCTTAAAAACTGATACCTTAATTGAGGTTTGTCCCCCCCCCCCATGTTAAACCCATTGGAATGACTAATGTAAATTGGGCCCCTTCTACGCTGCCTTATGTCCAAGGATCTGATTCCAGATGATCTGATTTAAACTGGATTATATGAGTCTCCACTGCCATAATTTGGGAGAAGAAGATAATCTGGGAGAGAATAACTTTTCTGATGGCTATTAGATACAATAAACTGTCACTCTGCAGAAGTCTTATAGCAACACAAAATCTCTTGGCTTCTGGAAATATCTGCTTCAACATTTGCTGTCATTCATGAGAAAATATTTCAAATGACAAAAGCATTTCTTCCAACCACATGTATCGTCTTATTTAAAGTATAATTGCCTAATCTGTTTGAAAGTGTTCTAAATTGTTCTAAATTGTTTTAAGCGTTCACATTGTTATAGTTTGTTTTAAAGTTGTTTAACTGATTGTACTCTGAAATCGTATTGTACAGAGTAATTTACATTTTTTTTAAAAAAAAGGTTAATTAATGAATATGTAATTATGAGTTAACAGTAAGGAAATAAAAATATATTTTCCTCCCTTTATAATCTCTTTATTTCCACACGCACTGAGACACACGGATGTTCTCAAGTGGTTTAAAAATGTTCTCTAGTATAATTACAAATACGTATCTAAGTTATGGTAATGTAAACTCATATAATCCAGTTCAGTGCAGTTCAATCTGCATTATATGACAGTGTAGATGGGGACTAAGCTGACTGCTCTCTGGCTTTTATCTGCTTATACAGGTTGAGAATCCCTTATGTCAAAAGTCAAACACCAATTAGAGAGCAAACTAGAGTTTATTAAAGCAACAGTCCAAAAAATAGCTCAACAAACTAAAAAGACTTAAAAAACTTAATTTTCAGTGTTATTAAATGGAACAAACGGGTAAAACCCCAAAAAACAAGAACTGGCAAATAATCCGGATTAGCCAGAGATATAATCCGGGCTAAACTTAAAGTTCTAGAACTTGACCCAAAAGTTCACAATGGGCTGAAAAACAGAGGCATGAATTAAAGCAAGTAGTATTGAAGCACACAAACCTTTCCCAAAACTCAAAAATACAAAACAAACAAATGCCCAGACTGAGCTAGGGAACTCCCAGTTGAGAGCAGCAAAGACAGCGAAACAGCGAGATGCTGGCGAGTTTGCAGCAACCGCTGCTGGAACATACACCAAACCAAGAGTTAAAGGAGCAGAGCAGGAAAGCGTCGTCAAACCGGTCCGAAGTTGGGATAAACCAGCAGTGCCAAGCTGCTGCAGAAGCAAACGCCAAACCAGGAGTTAAAGGAGCAGAGTGGGAGAACGTCGTCAAGCCGGTCTGAAGTCGGGATAAGCAGACAGTGTCGGTATCAGGAGTGAAGGTAGTAGTCAGCAACAGCAGACAGCCACGGAATAGAGAACGATGCCAAGCCACGGATTGAGAACGAAGAGCAAAGCCAAGTCAAGTTCCAGTCCAAGGTCCAAGGTCTGAGAGATTGAAGTCATCCAAGAAGGTCACAACATGAAATGGCACAGAGTCAAAGCAATGAGGGCGAACAGCAGATCCGTTGCAAAGTCCCAGTCCAATCTTCAGTAACACACACAGGAAACCCAATGGCGCCCAGCAACACCGTGTCTCAACTTCTTAATCTGAATCAGAACTCCACACAGCCAATGCCCTTGGGTCAGGTGTTCCGAATTCCTCATCAGAGTCCCAATCATCCTGCCCATGCCCAACTCTATCCACACCTGTGGACCCCCTCTCACTCCTCCAAGCAGACCAAGTGGGATCTGCTTCTGAAGACACCCAAGCTTCCCCAGCATCAGCAGTATCCATGGGCCCCGATTCATCCCCAAGCATCTCCAGTGCCCGTGCCCAGTCTGTGCCCAATTCCTCCGTTAACACCTGTTCCCCAGCATCCATTTCCACCTCAGGATCCTCACATGAATCCTCCTCAGACGACTCCCCATCAGTCTCCCTGACCCTTTTCCTAAACAAATCCTCCAACGAGCCCTCCTCGCAAGGGATTTTCCTTCCTCTCCTGATCCCACCACTATCATTCACAGTCTCTGAAGGCGCATTCACATCACCTTATCTCGAATATTTAAATCTGAAATACTAAAAAATCTGAAATTATCCACATGTGTGGCTAAAATAGTGACACCTTTTCTTTCTGATGGCAGAGGTGCAGAATTTTTTTCTTTCAAAAATGCCTTTTCTGGAAAATAAATGGATACAATTTTCATGCATAAACCACAAGTGAGGAATGATATCCCTAAACGTGTCAGGATCTAAAGTTGTGTGTGTGTGTGGGGGGGGGGGGGAGGGTGTTCATTGTCACATTTCAGGATGCCTTAGTCAAACTTTTATATTCCCATAAATATTGTCATAAATATGGATAAAATTGTTTTAAATATTTATTCATCCTGCAGTTAAGAAATGCTAAGTGAGAAACACCACACAAAGCGTCTAGGTGGGAGGGAAGCTAAAAACCGGGTTGCTATTTTCTCAACAGGGATGTCTCAATATGTTGAGACACTCTTTTGGAGGATGGGGATAGTTGTGAGGATTTTAGTCTCCCCTAATTAATGCCTAGAGCTTCAGAACACCAACCAACTCATTCATTTCTTACAGTAATTGCCAGTACTGTTCTGAAATGCAAGTCACTTTGCATTTTGGGGATGAGAAAAATGTGATTATTATGCCATACACTTCTGCACTAAAAAGGTTATTCCTTCTTCAGCAAACTGGTCAGCTTCATTCTGATTTCATAGAATATGCAAGATAACATTCTAATTCCATTATAATATCAAGCCCTAGATCTTTTACACTGACTAAAGAGGAAGATAAGTCATTGAGTGTTTCTCCAATAAAATATAACATACTGTATATACCTTTTGAATCAAAATAAGAGAATGACACATTCTTTGTAGATATTATGTTACAGGACTATACAGTTAAAGTCTCCAGCAGTTAAATCTTCTACATATCTACTCAGAGATGAGTATAATTGCAAGGACAATACTGAAGATATAACTAGGATGAATTCATTCTTCTATAGCTTTTCCAATTGGTTGTCATCTACTTTATCTAGTCTTAATGGGCACCTAAAAGCCCTACTAGTGATGTAAAAAACCTACATGATAAATACATTCTTTAATATATTCAGATTATCTTAACTAAACATGAAATTCCAATGAAGAAGTTTCAACCTCTACAAAACCCAATGTCTTTGAAGAATGCGACAAAAAGCCATGTTTTTTTCTCTCCTCGGGGTCTCCATCACTATTTTATGCGATCAGCACAAAGCAGGACATATCAAGTGCAGATTGAGTGTTTGTTTAAAATCAAATGATCCACCCTCTTTCCTCCCAGTTCTTAAAAGCCCATCAACAAAGCAGAAACTATCACTACTTTGGTAGACATCACAAATGCATAATCACAAACATTCATTTTATTTCTGTGATTTTCCATATAAAAATTCATTCTAATTTTCTAGTCAAAAGTACTACTATCTCACTCAGTTATGGGACAAGAACATATTTTGGCAGTTTAAATCTGACCTAAAAGCATTAAAGTATAAAATGTTTGCAGAAGGATCTCTACATGGAACCCAACTGTGCAATTTTTAATAATGTAATAATAGAAAATGGTCTTCACATTATGATAAAAATCACAGGGCCCTTCCAAAGATGACTGAATCCCAGTTCTTCCCAGGATTTAGTCCCCACCTGCAAACCAAACCCCAGGCTTTCTGGGGGGGGGGGGGGAAGGTGGTGGCTACATGCTTCCAGCCACCTCCCAGCCCCCCACCTCTTCCCAACTTCCTCTCTCATCTCTCCAATCTCCTGACATGTCATTTTCCCACCTCAGGGGAATGTACTGGAGGGAGCTCTGCTGCCGGCAGACCACTCAAGTAACTTTTTGGTGGGGAGGAATGGGGGGCTGGGATTAGAGGCCAAAGAAGTGGGATTGCTGTAGGGATTGACCCCTGAGAAGCAGCCCCAGGAGTCAATCCCCACAGGGCCCTCACCTGGAAAGATCCAAACCTTATCTTAAGGTCCAAATCTTTCTAGGTGTTTAGTTAATCTAGAGCAAACAGGGAAGTCCCAGTTTTGTCTGGATTCATTCAGTTTTTCCTGAGGCGTCATTTGGACACCTTGGGTAAAACCAAGACAGGCCCATCTGGAAGCATTTATATTATTACTGGATATATCGCATCAGCTGAAACCATATGGAATATTTGAATTTTTTTCTTGAAATTTAGTTTATTTTAGCTCTATGAATAGGTCACTCTTCTAGGAGTGGTTTGACTGAATGTATATCTACACTGTAGAATGAATGCAGCTTGGCATCACTTCAAGTGCCGTGTATCAATGCTATAGATTCCTGGGAGTTGTAATTTAATTTCAAAAAGTTGTTTTTAAAGAAGATTGAAAGTTGGAATTTGGTTGTAATGCTTGGAAATATTGTCAGCATATATAGGCAGTCCACAAGTTACAAACAAGATAGTTTCTGTAGGTTTGTTCTTAAGTTAAATTTGTAAGTCAGAATAAGTACATTTTTAAAAGTATAACTCCACACACACACATAAGTTTTGGATAGCATGAGGAAGGGTTAACACTCCTGTGGCATTTGTTTTGCTGTCTGTGCTCCTGTTCAAAAGATTTCATCTCACTTTCTGTCCTTGTGTTAACTGAATTTTGAAAAATGTGGCTTGTTGTGGAAACAAGGATTGCTGATAAAGCTTCAGTGGAGACCCCTTTTCGTCATGTTAACTCTTTCAGGATTAAATTTCACTCCAGAGGGATAGATTTTTCTCACATCCTATTGTCTTACTCCTGTTCCTAATTATTTCATTTCATTTGTATTTTAGAAGTTTTTAACTCAGGGGCTGCCTGTATTAATCTGTATGACTACATGTGGTTCATGTCTTATGCATTTTCATCCATTTTTCTGATTTTTTTTCTTTCTTCTTTCCTCTTTTTCTTTTTTCTTTCTTTTTTGTATCATACACACACACACACAAGCACACACACACACACACACACACACACACACACACACACACACATATATATATATATATATATATATATATATATATATATATATATTCTAAGTACCTTGATGAAAAAGCTTGGAATAGGAGGATATTTTTTGTAAAAAAAAAAAACTTGTGTAATCAAATTCTGATTCATTTTCTTTGTTAACTTATACAAAATTCAGGAGTATTTTTTAAAAAAAAAGATCAAATGAAATGCCAGAGTCCAAAGAATGGATTGTGAGAATGGGAGGAAAAAGACAAGAGGATAAAAGCAGACAAAGTTATCAGAAGGAGGCATGCTGGATTCCCAACTGAGACATTTTACTTGACACTTCTGCTGCTTCATGTTTCAAATGCAAAATCATTTCAACATTTGAGAACTGCAGAGGGTCAAATGTGTGAAACATTTAACGACTCAGCTATAAAGACAAGACTTTTGACATAAGCCTCTGGGGAAATGCAATGATAGAAGCAGAATATTTCACAATGCCATTTCTATTTAAGCACATGTTTGCACACATCTATGTGTTTGAACAAATAAATGTTAACCACAAAGAAAAATTCAAAATATAAATGGTTGCACTTTACAGACAAGTTACCATGCCGCTTCCCTGGGTCCAAGCACCCGCCGAACGGAGAGGCTTCCTCTTCGTTCGGCCAGGGCTTGGATCCAGGGAAGTGTGCTGCTTCCCTGGGTCCAAGCACCTGCCGAATAGAGAGGAAACTTCTCCCTTCGGAGGGCGTTTGGGTCAGCCATTGAGCGGGTGAAGGGGGAGGGCCACAAAAGCCCTCCCTGTTCACCCGCCCACCAGTGCCTCAGCTCCTTTGTCACGCCGGGAGCCAGCAGCACTGGTGCCCCGCGTGGCGAAGGAGCCAGCCATGCATGTTGCTAGGTAGATAGCAAGCTACCTAGCAATACGCCTGGGGCACTCGCCCCTTAGGAGGTGCCCCCTGCATGTTGCTAGGTAGATAGCAAGGTACCTAGCAACACAGAGGGGGCATCTCCCAAGGGGCGAGTGCCCCGTGCGTGTTGCTAGGTAGCTTGCTATCTACCTAGCAACTCCGCACACCTAGCCAGCCAGCGAGCAGATGAATGGGGAGGGCATTTGCGGCCCTCCCCGTTCACCCGCTCAGATTGCACAGAGGCTTGGACGAGTGGGGTTTTACTGTGTGTGTATATATATATATATATATATATATATATATATATATTCATTTGCAAATATTGTAGGGGAAATGCACACACACACACACACACAGAGGGATTTGCAAACGTTTCAGGGGGAAATGCATATGTGAAATTAGTATCTATAATTATAGATCTATATCTATGTCTGCATTGTTTATATAAGCATTGAATGTTTGCCTGTTACTATGTTGGAAGCTGGCCTGAGTCTCCATGGGGAGATAGGGTGGGATCCAAATGAAGTTATTGTTGTTGTTGTTGTTATTATTATTATTATTATTATTATTATTATTATTATTATTATTATTAGGTTATTGTTGATACCATATAGTTTTTGTTGCCCCTACTTTTCCACTTATAGAGCTAGTTTATTGCTTTTCTTTGAAATACGGTAAATATTCAAAAACATTTAACCTACTGATGCCTCGATTAATGAAATTTTATTGGTACCTATTTTTATTTTGAAATTTACCTGTAACTGCTGCATTTCCCACCCTTGGCTTATACTCGAGTCAATAAGTTATCCCGGTTTTTTGTGATAAAATTAGGTGCCTCGGCTTATATTCGGGTCGGCTTATACTAGAGTATATATGGTATATATAATAATATTCTAAAAGAATATATGATATACTAGTATATGATATCACTGAACAAAGTATTCCGACAGAGAGGCAAAAAGTTTAAAACATTTTTTAAAAAAATCCACACATTCCTGTACCATCTAGGTAATGTCATTGTCATCAACTGCATGAAGAATTTCTCCAATTAGTTTTAATTGCTCTGCATTTGATAGTTCTTTCATAGCATAGGTTAACCTCTTGCAATAGTTCCTCCTCTTATAGTTGGAAATAATATTGTAATATACCCAAGGGTATGCAATGTTAGTTCTCCTTGAAAGAACTGCCTTTCCTAGGGGGCATGCCAAGGCCTTAAATACTGGTATACTATATGACTTTTTGAGCCCACATTTTTCTGCTAAAACAGCCATTGATTAGGCTGAGAAAACAGGTTGTATGGCTAAGAAATGGCCCTCCAATGTAGAGATGAATGATTTAATGCAATTTGACACTACTTTAACTGCCATGTCGTAATGCTATAGAATCCTGGGAGTTGCAGTTTAGTGAAGCACCAGCACTCTTTGAAAGACGAGACCTTTTAAAATTACTATTTTCTAGGTCCCAAGTTCCTTCTATATTTATGCTAGCCCTACTGCCATAGTCATGGCCTTCAATAGGCCTTTTTAGAGCATCCAGGAAGACATAGTGCAGCAGGGGTGGGCAATGGGCAACTTCCAGAAGTTCCAAAATTAGGTTTTCAAAACAAGGTGCACAGGAAGTGTTTTGGCTTGTTTTAAAACTGAATTGTGCTTCTAGAGCTGCATTCACATTGTTGAATAATACAGGCTGACACCACTTTAAATTCCATGCATCAATGCTATGGAAACATGGGAGATGTAGTTTACAAGGTTTTTAATATTCTATGTCAAAGGCTGGATCTATACTGCCATATAATGCTGTTCCAATTTCTATGACTCCATTGCATTGGGCTATGGCAGTCAAAGTAGTAACAGACTGCATTCATTCTATAGTATAGATCAGGGGTTCCTAAAACATTTTAAGCAGAGAGTCGATTCACAGTCCCTCAGACTGTTGGGGGGCTGAACCAATTCCTATGCATATGATACATATCTTATTTGTAGTGCAAAAACCATGAAAGAACAACACAATATTCAAAATGAAGAACAATTTGACCAACATAAACTTATCAGTGCTTCAGTGGGAAGTGTGGGCCTACTTTTGGCTGATGATATAATCAAGTTAATTAGGATTGTTGTTGTTGTATGTTGTTTCAAATCATTTTAGACTTAGGGTGACCATAAGTCTAAAGTTTAGGGCAGGTGCTGGGGAAATGACCCTGTATCTGGCTCGTGGGCCTTAGTTTGGTGTAGATACTAGGCATGGGCAAATTAATCGGAATCGTCATTAATTGTAATAAATTCATTAATCATAATATATTCGAACAGGATTCTGAAATGGTTTGGCGCTCCTGAATTAACCTTCCAATTTGAAGCGTTGGAGCCCATCCTTGGAATACCTTCAGAATACCTTTAGATATATGTGAAACCATTTTCAATCAATCTCCTGCATTGGGCTAAAGAACCCCATAGAAGCCTGGAGCGTTTTCACTCCTGGATATAGCATCAAAAAGGAGGAGGAAGAGAAGGAGCGCTTTTGCAAGAGTGTGCCTCTCCGTGTGCAAAACCTGGAGCGAGGAATGGATGGAAGGAAAAGAGGGAGGAAAGGGTGCCCTGTTTGCTGCTGCTGCCCCAACCAACCCAGGGCTGACTACCTTCTCTTGGAGGGCCCTCTCCTTGTTCAGCTCCCTCTGCAGCCTCTCTGCCTGGACTTCAGTGGCATTGGCTTGCTCCTGAAGGCTCTGGGTCTTGCAGCGCACTGCCTCCAAGGATATCAGCCCCACTGCCATCGAGGAGGCAAGGAAGGAAGGAGGGAAAGAAGGGAGGAAGGAAGGAAGGAAGGAAGGAAGGAAGGAAGGAAGGAAGGAAGGAAGGAAGAGAAAAAGGAAAGGAAGGAAGCTACAGAAGTTTTCCTTGACTTCCCTTTCTCTCTCCCTCTTTTACACAAAGTTCTCCAAAGTTTTGCACAAAAAAACCCCCCATAACTCCCAATCCGGATTCTCCTCCTCCTCACTCCCAAAGCAGCTCAATCTGAATCAAGCACTAACTTTCCCTCATTCTCCTTCACCTTCCTCAGCTTAGGAAGAGGGAGCTGCAGCCCATTTCACTCTTGGGTATAGAATGGGGCTTTAGCCCCCATTTCACTCCTGGAGCATCGGGGTATTTGAGCCCATTTCACTCCTGGATATAGCATTGGAGTATTCGAGCCCATTTCACTCCTGGATATAGAATGAGACATAAGAGCCCGTTTTGAGACAGCATGGTATAATGTACTGGTTTGAAAGTTGGATTACTATTGTGGCTTGATTCCCCACTCAGCCACAGAAACCCACTGGGTGATCTTGGGCAAGTCACACAGTCTCAGCCCCAGAAAACCCAATGAAACAGGAAATAACACTTTCAAACCAGGAATAGCTGGTTTGCAAGTGTTCTGTCAGATAGCCATCTGTCAGGAGTGATTTGATGGTTTGCTATGATTTCTTTTCCTGGTTGATAAATGTCATTTCCTAATTGGTTCAGTCATAAAAACATGGCAAAACTTGATTGCACTGCCAAAACTTTGTCTTTGCGCAAGGGACATTGTCCTATAAAAATTAGCACATTATGGTTTGTCTTATCTCTCTCCATCAATTTAACAAAGTTTCAACTACAAAAACAAAGTTTCTGAAGTAGCACAATGACTTTCAAAGTAAAGACAACCCAATGAAACAGGAAATAACACTTTCAAACCAGGAACAGATTTTTTTATTATTAAAAAAGTTTTTTTAATAAAAGCTTTGAAAATTCGCCAAAAAATCTGAGGATAAGTCAAATGTTCTTAGATTTGGTGAGCTAACAGTGGTAAATGTGTTCATTAGGATAGCTCACAAAATGAGTGAGAGAGAAACCCCTCTATTTTCCCCATTGACGATAATGTTTTCCTTCATGCCCATGCACACCCGCCATTAATGAGGTATATACGAAGAATCTGAAGTTTCTGAAAGTTTTGAACTTTTTGCCTTCAAAATTCGGATATTACTTTAGAAACAAAGCACCAGCGCCCCCTACTTTCAAAGCGAGTTTTGAACCATTTTTTCATGGATCGCACATGCCTAGTAGACACATTCTGGGAGGCTTTCAGCAGTTCAATGTAGCTTTAAAACAAAGTGAAGATTTCTCATGGAATCATAAGGCCCTTCTACGCAGCCACAAAATGCGGTTGGAACTGCCATATTTTTTATGAGACCTCACTGTATGGAGGCCCGACGAGGCCGCGACCAGACACCCAAGCTGTACTGAAGCAGGTTTGGCAGGGCTGGACATTGATTGGCATTGATTTCCTACCCTACCTGCACTCTATTCCCAGAAAAACTACAGAAAGGTGTCCCTTACCATCTCTGCAAGGTCTGTACTTCCTGATTCAGCATCATTCTGGAAGCCATTTTTGCTTTTGAGAAGTTATCCCCTCCTCTCTTCCTAAGCTCCCTTGCATCCAGAATGACAAAAGGTCAGGAAATACAGAGCTTGACTAAAGAGAAAAGAGTAAGGAAGATTTCTGAGAGTGACTATGAATTGAATCAGCAAGTCACAACACATCCTTCCATTATAAACATTCTTCTATAAACATTATCTAAGCCAGTGGTTCTCAACCTGTGGTTTGCTAGGTGTTTTGGCCTACAACTCCCAGAAATCCCCGCCAGTTTACCAGCTTTTAGGATTTATGGGAGCAGAAGATCAAAACATCTGAGAACCAATAGATTGAGAACCACTGATCTAAGCACTATAACCTGTTTATAAATGACAGCTGGCTAAAAGCTACAGGAATACAACATCTAGTGGACAAAAAAGGATGGTAGTACTTGCATATCTTAATTAATCCAAAGGTTTAATCTGATGAAGATTAATTCAAAAGGAAAAGGGACAGAGTAAAAAATGGACTAAACTTATGAAATATATGAAACAACTTGAAATTCTAAATGAATCAGTCAAAAGAGCTAACAACAAGCTGGACAAACTAGATACCATCTTGATTAACACCCAAGTATATAGTTCTAAGATGGATGATTTAATGTCTGAAGAACAGCAATTGAAAATTCAACAGTGAGATGAGAAGAAGGTGTTGAATAAGAAAGAAAAAAATGACTGAGACTATGATTATTTGAAAAAGAAGACCTGTACTGATCCATTATTTTAATTTTGAAGTCTATGGAAAATATGGAAAGCTCAGCAGAGATCTAGGGGAAAAAAACCTGACAATAAATTGGACTTGAAGCATGTCATTGAAGTTTTGAAGGAGTATAGTATAAATAAAGATATACAAATGCTCTGAAAAATATAGCATTACAATTTTTAAAACTTAGGTAAAAGTATTAACCATTTGCAACTATTAAAAAGCAGGCTATAACATTTAACAAGAAATAATAAGAGAAATGCAAAAACATGCAGAAAAAATGTGAATGAATGAGCAGAAATAAAGTTAACCCTACCCTCCTTTATTGGATTTATGAAACAGTAGTCTGAAAAGGAAATCATTAAAAGTTCTCCATGTGATCTAGAACCCTAAAATTGGGGTTCCAACTTTGTGGACGATTTCTGTGTAGAATAGAAGCATGCCCCTATATGAAGAGAATGTCAAGGCGCTATTTATTTTAAAATCTCCTTTGAACAACTTAATATGACCTGTCTTAGCATCCTTCAAAAATATGTTTTGCAGCAAAAGGGACTTCTAGAATAGTGACAAATGGAGGCTACAGAAGTCAGGGAGGGGAAACAAGCAAATATTCCTTCCCACATTTTTCCATCATCAGGAATGCTCTGAGCAGAATCATACCCATGGATGGTCCCAATGATAGAATAAAACTGTAGAGCATTTAGAGCAACCAGACAATAAACTCCAACCAAAGTGCATGAAAGAAAGCTCTTAATGTGCATCAGTGCCCTGGGGTTTGTATAATCACCATCTAGACCATAAACTGTTTCCAGAATTTCCTATCTACAGTTAGTGATAGCACACTTGATGGGAATAAACAAAAGAGATATTAAGAATTTGATTTTATCAAAACAGAACCTAATGTATGATATTGTAACCACTGCAGGAAAATGAAAGTGAAATTCTGGAGGTATGTACAGACAAAAGAAATGACAAAACTCTATCCTGAATGTATCGTCTACCACATCTGATTATAGATGGAAGATTACATGAGTAAGTTACTTCCATAAGTCTCTTCCAAGAAAATATGAATAGCAATAAGAACGATTTGAGCCTAGCTTTGTTCCTGATATGGTAGTTTTGTATGTGAAACAGTATTAAATCTATCAATAACAATTTTAACACCTCATTTGCTGTCTGTGCAGCTCTACTTGAAGGAAAACGAGACAAAAGAAATGGAAAAAGGAGAACGTGTCTGTGTATGTGTCTGAAGAATCTGACAAAAATACAGAAGAACTTGATCAAAAGCAAAAGGTTCATGAGACAACTAGATAATAACTTCTCCTTCCACATCTGCTGTAGGTGCAGTTTCCTGTATTCTTTTTCATGTATTCACAGATGAAAGTTGGTACCATTTCACAGTAGTTTTAAAGACACTTTCATTTCAGTCCTCTATTTTCAGGTGCTTATAGGTTTTGAAATAAATTACCCTCTAGGCTTGAACTTTCTTCTTCTTATTCTAAGCCCTAAAGGTGGTAACAGTTTCAGGAGAGCTGACAAAATTCCATTTGGCAATTTTTTCAGCGGCTCTGACATGCAGGAGAAAAAGAAATAATAGTCTTTTCTCAGCATGTAAGATATTTTGAAGTCTTTCTCTCTCTTTTCCTGTATAAGGAATAAAAAACCCCTGAACAAATACAAATCTCTCCCTTTTTGGACTGTGATGCTTGGCATATGTCCAGTTTCATCTAAGGGCAACACAAACTAGGGAAACAACTCAGTTAGTCAGAAATAGTTTCATGCTCAAACTAGCACATTAGGAGTACACATCCAAAGCAAACTGGGAATTATGAACGCCTACAAGTCTGAAGAAACTCTTTCTTCATAATGAAAATTGGCCTCTAGATGTTTTGGATTGCATCTCGTATAACCCGTAATCATTGGGTAGGCTGGCATTGGCTTTAGAAAATTGACATACAAAATGTTTGAAGAGTTTAAATTTTATCATCCCTGTTCTAACCTATGGATATTTCAAGACACATTCCATTTCCCCATTTATCACGACTGATGTCTATTCCCCTGTAGTTCATGGAGGTACTAAATTCCCCTCCCAATTAGCACTGCTTTCCATTAATTAGGAAAAACCTTTGTTATTGGCTCTGCCCATATGGCTAGGATATTCACACGCACTGTACAGATACAGGAAACCTACCCAGGAAACTAGTTCTCATGCTGCTGAAAATGAATATGTGTATGGGAAAACAGACGTTGCTGTTGCTGAGGTGAGTAGCTGCCAATATATGACAGAGCAAGAGCAATCACGCCAGCTGCTATGACGCTTAGATTAAGCATAGCCAAGTTGACACCTTGTTATCTGAGGATTATAAATCTTGCCTAATAGACTATTTCACAGAAATGTGCCTCACAAAAATATGCATATTTATTTGTGGGGAAATAAGAGCTATCAGTTTAACAGCACTGGTGTTCATCTTTAGTGCATCTTAGAAACAATTCCCAGGCTATTTTTCGGATGTGATCCTTTCTTCTTCTTTTACTTACCATTATACAATCCTGATGGAAATAATTTCATGCTCACTCCCACCTCATTACCCTCATATTCCAAACATTACTGTCCTTGATCTTTCCTTCTTGAATTATACTGCTGAATACAAAAAAAAAGTCTCACGTTCAACTATTCTTCAATTTTCCTCTATAGTTGCCAAACTGAATCACTATGAAACTATGATAGGGTTATCAACAAACTCCAACAACCTCGTGGTATATCCATCCCTAAAAATATCATCCTCAAGGAGAAAAAAAAATAACTAATAAGCCATCACTTAAATAAGTCTTCAGCATCTCTGTGGTCCTTTTTATGTATCTCATGCATCTGATGAAGTAATTTTTTGTTTGCATAAAAAATGTAGGTTCCAATAACCTAACTCAGGCCTAACGTAATACAACAGACTGTGTCCTAGGATTCATAGAATTATAGAGTTGGGAGAGACCACATGGACCATCCAGCCAAACTCCCTGTCATACAGAAACATACAATTAATGCAACCCCAACAGATGACCATTTGTATAAATATAAAATTTTAGAAGGAACCACAAGAGCCATGTAGTTCAGCCACCTGGACTACACAACTACAGCCCTCCTGAAAGATATGCATCTTGGAAGATTTTTCACTACAAATCCAGACCTTTTATTAGACAGAGTAAAGCCTCAAGAAGCACCTGGTTCAGTTAAATGGCTACTGCCTTCCCATTCCTACTACATCCACAGCTCACAGGAACTTTACAAAGTTCTCAAAACATTGCTCATGATTTGAAGAGTTTTGAATTTTGGTGACACTGGTAATTGATGTTCTTTTTCCCACTTGATAAACAACCAGACCAACCACTAAGGTCCCCTTGCTACTACACTTCACTTGTCATCCATCCACTTAAAGCTGAAAAACAAATGGAGAGGTGGGGGACAATACCAATTCTTGCATTCATTTTTTGGGGGTCAAATTGCATTTATTCTTGAAAGGAGTAAGGAGTATTTTTTTCTGAAATAAACAGTTTATTTTAATCTTATCTTTTGAATTAAGGATACTTTTAAAGCATTGTCTTACCTTAATAAATCATATCTGATGTTTCTACTCAAATGAAAATCTGTTTGATAAAAGGCAGGATGGTTGGTGACAAAGATGACATTGGTCCTTCAAAAAAAGAAACAAAGAAGAAACAAAGAGATTAAAAATAAAAAAAATTCCTTGTATTGTGAAAAAATAACAGTTTGTGCCTAAGGTAAACAATCATCTCAATATGGAAAAGGAGAGAATTATGGAATACTTTTTCAGCATGTCTTTAAATTTTAAAATTTTAATTAAATGTTTTGATTTTTGTTCTGAAAATCTTATTTTGACTTCACCCAGGAATGATTATGCTAATATTAAGTCACTTTATAAATAAAAAATGCTTTTCAGAGAATTATATTTAGCTTATATTTTCTAAAGTGGTTGTCCGATGATGAGTTTCACAATGACGAGGTTTGTTTGAACTTGGAAGAGATATTTTTGTACCACAACATCCAGAAATCTCCCATGGGCTTTGGCTTTGTCTGAAACATAAAGCCAGTTGTTAGTCAAAATCTAGAGCCATTGACTCAATCTTCACTGGTATATCAACATACATGGAAGTTCCACTGAATCAGTAGGTGAATTTGTGTTGGAAACTATTGATTCGATTTAGATCCCGCATTTCCAACCTCTATCATTAGGTATTAATAAGAGGAATAAGATTTGAGATTAACTTCACTGTATGTCAGTTACTTTAACTGAAGTTCTGAAACTAAATTTCAGCACATTATTATACACATGATAGTTTCAGAATATCTCCCTTTAATTATCTTATCTGATTTTGGGGCAATCTTGTTCTGAAAAAAATGAAAGATGTGGTAAATCACTGTTTATAGAACTGTTGAGACATTCCTACAATCAAGGAATTCAAATAGAATTGATTTAATCATGCTATGATGTGCTTGTTATTCAAAAGATATAAGAAGGGAGAATAAAACTGACAATTCTGTCATCCAAAGCAAATGCCCTAGCATTTGGCATCATTTTCATTTATATTTATTCATTCAATTCAACTTTCAGGTCATTCTTTTAATGTAGAGAATGAGACATAAATTTCACAAATAACATTTATTTTCATAAAGAGTTTTCTTATTTGCATTTTATATGAAAAATTAATCAGTGTATTCATTTTAATATCTGAAATTCCCTCATATATTTTTCTATGTGAAATTTAGACTCAGAACGGTTGCAAAATATTCAAAAATGTATGTGTAATAATTGTCTTATCCTCCAAGACAAATCATGTTAATCGGTTTCAGTATACATTAAAGTATTACATTTCAGTATTACATTCAAGAATTATGAGAAAAACAAGAAGTATAAGAAAACATTGGAGATGCTTTTTTTTATTCATTGATGTGGTGGTATTTTGTTATGTCATGAGTGGTATTTTTTTAAGCAATATTTCACCTTTCCCGTAAGATAGGTTCCATGGTATATCAATATCTATCTATCTATGAATTGTATAAGTAGAGTACGGCTTGTTGCCATTATATTACAGAAGTATTAAACAAAATCAACCAATACAAAGAAAAAAGATCACATACTCTTCTGGTATAACTCATTTTCTACTCCTTTAATTCCATATTAGTTTCCTACCTTTACCTATCTTCTTATCCCACCCCACCCCTAAACCCCTCCTTCTCCCTCTCTCCCCCTTCCTCCAGGAACAGTTGTGATTCAACTTCAACTTTTATTTTATTTGTTGGATCATGGAGATGATCAGGCCCAATAACTGCTCCGGCCTGCCGTGTGGCTTAAAAGCGGGCGCTCGGCTGGCCCACGACTGGCCTGGCCAATCAGGAGCTGGGGCTGGGCCCACCGCTGATTGGCCATGAAGCGAAGTGGCGGGAAGGCTTCCTGCCATGCAGGGGGCTTCTGGGAAGGAGAAGCCCCCTGCCAGCACCATGATGGGGCCTGAGGGCACCCACACCACAACAGCGCATTGCCTGGTAAGTCAGGCAATGCATTTCCTTGCATTTTTTCCCCTTCACTTTGGCTATCAGTTCTTTCCATTTTGAGACTCAGTTCCCCATAGGATATCTATTTATACATTTATTATTTTCTTTCCATATTATAATCCTGGAGCATATAGTCTGCTAAAAAGTTGTAAAATGTACACAAGAGACCTTTAATCAATGGAGAAAATGTATTAAAAACCCATACATTAGAAATAATGCATGCCAAAATATGTATCAATTTTCATTCAGGAAGAGGAAAAACAAGCCCCAGTGTCTGATATGATACAAATAGGACATGATTACTGACAGGATTTTGAAAAATGCAGTGAAAATGAAACAGATTTGCACATTCCTGCTTTCATGAGGCTCAGTTCTCTGTGGAAATTGTTCAGCATTTCTAAGTTATTTCCAGCAGCACTGAATCATCTCAACCATTGCCATGATTACTCTCACGTCTTACTTTCCTGATAGGTTATGTCCTCCTCTTTTCAACATATGTAAATCAGTGAATTGTCATCATGCCCAGTTGAGTAACAGCCCAGGCACAAAGGCATTATATTCCCACCATTTCTATGATGGGTGGTGAGTAAAAGGACTTGGTATGTTAGGAGTATAGAGTAACTTTGCCTTTGATAGTGTTCTAGGATATGCGATTTTAATTCAAAGAGCCCAGGGCTATGTTAGGATGGGAAGAAGGTCATATTCCAAATGTCCCCTGCCCCTCCTGAATGAGAAACCCTCCAGCCATTATTATTTTTATGCCTTCTGCCTGTGATAAGTAACAGCCAGCCTGTGTATTCAGTTTTGTATGGCTAGACTGGCCCAATTTATGATTTCAAAAAAGGGAACTTATGCTCAGAGCTCACAAAGCATAAATAATCTCAAGTGAATACTGTAGAATTGACATATCGGCTCACATCCTTTGGGTTAGTCCAAGGTAGACTATTGAGTACTGAGAAGAAACTTCCCCCCACTGCGCAGCTGGGGGAGGGAAGGGGATTTGCCCCCTCCCAACGAAGGAGAGACTTCTGGAAGGGGGGGCAGAGCTTCTAGGAAGCTGCCCGCCTCTTCGTTCACTCACTTTTGGAGCTTCGACGTGAGAGGATCCAAGAGTGGGAGCTCCTGTCCCTTGGTGCCGAGGTCCAGGAGGAGAACGTCGAGGGAGATTTATCCCCTTTTCATCTGTTTATACTACTGCTTTGAGGTCTGTATAGGAAGGGAGAGAGGCTGAGGCAGGGGAGCCAGGGTTGGCCTTGGCTGCTGCTTGGCTTCTCCCTCGACGTCATTGTGCCTGGTAATGTTAAGAATTTGTTTGGAAATTAATTTGCTTCCCCAGTTCTAAGGGGTTTGGGCGGAGGAGGGTGCGTGCGGGGCCCGCGGGCCTCTTCTCCGTTCCTCCCTTCTTCCTTTGCATGGTCCCGAGCCTTATTAGTGTGAAGATGTAGGCTGGGGCTTTACTTTTGGGAGATATGGGGATGATGTACCTTTTTTCCATGTTTAAGTGGGCTTTATTTATTGTGTAATTTTATTTGGATGGTATGAATGATGAATTGGTTGTTTGGGTCGCGTTTTAATTTGACGTTTGGGAATGGAAGCTATGTGGTAGGGTCACCATTTTTATTACCAGTCTTATGTAGAGGTGTTGCTGGGCAGATTGGCTGTGTTTGTGGCGCGAATTCCCTGTTGCTGGGCAGATTGCCATAGCCGTTAGTGTCAGTTCTTTGAATTTCGCGCTATTTTGCCTCATAGTTTGCCCCGGTTTTTCTTTGGGCAGCCATGTTGGTTGCCAGGTTGGGTGAGGGCTGGTCAGCCATTTTACTTGTGGGCATGGGCAAGTGTTTGCGGCGGCCATATTTGTTAAGGGAATTAGGCTTGAAAGGATGGGCGCCATGTTGAGTGAGGGCTGGTCAGCCATTTTACTTGTGAGCATGGGCAACTGTTTGCGGCGGCCATATTTGTTAAGGGAATTAGGCTGGAAAGGACGGGCGGCCATTTTTGTAGCTGGCATATTAAATAGAACAATGGTGGCCATTTTGTTGATCGGTCGGCCATCTTTGTTAAGGGAATGGCAGCCATTTTAGGCGCTTCATGGCAGCCATTTTACGGAACGTTTTTTAATGGATTTTAATGGCGGTGGCCATTTTTAATTTGGGCATACTCACATTGCATTGGTTTAATGCTATAACAATTGATGGTATTGACTGATTGGTTTTAAAAATACAAATGGATTATTAGTAATTGATTAGATGGTTCAAGTTAATTCATTGATAATGTATGGAGATTAATTAATTCATATGTATTTATGGTGGCTGATTAATTAATGAATTGATATTGGGGTTAATTGATTAATATATTTAATTAATTTTCATGGGGTAATTTATTTAATATGCTATTGAGGACAATAAATTAATGAGATTCTCTATATAAATTGGGGTATTAACTTATTGAATTAATTTAATATCATGTATATATAGTAGGTGCATATCAGTGTGTGGTATTGTATGCTTTAATTAAATGGATGCTTAGTTGCTTTTGATTTAAGAAATGTTAGGCGCTTCGGGTCCCTTGGCTTGGATAGGGTAGGGAGTTGGCTCATTCTAGTTTCTGCCACCCCTTCCCCCCCCCCCCACTTATTTGCCTTAGTGCTACAGCTTTAGGCTCGCATTTGGCTCAAAAGACAATTGATAAAATTTTAAGGAATTAATACATC
The DNA here is from genome assembly GCF_035594765.1 of Anolis carolinensis. Taxonomy (NCBI): domain Eukaryota; kingdom Metazoa; phylum Chordata; class Lepidosauria; order Squamata; family Anolidae; genus Anolis; species Anolis carolinensis. Next base: position 296,938,751 of record NC_085841.1, read on the forward strand.
GACATTTTTACCCTGTATTTCAGGGAACTTGATAAGAAAGAAAAAGATGATTTAGATGATGAAAGAAAGGAAATTATGAAAAAATGCAAAGTGGACCAGAATTGGGGCAATTGGTTCTCTTGCTTTTTAATTTACGGAGGGGTTCTAGTGAAAGCTTACCCTTCCAGAGCCCATTCTCTTTTTCAGTACATGAACATTATCAATTCGGCTTATGTAAATTTTACAGGTAGCGCTTGGCTCTTGTATGACAAGCGCTTTAGGCTTTGTGCGGCTCACTCTCCAACTTTGCGCTGGGATTTGATTGACCATCAGCTGTGGTTGGAGGTTCTAACTCCGGCACGTCCTGTTGCGGGCGAGAAGGCCGACAGTGGGCACACAATTCAAAATTCTTGAGCTGGGCAGTCCTTTCGTCAGCATCCATATTCCCAGTATCAGCAACCACAGCAATCTCAACAACGCTTGCTATGCTGGGAATATTCTTCGCAGGGAGTTTGTTCCCGAAGGGGTTGCAAGTTCCAGCACGTTTGTGCCATCTGTTCAGGGCAACATTCTTCCAAATTTTGCAGTAAGGAAAAACCTGGTAAGGGTGGGGGAAAGGGTAACCACAATCCCAAGAGAGGTTTCGGCTCAGGTGGGTTTTCCAAAGGGGCCCAGCCCAATTAATCTAGTTCAGTTAGATTTGTGGTTATCCAGTTATCCCAATTTAGGCGCAGCTAGTTATCTGCGTGCTGGGTTTTTTTGAGGGTTTTAGGATTCCTGCAATGGGACATAGAGCTCCTTTCAGGACACCGAATCTGAAATCTGTTATTGGCATGGAGGACGTTGTCCTTGCTAAAATCAATAAGGAAGTTGCAGAGGGTAGGGTTCTTGGCCCATTTAGGTCTCCTCCCACTCCTAGGTTAAGGGTTTCGCCATTAGGGATTGTTCCAAAGAAGGCACCGGGGGAGTTTCGACTCATTCACCACCTTTCCTATCCCAGGGGAAGGTCAGTGAATGATGCGATTCCTGATGATTTTTGTACAGTCCACTATACTTCTTTTGATTCGGCGGTTAGGAAAGTTAGATCTAGGGGGCCGGCGGCAGAATTGGCAAAGTGTGACATCAAGTCTGCTTTCAGGCTACTGCCTGTACATCCGCTGGACTTTGAGCTGTTGGGTTTTCAGTTCAACGGGTTGTACTATATGGACAGGGCTCTTCCCATGGGCTGTTCAGTTTCCTGTGCTGCTTTTGAGTCCTTTAGCACCTTTTTGGAGTGGGCCCTTAAATCAAAATCGGGTTTATCGGGGGTTGGGCACTACCTGGATGATTTTTTATTTATAGGGATGTCTGGTTCTGGAGAATGCGAATTTCTTCTGCATTCTTTTCAGGAACTGGCCGATCAGTTAGGGGTTCCCTTAGCCCCCGAAAAAACAGAGGGCCCGGCTACTAAATTGACCTTTTTGGGGATTGAGCTTGATACAGTGCAGCAAGCCTCCAGTTTACCTAGGGAGAAAGTTTTTAATCTAGTAGATAGGATTCGAGCTTTTGTTACCCGTAACAAGGCCACATTGCGGGAGTTTCAGGAGCTTATTGGGCATTTAAATTTTGCATGCAGAGTTATAGCTCCTGGGTGTGCTTTTTTGCGCAGACTCTGCGATGCTATTTCTGGGGTTAGACTTCCGCACTATCATGTGCGGATTACACGTGGGATCAAAGCTGATTTGGACATTTGGTTACAATTTTTAAATCAATATAATGGGATTTCTTTTTGGAGACAGGATCTTTTGTTGAAGGATGCTCTTCAGATAGCTTCTGATGCTTCTGGAGCCATCGGCTTTGGTGTATTTTTTAATGGGCATTGGTGTGCCGAGCTTTGGCCCAGGGAGTGGCACACCAAGGGTATAACGTCCGATTTAACATTTTTGGAGTTTTTTCCAATTTTGGTGGCTGTCACGCTGTGGGCTGATCAAATGACAAATTCCACCATTCATTTTTGGTGTGATAACCAGGCTACGGTGCAGGTTATCAATTCTTTAACATCTAAGTCAGTCAGACTGATGGAGGCTTTGAGGTTTTTTACACTCCACTGTCTAAAGTATAATATACTGTTTAAAGCTTTTCATATTGCAGGGACAGATAATTCTCTCGCTGATGCTCTGTCCCGTATGCAGATGGATCGCTTCAGGCAGCTTGCCCCCAGCGCAGATTTGCACCCACAGAACATGCCGGTCCATCTTTGGAAAATTGGGAACAGTCCATAGTCCGGTGAATGAAGTTGGCTTTGGCCACGACTTCCAGAAAATCTTACGTCAGAGCGGTGCAGGAGTTTCATGAGTTTAAAAAGTTGTATGCCATAAGTTCTTTTTCACCGATTCCATATGAGCACGTCGCACAGTTTGGTGTTTTTCTGGAAAGGAAGGGGTTGGCCCCTCAAACTATTCGTGCTAAATTATCTGCCCTGGCTTATTGGCTTAAGGCTCAGGGCTTTCCAGATGTTACAGCCGATTTTAGGCTTCGCAAATGGCTGGAAGGTTTGTCGCGGGAGCAGGTTAGGCCACGTGACTGCCGTCAGCCATTGACACCTGAAATTCTCAAAGGCTTAAAGCAAATTTGGCCCAAAATTTGTGAATCTCATTATGAAGCTTTGCTATTGCAGGCAGCGGCTCTCACCGCTTTCTTTGGGGCTCTTCATATTAGTGAGCTGGTCACCTCTTCAAAGGCTGATCAATCTAGAAGGGCCTTGCAATTTTCGGACCTGCGGCTCCAGCAGGACAAATTGGAATTGTTTATCAGGACTTCTAAAACGGATCAAAAAGGGAAGGGTTCCATTATCAAATTGGGACGCTGTAGTGATTTGGAATTATGCCCAGTTGCAGCTTTGTCATCTTTTGTGTCCTGCAGAGGAACGTCAGCTGGTTTTCTTTTTTGTCATCGGGATGGAGCACCGTTGACAAAATACCAGTTCTGGGCCTTGACTTCTAAGGCCTTAGGAATGTTGGGTATCAAAGATCAGAAATTTGGTACTCATTCCTTTAATAATAATAATAATAATAAAACTTTATTTATACCCCGCCACCATCTCCCCAACGGGGACTCGGGGCGGCTCACATGGGGCCAAGCCCAAGACAATACAATAGACAAAATATAAAAACAACATATCAGAATGCAATTAAACAATGCAACAATAACACTACACAATACAGAACAAAAAAGCAGAACGTAGCATAACATAACAAGGGCGGGCCGCATGGACACAAGGTTAAAAACTCGGGGTAAGAAGAGATAAGAATAAAACCATGGGGAACAGGGTCTACAGAATACATGTTGGGGAGAGAAACACAGGAGGTATATACAATTACTCTCCGAAAGCACACCGGAAGAGCCATGTTTTTAAAACTTTCCTAAAGGCTAAAAGAGTGGGGGCTAGCCTGATCTCAATGGGCAGTGAGTTCCACAAACGGGGGGCCACAGCAGAAAAGGCCCTCTCCCTTGTTCCCACAAGGCGGGCCTGTGATAAAGGCAGTGGAGACAGGAGGGCCTCCCCAGATGAACGAAGGGCTCGGGCAGGTTTATAGTAGGAGATGCGGTCACGAAGGTAGGCGGGTCCCAAACCGTTTAGGGCTTTATAAATGATGGTCTGCACCTTGAATTGGGACCGGAAAATGAACGGCAGCCAGTGGAGCTCCTTAAACAAGGGAGTGGATCTCTCCCTGAAACTCGCTCCCGTTATTAATCTGGCCGCCGAGCGTTGGACTAGTTGTAATTTCCGGGCCGTCTTCAAGGGAAGCCCCACGTAGAGTGCATTACAGTAGTCCAGTCTAGAGGTAACTAAGGCGTGCACCACCGTGGTCAAGTCAGACTTCACGAGGTATGGTCGCAGTTGGCGCACAAGTTTGAGTTGTGCAAAAGCCCTCCCGGCCACCGCCGACACCTGAGCCTCAAGCGTCAACGCTGAATCCAGGAGGACCCCCAAACTGCGGACCTGTGATTTCAGGGGGAGTGCAACCCCGTCCAGCACAGGTTGCCACCCAATACCCCGATCCGACGAACGACTGACCAGGAGGGCCTCTGTCTTGTCGGGATTGATCCTCAGCTTGTTCCTCCTCATCCAGTCCGCCACAGCGGCCAGGCACTGGTTCAGCATCCGAGGGGCTTCCTTGGAGTCAGATGGGAACGAGTAGTGGATTTGCGTGTCATCTGCGTAGAGATGGCAACGCCCTCCAAAACTCCGGATGACCTCTCCCAGCGGTTTCATGTAGATGTTGAAAAGCATGGGGGAAAGAATAGACCCTTGCGGGACCCCACAGGTCAAAGGCCAGGGGTCCGAGCAGGTGTCCCCCAGCTTCACCATCTGGGAACGGCCCTCCAGGAAGGACCGGAGCCACTGCAAAACAGTGCCACCAAGCCCCATCCCAGACAGCCGTCCCAGAAGGATACCATGGTCGATGGTATCGAAAGCCGCTGAGATGTCCAGGAGAACCAGCAGGGTCACACTCCCCCCATCCAGTTCCCTGCGGAGGTCATCCACCAAGGCGACCAAAGCCGTCTCGGTACTGTGCCCAGGCCTGAAGCCAGACTGCGAGCGGTCCAGAAAATCAGTGTCATCGAGGAACCCCTGGAGCTGCGTGGCAACCACCCGCTCCAGAACCTTGCCCAAAAATGGGAGGTTGGAAATTGGTCTGTAGTTGTTACATACGGATGGGTCTAACGAGGACTTTTTAAGTAGCGGTTTTACTACCGCCTGCTTAAAGCAGGATGGAACTGACCCCTGGCACAAAGAGGCATTAATTATAGCCACAAACCAATCCAACAGCCCCTCTTTGGCCAGCTTAACCAGCCAAGAGGGACAAGGATCCAGAGCGCAAGTGGTCGCCCTCACAGACCCAAGAATCCCCTCCACGTCATCAGGAAGAACAAGCCGGAAAGAATCCCACAAGATCGAACAGACAGGTACCTCGGTTACCTCCGCTGGAACTACAATTAAACTGGAGTCCAAGTCACGGCGTATCTGAGCAACTTTGCCTGCAAAATGGTGCGCGAAATCGCTGCACCTGGCTGCCAAGTCATCGGGGAGCCCCTGGGCCTCAGGAGGCCGCAGAAACTCTCCCACAACTCGGAACAGCTCAGTTGGCCTATTGGCCGCAGACGCTATGCGAGCAGTCGTGAAAGCTTTCCTGGCTGCTCGCAAAGCCACGGAGTAAGCCTTAATAGCGGCTTTAGCCCGTGCTTGGTCTGACACGTCCTGAGATTTCCTCCAGATGCACTCTAGTCCCCTCCTCGTACGCTTCATCACAGCCAGCTCCTCAGTGAACCAAGGGGTTGACGTGGCTCTGCGCAACGAGAGGGGACGTTCGGGAGCGATCATGTCCAATGCCCTTGCCAGCTCACTATTATAGCGATCAGCCAGGACATCGACAGGATCGCCAGTCTCCAGAACAGGAAGATCCCCAAGAGACCTCAGGAGTCCATCCGGATCCATCAGCCTCCTGGGGCGGACCATCTTAGTGGGTCCACCACCCCTGCGGAGGTTAGAAGACACGGCGAAACTTACACAGATCAGATGATGGTCAGACCATGACAATGGAAGAATATTTTGCTCTTCCACTCTGACTGTTCCACCGTCCACAATAAAAACAAGGTCCAACATGTGTCCCGCCTGATGTGTGGGCCCAGATATAACTTGAGACAGCCCCATGGTCGTCATGGCAACCATGAAATCCTGAGCTGCACCTGTCAATGTGGTCTCGGCATGAATGTTAAAGTCTCCCAAAACTATAAGTTGTTGGGAGGCCAGGGCCACATTAGAGACCACATCTGCTAGCTCGGACAGGGAGACTGCTGGGTCGCGGGGTGGACGGTACACCAGCAAAATCCCCACACTGTCTCGGGCTCCCACCCTCAGGAAGACACACTCGAACCTCGAAGTTTGCGGAACGGCACATCTGATCAGGGCGATGGACTGCCGAAAGATCACCGCGACTCCTCCTCCCCGCCCCCCAACCCTGGCCTGCTGATGCACCCCAAAACCCGGTGGACACAACTGAGTGAGATTCACCCCACCCAGCTCGTCCAACCACGTCTCGGTGATGCATGCCAGATCCGCCCCCTCATCCAGGATTAAATCCTGAATAACAGCTGTCTTACCATTGACAGATCTGGCATTCAGAAGCAGAACCTTAAGGCCGGGGGGTCTGTCCTGAAGACTACCACACCTATTCCTCCCCAGGGTCGCAAAAACTCTGTTGCGCTTCTCCCTGGGTCGCAAGTGACCGCTCTTCCTCCTCCTCCTCCCCCACACTACCTCAATGGTGCCCCACCCGTGGGAACCCTCTACCTCCTGGGGGGTTAATTGATTAGGGTTGCCTTTTAAGGGGGTTAGTCAGCTGTTCTGAAATGTGGGGCCCACAGAGGTATTTGTTTGATTAAGGAAGGGACCCATCTCCATTAGAGGTAAAGAGAAGGAGTCATCTGACTTAACGTCATCTGACATTGACAGGGGGCTGAACAAGGGTAATGTCTGTGGGCAGGGTTGAGAGGTGGGACCGGCATAGTTTAAAATTGGGGAGGGAGTCTCAAAGTGGAACTCTGAAAAGGGGGCCAGCACCGGCGAGCGTTCGACCCCGTTGTTAGAGGTTATTAAATCTTGTGTGTCGGAGATCAGCCCGCTGAACAAGGGGCGAATCACTGGATCTACTAATACTCTTCTAAGAGTGATGCCCAGCAGTTGTAATTTAGGCCCAAGCGAGAGCAGTTCCTCCAATAACAATTTGTCTTCCAGTCCAATGAGGAGGCGTAGGGAGCGGTTCCAAGAATGGTGATCTCTACGAAGCCAGTCAATAGTCTCAATCTTCACTTCCGGCCGGCTTACAGATAGTATTTGTGATAGAGATGTCTGTACCGCTCGCTTAGATGACCATCTGCCTCTGTTCAGTATTGAATCTGAAACTTCCACTGCCACCCTATTAGTTCGTAACAGAAGCTGGGGATTGCAGGGAATGTCCAGTGATTGTCCAATCAATTCAGAGGATGACGCCTTGTTAGTCCTCCAAGAGGCTCTGTTGATCTCCTTCCACCCATCCCTCCCCTGTCCCTCTCCCCCAGATAGCAGCCCCCTTCCCTCACTAGTCACTTCAGCATCTAACCCATTAGCTACCTTCTGCTCCTCCAGCCTCTTCCTCCTTTGGCCTTCCAGAGCACTAAATTCCTCTTCCAGGTTAGCGAGATTGACTGGTATAGTTGCTCTACTGTCTATAGGGGATGGATTTTCCACAATCAGGGAAATTCCTTTAAAAAGAAGATCAATTTTCTTGTTCAGTGTCTCAATCTGAAGTAAGACAGCACTGAACGATTTCCCCAAAAGGTCACATAGGTAGGAGAGATCGTTCTTCCTCCGAGTTTCCTGCATACTCAATGTCTATTACCTTCTCAGTGACCTTCTTATAGTAAACCACTCAGATCTTTCTTTCCTATAGTAAACCACTCAGATCTTTCAACAAATTCAGAGCTGACATCTCATTCCTGATATCTAATTCTGTCAGCCTCTTGCACATTAATATATCAACCTACATACACGAACCATCTAACACATTCCAAAAACCATCAGATTCAACCATCAATTGAACTCGAAGTACTTTCTAATCCTATGTGATTACTTCCTATGATCTTTGATACCAGACTCTCACATCCACTTCCTATCACAATCGGATCTGTATCCCCTATTAGATTAAATTAAATTAAAATAAGTCTTTCTTACTCCCATCCTTAATACACAACTATATACACACACACATACACTCAAAAAAAAAAAAAAAGGCAAAGTGGCAAGCTGTAGCACTGATGAATTCTAGGAGGTGCTGCTCCACACAGGACCACCCGGTCTACACGTAGCCTCTGGTGATCGAACGGAGAAAGGCTGGCCGCGAGGAGAGCTGGTGGGTTCACCCGGTACAGCACAGTCTCCAATGCCTAAGGGAGGCTAGAGGAGGCCGCCCGGTACGGCGCGACCTCCGATGGCCTGGCTCGCTTCTGGGTGACCAAGGAGTAGGTTAGAGGTAAAGGAGGCCCCCGGATCGGCGCGGCCTCCACAGGCCTGGTCTTTGCAAAGATCGAAAAGCAGGATGAAAGATGAAAGAAGCCACCCGGTCCGGCGTGGCCTCCAAGGCTGAGGAAGGCCGATGAAGAAGCCAAGAGAGGGCTGTAGGAGGCCGCCCGGTTCGGCGCGACCTCCGAAGGCCTCAATCTCTTGGAAGGCCGAGAAGGGGGCTGGGGGTAGGTCGCCCGGTCCGGCGCGGCCTCTACGTCCCTGGATATCCCCGTGAGAACCCGCTGGAAGCTGTAGCCGAATGCACACGCGCGGCGGCCGAAGGAGTTAATGGAGGCCGCCTAGTTCGGCGCGGCCTCCACAGGCCTAGCCTCTCCTGGAGCAGATGTAAAGGCTACAGGGAGCCGCCCGGTTCGGCGCGGCCTCCAAGGGCCTTGTTGTCCCCTAAGGGTTGGAGGAGGCCGCCCGGCACGGCGCGACCTCCAAGCCGGAAAGGAAGCCGACGGGGAAAAAGAAGATGGTCGCCCCGGAGGCCGAGGTGGGAGCAGAAGAAAGCCTCACAGGCCAGTAAGGCGCCCAAGGAGGCAGATGGAAAGGGCCTGGGGCTGCAGTCTACTCACAAGGAATTGGGACTGCTTCCACTGCTGCTGTTATGGGCTACTCTATAGACAAAATTAAGATGTTGGGAAGATGGAAATCTGGTGCCTACCGTGCGTATGTGCGTCATATATCGGATTAGTTATATGGCTTTTTGTTTTTCAGAACCCACCCTGTTGGCGAGTAGACGACGCGTCCTGATTTGCGGGCACAGTTATGTGCACTGGGCAGAGCGACAGGCGCGCAGAGGTCCCTACGGCCAGCATCTCGGCCTCGCTTCCTTGGCTTTTGTTGAATGGAGGGGAAGAAGAGGTCTGCAGTGGGAGGGTTTGCTCCCTTTGTTGTTTGGGTCAGGGGTCCGTTTTCCACCTGACCTTATTGTTATGCATTTGGGAGGCAACGATTTGGGGCTGCTTAAAGGCAGGGCCCTTTTTCTCCAGGTTTTAAATGACATGCACAAGATCCAGGAGGTGTGGCCTCATACCGGATTGGCATGGTCAGCAATTATTCCTAGGCCACGTTGGCCCTATGGGGACGGTAAAAAATTGGACAAAGCAAGGAAACGGGTCAATAGGGCCCTGTGGAAGGTTTTGGAAAATGGCATGGGTTACTATATCCCTCATGACACCATTAGATTCAATGATTCGACGATGTATCGGACTGATGGGATCCATCTGTCCGAACTGGGCAACCAAATTTCCTTAGCGGATCTGCAGAAAGGAATTAGGGAAATTCTTTCGAATTTGGTGTGGGTCAGGAGCTAAATAGACATTTGCTCCTGAACTGTGGCGGAATGCTTAGGGGAATCTCTTATTTTGGTGTGCACCACAAGGCACCTCTGTTTTGGTGTTGGCCAGAGGCGTGAATCCTCGCTTAGGGTTTTTACAGCCCCGGCGAGGGTGAACGATTATGGCCTTGGAATGGGAGACTTTGACCTCATTTGTTTCGGAGGCAAAACTCTCCAACACATTCCCCTTTAGGTCATCCAGGTTTAGATAGACTGGGGACCTGGTGTTTCGCCCTAAATTCAGTCTTAATGGATGGTCGGGTATGACCACTAATATCGGCTTATGCCTTACCAAATTCTTAGATGGCTAAGGATTTTTGGCCCTAGTTCCAAATTAAAGTTAAATAGGTAACTATCAATAAAGTTGCCCAGTTTTAAACCCAAGCTTACTTGTCTTGTCTCGTTATTTCGGAGGGTTGGAGGGCAAAACACTTATCTAGTAATGCAGATTAGGAATCATGGAAAAACAGTCAAGACTAAAATAAGAAACAGCAAAAACCAGGAGCTGAACAACTGTAAGTAAAACTGAAAGACAGATGCAGAGAGGCACTATAAACACATTTTATGATAGAAAGATCTATCAAGTCATTTTCTTCCTTTTGCCATTCATTCTCTATTTTGTGCTAGTTTGACATTTTTTAAGAGAGGAGAATCTGTAATTTTGTGTAAATTTTCACATGGAAACATTAATAGATATATTAATGGATACATGCCCCTTATAAATAAAGCAGTACTACTAAAAATGGTAGTCCATGGACTGGTGCTAGTCCACAAGCAATCGGCCTCTAGACCTCAGATTGTAGACAGATTTCCAGAAACAAAATGACACCTTATGTAATGTTGGAGGCATCTTTAAATCAGAACATTTACTTTTTTTAGACTACAGCCATCACATTCAGAGGCCAGAGGATTAGGAGATTGTAGCCAAAGATGTAAATCCAATTTCTGAGACCAGCTAGACAAGATACATTGACTCAGTTACTGAATAGCAAGTCAACATTTATATTAAACCCATATAACTCAATGCACCCACTTAGAATTCAATAAATTTGGGTAAGTAATCTTTCTCTAAGCTGTTTCTCAAAGTAGCAACAAATAATTTCAGCAGTTTTCCTCTTGCTGTATAAAAGACTTTGAAAACCACAGTTTTTGAAGATTCTTCAATATTCAAGATTTATTCAATGCACAGTTCATGTGTGATTGTTTTGTGAAGGAAACAGCATTTTCTGCAAGGGAAAATAATATTTTAGTGCAAACACCTTAATGCACTGCAATTTTTTTCTGTGCAGAAAATGTTATCAGTTCAAATCAACCCCATGCAAATTTTATGTAGAATAAAACCCACAATTACAGCATTTTTTATAAAAAAAGTTTTTGCACAGAAACTAATATGTCTGCATTAAAATATGTTTCATGAAAAAAGAAAGAAAACGAAAGGAAACCAGTATTTTCTGTTAAAAAAAACATGAACATTTAGTGCAGAATTGGAAATTCTTTCCATCTCTAGATAAGGTATTAGATTAAAGCCTCACAAGAGATGAAACTTTTGGATTTGCTCTGAACTGATCGCTCTGTTCTTGCAAAATGCAATGTAAACAAATATTTTTGTTTATATATGAAGACTCAATGTATGGCTGAAGTAAGCTGGAAGATAACAAAAAAACACCCCATGCTCTCTATTTTTGGCCAGGTCTGTACACTGTCATTATGTTGATGTATACAATATTTTGGAAAGGAATACTTCAAAAAGTGAAGAAAACTGAAAAAAACATGACAAGTGGATGACAAAATTAGTATGTGATAAGAATTAGGAACAAGGGGTTAAATGGCCACAAGGATATAAATACATACTGCACCTTTTCTTCAGAACACGTGTAGGAGTATAAATGATTGCAAAGTGGGAACAGAGAGTGAGGGGGATGAAATACCACACATATATTTCACTGTGTGATCTGGTACTCATCAGTAACTGTCAAAATAAATACACACAACACAGAGTAAGGTAATAAAGCAGAGAACCTGAATATTAATAGCATTTGAAAAACCAAGCCCGACTTAGCAAAAAGGTCTTAGCAAACCTTTATTCTGTCTCTTTTTTCCTTTTCCTTTTTTTCCTTTTGCCTTGTCTGTTCTTAAGGGCCCCCAAAACAAAGAGAATACTTTTGAAGTAGGCTTGAGGAAATTATGTACCAATTTCAGTAGAGCCCATGAGCTACAATCCTGAGCAGGCATGAGGGGAAATTTTTGATGCAGATTTCACAAAAATTTAGTTTCTTCCTATGTGAACAGGAAAGTACTTGAGGAGTATTTTTGTTGCTTTTTTAAATTAAAAAATCAGATATCTGAGAAATTGAAATTGATAGATAGGCTCATTCACCCAAAACGGGTTTAAGTTCCCACACCCTTCTCAAAGACCCAGGCTTTCCTGGGGAGCTGTTCCCATTCCAGGGTGGTAACTACTGCACTGGAATGGGGCCACCCTCCCCCCCCAAAAAGACTTAAAATTTAAAAAAATCTTTACCAGGTAAAGCCCTCCTGATGTGTAAAAATGATGCGTTTGGAGGTGTGGAGCAGGAGTAATTCCTCCCCCCCCCCCACTTCCTGGCACATCATTTTTATGCACCAGGAGGGCTGCTGGGGCACCCTTATGGTGACCCAATAAAGATTTTTTTTTAAAAAAAAAAATTAAGGCTGGGGGGGGGGTAGGAAAGAGGTGGGTACCCTCTTCACATCTCTGGGCTCGTGGGGCCCTAAGAAGCAAATTGAGCTGTGGGGACAGACTCCTTGGTAGTCAGTAGTCAGTCCCCATAGTAGTGAGTCCCCACAGTCACTTCCATTTCAGGAAGGCCCATTTCTAATGGGATACCTAATTAATTCGGTACAAAGCAGAGTTTTCCTGCTTTGTCCTGAATTAATTCTCTTTTACCTGAGGCATCATTTGGAAGTCTCAGGCAAAAGCTGGCAGGGCCTGTATTTTGGAACCTGTCTGGAAGGGCCCATAGTTTTCAGCTGAATGTACTCCTTCACCATGCATACGCTTGGGAATGGAAAATGAAATGTTGAAGAACCACATGTGCCCACAAATACCTTTCAATTTCCATCCTTTCTTAAACCATGTTAGATAACACAGTTGTAATGTACTACACAGACAAAATGTCTTCTGATTTTATTTGTGTCTTCTATGGTTCCTGCTAACCAGAACCAGCCAAAAACTGTCTTTACTGCCATTCCATGTTCCCTGGACTCAGGTGTCCCAGGAACAAGGGATGAAAGTTCCCAGTCATCCTCCCTCCCTCCCAAAAAAAAGTATCTCCACTGGATTATTTTACAATCATCAGTAGTCTGCAAATAAATTTGTTGATTGATAAATTAATACATTAATTAATTAATTGTGTTTCCATTTTCTTTGCCCTCACAACAACCTTGTGTGAGCTTAAAATCTGGAAGCAACATGTCCTATGTCAACATTCAAAACAGTACACTTTACATTCAGAAAGATATAAATATTATAAAAGTGGATTTATGTTCCTAAATCTTTATATCTCATGTTTTGAGTCTTTAAGGAAAAAAATATCATATACAGGAGACTAGAAAATCATAGTCCGACCAAATTAAAAGGATATAATTTTTAATATCATCTGCAAGCCAAAAGGGCATTTTGGAGAGGAACAATAATTTGGCCTACCTTAATGTAAGCCTTTTTGCCAACAACAGCAAATATACAAACTTCCCAGTCACATCTTTAGATCATGCTATCATAAACTGGTTTATGGTCCCAATTTCCATAATGGAAATCTGTATACATTGTTCTTTTATTCTTTTCTACCAAAACACTTTTTCTGGTATAAAATGGCTCAGTTAGACATCTATCTGTCATTCACAATGTTCCAGTGTTTGTTATTGCTATATTATTGCTATATTGTAAACAAACAAATATCAGTGGGTTTTTTTTCAATTAAAAATTAAAGCAGAAGTACAGATACCCCCTACAGTTTCAATATCAATTTGGAGAAATTGTTTCAAAAAGACTTCTAGCCCTCGTAAAATCTCCTTATGGTTAGGGATTGAAATAACTAATACATGTCATTGAAGCATCTGCATAATGTTTTGTGTAATCACAGGCATGAATAAACACATTGGCATAGTTCTTGCTCACATGATATTTTTTTCTCACAAAAAGGGCAGATGGATTACATAGATGGGAAAAAATTATGCATATTTTAGTTATTTTACATGTGCTAAGTAGCCAAAAGAAATATTTGGACCAACCAACCAGAAGATTCTCCTGTACTAGTGGTTTATTGAAGACTGGGCATACATGAAGAGATCTCAGATCATGAAACATATTTAAGGACATGTATTCACAGACTTGATGGTCTTCAACCAAAGAAAAAAGAATGAAAGAATGAAGTGTCTTCATAGGTTTTGAGATGCCACTGAAAAGTAATTTTCAGCTGTTGTAGTAGAGCCTGTGAGTAATGTTACAAACAGTAGTATGGGTGCCAGAAGGGGAAAAGGGGTTATTCAAGAGCAGGAATCTGATGATGAGCAGCAAAGAAAGAGGATCCGGGACATACTTACAGCATCTACAGATGAGGAGTCGTTTGAGGGATTCTCTGGGGATGATAATGTTGCAGACAGTAGTATGGGTGTCAGAGGGGGGAAATGGGTTACTCGGGAGAAGGAATCTGATGATGAGCAGCAGAGAAAGAGGATCTGGGACATACAGCACCTACAGATGAAGAGTCATTTGAGGGATTCTTTGGGGATGATGGGTCAATGAGTGAAGAAGAAGAAGGAGACACCATGGATTGGACTAAGATAAGAGAAGTGCAAGCTATTTGTGAGGCACCAACAACTAGTGATACCTTTATGGGGTTCTCTGGGCGTGAAGACTGGCAATCAGGGGATCCAACTGATTCTTGGGGGGATCTAAGTCTTGACAGGAGATGGAGGAATTGGAGGGAAAGTCAAGGGAATTCACGTGAAGAGCTGGGAGCAGCTGCAGGGGATGGTGATGGGGCGGTGGTCAGTTCATCTTCTGATGGTGATTTGTAGATAAAAGTGGGTTCAGGAATGAGGAGTCTTTGCAGAAGGCAAGGTGTTGTGCGTTCGTGTGCTGTGTATTGGGAAAGTTTCTTGTAGTCTTGCTGCTGCCTGTTTCATGTTCGGCGTTGGACTCGGATCTGCAGTTTGGACCTGAAACAGTTTGGCTAAAGATGCTGCTTCTGTGGACACTGGAGCAACGCTGTTTCGGATTTCTCCTGCTTCGACTTTGGACTTCGGGCTGATGACGCTTCTCTTCTTGCAACTCCCTTTGTTAACCATTTGTGTACTGTGCTTTTTTGTTTTGCCTTACAGCGCTTTGTTTGACTTGTTGCTCTTTGCATCCAGTTAATCTGGATTACATTTCTATTTACCTTTTGGACCAGGTCTGGTTTGGGTTTTTGAGTTTTGACCAGTGGAACTGCATTTAAGTATCCCTGCTTTCTTTTCCTTTTGTTTCAATAAACTCTGTTTTGAAGTCACTTTTAAGTCTGGCCCTTTAAGGCGTCTGTGATTCCAGCATCAGCCACAGTGTAATTGTTCTGGTTCTCAACAGAAAGACTAGCATATTATTGAGTTTTGTAAAGGAAAAGAAAATACTTCTTTAAAAAATAATCTCCTCAAACTGCCCTCTTCCCAGAATATGAGAATTAATTAAAAATGGCTAAAAACTTTCATAATTTCATCCACTGGGGAATATTTGCTTATATCTCCCTCCCCCCTTTTTTCACATGCAAGAATGAAAGAAGCAAGGATTTGTAAGCATTCTGTTGATAAGTTTGCAAGGAAATTTGTATGACAAGTCTGGTGGAAATCTATTTTTATTTGAGTTCAACATGAGTAAAGTAAGACTTTAATTTCTGGAAGAAATGGTGGTGTCATGATGCATTCTTAATGGATATGTAACAAATACTGATCTCTGATTTCTAGAACCTTGAGTTAGATCTTTAGAAGAGCCAGCAGCAATGCTTGTAACAGGGTATTTGTGCACATAAATACCAATGGATCCTTTTACTGTGGCATTTGACTAGGCCAGTCTCTTTCATGCCATTGAGTATCATTCCAGGGCAAAACATTATAAAAAACAATCATAAAAAATTCTTAATTTCCCAGCCATCCAACCTGGACTTTATACTATGCATGTTGCACTAAAATGAAATGCATTTTTCTTGCTCAAAAAACAGTTTGAAACATTTTTCATGTTACATGATTTCCAAGGCTAAGAAATGATTAAATGAGATCATGGAAGATGAGCCATCATTCTTTCTCCCTGTCTGGCCCTTGGCATTGACAATGGAGGAGAAATTTGTTCTATCCTAATAACTTTCCTATACACACTCTCTGAAGTGAAATGCACTTTTGTGTTGAAATCTGCACTCCTCAGAATTATGGGGTGTCATTGCAAAAAGTACAGAAAACCAATAAGGCAAACTATGCAGAATTCATATATAACCGAAACAATATAAACATCAATGGTTCTGGAGAAGAATTACTTGCAGATTTGTGTACAGTGGGAAATGTATTTGATACAACAGTATAATATGAGACATACACATTGGAGTGTTCATGTATTCTTATACATCTTCTCAGACCCCCCCCCCCCCCCCCCGCCTCTTGATTTTGCAGATTAGTGTGGGACGTTGGGGCCAAATAAAAAGGAAAACGAAAACTAAGCAAAAACAAAAGTGACACTTATCCCAGTAGGCTACTAGTATGAGACATTTTGAGATATACTTATTTAGTTTTTGTTCTTAGGACTCTAAAGATGGAGGGCTCAATTGAATAGTGTTTTGATTTCTTCTCTCATGTGCACAATTTGTAGACAGGTGCATTTTCCCACTCCTTGGTCCTACTTTCCCAAAAAGCTCAATGAACCCTAACAACAGAACAATTCTTTTTATTTACCTCACCGACTAGTCACATTTACAAACATTTTGATGATATTTCAGTAGGATCTTTTTCATTCTTGGATTTTGTTCCCAGAGCTAGCATGTAGTGGTGCTCTAGATGGCTTTTTGTAAAATGTATTTTGATTTCTTTCACCATGACATCATTCATTGGTGTTCTCACAAACTAGTTTCCTTCTCATCTCATTCACATTTAGAATCATAGAATTATAGTTTTATAAGATAATTTTAAAACAAGCAGAAAATCAGCTTGTGAGAATTCCAATGAAACATGGCTTTGAGAAAGTTAGTACTAATGTTTATTAATCCTGCACTTGTTTAGATTTTTTCTGGGGGTGGCCTTTACTACAAAAAGAAATTTAATGTCAGGTTATCCTTAGGATAGAAAATAATTGTGCTGGATTTGCATTTTTCTATTACCTCCCCCCCCACGCAAAAAAAAAAAATCCAACAATTTACACTTCATGAGATTGGTAGTGGCCCAAAGAACATCTTGTCTGCAAAAGAAAGAAAGAAAGAAGGAAAGATGCCAAAAATTGGCATATTCCCAAACGTGCTTGTGTTAAAAACATACACAGACTATTTTGATCAATGGGGAAAATGTGTAAAATGGCAGACATTAGTAGAACTGCATACTTTTTAAAAGGGACAATGCCACATCCAATGGCTGGAGCATAATGTTACATGAATGTGCGCACACAGAGCCTTTAGTGGCATACAAGAACAAAATCAAAGCACAGGCATATACAACAAGAGGAAGTCACAGACAGAAAGAAAAAGATACTTAAAAGTTACTAATCTCAAGATTAAAATTTGCAACAGTCTCACGAAAGAATGCATCAGAATTGTTCAGAAGATACAGAATTTTATAACTCCCTTGCTATTCAGAACACCGTGGAAAATCGAATTCCTGTATTTCATCCATAAATTATCATATTTGGTGCAAACAGACACTGAATTGTGAAGTGTTTCAACAGAGACCAAGTCAGAAAAACAAACTCTTTAGGAATGTTCCATGTGTTTATATCACACACACACTTGATCTTGGCCAAAAGGCCGAGAAGCAATGTGAGGATGTGAGGGCAATCTGGCTATGACATCTGTTACCCCATTGATAGCCAGGGTTGATTCAGCTGATCTGGCTGGCTTGGTGGGTGTTTTGTTGGGCGCTTTTCAGGATCTCTGTTTCAGAAGACTGCTTTGGGACGTAAGTGTTAACCTGGGTTTTTAGTGGCAACGGGGGCTGGCATTGTGTGGGTTTACGCTGGATTGTCTTGTGTTGGTTTTATGCATTAGCTGCCGGCTTGCCTCCATCGCTTTGGCTCTTTGTGTTTACCTTGGACTGGAATTCGGTGACTATGACTTCTTCCTGACGACCTGGACTGGAATTTGGTGGCTGTGACTTCTCCCTGACGACTTGGACTGGAACTCGACACCTGTGACTTCTTCTTAATGATGCGGACAAGACGTGGCAACTGTGACTTCTCCTTTACGATGTGGTTTTGCTTTAGCAATGTTTTGGGGCATTGTGTGGCCGTTGGTCACTGTGGGTTACTGCTGGTAGCTTTCATGTGTTTGTTTAGCTCCAACCAGCAGGTGGAGCGAGTTTCCAGCCTTTTCAACTTAGTTTGTTTTAATCTGGATTATTTCCCAGGATAATCCAGATTATATCCCAAGTTTGGGTCTTTTGAGTTCTTTTTGGACATTGTTACCTCACACTGAAGAGAAAGTGTTTTGAGCCTCCTTTTGGTTGTTTTTTAGGCACTTTTGTGTTTTTGCAATAAACTGGGTTGTTTATATTGGCTGGCGTCTGACTCGTAACACATAGTCTGCAAATCTGCTGTAGGAGTGCCCATGAAAAGTATGTATTGTAATGGTGAGAGTGCTGATCCCTGATGTATGCCAACAGTGATGTTGAAGGGTGGTGAAATCCCTGAAGGGCAGTGGACAATATTTGTTGTAATATTGTAAAGTAGCTTTATCCATGTTACATAGTCTTCTGGTATTCCATGTTACCATAGTTCTCCAGATCAGGTCATAGGGAACCCAATCAAATGCTTTTCCGAGATCAAGGAATGCAAAGTGCAGTGGTTTCTTCTTTTCCTGATGTTTTTTCATGAGTAACTGGACAGCATGTATTGCAAGCTCTCTGAGTGGGATTAATCAAAATGTGAAAATATGCTGCCATGACTCCACATTTGCATAGAATTAATTAAGTGGTAGGGAAACAAGTTGTCTTTGCTGCAAGAGTCAGATTATGAAAGTAAAGATTTAAAAGTTTGCTCTTGACTGACTTGCAAGTTTCGACATTTATAAGCATTAAGAGTGCTTCCAAAGACAGGCTAATTGCTTTGATCTTTTTGAGATCCAAAGAATACTATTCTGAAATAAAAGGATCTGATAACAGAGGGGGAAATATATGATCTACTTAAAAATGTATATGCAGCCATAATTTTTGTAGCTCTCGTCCATGCCAAGGTTTCAAGAGTAGCTTGATCTATCTCAATGCATAGCATGTCATACGGCTCACATCTAAGGGGCCCTATTAGTTTCAGGAGAAATTGAATCTAGTATAATAAATGATTTATTGATTGCAGAAATCCAAATAGGGAAGCCATACAGTAACAAAGAACCAGTCCTAGCCTCAAAAACTTTGAGGGAAGCAGGAATACATTGGTTATCCTTACTGTAGAAAAAATGATGTATTGCTGCAGTGTTGATATGTGTAGAAGCCATTACTGCTCACTGCTGTGAGAGCCATGACAGGTTATATCTGTAGCAAATGCCAAGGTATCAAAAGTATTTGCCCTGTTTAGTTTTATGGCCCCTGATCTGCTAAGATATGGGTTTCCGCTTTAGCAAAAATGAGAATTTTGGATTTAACATAGCTAATTGGATTTAACATAGCTAGACAGCAGTAAGTGTGAAAAAGACATTGGAGTCCTTGTGGACAACAAGTTAAACATGAGCCAGCAATGTGATGCGGCTGCTAAGAAAGCCAACGGGATTCTGGCCTGCATCATTAGGGGAATAGCGTCTAGATCCAGGGAAGTCATGCTACCCCTCTATTCTGCCTTGGTCAGACCACACCTGGAATACTGCGTCCAATTCTGGGCACCACAGTTGAAGGGAGATGTTGACAAGCTGGAAAGCGTCCAGAGGAGGGCAACTAAAATGATCAAAGGTCTGGAGAACAAGCCCTATGAGGAGAGGCTTAAAGAACTGGGCATGTTTAGCCTGCAGAAGAGAAGTCTGGGATCAATATTCAAACTTGTCCCACAATAGGTTTCTTGTTATGGAGTAAAAAACTTTTAGATCAATGAAAGCAGCAAATAGCTTGGAAGCTTTATGCGTGTATTATTTGTTTGCCAAATGCAAAAGTATTAAGCAGTGATCCGGAGCCCCCATGGCCTAGTGGATTAAAGCCTTGTGACTTGAAGGTTGGGTTGCTGACCTGAAGGCTGCCAGGTTCGAATCCCACCTGGGGACAGCGCGGATGAGCTCCCTCTATCAGCTCCAGCTCCATGTGGGGACATGAGAGAAACCTCCCACAAGGATGGTAAAAACATCAAAACATCCAGGCATCCCCTGGGCAACGTCCTTGCAGATGGCCAATTCTCTCACACCAGAAGCAACTCAGGTTGCTCCTGACATGAAAAAAAGCAGTGATCCAAGGTTGACTTATCCTTAAGAAATCCATCTTCTTAGGGCTGATGATTTTATTGTGGTCCAGCTAGGTTTGCAACTTGATTAATAGGAATTTTGCACAAAGCTTTCCAATTACCAATGGAAGGCTGAATTGCCTATAATTAGAAGGATTGGTATGGTTACTATAATGGCAAATTGCCTACTGTTTGGTAGAATGCTTGTGTTGTAAATTATGGTGAACACTGCCTGGGGGGGGGGGGCACCACTCAGGATCTGATTTCAAACTCTCTGGAATAATTAAATCTGATCCAGCTGCTTTTCCATTTTTAAACCAACTATTATGGCTGCAATTTTCTGTACTGAAACAGGAGGCTAGTTGGTCAATTCAGGAGAATCTGTCACTAAACTGTGTTTCAAACTCTTCAGCCTGAAAGAGGTTGGAAAGATAACTATACCAGTTTGATGGGGAGATTATGAGGTAAATGTTGGACTTCAATTACTCAGTCAATTGACCAAATACCAAAACAGCTTAGAATTGTTTGTTAAAGATGCATTTAGAAATTGGTTCAACCTAAATTCTGCTAATTATTGCTGCTTAAGTTGGAGACAATGTTGGAGGTAGCACTTAAGATTCTGTAGGTTAGCAAGATCCCAACCAGACTTAGATCTTTTAAATTTCCTGTACAGGAGTCTTATTTGTTGGTGAATTTTAATACAATACATATCAAACCCAGAATTATTTGAACCTCTTTTACCCCCATGGTTTGAGGGTTGCTTGTAAGAGAGTTTGGCAATTGGATAATTAGGTTATGAAATGGTCTCATTACAGTTTATGGGCTATTTGCCACAATTATATCCTATTTTAAATTAGAAATGAAAAGCTGTTCTATAAAGGCCTTAAAAGTAGCTTTGGTTTGTGATGACCATTTCAAATGTGTATATGATTTTCATTTTGCATGAATATAAATCCATACCTCACCTACATCAAAAGGCAACTCAAATGAGACATTAATACTTATAGGATACAGAAAAGTAAAATGAGACTGACAGTTCATATCCATTAAAATAGTCTCTGAAGATGGCATTTATATTTGTAAGAACTACAGGGCTTTCTTCCCTCATGATCATATGCTTATTTATCCATATGAAGTGCTTCAACTTTGTTTAGTGAATCATACGGCACCTGGACCCAATAAAAAGGAGCACGAAGACTTTCCCCAAAAAACGTGATAAAGGCATTACGTTCCAGTGAGTCATGCTTCCTCTTTTTCTGTTCCTTTTATATTCTGTGTAGCTTATATATATCCACCCACTCCACCCTACACTGCCAAGTAATCAATTGAAACCAAGGAGACTATTTTCAGCCATGTTTTTGGACAACCATTGTGTTTAATGTAATCCAAACAGTTGTTTTGAGAATTGAATGGAACATCATAGACATGGCAATTTTATCCTGTTTCAAAGGTGGGTAAATGTGCCAGGAACACTCTAGGGCCACACAGATTGCATAGTAACAAAAAAAAAAGAGAATCCTAGAAGCAACCAGATGTTTCTTTACGAGGCCTTTTTATGCCACACAATTATACCACTATGACTCCAACTGAACTGTTATGGCAATATCCTCTGGAATCCTAAGGTTTATGGATTGGTGAGGCAATAGAGCTTCTTGGCAGAGAAAGCTTATGGAACAGAAAAATCTAAATGCCTATTTAACTGACCACATCTCCTCCTGTAAACCTACAGGACCCCTGAGATCATCAGAAAAGGCCCTGCACTTGGCCCTACCATTATCCCAAGTACAATTGGTGGGAACAAGAGAGAGGGTCTTTTTGGTGATTGCCCTGAGGTTCTGGAACTCCCTTCCTAAAGAAGTTAGAAAAGCCCCCTCCCTGCTATCGTTTAGGAACCAAGTAAAAACTTTCTTGTGGAAACAGGCCTTCCCTGAAAGAAAACAATAGTACTGAAAATGCCAGATCTATTGTGTGCAAAGTTTGAACTGTAATGGACTTCTGGAAATGGACCTGACTGAATTGATACTAGATGGGGTTTTTATTCTATTGAATGTTTGTATGGGGTTTTTTTGTTAGTCGCTAATTGTGTTGATGTTGGTTTTTATAATTTTTTATTAGATATGACTATGTTTATGATGGTGCTATCTACTTTTATGGCATGTTATGTTTTTGCATTTTATATCTTGTTCGCTGCTTTGAGTCCCGAGCCAGGAGAAAAGTGTGATCGAAACAAACAAACAAATAAATAATGCCCCTCCCTAAATTGCCAATTTCAGGATTTCAGAAGTTGTTGCCATAGCAATTAACATGGAATCATTTCACTATAATTATGCAGTGTAAAAGGAGTCCCTAGTTTTGAAAAAAGGGGGGTATTTGTTCATACAGAAACTGGAGCACTTCTGCAACCCTTTCAAAACATGTAGAATTCCATCTGAAGCAACACACAGTTGTTGTTTTTCGCCCCAGAAACAAGATGGTCTGGGAAATCTGGGGGGGGGGGGGGGGTTAAGAATTACAAAATATTATTGGGGGGCACATTCTCCTCACTCCTTTTCTACAGGAAGAATTGGATTTAAACCTAAGCCTGACTCCAGTTCTAGGTCACCAGAGAAGAATCAATGAAATTACATAATTGCTGACTTACCAGGGGTCTTGTCTACAGTGGATCAAAACCCCAGACTCACCATGAACACTAGCTTTCTTCAGGATGCTCAGTGGATTCAGTAACTATCCCAGATTTTTCCTCACTTTAAGCAAAGTTGGTGGACACTCCATCTTTGCTTAAAGCTCCAGCAGTTCAGGGCAGTGTGGACAGTTGGATCAGTTCTGAGTAGCCCCATCTACTGTCCAGACAGACACTACTGTCATCATGCTTTTCCTGTGCTGATCGGCGCAGAGAAAGGGGATTTATCCTATCCATGTCATTGCTGCTGCCACTCTTAACCAGACATGGAGCTCTGTCCAAGTGACTGGCTTCTATAATTAGGTCTGCTGATGTCAGAACGGGGTCCCTACATGGCCTAGCTGGTCAAACGGATACCCTATTCTGGTTGACAAGCTAGGAGTGGCAGCAACAAAGAAAAGTCAATAACCCAATGAGGAAGATGCACTCCTAGTCCTTCTGGGCAACACCCAGTGCTGAATCCATGGCTGCTCTGTGGTCAGATTTACACCAGTCTAACCTGCTCAGTGTAGACACATCCAGGTTCTCTTTAATTTAACAGGTCCATTTGTATTGAACTGAAGCTACAGTTGGTAAATAGTTGTTAATTAAGGAAATTGTCTGTCTCCTGAGAAATCTGTATAAAGACCAAGTAGCCACAGTAAGAACAGAACACGGAACAACAGACTGGTTCAAGATTGGGAAAGGAGTACGGCAGGGCTGTATACTATCATCCTACCTATTCAACTTGTATGCAGAACACATCATGCGACATGCGGGGCTTGACGAATCCAAGGCTGGAGTTTAAATTTCGGGAAGAAACACTAACAACCTTAGGTATGCAGATGATACCACTCTGATGGCTGAAAGTGAGGAAGAGCTGAGGAGCCTTATCACCAAGGTGAAAGAAGAAAGTGCGAAAGCTGGGCTGCAGTTAAACATCAAGAAAACCAAGATCATGGCAACCAGATTGATTGACAACTGGCAAATAGAGGGAGAAAACGTGGAGGAAGTGACAGACTTTATATTTCTAGGCGCGAAGATCACTGCAGATGCAGACTGCAGCCAGGAAATCAGAAAACGTCTACTTCTTGGGAGGAGAGCAATGGCTAACCTCGATAAAATACTGAAAAGCAGAGACATTACACTGGCAATGAAGGTCCGCAAAGTGAAAGCAATGGTATTCCCCATAGTAACCTATGGATGTGAAAGCTGGACCATAAGGAAGGCTGAGTGAAGGAAGATAGACGCTTTTGAACTTTGGTGCTGGAGGAAAATCCTGAGAGTGCCTTGGACCGCAAGAAGATCCAACCAGTCCATCCTCCAGGAAATAATGCCCGACTGCTCACTGGAGGGAAGGATAGTAGAGGCAAATTTGAAGTATTTTGGCCACATCATGAGAAGACAGGATAGCTTGGAGAAGATTATGATGCTGGGGAAAATGGAAGGAAAAAGGAAGAGAGGCCGACTAAGGGCGGGATGGATGGATGGTATCCTTGAAGTGACTGGCTCGACCTTGAAGGAACTGGGGGTGGCAACGGCCGACAGGGAGCTCTGGCATGGACTGGTCCATTAGGTCACGAAGAGTCGAAAACCACTGAACGAGTGAGATGACGACGAAAGAAATTGTTTCATTTTGAATGTAGATTAGCCATATTTAAGTATAGAAAAACAGTATGCAATTATGCTATTATCCTAAAGCTCCAAACCAAGTAACTTAGCAAGGAATTACATTGTCCCAGAATGTAATAATTTGGCAGTGACAGTCTGATTATTCACTCTTGTTCATTTCTATGAATAGATGTACTGAATGTGGAGATGGTGATGTTGCAGGAAAACTCAGTGTTGTGGCAGATGCTCTTTTTTATCCTTAGTGCTGTATTTTAAATTGCAAGGTTTGGGAATGAGGATGTGTGTGGGAAATGTAATACAAGTTTTGAAGAGCAGAAATGACATTTACTCTAATCCATATACCCAGAATGTTTATGAAGAATATATCTTACTATTCTTTTATCTACATGAGAAAAAAACATATCACACAGTAGCTCTGCATACAGAAGAGGCAGGAACAATATGGATTCTTAATTCTAATATGGGAAAATAACATCTGTTAACACAATATCTAAGACCAGAAATTAAGATATTTCTAAATATATCTGCCAGGTGTGAGTATGTTTCTAACATTCTGCAGATGCAGACTCTGTACTGGTGTCCTAGCCACATTCCAGGTTCTATAATTTCATGGTTTCAGGAACTGCATTGTTGAAGTGGAAATTTCCCTATCAATTTGTGCAATTTTAAATTATATAGTGTTAAGACAGCTGGTATATTATCGCTTTTGCTTTTCTATCCTAGATATGAAGAAAGTTACATTTGGGAATGTTGCAGAACTGGACCTCAAATCTCTGTGATATTCAGCACAATACAAGATCCATCTGCCTGTTTTGTTTGTTGCCCACCTTGAGCTCCTTTGAGAAAGGGGTAAGTAATAAATATAATAATGATCATAATGATGGTGGTGGTAATAACAATGACAGTGGCACAGCACTATATAAACATTTCTAAATGGCAAATGTAATGGTATATAGGAAGACCAGCAACTTAACTGGAGGCATAGTGGTTGAAACTTTGGACTATGACTCTCAGGTCAGGGTTTGAAGCCCACTGGATGACCTGGAGCAAGTCACATTCTGAGAGGAAGGCAAAGACAAACCCACCCTGAACAAATCTTGCCAAGGAAACTCAGTGATAGCTTTGCCTTTAGGTTGCAATGGCATATAATGACTTGGAAGCAAACAACAAATGTTGTCGTTGTTGTGCATCATCAAGCTGTTTCCAGTAAAGACTTTGATGTGAATCTATCATGGGGTTTTCATGGCAAAATTTGTTCAGAGGAGATTTGCCTTTGCCTGCTTCTAAGGCAGAGAGTGTGTGACTTGTCCAAAATCACCCAAATGTTTTCCATGAGCAAATACGGATTTAAACCCTGGTCTTCAGAGTTATGGTCCTATGCTCAAACCACTACACCAAGCTGGCTTGCAGTTGTTGTTGTGTGTCATAAAGTCAGAAAATATGACATGTGCATACTGAGATTTGGGAGGGGGGTGCCATAGATCCAGTAGTAGATGCTCTGAAAGCAATTCAAAATAGACTAAAAACAATAAAATTACAAAAATGACATTATTTGGAACATCTTACTGATTCTGAAATTCTTGGGCAGAATACAACCACCACAAAACTCCAGGTAATAACGGTACATTAGAAAGGCCTAAAAACACCAAGGCACCAGATTTCATCTGATCTTGGAAGCTGCGTAGAGTCAGGTCTGGTTAGTACTTAGATAGGAGATCAATGAATAATATGAGCCACTGTAAATTAGTTCAGAAGAAGAAATTGGCAAAAACAATTCTTGAGTATTCCTTGCCATTCAGGGTCATCATAAGTTGACAAGTGACTTGAAGGCACATAATCATATAAAGAAAACTCTGAAACCAAAACAGTAGATGATTGCTCAAAGCTTCTTATGAGGAATGTGAATAGGAGATAATATACTAAACGTCCCACTGTCCCTCTATCACCACCACACAACAGCTATGAATAGTTTTCTGGTGTCCAACTCATAAGGCAGGAAAGTTTACAGACCCTCTTCTTTCTGTTCATTCCAAATGGCAGGTATCCAATGTTTCTGCCCAATATGTTTTAGGGGGTTTTTTGCCTTTAAAAGTACCAACTAAAGTTCTCGTATTTCATCAGATCTCCTGGGGCATCCTAATATACAGTTTTGTAAAAACAACTATATTTACATCATTATTTTAAACCTGAGCATTTTTAGACCATACATCTTTGGTATGCAAATACTTTACATCCTTCTGTATTAAAATGAGCACATAAATATGCATTGCTATTAAACAGAAGAGATTTTCTTGAGTGACATTTAAGGTAATATCAAAAACAAAGACAGAAATAGCATTTAGGGGAAAGTCAACTTCAGAAAGAAGCACTGTAGTAATTTCTTCCACTGGGGCAGCTATCTTAAAGGTCTCTTATAGAGGATGGCAATGACAGTAAGTGGATCTCTTTTTATTAAAGAAAAAATAATTCTGTACACAATCCAAATGAAATGTCAGAAATAACAAGATACTTTGGGCTGTAAGAAAAAGGCACATTGCCAATTCAGACAGCTAGACTGAGGTATATATTACTGATAGTCGCACATTACTCCTATATTTTCCACTGTTAAAAGTGGATTTTTTTTAAAAGAGCAATTACCAGAGGGATTATCTCATTGAAAAATCAGAGGAAAAGGGATACTGCAGTTAAGTTGATTTGAAATTTGTCTATACATTTGTAGAAATGAAAAAATGAATGAATTTGGGAACAATTATATCATGCAACTATTTCTTAATATTGTGTTGTATGTAGGAGGTGTTGTCATATTTATTCACTTCAGTATTGTTTACACATGGAAAATCCAATACTTCTTACAACAGAATGAAAAATAGAGAATTTGGGAGAAATAATGTCCAATGAATGACGCCATTCATAAAGGAATATAGTCAAGGCCAAAACTGACTGACCAGCACACAACCACGCACCAACTCCATATAGTGAACATTAAGGGCCCTTCTAGCCATGACTAAAACCCATGCCAAAGCAGGTTACTTTAATTTACTTCAGTGTAGGTTCTTGTTCCCACCTTCTCCCAAAACTTCCCAGGGTGGCTACATGCTATCCCAATTTCATTCCACCCTGAAGCCCCCAATTTACCCCCTAAAACTTACTTACTAAAAAAGATCCATGGCAGCCATGAAGCATCTGTTCACATCCTCCTGGCATGAGAAAATGATGCCTGAGGAGATGGGAAGTGTGAGGAGGAAAATCTTTTTACCAGCCTGCTCAAGATTTGCAATCTAGGAATTCAAAGCTTCTCACCAAGACAAGAGTTTCCTCTCTTTTGACTTGGCTCCAACCTTTTTCACTTGCTATTCCATTTGCTAGAAATTGCCTCTCTGAACATTTGCAGACTACTTCCTCCATTGCTATTTTCAAACCTCAGTTTGAAACTTCTTGATTTTCTGAAGTTTTGGGGATTTTAGTTTATGATTGTTTCGTAATCTTGTATATTTTGATTACATTATTTGGTAAGTTTTTTATATTGTACTTTATTTTTTGTACTTTACCTAATTTTTTGCTGTTGTATAGTTTGCATTGTTTTTTAAATTGCATAGTTTGTATAGTTTTATCTTTTACTATTTTTCCTTCTGTGTGTGTGTGTGTGATTGTTTGCCTTTGGCAGGGCTCTCTGATTTTGGCTGCTTTACTGCTGGTTTATGTTGATGGTGGTGCTACATTAGTTTATTAATAATATCAATAACAACAACAACAACAACAACAACAACAACAACAAGTTCTACATAACAGATTTGGTTATAATATGTGCTACTTGCAGTGTACATATATCCTCTAGGGATTGAAGACAGATGCCTCTTGACCTCAGTGACTTCACAGAACTTGTCTGTTCTACGTTACAAAAGTGCTTAAATTTTTCAAGTACAGTAGAGTCTCACTTATCCAACGTTCTGGATTATCCAACGCATTTTTGTAGTCAATGTTTTCAATGCATTGTGATATTTTGGTGCTAAATTCATAAATACAGTAATTACTATATAGCATTAATGTGTAATGAACTACTTTTTCTGTCAAATTTGTTGTGTGACATGATGTTTTGGTGCTTAATTTGTAAAATCATAACCTATTTTGATGTTTAATAGGCTTTTTCTTAATCTCTCCTTATTATCCAACATATTTGCTTATCCAACATTCTGCCGGCCCGTTTATGTTGGATAAGTGAGGCTCTACTGTATCACATAGAATTATCAGGATCTTAAACATGTGTGTTTGTGTTTTGCTCATATAGCAAATGTATGTATGGCATCTGGAAAAATGTTCCATGCATCTTAAGTTATGAGGAGAGGTGGATAAGAAATACAATTATTATTATTATTATTATTATTATTATTATTATTATTATTATTATTATTATTATTATTATTACTATTATTATTATGCCCACCAAAACTAATTCCCATCTTGCCAAGTGGACATCCTCCTGAATCTTATATAATGCCACATATTGAGAACACTCCAATGAAGAGTTTGGGGTGATTTTGGCTCATGTTGTAACAAAAGAGTCAATGTGGTAATAAAATATTTATTTTTTTTATCTTAACTGGATCAGGCAAGCTTCTGAAAACATGTTTTTCTGTTATTGAAAATATACAATATATAGATGCTTTCCTTATATTCAAAGGCAATATATAATCTTCTATTGAATTGCATTTATTTGAATTCTTAAGAAAGTTAGAACTGATCCATATGTCTTATGGGGAAAATAATATACACAATTATTCCCTAAAGGCAAATTTAAATAATAGGACTGATTTTTTAATAAGGTACTTCTGGTTGTTAAAGAACTCCAGTTGTTTTCTGACTTACATTTCTACTACTTGCCATTTCAACCCACTTACTTCTCTCTTTGTATTATTGAAAATATACACATACCAGATTTTGATTACAACTAGCAAATTACGCAGTAAATTGGAGTAAAATACCAAATGTATTATACCCCTAAAACCATAATTGTCACTCTAAAATATTTCTTATCGTCTTACGATGACATTATTGGTGGGGGGGGGGGGGGTGTCAGAAGAAAATGTCAATTTTTAAATGCTTGTGTATTAGTGGTTGAAATTTTGTAAAAAGCTCAATATCAGAATTTGTGGGGATATCTTTTGAATATGCAGAAATACTTTTGATTTTTGGATTATAGCTCTAAGAGACCCAAAAGTGGTCAGTGGTGACTGTGATGGATACAGGATTATGTATGTTATACTCCAATGTGTGGTTACCTATCACTCCACTCCTCATCATATGTATCCTAAATTATACAAGCCCAAATGGATAATGACATGAAACTGCCATGTTTGCTTTCTTGTCATCTTTAAAATAAAATATGCTCATTATACTTTTCTGGCATGGCTATTAATATTAAAGTTGGAATAGTCTTATATAATTGGAAAACCTTATATAACAAGTTGTTGTCTATTTTTCAGTAACTTGCATTCATGTGGAGACAGAACTTGCAGTTGGGCATTTCCAGCCAAACTCTGTCTTCTTGCATTGCATTCTGAACAGGATTTCCAAAGGAATGCTCCTCTAGAGTTTGGAGGACCAGTATGTATTCGTATGATATAAGCACACCATGAGACACATCCAAGAGAATAAGAAATAATTACTGTCTCCTGCTTGCTTACTCAGTGAGTCTTGTTACCTTATTCCAGGGGTCCTCAAACTTTTTAAACAGGGGGCCAGTTCACTGTCCCTCAGACCGTTGGAGGGCTGCACTATAATTTTTTTGTTTGTTTTTTTAAAAAGATAAACAAATTCCTATGCACACTGCACATATCTTATTTTGAAGTAAAAAATTGGAGGCCAAGATTGAAAAATCAGTTGATGACCCAAAATGCAGACTGTGCAAGGAAGCTGACAAAACCATTGATCATATCCTCAGCTGCTGTAAGAAAATTGCACAGACAGACTATAAACAGAGGCACAACTATGTGGCCCAAATGATTCATTGGAATTTATGCCACAAATACCACTTCCCAGCAGTAAAGAACTGGTGGGATCACAAACCTGGAAAGGTATTGGAAAATGAACATGCAAAGATACTGTGGGACTTTTGAATCCAGACTGACAAAGTTCTGGAACACAACACACCAGACCTCACAATCGTGGAAAATAAAAAGGTTTGGATTATTGATGTCACCATACCAGGTGACAGTCAGATTGATGAAAAACAACAGGAAAAACTCAGCTGCTATCAGGACCTCAAGATAGAACTGCAAAGGCTCTGGCATAAACTAGTGCAGGTGGTCCCAGTGGGAACTGGCACACTGGGTGCCGTGCCAAAAGATCTCAGCCAGCATTTGGAAACAATAAACATTGAAAAAATTACGATCTGTCAACTGCAAAAGGCCACCTTACTGGGATCTGCACACAGTCCTATATACTCGGAAAGTGTTCGACTTGTGATTTTGTGAAACGAAATCCAGCATATCTATCTTGTTTGCTGTGTCATACTATGTTGTTGTGTCAATAATAATAATAATAATAATAAAGAGGGTTGGAAGAGACCCTTTGGACCCTCTAGTCCAACCCCCTTCTGCCTTTGTGCACCAAAACATAATCCAAGCACCTCTGACAGACAGCCGCCTTACAACAACAACAACAACAACAACAACAATAACAACAACAATAACAACAACAACAATAACAACAATAATTGTTAAAATACCATAATAAACAGGGTTGGAAGAGACTCCTTGGGCCATCTAGTCCAATCCCCTTCTGCTTTTGTGCAAAAAAAAAAAAAGCACAAGCAAAGCATCCCTGACAGATGGAAGGTGTGCGTGGCAAAGGAGGAGGGGGAAGAGGTGCGTGCCTTTCCCTCCTCCCTCACCTCATGCATACCTTTCCCGCCTCCTCCCTCAGTGGCAGTGGTGGAGGGAGCTGCCACAGTGGGGATTGTTCCCGCATTGGCGGCTCTCTCTTCCATTGCCAAGGAAGGCACGCACTGGGCAAGGGAGGAGGCAAGAAAGGTGCAAGCAGGATGAGTGAGGATTTATATTCAGAAGTACAGAAATACAAAAAGAAAAATTAAAGAAAACACAAAGAAAACAGTTTTTTATAATATATAACACTAAACTACATCAACCAACACAAGTATATTTAAAACAATAATAAACAATCAAGCACATTCTAAAAGTGTAACTACAAGAAATAATCTACAAGCTTCACACTCATTGCCTATTAAGCTTTACTTTTTATTTTATTTTCCTTTTGAATATAACTGAATATTGCCCTTCTACTTTTAATAACACTCTTCTGAAGCAGAAAACTGAAGTTTGTCCCCATCTAGAATGTCATGTTCAGAATTCCTCCCCTATCTTGAATCATTTCTGTTATCCAACTTATCTCTGGTGTCATTAAATTGTAAAATATGTTCAGCTGGTATGAGGTTAAAACAGTGGGACAACAGAATTATTATTTCATTTCATTAAATGTATCAGAAGTAAGGAAGCCAGAAAACTAACCATTTTAGTATCGATATTATACTTCATCAGAGACACTAATATTTTTTGCTAAGATTTTGTCAAATGAATGCAGATTAGAATGAAATAAAAACTAGAAAGTGCTCAGCAAGTATTTGAAAACAAGGACTAAGTTTGGAGTGGGAGATACAAAAATGTAAAGAATATGCTCAATTCTTAAAAAATGTGTTGAACAACTATATTAGTCCATTTAGAATTGAAGGAACCATCAATATTCATACAGGAGAAAGACAATTGTGTTATCATGTTTTTTATCCTTTCAGTTATATGTAACTTTTACATTATTTTGTTTTGTTTTGTATTATATATCTCATAGGGGCTGTGGTGGCACAGCGGATTAAACTGCTAAGCTGCAGAACTTGCTGGCCAAATGGTCGTCAGTTCAAATCCATGGGACAGGGTTAGCTCCCATTGCTAGCCCCAGCTTCTGCCAACCTAGCAGTTCAAAAACATGCAAATATGAGTAGATCAATAGGTACTGCTTCAGTGGGAAGGTAACGGCACTCCATGCAGTCATATCAGCCACATGATCTTGAAGATGTCTACAGACAACACTGGCTCTTTGTTTTAGAAATGGAGATGAGCACCACCCCCCAGACCCAGACTTAACTAGACTTGATGTCAAAGGGAAACCTTTACCTTTACCTTTATTATACATCTCACCTTTCTTCCAAAATGAGGTTCCAAAAGGCTTACAAAATAACTAAAACAATATGTGACACAAAAAATTAAAAAATAATTGAACAGTCAGTATGATTAAAACATTAATTTAAAACAAGTTAGCATTCTTAAAACATAGTAGTGCATCCATTTCACCACCTTCTATCTTAGGCAGTCCTGTTTAGATAGGAAGGCATTTGCCTGATGGAGAAAGAAAACAAAAAGAGGACCAAGCAAGCCTCCTTTGGAAGAAATTTCATAGTCAAGATGCAGCCATCAGGAACACTTTCTCTTATGTCCTAAAAAGGTAAGCTTGCGAAAGTGCTGGAATGGAGTGAAAGTGCTCTCCTGAACATCATAAAACTTAGGCATGTTCATATGGAAAGATAAAGGCTTTTAGATAGTTTTAAAAGCCATGTAGAGCTTTATAAGTCATAACAAGCACTTTTGAATTGTGCCTGGAAATAGACAAGTAGACAATGTATACTTGGCTTATTTGTGGCTGACAAAAGTGGGAAAAGAACATAAATGAATACCCCATTGTCACATATGTTTCTCCCACTCATCTCATTTGAATTAAATTCCTAGGGAGATTCTTTATCTAGCTCTTCTATATCAGGCAGCTTTCATATCTTTAAGAAAATTAAACTAACTCAGTTCATTACTTCATCCCATACTTTCTCTTTCTTTCTATTCCTTCTCCTACAGTCATCTTTTCTTTTCCATTTTCCCCCTTCCTATGACTCAATGCTAATTCAGCTTTTCTATCTTCTTATTCTCCTACTTCCATGTACCAGGTAGAATGAATTCATCTCTCTTTCTCTCATTTGAAGGTTTCTAGGCACTGCACTGGAAAAGATTACATGACATTTTCATGTCCTTTGAAGACATAACTCTCCTAGGCTTGCCTCCAAACTTGCTTTTCAAAAGAGTCAGTTTGTGTAAAGGATAAACTACACATGGTAGTTTGAAGTTTAATGAATAGCTTGCTTTTTGATTTTTTTTTCAATCAGATACAAACCATATCATAATAATGAAATATCCATATATCAGGCAGATAGTGACCCTAGCTATCAGGCTGACTTTTCTAATATTAATTTAATATGTATACAATGAAATTTCTGGAGAATGAATCCTATGGAGAGTCCCACCTAGAGCAGTCACATTCAAATCAATTCTTAAACAGTGTCAGCTTTTATACAAATACCATTGATTTTGTTCTAATATAGTTGGTTTTTTGCCAATTACTTTAACAATTATTTAACAAAGACATTGAAATTTCAATCTTAAGAGAAGCTTTGTTATATTTGATTTACTGCCGTCTTGTCAATTATTCATGACATTCTGATAAGTATAAATAAGTCTTTTCATGTTTCCTTCCTTCTTACCCCTAACTGTAGTTCCTTGCATGGTTATCTAGGAATTCACACAAATGAGTTATCTGCTCTTGTGTATTGCATCATTCAGAACATTATAGACTCCTACAATAGCCATTTGATGGTAACTGCATCAACCCTCAGTGCCACTATACAGTGCCCTTTCCCAACTAAACCCTTAGTTTCATGGATGCCAATGCAGCATCAGAAGGAGCTGAAGACAGGAAGAACGTCATGAAAGGGAGGATAGCCAGAAATGTGTGAGTTCATAGATAACCACTTGAAGAACTATAGTTACAAGTGAGAAACCTGTTCTTCTTTGAAGTCTCTGTAACTCATGCAAATCAGAAACTAACCATATGAGGAGGGAGTGTCATGCCAGACAGGAGTAAAGAAAAGTTCTTCTCAAACTGGCACAATTCCAAGAACATGTGTCTAGTCTGCAGTGAAAAATGAAGGTCAACGGTTGCAACCATGTAGCTACTCACGTCATCCAAAAACATTCCCTTCTGAAATACCAACAATGTCACCATGGCTCGAGTAGAATGACTATGCATAGGCACTGCTGTTTCTTTCTTTGCTAGCTAATAAGATATATGAATAGTGGAAGCTACAGAGAAATTTCGCTCTGATACAGGCAATCCTTTTCTCTTCAAAGAATTGCCGTCAAAATTCTATGAGAAAAATGAAAAGCCGCAATCCTGTCAACATAAATAGCAAGGGTCTTCCAAACATGCAAAGTCTGTTCCAATTCAGAAGAAGCATTCTGCATCAATTCAGGCAAAACAATGTCTTGATTGATACGAAATGCTGACACTAAATCAGAACAAAAGGAAATGTCATGCCTGAGGACAGCCTTATCTCAATGTAATCGTCAGTATGGTTGGACCACCCTGAGAGCGTATAACTTCCCAGCTTGCTTGGAAGATATAATTTCCACCAAGAAGACAGTCTTCCAAGTCAGAAGCTGGACATCATGTGATGGCATTAGCTCGAAGAGTTTTCTGGAAAATTAAGGCAACATCAATTCCAGGCTCCACGGTGGCTTTGGTTTCAATAGCAAAGGATGAAGGTTTTTGTATCCCTTAAGAAATTTCTTGGTTCTGGAAGGAGGGTTAGCTAAAAAAATGGATGATTAGTCAGTATTGCTTCCAGATAATACTTAAAGGAAGAAAGAGAAAAACCTCTGTTGGAAAGTGTGAGAAGAAAATCTAACAAATGAGTAATTTGGGCTTGTTTCTGAAATATCTTACAAAGTGACAAAAAGTATTATATTTGTAGGCATAGGAGTAGAAAGCCTATTCATTGTAGCAATAATGTTCCTTATATGCTGAGGAAAATTGATTAGAGAAATAGCCTCCACACCATCAGTTGGAGAGTGGCTAAGTTTGGGTGCCTTCCATTCCCTCTGTAGAGCAAGAGATGGTTGGGGTGGTAGGGAAGCTTGTGATATACATCTTGATACTGGTACAGGAAAGGAGCAAACTATGGCTGCCTGAGCCACCACAGTGCGATGTGAATGCATTTCACATTGTTTCTGTGGATTTTTATAATTATCCTGGTGATGAGAGGAGATGGAGGAAGAATGTACATGACAGTATTTCCCAAAGTAAACAGAAAGGAATTGCCATGCAAGGCCTTCATCTGATTACTCCTGGAGGAGAATATCCTGTACTGGTTGTTTTTGAACAAAGCAAAAAACTACTTCTCAAGTGCTCTATTTTCAAATTATCGTTGTTAGCATACTGGGATGCTGCCTCTATTTGCGGCCTGAATCTGAGGCCCTGCTAGGAAACTCTCCTGGAATATGGAGATGCCCTGTTGATGGACCAGTCCAAACCTCAAAGAGTGAAATGAAGTAGACAGTAGGATCTCATTCTTCTGTATGTATTCAGGTAATGCATTATCATGATATTGTCAGCAGTTTGTCTTGAAAAAGTCTATTGAAATTCCAAAAGTCTTTTAACACTGTCAACATTTTGTGAAATGCATTCCCTTGTGCAATCCACCAATCCCTGACTTAGAGACCTTCCAGATGAGCTCCACATCCCTTATGGAAATATCTGTGGTAAGTACTGCAGTTGGCTGTAGAGGCAGAAAGGACATGTTGACTTGCATATCTGCTGATTCCATCTACTCCTGCAGGGAATGGGGAAAGGTATTGGGAATGTCAAATTTCATTCATGGACTTGACACTATTAGGGAAGTATTACATCTTGTATCTTTTACTGGAAGACCCCTAATGTCCTGAGGTGTGAAAACCTGGCAGTAAAGACTAAAACCAATTTGTGACCCTCACCCAAACAGAGAGAATATTTGGAGTGTCCATCTTTTAACTGGATTTTTCTGCAGCAGTCAGTATACTATTTGAATGATGCTGGGGACAACAGAAAAAGAACAACACAGGAAGGAACAGCTAAACAGATTGTATTACAAAGACCGTCAAGAAAAACCATAATGAAAAGAGACTAAGTCAGACTGAAACAGGACAACAATGAGCCAAAACTGAGTTAAACCAAAACAACTAAATCTGAAATGTTGATTACAATTCTGTTGTAGTAGCAGAAGAAAAGGAACTGAGCATTAAGGAAGGAAGATCATTATATAGTTTTGCTGAGGGTAAATTGGGTTATTGCTAAACAAAGCTATTGTAGGGATCTATAATATTATGGATGGTGCACTGTGCAGGTCCCGATGACCCATTTGCGTGAGTCACAGAGACCATAAAGAACTAAGTATCACTAAGTACACACACATTTTGGATAATAAATTCTCTGACCCCCCCCCCCCAAAAGGTGCTGATTGGCTCAAAACAAGTTAGTTATGCCTAAATCCAGTATAAGTAAGGTTCAGAATGTCTGAACAAAGTACAAATATCTATCTAATTTTCATCATTTCTAATTAGACTGTGTTGAATGCACTCCAAATTCCTTACTTTTTATTAAAACTACTTCTATGTAGTGCTTTTTCAATGACTTAGTAAAATCAGATAATCTCTAGGCATAGTGCTTATTGTTAATTCAACTATATATCCTTTTATTCCCCCCCCCCCAATTGATCTGTCTTTTAAAGTGCAAACTAACATTCTGTTTAATATTTCCTTTACCAAGTTTTGTAACTTAAAAACAAGTTCAACCATTTGCAGGCTATGAAAGCACTAAGTGGCCTATCATGCTATGATGAAGTAACTTAACACATGGTAGTCCTAAATGACACATTGTACTATTCAGCCCTGCCTGTATCAACTTGTTTCATGGTTTGAATTTGGAAATGAGGTGGGAGGGCAGGAGTGAAATATGAGCAATTTCTATAACAAGCCATGAAGATGAGAGAGAAAATGTCATTGTGCATGACTCACAACTGATAGCTGTCAGTTAATTCTATAATTGAAAGTGCCAAGATCAAATATTAATGAGGTACAGATAACTAACACTTACTATATTTTTATTTTATTTTTTTCCTTGCAAGTTCTCATGTAGGCTTTTATAAGAAAGCAAATAAAGCACTAGTAAAGTAAAAAAGAAACAAGCAAACAACTCCTTTGCCAAGTATTCAAATTACTGACTCCATAAATGGAGCTCCTTAAATAACTATTTCCATGGCAACTGCCTGGGAAGGGGAGGAGTTTGCCACCTGGAGTGAAAGATGTTTCTTGTCAGTTGTTCAGTCCCATTCTCCTTCATTAGTCACGTAAGAGGAAAAGCACACTAGAGTGGGGGCTGATCTGAAAACCCATGTTGTGCCTCTTGGAATATAGTTGGACTTTTTTCATAACTCATTAATTGTACCTGTGATATTGCAGGTACTTGTTTTTGCTCAGGTCAGAATGTATTTCCATTGACTTCCTAGTGTTGGTTGCTAGGGATTCAAGTGCTGCTTCTCATAGAGGTTACTTTACAGCACTCTACAGGTTACCTTAAGTTTTTCAAAACCATTTGAAAATAGCCTTCATGTGATAAACTAATAGAAGTGGTCTCTACTTCTTCCTTCTCGTAAGATAAGAAGAGACAGGCTGACTGATGCATTTTTACTATCCTGCTGTATTTAGTTGGATATAAGAAGGTGAAAAGGCTTCTGCTGAACCACACCAAAGGCTTATTTAGTCCAGCATTTAGTTTCCACTGGTCAAGCAAATGCCTTACTTACATACCAAAAGTAATGTGAATGATTATTTTATGCAGTACAGAGGGGCCAGGAAAGGAAAGTAGGAGTTATTGCAAGTGGGGTGGGGGGGGGGGGGATCCAGACATGCAGTTTGACCTTCCTCAGTTGAGTACCTGTCTTTGTTAAAGTCAGTACATTAGCAAAGTGCATTAGTTTTGTGTCTTGTCACAAACAAAAATGCAGAGAACTCTGGAGCAATCTCCCTCAACTTCAAGAACCGAGAATGATGTGGCTCATATGAAGGCTGTTTTGAGCACTTCCCCACCCACCGTACAGCCCTCACTTGGTTCTGTACAATTTCGTTTCTCAACCTCCATACCCAGCTCAAAGGCGATCATTTTGGGACAGTTGAAAATGTTCAAGCATCTGTGACAAGGGCTTTGAACAACATCTCAAGTGAAGACTTCCTCCACTGCTATGAAGACTAGCAACAGTGCTGGAAACACTGTATTTGAACACAAGGCACCTATTTTAAAGGGGGGAAACTTTAATTATATGTATAGTCAATAAAATCATTCTCATATCTATAAGAAAGGCTCAAGCTTAGTAGATATAGCCCATGAAAAGCATACAGCTCTATAAACAGACATCCAGAGGCAAACTGCCACCTATGCTGGAACTAATATATGTCTAGTATACAGGTTTATCTCTGGTTACCACCATATCTTATGGAAATTTCAATCCTTTGGACTGAAATTATAAAACAATCATTTGGAGGTGGGGAGATCTCAGGAATGCATTTGGATAAAAATATCTTTTTGGACCTGTGGAGCTATGTAGGTCTGATTTTTTAAAAAAGAAAACAACCATATGAAGCAATTAAAAAAAAGAATTCTGGGATTACAGTATTTGAAAAAAATCGATATAGTAACAATAACAAACAGAAAACACAATGAATGGAAAACATATGGTCTTTAAATAACTACTTCCATGATCCATCAAACTATTTTTAACCATGCACATACCATGGTCTGTAAAAACTACCTTTTTCAATGGGAAACCCACAATATGTTAAACCTCTTCTGGCCATGCAAACCCCACAATATGTTAAACCACTTCTGACCGTGCAAACTCCGTGATCTGTAAAACCACTTATTTCAATAAGAACTCCCCAAACTGTTAAATGTGATGATGATTGGTCACAGGCATAGAGGGCAAGCTTCAGACATCCTGCAGACAGGTGTACCATCTTGTCAAAAACCTTGTCTCTGATGTGTGTGAGGAAAAATGGACAAGTGACATTGATTGTTTCCCATTTTACAAAGGATACTGTCAGCAGAGCCTTTGCTTACAAGAGCCTACAGGTTATTTACTAAGTGGACCTTGTTGGAAATAGTAACCTTCTACAAGCCTCTTATTTGTTTAATTTGTGTAATTATACTAGTTATTTGTTATGTATATAATTGAGATTGTTTACTATAGTGTAAGGAGCAGGAGATGGCAATAGCCGACAGGGAGCTCTGAAGTGGGCTGGTCCTTGAGGTCACAAAACGTCAGAAGTGACTGAACGAATAAACAACAGCAACAACTATTGTATGTATATATTGGAATGCAGTTTTCTTTTAACTCTATGTTGTTGGAGGTTGTGGGAGGGACTACAGACCATGTGACCCAGATCTGGGACTATTCAGACTCAAACTTCATTTTAGAAGTCAGTGTGAGTCAGTTTGCAGTATGAGTCAATTTACATAAGAAGTTGAGTATAGTTGATGTATGAAATGAGTTGAGTACAGTATGCTGCAGTGAGTACTCAGTTTATATTGAGTCAATGTTCAGAAGAGAATGTTAGTCTGTATGCAACAGAGAAGAGACTGTAACAGAATGCATAGATAACTTACTGTTTAATCTCTCAACCAATAAGAAATGTACCTGTATGCTGAATACATAAAGTTTATAAGTAAATCAAATTTGTTAACTTTTAATAAAGACTACTTATTTTTGTTCTCTTGAGAGCATGATTTGAAAGCAAAATATGTTATGGGTCAGTAGATTTTTTTGATGCAACTGAAATAACACTTCTAAAGATCTGCTATATATTTTATACATTGCCATATCTTTGTTCCTAACAGTTCAAAGAGATAACCATCAGAGAAACCTAAATTGCTTTGCACTAATAGTAGTGGATATTTACCACTAAGGAAAACATTGACTTAAGCGAGTTTTTAACTCTTCTCAGGAAGATCATACCTTTCTGAAAAGGATATGATTATTCCAAAGAATGTGAATGCCAATTAATCTCCAAAAAGGGTCACACTTCCAAATGGCTTTGGAGATGCTGGTTTTCCAAATGGTCATCGTCTCTAAAAAGTCATGCCTTTCCAAAAGACCTTGTGGCATGTGATATAAATTTTAGGCACCTGTAGGCTCAGGACATCAGAGGGCATTCCTGTGTGATAAGGTCCTAGACCAGTGGTTGTCAACCTGGAGTTCCCAGATGTTTTTGGCCTACAACTCCCTGAAATCCCAGCCAGTTTACCAGCTGTTAGGATTTTTGGGAGTTCAGGGCCAAAAACATCTGGGGACCCCAGGTTGAGAACTACTGTTCTAGACTGATCAAGAAGGTTTTCTTAAATGAACATATAATGCCTTTCTTCAAAGGGTTGCTTTTTTCTATTATGTTTATTATTTATTTATTTATTTCCAGAATTTATTTATTTCCGCAGGGGTGGAGGACCTACAAAAATGGTCCGCCCCAGGAGGCTTATGGATCCGGATGGATTCCTGACGGCTCTTGGCTGGTGATTCTGTCGATGCTCTGGTCGCCCTCTGGAACAAGGAGGCGACTAGGGCAATAGACACGATTGCTCCGGAACGTCCCCTCTCGAGTACCCGAGCTAAACCATTTCCTTGGTTCACCGAGGAGCTGGCAGCGATGAAGCGAAAGAAGAGGGAACTAGAGGGCGTGTGGCGCTCTGAGCCGAGCGAGTCAAACCAAACACGGCTATGTTCCTATCTTAGGATATATGCCGCGGCAATAGATACTGCAAAGAATTCTTTCTTTGCAGCTAATATTGCGTCCACAAAGAACCGTCCGGCGAAGCTGTTCCGAGTTGTCAGAGGTTTGTTATATCCCGTCTCCCAAGACGGGATCCCTGACAACTCGGCAGCCCGCTGTGAAGCATTTGCTCGGTTCTTTGCGGACAAAGTTGCTTTGATCCGCTCTGGCTTTGACACCATATTAACGGCAGCTTCCGAGGATGTAACACAAGCACCTGCTTGTCCCATTTTGATGGATTCTTTTCAATTGGTTGAGCTCGAGGACGTGGACAAGGTGCTTGGAGAGGTGAGGGCTACCACATGCATGCTAGACCCCTGCCCATCCTGGCTGGTGAGAGAAGCCAGAGGGGGATTGGCCGAGTGGGTGAAGGTGGTGGTGAATGCCTCCCTTCGGGAAAGCATTTTTCCAGCGAGCCTCAAAATGGCTGTGATCAAACCGCTGTTGAAGAAGCCATCACTGGACCCCAATCAATTGGAGAACTTTCGGCCTATTTCCAATCTCCCCTTTTTGGGCAAGGTTGTGGAATGTGTGGTGGCCGCACAACTCCAGGCATTCTTGGTTGACACTGATTTTCTAGATCCAGCGCAGTCTGGTTTCAGGCCGGGGCATGGTACCAAGACAGCCTTGGTCGCCTTAGTCGATGATCTACACCGGGAACTGGACAGGGGGAGTGTGTCCCTGCTGGTTCTGCTGGACCTCTCAGCGGCCTTCGATACCGTCGATCACAGTATCCTTCTGGGGCGCCTTGCCGGGATGCGTCTTGGAGGTACTGTTTTGCAGTGGCTCCGGTCCTTCCTGGAGGGTCGTTCCCAGATGGTGTCATTGGGGGACACCTGCTTGACCCCACAACCATTGTTTTGTGGGGTCCCGCAGGGGTCAGTACTGTCCCCCATGTTGTTCAACATATACATGAAGCCGCTGGGAGAGATCATCCGGAGTTTCGGGGTTCGGTGTCATCTGTACGCAGATGATGTCCAGCTCTGTCACTCCTTCCCACCTGTCACTAAGGAGGCTGTTCAGGTCCTGAACCGGTGTCTGGCCGCTGTGTCGGACTGGATGAGGGCCAACAAATTGAAATTGAATCCAGACAAGACAGAGGTCCTCCTGGTCAGTCGTAAGGCTGAACAGGGAATAGGGTTACAGCCTGTGTTGGACGGGGTCGCACTCCCCCTGAAGACACAGGTTCGCAGTCTGGGTGTTCTCCTGGACTCATCGCTGAGCCTGGAGCCCCAGGTCTCGGCGGTGGCCAGGGGAGCATTCGCGCAACTGAGACTTGTGCGCCAGCTGCACCCGTTCCGTGGGAGGTCTGACTTGGCCACGGTGGTCCACGCTCTGGTAACATCCCATTTGGATTACTGCAACGCTCTCTACGTGGGGTTGCCTTTGAAGACGGCCCGGAAGCTCCAACTAGTACAACGGGCGGCAGCCAGATTAATAACTGAGGCAGCATACAGGGAGCGTACCACCCCCCTGCTAAGCCAGCTCCACTGGCTGCCGATATGCTACCGAGCCCAATTCAAAGTGCTGGTCTTGACCTATAAAGCCCTAAACGGTTCTGACCCAATTTACTTATCCAAACGTATCTCCTCATATGAGCCAGCTAGATCCCTCAGATCATCTGGAGAGGCCCTGCTCTCGGTCCCACCTGCCTCGCAGGCGCGACTGGTGGGAACGAGGGACAGGGCCTTCTCGGTGGTGGCTCCCCAGCAGTGGAACACCCTCCCCACAAATATCCGACAAGCCCCAACTCTTCTGGGTTTCAGAAAGGCTGTGAAAACATGGCTGTGTGCACAAGCTTTTAACGAGTAATATGATAACGTCGACATGGTCTGATTCAAGGCCGAAACATGAGATTTTTAGACAAATGGATCTAATTTACATATGTTTTAATTTTATAATGGATTTTAATGATGTATTTTTATAGTTTTAATTGATTATATGCACTGTTTTTGTTTTATTATTATGTTCTTGGCATTAAATGTTGCCAACTGTTGTAAGCCGCCCTGAGTCCCCCGGGTGAGAAGGGCGGGGTATAAATTCTGGAAATAAATAAATAAATAAATAATGTTCATGCATTTAAAAGAATATTCCCTAATCAAGCTGACTTACAAGCTGAAATTTTATTGTGTTTATATGTGTGTGATAGAGGTAAAGATCGGGTAGAAGAATTTTTTTTTTTCTGGGATCTTACCTTGCCACTGATCTTGAATTCCATTAAGATAGTCCTTGGCAGATTTTACTGCTGT
Organism: Anolis carolinensis; assembly: GCF_035594765.1. Lineage (NCBI taxonomy): Eukaryota > Metazoa > Chordata > Lepidosauria > Squamata > Anolidae > Anolis > Anolis carolinensis. The sequence continues at coordinate 296,982,046 of NC_085841.1, forward strand.
ATGAGTCATGTTTAATTGCAACTGTACATTCTCTTTTAACAGAGTCATCCAAATATAATCTTCACACAGTGAGATACTTATTTATAAACAGAAAAAGTCTGCTTCTATCTTAGAAAAGCAATAATGGGCATCTTTCTATTCCATTAGATATATGGCTGAAACATAAAGAGAGAAAAATCTTTTCCTGCATGCCAAATTTTAACTTAATAGAATGGTTGCATCTCTCTCTCTCTCTCTCTCTCTCTCTCTCTCTCTCTCTCTCTCTATATATATATATATATATATATATATATATATATATATATATATATGTATATATATATATATTCTGATAGTTTTCCCCTTAACTTAAACAACAAAAATACACAACCAAAACACACCAAACAAATGACATGGTCATCCAGACTGTGTTTTTACATCAAAAAAACAAGAAAAATAAAGTCTTAATTGGAGGGAGAGGAAGAACAGTTTCTTTCCCATTGCTGCCAGTTAGAAGGCTAAGTTCTGCCCACTTTGTCTCCTAGCTACCCACTCAGCCATTTAATGGCACCCAGGGCCTCTTCAATCAGGCCTCTTCAATCAGGCCTCTTCCACACTGCCTATAAAATACAGATTATCTGATTTGAACTGGATTATATGGCAGTGTAGACTCAAGGCATTTCCCATTTATAATTTTATATTATCTGCTTTGAACTGGATTATCTTGAGTCCACACTGCCATATAATCCACTTCAGTGTGTATTTTATACAGCTGTGTAGAAGGAGCCTCATATAATCCAGTTCTAAGCAGAGAATATAAGATTATAAATATACAGTAGAGTCTCACTTATCCAACAGAAACACCCCAGCAGATCATTGGATAAGCGAATATGTTGGATAATAAGAAGGGATTAAGAAACAGTCTATTCAACATCAAATTACGTTATGATTTTACAAATTAAGCACCAAAACATCATGTTATACAACAAATTTGACAGAAAAAGTAGTTCAATGCATGGTGATGCTCTGTAGTAATTACTGTATTTACGAATTTAGCACCAAAACATCACAATGTATTGAAAACATTGACTACAAAAACATTGACTACTAAAAGGCTGACTGCGTTGGATAATCCAGAACAATGGATAAGCGAATGTTGGATAAGTGAGACTCTACTGTAATATGAAATATTTACTGTGGTATAATAATAAAGAACAATATAATCTCTAAAACCAGGACAGTAAATAAACAGCAACACTGAAAGCAGGGAAATTGAGAATTCCAGAAAGGAAACAATCGGGGCCAGCTAACACTTCCCAACAAAGGATTCTCCCAGGCAGGAAGCAAACGGGCTTTGAAGTTGCAAGGCCATTAAATGCTAATCAAGATGGCTAATTGCAGCATTCATACCTGCCACACCAAGACTATTAATTGTTATTCAACCTGGCCAACCATGGATTCTGCAAGGTAGAAAGCAGTCAGGCTTGCAAGCAGCAAAGCTATTCAGTGTTATTCAACCTGGCCAACCAAGATTTCTCCAAGATAGAAAACCCCCAAGCTCTGAAGCCACGAGGCTACTCTGTCCCATACAACCAGGCCTAGAAAGGATGCCCTATGTAGCAAGTGGACAGGCCTTTAAGCTGCAAGACTATTCAGTGCAGTTCAAGCTGGCCAAACAAGGATTCCCCTCAGAGCCGGTCTAACAATGAGGCGAATTAAGTGGTCGCTTTGGGCGCCAAACATACAGGGGCGCAGTCGAGACTGCTTTTTCTGTTGATTTGTTGTAAAACATGATGTTTTGATGCTTAATTTGTAAAATCTTAATGTAATTTGATGTTTAATAGGCTTTTCCTTAATCCCTCCTTATTATCCAACATTTTTGTTTAACCAACGCTTTTATTTTTTAGTGATTGGTTTCGGGGGGGGGGGGGGGCGCCAAAATTCTGTTCGCCTACACTTGAAAAATACCTAGGGCCGGCTCTGATTCCCCTACTAAGGAAGTAGCCAGACTTCAATGCGGCTCTTTGATTGAGGGTGCTACTCGAGCTACTTCAGAAAATGGCCAAGCTTTGAATCTGCAAGGCTATTCACTGCTATTCCACCTGGCCAACAAATGATTCCCATAAGCCACAGCAACGCATGGCAAAGCTAGTACTGTATAAATTGATAATACAAAATGAATCGCTGAAACTTCCCAACTTCCTTTTTTCCTCTTGATGACATAGCTTCACATTCAAAAGAAAAAGTAGACTGTTGTACTTTGACCACAGGAAATCAGGAAGTCACAATCTCTCTAGCAGAGAATTCCAAAGGCCCCGCCCTAAACTACATTTCCCAGAATTATGGAGGAGCAAACCAGGTGATTGGGAGACAAAAGCCTCTGTTCTACCATATAAAGCAAATGTGATAAAGTCTGAACACATTGCTGAGACAAATAAGGTTCACTTTATAGTGTTGGGGCAGACTTGAATGAAGTATGCAGTTTTCATGTCTGATGCCTGGGAAGTGCCTCCGTGCTACATGCTGATTGGCTGCTTCTTCCCTGACCCAGGAAAGCCACAAAGGTACCCAAGAAGGAGCCAAGAGGAAGGAAAGAAGATAATGGTCTGTACAACTGGTACTTCAGCCTACAAATTTTCCCCCAGTGAGTCTGGGGAACCCCAAATTCTTCAGCAAATTAAGTGTTGTTGAGTATACTCCAATTTCATTCCAGTTCAGATAAGTTCCACTTAAATATTAGGATAGTAAGATCTGTTCAACAGTGGAATATGATGCCTTGCAGTGTGATGGAGTCTCCTTCACCACTGGTCATTAAACATAGGCTGGATGGCCATGGGTCAGGAGTGCTTTGATTGTGTATTCTTGTGTGGAAGGGCGTTGAACTGGATGGCCCTTGTGGTCCCTTCCATTTCCATCATTCTGTTTAGGACTCATGTGATCACCATTGTGTCATAATGTCTAATTAAGCTTCTAGTTCATTGAAAATGGGAAAAGTTGCCTACCCTGAAGAGAAGGGATACTTTCTAACCAGTGGGTGTACCTTACTTCCCACTATCGTAATATTAATTTTTACTGTCTTAACAATCCTTTCCAGTGTCATTCTAACCAAAGTAATTCTTTTGTCTCTCTCTTTCTTGCTGCCTACTTGTGATCCACTATAGAACATTGCCATGGTAACAACATACCCTTAAAGTACAACGTATGAATATTTATTTATAGTATTTATATTCTGCTTCATATAATACAGGCTCTGAAAGCTTTCCATTAAAAGCATCTAAAAGATAATACAAAAAGATGCATAATTGAAAACAAATCCACATTATAATAATTATAGTTTTTGAGACTTCTAATAATTATAATTCGTGATTCATAAACAAATATGCAATCCTTTTGCTGTTTCCACAACAACAACTACACAAACATATCTGGGATTATATGGAAGAGGGGGAAGGCTCATACTGTGGGTTGTAACAGTCTATATCTATGTGCACAAAATGGAGTTCACCTCTAATAGAGGGAACAGAAATCTATGAAGTAGAATGAATGATGGCTTAGTTCCACCTTTCCAATGGCAAAGAGATAAGGGGAAAGAATATGACCTGAAATTCTAGCACTATTTTCACTTCCATGTATTGACACTTACAGATATGGGTGCGTGTACCTGGCCAGTGATTTCTTAGATATGGAAGTAATGAAAAGAGAGCCTACAGCTGCTTAGCTTTCATTAACATCATGTTTCCTGTCTCAGGACCACATTACACAGTGTTTCTTCTGTATTGCGAAATAGTACAGATTGAGCATCTTTTATCAGAAATGCTTGCGGCCAGAAATATTTGGGAATTTTATTATTTTTAAAAAATACCTCTATATCCATATACATACACAATGGAGATGGGACCCAAGTCTGAATACAACATTCCTTTATGTTTCCTACACCATTTGAACACATTGCCTGAAAATAATGTTTACACTGTTTTTAATGATTTTGTATGTGAAATAAATGTTATGTGCCCAAACCATCAAAAAGCAAAGGTGTTACTATTTTGGCCACTATTTGAACAATTTGGAATGTTGGGGTATTTTGGAATTTTGGATATGGGATGTTCATTCTCTACTTACAAGATGATGATATTCTCCACCAAACTCTGATAAGGGTATCAATGGACAAACTTTAAAAAGAGGTCTAATGTTTATGTGAATGTTGTCTTCACCTGTCTTCAAGAGAGTCACTAAGCTATTTTCTCATTCAGCTGGAAATTTTTTAAAAAGAATTTCTGTACATTGTACACTTTAAAACATAAAAAATACAATCTCTAGAATATTCTACATTCTTACAAAACCTTTTTGGGGGGGGGGGGGTGCGTTATATAGGTTGCAATGTTGGTAGGATCTTGGGATAAGTGAGACCTTGGGAAGAGAGTAGGTTGAAGGCATAGTGTGCAGGGTCAAAGTAATTAAGTGGGACCAAATGTTATTCTTATTTATTTGGACCTTTTTCCATCAACTATTTAAAGCACACTTGAGTACATTTTTATTTATAAACACTGAACACAGATAATAGTAGAAGAAAATTACAGATTGAATGGTCTGCCTGCAGGAATATGGTTTCCTTGCCTTAGAGTTAAAATAATTGTCGTAAATGTTAGATATGTGTGCTTTCCAGAATGGTGAGAGTATTTTATTGAATTTATTGAAATTAAAGGAACCCCGGTGGCGAAGTGCATTAAAGCGCTGAGCTGCTGAACTTGCAGACTGAAAGGTCCCAGTTTCAAACCCTGGGAGTGGCGTGAGCAACCGCTGTTAGCTCCAGCTCCTGCCAACCTAGCAGTTCGAAAACATGCCAATGTGAGTAGATCAATAGGTACCGCTCCGGCGGGAAGGTAACGGTGCTCCATGCAGTCAAGCCGGCCACATGACCTTGGAGGTGTCTACGGACAATGCCGGCTCTTCGGCTTAGAAATGGAGATGAGCACCAACCCCCAGAGTCAGACATGACTGGACTTAATGTCAGGGGAAACCTTTACCTTTACTATTGAAATTAAACACCTTATGAGACATTACTAGCATTTTTTTTTCTTTTTGGGTGGAAAATCCTATTTCTTCCTTATCACAGAATAGTAATCTATAACACCAGTGCAAGAAACTTTTTAAAGAAGTACATAGCAGCAATACAGAGACATGGGCATAAGCCATTTTTGCTAGGAGGGAAAGTGCTCTGAACCATTTGATTCTATCTTTGTTTGTGGCAACATGTTGGAGACAAGAGATGTTAAGTTTTACTGAATTCACTATTGTTGGCAGGCTCCGTTAGTAGAAACAGTTTACTGGATTATATTTGGCTGAGGAAACTGAATAAATTATAGTCTTTTTATATACATATTTTATACATATCTTCTACAACTAGCATACATACCCAGCATTGCCCCAATTTGCATTTTGTTTGAGATTCTTTTCTTCCTCCTTTTCCCTCATAAACTTTCGATTTTATCATAAAGGTCAGGTGAAGTGACCCACTTCGACTGGGTTCTGGGGAGGAAAGAGGGAGCCGTGTGGTGAATCTATCATCTTGTGCACAGCTTGCTATTATGACTTTTCCCCATCATATGGGGAAAGTGTTGCATTCTTGAGGAGTCCTCTGCTTTCTTCATTGAAGCCAGGACAACACTGAATGCCTCTTGTGTTGCCAGGGAAAGAGTCTGACGATGCTCGTATCCTGGTAGGAGGTGGCTGGGGCGGAACCACAGGATGGAGCAGTGGGGCTCCATCCCCGAAGCTGGATGCTTATTTGGAGCCATGTGACAAGGTCTTATCACCAAGGTGAAAGAAGAAAGTGCAAATGCTAGGTTGCAGTTAAATGTCAAGAAAACCAAAATCATGGCAACCAGACCGATTGACAACTGGCAAATAGAGGGAGAAAACGTGGAGGAAGTGACAGACTTTATATTTCTAGGTGCGAAGATCACTGCAGATGCAGACTGCAGCCAGGAAATCAGAAAACGTTTACTTCTTGGGAGGAGAGCAATGGCCAACCTCGATAAAATACTGAAAAGCAGAGACATTACACTGGCAATGAAGGTCCGCATAGTGAAAGCAATGGTATTCCCCATAGTAATGTATGGATGCGAAAGCTGAACCATAAGGAAGGCTGAGCGAAGGAAGATAGACGCTTTTGAACTCTGGTGCTGGAGGAAAATCCTGAAAGTGCCTTGGACCGCAAGAAGATCCAACCAGTCCATCCTCCAGGAAATAATGCCTGACTGCTCACTGGAGGGAAGGATAGTAGAGGCAAAGTTGAAGTATTTTGGTCACATCATGAGAAGACAGGAAAACTTGGAGAAGATCATGATGCTGGGGAAAATGGAAGGAAAAAGGAAGAGAGGCCAACCAAGGGCAAGATGGATGGACAGTATCCTTGAAGTGATTGGCTCGACCTTGAAGGAACTGGGGGCGGTGACAGCCGACAGGGAGCTCTGGTGTGGACTGGTCCGTGAGGTCACGAAGAGTAGAAAACGACTGAACGAGTGAGATGACGACGACAAGGTCATTGGTCCATCTCACTTTTCTTTCCTTCCTTCCTCCCTCCCTCCCTCCCTCCCTCCCTCCCTCCCTCCCTCCCTCCCTCCCTCCCTCTTCTGTACTCTTCCCTTATTCCTCTTCCCTCCCTTTTTTGTTCTTTTCTTTCTTCTTTTTCTCTTTTTCTTTCATTTCTTTCTCTATCTTTCCATCCCTCCCCTCATACCTTCCTCTTTCCTTTATTTTTTCCTCTCTGCTTCTCTTCCTTTTTTCTTCCTTTCCTTTCTTTTTCTCCTTCCTCTTTTCCTCTCATACACATGCCACCTAGCAGCAGTCAGTTTGCATTTCTCCCTTTTTTCCAGTCATGTGACCTGGAGCCACATCACATAGGGTCTTTTAGCTCAATCGTTCCATGTATATTAAGTCAAATAATGAAGGGTATGTGTGCCAAGTTTAATCCAGACCCATCAAGCCATGTAGGAGGTTTTGTGATACAAACAAACACATAAACACATACATACTTTGATTATTCTGTGCAGATGACATTAAACCTTTAAACCCTTTGTTCTAATGTTCAGGATCCATATCTGATGAGTGCACTAGGTATATCCATTTAGTCCAAGGATAGTGCATTTATCAAGATGCCAACTGTTGAAAAGGTGTCCTCTTAGATATGTTATTGTTACTCAGAAACATTTTAATCCTAAATAATATCAACATAATTTTGCTTCTATTTTAAAAGACTCCAATCTACCATGAAGTCCTCCTGCTTAAGGCTCTTGCAATTCTTTATAGAAATGCATGTATACTGAATTTTTATCTGAAAAATACTGAATTTTTATCATCAATAGAAAAACAGTCAACAGCTATGAAAATTATAATATTTCATAGTTGTAATTTACCCTATTACAAATTTGTTCTATACAAGGTTTGTAAAAATGTAATTATGAACACCCTGTGAAAACAGAATAATAGTGTCAGCACATTCATTTTATGGAAATTATTTTTAAACTAATGAAAGAAATGGGTAAAAACAGTGTTATTAGGTAGGGTTTTTTTGTATTCAAACAAATCTAAACTTATTATTTCAAAAGACCTTGGAACAAAGCTTTTCTATTATTATTTTTTACTTTTTTCTTATATTGTTTGAGAATGATTTGCTGTATTTAATTTTAATTATTTGAATTAGCACTATACAATGAATGATTAATCATGAATGTGAAAAATGCAAACAGTAGGAACATTACTGAGAAAAAAGAAAGAAAGAAGTACCATATTTACTTGACCCTAATGCTCACCTTTTTTGACTAAATTGACTTCCCAAAAGTTAGGGTGCACATTAGATTTGCATCATACTATCATCTTAGTGCTGACCCAAAGCAAAAGGGGAAGTTTCTTCGGGATTTGTACTTGGAGCTCCTATTTGAGGGACACCACCTCTAATTTAATTGATATGGCTCAATGCTATGCAAACCTGGGATTTCTAGTTTGGTGAGTCACCAGCATTCTTTGAAAGCCTCCACGATCCTATAGCATTGAGCCAGGGCAGTTAAAGTGAATTCATTCTGTAGCATAGATACACCTCAAGGTTTTATTTTCCATTGCTGAAAGCTTTGGTGTTCAATTTTTTTTTATAGAAGGAATTATCAGCATGCAGGCACTATGATGTGCTTTTTTTTTGGCCAAATTGCAAAGAGTGCACTTTTTGCTGCTGCACATTATATTCACCAGCAAATACTTTTTTTTTTTTTGCTTTCAGGATTTTGAAAATTGAGATGCACATTAGATTTTATGACAATTTGACTTGAGTAAATACTGATATATATTTTTTGAAAAAATAAACAGAGTTTTTGGATTGTCACTTTTTCTGTTTTGTTTGCATCAGCTACCTTACCTATACAGTTTACAGATTCATAGCACCAATTTAAACTGGTTGTTAAATTTCCTTCCCTCACAAATCGTGGTAACTTAGATTTTGAAAGCTGTCATTAAAGGCCTAGTCAGACGTTTGGATGAGAATATTATCATGTCTTTCTTATAAAAACTTGATTCCACCCAGAATACAGCATTTTCCATCACGCTCCACATTGCTCTGACCCACCTGGAAGGATGGGGAAACTATGTGAGGATCCTTTTTGAAGACTTTAGTTCTGTGTTTAACACAATCTTCCCACTGTCTAAATTCATGGATCTTGGATTACAAATATAACCCCACATATTCTCCTTGCAAGCCCTTGTAAATAGAGCTACAATTCAATCAGTACTAAATGAAGAGGTAAAATGCCCAGAACACTCTATTTTCCAGTTTCCCAAAATAAATTAAAATATGTGAATTTGGCAAGGGAAGGGAGAACAAGTAGGATTGTTGTGGGGCCAGGGAAGAAGAACAGAAGAATGAGGAGCAAAATAGATGGGTATAAAACTTAAAATAAGTGTAAAGTAAAACCCTAGGAATGATGAAGTTAAATAGCTCAGTGATCTATAGCAATTTCTTCAGTCTGTCTCCAGTTCATGATTCTAGGTTAAGGAGCACCTGCAGATTTTCCCAGACTTTGTTCCACCTTGTTTATGAAGCTATTGCTGAATGAACAGATTATGGCGGCTGCTTTTTCATCTTCCTTGGATGGCAGTTTATCACTCCCCCTTTTTCTGTAGTCCTCTTCATTAGCTCCTCATAATTCCCAGGAAGAAACTACCCCTTTTTAAAATAGCTCTCAAGGGCACTATGCTCAACCAGGGGCCTGACAAGACATTTGCAGAAGGTGACATATAAATGCCTATATACATTCAGTGGAAATAAGGATGAACAGATTGGATTCTAAGGCCATAGTTTATTATTTTGAATATACTGTTCTGGTAGAACTGTCAATTAACTGGGGGGGAGTGAGAAAGAGAACGTGAACTAGGCATGCTTGAGGTGGCTGTTGAAAAGCTGAGTGACTAGAGTGTACAACCCAGCATCAAAAGCTACAGAAGTTGAAAGACATCTGGCTTGGACATATTTTTATATGATTGTTCGTCATGGATTTTAACCAACATCCCTCCAGAGAGATTAAATAGCTTAACTGCCAGATGCTGCAGACTGGCATTTGGCATATGTAGAGTTGATAAAGTTAACAACTTCAAAGTGATCAGAAAGGACTGCAAATGTTCCCAGTCACCACAATCAAAGCAAGAATTTCTAAATTTTCATGAGTAAAACAAATGAGATTTAACTTCAATAAACTAAATGTTACGTTCCTGGAATTTCTTTATTGACTCAAGCCCCTTTCACTTGATAGGAATAACAGCATTATAGCAGAATAGGGATGATAATAATAATAATAATAATAATAATAATAATAATAATAATAATAATAATGATGATGATGATGATGATGATGATGCACATGTGGTTGGTCTCATCGCTCCAAGGATCTTGTCAATGTCATCAGGCCGAACAAGTCAAAACGAATCCATCAAAGTTGACTCAACAGATGCTGTAGGTACCTCAACTGGAACTGTATCAAAGTTGGCGTCCAAGTCAGAGCGTAATCGAGTGACTTTATCTTCAAAATGATGCGCGAACTCGCTACATCAAGTGACTGGGTTGTCCTGGGGCTCCCCCCCTTGTAAGGATGAAGGAGCTCCCGGACAACCCAGAACAACTCTGCTGATCTATTTGTTGCAGACGCGATGCAGGCAGTTGAGAAAGCTTTTCTGGTTGCCTGCAATGCCATGGAGTAGGCCTTAATAGAGGCTCTAGCCCATGTTCAGTCGATGTCGCACTGAATCTTCTGCCACACACACTCTAGTCCCTGTCTCGCCTGCTTCATCAAAGCCAGCTCCTCGGAGAACCAAGTGCAGAGTGCAGATCGTTTGGGGGCGATCGTGTCAAGAGCCCTGGCCATCTCAGTGTTATAGAGTTCGACCAGGATCTCAACAGGATCATCAGCCGCCATGACAGGAAGTTCCCCAAGAGACATCAGGAATCCATCCGGATCTATAAGTCTCCTGGAGCGGACCATCTTAATCGGTCTGCCACCCCTGCAGAGGTTTTGGGTGATGGTAAGTCTAACACTAACCAGATGATGGTTGGTCCATGACAATGGATGTTTTGATCTTCCACACCAACATCTTCCCCATTCATCACAAATACTAGGTCTAAAGTATGTCCAGCCTTTTAATACCATTTTCCTTCAGTGCCTTAATTATATTCCTAAATGTCTTGTCCTTATTTTCCAATGTTTCTAATGGGAAAGGGTCAATTTTATTTATTTGTAATTTAGTTTGCCATTTTTTCCAGATTGACAACATTGTTAAGCAAGGGCCTGCTTTTATGTTCTTTAGGTCTTTTATATCTATTCTCTCTCCCATTGACGTTCCCTTTAGCCAATTATTTGCTTTCATTTCTATTTGCACCCATTTTTTTGACCCTTCCAATTCGAATTCTAGTAATCTCACTAGTTGACTTGCCTCATAGTATAATCCCAATGAGGGAGCCCCCCATCCACCCAATTCTTGTTTACTATAATATAAGAAGTTAGCAATTCTGTTTTTGTTTCCTCCCACTACCCATTTTTTTGAAAGAGTTATCCCATTTCTTCAACAAATTGATAGGGATATTCACTGGGAGGGTTTGGAACAAGAATAAAAACTTGGGCAAGATCTTCATCAGGTAAATTTTTAGCCTTGAGGAGATATCTCAAAATTTCTTTCCCCATGAAATGATTTGTTTGCTCATATTTTTCCATAAATGATTGTAGTTCATTGGTATAATATTATTAATATTTTTGGTATATCTACTCCCAGGTATTTCATCTTCTTATTCCCCAGTTTTATTCCCATGATGTTTTGAACTTTCTTAAGTTCTTCCAATGTTAGATTTTTATGTAGAATCTCTGATTTCCCTAAATTAATTGTGAGGCCCGAAGTTTTACCAAAATCCTTAACTGTTCTGACTATTGATTGTAGTGACTCCTCCACCTCCCCTAAAATTATCATAACATCATCAGCGTTATGGACCCCAATGGAGAAATATTAAAGTGGGATAAAATAAAAGATAAATGTGGCCAAGGAAACTGGATAGCATGGTTAGGTTTGTTCAGTAAAGCCCAGGCCATGAAAAGAAGAGAACCAGGTGAAACCCCCCTGGATAGAATAATTAGAAGGAAATTAGAAACAGATAAAGGAATGATTGGGCTATGGTATGATGTACTAATTATCTTAACTTATAATACGAAAGAAACTCTTACAGAGATCTGGAAACAGGAAAAAAAACTTTACTGAGAAACTAATTGGGTCATGGATCAATAATATTCATAAAATTAATCATATAAGGATCAAAGAAACACAAAGGAAAATAACCACAAAATGGTATAGAACCCCCTTACAATTGGCTCATATAATGGGAAGTACCTCGAACAAATGTTGGCATAAATGTGGGGGAATAGGTTCATTCTCCCACATGTGGTGGGACTGCAGAAAAATTCAAATCTTTTATAGCAAAATAAGAAAAGAAATGGAAGAAATAATAGGGAAAGAATTAATATGGGACAAAGCCAGATTTATGTCCCTCACAATAAAGGTAAGGGAAGATAACAATAATTGGACCAAGATTCTAAAATATATGATAGCCGCAATACAAGCCACAATAGCCCGAGGATGGAGGGATGAGACAAAATGGAACGTAGAAATTTGGTGGTCTTATATTGTGATGACTCATGGGCCATGTAGTCCCGTTCCTAGCGCTGCTGAGACAGATGAAGAGGAAAACTTGGGTTTTCCACCGTTTCAGCCAGAATTGGAACTTTCCCAGCCAGAATTGGAGCCCTTGCACCTGCAGAAGGTTTGTCTTCCAGAAATCTGCCAAACAAGCCCTGAGTCAGAATCTCCCCCATTTTCTCGCCGTAGTTATTATCAACAACAAAAAGGAGTTCAACAGGCTAATCGCAGAAGCCTGAGAATCGCAGCCAGGCATTCAGCTGATTAAGTCTGCTTTCATGAGAAACTTTAAGGAGTCATGCATCTGGACGCAGAGACTGACTTTCGGTTCTGGTTCCCCAGAGAAGTGTTCTTTGGTGGGAAAACGAGACCCTATTTAGGTTCCTTGCCCCGTAGGGATCTTGCGGAGTCAATTCGTCAGCAACTGGAGTAGGTTGTGTGTGGACAGCGCTACTCCCGCTTCCAAGCCTTCGTTCCCGTTTCCAGCCTTGTTTTGCTCCACGGACCTTGCCTTGCTTCCTAGGACTCAGCCTTGCTTTCCAGGACCTTGCCAAGTATTTACCACGGATTTTGTCCCTGTTCCTCGTTCCTTGTTGCCTTGTATCAAGCCTTGTGTTTCAAGAATCAAGTTACTTCCTAGCCTTGCTTAAGTTTCATGGACTAAAGGACCTTGTCAGCTCCCCTCACTTTGCTTGGCAAAGTGAGTGTTTCGGTTATTGGATTACAACTTTGGACCTTACTATTTCATATTGGACATTGTTTCTTTGGACTAATTTTGACCTTTCCTGAAAGATCTACTTCTGAACTATTTCCTACACTTGCTTTTATTAACTTTATATATTTCCTTAATAAAAATATTAGATAGATTCTGGCCTCTGTGTATGGTTATTGGTGCTCTGCAGCCTGGGTCGTGACAGTTTGACTCCGCCACCCTAAGCACCAATTAACCTAGGCCAGAATGTCTACCGGAGCCGGACCGGGTGGCCAGCCGCTCAGCTACACCATCGACAAGGATGAAGTGGACCGAATCCGTGATAAGCTCAATGCGCAGGAGGGAGAAATAAGGGGCCTGAAGGAACGCGGGGTCCGTCTCCCGGCCTTGGCGTTGCCGACCAAGTTTTCTGGAGAAGCTTCTAAGGTTCATGTTTTCCGTCGCCAATGCCAGGCTTATATAGAGGCCCGTAATGCCGAGTTTCCCCAAGAAGACATCAAGGTGGCGTGGATTTACAGTCTCCTAGACGGGCCAGCGGCCAACTGGGCGACGGCACTGTTCGACCAAGTCTCCCCACATCTGAGATCAGCGCAACACTTCTTGGATCACATTAAGGCGACTTGGGGGATCGAGGACAATTTGGAGGCGGCCGGCCATAAACTCCGGCGCCTCTCCCAAGGGGACAGACCCTTGTCCCAGTACATAGCCGAGTTCCGAGTGCTGGCCCATAACACCGGCTGGAACGACATAGCCCTCAGAGGACAGTTTCGGGAGGGTCTCAACATCGAGATGCTGGAGGAAATCTCCAAGGTGGATCCCCCACACTCTCTTGAAGGACTCATTGAGCAATGTTTATGAGCTGAAGTCATGCTTGCCAATAGAAAGCAATGGATCCGAGGCCAGAGCGGTAGGGCTGGAGCGAAACCTTCCGCTCCCACCGGCATCCAGCCGCGTCCAGTGTGGAGACCCCCGCCACCAGCCCCATACCCCAGAGGGAGCGAGGAGGTGCCGATGCAGCTGGGCAATGTACGTCCCAGGTTAGATGTTGCCGAGAAGGCCCGCTGCCAACGCCTAAATCTCTGTTGGTACTGCGGAAACGGGGGCCACTTTGCAAGAGAGTGTCCAGCCAAAGGAAAGCCCGCCGCCCGTCTGGCGGCGGCGTCCTCCACGGAGACGAAGACGTCTGAGGCGGCTGGCGCGAAGCCGGCGGGGGAAGCCAGCGACCGGGCGTAGAGAGGCTCGCCAACCCGGTCAAAAACCCCACCCAAGAGCCGCCAACCGGGGTCCTATTTCTCCTAGTGGTCACCCTGTGGTCAGCGAAAAAAGGACCCGTCATGATCCATGCCATGATAGACTCAGGAGCCACGAACAATTTCATTGATAGAGAGTATGCCGACTCTCTAGGATTACAATATCACGATTTCAAGAACGCCCGTGTGGTACAGGCCATAGATGGCCGCCCCCTCAAGACAGGTCCAGTAAGCCAATGGTCAGAACCCACCAGAATGTGGATAAGGGAACACATGGAAGAGATTTCCTTCTTTGTTACCGAGGTTCCCCATTTCCCTGTGATTTTGGGAATTCCATGGCTGACCCTCCACGACCCAAACATCTCCTGGTCCAACAGAGAACTGCAGTTTGCTTCAAAATATTGCCAAAACCATTGTCTTGTAGCCAAGGTCTGCCATACCACAGACGCTGAACCCATCATCACTTTGCCCAAGAAATACTCAGACTTTTGGGATGTATTCAGTGAAAAAGAAGCCGAGAGACTACCCCCGCATAGACCTTATGACTGTGCCATTGACTTGGTGGAGGGGGCCCCAATCCCGCGAGGGCACCTCTACTCCCTGACTGAACCAGAGCAAGAAGCTCTCAGGGAGTTCTTAGAGACAAACCTCCGCAAGGGGTTCATCAGACCCTCTCAATCCCCAGCCGCTTCCCCAGTGATGTTTGTAAAGAAGAAGTCAGGGGACCTACGCTTGGTGGTGGACTATAGGGCATTGAACAATATCACTAAGCGAAACCGATATCCCCTGCCTTTGATCTTGGACCTCTTAGACCGGCTTCGAGGGGCCAAGGTTTATACCAAACTGGATCTTCGAGGAGCTTACAATCTAGTTCGCATCAGGGAAGGGGACGAGTGGAAGACCGCCTTCCAGACTAAATTCGGTTTATTCGAGTCCCGGGTCATGAATTACGGTTTATGTGGAGCTCCCGCAACGTTCCAGCATTTTGTCAATGACATCTTTCAGGATTATCTAGACCGGTTCTTGATTATCTACTTGGACGATTTTTTGGTGTTTTCTAGATCACAATCAGAACATGAGAACCACGTCAGAATGGTGTTACAACGATTGCGGGACCACGGACTTTATGCCAAGCTGGAAAAATGCGCTTTTGATCTACAAGAGGTAGATTTCCTGGGATACCGTGTCTCGCCACTAGGGCTCACCATGGACCCGGCGAAGGTTTCAGCAGTATTGGAATGGCGGGCGCCAACCAACAAGAAAGAGGTGCAACGTTTCTTGGGGTTCGCGAACTACTACCGCAAGTTCATCCCAGACTTTGCCCGCTGGTCTGATCCAATCACCAGCTGCATCCGTGGAAAACAGCCTTTCCGCTGGACGGAGCAAGCAGAGAAAGGATTCCAGCAACTAAAGAAATTATTCACGTCCCAGCCAATCCTTCAGCACCCAGATCCTGAAACCCCTTTTGTCGTGCAGGCGGACGCCTCCGATGTGGCAATTGGGGCTGTACTCCTACAACCAGTGGGAGATCATCTCCACCCTTGTGCCTTCTACTCCCGTCAACTAACCGCACCAGAGAGAAATTACACTATTTGGGAAAAGGAACTTTTGGCCATAAAGGCAGCCTTTGAAACTTGGAGACATTGGTTAGAAGGGGCCAAATTTCCCATTGAGGTCCATACTGACCATCGGAATCTAGAGCATCTAAGAACTGCCCGCAAGCTAAATCAGAGGCAACAACGCTGGGCTTTATTCTTTGAACGTTTTAACTTCCAAATCCATTATGTAACCCCAGCCCAGACCAAGCAAGCAGATGCTCTGTCACGGAAACCGGAATATGCTGCAGGGGGCAAAGAGACCATTGAGTCCCAACTGCTGCAGCCCGAGAACTTTGCCACGCTCACAGTGGGAAACACCAAATCCACTCCAATTGAATCAACTCCCTCTACTCCAGGGCCCCTTTGTGCTCAGGAAATCAGGGCTAGTCAGCAAGCAGATGCCTGGGCTCAGGACCAACTTCGCCAAGGACTACATTTCCCCTTTTCGCTTAAGGATGGGTTACTTTGCTATAGAAATCATGTCTACATCCCTCCAGGACCGGGCAGGGAAAAAGCACTTCGTCTGTGTCATGACTGCAAGCCAGCAGGGCATTTTGGACTATTTAAAACCATGCATTTGATCCTAAGAGATTTCTGGTGGCCTAAGATCCGCAAGGATGTGGAAAAATATGTTAATACCTGCCCAGTATGCCAGCGCTCCAAGACAAGAAGGGAAAAGCCCTCAGGGCTTCTGCATCCCCTTCCTACCCCATCTCGCCCATGGGAAATAATCTCTGCGGATTTCATCACTGATCTACCACCTTCCTGTGGATTCACCACGATCCTAGTGGTGGTGGACCTTTTTACCAAGTTAGCCCATTTCATTCCCTGCGCTGGCCTCCCCACGGCCAAAGAGACTGCAGATTTATTCCTTCAACATGTTTTCAGATTGCATGGGTTGCCCAAGAGTTTGGTCACAGACCGTGGGTCCCAATTCACCTCTCGTTTCTGGAAAGCACTACAAAAACTATTGGGCATAGACTCTCGTTTATCTTCGGCTCACCATCCCCAAACGGATGGGCAAACTGAGCGCACCAATGCCACTTTGGAACAATACCTTCGCTGTTATGTGAGCTACCAGCAGGACAATTGGGCTTCCCTGTTACCGCTGTCAGAGTTTGCCTATAACAATGGTGTCCAGGCTTCAGCTAAAGAAACCCCGTTCTTTGCAAACTACGGCTTCCATCCACGTTTCTTTCCTTCTGTCATTGAAACCTCAGAAGTTCCCGCAGCAGAGGACTGGCTGCAGGAACTCACAGCGGTGCAACAACTTTTGCTCCAGCAACTAGACCAAGCCAAGGAGGACTATAAACGCCACGCTGACAATCATCGCCAGCCGGGCCCCGAAATCAAGGTAGGAGACCGAGTTCTTCTGTCCACTCGTTTTTTGCCCTCCCATCGCCCTTGCCGGAAGTTAGATGCCCGTTTCATTGGCCCCTATCCAGTGGTGGCGCAACTTAACCCCGTGACTTTCAAACTTCAACTCCCGCGCTCTATGCGCATTCATCCAGTGTTTCATCGCTCTCTGCTCCTTCCGGCGGATGGTGTGCGCCCTGATGTAGTCCGGCCGGCCCCCACTTCTATTTTGGTGGAGGGGGAGGAGGAATTCGAGGTTCAGGACATTTTGGATTCTCGCTTTCACCGCCGCCGCCTTCAATATCTCATTGACTGGGTGGGTTTTGGTCCCGAGGAACGCTCTTGGGAAGACGCTTCCACAGTCCATGCCCCCGATTTAACCCGCCGCTTCCATCAGACCTATCCCGCCAAGCCGCGGCCTCGCGCCTCGGGGAGAGAGTCCCATTTTGAGAGGGGGCTTGAGGAGGGGGATAGTGTGATGACTCATGGGCCATGTAGTCCCGTTCCTAGCGCTGCTGAGACAGATGAAGAGGAAAACTTGGGTTTTCCACCGTTTCAGCCAGAATTGGAACTTTCCCAGCCAGAATTGGAGCCCTTGCACCTGCAGGAGGTTTGTCTTCCAGAAATCTGCCAAACAAGCCCTGAGTCAGAATCTCCCCCCATTTTCTCGCCGTAGTTATTATCAACAACAAAAAGGAGTTCAACAGGCTAATCGCAGAAGCCTGAGAATCGCAGCCAGGCATTCAGCTGATTAAGTCTGCTTTCATGAGAAACTTTAAGGAGTCATGCATCTGGACGCAGAGATTGACTTTCGGTTCTGGTTCCCCAGAGAAGTGTTCTTTGGTGGGAAAACGAGACCCTATTTAGGTTCCTTGCCCCGTAGGGATCTTGCGGAGTCAATTCGTCAGCAACTGGAGTAGGTTGTGTGTGGACAGCGCTACTCCCGCTTCCAAGCCTTCGTTCCTGTTTCCAAGCCTTCGTTCCCGTTTCCAGCCTTGTTTTGCTCCACGGACCTTGCCTTGCTTCCTAGGACTCAGCCTTGCTTTCCAGGACCTTGCCAAGTATTTACCACGGATTTTGTCCCTGTTCCTCGTTCCTTGTTGCCTTGTATCAAGCCTTGTGTTTCAAGAATCAAGTTACTTCCTAGCCTTGCTTACGTTTCATGGACTAAAGGACCTTGTCAGCTCCCCTCACTTTGCTTGGCAAAGTGAGTGTTTCGGTTATTGGATTACAACTTTGGACCTTACTATTTCATATTGGACATTGTTTCTTTGGACTAATTTTGACCTTTCCTGAAAGATCTACTTCTGAACTATTTCCTACACTTGCTTTTATTAACTTTATATAATTCCTTAATAAAAATATTAGATAGATTCTGGCCTCTGTGTATGGTTATTGGTGCTCTGCAGCCTGGGTCGTGACATATATATCAGAATATATAATCAATGATTTCATTAATCAAAGGAAAAGAAAATATACAAATTGTCTAAAAGAACCTGACTGGTTCAGGAAATGGTCAGTCCTAATTAACAAAATAGATGGAGATGAAAGATACACCACCTTGAACCAGGCGTTCCACACAGTTAAAATGATACAATGATAATATATTGAATTGCTGTTCCAGGGGGGAGGGGGAACGGGGGAGGGGAGGGGGTGGGTGTTACATTCCAAAGGATCGTTTAAAATGTCATTTAAGCATTACTTACTTTTGGTATTATGTATATTGAAATAAGACATGCATCGCTTAAATTTTGTTAATTGTTGGAATGTAATAAAAATTTTTAAAAAAGTATGTCCAGCCTGATGAGTGGGACCAGATATCACTTGGGACAGTCCCATGGTCGTCATGGAAACCATGAAGTCCTGAGTTGCAGATAAGGTGGCGTCCGCATGGATGTTGAAATCTCCTAGGACAACAAGTCGCTGAGAGACCAACACCAGGCCAGACACCACCTCAGCAAGCTCAGGCAGGGAGACTGCTGTGTGGTGGGGTGGACAGTACACAAGCAGAATCCCCAAACTCTCCCAGTTCCCCACCCTCAGGTGGACACACTCAAACCCTGTTAATTGAAGAACAGGGCATCTGGTCCGGGGGATGGATTCCTGATAGACTACTGCCACCCCACCTCCCCGCCCCCCAGATCTGGCTTGCTGATGCACCCTGTAGCCTGGTGGACAGAGCTGGGTAAGATTAACTCCCCCCAGCCCGTCCAACCAGGTTTCAGTAATGCAGGTCAGGTCTGCCTTTTTATCCAAGATCAAATCCTTTATTACCGCTGCTTTACCATTGACAGACCTGGCATTTAACAGCAAGACCTTGAACCCGGGGGGGTCTGTCATGGAGGCTACCTGTCCTATCTTTCCTCAGGGTCGCAAGGACTTTGCACTTCTCCCTGGGCTGATGGTATTGACCGCAACCTCCCCTCCCCCTCACTACCTCGATGCCCACTCCCCAACCCCAGTCATCTCCCCCCCAAGTCGCCCAGAACAGGAGAGCAGTCAGAAGGGGCTAGTCAGCTCTTTAAGCCCAAACGATCAAAGGAAAACCCAACCTGAGGGATTCCTAAAGGGGGGGGGGGTCTTGAGAGGGGGAAAGGAGGAAATTAATTGAAATGTTTGAAGGGGAACTAAAAAGAGGAGGCATATAAAAATTAATACAGCAATTTTCCTGGGTAGGGACTTGGGCCAAATGAGGGGTGATTGGAGCTTTATCTGATATCTCTGAAGAGGATTCTAAAAATGCTAAACTAGAGGTCGGGATAGAAGACCTTGGGGTGATATTTAAGCTAGTTTTTATCTGTGGGGCTGGTCTCAAACCTGTAAGCAGAGGTTGAACCACCGGGTCTTATAAGATCCTCCTAATATAAATACCCCAATGATTTAATCTCCAATTGTGTGTCAATACCTCTTCAAATATTGAGTGGTCTTCAAAAGTAATAAACGAAGGGTATGGTATTTACATTGATATTCCCTGTGAAGGCAGTCCATAGTATTAATCTTAATTTCCATAGGATGTTTATTTAGGATCTGGCCCAAGGACATCTTTACTGCTCTCCAAGAACACCATCTACCTTTATTTAATTGAGAATCAACAACTTCGAATACTAACTTATCAGATTACAAGACCTGGTTGTTGCTGATGTAAAAAAACTGGTTCTTGACCATAGAATCATAGAATAGTAGAGTTGGAAGAGACCTCATGGGCCATCTAGTCCAACCCCCCGCTAAGAAGCAGGAAATCGCATTCAAAGCACCCCCGACAGATGGCCATCCAGCCTCTGCTTAAAAGCCTCCAAAGAAGGAGCCTCCACCACAGCCCGGGGGAGAGAGTTCCACAGCTCTCACAGTGAGGAAGTTCTTCCTGATGTTCAGGTGGAATCTCCTTTCCTGTAGTTTGAAGCCATTGTTCCACATCCTAGTCTGCAGGGCAGCAGAAAACAAGCTTGCTCCCTCCTCCCTATGACTTCCCCTCACATATTTATACATGGCTATCATGTCTCCTCTCAGCCTTCTCTTCTGCAGGCTAAACATGCCCAACTCTTTAAGCCGCTCCTGATAGGGCTTGTTCTCCAGACCCTTATTCATTTTAGTCGCCCTCCTCTGGACGCTTTCCAGCTTGTCAACATCTCCCTTCAACTGTGGTGCCCAAAATTGGACACAGTATTCCAGGTGTGGTCTGACCAAGGCAGAATAGAGGGGGAGCATGACTTCCCTGGATCTAGATGCTATACACCTGTTTATGCAGGCCAGAATCCCGTTGGCTTTTTTAGCTGCCACATCACATTGTTGGCTCATGTTTAACTTGTTGTCCACGAGGACTCCAAGGTCTTTTTCACACGTACTGCTGTCAAGCCAGCGTCCCCCATTCTGTATCTTTGCTGAATTGAAGATATATTAGTGGATTCCTTATATAGAGGGTCCCCAGTACTCTGTCTTTAGTTCTTCCTAAGCGAATTCTCATCAAAATGTGAACCTCCCTCATTCCCTCTTTCCCAAGATGGCTCCAAATCAACATCTTTTTTTTATCCTGCAACTCTAGTCACTTTCCCTCCCCTTCTCCCCATCTGACGGGCTCATTCTTTCAGTAAAACCTGAGATCACCTCATCGTCTTCATTTTGTGTGGAAAAGGTCTGAATCAGATGCTTTATGATTAAGGACATACCGGAAACAAGAAGGTATACCCACATAAGAGAACATGGATGCATTTCCATGCAAGATTTTGGCATTCTGGAACAACACAGTAACAACAGTTGTCTATTGAATAAGTACTAATAACATTTTAGATCCTCTGAAGATGCTAGCCATAGATGCAGTTGGAACATCAGGAGAAAATGCTGTTAGAAAACAGCTATACAGCCTGGAAACCACAAAACACTCCAGTGATTCTGGCCATAAAAGCCTTCAATAATTCAAATTTTTATTTCTTAAGGACAACTTTAGGTCCCATCCCACCCCTCCTCATGGGCTACAACAACTATTCCTCTAGAAAACGGCACATCATTGTAAATCATAAATAGTTACAATTAATTCTATATTGACATGGAATATATAGAATAAATTCTGCACTTATATGACAGAAGATCATCCACTCAATTTATAGTGGCTTTACTACATCAAAAATCTGAAAAGGGCCATATAACACATACAGCCCTCTCTCACACATGCATTCCTTGTTGCTGTGTGCCTTCAAGTCATTTCTCACTTATGACAACCTTAAGACAGGGTTTTCTTGCCAGATTTATTCAGAAGGGCTTAGCAACAGTTTTCCTCTGAGACTGAGGCTCCTTCTACACAGCCATGTAATCTGGATCAGAATGTGAATTAATGAGATCCAGTTTGCTTCGGCATGTCTACAAAGTCACCCCACAAACTGGCTGGAAGATGGGACAGTGGCCACAGATATCAACTTTTTTTCTATCAAAAACCACCTAGAGATGAAGCAGACCTCTTGCACATTTTGTAAAATAGTGCTGGTCTTGTACAGTATCTACAATAGCTAATCCACAAAAATGATCCAGAGCACTTTTCCTATTAATGGGTTATTAAAATCTGTCAGGAAATTAGTCAGTGTCATGGACCTTTTTTGTGTTGGTTAAACAAATGTCTCACAACTGGTTTTTCTTTTAAAAACACATTTTATTAAACATTTTCAAATACATCAAAGAAAGAGGAAAAGTTATAGACAAGAGAGTGCATAAATAAAGAATTCACATTGACTTCCAAGTTTCTTGTTATCCATCTTACTATATAATACCTTGTACCAAAATTCTGCAAGTGTCCTTGAACCGCTTACAACTTTGCTTCTTGCCTACTGCCCTTTAATTCCTGTAATATGAGACTTTTCTTGACTCTGCAGCCCACCTCAGCAAGGTTGACACAAGATAGTCCAAGAAATGTTTGGCAGAAAGTACTCAGTCAGGAATCTCATGTTGCTAGCAAACAGGAATCTCTTAAGACTGGTATCTCATACACATGAGGCATAAAGATGTTGCAATATTCTCATAGTTTTCATCAGGAAGGTGTTTTCTTATTTACCCTTTCCGAAGTGAGGGATAAAGACTTTCTTAAAAGACAGTGGCTGACATGCAAAGTATCATTTGGGTTCCCATCCCACTTTTTAGCACAATATGGGCAGACTTCATTTTAGTCACTTGTGGCACATATAAAGCCAGAAATAGAATAGAAATAATAAAACGGAAGCACAGGTAGAATGCCAGCTCATTTATACCAGTTCATCTCACTCAGTTCCAATACTTTCTCAGCTGCTGAATAGATTGATAGGGATTGTTTGGCTTTTTCCAGAGATGGCTGACCTTTCACCACTACACATTAGCCTCCAGCTCATCCAGCTTCTGTGGCCTTTCGAGGCCCATGGACTTTCTCGAGTTTGTTGGACCTTCAGTGTTCTGAGCCTCAGGAAAATCCTTCAGTGGAGCTCTCCTTATCACAGAGCAATTACTAGATTCCTTTCGACTTTGTTGAAATTCAGAGATGGAACTTACTGCAAAGGTTAAGGAGTCAAAAAATCAGATTAAATCTTGTTTTCAATCAGTCCTTCTGACTTTAATTTCCACCCAGGGATTCACCTACTCAGGAAGCATGACACTAGCTGACAGCAGTGTCAATCTGTTAAAGGGAATTCATTTAATATGTACCAAAAGGATCAAAACATGTCTAGAATGGATCATCTCTGTCTAGATTCCAAAAAAAGATGTTGGAATTGGGAAGACAATGCATTTTAATTATAGCGATTGTCCTTCCTAAAAATATGCAAAATCTCCATTGTACAATTCAATGCATGATATGTGTCATTTAAAATGTAAAGGATGATTTCATCCATTTAGACAAAAACCCTATTGATAGGCCCGACTAGATTGTATCAATTGAATCATTTTGATTTCCTTATGTGCTGATCCACCATTCAACCATTGAGTCCAACAGGATTCCAGCAATTTAAACCATTATCATTTAATTCTTTAGAAAACCATTTCTTTTTTCAGAATAGTTTCAGTGGGGAATAATAATTTGGAAGCATTCTCACAGAGGGAATTGTTAAGTATTTATTGATTTATTTTACTGGTTAAAAATTAATACATGTGGGTGTTTTCATTGTACAATTATTTCACCCCCTCCAACATTTAAAAAATGAAAACAAAGGAAGATATGGCCAAGAAACATCAGGGTGTGGTTAAGTGGCAAAAGTTATTTATGAGGAAGTGCACAAGAAGATGAGAGGACAAGGAGATGGGAGGAAAACAGAATAATTGGGACATTTATTCTGTCCCAGGTTTGACAATTTGACAATTAAAGATTAATTGGAACTATCTCTACCACATCAAGACAGTTGGATCACATCTCTACCACATCAAGACAGTTGCTATTTCTCTGGCATTTTCCAGCCTCTTCTGGTTTTCCAGAGGAACATGTCACAATCAAACTCCCGCCATGTGAAACTTTGTGAGTTCACATGTATGCAATATGGCGGCTTCAGAGTGACTGACAAATAGAATGGAAAATATATATAACTTCTGCCAAGTAGCAATAATAAGGGAAATTCAAAAACACAGCCCACCAAAATTCTAAAATACCCTGAGACTGAGGCACAAAATTGACAATTTATTCATGAGGCAAAAAAGATCTGAAAATCCATCAGATTTTCTAGCATTCTGAAATTAGTTTCATAATTTGAAACCAATTTATTAACAAATCACATTGCACTTGTCTTTGCCAACATTTGAAGTACATTTCAATTTACAGCTGGCCCTCCACATTTGTGTGCTTTGCATTCACAAATTAATTATTCACAGACTGCCATACTTCCTTCTGAGGCTCAAGGCCACTGCATGCAAATTCATGGGCTGTACGGTGGGTGGAGAAGCATTCAGAACAGGCTTCACATGAGCCACATTGATCTCAGTGCTTGAAGTTAAAGGATGCTACTTCAGACTACTCTACATTTTCTGCCATGACCAGCTACAAAAACTACTATACAGTTTGCTAACACACCGATTGCTCAATTGTATGCCTGGGTTCTTCCTTAATCTACTTCAACTCTCATTTTCCTTTCCTGGTCCTTCTCTGCTGTGCCAAAAACATTTTCATTATTTTGGAGAAATACCATGTATATTCCCCTCCTTATGACCCTGGCAAATCCAAAATATATTCAACCAGGCAATCCCAACATCTCAGACATTACATAGTGCCATGCTTTAAAATAAATGCAAATTGAAACATTTGTCTACCTCAGTGTTTCTTAAACTCTGCTCCTCCAGATGCTTTGGACTTCGGCTTCCACAATTCTTAACAGCTGGTAAAATGGCTGCAATTTCAGTCCAAAACACCTGAAGGAGCAGAGTATGAGAAACACTGGTCTACCCTGTACATTCCAAACTAGGCAGCACCGATAATATAATAAATACAAGAGCCAATGAGAAATATTTTAAAGAACTTTACTTAGCTAAATAATTTAATTCTAATACTTGCTGCCCCTTGAATCTGAGCTAACCATTCAGATTTAGAACATTTTCAACATTTGCTATAATGTACATGAGTATCTATCCAAGAGATCATATTGCCATTATTAACTCCTTCTACTAATGGCAGATGGGAATATGCAGGACATTACAGATCCAACTAAAACCAATCAGTGTATATGCAGTGGTCATATTTAAAAGGTATGATTTTTGCCTGCAATTCCTAGTAAAACATTGGTATGCACATGGGAGTTTGATTAGGAATGCAACAAAACACTCAGGCACACAGGATGCTGTCTTATACAATAGGCTGTTGGTTCAACTCACTCAAGGGTACTCAAAGTGTGCTACAGGGAGCTCTTGCTGCTCCATGAAGCATACTGAGGGACTCTGCCGTTTCCCTGCTCCTCTCTCCTCCTCCCACTTCTCCACCTGCCTCCTCCCCCTCCAAGCTTTCCCTCCGCTTTCACGCTCTCCTGCATCCCTTGCCTTTTTTCCTAGCCCTCCTCACCACTCAGATCCTTTCCTCCTTGCCTTGCTTGCTTCCAAAACCCTATTTCCATCCCACTGCCCAGGTGGTGCTTTGATTGTGCTTTTCCTGCATGGCAGAAGTGGGTTGGATTGGATAGTCCATGGGGTTTTCCACTTAAATACTGTTAAGTTTATTTTGGTCAAAAGGTTTGCCCATGCCTGATATATATACATTATGCTCTCTCTTATCACATTTTGGGGGCTCCACAAGAAACTTTTGCTTCAAAAAAGGCTCCATGGCTGAAACAGTTTGAGAACCCCTGATCTAGAATAATAATGTTCCACTGAATGGCAATAGTTAACTTAGTGTTCATGTGGCCCGCCCTGGTTTTTATTGCTTTTTCTGAATTTTGGGTTGTAATGTATGTTATTATTTATTGTATTGTTAAATTGTGTTATGATGTGTTGTTTTATATTTTGTTATATTGTATGGTTCTGGGCATGGCCCCATGTAAGCCGCCCCGAGTCCCCGTTGGGGAGATGGTGGCGGGGTATAAATAAAGTTTTATTATTATTATTATTATTATTATTATTATTATTAGTTATCCAACATTTCTGATAAAAATGGTTTTGGCTGGATATGACAGTATCTTGGCGTGTCTCCCATGGATCTCTAGCCCTGAATTGAATAGAGTGTATGTATTTGGCTTCAAAAAAGCTAATTATATCCTGATCAATGCACTTTTAATTTCAGGCTATGCTCATTGTATGGCTTCCACTTGCTTGACCATATCATTGTTATTGAAATGAATCAAGATGAGATAATATTATCCTACTACTAAAGTTCATAAACTGTGATCCAAAGGCCTACACAGGGCAGTGTCTATGATACTTTGGAACCTGTAAAGTTTGTTTCATGTAAGCCTGTATTATTGGATCATAGTCATAAAGTCCCGATAGATTATGGAATGTCATAGTTTAATATAGTAATTGGCATGGGGACATTAGACTTCATTATGAAATATTTTCAGTGAAATTTATACAAAGAGAGCTACCATCTGTGCCCTAGGAAGTTACTCTTTTAACTCTCATTGATTGAGTTGTGCTACTTTAATCATCAAGCTAAACCTTCACAGCTGCTCACACTGATATCCAAGTCAGTCCTTGGGATATTTCTCATGAAAGTGACTCAAACTAACACTCTTCCAATAACTGACCTTCTGCTGTTCTACAGAATCACAGATGACAATGCTTCATGCCTCTAGCTCTTTCAACATGCTGAATAATCTTTATGTTGCTTTGGCATGGTGCTAACTGATCAAGCAGAAGTTTACAGGAAGATTAAACAGAGTTTAGATAAAACTGGATTTTTGTGGTAGATAAATTTGGTACCCTAAGGGATAAGAGTCAGAGCATTACAGTAATGAAGTGATGCACTTTTAAATGTAGGCACTGCAATTGTCCACAAAACCTTATACCAAATAAACTCTGAAGATTCCTCAAGATACCTCACTCTGGAATGTCAAACAAAATATAATTGGTTAGAATACCATAATGTTATTTATCATAGAATGCTCATTTGAGGTGCAGATATCCAGTTGATGTGCAGATATATCAGGTAGGGTAAATTAGAAAACAAAGCATAGATTAACATACTTCAAAATATGTGTTATATTTTCCAACAGAAACAGCTCTGAACTCAAATTCCAAGACTGTTCAAAGCATTTTGTTCTCTCCCTCTCAGTTTTTCACTCAGAATATCAAGCAGGATGTCACAAACTGGACACTTCAGTATCAACAACCTCCTCAATTCCTATTAATTGTTATGTATTTAGAAACCATAGCCTATCGCAATGAAGTCGGTGGATAACTAATAATGGTAGCAACTTGTTGGATGAGGTCAGGAAAATGGATATAAATCTTCATTTAAGTAGTTGTCATAGAGGAGAATGAAACACCTCAAAATGTCTTGTTTTCAAAATGCAATACTTTAGTTATTGTTGGTGCTGCTGTCTAGAGCCTTGGTCTTTTTGCTCTTGGATATGACAGGGAAAATCTCAAGACAGCTGCATTTTGTATGTATATGTCTTTGTGTTGAACCTTTCTCATTAAGAATGACACAATTTGTGAATGGGATTTCTATCATTAATCAAAAACAAGCCAATATCAAATAAATGCAGTTAAAATGGGGGGTGGAAAGAATATTTGCTCTTATTCGTTCTCTGACCCGCCCCCAACAGATTTCCTAATACACTGAACAAGAAGAAGCAGTGGCAAGAATTTTGCACAATATCTTCATCTCTTGAGATCTTTAAGAAAAGTATTCCTTCTGGAAAATTATATGAAAGTTTTAATACAGATATTGTTGTTTTTGTGAAATAACCTACTTGCCTTTTGGAAAGCCTGCAAAACCTTGCTCTTCCGACAAGCTTTCAATGGGTGAAAAACTCAGGGCTATGTCTGTTTTTATTGTTGTTTTTATTGTTGTTTTTATTGTTTTTATTGTTATTTTAAAGCTAAGTGTATTGTTGTAATCTATTTCTGAGCCAAACTGGGAGTAGCGGTATACAAGCCAAATAAATAAATAAATAAATAAATAAACATGTAATTTTCCACACACAAATTCACAATTTATAGAAACTCAGCACATGTTTTTTCTGGCAACTTGTGTATGTGTGCATGTGTTGGAAGGAATTGCATTAAAATTGTGTGTTTTGTGTAAAAAACCTTTTGCAAGAAAAAATGTTTTAGTGATTTTTTCATAGGAAAAGATATGATACTCACATAAACAACTCCACAGGGAATTCTAAAACTACAGGGGAATATGAGATGTGCCAGAAGTGTGAGTTTCTACCCCACAAAATGCAAAAAAGAAAGAAAAAAACTCTACCCATAAAAATCTGGCTTTCATGCCACATAAAACCAGCAATTTTGTATAATAATGTAACACCAAGTCGTACATATTTCGGTCATAGAGATGGGCAAATGCAGGGGGTTGGAGAGCCATTTTTATTCTCACAGTGGGTGTAGACTACAGTGACAACACTTTCAGGACATGGGCATGATAATCTGTTCACTTCTGGTCAACTTTTGAAGGGCTTGTTGGCAGTTTTGGGATGAGTTTAGGACAAAGGAATATTAGAGTGGAAAACTACATCTCTTTCAGTTGAAATCTGTTTCTGAGGAACAAGAGCAATTGAGAATAGGTACTCACTTCTTCCATCCCAACTGTCGAAGCTGTGGCCTCTGAGGGAGAGAAGAACAGGTAGTAGGCATCATATTATCATGCTAAACACCTGAGGAAAGTCTCTTTCTTCATTTGATTGCTACTACTGTGGCCTTGGAGGGGGAGAAGAAGAGACAGGCAGAATTCCAACATGTTATGTCTTAAGATTGTGCTAGAGTTGCTGTGAAGTGTTTTAGCTATGTGAATAGTTTGTAATGGGTTTTAATGGTTTTAACTGTTTATTTAGTCACTGTTCATGGACACCCAGTGCTAGCTTACTGATAAGGTTCTAATCAGCACTTTACCCCTAGCCATGGCCCTATGCTTTTTGCACAAGTCCTTGCCCAGCCCTCTCTAGTCTGATCAAGCCCACCATATATCTGGTTACTGGTTGTTGAGGTTGGTTTGATACACTTTTACAATGTTTTATACCCCACTGTTTTAATTGTTTTAATTAGAATGTCATATGTTATATTATATGTCATTATGTTTTTAACTGTGTTTTAGATGGTAGATTTTGTTGTATGCTCTGGGCTTTTTCCTGCATGTAAACCATCTCGAGTCCCTTCGGGGAAATGGTGGTGGGGTATAAAATATGTATTTATTTATTTACAATATTTATATTCTGCCTTTCTCACTCTGAAGGGGACTCAGGGTGGATTACAATGCACATATACATGGCAAACATTCAATGCCATTAGACATACGACATATAGACACACACAGAGGCAATTTAACATTTCCAGCTTCTGGCTTCATTAGGGTAGACTCGATTCCAGTCACAGGGAAAGCTGCCGCTTCACCGTCCACTTGTGATACTGAGTCCTTGATGGTATTACTTCCTCATTCCTTCCACATGCTGCTGGCAATTTCATAGTGTTGTAAATTAGTTAAATTAGTCTCCTACATAAGGCATACCTAAATTTCCTACTTGACAGATGCAGCTGTCTTTCGGGCTAGGCTATTAATGGTTGGGGACCTAACCTGACCCATACTTTGATCTCATGACCACTTGGTCAGTAGTGATTTATTGCAGCTGGCTACTAACCAGCTGTGCTACAGCCCGACCATGATTATGATTATGATTATTAGTTCCAATGTTTAATTCTATTTTAATGTTTGTATGATTTCTAGGTTTTAAACTATATATTGCATTGCTTTTACCATAGCCCACTTTGAGTCTCTTTTTACAGAGATAAAGTGAGATATAAATAATAACAATAACAATAATAGGCCCAATACCTGATGCTTCAAAGTTATTCTGAGGAAAGGGCTTGGTGGGGTGAGATAATGCAATGTGACCCAATACTAAGTAATGTGTGGAGTTTGTATTGTCATCCATACTGATTCTTTAACTTAAGGACTTTTGGCAAGGAATTTTGATATATAATCTGTCACATCTTTCCCAAGCTTTCTGTAGTTTGTGTCCAAAAACAACTGTATCATACACATTATCAACATTCTTCCCAGTTATTGTTGAGTGTCAGTGGAATCCTGATGTTTATTCTATTAAAGTATGTCACTATTTGTCTATTTACTGGTTACATAAACAACACCTGAGACTTCACTTTCAAATAAAAGGAAAATAAACTATTTCATTTTCCTTCCTTCCTTCCTTCCTTCCTTCCTTCCTTCCTTCCTTCCTTCCTTCCTTCCTTCCTTCCTTCCTTCCTTCCTTTCTTTCTTTCTTTCTTTCTTTCTTTCTTTCTTTCTTTCTTTCTTCTTTACCCTATTTATACCCCATCTTTCTCTACCCTGAAGGGGACTCAAGGCAGCTTACATATGGCAATTATTCAATGCCTTAAAAACAAATATAAAACATAACTAAAATAAAATTTTACAGAGTTGTTGTGAGAAGGGCAATTATCAATCTGGTGTAATAAGTTCTTAGAAGTACTATGATTGGTTTGCACCACTGGATTAAGAGAGTTACAAAGAAAAGTCTAGCATGTGAAAGAAGAGGGTGACAAAGAAGGGAGTCAGTTTATGATATAATTCATTTGACAGAGTAATGTGGATTTCAGTGAATCACACACTAGAGCTGTCCTAAAGGATTTGAATCATTTGGGATCAGAGCTGCCCCCTCCTGTCCCCAAATGTGAATTTTAAAGCATAGGGCAAATTGTCAGAAGTTGCTCTTAAGGCAATGCACATGAAAGCAAAGAGGTGCCACAGAGCTTCCACAGAGGCATTTAACATCTGAATGAGAAAATAAATAAATAAAACTCAAGCACAGCCTTAGGAAAGAAATATGTATATATGGATACTGGAATCACAGAGTTGATAGTAGTTTGCATTTCAAAAAGGCCAAGGGTGGGCAAGTCAAGAATGGAAATGCTGAAATGCATTAGATGATGTTAAAGCATATAGACTATGAAGAAGATGCACATCTTTTTGAAAAATGGGTAACTAAGCAGATATTAAATGGGCTGTTACCATCTAGTCTTTCAAGATATAATGACGTTGATCATTATAATCATGCAATAATATACACACTACTGGGATGGGTTTCAGACAAGGATGAATCCAGGCAAAGCCAAACTGAGTGTAACTGGAATTGTGACAGACAATAGTGGTTTTCTCAAATATAGTAAGAAAGGTGGGCAAATAAAGATATTTTCAAACATTAATTAGAAAAAGCCCGATGAAATACAGTAAATTGGAATGTTTTCTTCCTAGCTCAAAGGTGAACATATAACATTTATGCAATGGAAAAATAGTCAGTACAGTTGGTCCTCTGTATTCATGGATTCTGCACCCACAGATTTAATAATCTACAGCTTGCCAATATTAAAATATATCCAAAAGCAAACCTTGACTTTGCCATTCGATACAAAGGACATTATTTTATGGCACCATTGAGATGTGAGTATCCATGGAGTTTGATATCCATGGGCAGCCTGGAATTAATCTCCAGTGGATACCAAAGACCCACTGTATTACAAAGAGCTTAGAAATAACATGCTACTATAGCACAGATCTATACAACCTGTGGCCCTCCAGGTGTTTTGGACTTCAGCTCCCAGAATTCTTGACCATTGAACAAGCTAGTTAGGGCTTCTGGGAGTCCCAAACACCTGGAGGGCCACAAGTTGTGCACCACTGCTATAGTTGGTCTCTTTGGTAACTAGTTATCTTTTTTCAGGAATGAGCTGGAGCAATGTTCCCTGTTTTCTTTTTTGTTAGCAATGGCTAGAGCTGTCATTCACTACTTTTCAGAGCAATACTACAAATACGTGAATATTTATTGGATGTGTACTTACTTAATTTAAACAACAAGCAAGAAAGGAGACAGGGCACATGGTGGCTACTCTTTGTGGGGTGGGGTGCAGTTTACAAAGAGCAGAAGAGCCAGCAACGAGGAAGAATATTGGAGTTAGAATAATGAATACATGAGATGTGTTAAAGACTCAAGTTACTTGAATTTTTCTGCAAAAAAGTTTAAAAAGTCAGCCTTTCCTTCTTTCCCTTTTCCCATTTTTTTTCCAAATAAAGGAGTCATTGCTAGAAAGAGACAGCTAGTCAGTTGACAGCACTGTGGATGAATGGGGATAGGACAAGGGTGCCTTCCCAGATTAGCTTCTACAAACAGCAACAAAGGGTAAGCAATTGGAGAAAATTTTCAAAAAAAAAAGGGAATTTCCCTCTGTTTTCCAAATCACACTACAATCAACATAACATGTTTATCCAGCAAACTACTTTCTGATGTAATGTAATCAGTTTTTTTTTTAAAAAAAAATGAATATTCCAAGCAGAGATCCGTGGCCTTAACGCTACCCTTTCTTTTCTAGTTTCATACTGCAAGAAATCTTCTCGTGTGGCATTCTTGCTTTGTGCACATCCCTTTGTTCTCAGAAGGGTAATACTCTAGCTTCTTTTGTAAGCAATGACAACTCTGTGAAATGTGCAGCCAAACAAAAGGCAAAGCACTTAATGCAAAGCTCTTCTTTAGCCTGTCTACATTTCAAAGAATTAGATTTGAGAACTCAGTGATGTTATTTATAAAATATCTCAGGAAATCAAAATGCTGCATAACAACAACCTGAGTAATGTAGGATTCCTTATCCTCACTTTGATTCAAGAATCAATTTTTTTTGCTTGCTTGGTTGATTTGTGTTCGTTTTGCTTTTTTTAAAAAAAAAAAACAAAAAAAAAACTGAGCCCCTTAGCCAAAGCTAGTTTTAACAACCTGACATGTACAGTGGACAGAAAACTACAGTGAAAAAATTAAAGGATTTCCAAGAAGTTATCCCAGTGGAGGTATAATATTACCAAATACGCCATATATTGCTTGTCTTACCTTTTCTGTTGCACAGACAGATGCACTCAAAGGGACTAGTTATTTTTAATAAAGCAATTTGCATTTTAAATAATATGGTGTATATGCTGTAAATCTAGCATCCAATTTCACAGGAGCCAAAGTCAGCTTTTAAAATGTAAGGTGCTCCTACCTTACAAATACAAATATACATAAACATTCCTAAAATCCTACAATTATAGTAATTGGGGATAGTGGCAAATGATAGTTTTATTAATGGCCAACAGACAATTTTGCCATTTAAGTAAATACTTTGGGCAGTTGGTCTCAGAGTTGCTCAGTTTCTCACAACTCAAATATGAAATAAAATTGGGAGTGCTTTGAAGGAATATCAGGGGATATATATGATTTTTGCACAGACGGTAGAAGAATTTTAATAAGATTTCCCAGGGCCAGGATAAAAAAGAATTTGACTGTATTTCAAAACATGTAAGGAATACCAGATAGTACCAGACAATGCAACAAAAGCAAAAGAAGTAAAATGGTGATATGGAGAAAATATACAGCAGCTTGACTTATAGTCTCCACTATGCCTCACACTTACCAAAATGGAGCAAGAACACAAAACTTATTTATTTAAGCAAAGTCCAGTTTTCCTTTTGGTTACTTTTGGTAACTTTTGGTAACTTTGCAATGTTTTGTTTTTACAGTTGGACCTCTTCTTTCCCCAAATTGCTTCCTTATATTTTTGTGAAATAATTTATTATATAGTAGACTGAAATGTCACCCACATTGGATATGTAATCACCCCAAGTTCCTTTCAATCTATTACAGAATTTCTATATTTTTTGTTTCTAGCTTTAGACAATGCAGTACCACTCTATTTCTGGCTGAATGAAAGGATTACACATGACAAGTTCCACCTGGTATCAAAGAGCATTGCTAGACCCAGGAATAATTCTAGGTGCCCTTCTCCACAGCACCTAAAATGCATAAATTACTGGGTTAAAAGGGGTGGTGGCTAAATAATGTTAGTAGTAAATCCGGATTGATTCTCAGATTATCGTTTTATCTCAGATTATCTAGCAGTGGAGACTCATATAATCTAGTTCAAAGCAGATCATCTGGGATCAGATCCTGGGATATAGGGCAATGTGGATCCAGCCTAAGTTTCCATTTCATACATAGGAACATGTACAAAGTACAATAATTTGAAATATATCCTTCATAACTCACCTACAGACCTCTGCCTCAACATGGCACATAGCCATTAATCTTTATTTTGAGTTGATCTTTAATAAGTGCTGTCCAAGTCTGTAAGCTTTAATTTTTTATTGGTCTTAAATGCTCTCTATTTTGACTTAAGGCAACCCTGTTATTAATAGTCCTGCTAAGATTCTGAAAACCAACACTGGGGCTTATTTATTTAAATGTATCAATCCGAAATTCCTCTTTTCTTACTGCCTTCTACGTATTTTATTATCTGTTGAGTCATATAATCTCATGTTGTTGCTTTTTAAAAAAATAGAAGTTATGTTTCAATTATGATGGAAAATATTCAGAGGTCCAGATTTAGAGCTGTGAACAACATAAACTTTCAGAATTCAGTTGTAGTTGGATGAATTTCCAGTGCATTTATGTAGAATTGTCAGTGATTATAAGACCTTTTATAATGAAAGAGCTCTGAAATAAATCTATAAATAAATGGAACCATTATATTCTAAATGGATTGAAATGAAGGTTGTTACAAATGTAAAGGAGATGCCATAGATAAAATTGGGCTATAAAAAGGTATATCTTCCACTAGGCATTTCAGATCAAGATAGCATAGACATATGATAACAAGATAGGACCTTATAATACATTGGTAGTGCTCAACTTTACAGAAAATTCATGATTTTTAAAATCATTTGTAAAACTGGAACAGGGCCGATGGATCCCCTAAGCTAATATCTTGTTCTAAGAAAGGCATCATCCATCTAAAGTAAGCATTAGCCCTCTAGATGTTTTCACACTGAGATTCATATAATATGTCAGCATTGTCTGGGTTGTCTTGTGATGATTGGATTTCTTAGGTCTGTAGGGGGGAAAGCTGTCCATTCTGATCTAAAACATCCCCAGATGATGGGTGAACAAGTTTGTATTTTTAAAAACTGGAAGAAAGGGATATTGCAGTTTATTCTAAGGATATGAAAAAATATTGCTAAAATTTCCTATTTTCATTAAAACAGGTGGCTTCTTACCTGTTACACAAGACTCAGTGATAGTTCTCATCTCCAGGAGGCGAACAAAATAGCACAAAAATAAATTATGGAATTAGAGCAAATATGTCCCTGTGCAAAAAAAAAAATCTTTTCAGTTTTTGAACCAAAGCATATCTGCATACACGAAAGCCGTCCTATGCTTCTAATCAGGCTTGAGCAAATTTTTCGTTAGTTCGTTAAATTCGTTTAAAATTCATTTCGTAATTAATTTTGAATTGATATTGAAACATCTGCTCACTGCCTTACAAATATTACGAATTTGAATAATAAAAGTACCTTTTTTTCGTTTGTTTCTGATGTCTTCGGATCGCCCCCCCCCCCCCCCCCCGCGGGGACCACACCGGCTCAGTAGAAGCCTTCCGCGAAGCAGGGAGGGAGCGAAGAGAAGAGAGAAGAGCCGTGCCTGCATGCCTGCGCTTGGCCTTCTCCTCGCCCTGCCTCGCCCTGGAGCCGCCGTTTGGTTTTGCTTCTTCAGCCAGGCTTAAAGGGGAATACCAAAACAAGGCTTGCCTTCCTAAACGGAATCCTTAGAGCCAGAGGATATCCCTTTAAGAGATATCTCCACTGAGGAGATCTCCCGGAAAGGATTCTGGCACCAGCTCAATTGCAACAGATTCAGTGCCATGTCATGTGAGCTGTAGTTTTACAAAGTCCCTAGCCTTCCCTGCAGAAGAGAGCCAGTACCATGCCAAACTACAACTCCCAGTTTTCTGTCAAATTGTTTTGGATTTCAACTCCTACAATTCCTAACTCCAGACATGGGCAAAGTTTGCCCTTGCCTGGTATAGAAGCATTCTATTCTTCTCCACACATGCCAACAGTATTAAGTGATAAAATCTTGGGCATTTTTTCCTATAATGCTAAAAGTTCATAGGTTGTTCAGCAACAGCCTACTGGCTGGGTTGCTATGAGTTTTCCGGGCTCTATGGCCATGTGCCAGAAGCATTCTCTCCTGACGTTTCACCCACATCTGTGGCAGACATACTCAGAGGTTTTGACGTCTGTGCGAAGCTAGGCAAGTGGGGTTTATATCTGTGGAAGGTCCAGGGTGGGAGAAAGAACTCTTGTCTGTGGGAGGCAAGTGTGAATGTTGCAATTGGTCACCTTGATTAGCATTGAATAGCCTTGCAGCTTCAAAGCCTGGCTGCTTCCTACCTGGGGGAATCCTTTGTTGGGAGGTATTAGCTGGCCCTGATTGTTTCCTGTCTGGAATTCCCATTTTCTGGGTGTTGTTCTTTTACTGTCCTGATTTTAGCTTTTCTGTAGCTAAAAATGCATATAAAATTGATTCTATAGGGAGGATAAATGATTGGATTTCAACTCTTACAGCTTAGCTTTCTCTGCCAATAATGGTACCATACCAAACTAAAGCTCCCAAGATTCTGTAGCAGTGAGCCATCTTGGATATTGTAAGGGATTTATTATTATTATTATTATTATTATTATTATTATTATTATTATTATTATTATTATTATTAGACCTTGCTCCCAGGAAGGTGCCTTCGCTGTGGCTCCCAACTTATCTATCTACCTTTCCACATATTCTCCACATTGTGTGTATGTGTATGTATATTATATATACATGAGCCCCGATTGCGAAGTGTGTTAAAGCACTGAGCTGCTGAACTTGCAGACCGAAAGGTCCCAGGTTCAAATCCCGGGAGCAGAGTGAGTGCCCGCTGTTAGCTCCAGCTTCTGCCAACCTAGCAGCTTGAAAACATGCCAATGTGAGTAGATCAATAGGTACCGCTCTGGCGGGAAGGTAATGGCACTCCATGTAGTCATGCCGGCCACATGACCTTGGAGGTGTCTATGGACAACACTGGCTCTTGGGCTTAGAAATGGAGATGAGCACCAACCCCCAGAGTCAGACATGACTGAACTTAACGTCAAGGGATACCTTTACCTTTACCTATACACACACACACACACACACACATATGCAGGGACTATATATATATATACAGTATATATCACACACACACCAATTTAACAAAGTTTCAGCCACAAAAACAAAGTTTCTGAAGTAGAACAATGACTTTCACAGTAAAGACAACCCAATTTAACAGGAAATAAGACTTTCTAACCAGGAACAGATTTCTGCAATTATTAAAAAATGGTTTATTATAAAACTATGAAAATTCGCCAAAAAACAGAGGATAAGGGAAACGTTCCAAATTTTGGTGAGCTATCAGTGTTAAATGTGTTCTACCACTGTACCAAGTTTGAAGAAGATCACTCAAAAAATGAGGGCGGGAGAGTCCTGTAAAATCTCCCCTCGTGCTGTTTTTTTTGGCCACTGCGCATGCGCGTCCGCCATTAACGAATTAATTTTGAAACTAACGAATTTTCGTTAATTTCGAATTTTTTGGGGGGCAAAATTTGGAAATGACATCAGAAACGAAACGCTGGCGCCCCCTACTTTTGAAACGAGTTTAGAATCAATTTTTTCATGGATCGCTCAAGCCTACTTCTAATGTCTAAAAGTCTGTGTCACAAGGCAGTAGGTATTGTACTTTTGTGATGTGTGTGACATTTACATAATTTACATTATTTCCATATAAAGCTGTTCTCACAAATGGAATAAGTCTTGTGGACCCTTCCTTTAAATCTCTGCTGCATGGGAAAAGAGCAAAGGGATACAATTTCTCATTCTTACACATGACTTTACATTTCTATTCTATTGTCTTTACACTTATAACCTCATCACAAAGAACAGGTGAAGCAGTCCCTTTTGCCTGGCTTCGCTGCCAGACAGAGGAGGCAGCAGCAGGGCGAATCTGTCACTGTGTGCGCCGTTCCTCATGACAGTGCTTCCCAAATCGCATGTGAGAAGCATCACTTTCCCAGCAAGGATTGGTGTTAGCTCCCGTGTTGTTGGGGGAAGTGTCCAATTATGCTTTCAACCCCAGTTGGAGGTGGGTCTTCCTCTGGAAGTCACACAACATTCTGTGATGGCCATCATGGCAAAGACAAAATGGAAGCATCCTGGGGCACTAAAATTGCCTGGTCTGATGAGACCCTTTGAATACACTTCATAAAATCTACATTTTTACAATTGAAAAATGTTACTTTATGTGTTAACCTCAGCAAAAAGGGAGAAAATGAATTTTCCCCTTAACCTTAATCTTGCTTAGTATTGTAGGTTGGTTAGAAAAATCTTCTTTTGAAAACTATGCATATTCTCTCTCTCTCTCTCTCTCTCTCTCTCTCTCTCTCTCTCTCTCTCTCTCTCTCTCTCTCTCTGATGTTTCAGGTATATTAAGGAAGAGAAAAAAAGAGAAAGTAAAGAGAATGCACATAGAATATTAACTTGGGATACACATATACATTAATGTAAGTTGGCCATTTTTTTTAAAAAAAAAATACATTTTCTTGAAGTTGACGCCCATGTATTACATATTACTAAGTCACTGAAGCAATTATGTTTTCTGATTATTTCACAATAGATGGAGGCTATTTCTTTTTTTATCCTTGATGTACAAGCCTTCTGGCAAATTGAAGAATATGAAAGATCCAGATATGTTGACTATTCGTTAAATATAACCATGCTATATTCCTCCAATCTTGCTACATATCATTCAACATGTAGCTGTTTTCAGCATCATTTCCATAATGAAATATAGCCTGCAGCACCTGGTATTCTTTGCTAGTCTCTAATCCAAGTACTAACCAGGGCTAACTCTGTTTCATTTCCAAGATGAGACATAATCTGGTGTCCTTAGGACAGAGGTTCTTAACCTGTGGGTCCCCAGATGTTTTGGCCTTCAACTCCCAGAAATCCCAACAGCTGATGAACTGGCTGGGATTTCTGGGAGTTGTAGGCCAAATCACCTGGGGACCCACAGGTTGAAAACCACTGCCTTAGGATATTTAGGCCCTGGTGTTGTAATGTGCCTTCAAGTAATTTCTGTCTAATGACAGTCCTAAAGTGGACATATCACAGTGTAGTCTTGGCAAAATTTGTCAAAGGGCATTTGACTTTGCTTTTAACCCGAGATTATGATTTGCACAAGAACAAGTGGGTTTCCATTGCTGAGCAGGAATTCACACCCTGATCTCCAGAGTCCATCACTCAAACCACTATGCCACCAGAAAGTCCCCTTCCCCCTCCACACAATAGAATTAATTTAAAATAGTTCTAATTGTGTGTCATTAAACCTTTATCAGCATAAATGCAAAATAACTGTAATGTCATGTAATGTAATATAATGTAATGCAGTGCATGAAGCAGAATAGCTGTAGGAGTGAAAAGACCTTAAAAACTTTGGAGATTGACAAGTCTGAGGGCTTATTTAAGAGGAAAATCTCTTCTAGATATGTCACTTAGCTTTATTTGGCAGTTTAATGCCACACATTTATCCCCCACATTCACCTCTGAACCACAACCTACAACCAGAGGCAAATATCAGATAAGCCACAATGCTTTCAGAAGTAGTGAATACGATTATAAAGCTGTAAGACCAAT
Organism: Anolis carolinensis; assembly: GCF_035594765.1. NCBI lineage: Eukaryota > Metazoa > Chordata > Lepidosauria > Squamata > Anolidae > Anolis > Anolis carolinensis. Next base: position 297,021,818 of record NC_085841.1, read on the forward strand.
AGTTTGTGATCTGAACGGGATATATCGTATTATCGCATAATAGTTGTAATTGCATATATTTGCACTATTTTGGGGGAAGGCAAAATTGGTATTTTGCTCTTCCTCATATAATCGTTGCACCCTTAGTTCACTCGCCCAGCGAGTAAGGGTATGATTGCCCTTTTGACACTGCGGGGCTTGACATGGCTTCCAGGAAACTGCAGGGCAGATTTTCAGCTCAGAATTAATTTTTGGTGTAAAGATAGCATATTCCTACAATTCTGGATTTCTGTTGCACATAAAAAAGGTTGTTCTCACTCAGAGTCCACTGACATGTATCCAGGACATAGCCTAATGTGTCCTTTTTCTTATTTCAAAAAAATAAAAAAATAAAAAAATAAAAGGCAATTGCTTCTTTTTTGAATACCTTCTTGGGTAATTGGCAATGTTTACAAAAGCAGCCAGCGTTTTACATTAGAGGTTCCAGTGGGCACATTGTGTGTTGATTGCTTTTTCTGTTGATTCATTCCGTTTGCCCAGTAATGAAATATAAATGAAACTATCAAAAATATGCAGCTCATAAAATCTGAAAAAAGACAGACAGACCTTTTCTAAACTGACCCAATATCATTCAGTCATCCATTCAACCTTGACAGGTTCAGCCTGCACTTTCCCAGATCTCCATACTAAGAAAATAAGGTGAGAAATTAATAGGAGGAAGCATAGGAGGGAGCATTTCTAGATTATTCGTTTCTTAATCTGGATATAACAGTATTGTAAAAACACTAATACATTTATGGAGTATATTTCTAAATTATTTTTACTTGTGTAGGCATTGCACTTTTGCAAGCATTGCATCATCATCATCATCATCATCATCATCATCATCATCATCATCATCATTATTATTATTATTATTATTATTATTATTATTATTATTATTATTATTATTATTATGGCAATGACTACTACTACTACCATTTTAAAACCAGATAAGAATAGGGACTGCAGACACCAACCTGTGAGTTAGATAGATCTTAGACGGAGTCCATAGTTTCTGCATGTTCATAGGCAGCTTTAAGGTTTGTACTAAATCCCAGGGTGGATCTATACTAAAACTTATTGGACTTTTCCCACTTGCAACCCCTTTCCTCCTAATAAATTGTTATGTGACATATATATATATATATATATATATATATATATATATATATATAAATCATTGATAAATCAGCATTTGAAAAGGCTTGTTAAATATGCAAATTCTCCTTTTTGCGGAGTTGAAGCATTTTCTGCCAAAATTCACTGTCAATATTGCATGTTATTGCTAACAGATTTGTATAAATGGGTAGCATTCAAAAAACTTTCACTGTTGCCAATTTTTTCATGACCTCATTATTGAGCGAAGGGGACCTGATTTGGGGCTGGAACCCACAATTTAAGAAGTTGTGATCTACACTGACCAATTATCTCAGAGCTGATCAAAAGTTAGGAACCCTTGATAGTTTAGACCCCCCCCCCCCCTTACAACTATTACAGAGGCAGAAGAGAGTCCTGATCATCCAGAGGCACTGAACTCAGTCTGGCACCACTAGATAGCCACCCTTCCCTTTCCTTTCTGTTTTCATTAGTGTGGGCATGGCATAGATCATCATACCACATTGTGACAGAAAAATGTTAAATATTTGCATTCCTCTTTACATTTTCATTTAAGACCAAACTCCAAAACTCCATTAAATTCAAATATGTGTAATATTTCAATTAAAACAGACTGCATTACTATTTTGGGGAATTACGTAGATCAAAGTAAGAATGCTTAAGGAATTCAATCTTTATGGATTTCTGTTTTTAAAAAGTTCCGTTGATCTGCAGTATAATTGGGCCAAAATTAAGATCAATATTTTTATGCATTGATTTTAGGAACCACAGCAACAAAATAGTTTAATGTGGTCTCAAACTACTTTAACAAAAGTCACGGAATATTCTGGAACTTTCCCAAAACTCTAGAGTAAATCACAACCTCAAGTGCATATAAGCAGATCTGCTGCCTCCTTTGGGAAGTAGCCACAGCTGTTTACACTGCTATCCTGCTTTCCATGACCTTGAGCAGTTTGGATCAAGGGGGGGGGGGGTGAGGAAAGAATGATTTCTCTTTTCCTGCCTTTCATGTTGCTTCCTTGCTTTGGATATCACCATTCCAGGAATTGAGCTGTGTCTATTTTGCCTGGTGGGCACACACACTCCAGATCAACAGGGGCAAGATAAGGGTCATGGTCAAATGATTCCAGTGCTGCTCGGTCATGCAGCCGCTATCCGTCTACCATGCTGGTTTTGGGCAAACAATGCAGCTGCTACCCAGGTCCCAAGTCAGCTCAATGATGTGGAGTGTAGTCTCTAACAATGCTTATTTGGAGCTCCCCATTCCAGCCAGCATCGCTATTTCTGGTCAATGATGGAAGCCCCTTTACCACTTACACTTCAGCCAATGTGAGTGTATATCTGTGTTAAAAGGAATAAGAACTTCTGAAAACCATTTGATATTTTCCTCCATGTTTCAAGTGTTTAAAATTTACTACAGTGAAAATGTTGGAATTCTTCATCTACAAGCAGATTCATGAAAGTGGAGGAGAAGGATTTTCTCTTAGCGTTAATCTTACTTTGGGAGAACTGCCGTTTCATATTTTTCAGAATGGTCCAACACAGTTCTTGGCAGCTCAAAGATGTAAACATATGCATTTAGACAGTATTTTTAGAGGACTATTTAAAAAAAAACCTTATTGAGAAGGTGTTTTCTTAATAAAATGGTAGCTGCAGAAACAGAATAGAATTGTGCTTGAAAATGAAACCAAGGCAAATCAAGTGTCTTTGCAGTTACAGAAACAATTGAGTAATCAAACTTTACAATACCCTGATCAAAATTAAGGTCAAGAAAGAAGATCCTTAAGGTACTGTGCAACTTGTTCTAGAGGACCAGTACACTGCAGAATTTTACATTTCTTTCATATGCTTCGTGTACAAAGGCAGGCATTGATTGACCTTGTTGCAAAGCTGTGACAAAGCAACACCATTAACACTGGGAGAGAAATGAACATTGGCATTAAATGGAATTGAGCACATGTTGCGAAGTGTGAAGTGAGAGCCAAAAGAGAACTTAAATATTCCAAGAGTTGCCCACTTCTTCCTCTTCTACAGGGATTTATTATCGTTAGCTATTGTTCTTTCATTCTTAATAAATTGAATAATAAGCTAACCAAATGCACAGCAATCAATTGCTCCAATTATTATATGAAATGTTATTCATCCAACAAAAGGACCTTGAGATTTTTTTTTCAAATTGACAAAATCACTAGAGAGCTTTGGTTTTTTTAAAAATTTTCTTTAGTTGGCCTCAGCTGAACTGATTATTTAATGTTGTTTAAATTGGGATATTATATTAACTGTTTAAGTACCTGTTTCTCTAAGACTTTAATTTCAGCAAGTGCAGAAGAAAACAGGACCAAAAAAAAACAAAAAACAAGAACAGCCACAATCCAACAACCATTGTTATGGTTATGCTCCTTTTCAATCTTGTTGCAGGAGCATTAGTCCTAATTCTCATGTTGACAAATTGAGCGAACCCATATGTGTAATTGAGTACAAGGCTATAACCATTCAACACTGTAATTAAAAACTAATTATTCATTGACAGATGGCAGAGTCCTGGGTATCAAATATATATGTCATGAAAAAATGGCTGACTTGGAGCTGGTGGAAGCAAATTATAGGCATATTATCTTTGTGGTACCAACAGGTAATTGTTGGATTTATACAGAAATAACATAGCAGTTGTAGCCTTGAACTATAACTCTAGGTTCCGAGGCCTCAAACCCCTACCATGGGACCCAACTGGCTGACCTTGAGAAAATCACACTCTCTTAGCCTCAAAGGAAAGACAAACCTCCTCTGTGCAAATATTTGCAAGAAAACCCTATGTAGGGTCACTATAACCTGGAGACAACTTGAAGACACACAATAACAAAGCAGATTTTCATCCCGTGGCTGGTTAATATTATTTAATTAGCTTGGGGATCTGGCGGTACCTGTGTTATTAGAAGAAGGCATTGTTTGTTTTGGGATGTTAGGTAATATCTCTTAAGTTTGGTCCAGATCCATCATTGTCTGGGTTCAGTGCTCTCTGGATAAGGGTAAACTACATTTCTCAGATTCCCAGGTAAATATCCCCTAAACCCTGACAGTATTCACAGTTGGCTATGTTGGGTCTGTGTGCCCAATTTGGTCCCAGATTTGTCGTTGGCTAGGTTCAGGGCTCTTTGGATAAGCGTGAACTTCAACTCCCATATCTGAGGTCAATCACCCCCAAAACCTGACAGTTTGCACAGTTGGGCATGATGGGTCTGTGTGCCAAGTTTGTTCCAGATCTGATGTCAGCTAGGGTCAAGTGCTTTCTTGATGCAGGTGAACTATAACTCCCAAAATCAAGGTCCATTTCCACAACCCCCTGCAGTATATTCAATTAGTCATGGGGCTTCTCTGTGCCAAGTGTGGTCCCAGTCCATTGTCGGTGGGGATCACAATGGTGGGTTAACAGAGCTCTCTGGATGTAGGTCAAGAACAACTCTTGTAAATCATTGTAAACCTCTTGTTTAGTTGCTAATCAATGTCTTGGTTAACAGTATGCCATAGGAAAGGGTAGGAAAGGATTAAGGTAGAGGCAGTGGGTGGGGTCATGCAAATTAAGGAACTCTGGTATGTCCATTCTGGAAGAAAAACAGAACATCTAGGGTGAAATTGTCCCTGCATGAAAGCCTTCACTTGGGTGGAGGGCAGAATGATGTTTTTGGAGGACACTGGCAGGGTTTTGGCTGCATGTACATGGTGCTCACTCTAACCTGTATGTCAGTGGAGACAGGGCCATAAGTGTCTCCTGCTCAGTGGAAACTATATCTGTTATGGAGGTGGGAGGCTGTCTTTGTAAGTGGACACCTCCTCCACATACACACATATACATTTTCCCTTTTATTATGTGTATAGATAGATAGATTGGTACATGCCTTCTCCTGATCCAGTAATCCTAATTTTTAGCAATCAATTATATTCATATTGATGCAAAACACAATCTCATAGCAAAAGGAATTAGCACTGTACTCAATACTGGTTACCTGTTAGAAAAGAAGGTAAGACAGATGACTTAGACTGTCCTCTTTCTTTCTAATATGACAAAGCTTGATTGATGATGCACATCATTTTGTTGTTATAATCTAGGAACATGTGCCATGAACACGCCCATGTGTTAATGCAGGTTTAATTATTTTATGAGGAAGTGCTCTAACCTTTACTAACACAGTGGGAGGGATTCAAGAAGCATGCAGTATGCCTGAACTTGCTTTTGAGATACTATGAATTATAATTAGCTTTTTTTTAATGTATCTTTCCTAGCTAAGATTTTAACAAGCCGGTGGATATTTGTGATGAATAAGAAATTCAAATAGTAATAACGGTAAATTTATTATGCAGAAAATGACCATTAAGCCATGTTGATGTCGGTGGCCAGTTGATTGCTTCCACTGTAAATACTGTAAGGCATATGCTAATGTGCTTAGCCAATCTTTATTAAGCAAAAACAAACAAAAAATACTTTCTGTCTGAATGACATATTTTTTCATACAAGCTTACGTGTGCACTGGGATCTTCAGGTAAGATGCTTTTTTTGATCCTGCCACCCACACAGACATGTTTAGAAAGTAAATAAGGTTACTACAATGCTATGCAACTCCATCCCATAGGAGGCTGGCCTGGCCCTCTCCCTGTGGTCATTTCATTGCCAGACACCTCACCCATCAATGTTTTGCTCATATGGGCTGTAGCAATTTACTACTTGATGAAGAAATAATAAAAAATGACTTTTTAACTGGATATATTTTAAAGTACAGTTTCAAAATAGTGTATGTAACTGTTTTAACATTTTGATTCTCACCTGTACCTGTTTCAGTCTTTTCATGTAAGAGTCTCATTTCTGAATTACTTTTTCATTACTATGATGTTTATTTATACCATGCTTTTTTTCTCTGCACAAGGAGATTCAAAGTGACTTACATTAAAATCATTGCAATCATTTTAAAACTAAAAATATACAAACATTTTTGAAGGGAAAATTGACAAATAAGGCAGATGAATTAGTGATGTTTATTTCACCCCCCCCTTCCATGTCAGTTTTTTTATATTTTCCCAAAAAATCTATCCAAAAATTAATTAATTAATTATTTTAATTTCTCTTAATGTTAGCTTCTTGTAAATGAACTAATGCATACCTGTACAGTTTATAAGCAACTCAGCCTAAGGCTATGGAGACTATTTTAGTCTTGTTCCTCCAAAAAGCCATTCCCTGTCCTTCAGTGCCCCCAAACATCCTCTATGGGACATGGGGACATTTTCACTATGTTTTGGAACCATTTAGACCTGATAGAAGCCTTTTTTAAAACAACCTAAAGAAAGTGAAGTTATTTTCTGTTTCAGAAACACCTCTTCTGGACCTTCATTAGCTTGAAGGGGAACATGGTGCAAATTTCCTCTACATCCTTAAAGGACATGATGGGCAGGTAACAGACATTTTAAAAACCATGTTTTGTACCCAAGGGGATCCCTGTGACCTCCAAACAGAGAAGAAATGTCATCCACACACCCCAGTGAACATTTAGGGGCATTTAGGAGTAAAACAATTTTACTTTTTTTGGTACTTCTATGGACCCCACAAAAACTGCATTGTCCTCCTGCAATATAAGCATTTTTGTGTGCACTGTTTCCTATTATACATGTATGCATACACAATTTTATGGGTATATATCATTCATAAATGCTACTTGGAATGACTGGTACATTGCAACCATTTAGCATGGTATACTTTTGTTACTCTATGTCCAGGAGAACACTGTGTTCCATATTGCTTTTGAGTGAGAAGCCTTGCTTTCAAAGAAAACAATAAAGAAAATTCCCTCTGTTTTATGTAAATATCACTGAAATGTCTTTCTGTCCCTGATATGAGAACAATACATAAGGTGTTTTATTTTGCATCTGTTAAGAACACCATTGTTGTACCACAATAGGAGCAGCATAGTTAACATGCCAGCTAGCTCAAATAGAAGCAATGCTTGAAATGCATTATCACCAAACTCTGATCTCTTCATTGAAATACAAAACAAAAATAATGCACATGGGATATACACCTTTGTATATTACACACTTCTAAATAAAAAATAAAAATGAAAGAGGTTTTGTACACTCTTAACCCGAACCTACAAATTTTGTCCTCATTCCTGGAAAGAATGACTGTTGATGGGGAAATGGCCTTGAACTATGTGCTATATTGTCTGTATTTTTGTAGGGGGCTTGTTTTTAATTCTATTGTTTGTTTTATTATACCTTTACCTCTCATATGGTGTGTAGTATATTCTGATTATCTTTGGAGTCTGCCTTGAAATCAGGACTGGGGAAAAGGTGTAATATAAATAGTAGCAGTAGAATATGAAAAAGAAATGCAATTGAACTAATTTCTTCTGTTTAGAGCATGCAGTGATAGCCAAAAATGTAGAAAACCTCTTACTGTATAGTACAGAACTATTAGTGTATGCTTTTTAAAAAAAACTTTTTTTTTTCATTGCTAGAAAGGAACAACACTTTGTCCATGTGGTTCCACTTTTTTCCTTAGTAGGAGTTAATCCAATTACTGCCTGATACAAGCAACAATGAGATATGAAATATATTATAAACATGAAGCTTCAAACTTGAATGGCAAAGGAAATGGAAATTGTAGTTCTTTCTTTGTTATGATAGATGGGACAATGTGAATATGAGAGAGAGAGAGAGAGAGAGAGAGAGAGAGAGAGAATTTGAGGTGAACAAAACATGTAGAGTTGATGGATGGTTATGTTTACTACTTGTTTTCCTAGGAATATTTATCCCCACTTTCACCTCATTTTTTAATGTGTTGTGGACTTATTCTATTCAGATACATTCACTTATTCTATTCTGATACATTGATTTTTATGCTAATTTTCTTTCTCCAATAGGGGGCAGAAAACTGCAGTAATTATTTGACCTTGTACATGAGTTTCAAACAAAAAGAGATTTACATCCCTAGAATCAAGTGACAGACATATGCCAATATGGGCTGAAAAGTAATTTTAGATATGATCTGGGTAATAACTTTGAAACCCAGAATATATTGCCTTAAAATTATGGGCTTGGATCAAAATAACAATAGTAATTCAGAAACCTAGCCCAAATGAACACATTTCAAACATTAATATATTATTACATTTTAACAGCATTACAAATACGATAATGTGCTTGGGAAGACTAACTCGACCAGAGAAATCAGCCATAGCAGAGCACTTGATGAACCAACCTGGACACAGTATATTATTTGAGAACACAGAAATGCTTGACCATTCCAACAACTATCATGTCAGACTACACAGAGAAGCCATTGAAATTCACAAGCATGTGGACAACTTCAACAGAAAGGAGGAAACCATGAAAATGAACAAAATCTGGCTACCAGTATTAAAAAACTCAAAATCAGAACAGTAAATAAGAAGCAACACTCTGAAAACAGAGGAGTTCCAGACATGGGAACCAGGGGCAGCTAGGATGCCCCTAGGCAGGAAGAATCCAGGAGATGAAGCTATTCAATGCTAATCAAGGTGATTAACTACAACATTCACACTGGCCTGCAACTGACAAAGAATTCTTCTCTCACCCTAGACTTTCCACAGAAATATATAAACCTTACTTGCTTAGTTTCTCCATACCTCACAACCTCTGAGGATGCCTGCCATAGATGTGGGCGAAACGTCAGGAGAGACTACTTCTAGAACATGGCCATACACCCTGGAAAACATACAACAAACCTGTGATCCGGCCATGAAAGCCTTTGACAACACAAGTTCATGGATCAATGCCAAACCTTTAGAAACCATTCTTCTACTCAGCTGCTTCTACTGTTTACCACAAATATGTGCATATAAAATAGAAAGAAACATAAAGAACATTAATAGGTCAAAATGAATTGAGACTCTAAATTAAAGTACTAAAATACAGCCGAGAAAGGCAAGTAGACAAAACTGAAGGCTATCTTACACATTTGGAAACTGGAGAAACAAAACCTGCACTACATTTTCATTTGGCTTCAGGGAACTAATAATTTCATGAATTGTTAGCTTTGTACAAGAGCCTGCAGATGAAATTAAATCTACACCCAACCTGGAGGATCACATAGAGCAGCAACACTACACTTTATTATCTTTGTTTTCCAACTCTCTTCTTAATATACTACAGCAAAAGCCTTAGGAGAAACTTTTCCATGATTTTCTTTACCACCAAATAAATTATACCATGAGTGAATAGATCACAAATCACTTTAGACAACAGGAAAAACAGTTTTAATTTATTGTCCTTATACTTTTTGTCTTCTAAAGATTTCAGACCAGCTTGCAGAAAGTTTGCAACTTGATCTGCCATTCAAACAGCATGTAAAATAGATCTTAAAATCAGAAATAAAATTATTTAGGGGCATATTTTCTCTTTCCGTGATGTCCAAACCTTATTATTATAGCCACATTTCCCCAGTGATATGCAAGCATAAACATATGTAAACATTACTTCCATTACGCACATTCTATACCAAGGTTTCTTTATTTTAGGGTTGATTCAGCATGGTGATTGGCCTTGGGTGGTTTAGACCACCATCCCACTTCTGCAAATTGGGTTTGGTGCCACCCAATAGCCACCCTTACCATCCTCTCCCATTTTCATTGTGGTGGCCAGTGGGTCTGACATAGGGAATGACATTGGAAAGGATGCCTAAGTGATGGGAGGAGGGAGCATCACTGTCATGATGAGGAGAATTGGAGGGGATGGTGAGTGCAAGTCTGTGTCCCCAGGCCACCTGATCCCAGGGAACATGGCATGGCTGTGTAAACAGTTGTTGCTGGTTCCACCTTAGAACTAGCTCAACTGTTTACATGAGTCCAAAGTCACACTTTGTTCCAGCTTCTGGGGCAGAATTCAGAGCAACCCATGGTTCAAGGCTGCATCATTTAGCCACCACTGAGCTGATTTGCTGGCCTTTTGTGCTAAATGGTCACTGTAGTTCCCTAATTATAGGCTGTGGACAACACCCCTATTAAAACAGCTCCACTGGCTACCGATAAGTTTCTGGTTCCAATTCAAAGTGCAGGTAATCATCCATAAAGCCCTAGAATTGGGAATAATCTATCTTTGTAACTGCATCCCCCCTCCCCATGTCCTTGTGCGAGTGTTAAGATCTGCCGGGGAGGCCCTCCTTGTGGTCCTGCCACCGTAACAAGCGCGATTGGTGGGGACGAGGGGGAGGGTCTTCTCGGTGGTGGCCCTTGGGCTTTGGAATGCCCTCCCCAGGGAAATTAGGTGCCTACTCTGCCCTCCTTCCGGAGGGATTTAAAGACTTGGGTGTTTAGACAAGCCTTTGAAAATGTCTAGCCCAATGGTCTGTAATTATGATACAGCACAGCACTTTCATCCCATGCCTTCTTTAGCTACAACTTGCTTCCTTAGTTACAACTTGCACTATCCCTTTCCCTTCTTGCTTACAGTTGGCCATATTTTTACAACAGTTGACACTATAGGTTATTGGGTGCTGTTCTGAGTTCAAATTGTTGTTTTAATACTACTGGTTTTATTTAGTATTGTACTCTGTGTTTATTTTATGAGTTGTTTTAGGCACTTTGTAAGCTGCCCCAAGGCCCTTTGGGGAGATTGAGGTGAGGTACAAAAATAAATTTATTGTTTTTGTTTTTGTTGTTGTTGTAGTAATAATAATAATAATAATAATAATAACAATAATAATGTAGATGTGCCTTTAGAGCTTTGTGAGAAATTGCTAGGGGTTCAGTGAGAGATTGTGGCTGAAAACAAATGTAGCTGTAATTGTAGATATTCTTTTTGTACAGCTTCCCTGACACCTGAAATTTATTTTAAGGGTTTCTTTGGAATAAAAAAAAGATTGCTCTATATCCTGCATTTTCCTTTTCTGGTTGAATTATGCAATCATAGCCTTTGTTTGGATAGACAAAGGTAAAGTCTTTTTTTTTTTGGTCATTTCTGAAATAAGTATAAGTCAGGTGCATTTAAGAGTCAGTAACTGGATGTGATCCTACCCCAGTTAGTATTTTGAAAGCAGGGATCAGAACCTTCAGAGAGTGAAGGAGAGTGAAGGTACGAGGAGACATGATAGCCATGTGAAGGGAAGTCATAGGAAAGAGGGAGCAAGCTTGTTTTCTGCTGCCCTGCAGACTAGGACACGGAACAATGGCTTCAAACTACAGGAAAGGAGATTCCACCTGAACATCAGGAAGAACTTCCTCACTGTGAGGGCTGTTCGACAGTGGAACTCTCTCCCCGGGGCCGTGGTGGAGGCTCCTTCCTTGGAGGCTTTTAAGCAGAGGCTGGATGGCCATCTGTCGGGGGTGCTTTGAATGCGATTTCCTGCTTCTTGGCAGGGGGTTGGACTAGATGGCCCATGTGGTCTCTTCCAACTCTACTATTCTATGATTCTATGATTCTATGATTCTATGATTCTATAGTTAGTAGAGCTGCGCACATATCTGTTTTCAAAATGGGCTCAGGATGATTTAGCATTTTTGACTGCCTGGTTGTCATAATGGCATGGGTGGTGCGGCCATGTATTTTTCAGCCACAACAAGACATGCATCTGCCAAAAACAGCTGCTTTTGGTTTCTTTCAGCTACATGTGGAGTGCAGAGAGGCAGCTGCATCCACTTATGGGTTTCCCTGTGAGGCCTTGGAATTCCCCCCATTTCCACCAATGGGCCAAATCTTCCTGGAGTGAAAACAGAACTTCTGGCTGCCAAACTAAAAAATGGCATTTTGTCCTCCCAAATTCAGGCAGCTCCCAAAAAATGGATTGGGGGCAGCTAAAAACCGGACACTAAAAATAGAATAGGGTTTACATGATGCACACGCCTAATAGTTATTTAGCTTCCAAAACTCCTTGCAGGTTGCACTAGGCCTAAAAATGGCATAGATAAAATAAAATAAAATTGAAATGACCACAACTAAGAGACCAGAGTCCATTTTTGGAAGGGAGGAGGAGAAGACTCCTGGTCCTTTTTTTTGTTTTTGCTTTAGTGTTTTAGTAACCTGTTCCAGTATTTTAAAAAATCAATGCATATCTCTAAGTAGGATTGCCAGGTGAAATAAAGTATGATTGTGTAGGAAAGAAAATTTAAATAAGTATTGTTTGCATAACAAACTACATTGGGGGGGGGGAGAGATGGGCTTTTTTACATGAAAAGATGGAGGTATAGGCTGCAAAAAAAGGCATTGGGGAGGTGCAATAAAAATCCACAGGTTGAACTGCCTCTAAAACAAGTTACTTTAAATGACTATGTGGGTCACCGAAGCAATTCTCTCCCACAAAGAAAAGTCACTCTTCTGTGAAATAGCATTAATAGGATGGTTGAAAAATACATCTGGTTCATAATTTTAATTCAGACTGCTCTAATTGGTACTTCCTGTGCTAACACACAAAACAGGCAATTATCCTTTAGTTTTTATATGTTTGAATTTTTTGATGCAGTTTTCATTTCTAATGGCAAGGGAAGGGAGAGAAAGAGATAGTATATTATTACGGAGGAAAATATACAAAAATGCATATTAGGGAAAACCAATTGCAAAAAGAGATGTTAGGATCAATTGCAAACAGAAATGTATACAAATTATCATACAGATTAAAAAATACCTGCAAAGTTATGTGGGAACAGGGTGGGAAAAAAACCTGTGCTTGGGGGCGGGGGAAATTGAGCAAAATGTTATATAACATGTGGAAGGCCTCACCAAAAGCTCTGCCTTCCCATGGGGGTCTCAGCAATGAATCACAACCAGTTGCTGGCCTCAGTTAAAGCTTCTGCAGGGAAAAGGAGCCAAGAAGTCAATAAAAGTCCATTGTTGGTCTCTGAAGGGGAAAGAATAAGTAAGAGAGCTGAAGGCATCTCCTTTCCGCTTGGGTTGTAAAGGAATGAAGGGCAGCCATCCGGGATGTCTGTAGCAGTGAGATCTATCCTATTGACCAAGCTGGGAGGATATACCCCAGGGATCTATTAACGTCCAATTGCAATTTTGAGGAGCCTTTGAACTATGTGACTGGTATTGAAATTTATTAAAATTTGTATGCCAGTTTAGAGGGTTTGACCTATTCCTTACTATGGAGGCGGAAAACTCCAGGACAAACATTAAAATGTTAAAAGACTGCACAATACATTCATCCAAACAGAGTTTCAGTTCAGAACTCTGTGGTTATTTAATACACCAATAACAAATGTATATGTGGAGATATCATCTTAATGAGCTAACTGGATTTGAAATGCTAAGCAGAGATCCTAAAGAGGAGTTCAGCAATTGAGTAATGCATATAAATCTTTATGTGAAAGCTCACATGGGCTTTTTTATAATATAAAGGCAGCCAGTTTTGGGTACTTACAAGAACATCAGTATGCGAATAGCTTTCTGCAAATCTTGTTTTATTCCTGGAATGGGGCATTTCCCATTCATTTTGAAATAGCAAGCCAGCATCTAAGAACTTTGCCACAAAGAATCTGACACATTGTTCATTCTGTATCTCCAGCATTGATCCTTGTTAATGAATTATCTGCACTGCCTACTTTGGAAGAGGCAGCAAATGCATTTTCATAGCTTACAGAGATAATAATAAATCATCTGAAGGTCCAGGTTTATTAGAAATGACTGAAATACATTATAGGGCAGCAATAACTTGAATGGTTGGTTTACCAACCAGTGGGGTGGAATTAAAAATGCATTAAAATTTATACAGAGAAAAGTAAATAGCAGAGAGTTAAGATTAGTTTTGACATAGTTAAATGGACCATTATTTTGCATTGTGTGACTAATACAAAAAAATCAGAAGGAAGTTTCCATTTTGTATCCTGAGTAATAGGGGAAAAAAACCTATTAGCAATTAGATTTAACATTTGTTCTCAGTCTACATCAGCAAGGCACTTCAGAAAGTGAGTAATATTGTGAGGTTCTTCTTTTTTTCTTTTTGTGGCACAACAAACACTTCATTGAGTGTGTGTGTCTTCAAGATCTCTGTTGATTTCAGGTAAGTGGTAACACCATGATTTTCTTAGGGTTTTCTTAGAAAATGAATACTCAGTGGTTTAAAACTATATTTGGATTAAGGGTGGTGAAAATTTTGTTTCTGACTTTGAAGAGGGGAAAACATTATTAATGTTTGGAATGGAAAAAAACCTTCATTTTTAGCATAAAATTGGCTGCTGATTATCCCTTACTTTGGGGAGGTTTGTGCCCCATGAAGGTGTTAGGGGAACAAATGTATGCTTTTTTAGATAATGTGGGGAGATGTGGGGAGTTTGGGGGTTAAAAAGCCCTAAAATCAGATTGGTTTTTAAATTTTAAATGAGGGGATCTGGGGACTTTGAAGGACTTCTTGGAAGGTCCCATGGGTCACAACTTCCCCATCTCTAATCTAAACTATAATGTATATTTAACAGTGCAACATTTAATGGCGATACTTTAGGTGACAGACACATTTGGACTTCATCAAATATGGCAGGCAAAGCATCATTGCAGCCGGAATATCACATTGTACCAAGTGTGTCATGCTAACAATTTGCCTCTCACCTATGATTATTCTTTCCCTACCTATTGCTCACAATTCCACAAAATTTCCATCACCTGCTTTAGTGTAATGAGTCACTTTTGCTCTTGTACTGTCCATTATATTACTTAGTTCCATACCCATAGCATATGCTGCCCGAGACAGCCTCTTTAAACTCATTGGATCAGTCTCTTCAGGATTCTCTGACATGAGCACATGACCTTATTATCTGATCAGGCCCTGTTCAGAGTGCTCTCTTAAAATTAATATTGGGAACACACACACACACAAACAGAGAGCAGATATGTTACCTATTTCCTTTTTTTCACATGTTCACTGTATGTCTTGAAAAATAGGAGTGAATCCTGCTGACTTGAAAAATCTGAGGCTTATTCAGGCACATTATCATAACCAAGACATAAAACAAAGAATGAATCCAGAAACAATCGTCTTGTTAGAGAAACTCAAGACATATTCATCCATCACAGTAAGGCATTGGAGAATGATGCCTGAGTTTCAAAAACCATGCTAACAAGCATGAGGTTATTACGCCAACAATTTTCCCTTCACAGTGATTCCAACATATTTTCTCTCTGCTCAGACTGCCAAAGAAGTCATCCTGAGAACAAAACATTTGCATAGGCAATGCTAATATTGCTTGGGTGATTCATCCTCCCAGGCTTTCCTAGCAAAGGAGTAAATTCCGGTGACTATGTAAAACTACCTCTGCAGAAGACCTGTAATCTTACTTCTCAGGCCACCATCTGTAGGAGCATTTTTAATTTTTCCCCCAACCCAATTGAAAGAGGTACTACATAAATACAGAGTAGTGAGGGAAAAGTGTTTTTACTGTTATTCATTTCCTGGTAAAAAAATAGTTTTCCAACATTCAAGCAACCTGGCTGGAAAGAAGAACATAGTGGCAAGAAGTCTGCACAAATTTTATCTATTATTTCCAGATATAGGAAATTATCCTGCAAAGAAATAGAGGTGCTTCATTTGAAAACACATGCAAAAATTTTGTTTGTTTGTTTGTACATGTGCACAATTGTAGGCAGGATGGTGTGAGTTTTTTGGTCTAGTTTTTTTCCAGAAAAAAAGGAATGCTGCACAAATAAGTCATTTTTGTTATCTAGAAATCTGTTTCCCACAAAAAAGAAAAGAAAAACAAAACACCAGTTTCCCCTAAAAACAAATGGTGAATCTAGTATTGTTTCAAGATACTAAGTGTTTTTGCGTTGAAAAAGACCAAACAAATAAAGCAATCTTGTAGCTAACATAAAACAATGTTATACAGTAGGCATGTGTGATCCATAAAAAATGGTTTAATACTAGCTTTGAAAGTAGGGGATTCTGGCGCTTCGTTTCTAAAGTCATTTCCGAATTTTGAAGCAAAAAATTCAAAACTTTCAGAAACTTCCGAATCTTCGTATGTACCACTTTAATGGCAGATGCGCATGCGCATGAAGGAAAACATTATTGTCAATGGGGAAAGTTGAGGGGCTTCTCTCTCCCTCATTTTTTGAGCTATCCTAATGAAATTTGCTACAGTGGTAGAACACAAAAACCACTGTTAGCTCACCAAACCTAAAAATGTTTGACTTATTCTCAGATTTTGGCAAATTTTCAAAGTTTTTATTAAAAAAACATTTTTAATAATAACAAAAATCTGTGCCTGGTTTAAAAGTGTTATTTCCTGTTTCAATGGGTTGTCTTTACTTTGAAAGTTGTTGTTCTACTTCAGAAGCTTTGTTTTTGTGGCTGAAACTTTGTTAAATTTGTGGACAGTGTCCCAGCAAACCATAATGTGCTATTTTTTATAGAACGATGTCCCTTGCTGTTTTTATGACAGAGCCAATTAGGAAAAGACATTTATCACCCAGGAACAGAATTCATAGCACACCATCAAATCACTCCTGACAGATGGCCTTCCACCTCTGAATAAGGAAATCTTTTCCTGGTTTGAAAGTGTTATTTCCTGTTTCATTGGATTTTCTGGGGCTGAAAGTGTGTGACTTGCCCAAGATCATGCAGTGGGTTTCCATGGCTGAGTGGGGAATCAAGCCACAATCGTATTCCAACTCTCAAACCATGACACTACACCATGCTGTCCCAAAAAGGGACCTGCTGTTTCTTCCTATGAGGCTTAGCCCGCTTCTGATGTTATGCTATGTCTTAGGAAAAAACCTCAGTCTTTTGTTTTTCATGGATGCTCCCATGAGAAAATGTATAATCATAGAATAGTAGAGTTGGAAGAGACCTCATGGGCCATCTAGTCCAACCCCCGCTAAGAAGCAGGAAGGATGTGGGTGAACCACAATTCCCAAAAGTATTGGGTCAACCCTCCCAAAACTCCCCCAGGACTCACAGCTGCCCATGTTGGATCTGTGTGCAAAGCTTGGTCCAGATCCATCACTTGCTAGGTTCATGTTCTCAAATACAGGTGAACTATAACGCTCTGATGCCAAGGTCAATCACCCACAAAGCCTGCCAGTATTCACAGTTGGCCAATAGGGTCTGTGTGCCAAGCTTGGTCCAGATCCATTACTTTTCTTCTTATCCCAGATTATATGGCAGTAGGGATTCATATAACCCAGTTTAAATCAGATAATCTGGAATCAGATCCTGGGATATAGGGCAGTGTAGATCCAGTCTGATTCCTCTTCCACACTGCTCCTCTATCTCAGGATCTGATCCCAGATTATCTGCTTTGAACTGGATTATAAGAGTCCACACTGCCAGATAATCTGGGATAAGAACATAATCTAGGATGGGGCTTAGCCCGCTTCTAACCAAGAGGGGTTTCTTCCTATGGGGCTTACACATACACACAAATATAGAGCGAATTTTAAAAGGAATACTACTAAAACATAGATTTAAAATGCAACCTTTTCCCTTCCCAGAATGATACTATTATATATATTTTAATGTGAGTCCCTTTCCGTCTCAAATCTAGAGAGAAAAGTGGGGTGTCAATGATAATAATGATAATAATAATAATAATAATAATAATAATTTTATTCTTATATCCCGCCCCATCTCCCCGGAGGGACTCGGGGCGGCTTACATGGGGCCATGCCCAGACACGACAGCACAAATCAGATAAAACATTAAACCGAGCAGTAAAACTTCAACATGATTAAAAACAGTCATAAAAGTCAATATACACAATAATATTAAGATCCCGATTTTAATAATGATGATGATGATGATGATGATGATGATGATGATGATAATAATAATAATAATAATAATAATAATAATAATAATAATAATAAGTAATTTAAAATAATAGGGGGGAGTTGTGGAAAATCCTTAGCAGGGTGATAGTTTGCTTTCCCTGCCCATTTCCAATTTTCTTCTCCCTCTGAAGTGGAAAGTCAGTCACATATCAACCTGGGTGGAGAGTTCTAGTTTGGGGTTTTGCCAGCACAAAACCAGAGTGAAGTGATCTGGATCGTGGATTGGAATTGATCCCCCCTCCTTTCCCCCCCTTTCCTCACTTAAAGCTTCTGGCAAAGCACGAGGCTCCCTCCGCTTGCAACTCTTCCCTCCGCTTGCAACCCTTTGCAAACCAGGCTCACTCCGCTTGCAACCCAGATTAAGAGCCCCATAGCAACCAACCACTCCAGGACAAGAAGGGGATTTCTCTCCTGAATAGCAACAGCAGCCAGCCAGCAATGCCCTTTGCAAATCCAGGCTCGCTCCACTTCTGGAACCTGGTTTAAGAGCCCCATAGAAACCAACCACTCCAGGACAGGAAGGGGATTTCTCTCCTGAATAGCAATGGTTGGTTGAATTATCCGAAGGTATTTCGAGGCAGGGGCACCAACATTTCAAATTGGAAGGTTAATTCAGAAATGCCAAACCACCTCAGAACCCAGTTCAATATTAATACAATTAACCAATTTATTACGATTAACTACTTTTCTGATTTTTTTCTCATGCCTATTATACAGTGATACCCTGACTTGTGAGTGACCCAACTTACAAGTTTTTAAAGATATGAGCCATCGTTCATCTTGTTTTTCCTTTCAAGATATGAGCTGAGAGCTGACTTATGAGCCCAGGAAGAATGAGCGACAGGGCTCATTGCAAAGGCCAGTGACTCCTACCTTGCCAGGCTTTGCCTTGCCTCCTTCCTTCTCTGGCTCCATAGAGAGAGATAGAGAGAAACAATTAGGGAGGGAGAGAGAGACAGACCCTTTCTCCAGGCACAGAGAGGGGGAAGCAGCCTCAGCAGGAATATGACATTGGCAGGGGCCTCTCTGCATTGGGTGCACATTGGCAAGGAGGCGAGGCTTCAGCTGTGGGCCAGTTTGAGTTGGTCCAGTGGCCAGGAAGAGGCACCATCTAGGCTTGGCTCTTCCTCCTCTGGCTGGGTGAACTTTAGGGTCCCTTTACACTCCATGTGTCTTTATCTCTCTTTGCCAGCCTACCATGAGCAACTCTTCCAGCACGTCCCCATAAAAGTGTGTCAGTCAGATAGGTTGAGAGGGAAGAGGATAAGTTTAGGGGAGGCCTGGGTGTGTGTGTCAGTTTTGTGTTCCTCTTTTTTTGCTCCTCAATGTCTCTTTTAAAGTTGATCTTCTTTTGTTATTGTTCCATGTGAAGGTGATGGTTTTGCCTTGCTAATACATTGGCAAACACACATTTTGTTGCCTCAAATGTGCTTCCTTGCCACAGTGGCTGGATGGAATCAAGAACTGTTTTTCTCTGAATATTTTTCCCTTAACAATTTTCATAATAGATAGTCTAATGTTTTGAATTTTATCTGACAATTTAAATGAAATTTAGTGTTTCTAACATCTATATATATATAAATATTATGTTCATTTTATTTTGGAGTAAACAACAAAGCCACTGAACCAAATCACACCAAATTTGGCCATAAAAGACATAGTCATCCAAAATATGTCCTTCAATTAAAAAAACAAGAAAAATAAAGTCCTGATTAGAGGAAGAGGAAGAACTGTTTTTTCCCATTGTTGCCAGTTAGAAGGATAAGCTCCACCCACTTTGTCTCCTAGCAACCCACTCAGCCATTTAATAGCGCCCAGGGCCTCTTCAATCAGGCCTCTTCCACACTGCCTATAAAATACAGATGATCTGATTTGAACTGGATTATATGGCAGTGTAGACTTAAGGCCCTTCCACACAGCTATATTACCCATTTATAATCTTATATTATCTGCTTTGAATTGGATTATCCTGAGTCCACACTGCCATATAATCCACTTCAGTGTGCATTTTATACAGCTGTGTAGAAGGATCCTCATATAATCCAGTTCTAAGCAGATAATATAAGATTATAAATAAACAGTAGAGTCTCACTTATCCAACATAAACACCCTGGCAGAACTTTGGATTAGCAAATATGTTGGCTAATAAGAAGAGATTAAGGAAAAGCCTATTAAACATCTAATTAGGTTATGATTTTACAAATTAAGCACCAAAACATCATGTTATACAACAAATTTGACAGAAAAAGTAGTTCAATGCGCAGTAATGCTATGTAGTAATTACTGTATTTATGAATTTAGCACCAACATATCACAATGTATTGAAACCTAATTTGATGTTTAATAGGCGTTTCCTTAATGCCTCCTTATTATCCAACATATTCGCTTATCCAACATTCTGCCGGCCCGTTTATGTTGGATAAGTGAGACTCTGCTGTACATTCTTGCATAAATTTGTATTTTTTGCAAACCACAATGTAAAAATATTGGATTAGATCTGTACAGAAATATTTGTTAATTCTGCAAGAAGGAGAAAAGTGCAGAAACTATACATCATTACATTCAAAGATAAAATTGTTGAATACAGTGACAATACTATGGATGGTAAGTATCATAGGGACAGTGTGGGATAAATCAAACTTGTGCATTCCACAGAACATAGCATCAGGATAGTTTTTCTGTGACACATTGTATTGTAGCAACTCTCTCTCTACCCACTTCCATGTGCACACACATCCCTTTCAAACTACCAGACTTATGAGATGGATCATTAAAAAAAACACAAATATATACCAAAGTAACAGCAGTTTTGTAGATCAATAAAGCTATTTAATCAATTTAAGTTATGTTCATAAGCAGAAGCTGGGAATTATTTATTCTTTGCTAAAATTTGCATTGCCTTTTTTGGAAATGTCCCATTTTTTCCATTTTTAATTTTAGTGATTTGTTATTTTTAGACTTCCATAATGTTTAAGACACTAGCACTGAACTTGGAATCCCCCAACCTCCCTCTTTCTCTTTTGCATTTAACCATTTGCCCCTTATTCTGGGCCTTTTCCCTCTGATTGCCCATTTTCTTATTCTTCTGTCCCATGTCTTTAGTGTCTTCCTATCTACTGTGTTTGGTAATGTTCGGAATAAATACATCAATTTTGGTATTGTAAACATTTTAGTGCCCTTATTCTATCCACTCTTGTTAATGTTTTCTCTTCCCAATTCTTAAATTGTTTCTGTATTACTTTCCATTTTTGTTTGTAATTCGCCTTAACTATACTTGTTGAGTTTTTATATATCTATACTCCTAAGTATTTTAACTTCTTTGATCCTAACCTTAAACCTGATATTTTCCTAATCCCCAGTTGTTCTCTTGGTGGGGTATTAAGATATAGTATCTCTGACTTTTTGATATTAACAAATAGTCCTGATATATTCTTAAATTCTTCCAATTTTTAATCATATCTTTTACCATAATTAACAGTTGGCTTGTAATAATCATGGCAAAGTTTAGAAGTCTATCATGATGCATTTCAAATCCAAAGATTGTTGGCAAATTAATTATAATAATAAGGAAATTATAAACAGAACATTGAGATCAATTGAAAGTAATGGGAAAAGGTTAGTGGAAGATTTGTATACAATAGATGGAAACCCTGTAGAACAAAAGGAAATTCAGAATTGGATAGGCTCAAAGAACTGAATTCAAAACTGGACTATAAGACAGGAAGTTTTTAGATGAGGGGAAAACATTAGAGAACAGGATAGTCCATTTGAGAAGGTGATTAGGAAATGTTTGAGAGAGGAAAAGAAGGGGGCAGGAGATCTGTACGAACAAATTATAATGGTAAAAGAAGAAATAATAGAAGAAATTTTCCAAACATGGAGTATGGACATGGAAATTGAGAGGGAAGTCATACAAAGGGAAATAAGTAATATAGCAAAAGGAAAGTACAATGTATTAAGGGAAGCAAGACGAAAAACGTTACAAAAATAGTACAGACCTCCTGCACAACTTTCATGCTTTTTACCAGGGATGAAGTATAGGTGTTGAAATGGTTGTGAACAAAGAGGGGTGTTTAAGCACATGATATGGGAATGCGATTGAGTGCAAAAATACTGGAGAATGACTGAAGGAGAAATCAATAGAATGTTAAATCTCCAAATATTAATAGTTGATAGAAATGTACTACATGCAAGGATAACAGGAGAGAAGAATATACAAAAAGACTAAAAAGGTTGACAAATTAATAGCATGTGCACAAATTGTTTTAGTGAGGGGGTTGGAAAGATAAAACAAAATGGACTCTGACAAATTGGTATAAGTATATAGTTGAGATGTTAAATGTGGATATAATAAATTTCCTAAAAGGAAATTTACCTAAAAGGATCTTGCTCACATGGACAATCTTCATGTGAACAGGAACCTCTTCTCTTGGCCTTCCAAGTGAAAAAAAAATTATGGAGGGGGCAACACAAGGAACTGTTGAATAATACCTGAATATGGATACATACTTTTAATTTTTTATCCCCAAACACTACATTTAAAATTATCTGTTAGAAACATATCAGACTGAACAAGCCAAATACTTGACTGATAGATAATTATCACTGGCTAGTCACCTAACCAATGTCAGTGCATAATGGAATATGATCATCATCACATGACCCATTTATATTCATAACAAAACTAAACATTAAAAATTCAGCCAAGTAATTCTGAAAAAAAAAGATTTTAAATTCTTACTTACTGTCTCTGTGCAATACTTTGCAGGTTGTAAACTAAAGTAAAATGAACAGCAGTGGGATTTGGGGATAACGGTTTAATATTAACTTCTTGGAAGGAAATTGTGTGCATTTTCTGTATTCATTTTATTTCTGTTTAATCTTGTAGAGCTGCCAAATGCAGAGGAAAAGCAACTATTTGAGACACAAAATAGACTCACTATGGATTTTTCCCTCCTAGTGAAAAAAAGCTTTATAAAAATATGCTTGAGGGACTATTTTTCCTTTGAAAATGGCTCATGCACCTGGTTCTAATATCTATAAATATACACATATTGACATTAAAGACTGGACTGCATTGCAGAAGTGAATAGAAATTTCTATTAGGGGACTGACTCTCTATCACTTGGGGATAGGGACTTCTGAGGGGGTGGTGTGCACAGCTCTTATGTTTTCCAGGCTCAATTAGCCCAGAAAACTCAGCGTGCTGTAACCCCCTCCAGAAAACCCTTTAAAAAACTCTCTACCCATCCATCATTACCCTGGTGCCGGAGTTGTCCTGGCACATAGAAATGATGCTTCAGGAGGAGGACTAATTACATCTTATAGATACCCCCACCTAGTTGTTGGACATCTACCTTTGTCACTTAGCTGTATACCATCTTAGCTCTAATATTTTTTTGGTTGAATTTTAAGTTTTTCTAATAATTTATTATGTTGTAAATGTGTGGAATGTATTATTTCATGTTTATTTAAGTTGTTATTTTTATAATATTTATCAAGCTTTTTTATTTATGTGTTATTCTTGGCATTGCATGTTTGCCATTGTGTTTTATTTTGCTGAAAGCTGCCATGAGTCCCCTCGGGGAGATAGGGCAGGTCATAAATAAAGCATTATTATTATTATTATTATTATTATTATTATTGACACAATGACGTTGTATGACACAGCAAACAAGATAGGTATGCTGGATTTCGTATCACAAGTTGAACACTTCCCAAGTATTTAGGACGGTGTGATGTATTTTCGGATGATGCGCGCAGATCCCAGCAGGGTGGCCTTTTGCAGTTGGCAGATCGTAATTTTGTCAATGTCTATTATTTCCAAATGCCGGCAGAGATCTTTTGGAACGGCACCCAATGTGCCAATCACCACCAGAACCACCTGTACTGGTTTCTGCCAGAGTCTTTGAAGTTCAATCTTGAGGTCCTGATAGCGGCTGAGTTTTTCCTGTCGTTTTTCATCAATGCGGCTGTCACCTGGGATGGCGACATCAATGATCCAAACCTTTTTCTTTTCCACAACTGAAAGGTCTGGTGTATTGTGTTCCAGAACTTTGTCCATCTGGATTTGGAAGTCCCACAGTATCTCTGCATGTTCATTTTCCATTATTATTATTATTATTATTATTATTATTATTATTATTATTATTATTATTATCATCCTCCTCACCCCTCCTTCTCCTGGTGTATCATTTCTATGCACGAGGATGACTCTGGCACCAGGGTAAAGGCGGCTAGGTAAGTTATTATCTTTTTTAAAGGGGTTTTAAGGGATTTTGGGGAGGGTGTTAGCGTGTCTGAGTGTTACCCCAGAAGATTCCAGGAGCACATCTAGACACCCAGTGCCAAAAGCACAAGCTTTCAGGCCAGTGTAGGGACAGAAGGCCAGCCTGACCTGTGTTTTTTAAACCCAGGTTGGTGTGGACTTCTTCCCTGTCTGGAACTGGCATTAGTACCCTGCACCAAGTCCTATATTGCTCTTGAAGGTCTCCAAACTGAGATAAACGTAGTGGGGAGTCATGTGTGTTGCATTAGAAAGAAGGCATTTATCAAATTTATTCCTGTTAGCATAGGATTCTGTTTGACCGAAAATTCCCTAGATCAGTGGTTCTCAACCTGTGGGTCCCCAGATGTTTTGGCCTTCAACTCCTAGAAATCCTAACAGCTGGTAAACTGGCTAGAATTTCTGGGAGTTGTAGGCCAAAACACCTGGGGACCCACAGGTTGAGAACCATTGCCCTAAATGGTGTGCTGGGTTTCTAGAGCTGAGTACTTAAAAAGTTTTTAATTTTGTAAAATGATTTGAAAGTGCTGAAAAATGCATTACATTTATTTTTTAAAAAATCTTCAGTATTCTGCATTTAAATAACTTAACTTTAGCGATAAGATTATAGGGCTAAACCCCATTAACTTTATTGCATTTGGAATACCATGCCATATACACTAACTGGGGTTGGATCTACACTGCCCTGTATCCCAGGATTTGATCTCAGATTATCTGATTTGAACTGGATTATGTGAGTCTACACTGCCAGATAATCTGGGATAAACAGATAATCTGGGATCAGATCCTGGAATATAGCGTACTGTAGATCCAGCCTAAGCAAGAAAGAAGTTCCCAAGTGAAGAGAAAGCTGCCAAACAGCATCAAAAAATGTGAATAGAGAATGTAAGTTCATCTCTATCACACTGAAATTTCATTTTTTATTTCTGAAAAAAATGAAATATGATGACCTAAACTACTGCTCCAGTTGTTTCTTCCAGCATCACAATGAGAACATTTCCTACACCTTCCTCAGGCAATCTGAACTGTCTACAAGCAGAAGGAAATTTTAGCCCTCAAATCAAGGTCACAGACAAAAAGGATTGAATGTATAGGCGTATTTTCCATCACTTAACCAATTAAGATATCTAACTGTCAGTATCTAATTTTGCCACTGTCTTTAAAAATACATTGAGATGCATTGATCTGTGTCATAACATCTTCTGTTAGGGAAAAATGGGCAGAAATAATGATCATTTTCATAGAATGTCAACCCATTAAGTGAGAATAGAAAAGGAGGAGAAATGTGAATAACATTCTCTCAGAAAAATAATTCTTCCTTGTCCACCAAAGCTCATTAAATACAAACATACTAATTGTAGTTGGCAACCTCAATTGCCTTGACCTTTAACTTATCAACCCCTCTTTGATCAGAAAAAAACTTTGCTAGAAGTGCTTCAGACTTCATATATTACTAATGACTGCAATGAAGTCCCGAGGTCTGGTGAATGGTACATTAGCATGTATGCTACTTCAAGATAGTTGATTCAGTTCCTTTGAAAAAGAACAAAATATGATAATTGAAATTGTGAAGGTGCATTTAGGGCAATGAGTGGAAGTTCTGTAAGAATAAAGCCACAGAGTTCTTTTTCAGTTTGCTTGAATAATTGTATGCAGTTAGTTCAAGGCATATTTCCTCAATTGAATGCCATTTAGATCATTGGACTATATCATCCCCAACCAGCTGTTATAATATGATTTATAACTCAACTCATCTTGAGGGCACCAAGTAGAGAATGGTTGGTTTAGTTTTTGCATTGTGTGAATGCATTTTTTTTTTGCATTGTGTGAATTAGTTCACACAAACACTCTGCATCCACCTGCCACTGTCCTGGCCCATGCCATACACACACACACACACACACACACACACACACACACACACACACACACACTATATAATATATAACATAATACATAAACATTTCTTGGGATGCCACAATAAACTTTTGCTTCAAAAAGGGGCTCCATGGCTGAAAAAGTTTGAGAACCTCTGATTTAGAGAATCAGGCAAAACTTAGAACTGGGTTGCTAGGTGAGGAGTTTCACAAAGATGCTGTATCAACAATTAGCAACCAAGGAGCTTGACAGTGAACTCAAATGTTTTATTTTATCCTGAATCTCAAAATCTATTATTGAAGCTGATAATGCTTTGCTGTGCTAAATAGGTAGCATGCCTTTGTGTTGAACTTCAGCTTGTACTTATTAACAGCCAGTTTGTTTTTGTTTTTGTTTTGTTTCTTTTAAAAAAATATTTGGGTCAAACAAGCAAAGTATAACACAATCACTTTTCCTCATGAAGAATTTTAGAAGATAACATAGGTAACATATAGTGTCTATATATTTTAACAATTTAACAAAAGATAAACAAAAATTAATATATAATCTCCTTTGTCCCCTATTTATATCCATCCCTTTTCCAGTATCCCCCCCTTCCATTTATCCCCTTCCTCCGGAAACAAATGCACATTTCCTTTATTGATCATTCTATTTTTTGGATCGTAATGATAGTCTGGTTTAATTGCTTATATTTTCTGTTGCCTTTTATCTTGGCCATCAATTTTCCTCATTTCACTTTCCATTTCTGCCTGGGGTATCCATTGCAATATTTGTTTTTTACTATTCATGATGTAACCTTGAAGCATATAATCTGCTAAATATTTGTACCATTTTTATGTATCCCATTTTTTATGTTCTTTCCATCCCAAGGCGACCGTAGCTTGGGATGCAGCTAACATATATTTAATTCTCTCAGCCCAGTCTTTATTGCCACTTTTCCCTTCCAGTTTCAGGGTAAAAAAACTGTATGTTATTCAACCCTATTTTTGCTCTAATACTTCCTCCATTTCCCCCTTTATTTTTCTATAGAATTCGTGTACCTTGGTACAGTTCCACCATATATGGATAAATGTTCCAGTTTCCCCAGATTCATGCCAATATTTTTAGATGTTCTTTTTGTAATATGGGCTATTCGCTGGGGGGTTCTATATCATTTCATCAGAATTTTCATTGTATTTCTTTGATCTTTAAATGTTTACATTTTGGGATTGAATTTATCCATGGTTCTAAGTCCTTCTGATTACAGTTTATTTCCTCTTTCCATACTTCTAACAGGGTGGGTTTCAAGTTATATTGATTATCAATTAATTTGTTATATATGAATCCCATAATTCCTTTCCATTTCTCAGTTTTCCATTATAATATTTGATCCAAATTTGTCTCGTGATCTTCCTTCTTCTTCCACTCTATACTTTTGTTACAATCCATGCCATAACAACCAATTTCTTGATCAATATTTGTCTCTTAACTCTCCCAAATCTTTTATTGTTTCATCTGAATTAAAAAGATCCCCTATCTTTGTTAAATAAAAATGGTATAACAAAGATAAGAATCAGTTTGGTGTGGTGGTTAAGATGTTAGACTGGAATATTGAAGATTCACATTCTAGTTCCCTGTTCTTACTGAGCTATAATAATGAATCCATTTTGTTGGAGTTGTCATGACAGTAGAGCAGGGTGGCCATATATACTGCCTAGAGCATCGTGGATGGAGGGCGATTAATAAGTAATTAAATGATGATGATGATGATGATCTTGACATAAGACAAGATAGAAAGAGAAGATATAAATGTAGGTAATAATGTAACGCATTATTAATTAATTAATATCCCTCATGTTGGAGGTGATGGTGGGGTGTTAAGAACATCCCATGAGAAAGTCACTAGTTCCTGGCAGGTCATATGGATAGAGACATGCCTTGGACACAACATGAGACAACATGACTCATTGGAAAGATGATAATGCTCAGTAAAGTCGGAAGCAACAGGAAGACTAGAAGGCCACATTATAGATTGATTGATTAAATCAAGGAAGTCAGAAGGATCTGAGCAGGCCAGCTGATTTTCCAGAATCTTGAAGGTATCTGATTCATAGAATTACTGTAAGTCAAAACTGAGTTGATGACAAATGAAAGAAATGCCTTAAAATAACCAGATTTGCAGGCTTTAAATTTCAAAACCATGTACTTTAAACAAACTGGTAACAAATGTGGATGTAGTAGAATTGGGATAAATATAAAAAGATCTCTTGGCTTATATTAGTATCTTGGGGATTTTAGATGCTGATAGTTTTATATGTTGATTTCAGGAGCAGCTCCACATTAATATTTAGATAGAAAATAGGTCTGCTGGCTTGCTTTTTTCTTATCAAGTAGATTTGCACAGTTGTGAGGTTCTTTCAAAACTGAATGAAGTGCTACTTGCAGATTAAAGCTATCTGATGTACTCTGGAAGCAGTTTTCAGCCATCCTATTGCTTAACCATCTCCAAGGACTGCCAGATGTTCTGATTAGATATTATGTTAGCTATTATTTTTTTTCATGAACCAACTGGATGGTAGCATTGGGATCTTTTTATTTGTTTCTTCACATTTTCTTGTGGGCATGGAGCATTACTGGAACAGTTTAGGACAATGTTTGATAGCCTAACATGAGTGAGCTATTCCTTATTGGCATGCACAGGAAAAATAAAAAGTAAGGCAAATCTTGCTTGGAAGGGACAGCTTCCTTCATCACAAAACCTTAGATGAAACAGTCTCAGGTGTATTGTCCTGTGGGCATGCTTGCAAGAATTCCATTACTGTTGAAAGAAAATGATACATGTGCTGGAGGGCAGAAAGAAACTCTCCTTCTAATTTAACAGTGATTTTTCTTTTCATTCTTTTTAAACTATACTTTCCTTTATGGGCATGAGCACAATTGGATTTCAAAGGTAGTATATTGCAACACCACATAAGAATTATGATCATAGAGACTGTGGTTGGCCAGACAGTGGTCCTGCAGTATAACAAGTGGTTAAGCTGTTGAAGAATTCTAGTCAGGAGCAGTGCCCAGGACATGAACACTAAAACATAAATGAATAGAAGTAAGCAAAGCTGAAATATGTTCAATGTGTTAAAGGCACTAAGCAGATATTTATGGAAATATTTCCTCTGCAACATTATCCCAGTCTTTCCTTGTATCAAGTTACAAACCTTTATTTTCTTCCCATATCGAAATTAATATATAGATTTTTCATATGCATTTTCCTAACTTAAGTATTTCCTAGGCTGTTTTCTTGAGTATGCATTTTTGTGGCCCTTAGACTAAAGAATTTTAAAATAAGAGTGCATTGTAACTTTGCATTTTTAAGGCTGATACATTTTTTTTAATTGTGTTTTATAATACCAAACACATGTCACTAGCCTAAAAATGTGTACTTTGGACAGGAAATTTTTTTTATCTCATAACTTTTCTAAAAAGTTTTAAACAGATACTTTTACCAAGAGATTTGACTCAAATGGCATTTGGTCCATCACTAACACATGCCTCCAGAGCATGGCATAACCAGGCCTGTGATAACACTGCTGTGAGAGGTAACAACAATAACAATTTCTTCCATTATTGCATGCAGTTTCCTCCTTCCTTCCTTCCTTCCTTCCTTCCTTCCTTCCTTCCTTCCTTCCTTCCTTCTTTATTTCTTATCTATAAAAAATAACATTTCTTTATGCTTTCACAGGTTGTGAGGTTGCTCTGTGCTCACCCATCAACTTAGGGTCCATGATCTGTAGGTTAAGAACTGCTCTTCTAAAAGAACAAATAACAAGAATCACATGCATCTACTGTGCTTTACTAATAGGATGTCCTGTTCCTGTCCTTAAGTACCGATTTTGCTATCCTCTGAATAACTTGACTTCTATCATAAGTGTCATATATGAAATCTACTTCTGCAGAAATCCCACTGGTGCAGTCAGTACTGTCAGACAGTTTTGATGTTGCAAAGGTTAAAAGAGACATATTCTGGAAATTGATATAACTAAGTGAATAGATATAAAATCAAAGAATTGAAAGTTGAACAATGACATTGATCTTCCAGGTCAAACTGTAAGATTAAAGAAACATAAATGTCATAAAAATATTTGGGCAGAAAGAGGTGACTATGCATTTGTCGTGGTGGTGGGATTCTATGATTGCCGCCTGAAAAGAGTTTTGAATTACATAATTGAAATGTAAGAATATTGTTACCTCATCAGATGGGCTGCTTGGCCCATCATATGCTGCTTGTTCTCCCCCTTTCAGGACAGAGCCCATTACATGATGCACATGTACTTCTTCTTGGGCTTTGTCCAGAGAGCAAGTGGTGTATGCTGTCACTGCGTCAACAAAGCAGCTTTCGCATGCTGCCTTACCAGCAATGGGGGGAAGCCAGGCGGTGATGCTTCCTCCCATGGTGTGAGGGCAAAGGTAAATTGCGTAATGTGAGGTGTGGAATGACAGGATCTCCATGCCCCCTACTGGGAGCCCATAGATTTGCCATGATGCGTGACAAATCCATGGGCCTTTGTGATGAGGTCCTAAGGCAAATGTTAGGATCTCATGTTATCAATTCTTTGTTATCTGATGTAATCTGACATTCCCACCATTTTTTAAGATGTCAGGTGAAGTGAAAGTATAGGATTATACATCGGTTGAACAAAGACCCCTTCTTGGCCACTCCATTATTTTTTCCTGAGGGACTTCTGGAATTTTTGAAAACTAAAAGTGCATCCATTTTCTAACATGAGGGGGAGATATTGTCTCACTTCCCTTTCCTAGATGTTGTATGCTCAAGAGCGCCTTGGACCACAAGAAGATCCAACCAGTCCATCCTCCAGGAAATAATGCCCGGCTGCTCACTGGAGGGAAGGATATTAGAGACAAAGCTGAAGTATTTTGGCCACATCATGAGGAGACAGGAAAGCTTGGAAAAGATAACGATGCTGGGGAAAATGGAAGGAAAAAGGAAGAGAGGCCTACCAAGGGCAAGATGGATGGACGGTATCCTTGAAGTGACTGGCTTGACCTTGAAGGAACTGGGGGTGGTGACGGCTGACAGGGAGCTTTGGCGTGGACTGGTCCATGAGGTCACGAAGAGTTGAAGACGACTAAACGACTGAGCAGAAGCATGCCTGTATTCAACTCACTGGAGGGAAGGATATTAGAAACAAAGCTGAAGTATTTTGGCCACATCATGAGGAGACAGGAAAGCTTGGAAAAGATCACGATGCTGGGGAAAATGGAAGGAAAAAGGAAGAGAGGCCTACCAAGGGCAAGATGGATGGACGGTACCCTTGAAGTGACTGGCTTGACCTTGAAGGAACTGGGGGTGGTGATGGCTGACAGGGAGCTCTGGCGTGGACTGGTCCATGAGGTCATGAAGAATCGAAGACGACTAAACGACTGAGCAGCAGCATACCTGTATTCAACTAGGAAGAAAACTGGAAAATTAAGTTTGCATATTAGATGGATAATGGCCTCCTCTTTGCCTAAAGAAGCTAAGATAAAGGTTCAATTTTAGTTTTAAAAAACCCAAAAGTATACTTCAACCTTTTATCATATCGCCATTACTATCTTTTCTCTTGATTGGCTGATATAAATATTCATATAAGTTCCAAATAAACATCATGTTGGTGATATCATCAACACAATGCTTATATGGAACTTATATGAATGTTTATATACTTATGTGTTTGTACCATAAGTGTAGTCTATGCACAAATGTGGGTGGAATGCAGAAAATATCCCTTAGCTCTTTTCACTCCATCTGAAATTCAAGAGTAGCTACTGCTACTTATTGTTTCCCCTTTACGTCCACTTATGAAGGGGAAGCAATTCAGATGCTGAGCTCTGAAACGGAGGGAAAGAGGGGCCCACTCAATTTGTGAGTGCATCTTTAGTTATACACTCCTCTGAGATGTAAACAGTAGGCTTGTGCATTTTAATTGTTTCTTGTTGTAAGTTGTTATTATTTTATTGGTTTTGTACTTACAACAAGATATTTGACGTGCGTGTGTGGTCCGTGCTAAAAATGTAAAAATAGAAGCTTACGAGGGCTTTGATTCTTAAGTTTCAATTTATTTGGAAGTCTGTGTAATACTAGCTGTAGCTGACTTCTGCCTTGTACGCTGGGAGCACAGGCTCACCTTTGGCATTGGCACATCACAAGCCCTTCTTAGAAACTCAAATTCTTTAGAGTTTATTTCTAATAATACCATTGTGCATAGCATTGCATAGCTGCTTCCTTGTACACACGCACGACTGCTGCTACTGCTGCCATTGCTGTCGTATGTGGCACATCAGCACAAACCTTTCTAGGAAATTGAAATCCTTAGGAGTTTAGAGTCTGATAGCATTGCGCATAGCATTACATAACTGCCACTTTGTACACATACACACACAATTACAAAGGGGCAATCCTGCTTGTAAATTGAAATCTTTTTGAGTCTAATATTATATAGAGCAAACATACATAGGAGGAGGAAGTTGAAGGGGGGGGGAATAATAGAACGTGTTTCCCTCCATGGGTCTCCCTCTGAATCACCAGCTCACAGTGAGCAGGTTCAGGGACCTGCAGAGGAGGATGCAGTCCTCTCATAAACCATGAACCCTCTGCTCCCCTCACACACACACCCACACCCACTATTGTGATGGGAAGGCCAAGGTCAAATCTTTGGGATCATTTCAAGGTGCATCCTTAGTTGGCTACGCAGGTAGTGTGCAAGCATTGCGATGGAAAAATAAACAGGGGAAAAGACTTGAGGAATCTGGCTACAACGGGGTTGAGGATGCACATGAAGAGGTGTCACCCAATGATTAGACTGGAGGGAGAAACTGGCAGAAGTAGCAGCCAGAGTACTCCCACTGCACCTGCTGCCATTGGGGAGAAGAAGATGCAGACCACCCTGGAAATTTGGGGCATGCCCACCAGGGCAAGATCAGATTGAGGGAAAAGCTGCTCACTACCAAGCATATGACCCAGCATGAGGGAGATACTGGTCCTCGACCACCAGCCCTTACTGCTAGTAGAGGAGGAAGGCTTTTGTCACTTGTTGGCACTCTTGGCTTCCTGATCCAAGATCCCCTCATGCACCAACTTCTCCTGAACAGTGAGATCAGCCCTGTATCAGGCCTGCAAGGAATGTGTGGTGCAGATGCTGTAGGCTACATCCATTTCAATTCTGGCATTTGGTCCAGCATAGAGGGAGGGCATTTGTACCTCTCCCTCACTGCACATTGGTGGGAGAGGGAGGGAAGCCTGGAGACAGAGCATCACTAGGCCCTGCTTCAGATGGAAGTGTTGGATGAGGCCATCAATGTAGAGCTCACACTTGTTGGAGTCTCTTCAATAAAGTATCTCTGGTGGCCCTTCTGGATTTTGTATTTAATATTGAGCTGCCTGATAGACTTCTGAACACAGTACCAGCATGGCATAGGCAATGGCAGCCAAAGCCCCAGTTAAGCCCATTGAATGTCATCATGAGATGAAAGTTATTCAGCTTTCCCATACTTTGAAAAAGAGGAATTAGTTTTATCCTCATATTAATATGTTTCTCTACACTATGATTTTTGTTCTTGGCTGATATATGCCATCTCCTAATTGGTTCTATAATAGAAACAGGGATAAAGTTTATTAAACTATAAAAACTTCTTTGCGAGAGGGACATCATGCTATAGTGTGATAGTTTTGCAATGAATATATCATCATCGAGTGTCAACCAATCTCAAAGTAAGGACTACACCATTAAACAGGAAATAATACTTTCAAACTAGGAACATTTTTTCTTTATTATTAAATAAGGTTTTTTTTTTATAAAAAATTGAAAATCTGTAAATAAGCAAAACCATCTGATATTTGGTGGGCTAACAGTGGTAAGTATATCCTAACATTGTAGCAAGTTTCACCCCAATAGCTGTAAAAATGAGGGAGAGTCCTGGAAGCAGTCCTGGAAGTCCCCCCCCCCCCCCAGGTGCGCAATTACTTAACAAAAAGTAACAAAATTTTCACTAATGATACTTTAGAAACGCTTTAGAAATGAAAAAAACCCAGCACCCCTCAGTTTTGCAATGAACTTTGAACCATTTTTAATGGATCACACATGCCTGGTAAACAGTTACTTCTTCATCTCGCTGGGTGGGGAGCTGTACAGAAGGAGTGTTACATTCTATATGCTTAATGTAATATCTTGACTCTGGTCAATATGAAACTCATATTTTTGTTTGATGAAGTTGACTCATACAGGCAGTGGTTTTCCAGAAGCTGGGGCAATGTTTCCATGTCTGTTTCCTAATCCAGATTCACTTGTCTGGAGTTGGACAGTCTGTATGTCAACATATGGTTCCTTCCTTCCTTCCTTCCTTCCTTCCTTCCTTCCTTCCTTCCTTCCTTCCTTCCTTCCTTCCTTCCTTCCTTCCCAATCCAATCACAGAGTTAAAATGAAGAAGAAATTTTGTTATTTATTGTATGTCAAAACTCTCAGCACTTAAAAATGCCATACAGGACATCACCATGATATTTGTACTTGAGGGAAAAACCTGGGAAAGTTTCTGATACCATCATGCTTTGAATATGGAATTACTTTCTCAGATTACTCTCCCATTTAAAAATAGAAAACAGTTGCCTACATGATGTTCTTCCTGAGAACTGTCTAAATTTTCTTGTGTAACCACTGTTGGAAAATGGTGCTGGGATTTGTTGACCTTCTGTCAGATTTAGAATAGTTACTCCTTTATTATCTAATTTGTTTATAACCTTGAGTAACTACCACAACATCCTGAACACACTGTCAGTACTTTCAGACCACATGATTATAGCACTATGGTTGTACTTGAACTGCTGTGGCAACACCTTATGAAATTCTGGGGTTTGCTGTTTGGCATTACAAATCCTGGGATTGCATGCATATAACATAGTCATGGCAGTTAAAATGGAATCATAGTACTACAATTGTGTAGTGTGAGAGGATCTACAGTCTGGCTTGCTATTGAGAGATAAGCAGGACCAGATCTAATTAGTATCAGGTTGAGATTCTACCTGAGATCTTTAGATACAGAAAAGAAACCATCCTACCTAAAAGCCTTAAGAGCTGCTGCCTGTTGGAACTGACTGTTCTAACCCATATAGACGAATAGATAGTTTTCTGTCTTCCTGTTAATTTTCTGCCACAGAAAGAAACTATAACTCCACAAAAACCAGATGCGGGACAGAAATGGTTATATGTGATTTTGCTAAGGTCTACTTGGTTGTCAAAGTATAGTTAGAACAAAACACAAAGGAGCTGAATGATAGGGTGCCTTCTCTATTACAGTCATAATGAGGGCGGCACAGCAAAAATAGAAATATTAACAATTTGATATATTTCCTGAATCAGTTCATAGATGGCTTTATGTCTGTCTGTTTCTAAATCTTATTTTGCTCTTTTATAGGGTTGCATGACTACAAAGACACAGTATCCTTCTTCCTATTGTAATATCTTTAGAGCTACAGAAATCCACTAGGGTGAATAAGAATAAGAGACCTTTAGAAAGAAAAATGCAACATCAAGAATTAGCCAGCAGGTATGATAACTGCATATATGTATAATAAAAGCATAAGACAACTGAAAGTGTGATTTTAAACAACTTTACACCATAGCAGAATAATAAGTAACCTATTGCAATGCAAAGAACCTTGTTATTAAAAATAGTAATATATCTATTGAATAAATAAAATACTAATGCATTCTGTTTTTTCACATCCATACCTTTGATATACTTTATTAATAGTAATAAAAGTGAAATAGAAGGTTGTATCTAGAGTTGACTCACTGGAACCAGTATGATTTAAATTAATCATTAAAAGTCCCCTTTTTTCAACCATATCATCATTGCAACACTGAAAATGACAAATATGTTCCTGTTGCTTATGTGATGATTAGTTTATAGTTTTGAAGGTTTCATGAAATAATTTGTTATAGCTTTTGTCAAGAAATCAAGAGCATAAATGAACCAACAAGAAATCTGGTAAGTATGTCTCCAGAGGAATAGTAGATTACAATTAATCTGTCTCACTGTAGTTAAACTCTTTACATTAATAGGAAACTAGTACTTTTTAAATAGATGCCTATTTCACAGAGGGCTGTCACAATGAATGAGGATGCACCATAGAATCACAAAGTTGGAAGAAATCACAAAGGTCATCCAGTCCAAACCTCTGTCATTCAGAAACACACAATCAAACCACTCCTGGTTGGTGGTCATCTAATCTTTGTTAAAAAAAAATCAAAACAGCATGCTTTATATTAATGATATGAGTGTCAGGGGATTTTGTCCTCTAGTATTTAAATTTCAATGAATAAATTGCCACATTTTTTAAAATCTATTATTACTTTCCAGTACTATCTGAATTTGTAGTCTGGTTATTTTAATACTATGTTTAAAATTTCCAAATATTAATGGAAACTGAAATCCTTTAAACTATAGAAACCAAGGACTGAAATTTTGACTCGTACTTATACAAAATATCTGAGCTAGTTATGCCTCCTGAGAGCCAGAATGGTATATTTGTTAGACTAGGACTCTGGAAGATGAGGGATCAAATCTGCACTCAGCTATAGAAAACTGGAAGATTTTGAGCAAGTATACCTTCTCAGTATTAGAAGAAGGCAATGGCAAACCTGCTATGAATAGATCTAAGAAATTCCTATAAATCAGAGTTGAAGGCATATAACTGCAGTCATGCCCCTGCCATAAACTACTGATACAATCTTAACTGTGGCCTATCTATAACATCATGTTGACATGATGGGATTTTCTTCCCATTCTTCCTTACAATTTGTTGGTTTATTCTTTTAACCTTAGAGTTAGCTAAAGTATCATTTTTAGCATAAATTAAAAATATAGTTTGTGAGATAAACATTGCAATTCTGATCCCTTGAGGGACTACCAAAAAGCAAGCAATAATATTACAAAATTTCTATAGAGATAATGAACTGATTGGGAACTATATAAAGTGTTGGGTTTCTAGCACTGCTTTTCATTTAAATAGTTAATATCTTTATTCAATACTAAATTCAGAAAATAGATTAGCACTTGGTGTCTTTTTTTTGGGGGGGAGAGAAATAATTCAGTTGAAGATCAACGTAAATTAAGTTGCCTCTTTCTAGTTTAATTGATATCTTGATTTTAACTGGTTAGTTACTATCTATGGACTTAGCCGAGCATGAGCTCTGGTTCATGGACTTGAATGTTAGAAAGATTGAGCTTTGCATCTAATGGAATGGTGATTATGATGCTGGGAATGAGGCGGGAGGTTAAAGAACCCCAGGAAATACCATATATGGGCAGAGATGGCGACGGCTAGCGACCCGGGTGCATAAACTCACAGAAACATGTGATTTCTGGGAAATCATGTGTTTCTGAAGAAATGAAAGCTAAAGATAAACAAACAGCGCATGCGCACGCAGGCGCTCTGAATGATTGTGAACACGGCACAGAAAGAATGCGGCCGGGCCGCTGGTCAGCGCTGATTGGGTGCAAGTCAAGCAGCGTCACAACTCTAAGCCAATGAATTTGCTTGTGGGCGGGCATAACTCGAACCCTGTAGTGTGTATAAATATTTACTCAGCCCGCCACTGGGGGTTCTCCCTGGGAAAGCACTTATTTTGTGCGAGGGGGAACCCTAGTGGCCACTTGCCAAATAAAACTGCTTTCTTGGAAATACTCCAGTTGTCCGTCTCCAATCCCTCCACTGTGCTCAACAAGGACCGTAGCACAAAGGTTCCGCTACATTTTCTGGTGACCCCGACGTGATTTCCTATAAGACGGGCCAGGAGGTTGGAGACGGATCCCGTTGGCGGGACGGCCCCAACTCAGTGGTGGGGACCGGAGGCAACTACCATGAGACGAGAAGGGGCCCCTGAATATTGCAAGACCGGCTGCGGTGCTTGCCTCTGATGCCAACGCCGACTGACGGTGGGAGCTGCAACACCAGCGAGGTTCCATAGAAACCAGCCAGGAGGGAAAAGGATCCAGGGAAAAGCCCAGGGGCGAAGGTTGGTCCGACGTCTACAGAAATCTGGCAAGTATAGTGGTTGCATGAGACATTAAGGGAACACCGGCGCCGGGAGGGACACAAAAAAGTTCCCAGGGAGGTAGAAAGGGGCTCTGTCTTGTGTTTCCTGACGCATGCCGTTGAGTGTCCGGGTGCCCAGGCCAAGGCAGTCCCCTCTATTAGGCAGGATGGGAGGGAAAAATTCAAAGAGCTCCACTCCCTTACAATGCATCTTAGATAATTTTGGCTCTTTTGCTACCCGAGCCGTAGCAGGGAATCCAAGGGACCTGAGAGATTATAGACTGAGGAATTTGTGTCAGGGAGAATGGCCAGAGTTTGGGTTAGGTTGGCAAGTAGAAGGGACGTGGGATCTGAAACTGATCCGAACAGTGGAAGAATATTGTGCTGTGAATCATCCGAACCAGTGGGTCTATATTGCTACCTGGGAACGGGTAGTTAGAGACGATCCAGGTTGGGTTCGACAGTGCAAGAATGGCAAATGTATGGTGGTGAAGAAGGAAGGGAAAAAGAAGGAAGTTTTCCAATCCAACGAGGAGGACTACCTAGACTTACAGTTGAGTGTACAGGCCAGACAACAGGAATTACTGCCGCCACCCTTGCCACCGCCCCCACCCCAGGGAACAGTTTCCTTGAGAACGGTGCCTGTGATAAACAACAGGAATGAGATAGTTCAAGCATACCAGGTAGTGCCTTTCAGTAGTAGTGACATTTTGAATTGGAAAAATAATACTCCACCTTATAGTGAAGAACCCCAAGCTATGGCTAGGCTATTGGAAGGGATTATGGCAACCCATAATCCCACCTGGCAAGATTGCAGACA
The DNA here is from genome assembly GCF_035594765.1 of Anolis carolinensis. Lineage (NCBI taxonomy): Eukaryota > Metazoa > Chordata > Lepidosauria > Squamata > Anolidae > Anolis > Anolis carolinensis. The sequence continues at coordinate 297,060,779 of NC_085841.1, forward strand.
ATTGTTGAATATGTTGTTCACATCAGAAGAGAGAAGAGCAGTGTTGAATAATGGGGTAGCCATAGCCCAGGTTGGGGCCCCACAAGATGGTGATGCAGCCGAGTGGGGAGCACAGAGATTTCCTGTGGAAATAGATCCCCAATGGGACACCGCAGAAGAAGGACATTTGCAGAGACTGAAAGGATTCCAGCGTATATTGGTAGAAGCGGTAAAGAGGGGCCCGCCGCGACCCGTCAACATTATAAAAATTTAGGGAGTGGTACAGGAAAAATCTGAGTCACCAACAGCCTTTTTGGAAAGGCTGGAGGCAGCATATAGAAAGTATAGCCCGTATAATTTGGAGGATGAAAACGGTAGGAGGGCGATTCAACAGTCTTTTATCAGTCAAGCGGCTCCTGACATCCGGAGAAAGATTCAAAAGCAACCAGGATTTCTAGGAAAGACTATGAATGAATTGTTGGCACTCGCAGATCAAGTTTATATGGCAAGGGACCAGGTAGAAGAGGAGAAGAAGGACAGGAAGAAGAAGCAGGAATACCAAGCATTAGTCACCATGATGGAACAGAGTGCAAGTGGACAGAGAGGAAGAGGAGGATATGCCAGAGGGGGACAAGGAGGAAGAAGAGGGCCCCCTCGGAGGTTAGGTCGAGACCAATGTGCTAAATGTAAGAAGTTTGGACACTGGAAAGGTGAATGCCCAGAAGGGAAAGAAGGAAGTCAGGAAGGACCGAGAGGAAGAGGAAGGCCGGAGAGAGGAAGAAACCCAGGAAGGGGAAGAGGACGTGGAAACTACGTACCTTTTCCTGCGAGAGAGGTGATAGCTGCAGCAGCTGTGATGGAAGAAGAATGGGAAGATATGGATGGAGGAGAGGAATGAGGAAGCCAGGCTCTTGTTTTGTTGGACCCCGGGGAGCCGATGGTCACACTTGAAATCGGGGACCAACAATTGGACTTTTTAGTGGACACAGGTGCCGAAAAATCAGTAGTAAATACAAAAATTAGTCCACCAACTCGGGAAACTACGAAAGTAATAGGGGTGTCTGGGAAGACCCAGAAGTGCCCCTTCCTCAAGGAACGCACCTGCAATCTGGCCGGACATCAGGTCAAGCATAAGATGTTATATCTTCCAGACTGCCCAGTCCCTTTGTTGGGAAGGGACATTTTATCAAAATTACAAGCACAACTCCAGTTCATGAAGAATGGACAAATGGAAATATCATTTCCTATGGAAGAAGAATGGAGACTGTTTCAAGTTAGGATTTTTACTGAAGAAATACAATGGCCATGGCATGAGACTCTTTTAGTATGGGCAGAAGATAATCCTCCAGGATTAGCTAAATATGTTCCACCGGTGGTGTGGAAGTGAAAAGAGGAATGGGACCCATATGTAAGCCACAGTATCCCGTCAGTCGAGAGGCGGTGCAGGGGATCAGAAAGCATCTAGAGCGACTTCTGCAGCATGGGATATTGGTACCATGCAGTTCCCCGTGGAACACGCCCCTGCTCCCAGTCAAGAAACTGGAAGGACAAGGAGAATATCGCCCAGTTCAAGATTTGCGGGCTGTAAATCAAGTCACCGTTCCCCTAACCCCAGTAGTGCCTAATCCATACATCATGATGAGTCTAGTACCAGCATTTGCCAAATGGTTTACTGTATTGGATTTAAAGGATGCATTCTTTTGCATTCGATTGGCCCCTGTATCCCAACCGATCTTTGCTTTCCAATGGGAATCTCAGCAGTCAGGGCAAAGGACCCAGTATGTTTGGACACGCCTTCCTCAGGGGTTCCGGGACAGCCCGACCATTTTTGGTCAAGCCCTGGCCAAAGACTTACAGGATTTTGTAATACCTAAAGAAGAGGGAATTTGGCTTCAGTACGTAGATGACCTGCTTGTCGCTTGCCGGACACTAGAGGGCAGTAGAGAGCATACTTTGAGGTTACTCAAGGAATTAGAAGAGAAGGGTTACAAAGTATCAAGGAAAAAGGCCCAGTTGTGCTGTCCCACAGTGAAATATTTGGGGTTCCATCTGACCGAAGGAAAGAAGATGTTAGGAGCTGAAAGAAAGGAAGTTATTTGTGCCATCCCCACTCCCAGTACCCGGCGACAGGTGCGGGAATTTTTGGGATCAGCAGGATATTGCAGACAGTGGATCCCCAACTACGCCGTGTTGGCTAAGCCGCTGTACCAGGCTACGAGAGGTGGAAGAGAAGATCCGTTTGAGTGGACAGAAGAATGTCAACAGGCGTTTAAGGCATTAAAAGAAGCATTGATGTCATCTCCAGCATTAGGACTGCCCGATTTGGAAAAACCATTCACTCTGTTCGCTGCAGAGCGGGAAGGAACAGCGGTTGGAGTATTAACCCAACCACTAGGTTCATGGCAAAGGCCGATTGCCTACTTGTCAAAGCAATTGGACACAGTGGCTCGTGGATTGCAACCTTGCCTGAGGGCTGTGGCAGCATCAGTAGATTTAATCAAAGAAGCGAATAAATTGACCCTAGGACAGCCACTGACAGTTAAGGTGCCCCATAGCGTTAAGGCACTGTTAGACACTAAGGGACCGCGCTGGCTCACAAGTGAGAGGTTAATGAAATACGAGGGATTGTTGTGTGACAACCCACTGGTGACCCTGGAGACTTGCTCCACTCTGAATCTGGCCACCTTGCTCCCGACTCCAGGAGACACCACGATCCATCAGTGTGCCCAGGTGATGGACGAGGTATTCTCCAGTCGACCGGATTTGAAGGATGTGCCACTGACTAAGGTGGACGACACTCTGTTCACAGATGGAAGCTCCTTTATGGAAAATAATCAAAGACACTCAGGTTATGCGGTTGTCCGGTGGGGGGGAGAGACGCTGGAAGCAGGGTCACTGCCCCCGGGGACTTCTGCCCAGAAGGCCGAATTGATTGCCCTGACCCGAGCGTTGGAATTGTCAAGCGGAAAGCGGGTTAACGTCTACACAGACTCAAAATATGCCTTCACTACCCTCCACGCACACGGAGCACTGTACAAGGAGCGCGGGCTCCTCACGTCTGGAGGAAAGTGCGTGAAACATGCTGGAGAGATTGTCGATCTCCTGGAGGCGGTTTGGAAGCCAAGGCAGGTGGCTGTGATGCATTGTAAAGGGCACCAACGTGGAGACGATCCCGTAGTGCAAGGAAATAGGCAGGCTGATCTGGCAGCCAAAGAGGCAGCTAGGCTGCCCTATATTGAACATCAGGTAATGGCCCTACAGGTAGAACTGAACATAACATTACATATACACCAGAGGAAGAAGAATGGGCCTTAAAGGAGAAGGGTCAGTGGTCAGGAGAACTCATAGTGATGCCAGACGCCCGTGTCTACGTCCCTAAGGACTTGGCATGGCACTTAGTCCAACACTGGATGCTGGACATGTATAAAAAATAACCCCAGAGAAGGACCCCTCAAACCACCAGGAGTCCAACATGTGGGTGGGGTACCCTTTGAAGCTTTAGTCACTGACTTTACAGAAATGCCCCCATACAAAGGATACAAATATTTACTGGTGTTCGTGGACACATACACAGGATGGGTGGAGGCTTACCCTACAAGGACTGAGAAGGCTGTGGAGGTTTCAAGAGCTCTAATGAAAGATGTTATTCCCAGATTTGGCATACCCTTAGAAATTGGATCAGATAATGGCCCCGCATATATTCAACAGGCCGTGCAAGGATTATGTAGAATTTTGGGCATAAAATGGAAGTTACATTGTGCATATAGACCCCAATCTTCTGGAAAAGTGGAAAGAATGAATAGGACATTAAAGGCTCAGCTTGGGAAACTTTGCCAAGAGACAGGATTGCCATGGACGGTGGTTTTGCCCATGGCATTATTAGGAATCAGATGTACACCACACAAACGGACAGGACTCTCCCCTTTTGAAAGACTCTATGGACGACCCCCTTTGAACTTGAAGGGAGCCTTAGAGACAGGAGCTGAGCAACACCTCATAGGAGAGAAACAGACATTGGCCCAGGTTCAGGCTTTGGGCAGACAAATGCAGCAGTTAGAAAAATACATTTCTGAATTGAACCCACCATTCCCTACCACACCTCTACATTGTTTTTCACCAGGTGATGAGGTTCTGGTCAAGGATTGGAAGATTGAGCCATTGGGACCCAAGTGGCGAGGACCCTATGTTGTGCTCCTGTCTACCCCCACTGCAGTGAAGGTGAAGGAGATTAAGCCGTGGATACATTACACCCGTGTAAAACTAGCACCTGAGGAGTGGCGGACGGAGCGAGTTCCTGGTGAGGACCTGAGACTCAGGATCATCCGGCAACTCCCTAAGGGGTCAACAAGGCCATGAAGCTGATCCCTTCGGGTGCAACGGAGCGTCGGTGGTCAAGTATGTCGCAGCATGGCCCAACAAAGGCGCTCTCCGGGAGATGGTGGCTAGACATTTTGAGAGGAAAAAGTGGGAGACAAGTTATGAGGAGGGGAGGAAAGCGCACTGTGTTTGGTATATTATTTGTGCTGAGTTTTATTCTCTCTTTTGGAAAAAGAGCACATGGGAATTGGATAAAAGAACATGCCAATTATATGTTTAAGCAGCACGGGAAAGAGGTAGCATTAATATATGAACACCCCCTCACCATAGGAGATTTTTCATTTCTTCCCGATTTAATTGATGAACCACAGATTGTGTTGGAGGGATTGTCCAAGGCTCAGGAGGGTCCACCTACCGTGTTTTCTAGCATACCGCAAAAAATAAATCAAACTCGGTTTCGACGGTTTAGATACCATACCTCCTTCTGTTGTGGAGGATCGGGAATATGGAATTCTGAGTGGAGACACTGGGGAACTAGGCAGGCGTTCTTTTCCCAATTAGGCAATTACTCCCATTGTCGAGACCGGTTCTATCTACATGGACGATTTAATACATCTTATGTCTCACGATTAAATCTAACCGCAACCGAGTGGGCTAGCATGTATCCAGATTATCCTACATTTAGTGTGAATGATTCTATTGAGGGCCTAAAATCTTATATGAACATACTGCAACAATTAACCCAACTGAGCCTAGGTCAAAGCCTCTGTCCGTTATGGCAAATTAGGGATCCAAATCTATGGTTTTTCTTTGATAAATGGGCCACAAATTATCACCCCGGCAACTACCAGTGTGTCGGTGTGGGTTATTTGACATTCCCAGTTCAGGTCTTACACAAAAGGCATCAGCGCCTGAAACGGGACATTGTGCAAACAGGCCCTCTAGGACCAGAATCCTCGGATGAGGTCATAATTAACAAGGCCCTGTCAGGTTCAGAAGCCTCCCGTGTAGGAGGAGGCCTGATCACAGGCTTGTTGACCCTGGGTGCCTACCCAGGGATTGTAGCTCAAGCAAATCGTAGAAGTGTTCTAGGCCTGACTTGCCGTCTTGAAAAGTCCATAAATGCCACTGGTAAAATTTTCCGGGAAATCCAGTCTGAAGTAGAAGAAATCAGCCAGATGGCCCTACAGCATAAGCTGGCCCTTGACTACCTACTGGCGGCCAGGGGGGGTTTATGCGCCATGGTTAGAGGGCGTTGTGTAGTGAAATTTCATAACTTGAATAGTACTATTGAAGATGACATCGAGTCATTGCAAAAGCTAATTTACAATAATGTCCAGGAAGTAGAAGGTTGGTCTCCCTTCTCCTGGGTGACTAGCTGGTTACCCTCAGTAGAATGGTTGAAGGACATATTGTTGGTAGGGATTTTAGGATTGTTCATTGTTCTCATAGTTATGTGCTGCACTCCAATAATGATGCAAATGTGTACTAGGTGTGTCACACAATCTTTACCTGGAGAAAAGATAGCCATACTCCAAGCCAAGCGGGATTGGATGGAACCATAATGCTTTGCTTCAGCTTTTGTACATGCGCTTCGCAAAAAGAAAATGGGGGAGTGAGGCGGGAGGTTAAAGAACCCCAGGAAATACCATATATGGGCAGAGATGGCGACGGCTAGCGACCCGGGTGCATAAACTCACAGAAACATGTGATTTCTGGGAAATCATGTGTTTCTGAAGAAATGAAAGCTAAAGATAAACAAACAGCGCATGCGCACGCAGGCGCTCTGAATGATTGTGAACACGGCACAGAAAGAGTGCGGCCGGGCCGCTGGTCAGCGCTGATTGGGTGCAAGTCAAGCAGCGTCACAACTCTAAGCCAATGAATTTGCTTGTGGGCGGGCATAACCCGAACCCTGTAGTGTGTATAAATATTTACTCAGCCTGCCGCTGGGGGTTCTCCCTGGGAAAGCACTTATTTTGTGCGAGGGGGAACCCTAGTGGCCACTTGCCAAATAAAACTGCTTTCTTGGAAATACTCCAGTTGTCCGTCTCCAATCCCTCCACTGCGCTCAACAAGGACCGTAGCACAAAGGTTCCGCTACAGGAAGTATATTTCTGAATACTCACACAATTATGCACAATAAAATGAAGCAAATGGCTACTTTAGGTACATGCTTCAGGACCCCAAATAAGATAGCTTTCTGGTCCACAAATAAATAGCAATACAGAACATATCCCATACAGTGCATATAGATCACGAACATATTCCTAAAGATCTACCAATACTGTTTACTTCCAGACAACTAGTTGAAGAGGTATGTAAGATACTTTTGGCCTACATTTCTGTTAGGCTTCCACACCAAGAGGTCAATAAGAGAAAACCAGCAGTCTTTTAATGGCTATCAGAGGCTGACACTTTCTTGATTTGAAGCTTTATTTATTTATTTATTTATTTATTTGCTACATTTATATGCTGCCCTTCTCACCCCGAAGGGGACTCAGAGCAGCTTACAAATTAAATTTACATACAATATTATCTTATTAGCATAGTACAATACTGGCAATAAATTACTATATTGTACTATATCAATATATTGCAATATTATTAGTAATATTACATGTAAGGTAAAGGTAAAGGTTTTCCCCTGATGTTAAGTCTGACTCTGGGGGTTGGTGCTCATCTCCATTTCTAAGCCGAAGAGCCGGCGTTGTCTGTAGACACCTCCAAGGTCATGTGGCCGGCATGACTGCATGGAGCGCCGTTATTACATGTAAAATATAATATATAATTAATGTTATTATATTGTATTATTAGTATTATATCGTATTACAATATAATATTATGAATATACAATATGTTATAATTATTATATATTATTGTAATATATATATATATATATATATATATATATATATATATATATATAGAATAGCATGTTATTGGGGGGAGGGGCCGTCAGTGTTGCAAAGAGACAAGATGGAAATATCTTCATGGCTCCCTCTTAGCTCTGGTATCAGAGCGTCAGTTGAAGATGGTGGGAGGGGCTGTCAGCTGATACAAAGAGATGTATTTACCCCTTAGTGATAGAGTTTGGAGGACTGGATATGCTTATTAAGTGAGGGTTCTGTTTGTGTGTGTCAGGAGCAACTTGAGAAACTGCAAGTCACTTCTGGTGTTGGCCCTAGGGAATATATGTCCTTACTGTGTTTTGTCCTTATATTTCCGTGTATTTTTCTCACTTCATCATTAGTTGTGCTTTGCATGTGAATTAAAAGCAGAGCTATTCCAGACTCTTTTTGTACTTGGAGTACAAACATTATCATAACTCTCATTCCATTTCTAGTGAAGTGTACTGGTGCAATCTGTACTGGTGCATTTTGAAATATTATGTATATCAAAATCCAATATGTTATTCATTCCTGGGACACTAGTGGTATACCTGCTCCAGCAGTTGTTTGTGTCTTCTATGTCCATAGTGAGAATCCAAGGTTCTCTGCTAGACTTAAATGAGAGGCTCCTAACACCATTGTTTATGTAGTTTCCATGTCAGGAATGTGATTAATCTCCCACGGAGGGAAGAAGAAATACTTTTATCTCGGATTCTAAAGGAGATATCTGAGGCTGGATCTACACTATTTGATAATCTAGATTATCAAAACAGATAATCCATTTTATTTGCTTTGAATTGGATGATGATGATGATGATGATGATGATGATAGTTTTATTTCTTGCCTACCTCTTCTCACTCTCGAGGTGGGTTAGAGCATTACTAAAATAAAAGCAAACACAATCATTTTAAAACAGTCCATATGAGTCTGCACTGCCACATAATCCAGTTCAAAGCAGATATCTGTATTTTATATGGTAGTGTAGTTGTGGCTTGAGATGCTGAACCATACCTTATAGAATAGGTTCAGCATCCTGGATGGCTCTAATATTCAGATTAAACCAAGAGCTCTGTCAGGGAAGCTTCTAGCTGCATATAAAATTAAATGAGCACAGTAATATTCATTGGTTTTTAGCCTCTACTTTAAAGGTACTGTATTATATCACTCAAATAGCTGCCAAATATTAGATATGAAAAATGTGACCAAGAAATCTCCAATTGCGACTTCTCAGCTTTACTGATTGCAGAGCATCTTTTAAACCAATAAGCATCTTAATAACGAGTCCACAACTTTTTCTCCCAAGGCAGTAAATGTTATTCTAACTCAGGTTTAGACATACATGTGCACATGCACACCTTACCATACAACTATATTTTCCCCCTTAATAGAAAGGAGGGCGGGTACCTCCAGTTCCACAAAGGAACCAAAAAGCTGGGTGAACACAGACATAAGAGAACAGTACATGCTGACCCCAGACCACACCTCTGCTTCTTGCATTAATTGCATCAAGCATCCCACAGCTCCTTATATATTTCTATCTCCCCCCACTTTGGGCTGGGTGGTGGCATTGGAGGAGGGCAAGGGCAGTGGGAAGAGCTTCAGCAGCAGCTATTATTATGGCAGTAAACTCTATGGTATATAGAATGGTTCATACTTGGTAGTCTGCAGGTAAACACAGTTGAACATCCAAGTATCTGCTAATTGATCATTCCTTCCAGTTAAAATCCACTTTGTGAACCTTCTTGTTTGGAAACACATATGTTCATTTCACACTTTTTACATTGAGAGTACACAAGGTAAACATGACGACTATGCAAAGGATGAGTAAGTTCCACAAAAATAATTTTGTTTTCCTAGCATTTCATCTCCATAAAGTCTTCCAGTAGAGGCTGCTTTGTGAACCAACAAGAAACTTTTCTCCCTGTTCTTCTGATATTCCCCTATGTAGTCTTTTCTCTTAGTGATGGCTCTGCTCTTTCTCAAGAATATAATTGAAATAAATAGTGCAGAACGGTACTTGGGGTGTATTTTTTGTCTCTGCTGGCCAATTCATTTTAGCTGCAAATTTAAAACTGCATAGTGATGAATATTAATGGAACTATTAGTATGTAAAGGTTGCATTGGTATTGGTGCATGGCTAAATGCACAGAATTTAGAAGAAGGGAGAATCCATCTACCTGTTAAGTCTTCTGGGCATTCAGATATTCCCTGGCTTCCATGTTACAGTTATGTTCCTAAATGCAGAGACTATTCAGACTTTTCTATGAAAACTCTTAGGGACTAAGGACCCACATCAGCTCTTGCTTAGGAGGGGTCTCCTCACTTCATTCATTTCACACAAAAATATCATTTTGCTCTCTTGTACTTTAGAAAAAAGCCCTATCTTATATCTTAAATAACCTCCCAAAAGGGGGTGGATATAGCATAATTAACCCTAATCTAGAAGTCATTAATTTGGAGGCATTTACAAAATCCCTGCGGGATTAAAAATATCCTTATTAGCTACCCTTGCCCTCCCATTGTCTCATGTTTCCACTTCCATGGCCAGAATTCTATTAATGATACACTCACAAACATAAGTATGTCTTATCAGGATATCCATCCCTTTGGGGGGGGGGATTAAGTAACGGGGGGGGGGGGGGGTAATCTCAATTTGATTATCTATCCCAAAACCAATCCTTCAGGCAAGTCTCAAGACTCAATGGAACAGACTGCTCTGATTACTTTAACTGATGGGAAGAAAAGGAAGTGGGGAAGCCATGAAGACACAGCTGCTCTGGGCTTCTGGGACAAGAAAAAGGAGGTGTGCATCTGTGAGCACAACCTTAGTTTCCTCATACCTCACAATTTGAGACTAGTTGCTATTTCAAGTTTAAAATCTTCTCCCCTTCAATAACAACAGTTAGCTGCAACTGGTGAGTGTGTGTTTCATTTGTGAATGAATGGTTCTTTTAGCATGGATCTCTGTCTAGTTACCAGTTGTTTCCAGGGCCATCTGCTGAGTTTTGACCAGATGGCAGCTTTCAGCACATTTCTGTAAGGATGGGTGACTGAGTGGCAATCAATCTGTGCTGTACTTCAAATGTTTTGTTTTGAAAGGTTTTTTGGCCTCTTGGATAATTTTTTTTATCAATGTGGTAAAATAATTTGAAAAATACATTAGTAATGTATTACTAGTAAAAATATAGATTTTTTATAATACAAGTTTGTCAAACAAATATAAGATGCCAATAATATAGGAACTGAATACACAGAAAAGAAGTCAGTAGCTTAAAAATTCACTCAAGGTTATATGCAGAACTAGTAAATCCAAAGTGATACGCCTGTCAACTGTCATCAGATATCACATCATCAGCCCAGAATATCATTCAACAACTCCTTGACATTAAGCAATGGAGTACAGGTAAGTCTATTATGATTCATGTAATAATAAAGGGATACCAAGTGTCATATAAAATGTTACTGTTAACACATTATTAAAAATTTAAAACCATGGATAATACTGTACTAGTCAATTAATTATGTTGAATAATGTTTTGAGCTTTGATTAATGTTTTTGCTTAGAATATGCACACATCTAGAACTTTTTTCTTAAAATGTTATTAAATTTTAATTATTATTTTGCATGAACAGTGAATTGCATACTACTATCCCATTTTAATAAACTATTTCATAATACATGATCTTTTAATATTTGAAAAGTATCTTATCAAAAAATCCCTTTTAATGGTGGGCCTTGATCAGTTGTAAAGTCTGAAGCTTGGGATATTAATGGATTCCAATTTCCCCAGAGGTGCCCTGTTCTATTTTATTCCTTCACATCTGTTCCTTGAGTTCCATTAACAGGTTTACTTTGGCATTAGGAGCATTCATTTCACATGAAGGCCCATAGCACTTCCTAAATGTTACATATTTCAGCATGGATCCATGTTTCTTTGCAATCTCTATGTAACAAAGGCAAGAATAGGTTGCTCAACAGAATCAAGCACATGGCATTTCTGGATGGATTCTCAGATGCTTTCAGACCTTTCCTGATAACATTTCAGATTTTTTGTGTGGTTTCTAATAACTGATGAACAAGGATCCCAACATGATGAATCTTCCAAATCCACCATCTTTTAAAAATGTCTTGACTTGCATTTGTCAGTACCTTCCTTTGATATGGAAATAATTATGAACAATTTATCTGTCATTCCATGTAGCGCTGAAGCATAATCATAATGAAGTAATGTTTACAGTTATTCCTTAGCTATTTTTAAACATTCTATTTTTTTATTTTTTTTTAATATCAGCAAAGATCCTGTATAATACCAATTCTACCAAGAAATTTATATGGATCTTCCAGGTTTCTGATGTACAATCTGGGGATGTTTGAGTGGCACCCAATGTTTTGTGGGGGTAGATATGCATACACTAGGAATGTGCAAAATTTCTTCCACCCTGGACATTCCACAGATATATAAACCCCACTGCTTCATTTCCAACAGACCCCACAACCTCTGAGGATGTTTGCCATAGATGCAGGTGAAATGTCAGGAGACAATGCTACTGGAACATGGCCTTACAGCCTAAAAAAACTCACAGCAACCCAGTGATTCTGGCCATGAAAGTGTTCAATAACACATTAAAAATGTTGTTTATAAAAATTTGAAAATTCCCCAAAACCCGTGGATAAGTGAAACTTTCTGAAATTTGGTGGGCCAACAGTGGTAAATCTTTTCTACCATTGTAGAAAGTTTCACCCCACTATCTGTAAAAAATGAAGGAGAAAAGATCCCTAGAAGCCCCCCTGGTGTGCAATTACCATATTGAAAAAGTAACAAAATTTTGTAGCTTTTGTTATAGTAACACATTTTTCACTAATGATACTTTAGAAACACTTTAGAAACAAAGCACCAGTGCCCCCCATTTTGTAATGATGATTGAAACATTTTTAATTGATTACACATGCCTAGTATATACTCTATTTTGCTTTGAATGAAGGAGAATCTCCTGCATTAAGAGTTTAATTCCTTCTATGAGTATCTAAAAGTACAACAACCAGTCTGACATAACCAATAATTATGTTAATTAACATCCCACTAAGATTCTAACTAATACATTTATAGGAAAAACCAGGATGAAATATAATTTAAAATGTATTACAATCAGAAAGATATAGGAATAAAAAAGATATTCTGGTTATTGATAGGAGGCTCTGTGTTTGCTTTTTATGTTTTCCACCCACCATGTACTTTGAAGTCAAGAATATAATGTACAAAATAAAAACATAACTGAAACATGTAACATGATGCAACACACTGATATCAGTTACTGAAATTGTTAGCTTACTTTTGAAGTTCAGTTTCTTACCTCTTTTGAGGATCATACTTAAATCCCCCAATATCTTTTGATCAGTACAAACAGAAATATTTCTGAGGATGGATACATGAATGTTAGATTGAAGATGATGCTAGTGAGGATATCATTTAATCTTGATGTAGACTGATCTTTTGCACTAGAAAAGTATACTATGGTTTTGTTTTGTTGTTGTTGTTGTTGTTGATGATGATGATGATGATGTTGTTTTTGCTTTTTAAAGTGAATTCTAAGATCTACCAATTGGATCCAGAATAGATTCAAATATGTAGCTAAGAGATGGATAAAATTGTAGCTGAGGAGGAGAATATTGGGATATATGTAAAAAGACTTTTTATAAAGTAGCTTTAAATAGTTCACTCCCATCAGCAGTACATTTGGATGACTGCAATATAAAAGTTCAAATCTGTGCCAGAGTTAATACATAACAATGATTCCAGTAGCCTAATTTAGAAGAGGAACACATCATTTTGCTTCCATATTTGTCGGTTTAATTCTTGTGTATTTAATTATTCACAGATTTGAGTAATATATTCTTTCTAGGAATCTCTGGGTCCTCCAGTGAAACTCTATGGTGAGCTTCATCCAGAAGTTGATCATAAAGTAACACTGCAGGATCTAAGGATTCTTAGAGAGGTATTATCTTAGATAAAATAAAATAGCATTTTTTAATCTTTTTGTTTTTTCCACTTTCATGGGGTCCTGCACCCACAATCCCCACAAAAGTGGAGGACTACTATATTTTTAAGTCTGACTTAAAAGGTAATGCTGATCTAGTGTAAATCATCCACTGATTTCCCAGCAGAACCCAGCATATGCATTTGGTCATCTCTGACTTAAATCATATGATGGATCTGTATGGGTTAGAATGTGTTAAAACCTTCCTGCTTTATCCACCACAACCTTGGACCATCTCCTTGTGGAGTTCTTCTATCAAAAGAGTGCACTTTTACTTTCAGAATTATTACAACTTGCATGTTGAAGTGGCAGAATGATGATGATGATGATGATGATGCTAGTGACTACTGCTGATCAGTTTTGGCTCATGCCCTGTGGCACCACTATGAAAGAAAAAAAATTATTCTATCTAATGACACACAGCCAGGATTTCATCTTATTCATCCTATGCAATAAATGCATTCCCGGCTTTTGTTCTTCATTTCTTTGAGTTAACTTAGGGAGCAAAGAACTGATTGCTTTAAAACATTCCATTCAATTTATCTTAGAAATGTCATACAATTTATTTTAAATAGATTCTTATTGGCACAGAATTGCAGGATAATACATTCTTATTTGTAACACAAGCACTGATCTTCTCTTCTCAGAAATGTCAGTCTTCCCTTATGTCCTGGACTCCATTAGAAAGTGACAGAAGTAAGCATTATATCACATTAAGCAACACTGTAAATGGTTTATTGCTCCAATATATTTCTGAAGATCATTTAAAAATAAAGTGTAATGTCTGCCAATAGCTTTTCAAGCATCTTCATATGCCATAGCTTCAGAAAAGAAATGATGATTTTCAACCAGTTTGTACTAGGAAAATTATTACTATGACTGACTCATAGAAGTAAATCCCTTACAAAATTAGTTTCACTTCTTGAACATGTGCAGAGAAAGGTTGAAGTGGAATCTAACTACTATCCAAAACTAAGTCAAACTACATCTTATGTTAGTTTATAGCAGGGGTTCTCAGACTTTTTCTTCCGCGTAACCCTTTTTCTCATGGAGCCCCAAGAAATGTTTGCATATTATATTATGTATTATATATAATGTATATATATACCAGGCAGCGGCCAGGCCAGCTGGATAGAGAGTGTTTGTGTGAACTAATTCACACATTGCCCCAAAAAAGGAAAGAAAGAACAATGCAATATTTAAAATAAAGAATATTTTTAACCAGCATAAACTTAACAGTATATCAGTGGAAGACCCCTGGGGCTATCCAGTTCAACTAGCTTCTGCCATGCAGAAAAAACACAATCAAAATAACCCCTGAGTGGTGGGAAGGAAGCAAAGAAAGGGGTGGGGGTCTGTGTGGCGAGAAAAAGAATCTGGGCAGCGAGAGAGGCACAGGGAAAGAGTCTGAGCAGCAAGGTGAAGAGTCTGAGTGACAAGGGAGGCTGGGAAGAAAGTATCTGTGATCTGGAAGATGCTGCTGATGTTTCTGGCATCTCTAATTTCCCTGCATTTCTCAGGAGGGGAAAAGAGGAGGAGGCAGGAAGCAGCATGGCACTGAAGATCCCCTTACTATCACCCATGGAGCTCCGAGGGATCAGTGGAGTACAATTTGAGAACCCCTATGTTATGGGATTAATTTCCTAAAACTGATAATTATGTAACGTTGATCAATAATATCCAGTTCAACTTCATGGTAATTTGGAAAACTTTTATTGTCCTTGCTAACATGAACACTTCCCTATCATAACCACCATTGCATATGGCCAGGTTGGACTTCTGCATTTTTTGAACAATAGATTTGAACTGTTGAGTTAACCAGCTATCTGAGTTAACTACATAACTGCTCCATTCTATTGATTGGTTTGGAACCCTAAGTGATACTCTTGAAATTTGGTGACTAACTGTGAATCAATTGTGACTTGTTTTTCTGTTATTATTTTATTATTATATCTTATTGGCACTCTATTTTCCCATTTTATCTATTGTTAGCAAACTATTTTGAAAAAGGAAACACTGTTTTGAGGAATTTCACACTGCACTTTTCCAATTCCTCTCTGTCTCTGGGTGTTCCTGGAAAGTGGCTTGTTAGTGAGCATTATATCATCTTCAAAAATTTAAGGAAGATTAGACATGTTGGAAAAGCAAAGGTATTGAGATCAGTTGAAAAATGGGCATTACTGGAAATGTTAGTAAGGTTAATTTTGTGTACATTCTATAAAGTCCCAGAGTAACTGAAAGAATGGACACTATTCCTTTCTGAAAACAAATTGAAGCTGATAGAAATCTAGCTAAATGTTAATGCACCATCAAGCAGAATGGTAAAATATGAGCCCCTAAATTATCCTATATTCATTAGGTAAATGAAACATGACACTCATAGGTCTGTGACTTGAAAGCATTATTGTGTAATCAAGATAAATAAACAGAATACTAGAGAAAGGGAAATATCCTAGCAGAATAGTTCGAGTAGAACAAGAAACAGGCAGAAAACCTATATGAGAGCAAATGAATAAAAGTATGGTAGGGCTCTTGCTGAAAGAGGACTTGAGGGTCTGCCAGATCTGTAAGAAGGTAATTATTTTATAATTTTCTTATTGAAGGAAGCAACAAGTAATTTTTGCAATTTTCTTCCAAAAACCAATATTTCAAAGCCTATTCACAATCTCGTACTTATTTTGTACAATAGTTACTAGGCATGTGCAATCCATAAAAAAACGGTTCAATACTCACTTCTAAAGAAGGGGGCAATGGCGCTTTGTTTCTGAAACCAATTTTTTTGGAACTTTACGAATATTCTGAATATTCGTAATTAATTCGTTAATGGCAGGCACGCATGGGCAATGGCCAAAAACAGCATGGGGGGAGGGGGATTTACAGGACTCTCCCACTCTCATTTTTTGAGCTATCCTCTTCAAGCTTGGTACAGTGGTAGAAGACATTTAACACTGCTAGCTCACCAAATTTCAGAACGTTTCCCTTATCCTCTGGTTTTTGGTGAATTTTCATAGCTTATATCAGAAACCATTTTTTAATAATTGCAGAAATCTATTCCTGCAATGCAACCCTGGCAAACAAGGGGCCTGCTTGGAAGGTGCCAGAGAGTATAACTTGCAAAGCACTCCTGGCTTTGGAGTGCCTCACCCGGCAGGTATCGATGCGGGTGGAAAGAGCGATGGGCCTTGCAATGCAACCCTGGCTCACAAGAGGCCTGTTTGGAGAGTGATGGGCCTTGCAAGGCAACCCTATGACACACACAAAGCCAGAGACAGACAAGGGCTTGAGTAGGCCTTGGAGTAGTACCCTTGAGGAGGCCTGGCCAGTGGCCACATAGCCAAGGCCACAAACACACAACAAATAAGCCCTTTCTCCTACCCCCCCCCCCCCCAAAAAAAGCTTTTACTAGCTGCTTGCAATGATGTCCTTTAATTTTTTTAAAAGCGGCACACTCACCCTAACCTTTGGAATCAAAAATAAAATGTTAAATTGCTTTACTTCTTTATTATTCAAATCTTTAAAGAAAAATACCCCCCGCCAAACAATGGCACCACACAAAGGAATGGACCTGGGCTGCAGCCAGCAATGCCCACCACCACTGGGCTGTAGGGAATGCGCCTTGGCCAGGGCAAGCAAACAAACAATAGGCGGCCAGCCGGCAGAAATGAAAGAACTGGCAGCCCCACCGCCCAGGAAAAAAAAGCGGCATACTTGCCCTCCCAGCCCCAACCTTTGGAATAAAAAATAAGGTGTTGCATTGATTCACTTCTCTTTCTTTATTATTCAAATATTTAAAGAAAATAACCCCCCCCCCCCCCAAACAATGGCAGCGCACAAAGGAATGGACCCAGGCCTGCAGCCATCAATGCCCACTGTCACCAGGCTATAAGGAATATACCGCAGCCAGGACAAGCAAACAAGCAATAAGCTGCCGCCCAGCAGAAATGGAAGCACTGGCAGGCGGCCTTACTGACTCAGGGGAAAAAAAGCAGCATACTCGCCCTTTTTCCACCCTCCCTTTTCCCAGTATCTTCTTTCAATGTCTGCCCTGCCCTGGCCCCAAGCAACCGGCACCACAGCCAGCAATGCCCAGTTGCCCAACAGGCAAGGAAGCAATGGAGCAGCAGAAAATTCCTGCCTGAGAGCACACTAACACCCAACCTCCCTCTCCAATTCCCGAGTGTGAATGAGCCATGAGGCGCTCTGTAGGTGCTTTTCATGGAGGACATACAAGCACATCCCCTTACATGAACATGCACTGTGATTGGCCACAGGGAGGCAAGCCCAGGCTAGACTGCAACTCCCTCAAAACCAAGTTTGGATGCTTTAAAAATGCATGGCTTTAGTACCGAAAAACATACAACGGCATTAGAAAAATTGGCTATACCGGTTCGAAATTGTGGAATACACATGACGGGATAACCCATGTCGGAACCGCATTCAAAAGTGGCACAACATATGAATTAGATCCGACATACGATGGATACGACTCTTTTGCCTAACCCTAATAGTTACATATGGCTGTTTTGCACAGAAATCAATAGCAAGCAGCATTTTTGTGTAGAAAGCAACAGGAGACATGTAGTGAGCATGGTTCCAAAATCAGACAGATGGGTTCGAGAGTTCTTGTTAACATCAAAGCAAAACATTTAGAGTATCATTTTGTATTTAGTAATTCATTTTGTCACTTCAGCTTTCTAGTTTGTAATTAGGGGCAGACCAGTGGGTAGAAAGTGACTGGGGGTGGGGTAGGGGAAAATTGATGTATATAATGTGTTTGTGCTGATGTCATAGCTTTAGATTAAAAAATGGTTTGTGCATGTATGGTTCACTTTCCCTTTTTTGGGCTCTACTTTACATAACCAAAGGAATACATCTTCCAGTTGCTTCTCTGGGGAGTGAATATAAACACCAACCTAGGGGATCTGCTGTCTATCCCTGAAGAACTGGAGTTTTGGACCTGGAATAGTCTTGGTATAATTTGTGTTTAGCCATTTGTTTATCTGCCACTTGCTCTGAGGTGATACTGGATCCCATCAGGAAATGCTAATCTCTGCTGCTAAAACCTAGTAAACCTTGTAATAGTGATGTGTGCTGGCATTTGGTATTGAACTAAGTGTTTTATAGGCCTGGTATTTCAGGCATTTTTAATTTATAATAAAACACAAGTGCCATGTCTATCTATGTCTATATATGCATGTATATCTATCTATGTTTATATCAATATCTGAATGAAAGTAGCATTAAAATTAAACCGAAGAGTGACAAGCCATTTTATAGCACTAAAGGGCCAACAGGCTAAAATAGTGTTTACTTGCCTATTTCAAATAAAATAAGAAAGCAGTCCATTTCATCTCCACTATCTGTTTTCAGTAATGTAATCTCCCTAGGTACTGGGGCATATAACAGGGTTTTCAATGAAAGCAATAGATTATTAGAACATTTTTGGAAATAGAATGTCCTTCAGAAAACCTGGCCCTAAGAGGTTTGGGCTATGGAATGGAAGCATCAAATAGAACCCAAACTGTTATTGTAAACTAATTCTATTATAATATTCAGAGTCACCTTTCAAATAGAGTAATATTTTAAAATTTTAATAGAACTGTTGCCATCACTTTGGAAAAACTTCTCATTGGCATCCAATGTGTCTGATATGCCATGTATTCATGACTAAGTAGGCTTCAGTATATTAATATGATTAACTAACACTGTGTCTGATACACCCCATAATCATGGCTAAGTAGTTTGTAACATATGCAGTCTGGCAACTTTTTCATCATGAAGTGCTTGTGTTCACATTAAGCTTCTCTTAAAACAGCAGGTGAACCAGTATGCATACAGAGCACAAAGAACCATAAGCCACAATCTGCTTTCATAAATGGAATGGAATCACTTGCAATTGCAACATTCCACTACTCTTTTTAACAATTTCTGTTAAAAAGGCAGTTGTTGGTATCTCCAGTAGTCTTGCATGTATATGACAAGAGTACTAAACATCCTTAATAGCTGGAAGGGGTAAGCAGGTTATCTATACAATTATGATTAATATCCAGCAGTATGCCACAAATGTGAGATACAGTATAGTGTAGACCAGTGGTTCTCAATCTGTGGGCCCCCAGATGGTTTGGCGTTTAACTCCCAGAAATCCTAACAGCTGGTAAACTGACTGGGATTTCTGGGAGTTGTAGGCCAAAACACCTGGGGACCCACAGGTTGAGAACCACTGGTGTAGACGTTTGAGAGATGGACTATGACTCTAGACCAGAGTTTCTCAAACTGTGCTCCTCCAAATGTTTTGGACTTCACCTCCCACAATTCCTAACAGCTAGTAAGCTTGTTGGGATTTCTGGGAGCTGAAGTTCAAAACACCTGGAGAAGCAGAGTTTGAGAAACTCTTGTCTAGATTCAAAGTCCATCTCTCAACACTGCATAGACCATGAAAACCTTGGGCAAGTCACACTCTTTTTTCTTTAATTTATTATTATTGAAGATAAAATAATTAAAAAAGAGAAAGAAAAAAGGAACAGCAGGTGCTGTCTTTCCTTTTACAGTTTTTTTTTCCGTGTCAGGAGCAACTGGAGTTGCTTCTGGAGTGAGAGAATTGGCCCTCTGCAAGGACGTTGCCCAGGGGACGCCCAGATGTTTTTGATGTTTTACCATCCTTGTGGGAGGCTTCTCTCATGTCCCCGCATGGAGCTGGAGCTGATAGAGGGAGCTCATCCGTGCTCTCCTTGGGTGGGATTCGAACCTGGCAGCTTTCAGGTCAGCAACCCAACCTTCAAGTCACGAGGCTTTTATCCCCTAGGCCACTGGAGGCTCCATCCTTTGAAAGTGGTAGAACAATTTGATTATAGGATAGTAGGAATGAGAGCAAAAAAAGAAAGCACCAGAAAAAAGGGGGGAATACAGTTCTTATTTCTTCTTCTTTATATAAAACTGGCTATACCAAAAGGAAGAAGGGGAGAAAGGGGAAAAGGAAGGAAAAAAAGGGAGGAGAGGAGAGGAGAAGGGGAAAAAATGAGAGGAATGTGACAAACAAGGGTAGTTGTTGACTTCCAATCTCTTCCTCTTGGGACAGATCTACAATAATCTTCCTCCATTACATAGTCCTCTCTTGTTAATTTATGTCTAATCAAATGAAAATTTTGCTATTGTCTGGGTTTATATATTCTTTCAAACATGTCCAGTCTGTTTTATTAATTGGAGTAACTTGGTAATTTTTTTAGATGGTATGTTAAAATATCCATGTTCATAATATCCATGATTTTTATAATCCAATCTTCCATACTGGGTGTTTATTTGATTTTTCATTTTTTTATTTTGCATTTTCTATTCTAGCTGCCATTGTAAAGTATGTGAATAATTTATCTTGATTTTTGTTAAATGTTAAATCTGTTATACCTAATAAAAATATTCTGGTTTCATTGGAAACTTCAATTTTAATTTTTTTTTAATTCCTTCATGTATATTTTCCAAAACTTATTTGCTTCTTTGCACGTCCACCGCATATGATAAAAAGTACCTATATATTTTTGACATTTCCAACAGTTTGGTTGTATATTCTTATAACATTTTGCCAATTTATTTGGTGTCATATACCACCTATATTACATCTTGTACCAATTTTCCTTTAAATCATAGGAATACATATATTTAAATTTCTTATTCCAGCATTTTTCCCAGTCTTCCAATTTTACATTATGTCCAATATTGGTGGCCCATTTAATCATGCAATTCTTTACTTGCTCAGTTTCTATTGACCATTGCAGTAGAATTTTATATATTTTTGTAATCAATTTTGTATTTGTCCTTAATATCTTATCCCATACAGAATCCTTGTCTGAGAAGCCTAATTGTTTATCTCTGTTGAAATATTCCTTTAATTGTATATATTGGAACCAGGATACATTTCTATATTTTGAATTTATTTCCACTTGATACTTTAAAGAATAAATATCAAATTGTTTTTTTAAGAATATTCTCATAAATCGGCCAGTTATTCCACCCTAGTTCTCTTCTTTGTTGTGCTTCCATAGGGAATACCCACAATGGTGTTTTTTGATAAAATATTTTATAATTTTCCCAGATTTTTATTAATGATGCTCTTATAAAAAGCTTTCCAAAGTTTTTTTCTACTTTTCTCTTATCATACCATAAGTAACCATGCCATCCACTTCTTAAATCAATACCTTCAAGTGTTAGTATTTTGTCTTTGGATAGATTACACCAATCTATCAGTCAAAGTAGTCCACATGATATAATTTCAGATCTGAGAGTCCTAAGCCTCCTCTTTTCTTACCATCCGTTAAATTTAAAATGTTTATTCTATGTTTTTTTCCTTGCCATATGAATTCCTTTATAATCATATTCCATTTCCTGAAGACTTCTTTATTTCTTATAATTGGAATGGTTTGAAAAAGAAAAGGCATTTTTGGGAGTACGTTTATTTTTATAATTGATATTCTTTCTATCAAAGAAAATTGTAAATTCTTCCAATTTTCCAAATGTTTTACCATTTTCTTCCATTGTCCTTCATAATGATTTTTTAGAAGTTGAGTATTTTTAGCTGTTAGGGTTATTCCCAAATATTTTATCTTACTGACGGGGTAAGTCACACTCTTTTGGCCTCAGAATGGGCAAGGCAAACCCTCTCTGAACAAATCTTGCCATAAAAACCTCATGATAGGTTTGCCTTTGAGTCGTCATAAGCCAAAATGACTTTACAAGACAACAACATTTTCCCTTCCACATATATGCACAATTTAAGGTTACTTTGGACACTGTTGTCAATAATTATTCCTGATTATTCTGTCCTAAGAAAAAAAAGTAGATACATGAGTTGAGGTCACACCTATATCATGCTAATCTCCATGAAGACAGAACTTGTTCTAATATCCAAAAAAGTAAAATCTTTATTACTGCATTAAAGAGGTCAATATTGATCTTTGGCCCATTCTACACAGATACTCTAATGCAATTTGAAGCTGGCTAGAGGGCAGGGTATTCACAAAATGTACACCCCCAATGCGTACTGTAGGGCAGATCAAGCCAGAAACAGTGCAATTAAACAAAACCTCACAAGAAAGTCTGAAACAAGCTGGATAATGTGCTACAGACAATCAGAGTATATCCTATGCAGAGCTCAAAACCATGTGAACTGTAATCAGCATCTCTTTGCAAATAAGTGTATCTCAGCAGACATATTTTAAAAAATCTAGCCACTGATACTGTGGTTTCTGGATTCAGTTCCAATCTGCAATCAGTGGAGACTGTAGCCACTGTTCCAGCCTCAAACCAGTTTCTTTATAGCAAAATTAGTTCAACAACAACACAACAACAACAACAACAACAATTTTTTTAACCTGTCCTCTCTTTCTGAAGAGACTCTGTTTCATTCCACTTCCAAACTGGATTATAGTGTCTGTGTAGAACTGTCCTTAGACACTAGAGCATACATCAGAGTTTCTTTATCTTCAGACTGTAAGCCAGTTTCCCTACTTTTTCATTTTTTTTTTTTTTGGTATTAGAAAAATATGCTGTACAGCAGGGGTCCACAAACTTTTTAAGCAGGGGGCCAGTTCATGTTCCCTCAGCCGGTTGGAGGGTCGGACTATAGGTTTTTTTTAAAAAAACTACAAACAAATTCCTATGCACACTGCACATATCCTATTTTGAAGTAAACAAACAAAACGGGAACAAATATAGCCTCAATGTTAATAATAATCATCATCATAATAAAAATAATAAAGAGGGTTGGAAGAGACCCCTTGGGATGTTTAGTCCAACCCCTTCTGCCTTTGTGCACCAAAAGCACAAGCAAAGTACCCCTGACAGATGGCCACACAGCCTCAATGCTGTTAATTAATTAATACATCATACAGCCCTAAACACTTGGGAAGTGTTCGAGTTGTGATTTTGTGATACGAAATCCAACATCTACATCTTGTTTGCTGTGTACTGTGCCTTCCTCGGCAGAGGAGTGAGCCACCACCACGGGGGCCGGATAAATGGCTTCAATGGGCCACATGTGGTCCCCGGGCCTGAGTTTGGGGACCCCTGCTGTACAGTGTGGAAAGAAGACAGAGATTGAACTGTCCAATATAAAATGGTAAAGATGTGGAAAATATTCCAATCTGCAAATGGGAGAGAATTGGGAAGCCCTCTCTCAAAGACGGGCAATATACATGGGCAAGAAAACCCAGACTCATCTCAAATCATGGACTTTCCCTATGACGTTCACTGACATCTATGTTATGTGTTGTGTTTAAAACCATCTTTGCCCCACTTACCAGAAACTCAGAAGTATCCTGTAGCTTCAAAGAAGTTTGGATACTAAGACTGGGTCAAATTCAGAAAAATACTGCTCAGACTAGACACTAGTGTCATCACTCTTTCCCTGTATTCATAAATGCAGGGAATGGCAGTGGATCATGTCTCTGTCACGACCATCACCACTCCTAGCTGGCCAAGGAGGGTGAGGGGTTCCATTCAAGCTGCTGGTCATTGAAAGCACTCCAGTCTGACATCA
Source organism: Anolis carolinensis (assembly GCF_035594765.1). NCBI lineage: Eukaryota > Metazoa > Chordata > Lepidosauria > Squamata > Anolidae > Anolis > Anolis carolinensis. Next base: position 297,084,528 of record NC_085841.1, read on the forward strand.
GCAGAGGTGCCTGCACACACAACCAGCAAGAAGGGGAGGGGAGGGAGATCACATGGTAGTCATGTGAACATTTTGCTAATGTCAGAACAGGGTGCCAGCAGTGGCCAGAAGTTTAAATGTTGCAAGTTGAGTCTGGCAGTCGTGACACAAAAGGTGAGATGAGTAGGGCCAATGCAGTCTTAGCTTGGCTGGCTCATGTGGATGTATTTAGCACTCAATGCATACTATTGCTTATCCTTAGGGGGAAAAAAGAAGGCAACCATTCAGGAGAAGATGCAGGTGTGGGTATGATGTGAAACAGAGATGTTTAAAAAGGTAATTCTATCAGCTTTGTAGATATAACCTTTTCCATATGTTCTCTAAACTTGACTGCTAATGTGAAAGGAATGCCATGCCTTCAGAAGTTTCAAAACAAGAGTCCACTGCCAATTTGGTTAACACCAAATTTCTATTGTACAACGAAAATGCATTCTGATCAGTCACATGGAGCAAAACATGCTCTTGCCCATAACTTAAAGAGAACATTTTTATATAGTATTGTAGTATTGAGTAATTTTGCTTTCCAGACAGTCACAGGAGGACTGAGAAAAACCAATGACCCATCTAACGCTGCACAATAAATCAGCTAGCAATTTAGCTCTTATCTATAACCTTATAGTTTGTTTTTAACTTTTAAATATCATGTTTTTAGAGGCTGGAGGCAAAAGTGAAGTCTGTCATACTAGCTGTGGGATTCTGAGAGTTGTAGTCTAAAACAAAAACTTTTCTCAGCCCTTGTCTGGTATAGGAAACTCTTTTCAGTTTCACTTTTGAATTTTTCAGAACTTCAGACTCTCCTGAATATGAAGCGATTTGTAAAAGTTTACAAAGTTGTAAATAAAAAAATGATATAATTCCTGTCTCTCCGCAATGGTTCAATTCAATTGGTATAGCCAATAAATGTCTGAAAGATGAACACTTTCCTGTAAAACCAACCAAGCAACCAAAAAGAAATAAAAAGGCCATCTTAATTCATCAACAATGTGGTGAAATATATGTGAGTTAAATACAAGCTTTAAAGAGTCAAGTGCTCAACTTGTGTTGAGCCAAGATGGATCTTCCCATTATAATTTCTTCTACTTCAACATGTTTTTAATCTCATTTTCATCCCAAATGTGAAGAAATTTTTATTTTAAAAAAACATATTCTGGCCTGCCTAGAATTGGATATAATTTTATTCATTTTTTAAATAAAAAAGTTATACTGGAGTCAAGCGGGGAGCTATAGGATCCAAGTTTTTTATTTGGACCATGAAGCTGACTATATAGTTAGGATTTTTTTTTCTCTTTTAGGTATTGTATACTCTTAATGAGATAAATGTACTAACTGAAAACCATTCTATAAAATGTGAGATAGTAAAAATATTTTGAAAAGAAAAAGAAATAAAATTACCCAAAATCCTAGGTAGATCAGAGTAAGTGATTTTTAAATAACAACTCTTGCATTTATATGAAGAAATGCAACCATAAGAAGGCAGTGAAACTGGAGAAAATGCACTTTAGCAACATGATTCTAAGGTATACATTTCCCCCTTTCCTTTTCAGTTGTATTTGACCATAGTCTCATTAATCTCTATGTTGTTATTAGATAAAACATTCCATCTGCCTTTTCACCACTCCTAGCAGCCACAGGCATCACCTTACATGCGCTGCAATTGAACATGGCATTTAATGTCAAGTCAAAAGTACTAATGCAATTGCAATTGTCTCTGGGAGAACCTGCAGCCTGACCTTACCTCTGATGTATGTGAGCCACATGTTCCTGCTCCCTTTCTGTCTCCTTCACTGCAGGAGTGACTCAGACATTATTTTCAGGTATGAATAGCAAGTCTCCACACCAGTTCCTCTACATTCATTAGTTGTAACTCTTGTTGGCTAGTGACTGTACTCAGGTAGACATAAGTAATCCTCTCTATATTGGACCTTAAGTGTAACTGGAAATAGACTTATCTACCCAGAACCTTTGGTTTGACTGTAAGTAACCAGAGGATGCTTGACATATTTCATAGAGCTTAACAGGATGCTATTTATCTCAGTGTTGCAACTATAGAAATAATTATATTGGTTACTCCCAGAAAGAGTAAGTATATTGAATTTTATCTATATATTCAGTTTCTGGGAGCCCCCGGTGGAGTAGCGGATTAAACTGCTGAGCTGCTGAACTTGCTGACCAAAAGGTTGGCAGTTCGAATCCAGGAAACAGAGTGAGCTCCCGCTATTAGATTGAGCTTCTGCCAGCCTAGCAGTTTGAAAACATGCAAATGTGGTTAGATCAATAGGTACTGCTTCTGTGGGAAGTTAATGGCACCCCATGCAGTCATGCTGGCCACATGACCTAGGAGGTGTCTATGGACAATGTCGGCTCTTCAACTTAGAAATGGACATGAGCACAAACCCAGAGTCGGACATGACTACACTTAGTGTCAGGGGAAGCCTTTACCTTTACCTTTATTCAGTTTCTGTTCCACAACTGATTCAGGGAATTTACTCTAATCAGGGACTAACATAATTCATGTTTAACATGATCCATGGTAGAGATTTGTTTCATCCATTACAAGGAGAGAGCAATGGCCTCAACTGACTTAGTGTTCTTAAACTCTGGTCTTTCAGGTATTTTGAACTTTAGCTTATAGAATCCCTGATCATTATCTAAAGTAGCGGAGGCTTCTGAGAATTGAAGTTCACAACACCTAGTACACTGATTTTGGGAATCACTGATCTAACTTATGGAAGGAATAAGTATAGCACATATTTCTTCTCCTACAATTACTTCCTTCATAAGACACCAGATTCCATCACTAGAATGTTTCTGCAAAAATATTGGTGTAGGTTTTGTATTTCTAGACAAAAGAGGTCTTGTTTATCAGAAGAAGAGAGTTCCTGTAGGCACAACAAATAAATGTAATAGGAGAATAGTGGACAGTTCTATGTGCTGTTCAACAAGGCAAGCACAGGAATTACTGGGATACAAAAAAGAGAGGTCACACCAGTACAAGTAAATATGACTTAGCATCTATAACATGGACAATTCTTTCTTCTTTTAAGCATGTGTCTTGAACTACCAACTGCACTGCATCTTGGGTAGTTCAGTTCTTGAGATTCAGTTTCTAAAAGATGATGGTGCTTGAAGCAAGAAAAGAAAATGGCAAAGCTATAATGACAAATGTAGTAAGTGACAATGCAATGACCTCCAGTGTTACCACACTATTTTTTTATCTCTGGCATGTCATCTTCTCCTAGCTAATGACAATGTGGTCTTGATATATTACATATTCTTCTTCTAGCCCAGTATTTTTCAAATTCGTGGAAATGGTTTAAAGTGTGGGGAAAGATTGAATCTCAAACTCGTGCATCTTTTACTTTCCCTACCCAAAGTGAAACTGCATTAAAGGTACTGTGTTTTTTCAGTTGTAAGAAGCCATCAATTGTAAGATGCACCCTAATGTCAGTACCACCACTATTAACAAAAGTACATGAGATAATCCTGCAATTCTAAGAAGCACTCCTATTTTAGAGATATTTATATGGGAAAAAGTGTGTCTTAGAATTGTAATATGTTTATTCATTCAGGAGGATTCTAGAAAAAACAATTTAACAGATCTGTTTGGGATATATTTAACACATTTAAGATCTAGACTGGGGAATTCTAAGATATTGTTTACTCTGAGAAAAGTAAATACTTCCTAGCAGTTTCCTTTTTATTCACCAGGCCTATAAAAGCAATCCCCAAGTTATGAATAAATAGGTTCTGTAGGTTTGTTCTTAAGTTGAATTTGTATATAAGTTAGAACAGGTACATTTTTAATTGAGCATGTTGTAAAAACAAGGATTGGTGATAAAGCTTCAGCGGAGACATCTTTTCCCCATGATAACTCTTTCAAGATTGAATTTCCCTTCCTAGGGGTAGATTTCTCTCACTTCGTGTTGTCTCGCTCCCATTCATAACTATGAGCCATTTGTAAATCGGATGTTTGTAACTCAAGGGCTGCCTGTATAGATAAATGCATGAAGTGAGCTCCCTGTTTTACAGCTGTAGCCTTCTCTATACTCTCCCCGTGTTTTAAGGAAAAGTTATTTTCAGGTAGGATGTATTTTTTTTTTCATATTGTGCTTACAGCTGGATAATATGTGGGTACTGTCCAGACTAATTCTTTTATTTTGTTCCAATGCTTTTATAATATTTATTGGTTAAAGTTTCTTATTTTTATAATGGTGTATTGATTAGCACCTTAAATCATTTTGCACCCTGCTTGAAAGAGGTTTCCTAATTTAAATAAATTCAAGGTTACTGTTTTTGTTGGACTACGGCACCTGAAGTTTATCAGGAAAGTTTAATGCTGTAAATTAGAAAATTGCATATAGAAATATGCAAATTATTGCATCAGGCATAATTTTGGTTTTAAAACTATTAATCTCTCAGTGAGAAAAGGGAATGAATAGATGGCATGTTAAAATCAAGCAAACCTTTTGCTATATAAATATCTATTAAATTGCTGATATGGGGGAAAATTGTTAATGCAGAACAGTTTTCTTAGTACCAGTAACCATTGTATTTTATTATTATGTTGATGTTGACTCAACAAAACTATAATTTTTTTACAATACAACAGAAAAAAACTAACCTTAACTTAGTAATATTACTGGTATACAGAGAAATATAAAATAAGCTATATGTGAAGTAGGGACAGATTTTTGTTGTTGTTCCTGTTTTCATGTGGAAAGAAGGATTTCTTGGCTGGCTGTGAACTCCAGAAGGAAGAATAATAGGAATAATAGGAAGGATACTTCACAATTTTCTCCTGCCATTCAAATGTTCCCAGGTGTTGTGTAGAATTTTTTTTGATGGGAAACCGCATTAATTTTTACACAAAAGCCTGTTTTTCTACATAGAGTAGTTCTACAGCACATTGGAGTATTCAAATATGGAAGGAATAGTGTGCATGTATGTGTATAACAACTTCCAAGAGACACTAAGCAACATCGGAATTTCCCCCAATAAACTCAGAAAACAATTCAATATGTTTTCACCACCACTGCAGTTGTCAAGAAAGTTGAGTAGCTAATATGCCAGATCAAAAATTTGCAAAAGGGTATAATATAGTGAATGGATATATATAGAGAGAGGGGAGGAGGGGGAACTGAGGAAAATAGAATTCTTCAGTGTTAGTGAGAAGCTGTTATAAGGAAAAGAGGGAAAACATGAACATGTTGATGAATTATTATATGAGTGAGAGTTCAGTAATGATTGGGAATCATGGAAAGCAAGGAGGTGCTTCTGAGAGGGAGGAAAAGATTTGAAAATGATTTGTGTGTGGAGAACCATTTGGTGAAAATTTGAGACATCTATTAGTAGACTTCAATTGGGAGTGTGGATGGTTGCATTATGTTCAGTGAATAAAGGAAAGGAGGTCTCAAAGTAATAATCTTTTATTCCGTTAGCTGTTTTGGAACTAGCCATTAGAACTTGTCAAACCATCATTTCTGCCTGGTATACAAAATTAAATACTCTGGTAATTTTTAAAAAATGACTTTAAACTAGCTTTCTTCACATTGAATCAAGTGTGTGTGTGTGTGGGGGGGGGGGTTATCAAAGAAATAATTTATACAACAAATAGTCCACATCAAGGTCACCTGAAAATTCAGATCTGAAAACTAAGGAAGAATTTCATAAGGGAATCATATGATAAAGTGAAAAGAGTAGATTTCCAAGACTAGAAACTACGGGGTCAGCCTTGAGAAGTGAATTTGTTCCTGTTGTGAAATCTTGAACAATCCAAGATGGATGAAAATCTTCACAGTTCAGATTGTAGTATGAGGGAAGAATGCATATAGAGGTGTTTTTTCTTTATCTGCTTTCCACAGAAAACATTTTCTGTTTTAAAATAAATCTTTCTGGAAAAAAAAACAGTTTCTTGTGCAGAAAACATATTTCTTGCCAAAAAATAAAATTTTCTGCAGAAGACAAGTTTCCTGTACAAAAAAACCTCCAAGTTTCTGCACAAATGTTGACATGATTTATTTCACAGGATAAATCCCAAATTACAAATATTTTTGAAAGCTGCACCTTTTTTATAAACTTCCCATGAGACAAATTAGTCCTTCTGAGAATTGGATGGAGACATTTTTTTTGTTTCCTTATATAAAAAACAACCTTCAATTTTGAAATGAAAGGAGCATCCTCTCCCCTTTTGGTGGTGGTAGTCTTACCACTGAATTTTGAAATGATGATTCTGTCAAAAGCAAAATGGCAGATGGATTGGCAGTGAAAATAGCAAAATACCAGAGGGACTATCCTGACCCATAGAACACTTGTTGTCCAGCACCATATTGAATGGGATATTCATGTATATTTTATTTTCACCTGTTTCCTTCCATTTTGGAATAATAGATGATCATATGGCCATATACATTACTTACATTTTGTTTGTAGGCATTGTTACTGTCATAAGCTTCCATAATAGCTGCAACTTTAGAGTCATCTTGGGATGAGAACTTTTTCAAATGAGGTTTCTTACTACCTTCCATTTAATCTGAGATAATGTGGTTTGTCAAGGTCACCTAGAGGGTTTTCATGGCTGAGCAGGGAGCCCAACCTGAGTTGTCCAGAATTCTAGTTCACACTCAAACCACTACACCATTCTGGCTTTCAAGAAAAGGCAATTGCAGACTTTATTTCATTACTGTATGGATAGACTGATAGATTATCAAATGAAAAGAATCTGGGATCAACTAGATGCATGGAAGTTTCTTCTTGAAACAACTCAGAATAAGCACAGCAATCTATGCAAGAAATTATCTGAACGAATCTACTAAATGAAGGCTTAGCACCATTGCTTACATATGACATCACTCTTACGGCAATAAATAAATAAATAAATAAGTCTTGTGAAACCATTAGAAGTTGTCAATATCTATCACCACAAGCTGTGGGCTAGGTGAATTGAATTTTGGCTGTGACCAAGTTGGTTTTAGTTTATGACATTTATAACAAGCTATGCCAGGGAGAGAGTTAAGATTTAGTGAGTTCACACTATGAGCCAATTTACGCATGTTTGGTAGTGGAGTTTTTCTTCCAAAGCATGATGGGGTAAATGAACTGTCAGGATTTGGCAGGGCTACTATAATGCAATACAGAAGCTGACAGTGGTCGAATGAACCTTCCAGCTCCGCTGTCTAAAGACAGGCATGTCAAGGATCATGATACAGCTGGAAGAACTTCTTAATATGGCTTCTGGATACCAGGAGAAAAGGGTCTTTAGAATATCTTATTTTGAGAACAAGTAAAAATGGAGTATGGCAATATCTCTGCTGTGGTTGCAGTTGTTGGGTAAACTTGAAGATCAAATGCTACCCAAAAATACAACCTTATCAATCATGATTGGCATCTTGTATTTCAGTTGCGGATTCATAACAAAGAGTGATGGATCTGTAACTGCTCTGTATTCAGATATGCTACATATTCACAATCATGGTACTATTGCTATGATCATAAATACCTCCCCCCCCCCCAAAAAAAACCCTCTACCCTAAACTCATGGGACATGTTTCAAGCCTAAATATCCAAAATGTATAGATCCATTAGATAGCTAAAATTACTGGGGGAGGGATTGTTACTTGAGCTGCCATGATCTGGTGAAACATTTTTGTGGTGATGGGTCAGGGTTTGACATTGTTTTAAATATCAATTCTCTGTGCTAGAGAATCATGGGAGTTGTTATTTGATGAGGAATATACACTCTTCAGCAGAGAAGGCCAAAGACCTTGTAAAACTGCACCTCCCATAATTCCATAGTAATGAGCCCTGGCAGGTAAAGTGATGTCCAACTGCATCAATTTTACACTGTGGACACACCCCTGGTTTAGAATATCATCCCTTCAGTACTGTATTGTATCTGATGTATTTTTGTAACAGAAACATGAGTGGTACCCACACAAAAACCTAAGATTCAAAACACTGATCTATGACTAAAGAGTTATGTAAGTCTCCTAAGTGGCTCCAGGTTCCCATAGCAAGTGCTGCTTCACCCTCAAAAGGCTGAGTTTGGTTCCCTCAAAGGGCCCCAAGGAGGATGGTGAGGCCTGGAGTTGAGGGAGAAGCCCTGCTTTATCTCCAAAGAAGGCGGTGAGGGTGACCTGGGGTGGGCAGCCAGGTGGGAAGTAGGGAGGGATACCTCGCTGGAAGAATAAGGATACCAGGCATGGAAGAAGCTCCTCCGGCACATGGCCAGCCCAGAGAAAGAGGCAAAGACCATACTCATCACATTGAGGCTTTAAAGGGAGCAGCCCCAGTATTATGAAGTGAGCAGAATTCTGGAAGATGTAGTTTAGGGCAGGATCTTTTTAATTCTCTACAACAGGGGTTCTCATTGTTGGGAGCTGAATCAAAGTTGAGAGGCAGTAACTCCAAAGTGTACCTAGTTTCTTCTTCTTCTTCTTCTTCTTCTTCTTCTTCTTCTTCTTCTTATTATTATTATTATTTCGAAGGCTCGATGGGCATCTGTTGGGGGTGCTTTGACTGTGCATTTCCTGCCTGGCAGAAGGGGGTTGGACTGGATAGCCCCTGGGGTATTCCAGTGAAATAGTGCTGTTAAGTTTATATTGGTTAAAATTCCCCCAAAATCAGTAGATGTGCAAATCTTTCTGAAATTTAGGAGGAATGATGCCCTGGTTATGTTGTATCATTGGAAATAGAAATTCAAGGAGATAGCTCTTGTACGTTTTTTAAATGTTGTTCATTAAATAAAATCAGTGGATATGTGAAATATTCTGAAACTTGGGGGGGGGGGGGTTAACAATGGTAAATGCATTGTACAATTGTAGTAAGTTTCATCCAGTTAACTTTACAAAAGAGGGAGAAAGGAGCCCTGGAAGCTTCCCCATGTGCACAATTACATAATGAAAAAATAATTTAAAAATTCATTACTTCACTATAGTTATGATATGAATCCCTTACAATATTTTAGAAACACTTTGGGAATGATTCGCCACCCCCCTAATTTAGTAATGAATATGGAAACATTTTTTCATTGATCACACAGGTGTAATATGTATTTTAACACATGAGGTTTTCACATACATATTATGCTTTATTTGAAAATGGGTTTAGGATCATCTTTATGTCCTAAATGTGGTGTGTGTGTGTGTGTGTGTGTGTATAGTATATACTCAAGTATAAGCCTAGTTTTTCAGCCTTTTTTTAAGACTGAAAAAGCCCCCCTCGGCTTATACTCGAGAATATATGGTACATTTATTATTTTTCTCTATTATTATTGGTATTGTTACATTTATTATTTTTCTCTATGATTGTTGCTACTATTACATTTATTTCACTCTATTTTATTATTATTAATAATAATACATTTATTATTTCACTCTGAATGTATTGCTATTATTATTGCATTTATTATTTTACTCTATTTATTATTACATGTATTATTTTACTCTATTATTATTAAAAGGATACATAAGCACATTACATTGAAGAAGATGAGGATAATGATTTGATCAGAGTTGTACAGTCTTATCTTAAATTTGAGCTTTATGTAAATATTCAAAAACATTTAACCCATTGATGCCTCAATTAATGTAATTTTATTGGTATCTATGTTTATTTCTGAAATTTACCACCCTCGGCTTATACTGGAGTCAATGTTTTCCCAGTTTTTTTGTGGTAAAATTAGGTGCCTCGGCTTATATTCGGGTTGGCTTATACTTGAGTATATACGGTGTGTGTGTGTGTGTGTGTGTGTGTGTGTGTGTGTGTATATATATATATATATATATATATATATATATATATATATATATATATATATAATAAATGAGAACCTGCAAAGAGTCAGAGTGGTATGGCTTGACTATAGGACAACTACACTGGAAGAGCAGGGTTTACATACCCACTTTGCCATGCAAACCCATTGGGTAGCTTTGGCCTTATCACACTCTCTCAGCCTAAAAGGAAGGCAAGGGCAAATTCTGCCAAGAAAGACCAGTGATATGATCACCTTTGGGTTACCACAAGTTAGAAATGACTTAAAGGGACTCAAGAACAACCACACAACTTATCAACATGGCTTTACAACTGTTATTTGGCAAAACTTGTATAGCAAAGGTTTTTACAAATAGATTGCTGGTAGTAGGAAATCTCTGCAAGTCCAAACCCTTGATATCATACAGTGTGCACTCTCAAACTGAACTGGTAGGCACACATTCACTATGCAAGCATGTAAAGTGTACCCCTCTACAATTTGCATGGAGCCCAATATTTCTGGGGAGCTGCCATTGAGAATTTTGAAGAGTTCATATACATGAGAGGTAATAATGAGGGAAAGTAGAAAATCTGAAAGAACAAAGAGATTAAGAAGAGCATAGGGGAAGGGTGACTATTACAAAGAATATCTAATGAATACAGAGAAGGATCAAACTTTAGCTAATGTTCTCAGTGCACAAGTAATTCAGCAAGAGCTTGGAATTCAGGTAACATCAAGATGCATTCCAATCCCAACTTTTAGAAATAGGCAAGCCTATGTTAATACGATGTTGAAGGCTTTCATGGCTGGAATCACTAGGTTGTGGTGCATTTTCTGGGCTGTATGGCCATGTTCCAGAAGCATTCTCTCCTGACGTTTTGCCTACATCTATGGCAGGCATCCTTAGAGGTTGTGAGGTATATTGGAATACCAAGTAAGGGAGGTTTATATATCTGTGGAAGGTATAGGGTGGGAGAAAGAACTCTTGTAATGGTGAATGTTGTAATTAGTCACCTTGATTAGCATTAATGGCCTTGCCAGATTCATTCTTGCCTGGGGGAATCCTTTGTTCAAAGGTGTTAGCTACTCCTGATTGATTAATGTCTGTAATTCCTCTGTTTTCAGAGTGTTCTTTATTTACTGTTCTGATTTTAGAGTTTTTTAATACTGTAGCCAGATTTTGTTCATTTTCATGGTTTCCTCCTTTCTGTTGAAATTGTCCACATGCTTGTGGATTTCAGTGGCTTCTCTGTGTAGTCTGACATGATAGCTGTTAGAGTGGTCCAGCATTTCTGTGTCCTCAAATATTATGATGTGCCCACGTTGGTTCATCAAGTGCTCTACTATGGCTGACTTCTCTAGTTGAGTTAGTCTGCAGCACCTTTCGTGTTCCTTGATTTGTGTTCCTTGATTCTATGTTAATATATTGTGTTCCATCCCATCCCATCCTATTTGTTTTGTTTGAAATTAAATTCAATACTTTTAAAATTGTTCCTATGCCTTTCTTCCTACTTTGACTCTTCTTACTGATGACATTATTTTCAGGAAATGTTGAGATTCATTAGCATCCTAGAGCCTGTATTGTCAGACATGAAGACAGCGGATCTTCATTATTGTAGTTACATCCGAATATATCGCCTTCCAAAAACCAACTTTTCTATCTAAGCAGAATCCCAACTGGAGGGCTTCTAAAACACTACATGAAATGCTGGGAAATGACATCCATAGTTCTCTCCCAGTCACGTGGCATGTTGAAGAAAGACAGATTAAGAGACAGATATGATCTTGCTGCAAATGCATGTCTCAATGTTTCCTGTGACAGGGGTCCTCCAGACATCACTCCTTAGTGCTCCAATCTACTATGCCTTGGAAGCTCTTCAGTTGAGACACTGCCTGGCAACAGTAATATTCAACTTTAAACACGAACTCTAAAAGCTATGAGACTGTAAATCTGGTTTACAATGCTGTAACTACTACTACTACTACTACTACTAATAATAATAATAATAATAATACTGAAAGAAAATTGCACAGACAGACTACAAACAGAGGCACAACTATGTGGCCCAAATGATTCATTGGAACTTATGCCTCAAGTACCACCTCCCAGCAGCAAAGAACTGGTGGGATCACAAACCTGCAAAAGTATTGGAAAATGAGCACACAAAGATACTGTGGGACTTCCGAATCCAGACTGACAAAGTTCTGGAACACAACATACAAGACATCACAGTTGTGGAAAAGAAAAAGGTTTGGATCATTGATGTTGCCATCCCAGGTGACAGTCGCATTGACGAAAAACAACAGGAAAAACTCAGCCGCTATCAGGACCTCAGGATTGAACTTCAAAGACTCTGGCAGAAACCAGTGCAGGTGGTCCCGGTGGTGATGGGCACATTGGGTGCCGTGCCAAAAGATCTCAGCCAGCATTTGGAAACAATAGACATTGATAAAATTATGATCTGCCAACTGCAAAAGGCCACCCTGCTGGGATCTGCACGCATCATCTGAAAATACATCACACAGTCCTAGACACTTGGGAAGTGTTCGACTTGTGATTTTGTGATATGAAATCCAGCATATCTATCTTGTTTGCTGTGTCATAATAAAATAATACTTTATTTGTATTCCACCTTATCTCTCCAAGGGGACTCATATGATATCAACCCATATATTTATTTCAGTTTAAAAATGTCATTTTACTGTTTCTAGTGAGTAGTTAAAAATCCTCTGCATGACTGAACTTATTATCAGTATGGTTTTCAAGAGCACATTCCCGTACAACCCCCACTAGTCACACTAGGAGAAAGCAGTGACATTTATTTTGTGTATGTTTATTTTGCTTTATTTTTTAAATCCTCATTTTACAGAAAATCCCCAAATTTCTTCTTTCTAGTGTCTGTCCATTCAGAAACTTAAGTACTTGGACCTCTGTATGAACAGAATAACATGCCATTACATGCGACTGCCTAACTATATCAGAGTACAGACCAGCCTTCTGTGTACACATGTTCACAGACTGTACTTACACTTACTATATTTTATGAGCATTACTGTATTCCCTATCTATTGTACACTTCTGTCTTCATTGCTGCATTGTAACATTTTATTTAATCAGAATACAGGTTTGCAACGGGATTCAGAAGTCATTAACATGCAGATTACAGGAGCTATTTGCCTTCTTTCTAAGCCAAAGTTAAAATGTGAAAGCAAGGATAAAGATGAAGGGCCTTTAAAGTTAATTATCTTGTTTTACTGCATGTAAATTTCTACTGGTTACGGAAACATTCCCTAATAAAAGCAATGTAAAAAGCACCAGGTTGTTGAGGTCTAGATTTGAACTGCTATTAACTTTGGCAAGTTGCAAGTGAAAATACAGTATATGCCTTATGTAGTGTGTGGATGTATGTGTTTCTTCTTGTGCTGTTGCTTAAAAGCTTTTTGTACCTTCACACAAAAATATTGTATATGTTAAATATACAGCTCTGTTTTCCTTTTGCCAGTGGCTGTCCCAGCACAATTGTTTTCTTTTCTTCATAAATCTGTGCAGAAGTAATTATTGAAAGGCTAAAACTTTTTTCTTGAACCAAACTTTCATATTTAGGGTCATGAACATACTGGATTGAGATTTTAAAAACCATTTCACATATTATTTTATGTCTTTGTTTGTGAGCTCAATATAGTTTACAAGAAGTCTCTTGAAGGAGTTGGTCTTCTTCTCCACAGCAGCAAACTGAGGTTTCCAAGCAGAGAGGAAGCTCACAAACCCCCGTTTTGTAGCTGTGGAAAATGTAGTGCTTTCATCACTCCTACCTTGGTGCTCTAGAGGTAGGAAGAAAGACAACATGCTGCAGTTAGACTAGCAGAGATTTGGATTTGCCACCGACTTTTCCTTCACTAACTTATTGAAATCAACCTACTGATCCTATGATATAGGGGAGGATGGTGAGAGAGAGAAATGATATGTATGTGTGTGTGTGTGTGTGTGTGTATATATATTCAACAAATACAATATATAATATATGTATACACACACACACACACACACACACACACATATATATATATTGTATTTGTTGAAATATATAATTTCAACAAATACAGTATTATGAGGAGCCCCTGGTGACACAGCGGGTTAAGCTGAGCTGCTGAATTTGTTGACCAAAAGGTTGGCGGTTCGAAGCGGGGAGCGGAGTGAGCTCCGGCTGTTACTCTCAGCTTCTGTCAACCTAGCAGTTCGAAAACACACAAATATGAGTGGATCAATAGGTACTGCTCCGGCGGGAAGGTAACGGCACTCCATGCAGTCATGCCGGCCACATGACCTTGGAGGACGCTGGCTCTTCAGCTTAGAAATGGAGATGAACACCAACCCCCACTGTCAGACATGACTAGACTTAATGTCAGAGGAAAACCTTTACCTTCACCTTATAGTATTATGATGGTGATATTTATTTATACCCTGGTTTTTCTCTCCACAAAGGAGACTCAAAATGGCTGGATGAGAGTACAGTACAATAATTCAAAGATATCCCAGACAACTTCTTAAGCAACTCCCACACCTTCTTTTCTACCAGTTTGCATGTCATTCCACCATTCCACTGCCTATGCAATTTACTACACAAAGCCTTCAGGACCAGGCAGGTTAAAATACAGCATATAATTATGCTCTATTGAACTCAGACTGCTAACAACACTGAAGTGGATCTGGATATAGTGTATAGTGTATATGTTACACAGGAATAGAGACAAACATTTAATTTATAGAAAAGTAAAGAATAATGAATCTCATCAAATACTAGTTAATTGACCAATGAGAAGTAATTTTTCACTTCATGGTAGCAATTTAATTCCTCATGGAAATCTGAATTTAGTGGCTTTGGCTAAGCTAATAACACATAAAATGTAAATCCAGTCTTATAAAAATGGATTGAATTATATTTTTTCCACAAATAAAGCTAGAAATCACAGCCACCATTTGAATATTACACAAATAATTTCCTTGTTCTGCTGAACATTCCTGTATAGCCTGGATTTTGAGCAAAAAATATAGGCTAATATTTTACTAGTATGCAGCCCTGAAAAGAGCAAGTGATTTTTACATACATTCAGGGATTGTACAAATGCTTTGGATTATTGTACATTCAATATTTTTATTCATGCACACTACTGAAATGTTACACCCATGCCCAGCAGTTGAGAGGTCTCCACATGCAAAGAAAAAAAAATTAAGGTGAAAGAATTTTCTTCTCTGTTTTGAAACTCAAGTTCATCCAGACATAAAATGGCAATTGCATTTTGAACATTATTCTGGATTCACCTCTTTATGTTTTAGGAATGCATAGAGAGAGGATAAAGCCATGTCATTTCACCATCAACAAGCTCATTTCTCCCACCTACAATCTATCTCTTCATTCACTGAGAAGTATTAAACAAATAATCTTCATGCTTTCAGCTGAATGTGCTCAGATACTTCTATGAAATTAGGAGATCCACATGTTCATGAGTTTAGACTGCATGGGGATACTGTGTTGAATCAAACGTGTAAGGGTCAAGGCAGTTAAGGTGAGGCCACTGGTGGTAGGGCTAGTGTATCCTACTCCTCCCTACACAGCTTCTTTGTGGAATATTGCAAACTCCAAAAATGGAAATTACTCATGGATCACTCAGGGTTGTACTACACACTCTTTCCATAGCATTGCCGTTAGACTCCTCCAGTAACTACTGATAGTAATATGGGCAAGCAAAGGCTATACCTCACAACCTCTGAGGATGCCTGCCATAGATGTGGGCGAAACGTCAGGAGAGAATGCTTCTGGAACATGGCCACACAGCCCGAAAGACATACAACAACCCTGTGATCCCGGCCATGAAAGCCTTCGACAACACAAAGGCTATTTGTCACTAAATCTTCAAACTCACCCGACATTGCCTGAATCATGTTTTAAAATGTTCTGGGGAATCTCCCTTTCCAATATTCAAAGTTGAAGTGGTTTCCCTTGTGCAGTACAAACTGTCAGTTTCCACATAGATAAGTGAAATGGCTTTCCTACTAAAGACAAACGAAACATTTTCCTCTGCTATAGTTGATCTCTATTTTTTAATTTACAGGGACATCTGAACTGTATCATTTGGGCCCCAAGACCTTGTTATTAAGGTAGCTTTAAAGATAGCATATCCATGTTCATACAGGACGAGAGCTATAGAATGGAGGCTTTTGCCCCCTAATTGCCCAATTTTCTCCTGTAGAATTCTGGGAAATTTAGTTTAGGGCAGGGCCTTTGGAATTCTCAGCTGGAGAAATCCTGCCTTCCCTATACTACATTTCTCAGAATTCTGCAGGAGCAAATCAGACATTAGAGAGATGAAAGCCTCAATTCTATAATGCTAATGTGTTCCCGCCCTATGAAATGGTTCTGGCAGGGTTCAGCAATCTCTCATTTCAAAAATTAGTGCTAAAATGTCTCCCATATAACAAATTCCTTTCTCCAGGAAGTTTGGCAAGTTAAAATGAGAACATTTTATACACATCTTTTCTTCTTCTTCTTCTTCTTCTTCTTCTTCTTCCTCTTCTTCTTCTTCTTCTTCTTCTTCTTCTTCTTCTTCGCTAAAATTATATATTGTTATTAAAGATAGAACTGCAGCACTAAAGGAAGGCAGGATTACGAGGGTCTGTGGAAGTATGATCAAAAGACCATGGTTTGGCAAATTGGTGGAACTGTGCTAATAAAAAGATATAAAAGGTGATCAACCCGATATATCCATTATCTACAGCAGGGGTCCCCAAACTAAGGCCCGGGGTCCAGATGCGGCCCTCCGAGGTCATTTACCTGGCCTCCGCCCTCAGTTTTATAATATAATATATTGTATATACATATAATATTGATAATAATATTATAATGTAATACAATATAACTCTAATAATAATACCATATAATAATATTAATTATATATTCTATATTACATATAATATTACATAATATTACAGTATAGTGGTATAGTTCAATATAGTAATATATAATGGATGTTATAATGACTTGGATGTTTCAGCAGGCCTTTGGAGATACAGTCATTAATTAATCAGTGGCAGAGGGTTTTTAATAGTCTATCCCGTATTTATTACGATTTTACCATTTATGTGTTTTAAATGCAATTTTTTATCCTGTATTTTTGTTTTAATTGATATATTGTATTACTGTTTTATCTTTTTATAGTGTGATTTGTATTATGTTGCGTATGTTTTGTCCTATGTTGTTTGGGCCTCTGCCCCATGTAAGCTGCCCCGAGTCCCCACGGGGAGATGGTGGCGGGGTATAAATAAAGTATTATTATTATTATTATTATTATTATTATTATTATTATTATTATTACCATTAATGCTAATATTGTGCTATGCTAATAATATAATATATTGTATGTACATATAATTTGTAAGCCACTCTGAGTCCCCTTTGGGGTGAGAAGGGTGTGATACAAATGTAGTAAATAAATGCAGTAAATAAATAAATAACAACAACAACAACAACAACAATCCTAATTAACTTGACTATCTCATTGGCCAGAAGCAGGACCACACTTCCCATTGAAATCCTGATAAATGTATGTTAGTTAAAATTGTTTTTATTTTTAAATATTGTATTGTTCTTTCATTGTTGTTGTTGTTGTTGTTGTTGTTGTTGTTGTTGTTGTTGTTTTTGCACTACAAATAAGACATGTGCAGTGTGCATCGTAATTTGTTTGTATTTTTTTTTCCAAATGATAACCCGGCCCCTCAACAGTCTGAAGGATTGTGGACCGGCCCTCAGCTTAAAAAGTTTGAGGACCCCTGATCTACAGTAATACAACTGTAGTGGAATAGCAAGTCGGTGTGGTAAAGATAGGGAATATGTGAGCAAAAAAAAACCCTAAAAAAACAAAAACAAAAAACGTGAGAGACACATGAATAGTTTCCGTCATAGAGACACATATGTGAACCAGAAAGGAACAGCTGGGGGGAAGAGGATGTACTAAATTGAGAAAGGTGGCAAGCATTTTTTATCCAAAAGATAAAACAAATAAAATCGTTCAAAAGAAAATTTCCAAATGTTTGCCTCTATGAGCCATGCAGAATGCTTCTGGCCACAGTCAAGTGAAAAACCCTCTAAACAGGACACAAACAAGATGTCTTGTCAGTAGCAAACTGGCTTCAATTTTTGTGTTGAATATCCTGTACCTGATTAAAATTATATAAACTGTGTGGTTTCTTTTTACCACATGTTCTATTTTCTTCTTCTATCTTTTCTCTTTTCTCTTTGCTTTCATGAAATTTGCAAACCTGACAGTTATTCCTTTCTCAGTGGAAATGCAAATTCTCTCAGCACTAAAAAAGACTATGGATTTCTTCCTGCAAATAGGTCTCTAAGGGTGTGTAGTACTTATGATGGATCTGATTAAAAATTTTATAGGGTCCATAACACCTTAGGATGTACTTCTAGCTTAGTGCATTAATATTTTATCTTTGGAAAACAAAACTGCCATTACTTAGAATGTTTTTTTTTTTTTTGCTTTACTTGAGTCCTGCAGTGCTCAGACTTGTCTTGTAGGATTTAATTAGTATGTCAGAATTGAATTTTTTGTCTTTTTTATTCTCTTGTGGTTTTTTTATTTGTTCTCATCTACGAAAGGTGACATTAACAATAAAAATCAAGTGTGGTTTCTCCTTTTCAAAGAAAAGAAAAAGAAAAGAAAGTCAAAAGAAAAGAAAGAAATCTACAAATTATTAGATTTGGCAGATATACAATTGCTTCTTGCAACTATAGCTGAAAGCAACCTCAATTATTTGCTATTAATTACAATGTAAGAACAAAAAACTAAACTATTAGTTTTCCCAATGTAACCAGAATAGACACCTTTACTTATTTTATTAAAACATCTGAATGTTTCATGTCACTGGCCTCTGGTACAAAACATGCCACAGTAACCCAAGATAACATTAAATACACTCACAAGGACAACACAATATTTAACCAAAAAAATCCATAGGACAACCCATATTTTTTACTGCTCTGTACATTTCATTACAAAATAAGTAATTACATAGAAAAGATATGGCAACAAACAATCTCATAGCATTTTTACCATAGGCATGGTAAAGGCAATGATGATGATGATGCTCTAGCAATATAAAAGCACTTATTTACAAACAAATCCTCCTTGTATACATCCTGTGAAAGAAAATAACTGTAAATGTAGCTAGATGTTACAATTATATTACAAGAGGAGTGATTCGGTTACAGCTTTAATTTGACTAAGTTACACCTCTATTACTAGGAGATAAACAATTACAAAGAGAAGTTTCATTGTAGCTAGTTATATACACACTCTGATTAAAGCAGCCTAACATGGAAAGAGGAACCCTTAAGGGGTTCATTCACAGTCATTTTTAAATGAATTCATTCCAAAACAATTTAGGTAAACTATTAATCAGAGGTGGATGTAAACAGCAAAACAAACTCTTGGTGAATCAACATTTCTAGGCCAAGTTTGAGGTAGTAAGAAGTAAAACATTTTGTAGAATTTGTGCCAAAGCAGGTTTTGGTGTGGATTTTTGTCCCTAATCCAACCAAGAAACCCAGGCTTTCCTGGGGAGGGTGGCTACATGCATCCTGATAACAATCGGGATGGCATGCAGCCACTCTGAAGCCCCTCCCCCCCAAATTTCCCTGTAAAAAGTAAAGAAAACGTACCTGGGCCCCATTATGTTTGTCCTCATGCCCTCCTGGCATGAAGAAATGATGTGTCAGAAGTCGAGGGGGAGAAGTGAGGAGAAAAAAACCCTCCTCAGCCCCTCTCCCATATCCTGGGTATTGGGAAACCCTGGTTTGTTCCAAATTAATTTGGTTCTATCAAGGTGTCATCTGGATGCCACCAGTAAAACCGAGACAGGTTTTGGGATATGGGCCTGGCTGG
This sequence comes from Anolis carolinensis, assembly GCF_035594765.1. Lineage (NCBI taxonomy): Eukaryota > Metazoa > Chordata > Lepidosauria > Squamata > Anolidae > Anolis > Anolis carolinensis. The sequence continues at coordinate 297,104,263 of NC_085841.1, forward strand.
ATAAGCCCTAAGTGATCAGAGTTTAGTGGTATGCATACAAAATGGCCTTAAAACTCCAGTTAAATCTGAAATATTTTGCACAAGGGAATTTCACCATTCTTTTTATACATGTATTTCACAGAAACACACAGAGTTATTGAATATTGTATTTGACACCCTGTCATACTTGATTTCAGAATTACATAGAAGATAAAAACAGATAGTTTGATCAACAAATCTCTATTAAAGCTGTTTTAAAACATCCCACCCCTAGAGAACACATTCAACATTAAAATATCCCACACCTAGAAAACACATTCAACATATGTACTAGGCTTGCTCAAAAATTTCGATTTCCCCGTTTATCGTTAGTAATTCGTTTGTTTTGTCGTTTTTGAAGTGATATTTGAATCGCATTATCCCGTCATGTGGATCCCGCGGTTTCAAACCGCAATAGGCAATTTTTCTGATGTCGTTGTTTTTTTCGTTAGGTAAGCAAGCATTTGCAAATCACCCAAACTTGTTTCAGTGCACTGGGGCAACCTAGCATGTTGTTTCCACCTTGTGGCCAATAGGACAGCACGTTTAACTCAGGGGAGGGGCTTGTACGTCCTGAATGAAAACTGCAGGGAGCCTCGTGACTCATTCGGCCCGGGGATCTGGAGAGAGAGGGTTTCTTTCTCACTAGCTGATCCCTCAGTACCAGCAGAACTACTTGTAATGAGTACAGAGCAAGTAACATGAATACAACACTGGAGATAATTTCAAGAGCCACAGGTAAAAAATCACTTCTGTAGCCCTTTTATTTTCTTGCACTGCACAAATGGCTGTCTCTCTTAAGCTTATCAACGCTTGCAAAGTCTGGCAAACGGTGCAATTCCCATAATCCACACAAATAGAACTTGGGCAAAAGGGAGGCTGTATTTTTCTCTTTTATTTTCTTGCACATTAGTGCAGTAAGTGCACATTGGCTGGGTATCTTACTCCTATCAATGCTTGCAAAGTCTGGCAAATGGTTCAATTCCCATAATCCACACAAATAGAACTTGGGCAAAGGGGAGGCTGTATTTTTCCCTTTTATTTTATTGCACATTAGTGCAGTAAGTGCACATTGGCTGGGTATCTTACTCCTATCAATGCTTGCAAAGTCTGGCAAATGGTGCAATTCCCATAATCCACCCAAATAGAACTTGGGCAAAAGGGAGGCTGTATTTTTCCCTTTTATTTTCTTGCACATTAGTGCAGTAAGTGCACATTGGCTGGGTATCTTACTCCCCCCCCCCCGGGCTGTTTTGGGCCACAGCACATGCGTGTCTGCCATTAACGAATTACTTTTCGTTAATTTCGAAAATTTTTGAGGGCAAAATTCGGAAATGACATCAGAAACGAAACGCTAGTGCCACCTACTTTTGAAGCGAGTTTAGAATCAATTTTTACGTGGATCGCTCAAGCCTAGTATGTACTATCAAGTATTCCAGGGCATACACTAGAATCCATACTCAGCTCAAATTGGACAGTACTATCACCCATGGTGAATTGGAAGGAGAATTCACACCCCATATTCTCACAATTTCATACAAAAAACAGGGACAGGAAATTTCTGGCCCCTGAATATAACACATGGATAATCCCCAGGCCACATCCATTTTCCCTCCGGGCTAGCAACTGACCTAAATTTAGAGGTGTCCCCTCTTCCTGCACCCTCCTGCACTCTTGCTGCATTTGAGCAATATCGATGGAGGCACTTCTTTTAACTCAGCATGGAAATGCATATGCATTTTACTCTTTGTTTTCCCCAAAATACATTGTAATACAGTGTCTCCTATCAATCTTCCATAATTTCATATGGCTTTGTGCATCCCTCTTCTCATAAATAAATTATTCTTTTCACATGTTTAAAGTGGGAAACTCTCTCACAAAATTCAGAAAAGTGTGCCTATTTTTGTATAGCTGTTTCATTTTGTGTATTGATATGGGAAATGTAACTTATGTACGCTCACTTTAAAATGTGAATTGAACAAAAAGAAAAGCCTCGTGTTTTGTGGATTCTGTGCAAAATGCTATTATTAACCTATATTCCTAAATGCTTGGGATTCCATTGTGTAGCTAGAAATGCTATCAAATATTAATTGGCGGTACAGGAAGCATGGTTTCTTTTTTAAAAAAACATATGCTATATCCTTTATTGAGTATTTGTTCAGGCCGCATATAGGTTCTTTTTGCCACATTAGAAGTGTCAACACCACTTTGCAGAGATGGGATGTTGATGTTAAGCTGCAAGGAAATTCTGGAGGACACCTTGTGATTGATGTTGTAAAGCATGCCAGATGAATTAGTGATTTACAGCTTGTTGCAAAGCCCTGCTCAAATCTTGCAAGGTTTGCAAAGATGACAGCTAGTATCAGCTGTTTGCAGTGGTTGAGGCTTCGCTGCCTCTGGCAAACAGGAGCAGGCGATTAAGAAGAATAGTCTGTCAGAATCAAAGTAATCAAATAAGGCTCTTTTCAGCATCCGTCTCTCCCACATAGGCAGAGTGATCTGCATATTTGGAAAGGAAAAATGACAGCATTTTGCCAGGGCCTTAAGCCTTTGGGCCAGAAACTGTTATGTTGGTTGACTGTAAAAGAGAAAAGAGAAAACAGGGAGAGAAAGACAGGCATACAGAACTTCTATACACTGTTCAATTCTGCATGCAAAATCTATGACAAATTATTAATCATAGGGTGACTTCTGTATAAATTGTGCTGGCTGTTTCTGTAGAAGTCATATTTGCCTCACATTATTATTCACAATTTCTACATAGTTCTAAATAGATGAAGCAGTTGGGTGAAAGCAAGTGCCTGTGCATGTCTATCTTGCAAGACCAAGGCCCACTTCATGTTGACTCTAAAACTCAGTAATGAGCCATTTAAAAACAAACTAGGTAATGCCCTAGTAGAGGAGCACAGAATAGATTGTGCTGGTGCAAGCGTAAAAGTTTTCAATCGTTTGAGAAATTTGTTGGTGGAACATATTGTCCAAGAAACAGTTCCCTCAACCAGAAGTCTGCTCCAAATTTAGACATGGTGGCTGCAATATTTCATAGATAAAAACTAGGACATATGTGGCCAAGCAACAATTTGGGACATTTAAAAAACAGCTTTAAAAGAGGGATGACAGAGGATTAATCAACATTGTCCTTTCCAAATTAGGACAACTGAGGACAAAAATAATAATAATAAACAAAATAATTGGTCCAAGTTATTTTTTCAGAAAGACAGAAATTTGATTAGGACCTTCTAGCAGATCTTTGAATAATAAAGATGATAACAGCAAGGTTTCCTGGTAACAGTGCAAGTAATCAGGTTTTACTTTTATTTAATACTTATTATTTATTTATTACTTTTTAATTGTTGTATGCTGCTCATGCCAGTGTATTGCCAAAGGGATTCAATAGATCCTGCATCTTTTTCTACTCTCCATCTCCTTGGCCTCCTTTGATCAACCTCAGGATTTAGTAGAGAACCCCATATGTCTGAAGTCTGTTCACATCTGCTCTACTCTGTCTGACCTGATTGACTGGAGAGAGTATAATTCTATCATAATGGAAGGATATCTTGCTTAAACTAATTGGTTGATTTCTGATGGTATTTGATTCTAATAAATGGCCTTTGAAGACTGGTAGATTGAAACTTAACTATTCAAAGTATTGGCACATTTTAGATGCTCCAACACTTGTGATGTTGGGAAAAATAATCAAAATATGTTTAGAGCCAAGTATTTTAAGGGAAATATTCTTTTGGTCAAAAATACACATTTCATTTGAATTCATTTATTTAAAAGATAAAGGTAAAAAAAGGTGGGACACGCCTTTTGGGGAAAATATCTTCAGACAGGCCTCACTAGGATTATGCAATAAACACAGCCATGGGTAGAGAACCAATATGCAATAGAGAGGGATAACTTGCCCCTGAACCCAAGACTCCTTGTTGTTATTCAAAGGGGAGCAATGTCTTTCTCTCTCTCTCAATCTCTCTCTCTAAAAAAGACAGATGATCATGAAAATGGAATGGGGCTTTGCAAATTGGTGGTGGTGACTAACAGGGGTATACTAATCGTGAAGGGGTAGAAGATGAAATGGGGACATTTGGAAAGCAAATCAAAAGAACAGAATGAAATGAAATGTATTGCGATAAAAGGAAGTTCATTCTCTTGTTAACACTGACAAGAATAAAAAGATAGCCAAATGAAAACAGATGTCATATGATCTATAATATCTATATCTTGAGCACAGGTTTAAAAAATTATGGGATGAGACCGATAGTCCCTCACAATACTGAAATGTCTAATTAAGAGGATGAGCATAGCTGATCTTTGAAGCTATGTTGACCTATATGATGGAAAAAGCAAAATTATAAATTGATGGCATTTAGGAGGATCTGCTATAGAAAGAGCTTGAAATGTGTCCTAGATTCAGCCTGGACTAAGTGCAATAGAGCAACAGGAGTACAATATGTTTCAAGAGACCAGCCCCCAGTGGCCTATCTACTCCAGCTGCCATTTCAAAGCAGCCTTCATAGGCACATTAAGGAAGAGCAGCCTCCAGGCGAGAACGATAGTGGAGTTATTTTTACAGCCCATGATGAGCATAACCCTTGCTACAAAACAGTATGCATAAGCTACACTGGGATGAAAATCATGCAAACATCATGCCAAATGCAGTAAACAAGGCATGGATAGTTTTTCCCCAGCCACTTCCTCTTTGTTTCATGATATAGTCATCAATATAGATATATAGATATATAATATTTGTTAACCACTTATGGCTTTGTTCTGCTTGATGATTCACAGATGGTTCAGATCTATACTCAATTTGTTCAAATACAGGGAAAAGTATGATCTTGCACTGACATCACTGAAACACTTCCTGTTAAAGATTTATTTAAGGGTTTTATATTAAGGATTTATTTTAAGGCCTTGTGCCACATTAAAGGCACAGCGAATGCAGCTGATTTTTTAAAAAAGGCACATCGGGCAGGCTGCCTAGGGCTATACATTTACTAACATCACTTGGTTGCTCAGTTGACTGAACTGGTTTACTCTTTAATGGTTGACTTAACAGAGGAATAACCTCAGAAAAATCCAATATAGTTTCTATTCTCATCAACTGATGATACTTCCCAGTGAAACTAGTACAGAGATTAACAACACATTTTTCAGCTTCCAATGGTAATGCAGGCCTGTAAACAAGACTATTTGGTAAGACATGGGCAACACAAAAATTGATGAAAGAAGTAAATTATGACCCTTAAATTTGCTGAGAGTACATTCCAGTCCTTGCCAGTGGATACTCAAAATCACTAATAATAATGATCTTATATTTTAACTATACTTGCACAGGAAGCCTACTTTATTTATTTATTTATTTATTTATTTATCTATCGTATTTATATTCTGGCCTTCTCACCCTGAAGGGGACTCAGGGCGGATCACAGAACACATATATGGCAGACATTCAGTGCCGATTATAACAGTTAGGTAAATATAGGCTTTCCCATCTTTCAGAATTTTGGGAGGCGGTGCTCAGTTATAGCCACTGGGGGCTGCTGTCGCTCCCATCTCCCTGCCAAAGAGCTTTCTTTGTTAGTAAACTTTCTTCTGATTGAAATGCTGAGCCTAAATGCCTCTGCGCTTTAATGTGATTCCTATTTATTTACTCATATTTGTTTTCGAACTGCTAAGTAGGCAGAAGCTGGGCTAAAGGCCATGAGCTCTCCCTGACCCAGGCTTCGAACTCTCAACCTTCCGGTTGGCAAGATTTATTGCAGCTTGGTACAAACCAACCAAATAATATACATGGATGCATATTTTGACTTTAATATATATAACAGATAGAATACTGTAGGCCTAATTTCCTAGAATCATAGAATCATACAGTTGGCAGAGATCACAAGGGACATCCAATTCATTCTCCTTCCATACAGAAACACAGAATCAAAGCACCCCTGACAGATGGCCATCTTGCTTTTGCTTAAAAACCTCCAGACAAAGAGATACATTTCAAAGCAGCATATCTCATATGTTTCTGGAATGCTTCTAATCTAGGCCATTGGAGCATTGATTAGAACACCAGGCTCTACTGAATTTTGCTTGCTGCTTCTAAAGTCAGGGCTCTATGAGAAAATAGAGGAAGAGAGCCTTGATTAAGTCCAAAAGATAACAATGTAAGCCACTTCTTCTGCTGTCTATTCTCCCTTTTCTGTGTCTGTTCCCCCATAGGTTTTCTGCTATGATCTTAATCTCTTGCAGTTACTAAGCACGGTTTATAATCTCCACTTATTCCATTGCAGAGCCATTTTGCTATTTATAGCAAATGAATCTGAAACCCCTGATCTAGATGGCATAAAATTTGGATTATCAAGATATTTCCTCCAAAAAACAAAAAACAAAACAAAAACAACCATGCAGTTCTATCTTAAAGTAACTGGGATGCTTCAGAAAATGTGTGGAGGATGAACTATTAAGGGAATTGGCGAATCAGAAGTCAATTCAAGGAAAGTTTGTTCCAGTTATGTGTTCTTAACATCTAGGGCTGGGTCAGTATTTCACAGGTACTTTTTCATCAGATCTTCCAGCAACATGGAAAGTGGAAATGATAAAAAGAAGTGCACAAGCAATAAATTTCATGGGCAAAAAGAAAAAAATGAGGAATTTCCAGCGAGGGAGATAATTTTACCAAAAGGAGCAGCAACAAACAACCCTGTACTTCCTTCATTTCTCTGAGGATGATTCCATACAGGGCTTAAACCCATGATAAAGCAGGTTTAAGAAACCCGCTTCATTGTGGGTTTACATCCCCACACTCGCCCCAAAACTTCCAGGAGGGTATGGCCATCTATCCCCTCCCCCAAAACCCTTAAAACAAAATAAAAACTTACCAGGCACAATTAGGCCTCCCCGGTAGGCCTCCTAGCATGAAAAAATGATGTGCCAGGAGGGAGGGGGAGTGGGTCCACTCCCCCTGCCTCCTGGTACATCATTTCTATTTGCCAGGAGGCTTGCTGGAGAGGCCTAATGGCACCCAGTAAGTTTCTTCTTATTTTAAGGGCATTTTTTTTGGGGGGGGGGAGTTTGAGGAGGAGGTGGGTGCCACCTTTGCTTCTCTGGGCTCATGGGTCCCAGAGAAGCAAATTAGACTGTGGGGATTGAACCCTTGGTAGCCCCAGGAGTACCCGTTAGTCAAGAATGTCTGTGCCTAATGGAGTGTACCTGCTTTGTCTTGTATTAATCCTCTTTTACCTGAGGTGTTATATGCATGCCTCAGATAAAGGTCTGACAGGCCTCACATTTTGGGCCCTGTCTGGAAGGGCCCTTAGAATCCTTCCCATTTTTTGACAGTTATCCTCAACTGGGTTTCAGACCATATATTCCCCATGTTGTGCCCCCCCCCCCCTACACACACACTAATGCTATATTATGACCGCATAATGAATAATGTCCATTAGGGGATTTTATTTGCGGGAATAGACCTGGTGGCTCCCTTGCCTACTACTTTTTTCTCAGCGTTCCAATTATAATGCAGTGGGACATGCAGTTGAGGAGAGGTGAAAAATTTGGGGGAGCATCATCACCATGAGAAAAAAGAATTTCTGCCTTCTCTTCCAATTACTTTGAATATTTCAGAACATGCCTCCTCCATCATTTATTTATTTTATTAATATATTTGTATATTATATCCACATGAATGCATCTATAAAAGTAACAGTACATTTTGGACATATTATCAGGAACGGAACAGGCCATGAATAAGAGAAACAACCAACAGATTACTAGAAGCAGAAAGAATATAAGAAAATATCAAATAATGGCAATTATAGAAAGAAGGAAAGACTTGAAATCAAGTTCTTTTGCCATCTGAATACTATGGACAATCCAAATTCCAAATCATCTACTGTAAGTATCTCAAAGAAGACAAACACCATGGTAAAGAACACTGAAAAACACACCAATTGATAATTGAGCCATCTTTGAACATTATATAAAATATGCTTCATTTCATCTAATTAATTCTAAATATTGCTAGTGCTTCCCTACACCTTGACAAAGAACATTTGCACTTTTAAAGACAGCAATGTGCAACAAGGCTTATTTGGAAACCAATATCCTAACGTAATCACAGTTCCTGTGATGAAATGCTTAGAAGCATTTTGGAGAGGAGAACAACAAAGTATATTTGCATACTTTGTGCTACAGATTTTATTTAATTTAGCAAGAACGACCTGTGAGGTTTAAGGTATTGTCAAAAGCTGTAAATATAAAGTGCTTTCTGATGTTTCTTAATGCAAAGCAAGTGCAAAACAAAAGGTCCTCTGGATTCAAAACAGAAGCCAAAGTAATGAGTGTAAACCTGTAGAGGGCAGCTGTGATCTGGATAAACTTGGATTGAGTATGCCAACTGATTCATTAGAAAACAAACAACTCATTTAGTTAATGTTGCTCTCAACTAAAAAAATCCAATTTCAGGTTAATAATTACCTATCCGCAACATCCAGGAATTACTTCTCCTTAGGTGTAAAATAAACATACAAATATAGCATAATGCTACTTTCTACATTTGTAGTTAAAGTAAGAAGCTTTGGTAGGGAGACCACCATGCTTAGTACAAGACACAAGATTTTTGGGAGGGTTAAATAGATAATTCTAGGTGCTTATAGGCAGCTCATGAGGACATCCTTATTTATTTTTGTACCTAAAACTGACTGATCACACCTCTTAAGTTTGGAGTCCAAGACTGTTTTATGAATGAAAATAGTGCATCATCAAATGAGATACAATAATAAATAATAACTTGATGCTTTTCAAATGTAAAATGTACCCCCTTTAGAAGGTCCATTAGAGAAGGCAGGGGGTCTGAAAGACTGGGATAGTATTTTTTCAAATAATTTTATCAAACATTTATTGGGGGGGGGGGGCAAGGAAAGGAAAAGGAAAAATTTGGGGATAGTAGATTAGTTATTGGTCAGAGCCGTAGCCGGGGGGGGGGGTGTGTCAAAAGTTCAACCCCTCCCAAAATATATCAGGGTAAAAAAAACCCCTGGTTTGCTCATAACCCTGCTTAACCAGTTAAGCCAGTCTTTTTTTAACCTGACTCATTTGTGGGGGGGGGGGGGGGGTTGAACTCTTAACCCCCCCTTTCTGACTATGGCCCTGTTATTGGTTTGTTGCATCTTTACAAATGTCTAATATGTTGCAAGAAGAAAACAAAGAGGATGAGGGTAGTTGAGGTATGGGGAGTTATTTTACAAAATTATAATTGCTACAACTAAGTCTTCATCTCTATTTCTTTAAGATATATTCCATAAAACATTGAGGATTCTAACAATTTTAAATTTAAGTCCATTGCTTGTATCTTCTTATGTCTTCTCACATTGTCTCCTGGTCTTCATATATTCTTATCCTGTTCTTCTTCAATGGAAATTGATTTTAATTTTTCATAACAGATTATTTCACATTAAATCTTTTCTTAGATTATTTATTATTAATATCTACAAAGAAAGTTCTACAATTTTCACTTAGATCATTAATAGGTTAGTATTTATATCATTTTATCATTATCAAGCTGTTTCTCTTTCTGTATTACATCAAATATATTTTCCATCTACAACTCTTGGGTTCAATAACTCTTATGATTTAACCATAATCAGTATAATAATGTTCTTGTAGTCCATTTTTAAGAACTTTCCCTGATAGCTCCTGGGATAGTCTTAAATGAAAGATCACGAGACTGGTAATTAATCTAGGCCCATTCAATTTCATTCTGTTTTCTAAGAAATGTTAATTACATAGAAAGAATGAAAATGCTCTCCAACACACAGAGAAATAATTCTTAAGGTGTATGGATTCAAAGTAGTTAGTTTATACCAGGTCATCCTACTTATTTGTGTAGCCCTTGTTTGCTCTGACTTAGCAACAATTCTCCACAGTCTCAGGAAGAGAGCTTTCCCAGTATCTGCTACCTTATCCTTTTAACTGGAGATGACAGGGATTGAAGATGACACCTCCAGTATGCAAACATGTGCACAACTAGTGAGTATGTGGGCAACTGTGATAAACCAAAGATGACTTTAAACCTACATAATAAGATTCTAGCTGGCCAGAAAAAGAAATCGGTGAGGGGGGTGAGAATCCGGTCTGTTGTTAGGTTGTTTGCAGAGGGTTGCCATGCAGAAATAAGAAGGTGAAACTTTTCACATGATTAACTGCTATAGTCGACATCACATTTTTTGAAAGCAACAACTACAAGTTCAGTTAAAAAAGATAGCAACCTTATTTGCTGTATAAAGATATGAACAATTCCAAATACAGTCTTAAACAAAAACTTTTACATTAGATAAGAGTATGCGTTCTTTCCATCACTCCCTGTTGAAATTATATTGTCAACTTACAGATGCAGCTCCAACATTCTTACTTTGAAAATAATTGAAGATTCCTTTAAGAAAATTGAGCCATCAAATCTGAATTACGATCAAGCCCTGTGCAAAAGCTGTCAACCTCAACCTTTACAATCATTTTTTTTAAAAACCTCATCCATACATAATGTTTTCAGAAAGGTAAACAGAAAATATCTTTACTGTATCATGGTCCGTTTTTTTTTTTTTTTCAATCACAGCAAGTGATTGAGACCCAATAGAGGTCATAATGTTTCATACCTTTTTAATTAGCTGTTGAACTCAGCACACAAACTATGAACCTCAACTTACTTTATTTTTTTACCCCCAACTATTCTGAGTATTTTACAAAACACAAATAGAAAAATATAATATATAATAGGCTCATTGAGTTTTTGATAAGCTAAAAATAGTGAATGGCTTTGAACTGCTATGAGCAAAGTAACATAAGGACAAATTCCTTCATAGTACCTTGGTCTGCATTTATTCCTGGGATAAAATGGATGCAGGAAAATTCACCTGAAATATTCCTTGCCTAACTTGAATGCCTTAGGGCCCTTCCACACATGTATTATAACCCAGGTTAAACTGGGTTAAGTCGAGTTAAATGCTGGAAAGCACATGTTTATAAGTTGCCCTAAACCGGGTCCTTCCTGAGAAATGCACATCTTTCCATGCCTGTGCATCCTTGCAGGCATGGAAAAAACATGTTTTCCTTCCTTTTCTCCTGTATGGACTCCCTCCTGCCCTCCATTTACCCCACAACTTATAGCACGAAGCCTACCATGCAGGCTGGCAGCCATTGCCTCTGTTTTCCTCCCTGGAAGATCCAATGGGGTGGGGGGGGGCTTGAAGGAGAAATCCCCCTTCACCTATCCAAAGCCCTTTGGTGGTGCCAATGCCCATTCTTGGATTAGCAGGGTGAGTATCTGGACACCCCCACCTACAAAATCCCAGAGTTTATGATAGCTGTGTGGCCTCCATCCCAAGAGGAACTGGGATTTAAAATCCCAATCTCTCTTGCATTTTTTGCCTGTCTGGAAGGTTTCCAAATTATTTAAGTCTTCCTCTCACTTGAGACCAATAATACAGGAATTCTGACACAATGCATTGGAGTTTATCTATATATATATAAATGTAATGGAATCCCTTCCTCGGACAAAACAACAAAACTACATACCCCACAACCTCGAAATTTAGCAGCACAACTCCTCATTCATGTCTCTAGGTTCATACAACAAAAATAGACAACAGGAACCACCACGGGGCCTAAAAAATTGAAAAACAAGAACGCTTCATGTGCGCCTGTGCCAAAATGAACCCCAGGCACGGACATAACAACCCCCACCCCTCCCCTCAATGGGTGCTCCCGCGTGCTTCCCTTTTCCAGCCTGAGGTACCGCCCGCCAACAAAAAGTCACCCACCGCCCTCAATGTCGCACCAGGTAGGAGGGGAACGGCAAGGTCTGCATGGAGCCCTCTGCTGCCTCCCTCCAGCGAGGCCTGTCTGGGACCAGGGCTGGGGGAGGCAGTGAAGAGAGGCCCCGGCAGGCAGGCCTCCTCCCCAGCCACCCTCCTCTGGGACCACCTCCTCCTCCTAGAATCATAGAATCATAGAATAGTAGAGTTGGAAGAGACCACATGGGCCATCTAGTCCAACCCCCTGCTAAGAAGCAGGAAATCGCATTCAAAGCACCCCCGACAGATGGCCATCCAGCCTCTGCTTAAAAGCCTCCAAGGAAGGAGCCTCCACCACGGCCCCGGGGAGAGAGTTCCACTGTCGAACAGCTCTCACAGTGAGGAAGTTCTTCCTGATGTTCAGGTGGAATCTCCTTTCCTGTAGTTTGAAGCCATTGTTCCGTGTCCTAGTCTGCAGGGCAGCAGAAAACAAGCTTGCTCCCTCTTCCCTATGACTTCCCTTCAGATATTTGTACATGGCTATCATGTCTCCTCTCAGCCTTCTCTTCTGCAGGCTAAACATGCCCAGCTCTTTAAGCCGCTCCTCATAGGGCTTGTTCTCCAGACCCTTAATCATTTTAGTCGCCCTCCTCTGGACGCTTTCCAGCTTGTCAACATCTCCCTTCAACTGTGGTGCCCAAAATTGGACACAGTATTCCAGGTGTGGTCTGACCAAGGCAGAATAGAGGGGGAGCATAACTTCCCTGGATCTAGACGCTATTCCCCTATTGATGCCCTCATTGTCATCAGGGAAACAGAGGGAGGAGGGAGGGAGGGGCCTGGCCCACATCGCCCCATCAACTAATTTGGATTTATTGAATGAGTGGGATAAATAGCAATTTACCATTCAACAATTGATGAAAAGAGTCTACACTATTTGGAACTAACAGCTAGGTGAGCTGCCAAGACATTATGAAAATAAAGGAAATATTTATGTTGAATGGAGTAATTAACTCTCTATAGGTGATTCAGAATATTCATTTATTGCAAACAAAACCACATTATTGAAAAAAGAAAAATAGGTATTTAATAAATATAAGGAAGTGAACATGCAGTAGTGCAGTGGTTTTCAACCTGTGGATCCCCAGATGTTTTGGCTTTCAGCTCCCAGAAATCCTAATAGCTTTTAAACTGGCTAGGATTTCTGGGAGTTGTAGACCAAAACATCTGGGGATCCGCAGGTTGAGAACCACTGCTGTAGTGGTTTAAGTGTTTAACTCTGGTAGCCCAGTGTTCACATCCCTTGCTCTAACATGGAAAACCACTTGGTGGCCTTGGGGAAGTCATGCTTCTTTGTTGTTGGTGTTGCTACCAGAAGCTGACCATCGAATTTTGCTTGAGGACCTAGAGACTCTTAGAGAAGTATTCTCTCCCGGAATCTCTACGACCATCAGCATGGGTCTATAATCAATCTCCAATGGAAATTAGCCATAGAAAAAAGAGGAATGACTTAGAGAGTCCCCGAGAGAACTGATATTTAATACTGCTTTAATATTTGTATATTACATATTTTAAGTTGTATTGTAATACTTTAAATTGTGAGCCGCTTTGAGTCTCTGTATGGAGAGAGAGGGCAGGATATAAATAAACATAATAAACATAATAAAATAATAATAATAATAATAATAATAATAATAATAATAATAATAATAATGTGGTCAGCAAGGAATACATACAAAGGGTCAGAAAAATTCTCAAAAGCAAGCTCAATGGAGGCAACACCATCAAGGCCATAAACACCTGGGCTATACCTGTCATAAGATATACTGCTGGCATCATAAACTGGACACAGGTGGAATTGGACAATTTGGACAGAAAAACAAGAAAACTCATGACCATTCATCATTCACTGCACCCTCGCAGTGATGTTGACCGGCTATATCTGCCTAGAAGATCAGGGGGCAGAGGACTCCTACAAGTAAAACAAGCAGTCAAAGAAGAAGAACATGCCCTGGCAGAATATGTAAAGCAAAGTGAAGAAACTGCTTTGATTGAAGTCAAAAATCAGAAACTCCTCAAAGCACAGCAGACAAAAAACCAGTACAAGAAAACCACACTACAAACTAGAGCTGACAGCTGGCACAACAAAACATTGCATGGAAAGTTCCTTGACAAAATTGAAGGAAAAGCTGACAAGGAGAAGACCTGTCTATGGCTCACTGGCTATGGGACACTGAAGAAGGAGACAGAAGGCCTGATCCTTGCAGCCCAGGAGCAAGTCATAAGAACAAATGCAATTAAGGCCAAGATCGAAAAATCAGCTGATGACCCAAAATGCAGACTGTGCAAGGAAGCTGACGAAACCATTGATCATATCCTCAGCTGCGGTAAGAGGCACAACTATGTGGCCCAAATGATTCATTGGAACTTATGCCTCAAGTACCACCTCCCAGCAGTAAATAACTGGTGGGATCACAAACCTGCAAAAGTATTGGAAAATGAACACGCAAAGATACTGTGGGACTTCCAAATCCAGACTGACAAAGTTCTGGAACACAACACACCAGACATCACAGTTGTGGAAAAGAAAAAGGTTTGGATCATTGATGTTGCCATCCCAGGTGACAGTCGCATTGACGAAAAACAACAGGAAAAACTCAGCCGCTATCAGGACCTCAAGATTGAACTTCAAAGACTCTGGCAGAAACCAGTACAGGTGGTCCCGGTGGTGATGGGCACACTGGGTGCCGTGTCAAAAGATCTCAGCCGGCATTTGGAAACAATAGACATAGACAAAATTATGATCTGCCAACTGCAAAAGGCCACCCTACTGGGATCTGCACGCATCATCCGAAAATACATCACACAGTCCTAAATGCTTGGGAAGTGTTCGACTTGTGATTTTGTGATACGAAATCCAGCATATCTATCTTGTTTGCTGTGTCATAAAATAAAATAATAATAATAATCACAAAAGTCAAACCTGAAAATCAGAAAGGCTGAAGATGAGTTCTAAAAAATTACTTTGTTCTTAAAACATATTATTCTGAGATGCCCTTCACAATAGATGTTTCATTTGAAAAGTGTCTTATTGTCTACCAGTAAGTATTCTGCTGGGATGAAATTCCATTAGGCTCTTTGGAGTCCCACTTCTAAAAATGTCCATCACAGTGGACATATTAATGAGTAGCTTTACAATAAACTATCATAATATCATTGAAAACATCCACAACTTTGTTTATTTAGATGCAAAAAATATCTGAAATGTTAAATACACTAGTATAGCAGCACAGGTGGCAAACTGTGCACATGTAGACTATCACATAATAATAATTTTCAGTCATAGAGAAATGTGATACATGTGTATGGCAGTGCACAGTTGATCCTTTATGATATAAAATACAATAACCCACAAGAACTGATTTTCTAGAAAATACATTTACAAAACTCAATCCACTTGTCCCCAGATCTTAAAAAAATCACTAAATAACATGCAGGAAGTGTATGAGCAGTATTGCATGCCCTTCCTACTGTAAAAAGTGCTATACTTTTTACTATATGTACTAAAATTATTCTTTATCTAGAACATGTGTGAGACAGAAAAACGAGGGCAGGAGAAGGAGAAAGAAAAATATAAAAGGATGAGAATTATTTTAATGAACTTTATTGCTGACTAATTAAAATATAAAAGATCATAAGCTGCTGAGCTGTGTACTTCTTTTATATCTCATGAAGCGAAGCTGAAAAGCACTTGCATACCTAATTTCTAAGAATTCATATCTCGAGAAAAGGTTATATTTTTTAAAAGAAACTCAACATTGACCTCTTGTTCTATCTGCAGGTCCAGTATCAATACAGACTGGAAAAATGCTGTGCCAGACAGATTTTTGTTTTGGTGTAGACAAGCCCTCAGAGATGGCTTTACCACGGGAAACATGGCATTTTCTACTTTCTGCTGAATTTGAATTGCATAAACCTCACCTCCACCTCCACCCCCACCTCACCCCAATCTTAAATATGTATTTGAAAAGTTCAGAATATTGTTTTTTAAAAAACAACAGAAATTGAATTTTTCATTTTTCGTGGACTTGTATTTTTGTCCTAGACCTTTTACATCACACCAAGACAACAATCTGATTCCACTATAAACTCCCATGGTTACATTATATGGAACCATGGGGTTTGAAGCATAGGAAGATGCATTTAGAATTCTGAGGGAGAACCTTTAGTGTTTCACCAAAGCACCAAGATTCCATGGGATTCAGCAATAGCAATTAAAGTGGAATCATAGTGCAATTCTTATGCAGTGTGAAAGGGTGCCTGGATGAGTAAATCTGTCAGTGGGGGCATTGAGGGGGGATCAAGCTATTTCCAACTCAGATCTGAAGAAAAGTGCAATAGTTGCTAAATTCACATTCATCCATAGAACAAACAGAGCTTTAAATAATGGGAAGAAAAGAATTACCTTTCCTTTTGCATCTATTTCTGCTTAAGGCTTCAAAGTATAGGCATGCATTTTGATATTAAACATGATATAACATTTGCAAGAACATTTTATTTCTTTCCCTTCCATCTAGTACAATGAACCATTGATTGCCATGGTTAAGGCATTAGATTTCTGTTCTGTTACTAATGACTAGAAATAAGATTAGCATTTTGACTTGAAATTCCAGCATTTCAGTTCTCTAGAAGTAACAGCTAATGTATAAAGATCTTTATGCATATGTTATATAACATGGTGCAATGGAGTCAGTCATAACGTATTCTGGATGCATTAGCGTGTACGATCTTTCATATGGCATCACTGTAATATATAGAAGACAGGGAACCTTCTGTTGTGAACAGCTGAACCAGAAATTTCAAATAAAAAAGGAGAAAAAGAAGCAGAGTGGGAACATAAATTCTAAACTGCCAGTCCTTCAGTGGAATAAAAATGTGGCTCACCTAGTTTTGGGGAAATTATCAGCTGTTTAACTGTCACAAGTGACACTTTTTAAAAACATAAAAGTGGGTTTTTTATGTGTCTCAATAGGCTGTGCAGTTGAATTAATACTCTTGTGATTGTTTGATTCCTCATATGATTCCTACTAAGGCTGGGATTTGAAATTGAGCTGGAAGAAATCAGTGAAAAGGAACAGTAAACCTCTTCGGGGATCTATAAATCTGCTTGAGTGGCATGGGGCAGAATAGGAGTGGGAAATAGAAAGAAGAAAATAACTGAAATATGAAAATTACAAAAACACAAATCTTGTATTGGAAAAAACCATAGTTTTAAGAAAAGTTGATCTCAAAAGGGTGGATAGAGAAGTTCATACTATGGTGTTGCATGCTTTCTTTTAAAGAGCAAAGACCCATGCTTTCCCAGAATGGCTTGGAGGCAATCTCATGCTCTAGATCAGGGACCCCCAAAATAAGGCTGGATACAGCCCTCCAAGGTCATTTACCCAGCTCATGCCCTATTTTTTTTTTACTTAGGATCACTCTAAGCCTGAAACAACTTGAAGGCACACAATAACAATCCTAAGTAACTTGATTATGTCATCAGCCAAAAGTAGGCCCACACTTCCCATTGAAATACTGGTAAGTTTATGTTGGTTAAAACTGTTCTTCATTTAAAATATTGTATTGTTCTTTCATAGTTTTTTTTTTTTTGCACCATAAATAAGACATATGCACTGTGCCTTTCTTTTTTCCAGCTATAGTCCGGCCTCCCAACAGTCTGAGGAACCATGAACTGGCCTTCGGCTTAAAAGGTTTTACAACTTCTGCTCTAAATACTACTTAAAGAGCACATTTTCTGTTTTTAAAACCCCCCTCATACTTCCCTACTTTTTAACCCTTTGCCGATTTAGACTTGGAAGAGTTTATTTTTAAAAAACAATAAATTACTAAAATAACTATTTATGTGTAAGGGCTTAAACAGGTCAGGAGGACAATAATTTGGTGAAAGTGGTCCTCTGATTCCTATAAGGTGTTGATAGGATGCATGAGAACAAATATGGCACTTTGAGGACTGCGGGAGACAGGTGCAGACCCAACAACTCTGTAAATGGTTCACATCATCTTCAGTTCAAGGAAACATTGTGTCTGGGGTCAAAACTAGGGTTACCAGTTGAATATATATATAACTGTTAGGGATTCCTCTTCTTCAGAATAGGAAAGGGAGCAGGAAAGTGTTCAGAGGGGGAGTTGGAATCTGAGGAGTAGATTTTGGAAGTACACACATTTCAGGAAAGGCAAAAGGAAACAGAGCAGAGATGATGTTCAGCTAGAATAGTTGCCAGAAATGTGACTGAGTAATTGGGGACTGCCCTAGCAGCTGTGGGTGAACTCAGGGCTATAAATCAGAAGCAGGTACAGTCAGCTCTAACGCCTAAGTCTTTGCTCCCCTTGTGCCTGCTTCGAGTCTGCATCTGGGAAACTGCTCCTAAGGATTTATTGTTATTTTTTTGTCTGAAGTAAGACTGCTACTTGATTTGGAAAATTATCAGAGACTTAAGAGCTGTGTTTGCACTAAGACTTCTTTGCTTTCTTTTGTATTATTCCAGAGTGTGCTGCTCTTTATGTTTTGCTGAAGTAAAACAGTTTTCCTTTACTTACCACATTGTTTTAAGGCTGTTCTTGAAAGACAAAACAGGACAATAACCTCCTCCAGGAGCCAGGACAGTCTTGAGTTTACTTCCATAAATGTTATTTTTTAATATCCGAGTTGCTGCAAGTTAAATACATTGCAACCCCATTGTCAGCATCTCATTTACAGAGAGTGGAAGTTGAGAATAATTTAAATTCAAGATAGATTAGCACTAAATGAAGAGGATTTCTGCCTTTTTCCAGGATTGCAAACTGTCAATTAGGAATTTATTTATTTATTTATTTACAGTATTTATATTCCGCCCATCTCACCCCGAAGGACTCAGGGCAGATTACAATGCACATGTATATGGCAAAGATTCAATGCCATCAGACAAACAACATATAGACAGACACAGAGGCAGGTTAACATTTTTCAGCTTTCCAGCTTCATGAGGGTATGCTCGATTCTGGCCACAGGGGGAGTTGTTGCTTCACCGTCCACTAGTGATACCGAGAGCTGTACTTCCTCATTCCTTCCATGAGCTGCTGGCAGTTTTATGGTGTTGTAAATTAGTTAAATTAGCCTCCTACATAAAGCATACCTAAATTTCCTAGTTGACAGATGCAACTGTCTTTCGTGCTGCTTAGGTAAATAGCAAGCTAAGCTATTTAATGGTTGGGGGCTTAACCCGACCCGGAATTCGAACTCATGACCTCTCGGTCAGTAGTGATTTATTGCAGCTGGCACTAACCAGCTGTGCCACAGCCTGGGAATATAAGAACGAATCTCTCCCATAAACTTAATCTACTTGTTATTTATAATTCTATCTCATCCACAGACTTTGTTTCCATAGTTTCACTTATCCATGCCCAAAAAATTTGCTCTGGAAGTGTTTGTAAGTCCTCCAGTATGCTCTAATGGTGTGCTTCCAGCCCAAGTATGATTGGTATATAGGAGTCATTATTAACTATGGTTTCAGGTATCTACAGGGGCATAAAATGGCATTTATCATACTCAAAATAGGACTGAATTTCTGCAATTCTTTAGTGAGGCTTCTTACTTCCTTTTGATCATAAGCAGAAAAGGATCTCTAATTCAGAGTTCCTTCTACAATGCATAGATGACAGCTGCTAGTCTATCTTACATAATTACAATTGGTGGCAAAAGATCTTAACAATGTGAGTTTTCTTGCCTGCTGTGCCAATTGTGCAAGGTCTGAGCTACTGTGATGACTCATGGGCCATGTAGTCCCGTTCCTGGTACTATTGAGGCAGATGAAGAGGAAAACTTGGGTTTCCCACCGTTTCAGCCAGAATTGGAGCCCTTGCACCTGCAAGATGTTTGCCCACAAGAAGTCAGCCAAACAAGCCTTGAGCAGAAATCTCCCCCATTTTCTCGCCGGGATTATTATAATCAAGATAGGGGCGCTCGAGAGGCGACTCGCCGGAGCGCCAGGATAGCTGCCAGACAATTAGCTGATTAAGTCTGCTTCCCTTGGGAAACTTTAAGGAGTCATGCATCTGGACACAGTATAGGTTTCGTTTCTTGTTCCCCAGAGAAAGTGTTCCTTGGTGGGAAAACAAGATCCTATATAGGTGTTTGCCCGCAAAGGAATCCTTGCGGAGTCAATTCGTCGGCTTGAGGAGTGAGATCGTGTGTAGACTTCGTACTCCAGTTCCCAGATCCCGGATCAAGTTTCCAGCCCAGCCTTGTACCATGGACTTCTATGGACTCAGTTTTTGATTCATGTTTGCCTTGTTTCAAGTTTGATCTTGCCAAGTTTCAAGTCTTGCCTTGCCTTGCGTTTTAAACCACGGACCTTGCTTCTCTGATTCAAGCCTTGTTTTCCAGTTTCCTTCGGATTTACCTTAAGCCTCAAAGACTATGGACAGTTCCCCACACTATTGCTTGTCGAATAGTGTGTGTTTCGGTGAAGTGGATTATAACTTTGGACTTTAATATCTCATATTGGACATTGTTTTCCTGGACTATATTTGACCTTTCCTGAAAGGTCTACTTCTGAACTATATTCTTCATTTGTTTTTATTGACTTTATATATTCCTTTAATAAAGATATTAGATAGATTCTGGTCTCTGCGCATGGTTATTGGTGCTCTGCAGCCTGGGTCCTGACAGCTACTGTCATAGCCAGGTTGCTGTGGTAATATGCATGTATTTTATTTTTAATGGAAAACATTTAGGAAAGCCAGGGATAATAGTGTAATCTTTGCTATCTATCAGAAATTTAAGAGAGAACTAGTAAGCTTGACTTTCCTTAGAAGGAGGTTCTACTGTTGAGGTGTCACAACAAAGTCCTGTCATATGTGTCCAACAGCCTAACTTCTCTTCTTTTGGTTCCAATTACTGACATATATATTTGGCCAATGGATGCTAAACTTTTCATGCTTAATGTTTGAGTAAATAGTAGTCTAGCATGTGAAAAAGCATAGGATGGTTTTATTGAAAATGAAAATTATGTAGCTTCCCCAAAGGTACTGGCTTAAGATACAGACAATGGCCACATAGGGCCCTTCCAGACAGGCAAAAAATGCAAGTGGAATTGGAATTTTAAATCCCACATCCTCTTGGTATGGAGGCCATATAGCTGGCCTAAACCCTGGGTAGAACCTGTGTTTTAAAATCCAGGTTCTGAGGGGATTTTGTGAGAGAATGAAATAAAATGTTTAGGGTAAGATTTTAAACAAAATACCAGCATGACAGAAAAGTAAATGTTTGGTTTTGATGTTTACTTTTTTGACTGTTTTGCTTAGTAGCTCCATAAATTGAAGAATTATATATGCATTGGATTTTGTTGAAAATTACAACTCTTTCAACAGGGCAGATAAGTCAAGAGGTTGTAATAATTCTTGCTGTAGTTTTCATTTCTATTTTTAAAAATATATCCAGACATTTCTGTTGGCTCAGATTATTTTCTGACAATCCTTAGGACCAGCTGAAAGATTTTATTTTCACCATGCACTGGGTTCCTTTGCAATTCCAATACACATCAGAATGAAAAAAGTATTCTTATATTCTCCAGCTTGTTTGCTTTATTTTATTTTTTCTTACAGCTTTAGTGCTATCATACATCATTGACATGTCATTTTTGCACTATAATACTGTAACTAATAAAAAATAATCCTCTCCCCCAAAAGGAAAAGAAGCAAAGAAAAGAGGAGAAATGAACAAAGGTAAAAAATGTCCTTCAAACTATAGGATTAATTCAGCAAGCTATAACCCTCATTTAATAATAAATTTTTGGAAGAATTCTAGTGCAGATCCAATAATCACCACACAATAATAGAATGAGTGGATAGAGAGCAGAGATATAGTCATAGAGGGAAGAATGTGACATTGCCTACACAAATGTTCTCCAATGCAAATTTTCAGGCCCCCAGTAGCTGTACCTCTGACACAAAGATGGCAAAATTGGCAAACTCATATAGTGAGAACTAATTCTTCTTAGAAGGCTTGTGCAATCCAGGTAAACCTTCATCTGTTTAATGTTCCAGCTTTCGATGGGTCCTGATTCATTTTTTGGGAGCCTCCCAAATTCGGGAGGGCAGATATCTCATTTTTTTTGCTCCAGGGTGCCAAAAGTTCTATTTTCTATTGGCCCATTATGGGGGGTGGCTTTCTAGGCTCACCTTCCCCTCATTTTAGGCATTTAAGCTGTTTCTACTCTAGAGGACACTGGCACTGCAAGCTGGCACACGCTTTAAGGATGCTTTACATCTGTTTAATCTAGAGGACACTGGAGAGGTGCTGCAGGTAGGCAGGCAGGCCTGTAAAATACCTTGGATTCAGAAGGATACCCAGCTATTCAGAGGTTGGTAAGCGAAGGAGTGGAGCAAGTGGGAAAGCTGTTACCTTAAGGCTTGTGTGGGGAGGGGGAAGAAAGGAAGGGGGAAGCCTCACCCCCACCTTCTCACTCCCACTTGCAATCCGTGGCCCCTTTGTGCATCCCTTTCGCCCCTCCCTTCCTTCTCGCAGCTGGTGGCCCTCCTCTCAAAGGCATCCCTTCAGAAGATCTGCTGCCTTTGCCAGATGTCCAGATCTCCCTTTTTTTGCAACCAGCTTTAATCAAGCCACACCTCCAGATGGATCATGCAGTCCCAGAGAGAGAGAAGAGGAGGGGATGAGAAGCATCAAATTTGGGGAAAGCCAAACAGAGAGAGAGAGGGGGGGAGGGGGTGGGTGGGTGTAGGGAATTGGGGGTGGAGAGGAGCCTTTGCTTAATGGGTTGGATAAGGCAGCCCCAAGCAGCTGCAGGAGGGAATTGTTGAGTCTTTAAGAAGGCTTTATAGCTGTTCACTCTAGAGGAGATTGGATAGGCACTGCAAGCATGGACAAACTTTCTCTCCTGGGCCTGAATCACACTGCATCTCTACTCTAGAGGATAGGAAAGGTAGTAATATTCAGGGAATGAAGGGGGGATTGCATTGCTGCTGGGATTAATAAAAAAGATTAAACAGTGATGCCAAAAAGTAGAGGAGGAGCCAAGATCAGCTCCCATTTGCTTTTGTGACAGGTAGGTTTTTGTACAGGGAGGACCCTTCTTGTTACATGCTCCCGAAGGTACTGAAGGTAATGGGATCCATTCACAACTCTACTTCTTAGACAAGTGCAGAGAAGCCCAAAGACAAGCAAGCTTATGTACCACATCCTTGATCTTATTGATGTCCAGACGTCCCTCTGAAAGTCTTAACATACACATAGGGTCATGCATTCTTCTGTATATGTAGGAATTGCTCATTTTTATTTAATTAGCAAACCATTCAACAAATAGCAATTTCATTTGCCAAATGAGAGTTTGGCCCTCAAATTTAGCTGTCAACATGGTGCTGGAGCCAAAATCCTAGCAGGAAAAATGGAAATTCAAATAGTATTTTAATAAAATGCAATCAGCAGAGTGACATCCATATGGGTATAGTATGAGTACACATCTTTTGTAGAGTCCCTGATAGCAATGAACACAGAGCCTGGGAGCTCATGAACATTAGATATTCAGAGAAATGTGTAAAAGTCAGGATCAGGGGCAGGGTTCTCAATACTCTACACCTGTTCTTGAAGCTTCTCAAGATGCTTAATATTTCACCCCAGAGAGAATTTGTATGATGCATAAAGTGAAAAGAAATAACCAGAGAGAAACACTTGAATGACAATTGCTTTAGCTCTGGATTTTTCTTATAAAAATGCCTGTGATCTTTCTACTCATCTGTAAGGCAGAGATCAAGCTAATAGCCTGTCTCATTTAGGAAATGGAACATTAGCAACTTAGTTTTGAATGTGCTTGCTGTTATATTCTTTTATGACTGAAGCACTATTGTTTGATGAAGCTTTTTATCTGAAATGGCATCTTTCAAAAGATTAATGTGCTACTAGACCTAGTGAACAAAATGAGCATTTTTTAAAGTTTTCGCAATCTCCCATTTAATTAATTAAGTCACAGGAAGCAAGGGGAAATAAATGCCTGAATTTCACAATAATCTTAATAACACTTCATGGAATAGAAAATGGAAATATGGAAATCATGTATAATTTGGAAATGAGGGACAAGGTTTCACAAGTTGAACAAGAACATAATCAGAACCCACCTAGATCAGTCCCAAGGCCTATGTAGTTCATAGTGGGCACCCAGATATATATGAGAAGCCAACAAGTCATAAAAGCAGCATATTTTAGTGAGACCTGTGCTACACTGTTAAATAAATATAGTTTGACACCATGGTCCAATGCTATGGGATCCTGAAATTTGTAGTTTGGTGAGGCATCGGCAATGTGTAGGAGAGAAGGCTAAAGACCTTGTAAAATCAGATCCCAGGATTACATAGCATTGTTTCTTGGTAGTTAAAGTGGTGTCAGTGCATCAATTCTACAGTATCGATCAGGCATGGGTAATCTTTGGCCCTCCAGGTGTTTTGGACTTCAACTCCCCCAATTCCTAATAGCTGGTAAATTGGCTGAGATTTCTGGGAGTTAAAGTCCAAAACACCTGGAGGGCTGAAGTTTGCTTATGCCGGGTGTAGATGCACCCTCAGAGGCAAACAGCCAGAGATGATCCTGGAGATGGGAAAGAGTCAGTATCATTAGCATTTAATGATGGTCTTATTATCCTACTGAGAATAAAACTGGGCCTAATATTGAGCTCTGTTGTAATTTTTCTTCTCAAAAAATGAAATTACAGAAACTGCTTGAGATTATGTGAAGTGGAAAAGACTGGGGCTGATAGTTTCACATTTGAAAGATTTCCTATACAATCTTTACTAGCCCAATTTGTCTTTTCTGCTCCAGTTTTGTATTTAACTCTGTGGTTAAAATTACTCACATATTTGTTTCTGCTTTTATGCTAACTGAACACTCTCAGTCCTCACAATATTGTCGTTGCTGTTGTTTTAAGTGTTAGTTGGGTTATTATATTCTGCTTTAAAGTGGCTGAGGAAATTTGCTCAGGTAACATTAAAAGTTTGGGCAATTGCTTGTGTGAAGTAAGTGAGCTTACCAAAGTCTCCTGAGAGAGCAGAGTTCAAACAGAGATCTTCACTACTTTATAATACTTTCATGGATTCTCTAGGCTACTCTAGTCCATGGAAAGAAATCTATATAAGCAATTAGATTTTTTTTTCCTTTTTAGGTGTAAATTTGGCAGAGGGAGAAAAAAAAAGGTTCTACAAGATGCTTTTTGACAGGAGAAAACTGCCCCCACCCCCATCCATCCTTTTGCTTGCAAATCACAAAAAGGTACACCCTCTTTATGCTCTGCTGGAGAAAAATCAGCAAGAGGCCAGATGCTGTTTACTAGGTTATAAGATGTGAAGAGAACACAGCCCAAGGTGATGGATTTCATTTGCAGAAAAGCTATTATGCTGCTGTCAGCATTTAGCCAGCTAGCTGCCAGTAAGTACTATCAAGATTTGCCTCTTTTGTAACATTCTAAGAAGATGTTGAAGCCCAGAAGATGGAGGCTTTTCAGGAGGCTACTGGGTATCCAACCTGACTGCTTCTATAGGGCTACAAACCAGAAAATGATGTTACAAGTGCTAGCCAAAGCAATAGCTGCCACAATGATTCGCCTAAAAAAACATGCATAGTACACACTATTAATGGCTCCATTTAGTATCTTTAGGAAAGAAGGGAAGTAATATTGATTATAAAGATATTAATACCAATACAGGTACTCTGTCTCTCAGTTATTCATACACACACACACAGGCAAATAAACCCAAAATTGCCAGGTGTCATTGGGACCACTGTCTGCCTACTTTCTCCCTTCTCCAGCTCTAAAAAGGCCTACCTCAAAGTCTCCATGGCAACACTCTGGCAAAGGCGAGCAGGCTCTTTCTCCCCCCCCCCCAATTTCACTCATATCTCTCCCTCTCTCCTTTTTTTTCTTCTTCTTCCCTTGGTTTCCCTCACACACCATCCCTCTGCTCTTTTTATCTCTTCCCTCACGTCCTTCATCCCTTCTATTTTGCCTTGCCTTGGTCTTGGCCTTCCCCTTGCCTTGGCCTTGCCTTCCCCTTGCCTTCCTCTTTCTTTCTTTCTTTCTTTCTCTTTCTCTTTCTCTTTCTCTTTCTCTTTCTCTTTCTCTTTCTCTTTCTCTTTCTCTTTCTCTTTCTCTTTCTCTTTCTCTTTCTCTTTCTCTTTCTCTTTCTCTTTCTCTTTCTCTTTCTCTTTCTCTCTTTCTTTCTTTCTTTCTTTCTTTCTTTCTTTCTTTCTTTCTTTCTTTCTTTCCTCCCCTCATATCTTCCCTCTTCCCTTTCCCTTCCTTCCCCCCATAGCTCTTTTTTCTTTCCCTCTCCCTCCCTCCCTTCCATCCATTTTTCCTCCTGTCCCCTCATATACATGTCACCTTTCTTTCCCAGTGACATCCCAGATAGTCACTTCATCTAGCAACAGGCTTTGTGGTACAAATGGACATACATACATACATACATACATACTTTGACACAAACTGTCACACAAACATGTATATTTCTCCTTCTGCTGTGTGCGTGTGAAGGAATATTGATACTACCTTTCCAATTTTTTATATCTATATGGGGGAGAGGGAGGGAGAGAAAGAGAGAGAGTTACTATCCTTTTGTGGTAAATCCTTCAATAATTCCTCCACAGTATGGTGCCAGCATGGTGCAGTGGATTGAATGTTGGAGTAGAGCTCTGGGAGACCAAGGTTGAAATCCCTCCTTGGTCATCGAAACCTACTGGGTGGCTCTGGGCAATCCAGAGGGAGGCAATAAAAACCTTTCTTTGAGAAAAGCAATTAAAAAACACTTCCAAACTAATCTGCCCAGGAAACCCCTATGATAGTTTGATTTTGGAAATGCCGTAAGTCAGAAACAACTTGAAGATACACTAACCTTGTCTTTATCTGAAAAACAAAGACAATTACCATCATGCATTGGCTGCTGTGGCTTTTTCTAATGAACTTTCATGAGAATTTAATTTAAACACATATTTCAAGACAGTATGTACCCCATATTGAGAGAAAGGTGATGTGTGTGTATACAATATACAAGCTATATTTAATAAAAACATGGGTTAATATATATCTCTATTATATCTCTACTTTCTATCTTTTTAAAAATCACACACTTGTAATGTTGAGTTGAAGTTTATTTGAAGAAAAGATGCGGGAAGCAATTGCTATGCTCATGACAGATGTTCAGCCAAATATGGAGTATGCTCTTGTGGCATGAGGAAGGAAATCATTATGCCATTCCAGTATCCTCTGTATTGTTTAATGCACTTGCATCAGAACAAATTACCTTAGGTTTTATATCAGATTGCATTTTCACCCTGAGTGTCATATTCTTCTTACCGAACAAATCAACTCAACAAAATGATCTCAGAGATATTATCAGTTTGAGAAGTGTTTTTTTGTTTTTTTTGTTGTTTTTTTTTTGGGGGGGGGGGGTTAAATTGTGTGTGTGAAAGTCAAAGCAGGCCAAAAATCAAGCAGGGAATTCGTTCGCGTAAATCCAGGACATCATTCCAGCACTTAAGCTATATACTATGATTGCATTGGCACCTTTCCTAATGCATAAGTGAGTTTAATTTGGAGCCGTGCTACATAGAAGGTGTGACGATATGAACCTTGAATTTTAATGGAAAGCATTCTGGATGATTTTCAACACAGGGCATGGAAATTAATGAAGCGCACATTCACTTGGCTGCTTCCAAAGATCGGAATGTGCATGTCTCTGTGTGAAGGGTTGAGCAATTCAGGAAATGAATGACCCTCTGGTGGACGTAAGAAGGTCCTAGCAAATTAGTGATTCCAGGCAGAAGACGGCATGCATAGATTTATTGCAAACCTGAGGCTTTTCTCTTAATTGCCAAGCAATACCCAATGCTCTAAAGAGAGGAGCTAAACTCTGGCATGTTTGTTCAGCAGGTGCAGAATACTAGCCTATATGCTGCTGGTTCTTTTTTAATTAGTAAATTCAGCACTAATGGATGCTGCCAGGGCTGAAGTTCTGGCAACTGAATAAACAGCATAACAGTAAGAGACAGTATCAAACTAGACTTTTATACTCAATCCAACCCTAAATATTTCATCGGGACCATTGCCAGTTTAACCCAGGGCTAGAAGAATGACTTCTTACATTCTCCTTGCAATATATAGCTCAAGGGTATTTCTAGATAACAAATTCAAAGTGGTTTATGTCATTCCCTTAACTCAAAGAACCTTGTGAACTGTATTTCTTTGAGACAGTTACTAATCACTAACAGTGATTTTATTAGACCTTGACAGATAGTAATGTTGCAAACACTTCATGCCAAATTACCAATGATTCAATTGGTACAACTATTCCAGACCTCTCACAAAATGAGCCAGTGTCAAAGAAAAAAATGTAGCTTACTTCCACTTCTTTTTCCAAATACATTTTGAATCAACCAGCATTTCTCTTACTTTCAATGTATTTTCTGTTTAGATAAGAACACACAATTAAGGTATTACTCCCATTGAAACTTCAAGGCTTAAAATGTATTCAGAGTGAAAGACTTATG
The DNA here is from genome assembly GCF_035594765.1 of Anolis carolinensis. Classification (NCBI taxonomy): domain Eukaryota; kingdom Metazoa; phylum Chordata; class Lepidosauria; order Squamata; family Anolidae; genus Anolis; species Anolis carolinensis. Next base: position 297,132,655 of record NC_085841.1, read on the forward strand.
TGGCACTGATTTTTAGCTTTCCCCTCCCCGCTTGTTGGGTGGGGCGGGTGATTTGACACCCTCCAGCAAAGAGACTAGAAAGATAGTCCCAGTGGGACTATTATTCAGGGCGGAGCTAACCTAGCAAGCAGCTCCATCCTAGAAGCTCATTCCTTGATCTGGCGCTGGGAGTGTGGCTCTGCTGTTTTTGCTTCAAATTTTGTGGGGAGGGGGGTCATTTCAATTGATGTAGTCTGGTTGTTCCATCTTCATTTTCCTTTCTGGGCTGTGGCTGTGAGCCTCAACTCTGCCGCTGCTTGAGTTCAGAACCACAGGACTTGCGGGAGTGCGGTGGCACTCAGCCTGATCCGCGGGCCTCCCTTTATTCATTTTGCCCCTTTTTCTGCCTTCCCAGAGATACTGGGGGCTGCAGCAAATGCCTGGCATCTTCACTAATGGCACAGTGACCACAAGTGTCTTGGTAGTTGGATGCCAGTTTTCCTTTTCTGCCTGAACATATCTGTGGCAAGTGTGTGGGGTACTTGCCTTCTGGATTGCTTGGCCATCAACACCTCCATTCCAAGTGAGGTCTAATAAAATTGAAACTAAATGTATAAGAATGGCAAGTAAATTGAAATCCTGTACAGTTTTTTCTGCTGATTCTGATGAAATTTATTTTAACATTATGGATGCAAGATCTAGTCAAACAAGTTGACTCAAAATGTGCATCAAAATGTGTCACAACAAACCAATATTCAGACTGCAACAATTTCCATGAAAATGAAGATACGGATTTGAAATTTTGATGAAGCATTATGCTTGTGCTGGACATAATATTGCCAGATTTGGTTCCTATGGGGTGAGAAAGGCAGGGTATAAATATCTATCTTCTTCTACTCATCCTCATTCCTTTGTACAGTCGGTTCTCCCTATCCACAGTTTCAACAACTCACAGTTTGCAAATGTTAACCAAAAGTAAACCTTTATTGTGCCATTTTATTTAAACTCTGGATCACCATAACTAGCCCGTAAATGGATTATTGTTACTAGCTTTATTTTTCATTGTTTGGATTGTATGATGTATATTTATGTTTATGACCGTGTTTCCCCGAAAATAAGACAGTGTCTTATATTAATTTTTGCTCCCAAAGATGCACTAGGTCTTATTTTCAGGGGATGTTTTATTTTTACATGAACAAAAAATATGAACATTTTTTATATACGGTACAGTAGTTGTCATCACAAACCAGCATAACCAGACAAACTGTGAATCCTATCAAGAATTTCTTGTTACTACCAATATTTCCATGTACAACACTCTATGGTACGTACATTTACCGATCCTGCATGCTCTGGTGTTGTTCGGCGGGCATGCTTCCAAACAAAAACTTTGCTAGGTCTTACTTTCGGGGGAGGCCTTATATTTAGCAATTCAGCAAAACCTCTACTAGATCTTATTTTCTGGGGATGTCTTATTTTAGGGGAAACAGGGTACTTGTATTATTTTTAAATTGTTAAATGGTTCTATTTTATTATGTGTATTTGTATTGTATTGTATTGTATTGTTTTATTATGTTAGAAACTGCCCTAAGTCCCTTGAGGAGATAGGGCAGTATATAAATAAAGATGATGATGAGGGGGATTATTATTATTATTATTATTATTATTATTATTATTATTATTATTATTATTATTATTTTCTCAGGTCAAAGTATATTTTGTGCATTTATGCATTATGCTTTATGCATCCTCATCGTCCTGCTAGTTCATTTTATTGGCCGCTAAGATGCGATACTTGCTGGATTCCAGAACAACCTTTTGCTGTTATGCTAGCTCCATCAGTGGCATCAATCATTTCTTTGTGACCTGCAAGGGTGTAGCAGGGCTTTTTTGGCAGGCTTGGTGGGGGATAGGGACAAAGTGGACACTTGCCCCTAATCTGTGGTGGAAATCAGGGATGGGTTCACATCTCACATCTCACTGTACACCTTAGGCATCCCTTTGTAGTGTAGACCAGGAACAGGAACCCACACATGTGGTTTAAACAACCAAGGTGAGGGCAAATGGAAATGGCCTTGGAGCGGGTGGAGTTCTGGCCCCAATATATTCCCCCGGACTTGGGGCAGAATTCTTTATTCCATTTCCCTGAGTGGTCACCCTGGAAACTGTACAGTTTGATTGCATCCAGGGACTCAGGTGTTTCGCCCAAGTTAGCTGAGGAGTAGGTCTTGGATGGCCATTGCCACAGCTTATTCCACATCAAGTTCATACCCCTTAAGAATTGGTTTGCAGGTCACATAAAAGTTAAATAGATAACATTAATAAAAGGTTGCCCATATTTATCCCACATTCTTATGTGGTCTTGTTGTTTTGGTAGTTGGGGACAATTGTATAGTATTTTATTAGGTATTTATTCATATGATTCCCATATTAATTCATATTTATTCATTACATGCATTTATACCCCGCCCTTCTCCCCGAGGGGACTCAGAGCGGCTTACATTCTGCCACGAGGGCCAGCAACAAATATACTATAAAAACAAAACAATTAAAACATGATAAAAACATGATAAAAACATGATAAAAAGTATACAAAAATTAAAACGCTGCAAAGCAGCGATATTGCACCATCCTCAGTCATTCACTACTGCTACAATTACAGATTTGCGACCCGATTACAACAGCCAATGAGCTTATTCGCTGAATGCCTGGGCGCAGAGCCAAGTTTTTAGTGTTCTTCTAAATCCCAGGAGGGATGGGGTTTGCCGGATATTTATTTATTCATATTTAAAATTGTCTACATCCCTTTCTCCAATTTTAAAGTCCTATTTTTTTAATCTAAACGTACTTTCCGTATGATTTTGCATAATAAATAAAGAAATAGGACAATAAAATGCAGCCTTGTCTGATCACCCCTACCAGAAACCATTCTGTATCTAGGCTTATTTATGTCCTTAGTCACTCCAACTTGTCCAATGTTGTCACTTTTGTAGTGTTGGCTTCTCAAATGCTGCTGGCTTCTCAAAAGACGCCAGGAATTCCAAACTACACTGGGTGATATGCCCAATACTGTGCTGTCACATATACCCTTTTGGCCTTAATATTATTCAGAACATGCTATAAAATTCCTTGGCATATGCAGTCCAGAATTTGATATATTTTTTTCCAGGTAGCTTCTCTTCCGGATTTTATTTTATATCATTTTTTTTTACATTGGCTTGCATTGTGACAGAATTCTTGTCAGGTTGCCTATGTTAGAACAGCAGGGCCTACCTGAAGAGAGTTTCTATCACAATGCAGTGCACTCATCTCAACTTTTTATTCTTGAGAGTATCTCCTAGATTGGGTATTCAGGTCTCCAGATGATCTTTATATTGAATAAGTGGATGTCTTGATCAGTGAATTCAATGTAGGAAATCATACCCAGTTCTCGCTTGCAGTTCTTAAAAACAGATACAGTTGTAGAAAATATAACCAGTAAATTTATGATCCAATAAGTCAAATATGAACTCTCTGAACTCTTTCCACATTCCCAGCTCACTAAACTCTTTTCATATTTTGGTGACCAACCCAAGAAATAATGAGCCAGACACAAAGTTGGGATATAAAACTGGACCACTTTATTAATTGACTTATTTATTAACTTTATTGGAGGATGTCGCTTTTGGGGGGTAAAGTCACCTGAGCCCTGAGGTGATCCCACACAGGGATTGCTACCTCAGTCGTCCCACATCCAGAAGACTTGACTGAGTTTTCCCACATCCTGAGACATTGGGATGAAGACAAGGACAGCCTACTTCCACTCCTCCCCAGTTCCAGAAACTATCTTTCACCCAAATGAGATGACAAGGTGCTTGCCCAATGATGGCTTCCTTTACTACTTGCTGGTAGCTAACTACTTAAACAGCAGGGGGAAGAAAATTCATATCCAGCCCCAAAGCACCCAATGTAACTCACACTGCAACAGAAATGGATAGATGAGTGAGTGAGTCAACAAACTTTTTAAAATGAAGACCTGGAGCAGTGCAATCCTAAACAGGCTCTAAGCTTTATTCACATGTTCTGCATCTTGGTGCCAGAATAACTGTTTTACGCTGACCTCTTCTCTTAGGAGGCCATCAAAGATCTTCCCCCGAATTCATGACCGTGCCAGCATGGGGAGACTTCAATTATTCTCTTCCTAACTTGTTCTCTCTCTTTCTCTGGCCATCTTAACTCTATGCTGCAGTGAGGTGAATTATAGAGGTAACTCTATAACTCTGACCATCCTAACTCCATAGCACTCTGCCTTTATAAAACAGACAGGCTGTGATTGGATTATTTTAACCAGACCTTGTTTGATCTGTTTCTGGAAATTTCACCTGCAAAGCTTTATGGTTAGCAAGTGGTCTAAGGTGAACCAAGAGAGTTTAACCTAACCATCCTTGTGTAGGTTTCAGTGTGGTCTATCCCTAAGATGCATAACAAAAAAGAGATTATTCCACAGACTTGACCATAACTTGCTGGTGTGACAGAATTTGTAATGGCAACTGCCCTTGAATCAGGGCAGTAGGGTCATACTGAGAGCTTTTTCAATCATGATGTTCTTGCCTGGGGCCTCAGCAGGCCAGTTTTGTGTGCTTTCTCTGATAAGCACTGATCTGGCAGCATATGAACATAGTTCTGGGTACCATTGCCTTAGCACTCTTGGTTGTAAGCCTAGAGGCTAACTGGCTAACACATTGCAGATTTTGTTAATTTTAATTGATACAACCTAAATTTAATAAATATAAACATTTACACTGTATAATTAATGCAGTTTGACATCACTTTAACTGCCATGGCTCGATGTTATGAAATCCTAGGAGTTGTAATTTGGTGAGGCACCAGCACTCTTTGGACAAGAAGGTGAAAAATTCCATATCACTGTGCCATGGCAGTTAAAGTGATATCCAACTACACTGGAGACACACTTCAGGTTAATCTTCTAGTCTTCATTCCCAGTGTATGTGTATGGTGTAGTGACAACTTCATTTCTTAATTTAATCAGATGTAATGATCTCATCTTGGAACTCATTAAGCATTCATGTAACTATTTATGTTTCATGACTTATTTACTGTTCTGTAAAGTTTAAAAAGTTGGCAAAATAAATTATTAGTTTTTCCTGTTTTGTGTGTGTTTTGTATGCATGAGAGAAAGAAAGGGTAAGAAGGAGAAAAACTGAGGAGAAAGAGTGCAAACACACACATTCAAAGATATGAAAATGCTAACTTATCAGACTGGATATGCCAAGTTTCATCTGATCATTGCTAGATGCATACAATACAAACAGAATTAATATCCCATAACCAAAGCAGAAGTGACAGTAATGTCCAAAAATGAACTTTTATAACATACTTTTTAGAGGGAGCTCAAATGTCAAGTGTAACAGACATTTACATTATTTCAGATCATTGATTTTTGTCCTTCACGAGCTTCTCAGTTTTCTATATGTCCAACACAATATACTTACAAAACAGTTTTGGCATATCATTCATTTTTGGGTGTTAATCACTGAGAACAGATCAATAACATTAACACTATTTCTGCAAAAAATACTGTTTCCTTGAAAATAAGAGGGTGTCATCCTTATGTAAAACATGAATCCTAGAGAACATGAATCAATCAAAACCTCAACATTTTCAAAGTGCAATTTCTGCTAAGTTTTGTCATGGCAAACCATGACATAGTAAAACCTTGTCTCCACCCTATAGTAATCTTCTTCAGTAGCATAATAAACATCCTTGAGCTACAACAGATGGAATTGGGACATCTGGAGATTTACTGACAGTACTTGGTTGGCTGCAACACTTACTAGAAATGTCAACATTTTGTGATATTGCCTTGTAGACCTTATCAAAATATTGATTACTTATTTTGGGAAATGTCAACATTCACCACTTTTCAGTCATTTATTGAAGCTTATAGATCTCCCCAATTCTTCTGCAGTGGTCATCTAGCAATTTATTAGAAAAAATACATTACAACGTGTATCTAAAGATATCAGGTGACATACAATAAAAGTAATCTAACAAATTTAAAATAGTGTATATAAGACAAATAATTTGTAAAAGCTAAAATCATATTAAACAAGTCAAAAAGGCAGATAAATAAATTGTTTAAAACATGCCTCCAAACAGCTTTAGTGAACAGCTTTTTTTGGTCTTGGCACCTGAATGATAGAAATGTTGATGCCAATCAGTTTTTGAAGGGGAGGGTATTTCAAGGGGAGTGTGGGGAGTGTGGGCTAGCTGTAATTAAGGCTTGCTGCTCTGCTGTTGTTTGGAAGCTGAGGCAAGGCTATTGTTATTGAAAGTGTTGGCTTCCTGTTGAAGCTTTCTGAGCCAGCATCGCTCGCGCCTGACGGCGCTCGCAAACCCATCCCTACACTAAAACACGTTCTTACAGTATATACAATAAACAAAACAACATTAAAAGCATACACACAGGAAGGTGGATAGCATTCTGCCCATAACACACACAATCCTGCTCGGTCACTTCACTCGCCAAGAGATGGATCAACAACAAATACTTGCCACCACATGCAGAAGTTGCGGCATGTTCACCTTCTTTGCACAACAACTACTCAACTACACCTGCACCAAGTGTAAACAGATTACTCTGATGGAGCAGAGGATCGAATAACTCGAGGCCCGCGTTAAGACACTTAAGGACATTCAGGCACTTGAGCTCTTCTTGGACACTGCACAACACACTGCTGTAGATCTGCAACCTGCATCACATCAACACCACCATGATCAGGAACTTTATGGGGAGATCAACTCAAAGGTAGACAACTCTCAGGCTTGGAAGGAGGTCACCCATAGAAAGAGACACAGGACCAGGCAGCCTCCGCAGAACTCCTCTGCTCAGCTGCATTTACACAACAGATTCCAAATTCTCACACCATTAACATACAATCAGGAAACACATCTTGTGGAGGACCACAGTTACTTAGATACTCAGTGGGCCACTCTTGATCAATGCGCAGGGGATAGCCCTGACGGGGACAGTGCATCGCCATATTCACACTTATGTAATCATGCAAATGCTCCATCCCCAATCGTAGATGAGGCACAGCAGGAACACCCTTGGGAGAGTGATGGGCTCTTAGATGCATCTCAATGGATTGTCATTGATGAATGCACTGGGGATGTCGAGGAGGAGGGCAACACTTTACACCTACACAATTCACTTCAACAGGAACACTCTTCAGGGGACATACACACTGTCTTGCACAAAAGGGACCCTGTCAATCCTCAAAGGAAACAGATCTTGGTAGTAGGTGACTCCCTCCTTAGAGGAACGGAAGCCATCATTTCCAGACCGGATGGGATGGCTCGAGAAACACGATGCCTCCCGGGGGCAAAAATACACCATATCACTCAGAGGCTCAGCAGGCTCCTAAAGCCCCATCACCCTCCCCACCTTGATTCATGTAGGTACCAATGACACCGCTAGGCATACTTTTCAAAAGATCACAAATGATTTTCGAGCTCTGGGAACAAAGCTAAAACTGTATAATGTACATGTGATCTTTTCATCCCTCCTCCCCGTTGTAGGACACGGCTCTACAAGGGCCGGAAAAATAGTACAGGTAAATAACTGGCTCAGAAAATGGTGCCAAGAGGAGCATTTTGGCTTCCTTAACCATGGTCTACTCTTCCAGGAGGATGGCCTATTGGCAAGTGATGGGGTGCATCTCACACAAGCAGGAAAACATATTTTTGCACACAGACTCACAAACCTCATCAGGCGCACTTTAAACTAGATCCACTGGGGGAGGGGAACAACAGCCTGGCGAACACTATATTACCCACGACCACAGGGAACCGCCAAAAGGCTAAACGGAGGGCTGCACAAACACAGCAAGGACCAAGCACGGAGAGCACAATAATCCCTAATAAACAGCTCAAGGGGAGGTCACAGGGGCTTACATGTCTTTACACCAATGCTCAGAGCATGGGAAATAAGCAAGACGAACTCCAACTCTTAGCACAGCACCACACATACGATGTCATAGGCATCACTGAAACCTGGTGGGATGACTCCCATCACTGGAATGGAGCCATTGAGGGCTATAACCTCTTTCACAGAAATAGAACAAAAGGGAGAGGAGGGGAAGTAGCTTTATATGTCAAAAACAGTTACGTTGCAGAAGAAATGCAAGACTGTAATCCGGGAAACCAGCTTGAAAGCATCTGGATAAGAATCAAGGGAACCGGGACTCAAAAAGATCTTGTCGTGGGTGTCTACTACAGACCTCCGAGTCAGGATGAAGGACTTGATGAAGCCTTCTGTCAACAGCTGACCAAACAGGCACAAAGAAGAGATATAGTAGCCATGGGCGATTTCAATTATTCCGATATCTGCTGGAAAACAAACTCAGCCAAGAGTACAAAGTCCAACAAATTCCTCACTTGCCTTGCAGACAATTTTATGGTCCAGAAGGTAGAAGTGGCAACAAGAGGATCAGCAACTCTTGATCTAATCTTAACAAATGTGGAAGACCTGATCAACACAGTTGAAGTGGTTGGATCCTTAGGGGCAAGTGACCATGTGCTCCTGGAGTTTGCAATACAAAAGAATGCTGAAACTAAGACAAACACACATTCTGGACTTTAAGAGAGCTGACTTCCAAAAAATAAAGGAATTACTGAGCGGCATTCCATGGACGCCAATATTAAAAAACAAGGGAGTTAAGGATGGATGGGAGTTTTTCAAAAGTGAAATACTCAAGGCGCAAATGCAAACAGTGCCAACAAAGAAGAAAAATAAGACAAGTGCAAAGAAGCCAGAATGGATGTCCAAAGAACTTCTAACTGAGCTAAAGCTCAAAAGTGACATGCAAAAGAAGTGGAAAAGGGGAGAAATCACCAAAGAAGAATTCAAACGTATAGCCAACACCTGTAGGGAAAATGTTCGCAAGGCTAAAGCACAAAATGAGCTCAGGCTTGCCAGGGACATAAAAAACAACAAAAAAAGGCTTTTTTGCTTACGTTGGTAGAAAAAGGAAGAAAAAGGAGGTGATAGGGCCTCTGCAAGGAGAAGATGGGGTGATGGCGACAGGGGACAGGGAAAAGGCAGAACTGCTCAATGCCTTCTTTGCCTCGGTCTTCTCACAAAAAGAAAGCCATCTTCAACCTCAGCAACATGGAATGGACGAAGGATTGGGGGAAATCCAACCCCAAATAGGGAAACAAGCTGTCCAGGAACACCTGGCCTCTCTAAACGAATTCAAGTCCCCAGGGCCAGATCAGCTACATCCAAGAGTATTGAAGGAATTAGCGGAAGTTATTTCAGAACCACTGGCAATTATCTTCGAGAGTTCTTGGAGAACGGGAGAAGTCCCAGCAGATTGGAGGAGGGCGAATGTGGTCCCTATCTTCGAGAAGGGAAAAAAGAACGACCCAAACAATTACCGTCCGGTCAGCCTCACATCGATACCAGGCAAGATTCTGGAAAAGATCATCAAGGAAGTGGTCTGCGAACACTTAGAAACAAATGCGGTCATTGCTAATAGTCAACACGGATTTACCAAAAATAAGTCATGCCAGACTAATCTGATCTCTTTTTTCGATAGAGTTACGAGTTGGGTTGATACAGGGAATGCTGTGGATGTAGCCTACCTGGATTTCAGTAAGGCCTTCGACAAAGTCCCCCACGACCTTCTGGCAAATAAACTAGTAAAATGTGGGCTAGACAAAACTACGGTTAGGTGGATCTGCAATTGGCTAAGCGAACGAACCCAAAGGGTGCTCACCAATGCGTCATCTTCATCATGGAAAGAAGTGACAAGTGGAGTGCCGCAGGGCTCCGTCCTGGGCCCGGTTCTGTTCAACATCTTTATTAATGACTTAGACGAAGGGTTAGAAGGCACGATCATCAAGTTTGCAGACGACACAAAACTGGGAGGGATAGCCAACACTCCAGAAGACAGAAGCAGAATTCAAAACGATCTTGACAGACTAGAGAGATGGGCCGAAACTAACAAAATGAAGTTCAACAGGGACAAATGCAATATACTTCATTTCGGCAGAAAAAATGAAAATCAAAGATACAGAATGGGGGACGCCTGGCTTGACAGCAGTGTGTGCAAAAAAAGACCTTGGAGTCCTTGTGGACAACAAGTAAAACATGAGCCAACAATGTGATGCAGCAGCTAAAAAAGCCAACGGGATTCTGGCCTGCATCAATAGGGGTATAGTGTCTAGATCCAGGGAAGTCATGCTCCCCCTCTATTCTGCCTTGGTCAGACCCCACCTGGCATACTGCGTCGAATTCTGGGCACCACAGTTGAAGGGAGATGTTGACAAGCTGGAAAGCGTCCAGAGGAGGGCGACTAAAATGATTAAGGGTCTGGAGAACAAGCCCTATGAGGAGCGGCTTAAAGAGCTTGGCATGTTTAGCCTGCAGAAGAGAAGGCTGAGAGGAGACATGATAGCCATGTACAAATTCGTGAAGGGAAGTCATAGGGAGGAGGGAGCAAGCTTGTTTTCTGCTGCCCTGCAGACTAGGACACGGAACAATGGCTTCAAACTACAGGAAAGGAGATTCCACCTGATCATCAGGAAGAACTTACTCACTGTGAGAGCTGTTCGACAGTGGAACTCTCTCCCCTGGGCTGTGGTGGAGGCTCCTTGCTTGGAGGCTTTTAAGCAGAGGCTGGATGGCTATCTGTTGGGGGTGCTTTGAATGCGATTTCCTGCTTCTTGGCAGGGGGTTAGACTGGATGGCCCATGAGGTCTCTTCCAACTCTACTATTCTATGATTCTATGATTCTATGACTCCCATCACTGGAATGTAGCAATTGAGGGCTATAACCTCTTTCACAGAAATAGAACAAAGGGGAGAGGAGGGGGAGTAGCTTTATATGTCAAAAACAGTTATGTTGCAGAAGAAATGCAAGACTGTAATCTGGGAAACCAGCTTGAAAGCATCTGGATAAGAATCAAGGGAACCCGGACTCAAAAAGATCTCGTCGTGGGTGTCTACTACAGACCTCCAAGTCAGGATGAAGGACTTGATGAAGCCTTCTGTCAGCAGCTGACCAAACAGGCACAAAGAAGAGATGTAGTAGTCATGGGCGACTTCAACTATCCTGGTATCTGCTGGAAAACAAACTCGGCCAAGAGCACAAAGTCCAACAAATTCCTCACTTGCCTTGCAGACAATTTTATGGTCCAGAAGGTAGAGGAGGCAACAAGGGGATCAGCAACTCTTGATCTAATCTTAACAAATGTGGAAGACCTGATCAAAACAGTAGAAGTCGTCAGATCATTAGGGTCAAGTGACCATGTGCTCCTGCAGTTTATGATACAATGGAAGGCTGAAACTAAGACAAGTCAAACACGCATTCTGGACTTTAAGAGAGCTGACTTCCAAAAAATGAAGGAAATACTGAGCAGCATTCCATGGACGCCAATATTAAAAGACAAGGGAGTTAACGATGGATAGGAGTTTTTTAAAAGTGAAATACTCAAGGCGCAAATGCAAACAGTGCCAACAAAGAAAAAAAAAATATGGCACGTGCGAAGAAGCAAGAATGGATGTCCAAAGAACTTCTAACTGAGCTAAAACGCAAAAGTGACATGCACAAGAAGTGGAAAATTGGAGAAATCACCAAAGAAGAATTCAAACATATAGCCAACTCCTGTAGGGAAAATGTTCGCAAGGCTAAAGCGCAAAATGAGCTCAGGCTTGCCAGGGACATTCAAAACAACAAAAAAGGCTTTTTTGCTTACGTTGGTAGAAAAAGGAAGAAAAAGGAGGCGATAGGGTCTCTGCGAGGAGAAGATGGGGTGATGGCGACAGGGGACAGGGAAAAGGCAGAACTGCTTAATGCCTTCTTTGCCTTCTCACAAAAAGAAAGCCATCTTCAACCTCAGCAACATGAAATGGATGAAGGATTTTGGGAAATCCAACCCCAAATAGGGAAACAAGCTGTCCAGGAACACCTGGCCACTCTAAACGAATTCAAGTCGCCAGGGCCAGATCAACTACATCCAAGAGTACTGAAGGAACTAGCGGAAGTTATTTCAGAACCACTGGCAATCATATTTGAGAGTTCTTGGAGAACGGGAGAAGTCCCAGCAGATTGGAGGAGGGCAAATGTGGTCCCTGTCTTCAAGAAGGGAAAAAAGAATGACCCAAACAATTACCGTCCGGTCAGCCTCACGTCGATACCAGGCAAGATTCTGGAAAAGATCATTAAGGAAGTGGTCTGCAAACACTTAGAAACAGATGCAGTCATTGCTAATAGTCAACACGGATTTACCAAAAACAAGTCATGTCAGACTAATCTGATCTCTTTTTTCGACAGAGTTACGAGTTGGGTTGATACAGGGAATGCTGTGGATGTAGCGTACCTGGATTTCAGTAAGGCCTTCGACAAAGTCCCTCACAACCTTCTGGCAAACAAACTAGTAAAATGTGGGCTAGACAAAACTACAGTTAGGTGGATCTGTAATTGGCTAAGCGAACGAACCCAAAGGGTGCTCACCAATGCATCGTCTACATCTTGGAAAGAAGTCACGAGTGGAGAGCCGCAGGGTTCTGTCCTGGGCCCGGTTCTGTTCAACATCTTTAATAATGACTTAGACGAAGGGTTAGAAGGCACGATCATCAAGTTTGCAGACAACACCAAACTGGGAGGGATAGCCAACACTCCAGAAGACAGAAGCAGAATTCAAAACGATCTTGACAGACTAGAGAGATGGGCCGAAAAGAAGTTCAACAGGGACAAATGCAAGACACTTCACTTCGGCAGAAAAAATGGAATGCAAAGATACAGAATGGGGGACACCTGGCTAGACAGCAGTACTTGTGAAAAAGATCTTGGAGTCCTTGTGGACAACAAGTTAGACATGAGCCAACAATGTGATGCGGCTGCTAAGAAAGCCAATGGGATTCTGGCCTGCATCAATAGGGGAATAGCGTCTAGATCCAGGGAAGTCATGCTACCCCTCTATTCTGCCTTGGTCAGACCACACCTGGAATACTGTGTCCAATTCTGGGCACCACAGTTGAAGGGAGATGTTGACAAGCTGGAAAGCGTCCAGAGGAAGGCGACTAAAATGATCAAAGGTATGGAGAACAAGCCCTATGAGGAGAGGCTTAAAGAACTGGGCATGTTTAGCCTGCAGAAGAGAAGGCTGAGAGGAGACATGATAGCCATGTACAAATATGTGAGGGGAAGTCATAGGGAGGAGGGAGCAAGCTTGTTTTCTGCTGCCCTGCAGACTAGGACACGGAACAATGGCTTCAAACTACAGGAAAGGAGATTCCACCTGAACATCAGGAAGAACTTCCTCACTGTGAGAGCTGTTCGGCAGTGGAACTCTCTCCCCCGGACTGTGGTGGAGGATCCTTCTTTGGAGGCTTTTAAACAGAGGCTGGATGGTCATTTGTCGGGGGTGCTATGAATGCGATTTCCTGCTTCTTGGCAGGGGGTTGGACTGGATGGCCCATGAGGTCTCTTCCAACTTTACTATTCTATGATTCTATGATTCTATGATTCATGACAAGCATCGGATTTATGGTCATAGCTGGACAAAAGGAAACTGAGGCAGTACCTCTTGAAATATTCAATTTTACTTCTACCCCAGCCTCTTTCACTCAATGTGGCAACAACTCCATTCATTCCCTCTTGGAGCAGCTTTCCTTTGTGGAGCTGAGTATAACTGGGGTTGGGATAGGGTGGAGTAGTGGTGAGCCATCACATGTCACTCTTGAGGCTTATCATAAAATGACCTCTGCGACTGTGGGTTACAAGCATTTAAAACCTTTGTCAGCCATAGAAATCAAACTCTCTCAGTGCAAGAGAAGGGTTTAAAATTAGAAGCTAGACAAACCAACCAATCCCAACTCATCTAATCCTATGAAACAGGAGGATACAGGGGAGATGTTGCCATCTAGACCCAAACGTTGCTCCTTCTGATATTTTGGACTTTGTCTCCCAGAATTCATGATTGCTGGTAATGTTGGCTGAAGCTTCTGGGAACCACAGATCTAGAGGCATGTCTGCAGAAGAGCTAGTTAGGACAGTCAGAGATAAAATGAAAGCCAGTTAGGAAGGGATGAATGATAAGATCTGGATAGGGCTTGTGAACTAGGAAGGTAGAGAAATCAGGGGGGTTCATGCTTTGCTTGATTATTATAGAATAGAAGATCTTCACTACTTTTATTTTCTATAACTTTGTCTGGCTGTTTTTGTTGACAACTTAATTCACTTGTCCAGAATAGAGTCACTTTGAGCCCCAATTCCCATTTCCTAGAAGGGATCCTAATGGTAAAAAGGCAAGATAAGTAATTGAAGCCAGAAGTTTAGAACTGAAGGACTGGGATTCCTTCCTAGAGAGGAATATAAGATCTCCTCTGAAAAAATCCTGTCAAGAAAATCCTATGATAGGGTCACCATACATTGGCATTGACTTGAAGGCATGCAGCTACAACAACGGATGTCTTTTGCTGTCATCCTGGAAATGCATCTAAAGTGAGTACAGACAAACACATTTGCTGTTTGATATTTGCCCTAGGTACCTTTAGTCCCATTCACCAACTTGTCATTCTAAAACAACACACAGGAAGAGTATTCAACTCTTCCTTGTCTCTCACCAAAGAATGAAAACGGTTTTTGACTTGATGTCAGGGTGTACAACAGGCAGGAAGAGAGTGATGAGATCAGCTTGAAAGCTTTCTGTTATACAAACAAGAAGCGAAGGCATTTCTCTGTCTCACCATCAAACTCACACCCACTCCAAGGGAAGGTGACCTCTATAAAAGGAAAGCTGTTTCCCCCCTGAATGACAGAAAGAGAAGTCAAAATTGAAAGGGCTTGAAATGGCATTTCAGCCCTTTGGTCTCTAAAGTGCCTGAGAACATGTGGAGAAACTAGAAAGGTGTTCCCATCCTACAAAACCTTAGTAATACAGCAGGGATAGGTGAATCAATGTATTTTCAGCAGATTTTATAAATATTACTTTTTGGATAGCTCGCATAATCCATTACGAAGCATGGTTATATTAGTGGGGCATCCTAAGAGCTACAGCAGTAACTTTTAACAAGTTTCTGATTTCTAGTCTATCTCACATGCACTTACATTTATCATACATTTCACCTTTTTTCTCAATCTGCAAGAAAAATTACACAATCAGTGGCAACATTTATATTTTAATAGGCATTTTCTGACACCATTTTGCAATTTTAGCAATATTTTACTTTAAGGCATGTATTTAATTGAGTGCATTGCTGTATCCTGCTAGTGGAAGAGTTGGTTCAAGAATATCTATCTATATAAAAGAGTGATGGCATCAGGGCAGTGGACAAAACAACAAAACTACAGGTCCCCCAACCTCAAAATTTGACAACACAACCCATCATCCACGGCTCTAGGTTGATACGACAAAAAGAAAAGAAAAATAAAGTCCTAATTAGAGATAGAGGAATAATTGTTTTTATCCAATTGCTGCCAGTTACAAGGCTAAGTTCCGCCCACTTGGTTTCCTAGCAACTTACTCAGTCCAGAGGACAGGCACAATTAGGCCTCACTTAGACCTCTTCCACAGATTATCTAATTTGCACTGGATTATATGGCAGTGTAGACTCAAGGCCCTTCCACACAGCTATATTACCCATTTATAATTTTATATTATCTGCTTGGCACTGGATTATCTTGACTCCACACTGCCATATAATCCACTTCAATGTGCATTTTATACAGCTGTGTAGAAGGGGCCTCATATAATCCAGTTCTAAGCAGATAATATAAGATTATAAATATACAGTAGAGTCTCACTTATCCAACATAAGCAGGCTGGCAGAACGTTGGATAAGTGAATAAGTTGGATAATAAGAAGGGATTCAGAAAAAGCCAATTAAACGTCAAATTAGGTAATGATTATACAAATTAAGCACCAAACATCATGTTATACAACAAATTGGACATAAAAAGTAGTTCCATGTGCAGTAATGCTATGTAGTAATTACTGTATTTACAAGTTTAGCATCAAAATATCCCAATGACTTTAAAACATTGACTACAAAAACATTGACCACTAAAAGGCAGACTGCATTGGATAATCCAGAACACTGGATAAGCGAATGTTGGATAAGTGAGATTCTACTGTAATATGAAATAATTACTGTGGTAATCCAGTCCAACCCAATTCTGCCATGGAGGACACAATCCAAGCATGCCCAACAGATGGCCACCCAGCCTCTCAATAATAATAATAATAATAATAATAATAATAATAATAATAATAAGAAGAAGAAGAAGAAGAAGAAGAAGAAGATCACACAATCATAAGGTTAGGAGATACCCCTAAGGATCATCCCGTTCAACTTCCTTCTACCATGCAGGACGACACAAACCAAGCACTCCTGACAGATGGCCAGCCAGCCTCTGAAGAAGAAGAAGAAGAAGAAGAAGAAGAAGAAGAAGAAGAAGAAGAAGAAGAAGAAGAAGAAGAAGATCATACAATCCTAAGGTTAGCAGATACCCCTAAGGATCATCCAGTGAAACTTCCTTATATCATGCAGGAGGACACAATTCAATCACTCCTGACAGATGGCCATCCAATATCTGCACAATAATAATACACATCGAATCATAGCATCAGACAGTTAGGAAACACCCCTAAAAGCCATCCAGCCCAACCTAATTCTGCCATGCAGGACACAATCCAAGCACTCTTGACAGATGGCCACCCAGCCTCTCAATACTAATACTATTTATAATAATAATAATAATAATAATAATAATAATAATAATAATAATAATAATAATAATAACAACATCATCATACAATCCTAAGGTTTGGAGTGACCCCTAAGGATCATCCAGATCAACTTCCTTCTACCATGCAGGAGGACACAATCCAAGCACTCCTGACAGATGGCCATCCAGCCTCTACATAATAATGATGAAGATGAAGATGATGATGATGATAATAATAAAAGAAGCATAGAATCCAAGAATTTGGAGAGATCCCTAAGGGCCATCCAGCCCAACCCTTTCTACTATGCAGCAGGACACAATCCAAGCATTCACAACACATGGACAACGTATAAATACTATACAATACTACACAGGGACATAGACCCCCCTCTACCCTCACCACTTTCACAGTACACAAACAACCAAATGCATACTAAACATAAAGACAACCATACAACAGACATTCAATACCACCACTACCTTAACAATTTCTCACCAACACCACCAGGCAACGCCACAGCAACGCGTGGCCGTGCACAGCTTATATATATATATATATATATATATATATATATATATATATATAATTAAAAAGTGAAATATTAGTGAAATACAAAATTATGTACAAAGCCCTACTCCTCCCAGTGAAAACAAAGAGCTATGTTTTTGCTAGGGCTTTTGGTTTATCAGTGTTTACCAGGAGCAAGTGCAATAAATCCAAATTGAAAACAACCCCATTCTTATTTTGCAATACAGTTGCTTGACACTTTATAATGGATGCTATGCAGTGGCAACACATGTTCAGAGATGGCTTCTTATGAGCTATTGGACAATTTTGCACAGTTGGTTGTCCTCAAATTATCTATCATAGAGATATATAACCATCTCCTAATGATGTCATTTTATTTGTTAAATATGTCATCTCAAATAGTGCTAGAAAAAATAAATGAGTATTCAGTTTTCCAAAATATTAGGTGTAAAATGTACAATCATTTTCTTCAAATAAAACTTTAAACATGTTTCCCAATCCCAGCAAAACTTCACAAGTACACTGTTTAGGCTGTGTATGCAGTTTGACTATTTGAAAATAACTTTTCACTTACACATTGATCTCAGAATTAAGTTCTCTAGAAATCCTCAAACCTGATCTCCTGCGAAAGTTAAAATGTGCACCAACACTTGTATAGCTTAATGAAAAAAATGTGAAATATAAACAAACCATTGTTTCCTGTCTTTGTAGTTCTCATGGTAAAAAGACAAATAGCTTTTAGATTTTTAAAATAAGAAAATGGTTTGCATCTTCAAACACATACATGAATGCAAGGAGATATATCCAGCAAAGCTTTTGCTATAGGTACATTTCACTTTTGTTTCCTGAACAATATGAGAATTTGTGAGTGTTGAGGTCCATTCATACACTGATGCTGTCAATTTTTCTTCTCTGTGGGTCCCTCCAGACTATAATCAAGTTGCACGGAGTAGTCATATGAAAAATAATCAATGTTAACTGCAAGGATAAAGCCACCAGCAGTGCCTATCAGTGATGGTGTGTTTTCTGCACATAGAGATACAAGGTAAAAAAAAGAAAACACATACTATGGGAGGAGAATCACAGCCATATTAAATAAACTTTGCCCATAAATTTCTGAATGATTTGGTTACCTATCAGAAAAAAATTAGTATAGAATTCAGTAGTATTAAATGGGGAGATGAAGGGGAGAAAAAATGACAAGCAAAATGTCACTTTATAATTGGATCCAGCAACTAAAAGGTTGCCCCTCGATGGATTGTCACCTTGGCGTGGTGAGGGGGCTTGCGTGTTCTAATGAACCTGCGGGCACAACCACGGGAGCCACACACTCCCAGGAGTGGCCACAGGGGAAGATCCAGACCAAGAACAATCCAAAGACAAAAAGACCTCAACGGCGGAGCAGGCGGAGGATAACATGGTACAGCTGGCGCAGCTGGCTAGTAACCAGCTGCTATAAATCACTACTGACCGAGAGGTCATGAGTTCGAAGCCCGGGTCGGGTTAAGCCTCCGACCATTTAAAAAAATAGCCTCCGACCATTTAAAAAAAAATTGCTGTTGACCTAGCAGCCCCGAAAGACAGTTGCATCTGTCAAGTAGGGAAAATTTAGGTACACTTTATGCGGGAGGCTAATTTAACTAATCTACAACACCATAAAACTGCTCACGAGGAAAAGAATGAGGAAGAACAGCCACCAATGGACGGTGAAGCAACAGCTCCCCTGTGGCCGGAATCGTGAAGCTGGAAAGATGTTAAAATGCCTCTGTGTCTGTCTAAAACTGAATGTTGTTTGTCTGTTGGCATTGAATGTTTGCCATATATGTGTTCATTGTAATCCGCCCTGAGTCCCCTTCGGGGTAGGAAGGGCGGAATATAAATACTGTAAATAAATAAATGTTACAATGGCTGTGAAGGTGGAAGAAGGCTGCAACAGACTGAGAAGCCACTCTCGTTGTGTTAATCACACCACTGCTGGGACCTCACTCTGTGAAGACTGTGTGTTGACCGGCCGTGCACCGACCTCCACACATTAAAAAAAATCACACACAGGCATCTTCCAAGAAATGGAGGACCATCATCCTCTAACTACGAGGGATCGCCTAAGTAAGAAAGTAAAAGGTTTATATTGATTGTACAGTATATTTTCTTTTTAATTGATAATTTAATTGGTCTATATGTTATGCATTTTAAATTATGGTATCTGTTGTATTTTAAATTATTTTATATTTATTTCATTTGCATACTATCTTTATCTCAGAGTGGGACCAAAATATGTTGCTGTTCCTATCATTCCAGAGACTTTGAGGGAAACAGGATGCCTGCCATAGATGTGGGTGAAATGTTAGGAGAGAATGCTTCTGGAACATGGCCATACAGCCCGGAAGACTGACAGTAACCCAATAATAAAATTAGTGCAAAGCTGTTGTTTCTTCCTCAATATCTTGTAATGAATGATAGAAAAGGTGATGGCAGAAAATATGTATTTAAAAATGAGAATAAAAGAAACACTATGACAGAATAAACCATTCCCTCCAAACAATAGGTCAACAATAAACTTTCCCAAGCCTAATATACTGGATGACAACTATGGAGAGACAAGTAGAATTAAAGGATGACATCCAGATTGAGATAAAGATATATTTATCTGGGGAACTAAATGCAAGGAATGATTTCTTCATTTTTTAAATTTAAGTTGGATTATGTTTAATGAATTACATTAAATGGACGAATGGTTACTTCATTGTTACTGTATACTGTTTGTGAAAGATGAGTGTTGCATGAATATCCTCATAAGTCCTCACAAACTGTGAATTTAAAACCAAAACAGCATATAATAGATCAGTCCTCTAGAAGCTCCAGCCAGTTTAGTGAACTGTGAAGAATTCTGGGAGATGAAATCCCAAATGTCAAGACTAAAGACTGGGAACCAAGGTACTAGAGCTCTGTTTGGAGCCTGATGTGGTTTAGATTATGACCCAAATTCAACTCGTACCTAAGCCAACCTCGTACATTATTTTTTTTCCAGGGAGGCACCTAACTCTCATATAGTTCTGTGTTCTCACACTATCCCTTTGAACTGTGCTAAAGCTCTTAAGAGCCACCCCAAGGTTCAGGGTACAGTTGCACTGAAAAGCTCAGCTGAAATCCAGAAGTAATAACCAGAAGCGCTACACTAAGAGGCTGTATTGTGGCCACTGGATGGAAAGCAACAGATGCTAGTGACGGGAAGACATCTGTCACTATTTGCTCTGACAAAACATTATAGCATTGAAGTGGGAGAACCCCTAGATATACACAGTTCAGTGGTCTCATACTATGCCTTGCTGCACTTTGATTGGATAATCTTAGTATGAATCTTGCCCTGGAGAAATAATGACACTTAACAAATCCAGTTCTCCTCTTACTTGCTGTCACCTCACCACAGCATTTTCCTTGTATGGTTATGTTACAGATAATACCAATATACTGTATCTCCCACCACCAATCAATCTGAATGGATGTGAATTGCTTTGTCCCAGGATTATCTGACATGGATCTCTATCAGGCTTTCATGATCAGATTTGGACCTCATTCTTATCATTCTTAATCAATCAGATTTCTTTTAGGATTGGTTTAAAGTATAGCCCTAAATAATGCAATGTATTTTAAAACAGCAATAAAACAACAGAAGCTGTTCAAACCAGTTTGACATTCTAAAATAGGACAAGGATTTGATTTTTTTTAAAGTAAAGATAAGGCTGCTCAATTTACATTTCAACAAGATACTACACATAAGATGCTTTGGATGTAAATACTGAATCTAATTCTGGTTTCATACAAATACCTATTATATCACATTAGAGTTTAAAAAATTGACTAGACCAGGGGTACTCAAATTTTGATCCCCCAAATGTTTAGGATTTTACCTCCCAGAATTCCTGAGTATAGCCATGCTGCAGGGACTTCTGAGATGTATCATCTAAAACATCTGGAAGACAAAAGATTTGGAAGCATATGCATTAGACAATTGCAGATTTCACAAAGACATGTTTCAGGGCTTTCCGAGTTAATGGTGAATGGGAAAATGCATACACTTCCATCATTGATTCTGGCACCATGAGTGTCCCTAATGCAGGACAGGAAACTACAAGTCCTGCTATAAGCCACAATTGACACAGGAAACACAGCCAATGTTGGGAACTGTTGAGAATTGTGGGTTCAACAATGCCTGGAAATCTATATGATTAGAGATGACAATAAAATCTGGCACACAATTTTCTGATACTGGATTATTTCCTGTTATGAAGGAGTGACATTTTCAGGTCATAATTCCTTTTCTCAGACAGAGGTGGTCCTCTTGAAATTTACAGAGATATTTTACATGTGTGTTTTTCGATAACAGTGTGCTCCTTTTGAAAAATGATGAAAAAGAGAAATAAAAAATAGAGGAGAAAAATGCACATTTTGCATATTAAAATACACATATTTTTGTATTAGAGTGTGTTATAGAAAATGTGTATTATTTTTCTGTTATTTCTCCCACAAAATCTACTATTATAAAAAAAATCTGTTATGTGCACTGATCAAGTAAAATATATGTGGGTTTGATTATATTTGTTTCATGTAATACTACATAATACTCCCTCCTCTGCTATAGAGGTTTGGAAGGTGAGATAGAAATATTTACATAGATACATAACACATGTATATATTAGAGAATAATACTGTTTAAAGAAAAATATGTAATGACAGAACAAGGGAAAATGAAACTTTGGGCAACAGCTATTTTTATAACAATTGCAATAGGAGTTGCAGTGGGAAGTAAAATGACTTGTTCTAGTTTCATGCATCATTTCCCTATGCACAAGGAATATTAAATAAACAGTGCCTTGTACTTGCTATTGAGAGTAAGTGTTTCAGCATGCTACATCAAGCCTAATCTTAATCAGAATATATATTCATGATTCATGGTTTTCTTCACTGGTGAAACAAGGACTTCTGAGGACATCAACGTTTATTCAATATTCAAACAAACTAATATTACTAATAGGTAAACAGTAATGACTATATGAAAGCTGGACCAGCTTTGAAAGACTTACTCTATTTTTATTCTCCAGTCCCTAAAGTGAAATTTGAGGAAGTTGCACCACACTATTACTACTATAAGATGAAAATACATGTTAGAGTTCAGCAGTTCAAAAATAGGAGTCCCAAGACTGGGCTGTGATAGGCATTTTCTCACATGCTATTTCTTAAGCAGCCTTTGAAAATACTGGAAACAATGGATATTTGGTCTGTTTCAGAATTCATTCTGTCCAACTTCTTTCTAGTCTATTTTCTGAGCAGTAAAGAATGATGAGATCTTAGAAACAGACATCATTGTCATGATACATACATGGTTAATTATTCAGTTAAAACATCTAGGGTTTATCTACATTAATGATGATGATGATGATGTGCTTATCTCAGATTCTGCACGTGGGGACTTTCTGGCAAATATCCTAGTTTTTATTTGGTCTTAACTCATATTTGCTCAACTTCAAGCAGAGTTGAGAGATCTTCCAAGGATTGTAAAAAAACCTCTGAGGTATCCTATGGCTTCACAGCTGTCTGAGTAGCTAGACTGGGTACGTTTTATCCTGATCCAATATCCATATAAACACCACTTACACCAGCACCCTTTCCCTGTCCTAATCAGTATGGGGGCAGGATATGCATCATCTGTATTACTACCACTTATCACTGGTCATGGAGCTCCCTGAAAGTGCCTGCTGATCACAGTTGTATCTGCTGAGGTCAGAATGTAGTGCCTGTGTGATCTCCAAGGAAGAGGGATTCACTCTACCACCTCCTTAAGATCATACAAGAATCCCATTGCTTTCATTACCAGTCAGGAAGAAACCAGCCTACTTTTATCAAGACTAAGGTTAGCAAACATGCCTATGTGACCAACAGTATTCAGATAGTGCATTTCAAAGCTTTGGACCTTTAGTCTTTCACCGCATCTGAGAGTCTGTGCCAAATACTTAATTTTCCTTGATTCACATGGATTTGAAGGTTTCCTATCCAACTCTTTTCTTGTTGAATAGAAGGAAAACTAGTAAGTTCATTATGCTGAATTGCAGAAGGAGGTCTCAGGAGATCTCTCCTGGAAATCTTCTTTGTATAAAATGGAAGATGAACTCTTAGGAGGAGAACATGACATTCCACCCTCCTCCCCAAATGAGTGAGTATGGGAACTTTAAATATCATAGCTTTCAACTGAATAAGATGTGCCAGACACATACACACACGGAAATACACACACACACATACGGGATAGTGGGCAAGTAGTGTAGGTAACACATCCACTCCAGCAAGCAGAACATCTCAGATCATTGGAAATGGGAGGTGGGCAAAGTTTACAGTGTGAAGGGTTCCAAAGGGTTTCAAAAATGTGGATGCCAAGGTAACTTTGGGAACCATTCTTACCAAGATTTTTGCCCATCTTCCACCCATACATACATGAATGAATGTACACACCGAAAGTGACCATCCACCAATCTTTCCTCCCCTTCAACCACCCCTCCCTCTAGTCCCACCTCAAACCCATTTTGGGGCATAGAATACATGCAGCAAGAAGAACTCATGCAGTAAAAATCATTAGCTCATGCAGTAAAAATCAGTGTGCTTTCTGAAGACTAGCTGAAAACATGAGCTTCAGCAAAGGAATAGTAGAGCTCCCATGCTGCAAAATTTGCAAAGTACAGGAGAGTAGTGTTCTATCTCTCTCTCTCTCTCTCTCTCTCTCTCAAAAAAAAGATACCTTTTTTCTTCTACTGGTCTCAACAACACATTTCAGTTTTCCAATTCATATTATAAAATCAAAATCGATTGCCACATGTCAAAAAGTGGTTGATGAAAACAGAAAAGAATCCCTTCATTTAACTTGACAACAGCAAGATCCACTAAAGCCACTGAAGTGGTTTATAATCCATAAGCAGAAAAAAACTGGCATGGTTCAATGCAGAATCTCAAGTCTTAATAGAAGAAAACATGCCTGCTGGGAAAGACTGGGATACTATTTTTTTTTTCAACCACAATTGACAGGTCGATTCTACTTTTCTAGGTTTCATCTTCTCACCACAGTAATAAAAATTGGCTAGAATAATCTATCATGGTGTACATTGTGTACATTTACATATATTTACCTGCATAGCAGAGGAGCTAAGAAACTGTTAATGAATTGCAAAGATGTGTCATGGGACAACGGGAAGAATGCCCAATGTATATTAGTACACCTTAGTCAATGTTCTGTTGTACAGCAATCACTTTGCTGGCTCTCCTACATAGTAATGTCAATAGTGGTCCTTTACTGGATATGGGCATTATGGAACTACCCAATTCTAATTCCTGCAAACATAAATCCATTTTCAAAGATATACATCTCTGAAACAATTTTGGCTGTTCATTTTTGTTTCATAAAATTATTATATCAACCTGTATATCACAAGATCTCGAGACAATGAAAAATAAATAGAATTAGAATGGTGTAGAGTAACTGCAAACAATTTTAAACAATAAAAAGAGTCTAAAACTGTATTAAGATGAGGTCTGAAACTGCCCCCAAATAGAATCTACTTGACAAATGTGGATGCAAAAAACCTTGGGAAGTCTGACTTGGCCACGGTAGTCCATGCTCTTGCTACATTCCGAATGGATTACTGCAAAACGTTGTATGTGGGGTTGCCTTTGAAGACTGTTCAGAAGCTTCAAATAGTCCAATGGGTGGCAGCCAGATTGCTCACTGACGTACAGGGAGCATACCACCTCCACTGTTACTTTAGCTCCACTGGCTGGCAATCTGCTAATGAGCACAATTCAAAGTGCTGGCTTTAGCCTATAAAGCCCTAAATGGTTCCGGCCCAGCTTACCTATCCGAACGTATCTCCCTTTATGATCAACCTCGGAGGTTAAGATCATCAGGGGTGGCCCTGCTCTCGGTCCCACCACTCTCACAAGCACGATTAATGGGGATGAGAGACAGGGCCTTCTCAGTGGTGGCCCCTCATCTGTGAAATCCTCCAATGAATTCAGAATGGCACCCTCCATCCTGTCTTTCAGGAAAAAAACTTAAGACATGGCTATGGAACCAAGCATTCAAGCAGTAATTATAACAGTGCAATAATGAGAATAATTTAAAATGACTGACTAATAGACTGACTCCGGACTATGATTCTGAACTTGCATGATTTTAATTTCTGTTTTAATAATTTAAGTTTTAAATTGAAATTGTTATTTTGAATTGTATGTTGGCACTAAATTACTGCCTGTTGTGAGACCACTCTCAGTCCCCTTCAGGGTGAGAAGGGCAAGATATAAGTATGGAAAATAAATAAATAAATTGGCAGGCATAATAGGCTTAAATTTACTTTTGTCTCTTCATCTTTGATGGCCCAACATATATCAACATGATGATGTGGATATGCCCACTTGGCTATTGATTCAGACAGAAATGTAGATAACATTTTTATAATGTAATTTCCATAAATCAGCTTCTAAAATGCAAAGAATTCAGTTCATCTTAGAGGAAGACGATATGATTTAATGGAATGGCTTGTTTTGATGATGCCCATAAAGGCTCTTTCTGTTGAATGTGGGGTTTTTTTATAACCATTAAATCAGTGGTTCCCAAACTTATTTGGCTTACCGCCCCCTTTCCAGAAAAAAAAATTTACTCAGCGCCCCCTGGAAATTATTTTTTAAAATTTTAATAGCAATTAAACAGAAAGATATATGTATTAATGCATATGGCAAATGCACCTGTGGCCATCACCGCCCCCCTGGATCTCTGCAGCACCCACCAGGGGGTGTTAGCGTCCACTTTGGGAATCACTGTATTAAATCCTTCACATTGGCTTTTCTAATCTGATCAAGAGACTTCGATTTATATCAGTATGCTCTTGGATTGCTTTTACATGTCTAAGAAGTTTAACTTGGCAGATGAAATGAATTACTGAGTTCCCATGATGATGATGATTGGAATGCAGTAAGTTCCATTCCCAGTTAAGCACAAAACATCTTCATTTGACTGCAGTATCAGGCTGCCAGAACTGACTTTAAGGCACATGGTGGAGAGAAATAAAGCAATTTCCCCAAACACTATGTTATATGATAATGTCAGAATTGACACTCACCATCAGAACATGGAAAGCTGTCAACAGACTCAAACACTTCTATAAGACTCATGCAGATAAGTCTAGCCTCCCGCTATTTCTACTTCAGTGAAATGTCCAGAATCATCAATTTGAAAGTCAGTTTAATATCAATTCCCCAGAAATAAATCATCATCAGCAGTAATATTTCTCAGGGTTGTTTTTCCTTCTCTTTCTAACAGTCTGCTAAGAACAAATGACATAGATGAAATAGAAATTGCACTCACGCTGCAGCACTGTTCATGTTATTGGAACAGAAAATGTCAGGGACTGGAAATGAAAACAGCAGCTGGTTACCTGTGTAGGATTTGTTTTTTCATTGGACAACTCCCCAAATTTCCAAGATTGAGTCTATTTGTTGTTTTCTTTTCTTTTGCCTTCTTTACTGTGCAATACTTTCCACATCAGATTATATAAGGCAATTGCTTACTCTTTTCCCAACTTTTTCCCACTTGGACCTGATTGGAGGAAAAAGAGGGGGGGAAAAAGGGGGGGAGGCTACAATTATTAATCTTTTCAGTTTAAATAATCTTCCTCTAATAAATTTAATAATGAACTTGACATAGATTTTATACACAAAATTGAGTTCAACATAAAAACCTTTTGGAAAACAAAAGTAGAATGACCTTATTGAAAAAAGGGTTCTTATGGTGAAAATTACAAATTCAAATTACAAGATCAGGAAATCTTCCTAAACTTTGGAAGAACACCTTTATTGCAAGAAACATTTAACATGTACTGCCTTGAAGGATAATGGACTTTGTTGCAGTTTATGCAGAATATAGTCAATCAAAGACACAGTAGCTTCACACAGATGAAAGAGGAAACATAAATTTATTCTTATTTAGCAGAGTCTAAAGAATAAACTTGTGGCGTTACATCGAAAATAAATCCTACAGAGTAACAAAATTTACATAGTCCTTGTATGTATCACATAAACACAGAGAGCATGGCTTCTCTAACTCCCAAGGGAGAGAACCCCATGTATCCCAAAACACTTGCAGTTATATTCCACTGGATATGTCCCAAACTTAGTGGCCTTAATGGGCATTTGCATATAATGGCCACCAGAATGAGTTTTTTTCCTTAACACATATAGCTATATCATGGTGTTGGTGATTGCAAAACGCACTCCATTTTCAGTATACCTTAACAGATTTTCCTTCTTTGGAGTCCTTTAAACAGAAGTTAGATGGGCATCTGATGTTTTAAAAGGTGCTTTTAGGATGTTTTTAAGATGTTTTTAAATTGTTGATTTTAGCCTGTTCTTGTAAGCCTCCCCGAGCCCTAGGGAGTGGTGGCATATAAGTTTGAATAATAAATAAATAAATAAATAAATAAAAATCTCTCATAAGTTGTGTATTCCTGCATTGCAGGTTGTTGGACTAGATGGCCTTTATAGTGCTTTCCAACTTGAAGATGATTTTATGAAAACTATGGTTAGATTTTAACGGGGCAGAAATGATGATGCTGGTCCAGAATAAACTACTCTGGATCATCATCACTGGCTGCACAGTCAAATGATCTTACTTTACCATATCTTACCCCCTAACACCCCCCCCCCCCCCGCCCCTGTCATTTGCAGTGCCCATAAGACACAAAAATGACACTGGACTCTGTTCAGTACCTGAAATGAAGATGTCCAGAGCACAGAGGTGGCAAAGAAGGGGGAGATAGAAAGGAGGAATTGTCTCCCCCTTTTCTCCATCCCTTTTCTGATCGCCTTGTTGGGAGATTGAGGAGGCACTGTAGGTGTCTTGAGTGGATTTCTGATGTTCTGAAAACAACATAATTCCTCCATGACAGCTCAAGACAAGAGGGGGGCATTGAGGGGGAGATAGAGATTGCACCTGGATATCTGGAAATACTTCTCATGGGACTAGACTGATACAAACTTTTAGAAAGAGGTTTGGGAAGAATGTCTTGAACTGAGTTGCCATGGATGAGAGGAAGGGGTGTTGAGGATAGGAGGTAGAAAATTAGAACTTTCTTGTGTAAACTTCATTAGCAACTTTTTGATGGTTATAGTAGCATAGGTAAATAAAAGCTATTTTATTTATCTATGCTACTTTCACCAAAGAGTTTCTGCAGTTGCTCATGGTAGGTGCTATCTGATCATAGTAGGCTGCCTGAGCCTGGGGAAAGTGGGACAGTGCTGTAACTAACTGTGGCCACTTCCAGAATAGAAAGTGACATAGTTGATTACACACATGCAAAGTTGTGGGTTACTCTAGAGTTTGGGGAAAGCTCCAGAGTATTCAGCAACTTCAGTCAATGCAGTTCAAGGCCACTTTTGAAGCCTTGGTCCACATTATGCTAAACTACCTCTTGTGCATCATGTATGTCTTGGCCAGCAACCTGTCTGACCTAGCTCTGCTACTTCTGGGGGCAGCTTTCCAGCAGAAGATGACTTTTCCCACTGTTTCCAGCATGCTTGGAATGGTCAATCAGTCTTTGGAACAAGGAAAGAGTCACAGGCTCCAGCAATTAGAGGTTGAGGCTGGATGAGATGAGCTTCAGCAGAGATTCCAAAATAAAGAAGATTCTGAGGAGCGGACAGCTTGGTACCCTTGTCCTGGACCTTGGCTCTGCTGCCCATTAGTTGGATTTCTGGATTTTGACCTTAGTTTCCTGTACTCTTGCTACAGGCACTGTTTGCATTCTTGAATTCCTGTCTTTGACTTTTGGACCGTGACAACTGAATTCCTGGATTTTGATTTTTGGACTCCGGTTTATATTCCTGATTATTTATTTATTTATTTATTTACAGTATTTATATTCCGCCCTTCTCACCCCGAAGGGGACTCAGGGCGGATCACATTGCACACGTATAAGGCAAACATTCAATGCCATAACACAGAACAGAGACAGAGACAGACGCAGGCACGGGCTGGCCTCAAACTCATGACCTCTTGGTCAGAGTGATTTGTTGTGGCTGGCTGCTAACCAGCCTGCGCCACAGCCCGGCTTGACATTTGAACTCTGACTTTGGTTTGTATTCCTGGATTCTTGATCTGATTTACAAACCCTGACAACTGAACTCCTGCATTTGAATAATGGACTGTGACCTTGACTATTGTTTGTTGTTGTTCCTGACCTGACTTGGTATTCTGCATCATCTCATCATTATCAGTTTGTGTTTTTGCAATTCTGTTATCTTGGCTGGACCTTGAAAGACTTAAGACTTTAGTTTTCTTTATAAATGAAATATGGTATTTGGCTTTTCTTGCTTGTGGTTATGTAAACCTCAGCCCTGATACCTGGACCACAGCACACAACAATGTAGCTACCACAGATCTGATGTGGCCCTCCTTCAGCATAAAGTACCAGTAAATAGGCATCCTTGGTTCAGTATATCCACTGCTGAGGTAGCTTACTCATTGTAATTCTTGACAGCTCCCATAAAAGGCAATTACTGTTTATGCTCATGTATAAATACATACATTTTAATCAAAAATTGATCATAAAATCCTGGATTGACCTATTCACAAGTCAATGTAAGTATTGTACCCTAACTCTTATCACGAATGGGAACTACCTCCTCTCTGAGTAGAGTGGAAAATGATGAGAGCCCAGTCTATCCTGGGAGAATGTAAGAGAAACACCAACACTCTCTATTTATTATTCCTAAGTGCTGCTTACAGCCTTTTATGAATGCTTGGGCAGAAAAATGGCTGCAACAGTATCCTGGGGCAACAGGCCCCCCGAGGCAGGGCTAATGCTTTTCCCTCTCCCTGGAATGACCCTCATCCATGAGTCAAATCCATATCTAAAACTTTGGCTCCCAAACCACCTTTTGATTTATATCTGACATTGATTTATGCATGAGTATATGCAGTAAGTGTAAGTCGGAATCCTCATTCTAGACTTTAGGTTCTAAATGGTAGCTATGAAATACTAGGAGATTAAGAACATGATGACCATCAGAGGTGGTCCAACCATAAGGCGAAATAGGCATTTGCCTGTGGCGCCATCGTCCCGGGGGCACCATCGTCCTGGGAGGAGGGCACCACTCTCCACCTCCTTCTCTTTCGGGCCTTCCAGCGGCCGCGCTGGGCCTTCCGGCCAGCGCAGACCCACCTTCGCACCACGCAAGCCCACCTTTGGGACCTTCAGAGATTGTGAGGTCTGTAGGAACTTGGAAGCTAGGTATGTGGGGTTTATATATCTGTAGAAGGTCCAGGGTGGGAGAAAGAACTTTTCTTTGAAGCAGGTGTGAATGTTGTAATTAATCACCTTGATTAGCATTTAATGGCCCTGTGGCTTCAAGGCCTGGCTTCTTCTTGCCTGGGAGAATCTTTTTTTGGGAGGAGTTAGCTGTCCCTGATTGTTTACTGTCTGGATTTCTTCTGTTTTCAGAGTGTTGTTCTTTATTTATTGTCCTGATTTTAGAGGTTTTTTTTTAATACTGAGGGCTATCTGGGTTATCTAAGTCCACACTGCCCTATATCCCTGTTCAATGTTTAGTGCTAAATTTGCAAATATAGTAATCCCTACATAACATTACCATGTATTGAACTGCTTTTTCTATTGATTTGTTGTAAAACATGATGTTTTGGTGCTTAATTTTTAAAATCATAATGTAATTTGATGTTTTATAGGCTTTTCCTTTATACTTCCTTATTATCCAACATTTTCGCTTATCCAACGCTTTTATTTTTCAGTGATTGGTTTGGGGGGGGCGCCAAAATTCTGTTCGCCTACACTTGAAAAATACCTAGGGCCGGCTCTGATGACCATTTTAAGTATTTGAAAGGATATCATATTGAGGACGAAGCAAGATTATTTTCTGCTATTCCAGAGACTAGGAGCAGCAGAAAATAAATTGTTCCCACAGATTTTAGAAGAATTAAAATATCTGATAATCTAGCAACCTGTTGCAGGTCAGTTTAAAACAATATGGACTTTTATGTTTGCAATGATATATTGTGTTTTTTAAAAAGTATTTGTTAATACCACTCAACCTGCCAGAGACCCTTAGGCAATGAACAGCAGATTAAAAACATTATTTTAAAAAGATCATCTCAGATTTGTTCCTACACAAGTCTACTCAGAGATAAGCATCATTGAGTTCAAAGAAGCTTATTTTCATGTAAGTGTTGATTTCACTGAAGACTTAAAGGGCCAATCAGTTATATTCATTGATTTCTTTAAAAAGTATGTCAGATAAAGGTAGCACTTCTGCATGTGGTAATAAGAACAGAATTTTGATTATAATGCAAGCCTTGTAGAAATGGTAGATAGCATAAAATAAGCATTCTCTCTTTTCTCAAACATCTCTCTTAGATTATGTTTACTGCTACTTGGGTGCATCATCTAAAATGCAAAGAGCACTTCTTTAATCAGAAATATTATTTAACCATAAGTGAATGTCATTGATTGATTTCTTCAATAAAGATATGATTAATCACTTAAAAGGCCCTTAAGGCAATTGAAATCCCCCAAATTACCAATTTTACCCATGACAACTAGAGTTGTATCAGCACTACACAGTTATATCAATTTCAAACATCTTTAGTTGTTACAGCTCCATCTTAAGAAATCTCTCTCTGAAAACTACAAGATACCTGAGTTTCTGCCTACACTATAGAAGATTTAATCCACAATTACCTTTTTTCTTCAGGTATCTTTGTCAGGTACCTTAGGTAAAAGGTAAAGGTTTCCCCTGATGTTAAGTCCAGTTGTGACTGACTCTGGGGGTTGGTGCTCATCTCCATTTCTAAGCCGAAGAGCTGGCATTGTCCATAGACATCTCCAGGTCATGTGGCCAGCATGACTGCACGGAGAGCCGCTACCTTCCTGCTGGAGCGGTACCTATTGATCTACTCACATTTGCATGTTTTCGAACTGCTAGGTTGGGAGGAGCTGGGGCTAACAGTGGGCACTCATTCCGCTCCCGGGATTTGAACCTGGGACCTTTTGGTCCGCAAGTTCAGCAGCTCAGTGCTTTAACACACTGTGCCACCAGGGGCCCCTTGTCAGGTACCTTGGCACACTACAAACCCTAAGATTTCTTAGGATGAAACCATGGCATGTGATAATTTTGGAATGCAGATTTACACTTAGATTATGGGATTGTTCCCTCACCTCCTCCAGTTTTGCAGCCAGTTTTATAGGCAGTGTCGGGGGAGGAAGGGGGTCACAGATTTCTTTCATGGGAATTTATATCAAAAGAGGTCAGAAAGGGGATCCTAGTTGGTGCTCCCATTGCTTTCCTGTGCTACCTTTTAAAAAAAATATTTTCATTTATAGTGTATATAAAAATAAAACAGACAATAAAAAAGAAAGAATAGGAAAAAAAAGAAAAAAGAAGAAAAAAGAAAAAGTACAACAGAATAAGCAAGTTCACAAAATGGTATACAGTCAGCACTTGTTAAACATGTGAAAAATCAAATTATACCTGAACGTTCCTTATCCCTCTAGCCTCACACATATGAACCCAACCCCCCCCCCCGATCTCCTGCACCCCTCAATATGGTTCACATAAATAACTAGCACCCATGTATCTTCTTTCACTAAATCCCCTTTATGGCAATATTCAACTCTACTTTTGTCTTCTTTTCCAGATACCCAAATGCCAGCCTCCATTTGTTTACAAATTCTTAATTATTTCTTCTTCTGCTACTATTTGTCAGCTTGGCAGAAACAATGCAATATTGACAAATTTCTTCATCACCTGAACTAATATATCTAATTAGTTCTAATATATCTAGTTCTAATAGGCACATTTCTGGGTTTTTTGTGACTTTTTTGTTGATCATATCGTTTGTTTCTTTCGCCACTTTTTTTTTCCAGAATTCTTGAACTATATTACAGGTTCACCATAAATGGGGGGGAAAATCCCTTCACCTTACATCAACAGCAAGTCCATTGTCCTTTTTTTCTATTTTGTCCAGTAGCTCTGGAGTTATGTAAGTTCTATAAAACATTTTAAACATATTTTCTCTAATTGAACTAGGCACTGAAAATTTAAACCCCTTTTTCCAAAGATGTTCCCAATCTTCCAAATCAACATTTCTACCTAAATCTTTGGCCCACATAATCATAAAGGTTTTTATATGGTTGTCTACTAAACTTTCCTGTCGTTCCTGTTAGCATATTGAAATCTTCACTATGTACCAGAAGGAGAAGGAGAGGAGGAAAATTGTTCCTGTCCCTTTCTCCTGGCACACCATTTCTACATGCCAGGAGACCTCCTGCAGCACAGTAATGCTGGCTAGTAGTTATTTTCTTTTTAAAGGCCTTTCTGGGGGGGTTTGTTTTGTGTCCAGGTGCCCTGCCAGAAGGTCCGGCACAGCATCTGGACAACTTCCCAGAAAAACACGGATGTTGGGAGGATGTGTGGACTTTAACCTGGGTGCAATCACGTTTAAGAAATCGGATTGTGCCCATGTTAAAGGCCTGTGTGGCCCTGGGTTTTCTAGCAGTGACTGGTGTCACCCAGTTCAGTAACCCATGATGTCACCTGCACAGATATTTTGTCATGTTGTTGTTATTACATTATTTGTACCTCATTTTCTTCTAGGACTGAGACCCAAAGTGACTCCTAACCTTAAAACTATACAATTTAAGAACCTACAAAATAGAAATATTAAGAATAGATTTTGATATTGCAAGTATTAAAACAAGAAAACTGTTAAAATAATTCCTAAAACCACAAAGTGCACTTTGGGACATTCTTTAAAACTTTCCTCTTTAAAAGCCTTCCTGAATAAAAAGGTTTTAGCCAGTTGCTGAAAAGACAAAATGAAGGGGGAGTTTCTGAACCACAGAGAAGGGCCATACAAGACCATATCACAGTATTGTAGTTAAAATATCAAAAAAATTGAGAAAACTACTGACTACAAAAACCTCAAAAAAACCAGCAGCAACTAAACCAGCAGTGTGTGCTTCTTTCGCATGCAAATGAAATTGCATGATTTGAAATATCATTGTAATTGGGTAATAATAACAGCACTGACTGGTGCACTTGTGCATTAAATAATTCAAAAAGTAATTCAGCATATAATTTTATACACATAGGTATTTCAATGCAGTACATGTAAGCTGGGTTTATGAAAAATATTTTAGGTTATCTCAAAAATACTTATGCAAAAAGTAGTACATTTCTGCCAAAAGCCCTACAAACACATTTTATAGATAGTCATTTTAGTTTCACCACCTCTGATGGTGTCACCCACTGTGGTTTGCAACCCCTCCCCCCCCCCCCCACACACACACTCTCACACATAAACACATCTTTAGAGATACCACTATTTTTACAATCTTTACAGTTATCACTCTCTTTCTTTGATGCATAAAATGAATTGTGAATACATTACTTATGTGTATTTTGTTCTCCCCACAGGAGGAATAAATTATCTTATCAAGATAATTTATTTCTGGTAATTAAAAATACCAACTGTCTCAGCCACTTGAAACACTTAAAAAAAACAACCAAGATTTTTTATGGTATTAGAAAATTCTTCTTAATGGAAAATAGAAAGCCACTATGTCAGAAGAGTCCAGTTAGATATTTTTCAATCTCTTCAGATTGTTTTATTAAATCTAAAATGAATTTCATATTTTTATTACTTGTACCAGCAATCACTATATTTCATTTTCAGGAAGAAGGTTACATATTGTCTCTGAAAAATGCATCCAAGGAAGGACAAGGAAGGATCCATTTCCAGGCAAGATCAAATATATCTATTCGGCAGTGAGCTATTAAAAACCAGTATTCAGATGATGTTTGTCCTTGTCTTTCATTTTCAAGAATGACAGGATGATAACAGAGGATGTTCCATCACTTGGATCAAAATGCAGTGCTCTCAAATATATTCTCAAGCAATAGCCACTATAATGAAAAATTGAAAACACCTATGATCACCCTTTTCACCAGCCTATAGGAAAAAGTAACCATTGTTACAATGACAAATATATTTTGCCATTGTCTCCCTTCACATAGTTTCCAACTTATGGAGATCATTGGCTTTCCTTGGCGAGTTTGTTCAGGGGTGGGTGGGTACCTTTGTCTTTTTTGAGGCTCAGAGGGTATGACCCAGTGGGTTTCCATGGGCAAGCAGGGTTTAAACCCCTCTCTCCAGAGTCCAACACTCTAACTACCATACCACACTTAAATAAATCAAAAGCATTTAAAATGTTTACTATACTTACTACTACTACTACGACTAAAATGCACTAGTTAAATGGTTACTAAAATAGTTATAAATAATTATACAGAATAAAATCTGTAAGTTGTCATCTACTGGATTGTGGTACAAAAAATGTCCTCTTCCTATCCATCTTCTACTTGCATCAATAACCAAAAAAGAACACAAGAAGCATAATCACATTTGGTCTATGTATTATTCCTCCTTCACCACCTAAAAGAGCCATATTCCTATAACTATGAAGGCATCTAAACAATTAGTTAACCTGCAAAAGCTATTTCTTGTTACTTTCCAATCACAATTAGTGAAATGATCATTATTAGAGAACAGGAGGCTAGAATTCTAGATAAGCTGTTTAGTTAGTTCTAAGGTCACATCAACACTGACACTTAGATTGGGGTCACCCTGGCATACTAGATGCTGGATTGTTCCTAAGAGGTGCTCCCACAGGGAATCCCCCAGCTGCTGCAGAGATGAAAGGAAGTCCCTGCCAATCTGCAGCACCATCTATGGTTTGGTGCCATGGGGGGGGGGAGCACTATAACTGCCACCGAATGTCATGGTGATCTCTGGCTGTGACATAGATCCTTCAACCTATATGTTTCCCATCACTTCCATTGACATCAGTCGGAGTGATGGGACACCAAGTAAGGGGAGAGGGGAATAGAAGGAAATCCCAGTCCTCTCTCCCTTCCTTCTAAACTGTTCCCGTCACTCCAGCTGAAATCAGGGTAAGCAACAGGACACAGAAGACTGCCACAACTTGGGGACAGGGAGGGAGAAATGGGGACTGCCATCCCATATCCCAGAGTAGAATGGCAGTGGGCAAGTTGTGGCCATTTCCAATTGGAAACCAGTCCAATTGTCCCCACTGACCCTACGTCATGGGAAAGCCCAAATTCTGAAGCAGAATTCACATTTTTCCCTAACATTTGTAAAGGCTACCTTAATGTGGGGAAGACCATATGGATGGATTGTCACCTTGCCGTGGTGAGGGGGCTTGTGTGTTCCAATGAACCTGAGGGCACAACCACCGGAGTCATGCACTCCCAGGAGTGGTCACAGGGGAGGATCCAGACCAAGAACAATCCGAAGACCCTAAGACCTCAACGGCGAAGCAGGCAGAGGATAACATGATACATGTGAAGGTGGAAGAAGGCTGCAACAGACTGAGAAGCCATTGTCATTGTGTTAACCACACCACTGCTGGAACCTCACTCTGTGAAGACTGTGTGTTGACCAGCCGTGCACCGACCTCCACACATTAAAAAAAATCACACACAGATGTCTTCCAAGAAAGGTGGAAAACAATCATCCTTGAACTACGAGGGATAGGACTAAGTTCAAAAAAGCTCTGCATTAGGGCTGATCCTAATCTACACTGACCTAAGCAATCAGCATAAATTTGTCCTAAGTAATATCTCCTGACCCATATGCCTCCAGCATACCTTAAGATTGGGTGAAGGAATCAATCACATGGTATTTTCACCCTTTCCTGCTAGTGACTGTAACAAGGGCCTGTGTCAGGGCTTTTATCTCTGTTTGTCACAGGCTCGGTCACTGGTGGGAGGAGATGAAAGAAGCCTGCAGCTGGCTTTTAAGGGGAACAGGGGTGATGTATGTTGGTTTCCTGTAAGGCTACATTGTTTTATTAAATTCAGAAGAGTTATAGATCTGTAACTGTAGGTAAAAAATCTGTAATTGCAATAGTAAATACTAGGCATGTCCGATCGATGAAAAAAATGTTTCAATTCTCGCTTCTAAAGTAGGGGGCGCTGGCGTTTGATATAGAAAGTATTTCTGATTTTTTCACCCAAAAGTTTTGGATATTTCCGAAAATTCATAATGGTTCTAATGTTTCTAAAATGGTGGATGCACATGCGCAATCGCAAAAAAAAAAAAAAGGAATTGGGGGGGGGGACTTTTACAGGGCTCTCCTGCCCTCATTTCTTGAGCTATCCTCATCAAATTTGCAATGCCCTTGCAAGTTGTGCAAAGATACTTTGAAAACTAGAAATTCCCTTGCTATATTTGTAAACAAGAAGGACACTGGAAATCAATGGTGTCTCAAGCCTCAACCCAATGCCTTCAATTAGAAATGGATCAGTGACCACCACGCCAAGCAATGCCCTGGCAAGGAGTGCAAAGATACTTTGAAAACTAGAAATTCCTTGCTAAGAAAAAGAACCAGCAACAAAACCCTAACCCTTTCTCCAAACCCCTCTGTGAGAACAGCCAGACTGGGCCCCTTCACCCTCTCTCTTCCTCAGGAGGCTTGCTTGCTCTCCGTTTGCAGACCACCACCTTCTCTGTGCAAAGCCCAGCCCAGAATGGCTCACCCAGGCTACACAACGGGCTTTTATGGCAATCTTCTACGTGGACGCAGAGGACCCTAGCCCCCACCTTTGCATCCATCGTGGAAGCTTCTGATTGGCCGGGGAGCGGCAGCCATGTTAGGCTGCGCTAAACTCCCATTCAAGGTAGGTTGCAGAAACAAAAAAAAAATAAAAATATTTTAAAAAATATATTTAAAAAAATTGGGGGAAAAATTAACGAAACATTAAGAGACAATTAGAGAATAGGCCAACGATGATTCGAATTACATTGCTGGTTGCGCTGTGAGACAATGTCTCGGAATGCGTATCAAAAGCGAGAACAATCCGAAATAATTCCGATATACTGTTCAAAATGATTTTTTGGACATGTCTAGTAAATACCAACCCAAATTATTTATTTACAAAAACAAATTGTTTGTAACTAGGCACTTTCAAGCACTAAATGATTCCAGAACTTCATTATACAGTACAGCTACTATCTGAGTCAACACAAAAGTCAGAAAATTGTATCAAGTACATTAGCTGAATACCTATAATAATGAAAATTTCCTGCCCTGATCTAATAAAGCTACTATGCAGCAATGGTTGGTTTTTCATGATTTGGACAATTACCACTCTTCTTCTTAAGTGTGTGAAATGAGTATTATGAATTATCCCTCAGTGGCCCAACATACACCAGATATCATCTTATCTTTCCCACATTAAGATTAATCACAAATGCTTGGTTGAGATGCTTTATATTCAAAACATTCAGGAAGAGGCCAAATATGAAGATTATTTTTCAAAAACAATGAATTGCCTACTAATTGATGCACTTTATTGTAGATAAAATGTAGTGGCTTCAATAAGGCCCATTAAGCAGCATGATTTAGAGGGCACAACGAACAAACAGGAACAAAAAGACCATATTAAGTGAATGAGGTAGCCTACATATATTTCTGTAGGGGTTGCTTTTCATTGTTTCCCTCATTTTGCATTCCATTTTTACTTCACCCTCAATTTCAAACAAGGTCTACAAGAAAAGCTGAGTGATTTTGTACATCTTTTCCCTAGAATGCATATTTTAATATATATTTTCCTAAGATGTTTTCATTGCAAATACTTCTCATTAATAAGTTTGAAGCAGTGCTGATTAAGTAGCTTATCTTTAAAATGAGATCTCTGTGATTGATTTTCCATGGGTATGACTGGGGAAGAAAAACCTGGTCCGTTGGATAATAAAAAAACTGATCTGTATATTTTTGTCTTGGGGCTCTTTGACACCAGGAAAAATAGCCCAGTATAAATCTGGTCCAGAGCACTCCTCTGTCCAGCATATACATACTGAATCTGGGGTCACTGTTCAGATGGGATGGGTCTGCATTGGGCTCATTGAGCTATCATGGAGTTATATCCAAGTGCCTGATCACTAAGGTCATGTCTGCTAATGTCAGAAAAGGGTATCCATACAATCAGCAAGAAAGATGGGTTGTATATCCCCTTCTTTTTGTTCATGTCAAAGGTGCCCTGTTTTGACATCACAGATGTCACACATGATGTCAGGCACTTGACAACAAGGAGCAGCAGCAACATGGGAATGAGCTTTCCCCTGCTGCTTACTGCAGGAAAAGGATGATGGTAGTAACATCCTTATGGATATATGAACAGGCTGAATAGGGCTACTGGCATACTCAAGCCCTAGAAAACTCCATCCTTTCAAGCAAAAGGGGGCAAAAACTGGCTAAATACAGATACTGCAAAAACAATTCAGTTTGATTTCCTGCAGACATAAGTCCACTGACAAATACATAACTCTGCAATTGAATTCTGGTCACAATTATTAAAATACAATTAAATTACCAATGTAAATAAAACCAATTAAAATGGATCCAATAAAAACTGTAGTGTGTGTGTGTATGGGGGGGGGGGTAGAAGCAGCACTCTAAGAAGGTTTTTCCCTGAAAATCTAAACATCAAGGATAGGCTACATTGGAATATAATTCCATACCCCAGATTCTCATCAACATCATCAACTGTTAAATGGCTAGCTATCTTTGTTTTGGAATGACAACAGAGATATATGCATGGAGAAGGATAGACATTTTCTTTAATTTATTATTCATACTTATTTTAAATGGCAGGCATGGCTATAAACTAAACTTCAGTTTGGCAACATCATTATTTGTGTCATTAACATAATTCTCTTCAAGCCTATAAATAGATCTTGTCAGTAAAAGTGTGTTAGATGAACTAAACTTAGCTGGTATATTTCTCTGAACATAAGGCAAGTGTCTATTGATGCTTCAACCAGATGTTGTTATGCTGCCTATATAACATTCGAACAAATTGCTACATAAGAGGTAGAAATTGATTTGGCCGCAACCCAGCGATCCTTGTTCCTGACTGTAGGCTGTGAACATGTAGCTTCATTCCTGAAATAAATACTTGGGAGGGGGGTGCTTCCTTACTATGCTTTGATCACATGTGACACCACCTTACTCAGAAGCATCTATATTTCTGCTGCAAGGAATGAATTTATTTCCAGCAATGAAAATAGCAAGCATGGTGGGTGTGATCCAAAATTTGGCAGATAAGTGTCAGAACCCTGCTACTAGAGCCTGGGTATGGCTCTGAGTTTCAGGGTCACTGACAATGTGGACTGATAAGACACCTGCATCTCGGGATCCTGAGAAGAAATGGCTGCTGGACTTGGCGGGGAAACTTCGCTGGGTTTTCTTGGGCGGGAAATGCGTTTTCAAATGAGGGGGGAGGGTATATAAAGGAATGCTGGCAGACGCCTCCCATTCTTGGCTTTTTCCATGTCAATGTTTCCTGCAGTAAACTTTCTGGTGACAACACAGCTAGTCTCGTGTATTCATTCAGGAGCGGCTGTAGTGAGCCGACATCAGTATTATGAAACAGATGAGGTTTCTCATGCCTATCATTTTAGACTGAGGGATTGAGAGGGTAGGATTTCATGTGTCTGTTTATCTGAATCCATTTGGATGTCCCTCTTATCACTTCTGGCTGCCTGGGCATCTAACTTGTCACCAGTTAGTTAGCAATAACATTCAGTTTAAGCAATCTTTAAATATTTGTATCTTAGCTGTTTGCCTTTTTGGTTATTAATTATATGCAAAAACATTACTTTATTTACTTGACTCTAACGCTGACTTTTTTTTACTAAATTACCTTGTAGGGCTGTGCACACATCCATTTTTCAAAACG
Organism: Anolis carolinensis; assembly: GCF_035594765.1. NCBI lineage: Eukaryota > Metazoa > Chordata > Lepidosauria > Squamata > Anolidae > Anolis > Anolis carolinensis. Next base: position 297,173,773 of record NC_085841.1, read on the forward strand.
GGCTCCGGCTCTTTCAGCCAGCCATTTTTTTTCAACCACAACAGACCACGTGACTGCTGAAAACTGCTATTTTCCATTTCTTGGAGCACATGGAGCACAGATAGGCAGCTGCATGGTTTCCCTGTGAAGCTGTGAGCCTTGCTGCCTGCCTGAGCCAATCAGAAGAAGAAAGCCGCTCACATGCTTCATGTTCTATCTCAGTGCATTTGCTATTTTTATGATTGCTTCGCTTGCTTTTGGACTCAATTCCAATCTTTTCCTTTGGCAATTTCATTTATTTTCCTTAGTTTAATATCTTTCATTCCTTCTTTTTTAACTTTTTCACTAGGGATGTGAGGATGGGCATGTTTTTTTTTGTTTTGTTTTTTTGGTTGGGGGGGGGGGCTGTGAAAGGGCATTGGAAGAGCATTTGTTTTTAAATCGGGGTGCTTTACAGAAGGGAGAAGATAGTCTGATTCCCTTGAGTCCCCATAGGGAGAATTTAATTCCTCTCCAGGTCTAGTTGTAGGATATTAGGGGAAAGGACTTAAGAAAAAATGGTTTCTTAAGTCTGATGCCTTAACACAGGTCTAAGTGAAATATATTAGAGGAAATAACCCCAGAAAAAGTGGTATCTTAAGTCTAATTCCTTAAACAAGGTCTAGTTGAAGGATATTTGAGGAAAAGACCCTAGAAAAGGTGGTTTCTTAAGTCTGATGTCTTAACCCAGGTCTAGTTGAAGGATATCAGGGAAAACAATCCCAGAAAAAAGTGGCTTCTTAAGTCTGATGCTTTAACCCAGGTCTAGTTTAATGATATTAGGGAAAATGACCCCAGAAAAGGTGGTTTATTAAGACTGATGCCCTAAAAATGATGAAAGGGGGAGCCTCATTGTCACCAATGGGCAGATCAAAAAATGGAATTTTGCCTGTCTGAATTCAGAAGGCTCCTGAAAAATGGATCGGAGGACAGAGGACCAAAATCCAAACACTGAAAACGGTACGGGGTTTAACTGAATTGCACACCCCTATTGCACTGCCAAAATTAGGGTGTGTATTAGATCCACGTAATAAGTTGACCTTATTGCTGAGCCAAAGCAATTGGGGAAGCTGCTTCATGAGTACCTGGAGCTTCTACTTGAGGGATATCACCTGTAATTTAACTGTCGTAGAATCATAGAATGATAGAATAGTAGAGTTGGAAGAGACCTCATGGGCCATCCAGTCCAACCCCCCGCTAAGAAGCAGGAAATCGCATTCAAAGCACCCCCGACAGATGGTCATCCAGCCTCTGCTTAAAAGCCTCCAAAGAAGGAGCCTCCACCACAATCCGGGGGAGAGAGTTCCACTGTCGAACAGCTCTCACAGTGAGGAAGTTCTTCCTGATGTTCAGGTGGAATCTCCTTTCCTGTAGTTTGAAGCCATTGTTCTGTGTCCTAGTCTCCAGGGCAGAAGAAAACAAGCTTGCTCCCTCCTCCCTATGACTTCCCCTCACATATTTGTACATGGCTATCATGTCTCCTCTCAGCCTTCTCTTCTGCAGGCTAAACATGCCCAGCTCTTTAAGCCGCTCCTCATAGGGCTTGTTCTCCAGACCCTTAATCATTTTAGTCGCCCTCCTCTGGACGCTTTCCAGCTTGTCAACATCTCCCTTCAACTACGGTGCCCAAAATTGGACACAGTATTCTAGGTGTTGTTTGACCAAGGCAGAATAGAGGGGGAGCATGACTTCCCTGGATCTAGACGCTATACCCCTATTGATGCAGGCCAGAATCCCATTGGCTTTTTTAGCTGCCGCATCACATTGTTGGCTCATGTTTAACTTGTTGTCCACGAGGACTCCAAGGTCTTTTTCACACACACTGCTGTCAAGCCAAGCGTCCCCCATTCTGTATCTTTGATTTCCATTTTTTCTGCCGAAGTGCAGTATCTTGCATTTGTCCCTGTTGAACTTCATTTTGTTAGTTTCAGCCCATCTCTCTAGTCTGTCAAGATCGTTTTGAATTCTGCTCCTGTCTTCTGGAGTGTTACCTATCCCTCCCTGTTTGGTGTCGTCTGCAGACCTGATGATCGTGCCTTCCAACCCTTCGTCTAAGTCGTTAATAAAGATGTTGAACAGAACCGGGCCCAGGACGGAGGCCTGCGGCACTCCACTTGTCACTTCTTTCCATGATGAAGACGACGCATTGGTGAGCACCCTTTGGGTTTGTTCGCTTAGCCAGTTACAGATCCACCTAACCGTAGTCTGGCATGACTTGTTTTTAGTAAATCCGTGTTGACTATTAGCAATGACCGCATTTGTTTCTAAGTGTTCGCTCAATGTCATCGCTCAATGCTGTGTAATTCTGGGATTTGTAGTTGAAGCAACCAAACTTTTTGGCAGAGAAGGCTCATGGCCTTGTAAAACTACACACCATAGCATTGAACCAAAGCAGTGAAAGTGAAATGCAAAGATACAGAATGGGGGATGCCCGGCTCTACAGCAGTGTGTGTGAAAAAGATCTTGGAGTTCTCGTGGACAGTTAAACATGTGGCAACAATGTCATGTGGAGTCCTCATAGAAGCCAAGATAAATATGAGCCAACAATATGATAAAGTGGAAAAAGCCAATGGGATTTTGGCCTGTATAAATAGGAGTATAGTGTCTAGATCCAGGGAGGCCATGCTACCCCTCTATTCTGCCTTGGTCAGACTACACCTGGAATACTGTGTCCAATTTTGGGCACCACAATTTAAAGGAGATGTTGACAAGCTGGAATGTGTCCAGAGGAGGGTGACTAAAATGATCAAGGGTCTGGAGAACAAGCCCTATGAGGAGTGGCTTAAAGAGCTGGGCATGTTTAGCCTGCAGAAGAGATGGCTGAGAGGAAACGTGATGGTCATATATAAATAAGTGAGGAGAAGCCATAGGGAGGAGGGAGCAGGCTTGTTTTCTGCTGCCCTGGATAATATGACATGGAACAACAGCTTCAAACTACAGGAAAGGAGATTCCAGCTGAACATTAGGAAGAACTTCCTAACTGTGAGAGCTGTTAAGCAGTGGAACTCTCTGCCCCAAAGTGTGGTGGAGGCTCCTTCTTTGAAGGCTTTTAAGCAGAGGCTGGATGGCCATCTGTTGGGGTGCTTTGAATGTGATTTTCTGCTTCTTTGCAGGGGGTTGGACTAGATGGCCTGTGAGGTCGCTTCCAACTCTATGATTCCATGATTCTATAGCAGAGGTCCCCAAACTAAGGCCCGGGGGCCGGATGCGGCCCTCCAAGGTCATTTACCTGGCCCCCACCCTCAGTTTTATAATATAATATTTTATATCAGTTTTAATAGTATAATATATTGTGTATACATATAATATTGATAATAATCTTATTATTATCTTACAATATAATACTAATAGTAATACCATATAATAATATTAATTATATGGTATATATTACATATTATATAATAGTATAGTGGTATAGTTCAATATAGTAATATATAATGCTAATATTGTGTTGTGCTAATAATATAATATATTGTATGTACATACAGCTGCTCTGAGTCCCCTTCGGGGTGAGAAGGGTGGGATATAAATTTAGTAAATAAATGCAGTAAATAAATAATTAATTTTAGACTTAGGCTCGGCCATGACTTGAAGGCACACAACAACAACAACAACAACAACAACAACAACAACAATCCTAATTAACTTGACTATCTCATTGGCCAGTAGCAGGCCCACACTTTTCATTGAAATCCTAATAAATTTATGTTGGCTAAAATTGTTTTCATTTTAAAATATTGTATTCTTTCGTTGTTGTTGTTGTTGTTGCACTACAAATAAGACATGTGCAGTATGCATAGGAATTTGTTTGTATTTTTTTCAAATGATAATTCGGCCCCTCAATGGTCTGAAGGATTGTGGACCGGCCCTCTGCTTAAAAAGTTTGGGGACCCCTGTTCTATAGCATAGATGCACAACAAGGTTCCTTTTTCATTGCTGAAAGCTTTGATGTTCCAACACAATTGTTTTTAAAGAAGGAATTCCAAGCAGACAGCAACTCTAATGGGTATATTACAAAGAATTCGCTGCTGCACATTACATTTTTCAGGAAATGTTATTTTTGGTTTCAGGGTTTTGAAAACTGTGGTGCGCAATAGATTCAGTGGCACATTACACCCAAGTAAATACAGTATTTTGATTGCATAACATTGCATGCAATGCATCATTATATTACATTACATTACATTGCAGGTAGTAATGCTTTCATAGCAGTGACCCTTTATATATTATGCATTTCTGTAGCAGGCTTCTCTATACTTAACACATAAAGGATCTTAAGCTTCACATCTGAGACTACATCTTTGGGCATTGCTATATATGAAACAGTATTTGTAATACATTTATAAATATCCAGAATGGATATCAATTATTCATAATGGGCTTTTTTCTGTTGATACAGAAAGCATACCAAGCCTAACAGAGCACAGGCTCTTTCTTATCAGCATGATTAATCTTCATCATAGCTGTTTATCTGACTATGGTAGAGAAAGAGAGGCTCAGTGGCCTCTTATCACTTGTTTTATATCTTTCTAGCTTAAATCAGCTGACAGATCATGTCCAATAAGATAAAAGATATTCACTATGCTCCCTAGAGGTGAGGAAACATCATGTACATTTCACTTTGGGCTACCTTTCAGATTGTATCTGTCACTTTATCGCAATAGATTTTATTATCCCAAAGCACTTGCCTTGGATTTATTGGTAAATGAATAAATATTAGCATTTATAGTTATATTGGCCTCACACCTGGAATTGACCTTAGTAACACACACACACACACACACTTCACAATACACAGAGCTTTCTGCTTTATAGTGTGTGCTTCATAAATCCACTATTTACATTTCTAGGTATTAAAGCTCACAACTATAATCCCAATCATCCCTTTTTTAAATGGATGGTTAATTTTTGAAGATATATTTTTAAAACATGTTTCTTTCTTAGCAAGTACTAGAAAGAATGTTTATTATTATTAATAGCCCAGGACTTACTAGTAGTCATTTTACAAGGCTTCTGGGAAGAAAAATGACAGGTGCAAGACTCCTGCTCTTTTCATTCTTGCATAGAGAACAGCTTGTTTTGGGCAGAAAACTTTGATCCCTGCATAGAGAACACATGCTCTGTATGGTGTTCTCTGTATACAAGAGCCATAATTTTTTCAATGCAAAATAAGACCATCTAAGGCTCTAACAGCTACCAAGAAATGTGCAGTCATTTTTTGTGTTCTCATTTAGTGGATTGAATTCTGGAGAAATGATTCATTTTCTCTGCAAGTATGAAGAACCTGAAGATTTGCCTTGCTATATTTTACATGGGTTCCAGAAAGTATTCCAGATTGACAACTAAATGTGTTAACAAAATACATACACTGTGGAAATGCATAACGAAAATGTGTGCAAATTTCCATGTGTGAAGAAAAATTAAGCCTTACAGCCCTTAAAGCAGAGTCTTGCAGCATTTGTAACTTCATTTATCTGCTACAAATCAAGTACCTGACCTATAATTATACTATTTTAAAAGTATTATTGTGGAGGAAGGAAGAGAATTAAAGTGGAAGCAGTAGATATTACTTGCATATCAACTTCTTTATCATTGGTATTTGTTTCTAACTTCTGTTTCTACTCTTTTGCTCATGCCTTCCTTTCAGTTACATGTTCCCCATACAATAGTATAGGCAACATCTCCTGGCTCCCAATACAATTCAAATTTAAACAGTTTAGAGAGAGAGAGAGAGAGAGAGAGAGAGAGAGAGAGAGAGAGAGAGAGAGAGAGAGGGAGAGGGAGAGGGAGAGGGAGAGGGAGAGGGAGAGGGAGAGGGAGAGGGAGAGGGAGAGAGAGAGAGAGAGTAATGGCAGAGATTAAGCAGCATCATTGGCTGATTCAATGAGAAAAAAAATCAGACACTGGGATTTTTTTAATCATCTCCTTTGTCCTTGAGTCTCCACTGAGGTGAATTATTATTTTGGCATTTGAAAAACCACATAATCAGGACGTTTGCATGATTCAGATGAACAGAGGTTCAGACATTAACGTCTTTAGGAAATGAACTTGAGGAAAAGATCAGCATACAATGCATTGATTCCCTAGGCAGTAAGTAGAAAATGAATGCATATTGACCAATGAGTGGAATAATAGCTTTGTTGACAAGCTCACAGGAGACATTCAATCTCTCTGCCAAGTGGGCAGAGCAACAGAGTCATTGAGCAAATGAGTCAGCCTCTCTCTTATCTTTACCATAACCACCATTCTTTGAATGTTATATCATATTTGTTCCATGTATATGTGGCCTAAAATAGTACTAGTATCTACCCACTGGACCTTTTAGCCACCTTTGCCTTCCTTAAGGTAAAGTTTTCCCCTTGATGTTAAGTCTAGTCGTGTCTGACTCTTGTGTGTGGTGCTCATCTACATTTTTAAACTGAAAAGCCGGCTTTGTCCATAGATGCCTCCAAGATCATGTGGCCACTCCAGCTTGACTGCATGGAGTGCTGTTACTTTCCTAATCTCACTTCAATAGATATTAAAAAAGAAAAAGAAGTAGATATATTGAAGACTTCTCAACATCTATTTGCAGACAGTTGTTTTCTCTCGGGTGTCTAAGGACCTCTTCACATGGCCCATGGGGGTGTGCAGTTGCGCTGGAAAGTGTGTGCAAATTTCCATGTGCAAAGAAAAATTAAGCCTTAAAACCCTTAAAACAGAGTCTTTCAGTATTTTAATACAAAGGGTGGAATTATAAGGTATAGGAATAAGCAAATTGGATAAGTATTTCTGGAAATTTCAGTGTTTACAGGCATAATTCTCAGATGTGTGTGCACACGCATGCATTTTGAAAATCAGATTACAGTAGAGTCTCACTTATCCAAGCCTCGCTTATCCAAGCCTCTGGATAATCCAAGCCATTTTTGCAGTCAATGTTTTCAATACATCGTAATATTTTGGTGCTAAATTCATAAATACAGTAATTACAACATAACATTACTGCATATTGAACTACCTTTTCTATCAAATTTGTTGTATAACATGATGTTTTGGTGCTTAATTTGTAAAATCATAACCTAATTTGATGTTTAATAGGCTTTTCTTAAGCCCTCCTTATTATCCAAGATATGCGTTTATCCAAGTTTCTGCCGGCCCGTTTAGCTTGGATAAGTGAGACTCTACTGTATATGTTAGCAATTCCATAGTTTTTTTTCCTTTTCTTTTTCTCCTTAATATTTAGAGGTCAAAAAAGTCCCAGGGGGTATCTATATGTCTATTGCTGTGATACATCCTGGAGGGTTCGGACACTCTCCCAATGATGTGTCAAGGTGGATATTGGGAAAGATAAAGACTTTTTTCACATTCCCTCCCTTTAAAAAAGGTGTTATGGCATTTCAGCTCATCACTGGATCTATAAAATAGTGAAATAGCATTTCTGCCCTGAAATCATGTTTCACTGTCTTGCTAACGCTTTAGTATGGGGCTTCTTAAACTTTTTGACTTGGGACCCCTTTCGGCTTGAAAAATGTTCACACGATCCTGGGTATATAGATATATAAAATAGGTATAAAAATCAAGCATTTACTGATAACAAATCAACATTTGCAAGGCTTGCTAAACAGACTGATTTTCCTTTTTATGAAGTACAGCTGAAGCATCTTCTGCAGAGTCCACTCTAAACACTGCCCAACAGATGCATGTAAATCTCAAAAACATTCAGAAACTTTTACTATTGCCAAATTTTGTTGGACCGCAGCATAGAGCTAAGGGAACACCAATTGGTGTTGGGCTCCACAGTTTAAGAAGCAGTGCTCTAGAAAACTACAAGTCTAAGGGGAAAAAATTCAAAAGTTCAAAAACATAGTTGGACATCTCAACTTTGGGAAATTATCAACAGTTTTAAAAGAATCCAAGATATCACTATAACTAACTTCCTCCCCCATTTTATTTATTTATGCATGTAATTCTTACAGAAAATAACTCATAAATAGGGAATAAGCACAGCACACAATAACCAGAAATAGCCAATAAAATCAAGGGCACTATACTGCAAGAGCTCTCATTTCTTTAGGTCAGGCCCCTTCTAAACTGCCATATAAAATCCAGATTATTTGCTTTGGACGGGATTATATGGCAGTGTAGATGCATAAAATCCAGTTCAAAGCAGATAATGTGGATTATCAGATTTGATAATCTGGATTATATGGCAGTGTAGAAGGGGCCTCACTCTGGGTGAAACCGGAATAAAAAGTTTTTAGCACTCCAAATTTACATAGAATCTTAGAGGTGGAAGAGATCCTTGTGTACAATCAGGCCAACTTGGCTAAGTACAGAATTTCCAACTAGAGCATACATTTAAGTTGTAAAGTAATAGTTGTTTAATCTGGGATGATATTTTATGGAACTGAAATTTAACAAATAATTCATGTGTCACAAATTTCTTTCTAAGTTGGGACCAGAATTTTTAACATAGTGAAACTATGCAACCTGGTCATATTTGTGATCAACAACACAGTTGGACATATTTGTTATATGCAAAGCAGCCAACAAAGAGATGTTGGCAACATATGACAAACTTTCCATTTTGAACTCCACAGGTACCTGCGTTATTGAAAAATAATGAAGGCAAAAACTGCATCAGAATAGATTTATTTGAGAATTTTTGGGGAAGAAGAAACCAGAGAATTATGTTGGGAGATTCATATTCCAAGCACATTAAAAAGTAAGTTCTTGAAGTCTTGAAATAGATGCAAAGATGGAACCTTGCAATTACTCCAGCTACTGCTTTTATTTACTTGAATAACTCCCACAGCCAATCGTTCTTCATCACCCTGAGTTTTACTAATGGGAGCTGTTATAGATATGCTGGAATATGCACACTGTGTGGGTGTTGTTAAACTTTGTGCATTTTTCCTTGTCACCGATTGCATGACAAACTGCTAAAATGGAATTTAAAGCAACATGCCTGTGCTGTGTTTGTATCAGGGATGTGAAGAAAAGGGGGAAATGAAAACGTTTGTAACTTTTCTCAGTAGAGAAATTCTGACCCCTCCTTTCATTGGGACATTTAGGAGTTTAATGTAAAATACATTAACATGAGTTTCCCAAATAGGGTTTGTTTGCATTTGTATTTCTAATTCTCTAGTGGGCATGTAAATTCAAGGAATCACTACTCTCAGTTTAAATCAGTTTTAATTCACCAAACAATTTGGTCCCCAGTTTGATCTCCATGTGACCCAGGACATAGAAAAAAGGGGGTACAGTGTTCCCTCACTTATTAGGGGGGTTAGGTTCCTGCAATAAGTGAAAATCTGCAAAGTAGGGACACTATATTTACTTAAATATTTATACATTATTTTAGTAGTTATACACTATTTTAAGTCTTTATCAACCAATTGTGTGTTGATAAATTGCCTCCTTGTCCTCCTATTGCCGCTTGGGCTCCTTTTCTCTCCCTTCAGCTTCTCCTTCCTCCCTTCCTTAGGCTGTAAATTGTAATTTTTATTATTATTTTAGAGTTTACTAGCTGTGCCCGGCCACGTGTTGCTGTGGCATTGTCTGGTGGTGTTGGTGAGAAATTGTTGAGGTAGTGGTGGTATTGAATGTCTGTTGTATGGTTGTCTTTATGTTTAGTATGCATTTGGTTGTTTGTGTACTGTGAAAGTGGTGAGGATAGAGGACACTGTTTATGTTGGATAAGTGAGACTCTACTGTATATTTATAATCTTATATTATCTGCTTAGAACTGGATTATATGAGGCCCCTTCTACACAACTGTATAAAATGCACACTGAAGTGAATTATCTGGCAGTGTGGACTCAAGATAATCCAGTTCAAAGCAGATAATATAAGATTATAAATGGGTAATATAGCTGTGTGGAAGGGCCTTGAGTCTACACTGCCATATAATCCAGTTAAAATCAGATAATCTGTATCTTATAGGCAGTGTGGAAGAGGCCTGAGGCCTAACTGTGCCTGTCCCCTGGACTGAGTAGGTTGCTAGGAGACCAAGTGGTCGGAGCTTAGCCCTCTAACTGGCAGCAATTGGATAAAAACAATTATTCCTTTCCCTCTAATTAGGACTTTATTTTTCTTTTCTTTCTTTTTTTGTATCAACCTAGAGCCATGGATGATGGGTTGTGTTGTCAAATTTCGAGGTTGGGGGGGCCTGTAGTTTTGTTGTTTTGTCCGCTGCCCTGATGTCATCACTCTTTTATATATATAGATTGAAAAACCACAAAACAGTGAATCCATGAAAAGTGAACCGCGAAGTAGTGAGGGAACACTGTACTGTATATTAAAGTTATGTGAGTTTATAAATTTGTATTGGTTAGGATCACTCTGGAAGAATTTTGAAAACAGACAAGCATTATGTGGCCATCCCATATGTTTATGTTAGATTTATATTATCATTAATTTTGTATGCCTTCAAGTCAATTTTGACTTATGGTGACACTGTTTAATATTTGATAAAGGGATCTATATTATTTAGAATCCTCATAGAGTAAGCATTATAAAGTTCAATGAATACAAGATCTTTGAATCTACGATGAAATCAATAGCACACAGCCAGACCAGGTGGCAGAAAAAAAGTGGTTGATATTTTAGTCTAATAATATTGGGATTCTGTTCATTCTGCTATCCCATAGCTACATATTTGTGGACACCAGATATCCTGTTACATGCCTTCAAGTCAACTCCCACTCATGAGGACCCTATCCTAGGGGATTTGGAGAAGATTTGTCCAGAGGTGGTTAGCCATTACCTTCCTCTTAAGCTGAGTGTGTGTGACATGTACATGGTTACCCAATGGACATTGAGATTGAGAGGAGAAGCCTGGGTTCCCGAGTCCTAGACCAATACTCAAACCAGTACATTACACTATATCTCATATTAAAATATTTAGCTACTCCCTATAGAAAGCTGTGCTTACTAAATAACTTTTGCCCCTTCATGTGGTTAATGTGCAGATGATGACATTATAATGGGATCTGCCACCAGCCCGATGTCCTAATGTTTTGTAGGTTGCTGCTGCTGTTGTAATGTGCCTTCAAATAATTTCCAACCTATGGTGACCCTAAGGTGAACCTATCATGAAATTTGGTAAGATTTGTTCAGAGGGGAGTTGCCTTTGCTTTTCTATCAGGCTGAGTGTGATTTACCCAAGTCCATCCAATAGGTTTCCATAGCTGAGCAGAAATGCGAATCCAAGTCTCCAGTTCAACTCTCAGATCACCACACCATGAGACCGTGACTCTTCTACTTGTTTTTGCAACTTTTTTTTTTAAAAAAAATTATATATTTGGGTACACAGCTGAGTTTCCATGGAGCACTCTGAGGAAAACGTTATATATAATTTGAAGAACTCACAGTATTTTCATGCTATTTGGTTTGTGAATAGCTAATTGAATCAGCTATTGATTTAACAGGCTTAACAGACTGGCAGTTTACCTTTAACTAAAAGATAGATTGTAAATGTAGCCCACATTTGGCAACCTGACAAGATGAAGCAAAACTGTTTCAGTTACCAGTGAACTATTTGCCTTGAGAGGTTTACAGTTATGTCACTTGCTTGTATACTGGACAGTATAATCAAAAAAGAAGGCAAAGGCCAGGCAGTAAAGGTCCATTAAAAAGCATTTCACCTTTACTCATTGATCCTTAGAAGCCAATGAGCTGTCCAACTGCCAAAGAGCAATCTTGGTTGGTTGTAAGTTTCTGGTAAAACAGAATACAAGAGTGGGGACCTTCACAGAGATACTGGAGGAATTTGAGCTTGCTAGTGTAAGGTCCGTAACATGGGGCTTTTTCACAGTATGCAATTCTAGTGCTATAATTTTACTGCCTTTATACTATAGAATCCTGGGATTTGTCATCTGGCAAGGAGCAGTGTGCTTTGGATGAGAATTAGGAATTGCTTTCTTGGTCTGGGCTATTAGTAAACTCTGACTTATCATAGGACTTTCTTTGCAAGATTTATTCAGAAGAGGTTTGCCATTGACTTCCTCTTCGATTAAAGGTGCAACTACAATGTAGAATCACTGCAGTTTGACATCACTTTAACTGTTATGGCTTAATGTTATGGAATCCTGGGATTTGTAGTTCATTGAGGCACTAGTACTCTTTGGCTGAGAAGACCTTGACTCCTGTGTGAAATAATATTGAGAGACAGCAGTTAAAGTGGTGTCAAACTGCATTAAAATCTATGGTGTAGCTACACCCTGGGAAAGTGAGACTTGCCCAAAATCAGTCAGTGAATTTTCCTAGTTCAGCAGGGATTGGAACCTGATTTCTAAGGGTTTTAATTCAACACTCAAACCATTATACTACAGTACCCATTCATAAACTACGTATTCAAAGATTCTTTAGGACACAGCCATGGTAGTTAAATGCTTGTTCTATAACTGTGTTCTGTGAAAAGGGTCCTGGTAGCTTCTTAACATTCTGCTAACCAAATCCATATACAATGCATTAACTTCTATCTAAAGGCCCTTCCAGATAGGCCCTATATCCCAGGATCTGACCCCAGTTTTTCTGCTTTGAACTGGATTATATGAGTCTGCACTGCCAGATAATCTGGGATAAACAGAAAACCTGGAATCAGATCCTGAGATATAGAGCCTGTCTGAAAGGGCCCAATGATATCAGATCATTTTTGGTATTGAATCCCCAGATGTCACTTGCAGTCTTTTCCAAATATTTCTAGTTGCCTCTCAGCCCAGAGTTGGATATAGAATCAGCTTCATATTTTTCTTAAAATGTGTGTTTCCTCTTGAGATGCTTCCAGAATAAAGTAAGTTAATTTCTAAGAAGAAAAAAAAGCATAAAAGAAGTAAACAACGGATGATGTGCTCATATATCTATTCTACCTCTTGGCATTCTGCACATGGTTTGAGCACTTACTTTCTTCATTAAATACATCAACTCAATTGCTGTGATGATGTTTCAAGAAACAGTTGTGCACCAGACTATTAAATCAATTCTCTGGGGACACAAAAATAAAAATAAAATATTAGGAATGAAATTGTGAAAGAGTTATTCAAGTGCTTACTCCAAGATATTTTAGTCAGTCAGTGAATTTTGGCACTGTATGTCAAGAGGGAGGAAGAGGTGAAGAGCAATTTCTCTGGGTCAAGGGAGGAAAGAGGAGAAAATGAGAAGGTGAAACAGAATGACAGGATGACAGACTCTGCATTCTGCTATGGGAAAAGTGAGATGTTTGTGCCAAAAAGCCCACTGTGTCATGACTAGTTATGTGATTACATTCTATAGTTTGTGCCAACATAGCAATTCCAGACACTTTGAGCCTCTTCCAGATCTGTACTGTGTTTAATAAATTGCTGATATCTACTCATTTAATGACTGGAAAAAGGTAACAATGATTTAAAACACAGACACAAACACTCACATTTACTAGTTGAAGTGTTAACCGAAGTCTCTCCAATGTAATAACCTGGCATATCATCAGCTTTCTGGTGAAAAGATACAGCTCCATTCTACATTCAAAGAAATATTGGCTTATTCAGGTATACTGGACAAGAGACCTCTTCCAGAAAATCAGAAACATCGGAGGCAAATTTCAGGCAAAAATGGGCATGATCCAAAACAAAGATGGCAAGGACCTAACAGAAGCTGAAGAAATCAAGAAAAGATGGCGGGAATATACAGAAGATCTGTATAGGAGGGATAAAAATATAGAAGATAGCTTTGACGGTGTGGTGAGTGAATTAGAACCAGACATCCTGAGGAATGAGGTTGAATGGGCCTTAAGAAGCACTGCTAACAACAAGGCAGCAGGAGATGATGGGATCCCAGCTGAACTGTTTAAAATCTTGAAAGATGATGCTGTCAAGGTGATGCATGCCATATGCCAGCAAATATGGAAAACACAAGAATGGCCATCAGATTGGAAAAAATCAATTTACATCCCCGTACCAAAAAAGGGAAATGCTAAAGAATGTTCAAACTTCCGTACAGTGGCACTTATTTCACATGCCAGTAAGGTTATGCTCAAGATCCTGCAAGGCAGACTTCAGCAATACATGGAGCGAGAGCTGCCAGATGTCCAAGCTGGGTTTAGAAAAGGCAGAGGAACAAGAGACCAAATTGCCAATATCCGCTGGATAATGGAGGAAGCCAGGGAGTTTCAGAAAAACATCTACTTCTGCTTTATTGACTATCCTAAAGCCTTCGACTGTGTGGACCATAACAAACTGTGGCACGTGCTTGGTGGTATGGGGATACCAAGTCACCTTGTCTGTCTCCTGAGAAATCTGTATAAAGACCAAGTAGCCACAGTAAGAACAGACCACGGAACAACAGACTGGTTCAAGATTGGGAAAGGAGTACGACAGGGCTGTATACTATCGCCCTACCTATTCAACTTGTATGCAGAATACATCATGCGACATGCGGGGCTTGACGAATCCAAGGCTGGAGTTAAAATTTCGGGAAGAAACATTAACAACCTTAGGTATGCAGATGATACCACTCTGATGGCTGAAAGTGAGGAAGAACTGAGGAGCTTTATCACCAAGGTGAAAGAAGAAAGTGCAAAAGCCGGGCTGCAGTTAAACATCAAGAAAACCAAGATCATGGCAACCAGACCAATTGACAACTGGCAAATAGAGGGAGAAAACATGGAGGCAGTGACAGACTTTATATTTCTAGGTGCGAAACTCACTGCAGATGCAGACTGCAGCCAGGAAATCAGAAGACGTTTACTTCTTGGGAGGAGAGCAATGGCCAACCTCAACAAAATGCTGAAAAGCAGAGACATCACACTGGCAATGAAGGTCCGCATAGTGAAAGCAATGGTATTCCCCATAGTAACCTATGGATGCGAGAGCTAGACCATAAGGAAGGCTGAGCGAAGGAAGATAGATGCTTTGAACTTTGGTGCTGGAGGAAAATCCTGAGAGTGCCTTGGACCGCAAGAAGATCCAACCAGTCCATCCTCCAGGAAATAATGCCCGACTACTCACTGGAGGGAAGGATATTAGAGGCAAAGTTGAAGTATTTTGGCCACATCATGAGGAGACAGGAAAGCTTGGAGAAGATCATGATGCTGGGGAAAATGGAAGGAAAAAGGAAGAGAGGCCGACCAAGGGTGAGATGGATGGATGGTATCCTTGAAGTGACTGGCTCGACCTTGAAGGAACTGGGGGCGGCAACGGCCGACAGGGAGCTCTGGCGTGGAGGTCCATGAGGTCACGAAGAGTCAAAAACGACTGAATGAGTGAGACGATGATGATGACCTAAATTTCATTAGCAGATAGCAGATACAGTACTATCTCAGAGCCTTTTAACTGGCAATGTGCAAAACATACATAGCTATCTAATCTTAAACATAGGATGTTAGGCAGAATTACAAGCCTGCTTGGGAAAGTGCAATGAGGATAAACTAGTTATGTTACTCTTTGACAGCAATAGGCTAACGAGAAAGAGCTAACAAGATTCTCCTATCAGAATTCCAGGTTCTTGGGGACAGGCTCTGAAAGAGTGATTTCAAATTGAAAAGAGTTAGGTTAATTCAGTGATTCCCTAGACACCCAGAAGTCTCCTATTAGAACTACTGATGGAAGCTTCAAGTGGACCCCTACTGGCCTTTGATCTTGGTGTCATTTTATGGGATCTCAGGCAGAAAAAGAAACTTAAGGTCAAAACAAAAACAAAAGGTTATTTTTGCCCATTTGGGCTGCTTGTCAGACATTGTTGTTATTGTTGTGAATCTTCAAGTCATGTCCAACTATGATGACTTTAAGGCGAACCTATCATGGGATTTTCTTGGCCAGATTTGTTCAGAGGAGTTTTTCCTTTGTCTTCCTCTAAGGATGAGAGAGTATGAATTACCCAAGGTCATCCAGTACATTTCCATGTCTGAGTAAGGATTTGAACTCTCATCTCCAGAATCAAAATTTAGTGCTCAAACCACTACATCATGCTAGCTTTATGAGAGACATGGCTCAGTATTTTACACTCATTTCAAAAAAGTGAACATTGTCCTATCTAGTATCTACATATTGTGAGTAAATGGAAAAAGAAATAGAAGAGCCCATTTCCATGGTGGAAAAGATATTTAAGATTTAGAGACCTAAATAATGCCTAAGGCATTCAGAGGCTGTGCAAGAAAGTAAACAAGAGCAGCTGTTGCAAACATCAGTTTCAGAGCATGGAAACTTTCCAAATGTACATGCTTCATACACACACAGAAGGTAGGAGCAGATCAACCAAGAAAGATTTACAAAAACAATTTGGAAGTTAGTGAAGAAATAAACAATACCCCCCGGTCCCCACCGTATATACACACACAGACACACACACACACACACACACACACACACACACACACACACTAAAATCTGCACACAATCTAAAATTACCCAACTGGACCTATAGGAACAATCATTCTGACTGCCTTGAGTCCCCCTAGGGGTGGGAAAGGCAGCATATAAATATACTAAATAAATGAATCCAGGTTTGGAGGTCCTATAAACATTTTGGATATAGTGATGGGAAATGGTATTGAATGCTGCAAATACACACAAGCCTTCGGAATGCTAATTATTATTATAAGAATTTTATTTTCAACAGAGATCACGTGGTGTTATTAAAGAATCTGTGTTATCACTTGTGTTGCACTTTTCATGGATCTTCAAAGGCATCCTCATTAGTGAAAAAAAATACTTCATCTTAAATTTAATAGGGAACTAACTTGAAGTAGAAATGCTGGAATAATTGTATCTTTATTGTTGCTGAGGAGTCAAAAGGCCTTTCCTTATAAGCTTGCTTGAGTTACTCTTGGATTTTCCCATAAAATTAGGTTTAGCCTCTTTGTCCTTTCCCCCCACAATCCTGACAACTCCAATCATGCATAATGTAAAATTACACCACCATAGTTATATTGTCCCGCTGTTTCAGAACAAAATTGCTGTAGTCCTTACTTTGAAAGTAGTTGTTTTATTCCAGAAACTTTGCTTTTGTGGCAGAAATTTTACTAAATTGGTGGAGATTCAGCAAAGCAAAATGTGCTACAGTACAATGTCCCTTTGCACAAAGACAAAGTTTTTGCAGCAAATTTTCCATTTTTTAATAAACATTTTTAATAATAAAGAAAATCTGTTCCTAGTTTCAAAGTGTTATTTCCTGTTTAATTGTGTAGTCCTTACTTTGAAAGTTGGTTTTTTTTTACTCCAGAAACTTCAGTCCAATTCCTTTATTTCTTTAAAAAAGCTTCGAAAGCTGTCCAGTCCATTTCTTTCATAGCTCTTCCCGTACACTTCTTGGTCAAAAATGTTAATTTGTCCATGTTTCTAATCTCTATGACTTTAAAGGTAAAGGTTTTTCCCTGACATTAAATCCAGTCATGACCGACTCTGGGGGTTGGTGCTCATCTCCATTTCTAGGCCGAAGAGTCTGCGTTGTCCATAGACACCTCCAAGGTCATGTGGCTGGCATGACTGCATGGAGTGCAGTTACCTTCCCACCAGAGCGGTACCTATTGATCTACTCACATTTGCATGTTTTCGAACTGCTAGGTTGGCAGGAGCTGGGGCTAACAGCGGGCGCTCATTCCGCTCCAGGGATTTGAACCTGGGACCTTTCGGTCTGCAAGTTCAGCAGCTCAGCACTTTAACACACTGTGCCACCCCCAGGGGCTTTATCTATCCATAATTCTTTAGTTGGCACCTCTTCTGATTTCCATAATTTTGCTACCACAATCCTCACTGCTGTTATAAATAGGGTGAGGAGTTTCTCCTTATTTGAGTCCATTTTGTCCAGAGGTTCATATAGTCCTAACAAGAAGGTTGCCGGTTTTAATTCCAAATTAGTTTTCAAAATTATATTGCACTCTACATGGATCTCTTTCCAATATTTCATTATATTTTTACAGCTCCACCACATATGTAGGTATGAGCCCACTTGCTCTTTACATCTCCAACACTTATTATTTGTATTTTTATACATTAAAGCTAATTTTTGGGGGGTCAAATATCATCTGTGCAATAATTTAAGCCAGTTTTCTTTGAGGTCAATAGCATAAGTGTATTTCATTTTCCTTTTCCAAATTGACTCCCATTCATCCATTTTTATAAGTCTCTCAATATTTTTATGCCCATTATATCATTGAATTTTTAACCTCTATTGCCCATTCTAATAGTTTTTGATATAGAATTGATATAGATTTTTTTTGTTTGGAGTAAATTATCCCAGAATCATTTTTCTAAGCTAAAACCCATTATTTTATTTCTTTTATAGGACTCTTAATCTGTATATGATGTAGCCACGAAACATTTTTGTAATTTTCCTGCATTTCCTCCATGCCTCTTATTTGGGGTAGGTCATCTGATCTGATTATTTTGTTTAATATTTCTTTATACATTGGCCAATTAGTCCACCTAATAATCCCCTTTGGCTGGCCTCTAGGGGTGATATCTATATTGGAGTTTTTGTGTAGATATAACATTTATACTTATACCAAACTTTATATAAAACAGATCTGATACAGTGATTCCCAAAGTTTCTTTCCACTTTGGTTTTCCCGTACCACATATATCCATGTCAACCCCATCTTAAATCAAATCCTTCCACGGTAAGGATTTTTTTTTCTAATTTTGCCCATTCTTTTACCCAATTCATTATACAAGTTTCATAATTTTAAATCCGGAATGGGGTTAAATGAGATTATCATTGTAGAATATTTAATTCTTGTTTTTTTATTCTTCCATATAAATTTGGTTATCTCTTTATTCCACTCTTTAAATATTTTCATATTTCTTATTACTGGAATTTTCTGAAAAAGATAAAGTAATTTAGGTAATATGTTCATTTTTATTGTTGCCACTCTTCCTAATATCAATAGGTTTAGATTTTTCCACTTTTCCAGATCCTTTTTAATGTCCTTCCATTTTCCAAGTAATTTAATTTAATGTTTTTTTTTTTGCAGATAACCAGATCCCCAAATATTTAATTTTTGAGGGGATTGGCAATCCTGATATTCTACTTAGCTCTTGCTGGCTATTCTTTGTCATTTTTTAAATATCTTTGTTTTGCTTTTATTTATTTTGAACCCTGCTAGCCCACCAAATTCTTTGATTTTTGATAAGCAATTATCTAGATTTTGTTTAGGGTTTTCCACTATGCAGATCACATCATGTGCAAAAACTCTGACTTTTATTTCTTTTTGTCCAGTTTAATTCCCTGCAAATTTCTATCATTCCTTACACTTCATAATAAGATTTTTAGGGCAAAAATGAATATTAAGGGTGAAAGCGGGTATCCCTGTCATGTTCCTTTATTTAGTGTGAGTTCTTCTGTGTCTTGTCCATTTATCATAATTTTTGTTATTTAATCCCATTTTGTAATTGCCAACCAATATCTATTTCTTGGAATAATAATTTTTTTAAAATCCCAATTAAGATTATCACACGCTTTCTCTGCGTCTAATGCTAATAATCCTACTTCTTTTTTAAAGTTCAAATCATAATACTCTATTGTATCAATTATTATTCTTACATTATCTCTGATATTTCGGTTTGGTAGAAAGCCAGTTTGATCATCCCCCACCCACTCGTTTAGAAAGTCCTTGAAGCTATTTGTTATTATTTTCGTAAAAATCTTATAATCTATATTGAGAAGTGATATTGGCCGGTAATTTCGTACTTATTTTGGGTAGCAGCCCTCTTTATGTAACATGATTATTCCTCCATCCTTCCATTATTCAGGAATCATTTTTTCAGTCAGGGCTTGATTCATTAACTTTTTCAAGAATTTTATTACTTCCTCTTGGGTTGCTTTAAAGAAACCCGCTGTAAAGCCATAGGGGCCTGGTGATTTATTTGCCTCAAGACTATTTATTGCTCTTTTAATTTCTTCCTCTGTAATTGTGTCTCTGTTCTTCTGTGATCTTTTGAAGGCTTTGTTTACCCAGGTGTTTTGCTATCTCCTCTAGATTTATGGAATCTTTTGTGTAAAGCTTCTTATAATATGTGTTGTCGAAGGCTTTCATGGCCGGGATCACAGGGTTGTTGTATGTCTTTCGGGCTGTGTGGCCATGTTCCAGAAGCATTCTCTCCTGACGTTTCGCCCACATCTATGGCAGGCATCCTCAGAGGTTGTGAGGTATGGAGAAAACTAAGCAAAGAGGTTAATATATATCTGTGGAAAGTCTAGGGTGAGAGAGGTCAGTGTGAATGTTGTGTAGTTAATCACTTTAATTAGCATTGAAAAGCTTATCTGCTGTCTTCTTCCTGCCTCTGGGGCATCCTTTGTTTAGAGTCGTTAACTGCCCTTGGTTGATTCATGTCTGGAAATCCTCTGTTTTCAGAGTATTGCTTTATATTTACTGTTCTGATTTTTGAGTTTTTTAATACTGGTAGCCAGATTTTGTTCATTTTCATGGTTTCTTCCTTTCTGTTGAAGTTGTCCACATGCTTGTGGATTTCAATGGATTCTCTGTGCAGTCTGACATGATAGTTGTTAGAATGGTCCAGCATTTTTGTGTTCTCAAATAGTATTCTGTGTCCAGGCTGGTTCATCAAATGCTCTGCTATGGCTGATTTCTCTGGTTGAATTAGTCTGCAGTGCCTTTCATGTTCTTTGACTCTTGTTTGGGTGCTGCGTTTGGTGGTCCCTATGTAGACTTGTCCACAGCTGCATGGTATCCGGTAGACTCCTGCAGAAGAGAGAGGATCCCTCTTGTCCTTCGCTGACCATAGCATTTGTTGGATTTTCTTCGTGGGTCTGTAGATAGTTTGTAGGTTGTGCTTCTTCATCAGCTTCCCTATGCGGTCAGTAGTTCCCTTGATGTATGGTAAGAACACCTTTCCTCTGGGTGGATCTTTGTCTTGACTCTCATGGCTTGTTCTTGGCCTTGCAGCTCTTCTGATGTCTGTGGTGGAGTATCCATTGGCCTGTAGAGCCCAGTTTAGGTGGTTGAGTTCACCTTGGAGGAGGTGAGGTTCGCAGATTCTTTGTGCACGGTCTGTCAGGGCTTTGATTGTGCTCCTTTTTTGACTTGGGTGATGGTGATGCGAACCTCACCTCCTCCAAGGTGAACTCAACCACCTTTAAATTTTTATTAAAGTTTCTAAAATAGTGTACAGCGACAGTGGGAAAACATAAATTGATGAAGAAGCACAACCTACAAACTCCTACAATACTTTCGATGCCTGCCATAGATGTGGGCGAAACGTCAGGAGAGAATGCTTCTGGAACATGGCCACACAGCCCGAAAGACATACAACAACCCTGCTTCTTATAATACTTATTGAATTCTTCTTTTATTTCCTCATCTGTCACTACCTCTTTTTCCTGTGTTTTGATTTTTAAAATTTGTTGGCTTTGCCTTTTTTTCATGATAAGCCTCGCTAACCGTTTGCCTAGTATATTTGCATTTTCGAAGGTATTTTGTTTTGCCCATTTTAATTGTTTTGCTATCTTATCCAATTAATCAATTTTTTTGTTTATTTATGATTTCCAGATCTCTCTTTATTTTTGAATTCTTTGGGTTAGCTTTTAACTCTTTTCTTTTATTTCAATTTTTTCTTTAATTTTTCCTCTTCCACATTTCTTTCTTTGTTTTTAATTGATCTTAATTGGATGAAGAAACTTCTCATCACTGCTTTGAATGCATCCCAAATTATTTGTGTTTTAATTTCAGAGGTATTATTTAATTCAAAAAATTCCTCTATCTTTGCCTTTATTTGCTCAATATCTTTCTCATATTTTATTAAATTGTCATTTAGCCTCCATTTTCTCCTAATTGTTCTATGATTGATTTCTATAGTACTGTAGGCATATTCATGTTGTGGGTGACATGTAAAAACATGTAACAATTAAAAAATAAATGAATCTGGGGAGTGGGATTAACTTGAATGAATTTTCAGGTATATTGTATCATGAATTCATCCCCCTAGATGGATTGTCACCTTGTTGTGATAAGAAGGCTTGCATGTCCCCTTTGTGAGGTTCTTGTCTTCCAGTTGTGCTGTGTTTGAAGCCGTCAGAGTCATGTGCTCCCTGGGTGGCAAGGCCACAGGGGAGGAACCAGATCAAGCATAATCTGAAGCCCTCAACAGTAGAGCATGCAGAAGCTAACATGGTACATGTTACAATGGCTGTGAAGGCGGTAGGGGGCTACAACAAATGAGAAGCCACCGTGCCACTGGATGTGCATCTAATTCTGTGAAGACTTATGTTGATTGGGTGTGCACTGACCTCCACACATAAAACAAATTCATGCACAGGCATCTTCCAAGAAAAATAAAATAAAACCCACAAAAGTCCCGTGGTGATCAGCAAGTGGCGATGAGAGAAGGATTGTGAAATCTGGAAGCCCATAGACATATACTGGCACATGGGCAGTGGATATGGATTCAGTTGTTCTACCTCAAGGTCAGAGGCAGTTGAATGGTTTGGTAGCTGTATCCATGAATTAGTAGACCTTTTTATGATCCACTCTGCTCACCCCATATGAGGAGAGAGCTAGAAAAGGTGCCCTCAACATAGTCTGCCTCTCTTATCCCTGACTGGACTGCCACATCCAGAGGGGTCACCACCTTGTGGTAAAAAACAAAGAACTTTAGAACATGGAACATATGAACACTGTGGGATAACACATACAATGAATGCCCAAAATGCTGGACTGTTAATGTTGCAAGGGAGCTGAGGTGCTTTAACATCAATATAGGAGCACTTCAAGAGTCCTGGAGAACAGGAGAGGGACAGCTGAAGGAAGAACAAGATGCACCATTTTCTGGAAAAGACTGCCAGAACAAGAACAAAGAATACACAGAGTCAGCTTTGCTATCAGAAATGACCTGGGACAAGGACCATGCATTACCACATTGGATGACACCAGCTAAAGTGATGCAATTAACTGAGCCTATGCACCTGAACAAGAATCAGAGCCTTGGCTGAAGGTCCTCAAACACAGAGACAAATGACATGTCTGAAATGATATCACCTTTCAATGCAAGTGTCTAATTAATTAAGCTTCAGCTTGCCCGTGATAAATGGGAAATGATTTAATTATAATCAGAATGATCTAAATTGAATAGCTTATGTTTCAAAGAGTCACTTGTGTAGTGCTAAGAAGCTCATTAAAATCAATTTGCAGAATGTATGGCTGTCATGTTTCTTTCCTGAACCACAGTAATATTAACATTCTTTGATTATTTCCCTGTAGGATAGCATTGATACAGCATTCTATTTTTAAGAAGACAAAGGAAAACTCATAAGACACATTGAGACCTATTTCCTTTTTCCTATACCATTAGACACTTGAGCAGAATTTTACTTAATTCATGAAAGAAAGTGTTGTGACATGTCCTTTATGTCAAGAAAAAATAGGGCAGTAATAAGAGGTTGTAACGGGGGGTAATAAGAGGTTGTAATGTCATAAAATTCATATTATATAGCAGCTACTGCATTTCCCCACAAAGATGGCTTTCAGATCATGTAAAGTTCTGATTTTGTTTACTTACCATATTTCACCGTATCTAGTACATCACCTAGGGTGCCCCTTTTTGGAGCCCCAATTTGGGATAAAGAACTGTATCCTAGATTTGGTGTAATATGGTGTTTAGAATATAATTATGGAATAAAGATACAGCACCCCTAGACTTGCAAACATTAATTGTACTGAGAGGTAGATCAATCATTATGATTTCAGCTTAGTACCAGCACTCTTAGATTTTAATAGGTATAGCTCCAGGCCATTTTGATTTTGGTATAACCATTTAACAGATAATGCTAGATGTTTTGAAAATTCTGTGGCCTACAAACAGTTTGCTACATCCAACATTGCCCAGGTGTATTTCTGCACATGTAGTGGCAGCTTCTTTTCCCATTTCACTTCCTTTGTGCTACACACATAGTATAGAAAGAGGAACATAGGGATGTGGAGATAGGAAAAAATTAGATTGATCAATAGAGTCCATTCCACTAGTGAAAAAATACATGAAATTATGCCTGGAATCCCTTATCGGAAATTGCACAAGTATTTGGCAGCTCTGTGTCTATAATCTCCCATTCCAGGGAGATTATAGACACAGAGCCCGGGGCTGTGGCGCAGACGGGAGAGCAATGAGTCACTGACCAGGAGGTCATAAGTTCGAGGCCCGCTCGGAGCTATGTTTGTTTATCTTTGTCCTGTGTTAAAAAGGCATTGAATGTTTGCCTAATATGTGTAATATGACCCTCCCCTTCGGGGTGAGAAGGGCGGAATATAAATGATGTAAATAAAATAAATAAATAATTCCATAACCTACATTATAAACCATTGCTGGTTTGTGAATGTTTGATAAGCAGATTTATGTCCAGTGATATTCCTACAACTGTCATGCTGTGACAAACTTTGGCAGAGACTTCCAGAAATTCTCAGGAGATCCCTGCAGATGGCCCTGACCCCTTATTCCCAAACACCATGGAAATCACTATTCTGGGAAGAAAGTATTGCTTACAAAATCAAATTTGGAATAATTTTGGTTGTTACACAATCTGAACAAAATTCTGACCTTTGCAACATACAATGTGAGCTGTAAAAATCCTATTATTTCTAGACATAAAGGGCATGTCACAACCTTTTTTGCATCAATACTATGTTTTCAGCGTATATGTCTAAAATGATAGGAAAAGATAAATAATATGCAATGTCTCTTAAGAGTTTCTTTTTCTTTTCATAGCATGCTGTATGAATGCTACCCCTCCAGGAAAATAATCAAAGGCTGACTTATGCCATCATCATTCACCACCAAAGGATTCTGGCCTACATTTTCTTGTATTTCTTTCAATGTTTTAAAAGGACACCAAATCTGAGGATTTGGTAATAGGTAGATAAATTACGCTTCCCACTGCAGAGCTCTTTTTACTTCAAATTCAGGTGTACATAGACCAGATAATTTTCTAGCAAACTTGAGTCCAAATAAACATCTGAATACGTAACACTAAGCAGCATCATTTTAACAACACATAATGCCAGTTAAAATGTAACTTGTCTATTTTCCTTTAATAAAGAACACAAACATATTATTCCAGCACATAGTTAAGAGCAAGATTGCCTATACTACTTTGCTATAATCTGAAAAACTTCAAACTCCTTAAATGAAATCAAGTTGTGTCGTCATCTTCAAAATCCTTCTCCATTCCACTTGATTCAATTCAATTTGATCTGCTGTGACAGACAGCAAAGAGAAGTAGCCTGTCAGGCAGCCAGAAATATAATCAAAAACCTAGTAAGCCACTTCTATGAAAGATGACATCTTTAGAAAAATGACCACTATGCCCAGAAAACTATGTACATTAAAAGTTTGTGTGAATAATGGGTAAAACCTAGAAGGAAAAATAAATTAAAATATCTTCTTATCTTTTATTTTATTTTATCCTGAAGCATGTTAGACACTCAGATAGAAACAATTTCCCACAACTCACTGCTGTCTCACAAACCAACAAAAATGTGGTGGAGGAAGCCTGTAGCAAGCCACAAGAACATGAACAGGACAGTGTGAAATTGCTTCTGTGTCTTCAGTCATTATGACTGCAATTTCCCAGTAGGAATTTCATGCAGTGTTTTCCTTTTCAGAGCAGTCAAAAATGTTTTTAAAAAAGAAGTCATATTTTTAAGTTTCTGAACCTTTTTGGTTACCATGAATTACCTCTATCCCCAAGGAATGTGTTAGCACTGTTAGCACATACAGAAGCAAAAATGTAGAGACGCAAGAACCAATGGAGCCTACCAAGACTGCATGTTTCTGGATGTTGCATGTGGATGTTGCAGCAAGCCCTATTGAAATGAAGAACCCCTCATTCGATAATACTACAGAATTGTGCAGGAGAGCCAACAATATGCCTAGAGATGAAATATTTGTTGGATGTGTATAAATGAATCTGTAAATACTGGCCTTGCAAGGTTGTACTATACTTGTGGAATATTCGATTTTGGTAGTTTCCAGTATAGCCATCCCTCCATAGCCACACTTCCTTTAACATTTCCTTTCTTTGGCTGGGTTCTGGGAAAGCAAGGGAAGCAGGGAAGCAAGTGGCTCTTTCCCTGTCCCCTCCTCCACTGGTGATACTGGAAGAGCAGAGATGCAGAGACTAGTTTTGAGACCTGACATTGTTGCCCCCGTGTCTGGTGCTGGGTGTTGCCCACTTACCTCCTTGCAGGTGGGGTGAACAGAAAACGAAAGTATCTTTGTGGGGGGCCTAAAAATTCTTGGCAGGGAGCACATGCAACCTGCAAGCCATATGTTGTGCACCCTTGTTTTAGGGTATTTATGACATATTGTCTTGATATAGATGATATAAAATCTAATCCAGATGAGAATTTTAGAATTATAATAGTCAGTCTGTCTTCAAAGCAGATATTAAAAGTCAGCAAAGTTCATATCCTGAGGAAAATAATCATGAAGGTCTGTGATACCTCTGCTTTCATGAACAAAGAGGTGAAAATGCACTGCAGTCATATGGCTTCTTAGCATTGAACACTATTTTACCCACTCACCATTGGTGCCTTGGTTAATTTGCACCAGAGTGCTACCCAGTTTTTTGAGGAGCTTTGAACATAAGACCTATAGGTTAATTTATTTTCAAAAGATGACTTTCTTTTCAATAGGTAACATTAAGCAGATAAGAACAATTTTTGAAAAAGGATTTGTCATGGGGACAAAGACCATGCTTTGGCTTTCAAATATAAGTACTGCTGAATTTTTAAAAGAACATAAGAGGTTAAGGGAAAGTGCTTTATGAAGCCTCTAGAGTGACAGGAAGATTTCATTCCACAGGATACAGAAGAATATATAAAAGAGCCTAGATATATTGTTAAATAACAAGAAATCAGAGAAAAGCATGCCACCTAGTGAATTGTGAAAAGCATCTTACAGCAGTGTTTTTTCTTCACTTGACCTAACTTGTTTTACTCCATTATAAGGCCATGGTTTAGCACTTTCAAGTAGTAAAAGGTGTTCTTAATCAGTCGAACAATGGAATGAGCAAGATTTGATTTTGTGAAGTTAGTTTTAAAGCAGGCAGAGAAGATAATACGTGACTGATGAGCATAAATGTTTAGGATTTTTCCCCCCGATCCAGACTTCCTGAAAAAACAACAACATAGAAATGTCACTCCATAGGTGAAAGAATGTGCCCTGCCCCTACTAAGGTTCCCAGTGAATAACAAATATATTGATCTTAGTACTTTTTGAAAAAAATCACTGCAGTTCAAAATAGCTGCTCCAAATTGTTTGAGTTAATAGAAGCAAGATGCTGGGGTGAGGAGGTGATACAGGAAAGGATTGTGTGCCCCACATGACCTTCCAAGTGTCCTTTAATCTGCTTTGTGGAGGATGTTCCTTCACCAATGTTGAAGGAAGATTGACTATCAGTCTGGTCAGATTCTGCACATGGAAGGGCAGTTGGGTTCCATGTTGCACTTTGCTAGTCTGCAAATTTCTTACAACCCCCTTTAAGTTTTACATCAACATTTTCAGTTCAATGTTGCATAGTTTTGTGATTTTTTTTTTACAATATGCCATAATGGAGAAAGAATAAAGATAACAAATTGTTGTCTTTCTTTTCCTCAGTAACTGATACAGATATGAGACTGAATTCTGTAATGAAGTCAGAGCTGGTTTTTTCAGTGTTTTCATAATCACATGGTGTTACACATATAAGGATACAGAATGCCATGAAGATAAGTTGGGTATTACAAGGTAAGTGAAAAGTTGACTGGTTTCTAAGGGATAATATTTCCTCTATTATATCATACTGTAAAAGCAGAGCAGGACACTAATACACTGTTAAAGCAAGTCATCGTTGGATAAGTGACTGCATAAATTCAGCTAGTTAATAAGAACTGTCCAGTGAAATATTCCCAGTAAAATTGTAGCTTCTCTTCTTGTGAGATTTCCAAGCAAGAGAGTTAATATTAAGACAGGAGAGTATACAGGGTGAATGTGGACACTTGAAACAATGAAATTAGAGATGGATAGAAGTCTATTAGAAACAAATAGACAAAATCCTCGGCAAACTAATAAACAGCAAAACAACCCAAAACAATAAGCTTTTTACTGTTTATTTTAAAAAATACAAGAGATTGAAATGCTTCAAAAAATCATTCTATTTCTATTTTTCTTCTTATCAAACATCACTCATGAATCTGTCCTGGTTGATTTTATTATACTCTGTGCAACCAAACAGTTTTTCTGTCTGTATCCCTTTCCCCCCTAATATATTTTGCTAACTTGCAGTGTCCCTTTAAGTCAATTCTGACTTATAGTGTTCTCAAGGTGAACTGATCTCCCGATCTTATTGGCAAAATTTATTCAGAGGCGGTTACTTTTGCCTTCTTCTGAGGCAAAAAGGGTGTTCCAGGTCACCCGGTGGATTTCCATGGCCAACCAAGGATTTGAACACTGATTTCCAGAGGTATAGCTCAACACTCAAACCACTACATTACATTTCTCCTCTTTGTGGGGTTTCAGGGAATGCGTTTTGGGATTGTAAAGGGTACTGCATGTGGTTTTTTAGACCATACTGTGTCCAATCATCAGTTAAATGCTTGTTCACTGTCTAGCTGCCTATCCATCACTAAGAAGACAATGTTACAATGCTCCATAAAAAGTTAAATAAAATCTGGCAAAAACTTTGATATCTTAAAATTCTGTATTTCCTTTTGTGTGTATTCAGCCAGGTTTATGGTGCTAAATTAGGGTTGTCACTATATTTTTCTTTGGTTTAGTGTATGGATTAATTGATTACTGATCTTTAAAAGATATACAACAACAGGGGTGTAGCTGGGGAGGGTGGATAAAGGAATTTCCTACCCAAATAAGAATTGTGAAATGTTCCTTCAGATACAAATTTGTTGACAATGTAGTAACTTAAAATTTCAGTTGATCATTTAGAAGTACAGTCCAAAGAAAAGGGACAGGCAAATGCTGTCTCAAAGGTACAGCATTCAAAGTGCTGGCTTTAAGCCCTAAACAGTTCCAGTCCAGCTAACCTGTTCAAATACATCACCCTTTATTAATCAGTTAGAGCATTAAGATTGGCCAGGCAAGTGTGATTGGTGAGAACAAGAGACAGGGCTTTCTTGGTGGTGGCCCCTCGGCTGTGGAACTCCCTCCCCATTGAGATTAGATCGATCCCCTCCCTCCTGGTGTTCAGCAAGCAGCTCAAAACCTGGCCGTATAAGCAGGCATTCAACAAATGACACCAAAATATAACCAGCTAAAGGAAACCATGGGATCGATACAATGTTTAAATGTCTTAATGCTTAATGTTTTAATATTTTATCATTATACTGATGGTTTGTATAGTTTTTAATGATTTAATTTATGTGATTGCTTTTAGATATCTAATTTTTTAAATTTTGTGAGGCATTGAATCTTTGCCATTTATTATGTTGTGAACCGCTTTGAGTTCCCTTAGGGATATAAAAATGGTATATAAATGAAATAAATAAATAATAAATAAATGAAGGTACATGCACACAAAGTTGCCAAAGGAAAGTGACCATAACAAATATAAGAGTCTAAGTCTGAATGTTTTTCAGTGTCTCACTCTCAACTTGCTCAAAATTCAGGTGAAAATTTTATTAGAAGCAGAATTCTTATAGGGGAGGCAATGTTGTAGTCCCCCTCCCTCTCTTATAGCTACACCTATGTTCAACATGGTCATTGCCTAGTGGAAATAGCTATATCCTTTTGCTCAATATAAAAGGGGATAAAACTGTTCTATTTATTTTGCAGAAAGATGTTACCAAAATTCACAAAATTTCTTTAAAGAAAAAAATTAGAGGAACTTCAGATTTAAACAGTATAAACGTATAAAGGAGAACTGACAGATTTGTCCATCTCTACTGAGAACAATGAATATCTCACTGTTCTCATATTTTG
The DNA here is from genome assembly GCF_035594765.1 of Anolis carolinensis. NCBI lineage: Eukaryota > Metazoa > Chordata > Lepidosauria > Squamata > Anolidae > Anolis > Anolis carolinensis. Next base: position 297,203,667 of record NC_085841.1, read on the forward strand.
GAAGAAACAATATAAAATATTCTTGAGGTGGGGGAATATGCAAGGAAAAATAATTTCATTTTCTTTCTTTTTGGTGAAGAGAGAATAAGAAGAAAAGAGAAGATGGGAAGCAATATTTGAAATGAGGTACATGATAGCAGGGAATACTCGGAACTCACATAATTAGAAAGGATTTTCTAAAATTGTAATGAGCAATGCAACATTCTTTTAATCTGTCAATGTGTTATTTTCAGTATGAATGAAAATATGTCAAAATGCTGTCATTTGGTTCTCCTAAAAGTATTAAAGTAATAAAACAATGGTCTGTGGAGTAAGTAAAGAAAGAAATATGTATTTGATAAAAAAGCTTCAAAACAAACACCTCAATAGCACATTAGGGGAAAATGAGTTGACTATTGCTATTTTACTTACTTGTTCTTACATTTGTGTGTTTGTGTTTGTGTGTGTGTGGGAGGGGGGGGGAGCAGAAAAAAAGTCTGAACTCCTAAGTATGAATAATTTAATTGGATAAAATTGAATCCGTTTCATTGGGCTATAATTCCTTTCTGCTGTGAAAAGATAAAAGATTATCATTTTCCACCAAAATGTATACAACACCTTCTAAATTGTGAACACATTAAAAAAAATTAAAGATGAGGTCAGACCATCTACAGTAAAAATTTCAAGCTAAAAATATCTACAATGTTAATCACCTCATGAGTGAAGATAAAGGCCACTTGTTTGATATTTTGCTCACAGAAATGTTTCTGTGCAAAATGTTTCTATAAAGAATCATTCTCAGTTTTTTTCTAATTTCACCAAAATGTTCTCAACTTCCATGAAAAGTTTTAGCTCTGATGTGTGTGTGCATTTAAATCCATCAGTTTATGGTGACATCATGCATTGCACAAGGTTTTCTTAGGATATGTATATTCAGAGGTAATTTTGCTAGTTTCTTCTTCTGAAATGTAACTCACAGCAGCCAATATTCATTTGTAGTCTCCTACACAAGTATTAAACAGGGATGTATTTATTTTGCGTCAAAAGCATTGCACAACGAAGTCCAAAAGTGATAAAATAAAGGAATCACAAACAGCTAAATAGTTTTAGATCAAAAGTGGGCAACAGCGATCACATTGTCCGTAGCTTTAAACAACTCCTCCTCCGTACATGAGGCAGGACACTGTGGGCAAGCATACATATGCAGAGTTGTTTGTTCAGCTTCACAGTCACATAAGGCGGAGGATTCCTCCAGGTAGTGCCATCTTGCCAGATTGTCTTTTGATCTGCCCACTCCGCTTCTGAGTCTGTTCAGGGACTTCCAAGTTGCCTATTCTTGGTTTGCCCCTGGAGGAAGACCCTCATGGGGGGCCATCCAGTTGGAATTGCCTGGTTTAGCTGCCCAGAGGGACACTCTTGCTGTTGCTGGAGGAACATCAAGAGGAGTGGTGGTTCTCATGAAGCTTTTCCTTGATTTGGTGTGGGGGGGGGGAGGCTGATAGTCATGCAATGGGTGGCTTTCACAATGTTCGACCTTATTTCTCTCACCCTTAGCAGCAATTTCCTATCACATGTCAGGAGGGGCAATGCCAGCTAACTTATAGAGTTTATCAACAGGTGTAGGTTTAATGCATCCTGTGATGATTCTGCATGTTTCGTTCAGTGCTAAGTCCACCTACTTCGCATGGGCAGACTTGTGCCAGACAGGACAGGCGTACTCAGCAGTTGAGAAAGACAAGGCCAGGGCTGATGTTCTTATTAATTGTGGATCTGCACCGCATGCGCTGCCAGTAAGTTTCCGCAGGATGTTGTTGCATGCAGCTACTTTGTGCTTGGTGTTCATGCAGTGTTTCCTATATGTTAGTGTTCGATCTAAGGTGACACCAAGGTATTTAGGATGGAAGCAGTGTTCGAGCTCTTGGCCTTCCCAAGTAACTTTCAGTCTCCTGTTGGCTTCACGGTTACATAGGTGGAAAGCACACACTTTTGTATTGGCAGGGTTAGGCTTCAGGTGGTTTTCTTTGTAGTAGCTGGAGAGATCTTTCAAGGCATTAGTGAGTTGCTTTTCAACTGTTTCAAAATCTTTTGCTTGTGTTGTTAGGCCAAGGTCATCAGCATATATAAAACTCTTTGTGAGTGGTGGTTGTGGCTGATCATTCGTGAAGATGTTAAATAAGGTCGGGGCAAGAACACTGCCTTGGGGTAAACCATTCTTTTGCCTCCTCCATCTACTTTTTCTGCCCTGAAACTCCACATAGAAGCTGTGGTTTTCCAGGAGGGTCTGGACAGATTTTGTAAAGTCAAAGTCCCGGGTGATATGGTAGACTTTCTGCAGGGGGGACACGGAAAGAGCCTCCTCGAAGACTGAGTAAATCTAGTCAGGCGTCCCCTGGGCAACGTTTCTTGTAAACGGCTAACCTTTCCAACCCCAAAAGCATTGCATTGTTTTTTAAACACTTTTTTAAACATTTTAAATGTGTTTTATCTCTCCACAAATGGATGCACACTAAACATCTTTATCAAGACCATTGCTAACAATTATGTCTATTAATATAGAAGGTTTGTCACTTGCTAAGGAAGAGCTATTAGCCAAGATGTCTGAGGACATCTCGTGTGACATTTTATGTATACAAGAAATACACAGAGACATCACAATGAGAAGACCAAAAAGTCTCGGAATGCAACTGGCCGTGGAACGACCTCACAGACAATATGGTAGTGCCATTTTTGTACGATCTGGTATAGCAATATGTTAAACCTCTCTCACAGAAGTAAATAACATTAAACAGGGATGAACATACTTAGCTTGGGATGGGATATAGTGACTTTGGGCATTTTTTGGTAAAATTGTACAAAGTCCTTCTTTGCACTTGATTAAAAAAAACAAATTAAAATGGCTCCTTGAGGTTGCTGCATACAACTTCCTGAAAAAAACTGTATGAATTTTGGCAGCAACTTCTTCCTTCAAGGAGATGTTGACAAGCTGGAAGGTGTCCAGAGGAGGGTGACTACAATGATCAAGGGTCTGGAGAGCAAGCCCTATGAGGAGTGGCTGAAAAAGCTGGACATGTTTAGCCTGCAGAAGAGAAGGCTGAGAGGAGATATGTTAGCCATATATAAATATGTGAGGGGAAGTTATAGGGAGGAGGGAGCAAGCTTGTTTTCTGCTGCCCTGGAGACTAGGACGCAAAACAATGGCTTTAAACTACAGGAAAGGAGATTCCATTTGAACATTAGGAAGAACTTCCTCACTGTGAAAGCTGTTTGGCAGTGGAACTCTCTGCCCCGGAGTGTGGTGGAGGCTCCTTTTTTGGAGGCTTTTGAGCAGAAGCTGGATGGCCATCTTTCAGGGGTGCTTTGAATGTGATTTCCTGCTTCTTGGCAGGGGTTGGACTGGATGGCCCATGAGGTCTCTTCCAGCTCTATGATTTTATGATTCTACGATTCTAGGTTCATTATAGGTTCCATTCAAAGAAGTGGAACAGGGCTGGGCTTTAGCTCAAATGGTAAATTACTAGCAGTAATAAGATCTACCAACTGAAAGGTGGCCCATTTGAAGCCCGATCAGGGTGAGCACCTGACTGTTAAACCCAGCTCAATGTTTACCTAAGCAGTTTGAAAACAGGTTAGAGCTGTAAGTAGAGAAATTAGGTATAGCTAATTAAGCAGGGGAGGTATTTTATGACACCATAAAATGGAAAAGACCAGAAATGCCAGTGACCAAAAGGAAGGAGAAAGTCCTGATAGCTCTTCATCATAGAGAATGGAGCAACAGCACCCCCTGTGGCTGAATCCAAACACAACCTCCAAGGCACCGAAGCAGGACCTTGACACAACATACCTCGTTTTTGTTTGTTTTGTCTGTCTGTCTGTCTGTCCAAATGACATTGAATGTTTGCTATGTATGTGTACTGTGATCCGACCTGAATCCCCTTGGAGAGATAGGGCAGAATATAAATGAAGTGTTATCATCATCATCATCATCATCATCATCATCATCATCAATTTTAGATTGTCTAATAGAAATGAATAGGGGAAATGGCATTCTAAATCCCCAAATCAGATCCAGACTCTGGATTGAACTAAGAAACATTGGGAACCAATCCTAACTGCTAGATTCAGTCTTAGGTTGGACGGGGGAGCTTATGTACAAAGTGAATATTTAGTTCTTTCCTGAAACAAGATCTCGCTACCACAAGTCTCTGCAAAGTTCAGCATAATATCTGAATGACCAGTACACCCTTGAATGTCCACGTATCTCTCAGTAAAGGTAGTATTGAGAGGAACTGAAGTGAACAGGAGACCAACCATGGGTGAGCAGAGAATATGATTAAAATCCTTTCCATATTGCTCACTTTGCTCTCCAAATTGTCTCTGCTCCAACAACATACAACTAATGGAATTGCAAACATTTGTTCTCAAACATATTTGCGCGCACATAAAACTCTGTGAGGGAGAAATGATGATGATGGTAATGATGATGTTTATGTTTATTTATACCCTGCTTTTTCTCTCCACAAGGGGACTCAAAGCGGCTAACATTAAAAACATTTTGTCATGACCAGCAGTTTGGTGGTATAGCTGCTTTGGAATGTTTGGAAGGGTTAATCTCCCTCCTTTTTGAAAGAGGTGAGACTGACCTTCTCATTAAGGGATTCACAGGCTGTAGGGATCATTTGGGAGGCCTGCTGAAATGGAATGCAGCTGTGATTAGCTGCATAAAAGAGCTTTGCAAGAGACTGCTCCTTGGGAGAAAAGTAATTGTTGTATTTGGATGTAGATTTTGGTTAGTTTTGGAAGTGCAGAAGGAGGGGTTTAGGTAGGGGACGGGGAATTTCTCCTCTAAGGCCCTCTGTAGGAGGAAGAGAGGCAAAGGCTTCAGGCATGCATCTGATGAAAGCTCTGGTAAGTTGAGAGGGAAATGGGAGCCAGGGAGGGAAGGGAAACACCTTTTCCCCCATGCCTGCAGGGAAAAACACAGGCATGGAACAATGTGTGTTTCTCAGGAAGAGTTGGGTTTAAAAGGCATCTTTTAAACATGTGTTTTGCAGCCTTTAACACGATTCTTCCTATATTTTAGCTAAATGTCATTTAGCCACTCCCCCTTAACCCAGTTTAACCTGGGTTATAAAGTATGTGTGGAAGGGCTTTAAGTAAAATGGTTTTTGACACAAACAGGATGTTGTTTTGGTTGAACTCTGTCTGCATTACTGGGCAGCCTTGGAACATGGCACATTTCAATACAATACATTTTACATGTCCACTGATAAGTAAAAGAGCTTGAACCCCATCTTTTTTTAAAGGGGAGATGTAAAATGTAAAATTTCTTTCTCATTGAGTTCGGCTTTGTATCTCCTCCTCCAATTTTCTTTTCTCAAATAGTCCATTAGAGGGGAGTTAGGTGCATTAATGAGTTAGTATTAGGTAAATGTAAAGTTGCTAACACTCAATAGACAAAATGATTTAAGATGGCTACACTATTATTGTACTTTTCAGAGCCCTTTGTGGTTATTTATTGTGAGAACTCTAACTTGTCATAAGGTTCCATACTATAGAAACATCAGAGTCTACCTGAATCATGGCAGACCGAGTGCCAGATCAACTCAGAGATATTTCTACAAAGAACACCAAAGATATTTGGAAGAATGCGTGTGTCTCTATCTCTATCATTTATCATTTTTCTGTCTGATTACAGGTATTCTGACTGCAAGTTAAGGAGTAAAAAAAAAGGAAAGATTGATTTATATTAGCTTTGAAGAATCTCAACACAATCAGAAGTACATCTACACTATAGAATCAATAGAGTTTGACATCACTTTAAACTGCTTGCTTCAATGCTATGGAATCATAAAAGTTCTAGTTTTATGAGGCACCAGCAACCTTTGGGAGAAAAGATTAAAGACCCTGTAAAGCTACAACTGCCAGAATTCCACAACACTGGGCCATGGCTATTAAAGTAATGTCAATCTCCATTAATACTAGATTCTAGATGCACCAAAAAAAAACAACATTATTTTTCTGAGATGCTCATCTTTGAAGGAAAAAAAATCAAACATAGAAAGGCTTCCTCTACTTACCAAGGGGTAAGCCAGCTGAACTCAAAACAACTTAGTTACTAGCAGGCATGTAAATATTTGCACTGTAAGACATTAGAATAGTGGTACGGATTTTCCCCAGAAGACTTTCCTTTCAAACTCCAATGTGTATTCTTGCTTGCTTGTTTATTTTTACTATATAGGGAGAAAATCCTCAAGGCAGCCTCAAAGACAAAATCTGTAATTTTTTTTTTTACAAATTTGAGAAATGACTCTTAGCACTGAAAATATGTCCCAGAGCTGAACTACACATTATATTTAGCAGTCTAATAGAATGATATTTCATTTCAAGTACTGATAAAGGAGGAACATAACCAAATACAAATGTATTTTTATACAATTCTGATCTGCATTTTTATTGTTATCTGCTGTGTTTTGTGCAGTTGACTTTCCTAATAACAAAGTACAGAAGAGTCTCACTTATCCAAGCCTCATTTATCCAAGTTTCTGGATTATCCAAGCCATTTTTGCAGTCAATATTTTCAATATATCGTGATATTTTGGTGCTAAATTTGTAAATACAGTAATTACAAAATAACATTACTGCATATTGAACTACTTTTTCTGTCCAATTTGTGGTATAACATGATGTTTTGGTGCTTAATTTGTAAAATCATAACCTAATTTGATGTTTAATAGGCTTTTCCTTAATCCCTCCTTATTATCCAAGATATTCGCTTATCCAAGCTTCTGCCGGCCCCTTTAGCTTGGATAAGTGAAACTCTACTGTAGTGGTAATAGCAAACTATGTTTCATGTAGTTTGCTGAATTTCTGCTCTGTTTTCCCACATTATCTTTTCTAACTATCTTTTCTCCTCAAGTTACCAACAAGATAGGTTCTTTAGGTATGTTCTTGAGTAAGTTGGAACAGGTACATTTTTAAGTGCAACTCCAGCCAAATATATATACATATTTAGCTTTGGATCTCATAGGATTAACACCCCCTGTGGTGTTTGTTTTGTTGTCTATGCTTCTGTTCAGAAAATTTCCCCTCATTTTTTTATACCTGTGAGAATTGGATTTTGAAAAATTTGGCTTTTTATTAAAACAAGAATTGGCGATAAAGCTTCAGTTGAGACCTTTTCCCCATAATAACTCTTTCAGGAGTGAATTTCCCTTCTGAGGGGAAAATTTCTCTCACTTCCTGTTGTCTCACCCTGTTTGTAACTGAGTTATTTGTAAGTCAGATGCTTGTAACTCAGGGACTGCCTGTATTCGATTTTTTTCATATCATTCCTTTCAAATGTGGGGTGTGTATGTCTGTCGGGTAGAAAGGGCAACAAATATATTTGAGTCTGGGTCAAGCTTACAATATTCCAGTGGCTTTTAAGTTTTGTCAAAACAAGTTGTCTCTTTATTACAGAAAACCTATTGGTTGTGATCAGAATTGCTTTTCATTCTTAATGATTCTTTCAGCACAAACGGATTTTGGAGAGAAAGGAGGAAAACAGAAAATGAAATCAATGTGGGTCATAAGCAGCAAGAATACTGGCAAAGAAAATGAAGCCTCCATAATGTGTTGTGCTTAACTAAAATAAACTGTTTCCTTTTTTTGAAATAAAGACTCAAATTACTTTTTGAAAGATCCTGTCTATTACAAAGCACATCATGCCATTAATATTGTTAGTTGCTTTCTAGTGCTTTTGTGCAACCATCTTTTGAAATCAATCAAGCACCCTGCAAACATGTGCTTTCCATGAAAATCAGATTTAAAAAGCCAACACAAAATATCATTGATAAGAGGACAAAATTATCAGTGTAGCTATCTAATAAAGAGCGGAGGAATCATCTCTTGACGGCAAATTCCAAGCAGAGGAAATTTGAGAGGGTTTGAGAGTGGCTGATGCAAACTGCCTGAAATGAAACTCTTTGCTCTCAATTGTTTTTTGTTTTTTTGGTTGGTTGGTTTTGTGTTTTTGGCAAAAGAGCAAAAACATATCCATGAACTGTTAACATAATCTACTCTGAAAAAAATTAAATCATTGAGGGAAAGAGCCACAGACTAAAGTAGCACACGATTTGATGACAAGATTAGAAGGCCTGCCAAAACCTAAAATGCTGTTGGTCTCCACTTCCAAAAGAAATGCACATGTGACTCATCTCCATTTTCTATCATAGATTTTTTTTTGAAGAAAGCTGAAATATTGTACTTCCACAGTGCATAAACCTAATGTTACCAGTAGTGAATCATTTTCGGCTATGACAATTATCAAAGAACACTGAATTAAGGGGGATGATCTGAGCCAGCTATACCATTAGGCAGGATGAAGCATTCATCACATGCAGCAAGATGTTACAGGACAAAGACAGAAGAGTAACTACTGGGGAAGGCCCACTGAAGTCATTGCACCTGCTCGATAATGATATTTAATTCAGTCGCCAATTTCTAGCCCTGTAGAGAGAGAGGCACTGAAAAGGATACACATCTAGAACTCACATATTTGCTGTGTTTGCATTCTCTAGGTAACTTTAATTTGCTTTCTCTCTGGATGTGTAAACAATTTTTCTAAATCCTCAACTGAAGTTTTAGGTTAGTGTTAGAAATTTCCCACTCCATCCCATGGCTACACCTTTGAAAAAGTGTGTTGCTTGCCCTATATACCCTAAACCACTATCAGATGTGGCATAAAATGCTTTTTCACCATCACTATGTCAATTGAGGAGGGGGATATCATTTGCTTTTTTGTGTCTCAGGCAGCAATATGTTTTGGGGATTCAACCTGGTGACAACAGATCAATTGTTCTGGAACAAGGAATTAAAAAAATCTACATTATTATATACCCCATCTTTCTCCCCTTGGGGACTCAAGGCAGCTAATAATCCCACACTTAGTCAAGTTTTAAAAGTGCAGTACAAAGGTTAAAAAACAATTAAATAGTAACAGTGTGGTAAAAATAGATTAAAATAAATACACTTAAAATTAATTTTTAAAACTCCCCCCTTTTCACCCACACCTCCCCAAAACCTTATCCTTGTCCTTCCCCAATGCAGTTGAAGGTCTTGATTTGTGTGTGTCAGGAGCAATCGGAGTTGCTTCTGGAGTGAGAGAATTGGCCGTCTGCAAAGACGTTGCCCAGGGGACACCTGGATGTTTTGATGTTTTACCATCCTTGTGGGAGGCTTCTCTAATGTCCCCGCATGGAGCTGGAGCTGGAGCTGGAGCTGATAGAGGGAGCTCATCCACGCTGTCCCCGGGTGGGATTCGAACCTGGCACCCTTCAGGTCAGCAACCCAACCTTCAAGTCACAAGGCTTTTATCCCCTAGGCCACAGGAGGCTCCAAGGTCTTGATCTGCCTGCAGAAGGTCAACCAGAATGTTGTCTGCAGAAGGTCAGTTTGTTATGTTAACTGAAAGGGCCGATATACTGTAATGTTTTGGATTTTTTTTTTAGATTCAATTCAATTTCAATACAAACATTTTAAAAAATACTGCCCTGAGGAAGCAATTCCTATGGTATACACAGCTACAAACCATTAACTCCCTGCAGTTTTAGTGGTTTCTTTGCTTAATGTGGCTTAGTTACTTGTTTGACTAGATAAAATGTGAAAATTATGACCATTATAGATGAGACATTCCAGCAGTTCACTTAATTTAAAATATCACAATAAATTGTAATTGAATAAAGATTTCATGACTGACTAATTCACCAAGAAACAGATCAAAGCCCAGATGTCCAATTCCCTGATGGCCTTACCCTTGGAATTAAACAAGATCCTTTATATCTGCCCCACCTGAATTACCAATAAGGGTGTGATTTTTTTTAATTTTTGTGCTCCCATTGTGACAAAACATCTTAACATGTTGAATTGTCTACTGAACATTTACTACTCCCAGGACCCCCCCCCCCCCCCGGAAGATAATGGGATTTTTCAATGATTTTACATCATTTTGGGCAAAATTTCAAAAGAACTGCACCTTTCTGTTCCAAGTTGATATATTTTCCTCTTACAAAAGCTAAGTACATAGGCACATGCAGGTACACACACATACAGAGAAATACTGGATTTAGTGAGTGAACAAAAAAAAAAGGTGAGCAACATATTCCCAAGAGCCATTTTGCAAATGTGCAAATTATCATCAAGTAACCATCAACAATAATTCACCATGTCACAAGTGAAAATAAATATTTTCAAGTGGCCTAATATTGGTACTTTTATGAAATGTTCACAATATTTACATTCTTTTAACTAGGATCAGAATCCTGTTAGTGACATACATCAGCATTTTGCATTGTTTATGTCCTTTTACAGTTGTGGACTGAAGATGGATTTACACAGCCCGATGTCCCAGGATCCGATCCTAGGTTATCTGCTTTGAACTGGGTTATATGAGCCTACACTGCCAGATAATCTGGGATAAGCAAATAATCTGGGATCAGATCCTGGGATACAGGCCAGTGTAGATCCAGCCTGAGTCATTTAGCATCTGCAACAATTTCCCTATCTGTTTCATCTACTTTTCTGATGTCTGAGTGCTCCCCCAAAGCCATTTAGCGGCCAAGAGATAGCAGGGAATTGGTCATGTAGTTACGTTTTGGTAACAAGCACATAAGCAAACAGGTGTGTCTTCCTGGATCTTCTGGGATTCCTCTGAAGATTCTGGTGTGGGGGAGTAATTTTCATGTCTCTAACCATGAAAATATAGCCAGAACTGTCTAGCTGATCTCTTCTGCCCACTAAATGGCCATGGGGAGCAAGAAATGTAGATGATTTGATGACTTTCCCAGTCTCAGGCCCTAGAACCTAAAGAGTCTTCACCAAATAGTGCTAAAGTATATACTGACTTCTGGTAAGGTAAAGGTAAAGTTTTTCCCCTGACATCAAGTCCAGTCATATCTGACTTTGGGGTGTGGTGCTCATCTCCATTTCTAAGCCGAAGAGCCGGCGTTGTCTGTAGATGCTTCCAAGGTCATGTGGTCAGCATGACTGCATGGAGTGCCAATACCTTCTCGCTGGAGCGGTATCTGTTGATCTACTCACATTTGCATGTTTTCGAACACTCCCCGGATTCAAACTGCTGATCATTCGGACAGCAAGTTCAGCAGCACAGCAGTTTAACCCGCAGAGCCACCAATGAAGCCTAGTCAAAAACACCACCCTGAAGCCAATTCCCCAGTCCTACAGAAACATATGGAACTGGTGAAGCCCTTATCCTCCCCCAAAGAAGGTGGGAAATCCTCCTAATTCTTTTAAGCAACCAGAAAGAACCCACACTGCACCAAGGGCAGGAGGATGGGCAATCCAAAATCAAAGAGACCTGTGTGAGGACAGCCAGGTTTTAAATAGCCTCTAGTCCTGGTCTTCACATATGTCCAGCCTTAATATACCCATGCTGAACCAGTTTTAATAGGCTTCTATCCAGGGAGGCAAGCAAAACATCCCCTTACCCACAATAACTTCCCAGCTTTGCAGTCTTGTGTTCAAAATGTGTGGGGGAAGGGACAGATCTAAACTCTTGGTAGTGTAATTGCAGAATTTTGGCCTATTTCCACTAGACTTATTTCTCAACAGACGTTTCTAGAATTATATATCAATCAGTTTATATATTGCACAGTGATCTGGACAATGTATTGAGATAAGGAAGTCCACCTTCAGTAGACATTAGAAGAAGGAAACTTGGCAACTGGAACTCTTATCACTCAAATAACACTCTAGATTCCAGTATAGAATGAAACACTGTCCATGCTTCTTCTGCACTACTATGAAAGTTGTTGGATGCCCTGCATCCCACTATATCTGATAACCTTCAGATATAAGTCTCTAATCAAAGGAATTCTTATTACATATATTCCACCTTTTTTCTACAGACCCATATTCACATACATATAAAGCAGCCTCTTTGATTTTAGGCAAGCTTGTTTTCAGAGCCTCAGGAATCAATCACTGGTGTTGAAAATTTAATAATTGAATCACTGAAGTGACTTTCAGTAATGAGTTCTCACTTGCACACTCCTGAAAGGCAAGTCTAATAAAGTCACAGATCAAAGCAGTGGTCAAGTCAGTTCAGCACAGAAGGCAAATGGCAGTTCTTCAATACTGTAATTAACAGAGCCATCACTTAAAGGTTTGCACTGGAATCCACAAATGTCATTTATAATTTAAACTAAAATCTATTATCTTATCCTTACAACAGTCTCACAATATTTAGTTCTAAGCTGATTCTGATCAAGATGCAAAGAAGAGCAAAAGTAATTCGACATGACCAAGGGGCTCTGGAGCGTCTGCCACTTCTTTCTCTCCCTGATATCCTACAACATAGCATTCTGACCTTGGAGTAGAGTCACATAAGAAGTCATTGGGTCCAGCAAAAAGTGTAGGAAATGCATAAGAATTGCATAAAAGTTTCTTGGAGAGGTGAGGCCAATCACTTTTCTGTTAGACCCATGTCCATCCTGACTGGTTAAAGCTGCCAGAAGAAGAATGGACAATTGATGGTGGATGTTGTAAGTGCTTATTTGAAAGAGACCTTTTTTCCAACCTCCCTAAAACAAGCAATTGTAAAACATTTACTGAAGAAATCTTCATTAGATTACCCTCTTCCCTGATAACTAGATACTTATTGCCAGCCTCTAATCTCCCTTTTGTAAATAAGACCTTAAAAGTGAGTGATGGTAATGCAAATCCAGACTTCTGTGCATGAAACAAGTTAAACATGAGCCAGCAATGTGATGCGGCTGCTAAGAAAGCCAATGGGATTTTGGCCTGCATCAATAGGGGTATAGCATCTAGATCCAGGGAAGTCATGCTCCCCCTCTATTCTGCCTTGGTCAGACCACACCTGGAATACTGCGTCCAATTCTGGGCACCGCAGTTGAAGGGAAATGTTGACAAACTGGAAAGCGTCCAGAGGAGGGCAACTAAAATGATCAAGGATCTTTAGAACAAACCCTATGAGGAGCGGCTTAAAGAACTGGGCATGTTTAGCCTGCAGAAGAGAAGGCTAAGAGGAGACATGATAGCCATGTACAAATATGTGAGGGGAAGTCATACGGAGGAGGGAGCAAGCTTGTTTTCTGCTGCCCTCCAGACTAGGACACGGAACAAGGGCTTCAAACTACAGGAAAGGAGATTTGACCTGAACATCAGGAAGAACTTCCTCACTGTGAGAGCTGTTCAGCAGTGGAATTCTCTCCCCCGGACTGTGGTGGAGGCTCCTTCTTTGGAGGCTTTTAAACAGAGGCTGGATGGCTATCTGTTGGGGGTGCTTTGAATGCGATTTCCTGCTTCTTGGCGGGGGGTTGGACTGGATGGCCCATGAGGTCTCTTCCAACTCTACTGTTCAATGATTCTATGAAACAGATGGCTAGGAAAATTTTCAAATTGAGTTCAGATCTCATTTTTGGACATAAACAGTCTTGGCTATCTTGGTAGGTAACCTGCTCTGGGAATTGGACAAGGAACGTATAGCCTTGTTAGTCTCCCGGGACCAGCATTTGATACCATTGACCTTTTACATCATTTGGCTGATAAGAGCACTTTGGGACATTGGTTCCAGTATCTCGTGACTAGATTTACCAGAGCATGGTACTGGGGGACTGTTGTTCAGTCTTTTGGCCATTAGCGTGTGAATCTACAGGAGTTAATATTGTTCTGTGGAGCTACTAGGAGTGGGTATCATCAGCATGCTATTGAAACTCAGCTCTCTCTCTCTTTTACATCAGATGTCAAAGAGGCTATGGTTTTACTGCATTGTTGTCTAATGAAATAAAGGACTGGATGCAGGTAAACAAACTGAGGCTCAATCCATACAAGTCAGAAGTACTGCTACTCAGTAGGAAGTAACTTTGGACTGGGATTGCAGCCTGTTCTGAATGGGATTTCACACCCTCTTTGAAGATCACATTTGTAGCTTGGGGATACTCTTGGAAACCCAGGTTCCTGCTATGAGCAGGAATGCCTTTGTCCAGCTTTGACAGGCACATCAACTGCATTCTTTCTTGAGCGATGCAGATCTTGACCATCATGGTTCATGTCTTAGTTATATCCCAATTAATCTATTGTAAGGTACTGTACTTGGGATGCTATCTCTTGTATGCTTCCAGCAGGCAGCCATAATACTAGTGTTTCACATGCCCTTTAATGCCTAAATTGCTTTGTTTTAATTGTTTTGGCATGTTTAAATGTTTAAAACAAGTATGTGTTTTAAAAAGTCTTAATCTTTGCACTACTTTCATTGTTTTTATTTGCTTATTGTTTTGGGAGTTTTTGTGGGCTGGAGATAATACAGAAATATCAACAAGCAAGTAGGCAAGCAAGAAAGAAAAATTCAGTACTTCAAGGGTTGTTGTATGTCTTTCGGGCTGTGTGGCCATGTTCCAGAAGCATTCTCTCCTGACGTTTCGCCCACATCTATGGCAGGCATCCTCAGAGGTTGTGAGGTATGGAGAAAACTAAGCAAAGAGGTTAATATATATCTGTGGAAAGTCTAGGGTGAGAGAGGTCAGTGTGAATGTGTAGTTAATCACTTAAATTAGCATTGAAAAGCTTGAAAAGCATTGAAAAGCATTGAAAAATGCCGTAAGCAACAGCCAAAGCCAGAACTGGATAAATCACGGACCATCATCAACCTGACAGACAGACAACTCACTGAAGACCAAGTATCCATTCTAGAAAAAGGAGGAAATTTTGCAGTCACCACCACCAGGATCCCAGTAGAAAACATCATTGCCAATGTTGAATCAGCAATTTACCAGCTCCCTGAGGAAGAAGCAGAGGAGGTAAGAATTGAAACAGCAAGGATCCTGAGAAATGCAAAACTCCCCCCCAGCAACATAACGAGAAAAGAAAGACAGGCCATCAAAGATCTCAACTCAGATCCTGAAATCATCATTCTTCCAGCTGACAAGGGGAATGCCACAGTAATCATGGAAACAAAACAATACAAAGAAAAAATCGGACAACTTCTAGATCCCACAATTTACAAGAAACTGAAACAAGACCCCACTAACAAAATCACCAGAAAAACGAACACTCTAATCAAGAACTCCTCCATTAACTTTGACATACGCCAACAGCTGTGCAAATCAGAAGCCCTCCCACCCAGGCTTTACGGACTCCCCAAAATCCACAAGGACGCCATCCCACTCAGACCCATTGTAAGTGCCATTGGATCGCCGACTTACAACCTGGCAAAATTTCTGGCTACACAGCTACAAACCCACATTGGGCTCACTGCACATTATATCAAGGACTCTACACACTTTATAGAAAAGATCAGCAACCTCAATCTAAGCACCAAGGACATCCTGATCAGCTTTGATGTGGTGTCCCTTTTTACCAAAGTCCCAGTAGCTGACACCCTCACACTAATCAAACAAAACTTCCCAGAAGACATCACAGCCCTGTTTCACCATTGCCTCACCACTAGCTACTTTCAGTGGGACACTGGATTCTATGAACAGAAGGATGGAGTGGCCATGGGGAGCCCTCTCAGCCCAGTAGTAGCAAATTTCTATATGGAATACTTTGAAAAACAGGCCCTAGAAACAGCACCAAAAAAGCCAACTGTTTGGTTCAGATACGTAGATGACACCTTCACGATTTGGAGCCATGGAGAGGAAGAACTCAGCAAGTTCCTGGACCATCTTAACAGCATCCACCCAAACATCCAATTCACCATGGAAAAAGAAAAGGAAGGAAAACTGCCATTTCTAGATGTTCTGGTCATCCGCAAACCCAATCAACAATTGGGCCACACAGTTTACAGAAAACCTACACACACAGATAGATACCTTCATAAAAACTCCAACCATCACCCAAGTCAAAAAAAGGAGCACAATCAAAGCCCTGACAGACCGTGCACAAAGAATCTGCGAACCTCACCTCCTCCAAGGTGAACTCAACCACCTAAACTGGGCTCTACAGGCCAATGGATACTCCACCACAGACATCAGAAGAGCTGCAAGGCCAAGAACAAGCCATGAGAGTCAAGACAAAGATCCACCCAGAGGAAAGGTGTACTTACCATACATCAAGGGAACTACTGACCGCATAGGGAAGCTGATGAAGAAGCACAACCTACAAACTATCTACAAACCCACGAAGAAAATCCAACAAATGCTACGGTCAGCGAAGGACAAGAGGGATCCTCTCTCTTCTGCAGGAGTCTACCGGATACCATGCAGCTGTGGACAAGTCTACATAGGGACCACCAAACGCAGCGCCCAAACAAGAGTCAAAGAACATGAAAGGCACTGCAGACTAATTCAACCAGAGAAATCAGCCATAGCAGAGCATTTGATGAACCAGCCTGGACACAGAATACTATTTGAGAACACAAAAATGCTGGACCATTCTAACAACTATCATGTCAGACTACACAGAGAAGCCATTGAAATCCACAAGCATGTGGACAACTTCAACAGAAAGGAAGAAACCATGAAAATGAACAAAATCTGGCTACCAGTATTACAAAACTCAAAAATCAGAACAGTAAATAAAAAGCAATACTCTGAAAACAGAGGGTTTCCAGACATGAATCAACCAAGGGCAGTTAACGACTCTAAACAAAGGATGCCCCAGAGGCAGGAAGAAGACAGCAGATAAGCTTTTCAATGCTAATTTAAGTGATTAACTACACATTCACACTGACCTCTCTCACCCTAGACTTTCCACAGATATATATTAACCTCTTTGCTTTGTTTTCTCCATACCTCACAACCTCTGAGGATGCCTGCCATAGATGTGGGCGAAACGTCAGGAGAGAATGCTTCTGGAACATGGCCACACAGCCCGAAAGACATACAACAACCCTGTGATCCCGGCCATGAAAGCCTTCGACAACACACTCAGTACTTCAAGCTGATGCATTTTTTGCCTGATGCAAATGCCCAACCTCTCCATGCAGGAATATCCTCACAGAGCAGCCTACCTAGGTTGGAGGGTATTTTTCAATGAGAATGCAGGGCTTGTCAACACCCTTGATATCAGGCTGAAGAAACTCCTCAGCTCAGCAATAGCAGGATAGCCTAAAAGTGCCTAACATAGGGACCACAAGTCTTCATCCACTGGGAAGAAAGTATCTTAGGCAGCAAGTCAGAATTTAACTTATACAGCAACCATTTTCAAAACTGGAAACTCTTATATATTTTAATTTACTGCAGCTGTTGATTAGATTCAATTAGGAGATTTAGAGAAGTTATATCTCTGTAAATGCCTGCTGAGAAATAGATACATTTTTTTTTTACTAAAACCTTATCCCAAGGATTTTTGGTAGCAGATGGTTGTTTGACCCCATTCCAATTTCTGTTGTCAGGGTTGATGCCCCTTAAAATCATCTTGTTCAAACCAATGAAATGATGCCAATCCACTAGACCAGACAAGGGCAAACTTCAGCCCTTCTAGGTGTTTTGGACTTCCAACTCCAAAACACCTGGAGGGCCGAAGTTTGCCCATAACTGCACTAGACTGTATTCAACCTTAAACTAGAGGATCCTCTCCAACGCATGAAAATACTTTGCCACCCTGGGCTGTATAGAATATTTTTGTAACCCAGGACTGCAAGTGTCTACCAATGACCATGACCTTAAGTAACTACCTGATAACTTGATATAATCCACTGGGATTCTGATCTGCTTCTCTGGAATCTTTTTGAGCTTTGTGGTTATGGGTTTCTTAGGCAGCTTTGTATCCAGGAGAAACCTCATGGAACTTGTAATTTGCAAGTGATCTTTGGAAACCTCAATTAGAAGAAAAAGCTTTGAGACTGGATTGAAGGCACATGTAATGGGCAGAATCTGGATTAACGTCTGTTTTAGTGAATCCATTATGAACCTATGAATCTATGGAAACTTGTTTGTCACTAATGAGAGTTATTGAAGAGCTTGTGCTTTGGCTTGAGTTGCCTGCCCAGAGACAGAAGTGCCACCTTTGGACAGTTCTAGCATAGATTTAAAAACAAATCAAATTAATGGCTTTTGCATGATGCATTTTAACTATATTTTGTTTTAACCTGTACTATGAGTCACCTTGGTTGCCGTATTGTGAGAAAGAAATGTTAATTAATTACCTTCTATTGCATATTGCAAATGTTGTCAAAAGTGTTATTATACAATCAATTTTTTCCTCATCTCTCAAAATGTTTGCTTCATAAGAATTTTTCAGTCAGTTTATGTTTTGACAGTTCCAATTGGATTCCCATTTCACTCCACTACAATTTTCTTTATCATGTCCAGAGCACTTAATTATTGGTATTTTATTATCTTTTGCTGTGGTACAGCTTTTTGTTATGACAATTATGTGTCCTATTTTATAGAGCATAAATCACACTGAAGGATTACTCATTCCAGGTCCAGCAGGGATGGAAATAATGTTTTAAATTTCTGTTGAAGACAATCTTAAACTGAGAAAAACTTTCATAGGCTACGAATAGTTGCACATGAGTTACACAAGTTTTCACAAAGAAAGAACATTTATTTCTATATTCTGTATAGAGAATGCTATTTTCTGTGCCTCAAAAGTGGATTTCATCAGAATAATCCTGCGCTGTGGATAATCTTCAAAAACTGTACAACCTTTTTCTTACAGTGGAATTTCTTACAATGGGAAGAAAATTACTAGAATTATTGTTTTTCCTTCAAAATAATTAGTTGAAGAATTACATCCTTAAATTCCAGTTGTAAAATAAAGAAATGTAACAGGATCTTTGATGTTTCCTGCCAACAGTCAGAATCCAGACAGTAGAATGAGCAGGCATTTTCCTTTGACTATATTCCCGATAAAACACAACCTAAAAATGTCCCCATTTTCTCTGTGCAAATATTGAAAATAATGTATCCTTTTGTGTATGTATGGCATGGAATTACTTTTGAATTGTTGCTATCACTTTCTATGTGCTCCTTCCTCTGGCTGTGCTGTTCATTCATGATAAAATCAGCATATGATGTGACAGATAAAAAGGTCAATGCAATTCCAGGTTGCAACAGTAGAAGTATTGTGTCTAGAGCGAGGGAAGTAATAGGCCCACTCTATTCTGCTTTGGTCAAATCTCATCTAGAGTACTGTGTCCAGTTCTGGGAATCACAATTCAAGAAGAATATTGAACATCTAGAATGTGCCCAGAGAAGGGTGACCAAAATGGTAAAGGGTCTCAAAGCCAAGCCCTATGAGAGGTGACTTATGGAGCTGGGTATGTTTAGCTTGGAGAAAAGAAGGCTGATAGGGGAAATAATAGTCATGTTTAAAGACTTGAAAGGATGTCACATTGAGGAGGGGGCAAGCTTGTTTTCTGCTGCTCTGGAGACTAGGCCATGGAACAATGAAATCAAATTGCAGGAAAAGATATTCCACTTACACATTAGGAAGAACATCCTGATTGTAAGAGCTGTTCAGAAGTGAAATATACTGCCTCGTAGGATGGTTGAGTCTCCTTCTCTAGAGCTTTAAGCAGAAACTGGATGGCCATCTGTCGGATTTGCTTTGATTGTGTTTTCCTGTATGATAGCGGGTTGGAATTGATAGCCCTTGTGGTCTCTTTTAACTACAATTCTATGATCTTGTAACACTCATTAGAATTTGCAATGCTTATCCTATAAAGTTCCTATATACTGTACATCCCTACCTCCTTGGGTATTCTGCAAAAGTCAGTTAATATTGGACAAGTTTCAGAAACATTGTTTATATTATTGCTAGTTATCTATTCCTCCCCTTTCCCCCCTATTAACCATAAATGTAAGTGCATCCCTCCCTGTCTACAATTAAATACAGCTCCATCCATCAACTAGCTCAGCAGGACACTGATCATAGTCCAAGGCCCCAGGCATAAGACTAACATGACAAGCCTTCATCATAATAGAGTTTTGGACTTTTAAACTCTTCGCTTTACAGCTATTTGACAAGTTAATTGGAACCATCATAAAGTATAATTATATTTAAATTTTGCTTTAAGTGTCATCATTACAAGAAATTATTGCAGCTCTTATTGTGTCAAAGAAATAATAGCATTTTGACATAATGTATAGATATTAGACTTCATATTTCCATAATGGAGGAAGAACATAAGGGGAAAGCAAGAGGCATATTTGCTTTTCCAAAGTTTTAAAATAAGCCAGAAAGCTTTTAGAAATGCAAGAGTTGTAATTCATTCACTGCCTTCTAAAGTAACTCACCTAATTTTTTGAATGGGTGCACATGTCCAGAATTATTCAATCTCTTCTACCAAATTACCTCTCTTTATTTCTTCATAATGTCTCATCGGTGTAATCCCTGTTTTCTCCCAGAAAGTAAATATCTATTAATTAAAGCACTTTTTGTAAGATTATGTTTTCAAATAGATCCTGATGCTTTGTTTTATTTCATCTCAATAAACTACAGTCTAAATATGTAGCAGGACACAAGGCAATCCTAGAGGAAAGTCAAAATGTTCTGTGGTTAGACTGCTGCAGGAGTCCTTTCTAGCAGCATGATAGAATTGATAGAAGTAGTAGTATTTTTCACTCCTTTCCTTCCAATGTTGCTCTGAAAAACCCCTTTCTTCTCATTGTTTACACAGAGATAGAATGATCTGACTGTCTAACATTGCTTCCTGTGCCACAGGCAGATTGATAGTATGGTGTAGGACTAAGAGAATTTCGGCTACTATGGATCCAGAACCTGTGATTCCACTTGCTGCATGTAACCAACCAATTTTTGCAGGTACCTATCTATATGTCATCATTGTTACTCTGGATGAAAGAAGTTGTGCAATCAATTCCAAATTGATATCATGTTCTTCTGCAAACCCAGCACACTAAATACCTTGCCAACCACAAGTCCCATGATCTCATAAGGTGGAATTGTGTTATTTAAAATAGTATCAAATTGTTCTGTATGTTGTAGATACACTTATCATTTTCACATCCCACATTGCTACAATATTGCTTGTTCCATCAGATATATTCAAGCCATTACAGCCCTGTATCACAACCAAACTGCCCAGTGGATCACTTTTCCGCTTTGAAAATTCTGCATATGAGAGTGAGCATACCACTGCATACTTAAAGGTGAGGTTGTAAGGGTCTCAGCTTGTTGTATATATCCAGTTATATTTCAGCATACTCGGCAAAACCATCAAATGGCTCATGAGGGAGTTTCTGCAACCTAAATGCAGAGAGTGAGTGAGCAGAATCATTGTCTTTATACATATATTTGAACACAATGTAACACATTTTGCCACAGTGTTTCTGCCAGATTTCATCTTACTGCTTCACAGATGGAATGTGTAGATTAAGTTATTAATTACAGCCAATTCTCAAGTCCCATTACACTCAGCAGTGGGATTGGATTTCTGTCAGTTTCACAGGCTGTGCTTGTAGCTCATATTTTTCGATGTCAGCACAGGGACAGCATTTTAATTGTCTTGTAATGAAGTCCTTGTCAATACCCGAATATTTTAGTAAAACAATTTCAGTGGCACAACTCCATTGTTTCTAAAATGCAGCTAAAGAGTGTAGCCTAGCTGGTGATTGTCAAATTCAGATAAGGTGGCTGCTTATATAGAATTACACATAAACACCCCCTGCCCCCAAATATTGGATGTAGCATTGAATGAAACATGGTAAAACGAACATGTACTGTACCACACCTCAAAAATAAAGTATGAGAGATAAAGCAATCATAAATCTAACACTGAAATGTGAAATTGTGATAAAACATCTTATTCCTCTCCTAGTACCTTTATGTTGAAAGCAGACCACAATAAAAAATGGTTGAAGCATGGAAGAAACTTTGCTTTTACTCATACCTAACCTAAATTCATCACTTGTGTTTTTCTTTTATTCCAGGTACATTTTTTGGCACTGCCCACCCTGCAAAGCTAAAACATTTTAGCTGTTTACATCATCATAATCATAATCATTAGAAGCCCCCAAATTATCTCTCCCTGCACAATCTTTATTCAAGCTTGATTTTGTTTTGTTTAACAGGCTTCTATTCCAGTTATTCAGAGTTTAGAATAATTTTGAACGGATTTGCTGTCAACTGAAATGAGAGCACCATAGAATCATAGAATCGTAGAGTTAGAAGAAACCTCATGGGCCATCCAGTCCAACCCCCTGCAAGAAGCAGGAAAATCTCATTCAAAGCACCCCTGACAGATGGCCATCCAGCCTCTGCTTAAAAGCCTCCAAAGAAGGAGCCTCCACCACACTCCGGGGCAGAGAGTTCCACTGCCGAACAGCTCTCACAGTGGGGAAGTTCTTCCTGATGTTCAGGTCGAATCTCCTTTCCTGTAGTTTGAAGCCATTGTTCTGTGTCCTAATCTCCAGGTGTTGCAGCCCAGGCAGCGAGAGCACTGAAAACCAACACAGAGACCAATAATCTTTTAATATCTTTATTAAACAAATAATAATCCCAAAATGAATTGGTGGAAAAGTTGAGCAAGCAATAGCCCTTTAAGAAAAGGTATAAGATAGTCCAGAAATGTCAAGGAATATGTCCTGTATTAGAGTCCAAAGTCCAGAAACCGAAACACACTCAAAACTGATGATAGCCTTTGAGTGGGGAATTAAGTCAGCAAGCTAGGCAGATGAGCAAGGTCCAAATGTTCAAGAATAGTTCTTAGAAGCAAGGCAGGAACTTGAGATCGTGGAAATAAATCTTGGTTCATGAAAAGACAGGAAAGTAGACTTAAATCCGGGTCTACTCGTGAGTCGCGGCACCTGCTGGCCACTTGAGTCAAGGAGCAGGAAACTGGAGACGATGCACCTTCTTAGTGGTAAGCAAAGTTGACACCGCAAGGGAAACTACTGGGAGCAAAACTTTTATTGAAGTGCAGAGTCTCCCCCCAAAAGGGGGGCCTTTCTCCCCAAAGTTCCCAAGGGAAAGGCTTCTAGAGAGAGTCTCCACGCTCAGCCAAGTGGGCACTTCTCCTCCGTGCTTGTTTCTCAGACCTCTGCTTGTTTAGATACTCTTTCCGGTTGAAGGACACAGACTCCGGTGAGCTAGAGACATCTGGCAAGGGAGCAGAGTTATCCACAACACTCTCCCTTTCAATTAGAGCTGGCTGTGTATCGTCAACAAGTGGCAGTTGCAAATTCATCGGGTCTTGCTGACTCGGAGAAATATCAACATATTCTTCATCCTGGTCAAAAGCAAACCCAGGGACAGGTACAGGGGCCAAAGGTAGCTGGGATATAACACCAGGGCAGCAGAAAACAGGCTTGCTCCCACCTCCCTATGACTTCCCCTCACATATTTGTATATGGCTATCATGTCTCCTCTCAGCCTTCTCTACTGCAGGCTAAACATACCCAGCTCTTTAAGCCGCTTCTCATAGGATTTGTTCTCCAGACCCTTGATCATTTTAGTCGCCCTCCTCTGGACGCTTTCCAGCTTGTCAACATCTCCCTTCAACTGTCATGCCCACAATTGGATGCAGTATTCCAGATGTGGCCTGATCAAGGCAGAATAGAGGCATAGAATGACTTCCCTGGATCTAGACGCTATGCCTCTATTTATGAAGGACAGAATCCCATTTGCTTTTTTCACCACCACATCACATTGTAGGCTCATGTTTAACTTGTTGTCCATGAGGGCTCAAAGATCTTTTTCACACGTACTGCTGTTGAGCCAGGCATCGTCCCCCATTCTGTATCTTTGCATTTCATTTGCACTACATCACTCTCTATGATAGCTGTTCTACAGGCTACATTTGTAATCAAATGTACAGTAATACATTTGATTACTTCTAATTCAAACAATACTCTCAAAATGTAGTGACTCAAAAAACCACTACGTACCTGTAACCAACATATCTAAAATCTGGGAAGAGAAAATAAATCACAATATATTCACTATACTCTATTTTGTCATCCTTGTGAATAAGCTCAAGATCTCTCATTGCTGCTTCTCATAACCCTTAAATGATATAGATTAGACTGCCAGAGAGGTGCTGACAGACCTAAGATCACCCACTGAGTTTTCTGGCTGAAAATGTCATGATGTATTTCCCAAGTCCTAGTCTGACACTTAGTTCACTCCAACTCATTACCCATCAGTAGGTAGGCTCAGGTTCTTGCTATGTACTAATTTTATATTTAAAATAATTTTTGTGGCTGCCTAGTGATGTCAAATGAGATCTCTTAAATTAGCTAAGACCCTGAACAGTAAATATGAAGTGACAGAAGGAAAACATCTGCTGTGAGGAATAATTAAAGAGATCTACTGGCATCTACTGGCAAGAACATTGTCCCCCCCCCCATGCTCATTGGCTTAGATCAAAATTGCTACTGCTTCCAATAAATACATATCTAACTACATTAGATGGACTATTGCCTGATATACAATGCATGCACATCATTAGGCCCATGAAGACACTGAACTCTTATAAAAATATTCTAGATTCTGATCTTTTTTTCTTTTTTTTAAAAAAATAATAATTTTGTGACTGTAAGGTTGAGAAGAAGACACCACTACACTAAGAGCATAAAATGTGTTTACCATGTGGAGTGTTGTGTGGTTTCTGGGTTGTATGACTGTGTTCTAGCAGTATTTTCTCCTGATGTTTTGCCTGCATCCTCTAAAGATGCCAGCCACAGATGCAGGCAAAATGTCAGGAATAAATGCTACTAGAACACGGCCATACAGCCTGGAAACCAAACAACATTCCAGTGATTCTTGCCATAAAAGTCTTCAACAATACATGTTTGCAATGTGTTTCATTGACTGCCTCTAATACAGTAAAGAGGAGCAGTGGAAGTAGGCTGATTATTGGGATATTTGTCCATGGCTGCTGTCTGGTCAGAGGAAACTACCCAGTTAACATTTCGGGCAACTTTCCAAGAATACAGAATATGAAAAGAATGGAGCAAGAAGAAAGAACTTTGGGCGGTGGGGTCTGAAGAAAAGTTCTAATAACAGGTGGATAGGATTAAAAGTCTTCATACTTTTTGGAGAAACCATCCTTACATTTCAGTTTAAAACAATTAAAATGCCAAATTTGTAATTTGGCAATGATAAAAGAGTAATTTGGCGATGATGAAAGAGTGAGATTGATGAAAGAACAGAAGGTAGAAGAGGCAACAAGGGGATCGGCTACTCTTGATCTAATCTTAACAAATGTGGAAGACCTGATCAATACAGTCGAAGTGGTCGGATCCTTAGGGGCAAGTGACCATGTGCTCCTGGAGTTTGCAATACAAAGGGAGGCTGAAACTAAGATAAGTCAAACATGCATTCTGGACTTTAAGAGAGCTGACTTCCAAAAAATGAAGGAATTACTGAGCTGCATTCCATGGGCGCCAATATTAAAAGACAAGGGAGTTAACGATGGATGGGAGTTTTTCAAAAGTGAAATACTCAAGGCGCAAATGCAAACAGTGCCAACAAAGAAGAAAAATAAGAAAATTGCTAAGAAGCCAGATTGGATGTCCAAAGAACTTATAACCGAGCTAAGACTCAAAAGTGACATGCACAAGAAGTGGAAAAGGGGAGAAATCACCAAAGAAGAATTCAAACGTATAGCCAACTCCTGTAGGGAAAAGGTTCGCAAGGCTAAAGCGCAAAATGAGCTCAGGCTTGCCAGGGACATAAAACACAACAAAAAAGGCTTTTTTGCTTACGTTGGTAGAAAAAGGAAGAACAAGGAGGCGATAGGGCCATTGCAAGCAGAAGATGGGGTGATGGTGACAAGGGACAGGGAAAAGGCAGAACTACTTAATGACTTCTTTGCCTCAGTCTTCTCACAAAAAGAAAGCCATCTTCAACCTCAGCAACATGGAATGGACGAAGGATTGGGGGAAATCCAACCCCAAATAGGGAAACAAGTTGTCCAGGAACACCTGGCCACTCTAAACGAATTCAAGTCCCCAGGGCCAGATCAGCTACATCCAAGAATATTGAAGGAACTAGCGGAAGTTATTTCAGAACCACTGACAATTATCTTCGAGAGTTCTTGGAGGACAAGAGAAGTCCCAGAAGAGGGCGAATGTGGTCCCTATCTTCAAGAAGGGAAAAAAGAACGACCCAAACAATTACCGTCCGGTCAGCCTCACGTCGATACCAGGCAAGATTCTGGAAAAGATCATTAAGGAAGTGGTCTGCGAACACTTAGAAACAAATGTGGTCATTGCTAATAGTCAACACGGATTTACCAAAAACAAGTCATGCCAGACTAATCTGATCTCTTTTTTCGATAGAGTTACGAGTTGGGTCGATACAGGGAATGCTGTGGATGTAGCGTACCTGGATTTCAGTAAGGCCTTCGACAAAGTCCCCCACGGCCTTCTAGAAAACAAACTAGTAAAATGTGGGCTAGACAAAACTATGGTTAGATGGATCTGTAATTGGCTAAGCGAACGAACCCAAAGGGTGCTCACCAATGCGTGATCTTCATCATGGAAAGAAGTGACAAGTGGAGGGCCACAGGGCTCCGTCCTGGGCCCGGTTCTGTTCAACATCTTTATTAACAACTTAGACGAAGGGTTAGAAGGCACGATCATCAAGTTTGCAGACGACACAAAACTGGGAGGGATAGCTAACACTCCAGAAGACAGGAGCAGAATTCAAAACGATCTTGACAGACTAGAGAGATGGGCCGAAACTAACAAAATGAAGTTCAACAGGGACAAATGCAAGATACTTCACTTCGGCAGAAAAAATGGAATGCAAAGATGGGGGACACCTGGCTTGACAGCAGTGTGTGCGAAAAAGACCTTGGAGTCCCCATGGACAACAAGATAAACATGAGCCAACAATGTGATGCGGCAGCTAAAAAAGCCAACGGGATTCTGGCCTGCATCAATAGGGGTATAGCGTCTAGATCCAGGGAAGTCATGCTCCCCCTCTATTCTGCCTTGGTCAGACCACACCTGGAATACTGCGTCCAATTTTGGGCACCGCAGTTGAAAGGAGATGTTGACAAGCTGGAAAGCGTCCAGAGGAGGGCGACTAAAATGATTAAGGGTCTGGAGAACAAGCCCTATGAGGAGCAGCTTAAAGAGCTGGGCATGTTTAGCCTGCAGAGGAGAAGGCTGAGAGGAGACATGATAGCCATGTACAAATATGTGAGGGGAAGTAATAGGGAGGAGGGAGCAAGCTTGTTTTCTGCTGTCCTGGAGACTAGGACACGGAACAATGGCTTCAAACTACAGGAAAGGAGATTCGACCTGAACATCAGGAAGAACGTCCTCACTGTGAGGGCTGTTCAGCAGTGGAACTCTCTCCCCCGGGCTGTGGTGGAGGCTCCTTCTTTGGAGGTTTTTAAGCAGAGGCTGGATGGCCATATGTCGGGGGTGCTTTGAATGCGATTTCCTGCTTCTTAGCGGGGGGTTGGACTGGATGGCCCAAGAGGTCTCTTCCAACTCTACTATTCTATGATTCTATGAACTGTTGCAAATATGGGACAGCAGACAAACCTTGGTCATACACATTTCAATAAGGCAGGTATCGTGCTGTATATTATCATTTCAGAGAGTTTAGACAACTGGAAAATGTTGGTTGCTAACTTTATTTTTAGAATATGTAAAACATTCAGTTTACCTAGCTCCATTAAGCAAAGGATACACGTTATATCAAAACAGTGTATTACACGTTCTACTATGAAAATTACTGTAGTGCTCAAAATCATCTTTCTTCTTTCAGGAGGATTATGCAGTTGCAGTTGAAAGAAAAACTGCAGATTGGTTTTGCTTCTCTAGATCAACCTCTGACTAATTTCGCAGCTAGAAGCTTCAAACAATTACAACACTAGCCTTGGTTATCAAGATCTTACTTGTTCAATTTTCTAGATATCAGCAAAGGAACATGATTGATACATGGAGTGTCAGATTTGCCTGTTAGGAAATCCATTTTCCCCTTCTGTTTTATTACAAGACCATTCTGTTGTTTTTATGCCTATCAAACATCTTTTGCAGGGTCTTGGCAGGAATATGCTTTTATTCCTGGAGTAAATTTACCACTGTTGGGCAGTAAATTTTGAAAATCTCCCCACAAGGTGATTTATCACAAATTGCTTTCCGCTTAATTTAGCAACTGTTTTGTCCACAAACTCATTTTGTTTAAATGCAATAAAATAATAGATTCTCTCCAAATAGCAACAGTGATCACAAAAGTTATTAGGTTATCACAAACCTGTTTTATTCTGTGTTAATAACAATCATTGTTAGACTATTACATATGTGATGATGTGTCCAAACAATTTCTGCATTAAAAGGGAGTTTCAAGGACCTGGAAATGATCAGAAATAATTTAACTTTGCTTCTTTCAGCAGCTCCTTCTGTATAGTTGCTGCTGATGAGTGATCAAGCCAATCAAAATAGTGTGATATCATAGAGCTCTGTGTGTGTGTGTGTGTGTGTGTGTGTGTGTGAGAGAGAGAGAGAGAGAGATTGGGTTTTAATCAACACTGTAGAATTAATGCAGTTTAGCATCACTTTCACTGCTCAATGTAGTGGAATCCTGGGAGTTGTTGTTCTGTGAAGCACCAGGTCCTTTGTCAGGGAAGGCTAAAGATCTTTTAAAATTACAGTCTCCATGATTCCACAGCATTGAGCCATGGCAGGGTACTTCTAGATGTGCCAAAACACGGGACAAAGAAGTGGGTTTTTATGCGGGACCTCAAATGGAGTCCAAACACAGACCTCTCAGTCATGCTACATAGTCCCCTACCATCCTCACAGCTGTTTTTTTTTTTTTGAAACAGATTAAGATGGAGGGCGGATGGGGGAAATCCAGCAGAATTTTCTTAAAATAATTAATTCCAGAGATGTGTATATGTGCATATGAAGTACAGCACATAATGGAGTAATTTCTTTTTTAAAAAAATTCTCTCGGATCTCTGTCTTCCTCCAATTGTTAATTCAAGCTCTGTTTGACATTACAAAGTGTAAAAGATAGACTTTGAGAGAGTTGTATTTGCTTTCCACTTGTGTTTCCCTGCTTCTGGAACATGGCCATACAGCCCGGAAAACGCACAACAACACAAACTACCTTATGTTATCGCATTTAACCATTGCCTGTTTATTTTTATGAGAGATTTTTTTCAATTTATTTTTTTCTTTGGTTTCTTGGGCTCCATTAAATTGAGGTTGGGGTAAATGGAACCTTTGGGTGCAATGTTTTCACATTTGATTGATTGGTTGATTGATTGATTGATTATCTCCCTATCTTTCTCCTACCACAAGACACAAGGTATCTTCCAATAAAATAAAACAAAGTATAGTTTTGTTTGTTGTTTATTCGTTCAGTCACTTCCGAGTCTTTGTGATCTTTTGGACCAGCCACATGGCAGAGCTCCCTGTTGACCGTCGCAACCCCCAGATCCTTTAAGGTCAAGCAAGTCACTTCAAGTATACCATTCATCCATCTTGCCCTTGGTCAGCCCTCCTTTCCTTTTCCGTTCATTTTCCCCAGCATCATTATCTTCTCCAAGCTTTCTTGTCTTCTCATTATGTGGCCAAAGTACTTCATCTTTGCCTCTAATATCCTTCCCTCCAGTGAGCATTATTTCCTGGAGTATAGACTGGTTTGATCTCCTTGTGGTCCAAGGCACTCTCAGAATTTTCGTCCAACACTACAGTTCAAAAGTGTCTATCTTCCTTCACTCAGCCTTCCTTATGGTCTAGCTCTCGCATCAATAGGTTACTATGGGGAATATCATTGTTTTAACTATGCAGATCTTCATTGCCAGTGTGATGCCTTCACTCTTTACTATTTTATCAAGGTTGGTCATTGCTCTCCTCCCAAGAAGTAAATGTCTTCTGATTTCCTGGCTGTAATCTACATCTGCAGTAATCTTTGGGACTAGAAATCCAAAATATGTCACTGCCTCCACGTTTTCTCCCTCTATTTGCCAATTATCAACCAGTCTGGTTCCCATAATTGGAATTCTTAGCCAGAGAGATCATGCATTGTTCTGTTTACATAATTATGTTTTAATTTGTATATTAATTTTTTAAAACTATGTTGGAGTTAAAATTACTGGAAGAAACATTAACAACCTTAGATATAGAGATGAAACCTGTCAGGACTCCGCCTCCTCTTAAAGAGCCACACACAATAAGTAAAGTTAACAAATGTTTATTAATTGATATTTTGAACTTAGAAACACTTAACTTCAGTGTTCCCAATAAAAGTAAATGTCCTTGTTTCAAGGAAAGGCAAAAAAGCAGGAACAGAAAATAATCCCGATTACCTAGCCTGATAATCCGGCATAACTTCAACCAAACATTCACTGGAGCTAATGTCACATCCCGCTATGGCACAAAGAGCCAGGCAAGAGCCAAACGCCCACCAGTCATGAGCGCAAACAATGCCGTCGTCAAGAGCCAAGCCAAATTCAGAAACCAACAGAGAAGCCAACAGGGAGTAGCAATGCCGTCATCAAGAGCCAAGCCAAATTCAGGAAGCCAACAAACACCAAGCCAGGAATGAGCAACGCCGCCGTCGGGAGCCAAGCCAAATCCAGGAACCAACAGGGAAGCCAACCGGGAGTAGCAATGCTGTCGTCAGGAGCCAAGCCGAATTCAAGAAGCCAGCAAATGCCAAACCAGGAACGAGAATTGTCATTGTCAGGAGCCAAACCAAATTCAGGAACCGAGGGGAAGCCAGGAACGAGCGTTGTCGTCGTCAGGAGCCAAACCAAATTCAGGAACCAAGAAGAAGCCAGGAAACACCAAGCCAGGAATGAACGTTGTCGTCGTCAGGAGCCAAACTGGATTCAGGAACACGAAGCTGTACAGCCAGGACCCAAGGAGAACAGGCAGTGACAAAGCAATGTCCCAAAATGACACCTTGCCTTCTGCAAGGGAAGTCTACTTCCAACTCCACTTTTAACTTACACCTCGGAGTCCGATGATGGTGAGGCCTCCATCCTATCATCATTATTCACAGCTGATCTAGATCTCATATGTGAACCTTGCCCATCATCCCTCCAGTCTTTCCATCTTTGTTCAAGACTTAGATCTCCCCATATCCCTGGTGTACCAGTAGTTTGCCAGTCCCCTGAAGCACCCTCAGAAACTGGCTCTGCACACACATTTACTTGAGTCCAACCTGCAGCATCTTCTATCTCACTCCCAAACCCATAATTCCCAGAAAAACCCTCAAATATTTCATCCTCTGTGGGAGCAGTGAGTATATCCTGGATCTTTTTCCTTTCCCTTTCCTCATCTGACTCCTTCTCCCGAGTTGACCTTTAATTTCCTCTACTTTCTGGTAATCCCTCATCTTCCAGCATTGACTCCTCATCACTAGGAGTTTCCTCCTCAGAAGGAGCCATAAATATTTCCCGAACCCGCTTTGCTTGCTGTTCTTCATCAAACACCTGCTCACCATTAACCCTTTTCTTCCTGCTAGCAGTTTCACCAGTAGTACCATTACTGCCCCTTGGCCCAACTACAACAATACCTTTTTTTGAAGTTTCAAAAAAAGAGTAGTTTAATTACACCAAATCAGGATGTTCCTGACAGTAATTTAAGTAAGTCTCACATTATACTCCCATGTTTTCATAAGTCCAGTACAGGAAGCCCATGAGCCATTTTTCCTCTTAAAATGTCCATCAATTTGGTTCTTCTCTTAAAAAAATAAATACACTTCCATATATTTCAAGCAGTTCTATGATCCTTTATTCCAGTTCAAGGAAAATACCCACGTGCCTGTCCATGAAAGCTGGAATTGCTCTCAAATGCTAGAAACAGTTGTTCTCAGACTGAAAGCAGATGGGAGTCCTCTATAATCTTCTAAAAACAAAGATGCCCAAGGGCCAACCATTGAGATCAATGTTTTCAGCAGCATAGGCATGTTCCCAGAGCAGTTCTAGTAAGATTCTTCATCTCCATATAATCATTTAGGTCCAGAATGAGAATTCACACTTTAAGCATAAAATGCTAGGAATATCTGAGCTGCCGTGTTTAATCACAGAAGTCTTTACTGTCTGGATGATTGTTCCCATCACTGTCCTGTGAGGAAAAGAACCTAATTTTTTTCCAAAGCTCTGTTTTATAGTTTCTTTTATATTCCTCATTCCAGGTATGTGGGTAAAGCACCCTCCTCTTTCATTCCCTTCATTGTCCCAGGAGTGTTCTAAACAAAATGAGCAAATCCACTGTTCTGTTGTCCTGTTCCAGGAACAGAACTAAAGACTTCCAATTTCCAGCGCAAAAATGATGTAATGGTGCATAATCTTGTTATTGTGAAGTGGTTCCCCCTGCCCAGATTCCTTTGAACCTGATGGCCGTGTGTAGTGAATCTTACCTGTTAGGCCAGAAAAGGAGCCTGGATAACAGTAGGGCAGGCCTCCATTTTGGGAGGGAATGCCAGGGAGGCAGCCATCTTAAGTGAGGCTGGTTGCAAAAAGGAGGAGTTTTGGAGACTCCTAGGATTGGCCAGTGGAAGTTGGGAGGAGCCAAGTCTTAGAAAGGAGGGAGAAGTCGGAGTTGAGTTTCAATTGGAGTCAGAGTTGGGAAAGAGAGGGAGTTTGGAAGTGTAGGTTAGAGAGTTGCTTGATGTGAGCTGACAGGAAAAAGGTCAGACAGCAGGGTGATTTCTTGTGGGAATTGGCACAAGAGATTGACTCTCTAGGCTGGGCTAGTTAACAGAAAGAACTCTAGGATAGAGTTAGTTAATAACCCAGGGGACTACCTAGTTAGGTTAGTCAAACTCGTTACTTTTTCTCAGAGATAGAGTGAGGGTTCTGGTAACCAACAGTTAGATTGGTCTAGTTAATCTGTCTGTAACTAAGTGAAGTGAACTGAACAAACAACCAAGTCAAGCTGAAGAACTTTTGTAACAAGTCACGCTTTTTGTACCTCTCAGAAGTAGTTAATTGTCTGTTTAAAGAAAATAAATCTTGTTATATTTAACTTTCAAAACGTCTCTACAGTGCCTCATTCCATCATCAAGCCTGTGTGATAGTTCCAACCTTTTAACATCCTGGTGCTACAGAAAAGCCTCTCAATAAACAGTCGTTTGAGAGCCAGGGGTAACAGCAGGGTTGGCAGAAGTGGGAGACGTTTACCTCGCATAATTTTAAAACAAAAATCCTAAACATCTTAGGTTGGTGGCAGTTTAATTTTAAAATAAAGTTTTAAAAACCAGCAGGGTCACATCTCTCTAACATGTATCCCTCTTGTGCCTCCGTGTTATGTGTGTGACACGGGGTGTGTTATAATTGGTGGTAGTGGGCCATGCTATAATTGGTGTCAGCGGTGGTCTGCTATACCGTGCTTTAAAATGAAGCTTGGGAGTAACAGGAATGCTGAATTATTCCACTTGTTCTTGCACCTCACAGCCACCTCTCTTTTGATGCTGCTTCCAGTCTCAAGAGCCTTATCTTCTCCTTCATTGGCAATCTGCTCTTTCAGGAGGGTTATTCTTGGTTAAGATGGTTATTCTAGGCCTGCCCCTCTCGATGGATTGTCACCTTGCCATGGTGAGGGGGCTTGCGTGTTCCGATGAACCTGTGGGCACAACCACTGGAGTGATGCACTCCCAGGAGTGGCCGCAGGGGAGGTTCCAGACCAAGCACAATCCGAAGACCCAAAGACCTCAATGGCGGAGCAGGCGGAGGATAACATGGTACATGTTACAATGGCTGTGAAGGCGGAAGAAGGCTGCAACAGACTGAGAAGCCACTGTCATTGTGTTAACCACACCACTGCTGGAACCTCACTCTGTAAAGACTGTGTGTTGACCGGCCGTGCACCGATCTCCACACATTAAAAAAAAATCACGCACAGGCGTCTTCCAACAAAAATAAAAACAAACCTACAAAAGTCCCATGGCGATCAGCAAGTGGCGACGGGGGCAGGACTGTGAAATCTGGAAGCCCCTAGTCACAGACTGGCACATGGGCGGTGGATATGGACTCAGTCGTTCTACCTCAAGGACCGAGGCAGTTGAGTAGTCCAGCAGCTGTATCCATGACTGAGCAGCCCTTTTTAGGATCCGATCTGCTCACCCCACATGGGGAAGGGGCTAGAAAAGGTGCCCTAAACATAGTCTGCCTCTCCTACCCTGACTGGACTGCCGCGTCCAGAGGGGGTCACCACTCTGTGACCAAAACAGAAAAATGAACTTTGGAACATGGAACGTATGGACACTGTTGGATAACACCGACAACGAACACCCTGAACGCAGGACTGCTATCATTGCAAGGGAGCTGGGACGCTTTAAGATCGACATAGCAGCCCTTCAGGAGATCCGGAGAGCAGGAGAGGGACAGCTGAAGGAAGAAAAGGGAGGCTACACCTTCTTCTGGAAGGGACTGCCTGAAGAAGAGCAAAGAATACATGGAGTTGGCTTTGCTATCAGAAACAACCTGGTGAAGCACCTGACTGAAGCACCCACTGGGATCAATGAACGACTTTCAACCCTCTGAATTAACCTTGCCAAAAACCAACAGGCAACCATCATATGCGCCTATGCACCAACTCTAGATGCTGACGAAGACATCAAGGAAAATTTTTACTGTCAGGTGGACACCATCCTATCGGAGATACCTAAGGAGGACAAAATCATCCTCCTGGGGGACTTTAATGCAAGAGTCGGAAGGGACTCTGACCAGTGGCCAGGGATCATAGGAAAATACGGGGTCGGAAACAGCAACTTGGATGGCACCTTGCTTCTCACCAAATGCGGAGAGCACAACCTTGTCATCACCAACACGCTCTTCCGCCAGAAAAACAAGCTCAAGACATCATGGAAGCACCCTTGGTCAAAGCATTGGCACCTCTTGGACTATGTTATTACACGTGCCAGAGACCGCCGTGATGTGCTTCTCACAAGAGCCATGACAGGTGCTGATGACTGCTGGACGGACCATAGGTTAATTCGATCCACGATGGCTATCAAGATCGTCCCCAAACGCAGACACCAAGGAAGAAAAACAAGGTGCAGAATGAACACCCAAGCCCTTCAGGAGCCTTCCAAACGAGCCCTTCTCCAAACAACACTCAAGGATCATCTACCCACAGAACACCCCGAAAATGTTGAGGAACATTGGAACAAACTGAAGACCTCGATCATCACAGCCTGTGAAGAAACCATTGGATACCAAAATAAGAAACATCAAGACTGGTTTGATGATAATGACAAAGAGATCCAACAGCTAATTGATAACAAAAGGAAAGCCTTCCAAACATGGCAGAGAGACACCAACTGTGCTGCCAAGAAAAAGATCTATGCCAGTGCAAAAGCTGAGGTCCAAAGAAGGAACAGAGAACTCAAGAACATCTGGTGGACAAAGAAGGCTGAAGAAATCCAACACCTTGCAGATACCCATGACGCTCAGGGATTTTTCAAAGCCACAAAGATCATTTATGGACCAAGAAACCATGGCATACAGCCCCTACACTCATCAGATGGAACCAAAATTCTGAAGGACAAAACATCAATTGCACTACGTTGGAAAGAGCACTACCAGAACCTGCTGAATCGTGGCTCCAATGTGGCCAAAGAGACTCTCTCACAAACCCCATAACAACAAACCAGGGATGAGCTTGCATCACTGCCTAGTTTGGAAGAAGTCAGCAATGCCATCAGCCAACAAAAAAACAACAAAGCCAGCAGACCTGATGGAATTCCTGCTGACATCTTCAAAGAGGGTGGACCTGAGCTGATACAACAACTCCACCAGCTGATTGAAAAGGTGTGGATGACCGAGAAAATCCCAGCAGACTTCAAGGATGCCACCATCATCACCCTTTTCAAGAAAGGGGACAGAACAGACTGCAGGAACTATCACGGCATCTCCCTTCGAACCTCCGCCGGGAAAATCCTCGCAAGAATCCTTGCTAACCGCCTTCTCCCTGTCTCAGAAGACACCCTCCCAGAATCCCAGAATGGCTTCTGCCCCTCCAGAGGAACAGTGGACATGATCTTCACTGCACAACAGCTCCAAGAAAAATGCAGGGAACAAAACCAACCTCTGTACATGGCATTCATTGACCTTGCAAAGGCATTCGACACAGTGAATCGCAGCACTCTCTGGACCATCCTCCAAAAAATCGGGTGCCCTGACAAATTTGTGAACATCCTTTGGCTCCTCCATGATGACATGATGGCAACAGTCTTGGACAGCAACGGCTCCCAAAGTGACCCATTTAAGGTGGAATCAGGTGTCAAGCAGGGATGTGTCATTGCCCCTACTTTATTTTCCATCTTCATCGCTATGATACTTCACCTTGTTGATGGGAAGCTCCCCACCGGAGTGGAAATCATCTATCGGACAGATGGCAAGCTATTTAACCTCAGCAGACTAAAAGCCAAAACCAAGGTCACCACAACATCTGTTATAGAACTCCAATATGCTGATGACAACGTAGTCTGTGCGCATTCAGAAGAAGACCTACAAGCCACTCTAAACACCTTCACAGAAGCATACGAGAAACTCGGCCTCTCACTGAACATCGAGAAAACCAAAGTGCTCTTCCAACAGGCACCAGCTACTCCTTCTGCAAAGCCAGGAATACAGCTTAACGGTGTAACATTAGAAAATGTTAACCATTTCCGCTACCTTGGCAGCCACCTCTCCACAAAAGTCAACATCGACACTGAAATGCAACACCGCCTGAACTCTGCGAGTGTAACATTTTTCAGAATGAAGCAGAGAGTGTTTGATGACCGGGACATCCGTAGAGATACCAAGGTGCTTGTTTACAAAGCCATTGTCCTCCCAACCCTGCTCTACGCCTGCGAAACGTGGACTGTCTACAGACATCACACCAAACTCCTGGAGCGTTTCCATCAGCGTTGCCTCAGGAAAATCCTGCAAATCTCTTGGGAAGACAGGCGGACAAATGCCAGTGTGCTTGAGGAAGCAAAGACCGCCAGCATTGAAGCGATGCTCCTACGCCATCAACTCCGCTGGACTGGCCATGTTGTCCGAATGCCCGATAACTGTCTCCCAAAGCAGTTACTGTACTCCGAACTCAAGAATGGGAAATGGAATGTTGGTGGGCAGGAAAAAAGATTTAAAGATGGGCTCAAAGCCAACCTTAAAAACTCTGGCATAGACACTGAGAACTGGGAAGCCCTGGCCCTTGAGCGCTCTAATTGGAGGTCAGCTGTAACCAGCAGTGCTGCGGAGTTCGAAGAGGCACGAACAGAGGGCCTAAGGGAGAAACGTGCCAAGAGGAAGGAGCGTCAAGCTAACCCCGACCGGGACTGCTTTCCACCTGGAAACCGATGTCCTCACTGTGGGAGAATATGCGGGTCAAGAATAGGTCTCTTCAGCCACCTAAGAACCCACCCCCAAGACACCAAGGATGGAAGACAATCGTCCTCGAGCTACGAGGGATCGCTTAAGTAAGTAAGTCTAGGCCTGCTCTGTTACCACTGGCTGAGTCAGGAAGTGACCTCTTCAAAGATTCAGTGCTGGGAGACCTTTGTAGGGCAGGAGCTCTATCGCTTGGTGGTGATGGATTTCATTTTCACCCTCTTGGACACTTTCTTTGGAGATCTGATGTGGAGAGTGATTTTAGAGAAGAAGCTGCAACGCAAACAGAGACCGGAGTTTGACATTGCTAGAAATGTGCTGGAATTGATTTATGGACAATCCCTGACCTGGCTGGGTGTCTTCTTTGCCCCACTCCTCCTTGCTGTTCTAATCCTCAAGTTGTTGCTCTTGTTTTATATAAAGGAAGCCAGTTTGAAGAGAAATTGCCAGTCTCCCAATAAACCCTGGCATGCATCCCACATGGATACCGTCTTAATCACCTTGTTGTGCTTCCCTACATTCCTGGGTGCCTCCATATTCCTCTCCTACACCATATGGGCAGTAAAACCCTCAGAGATGTGTGGACCCTTTCAAATTTTTGAGACCATCTATGATTCTGGGAAGACATGGATAGTGGATCTAGAGCAATCTTGCCCAAATCTTACCTGGTTTACCTGGATCCAGCAACATCTAATCCAAAATAGTTTCTTTTTGTTTTTAATTTCTGGAATTTTGCTAGCTGTGATCTACCTCAATATTCAAGTGGTGAAGGGTCAACGAAGAATTATCACCCTACAGATGATACTTGATGGTTGAAAGCAAAGAGAAGCTGAGGAGCCTTATAACCAAGGTGAAAGAAGAAAATGCAAAAGCTGGATTGCAGTTAAACACCAAGAAAACCAAGATTACTCTTTCCTAAACTGCAAATTCCATAATTTCATAGGATGGTGCCATTGCAATTGAAGTGGAATCATAGTAAAGAGAGAGAGAAAGAGTGTCAAAGGGTTTTATTAGACTGTCATCAATGCACTTAACAAGAAGTGGATTCCATGCTTACATTCTACCCCTGCAAGCTTAATGGAGTCTGGATAATAGAAGACAACCTAGACAACTTCTTGGTATAAAAAGCCATCATTTTCTTGGGCAATAGATGCCGAGGCTTAGCTCAGTATAGTACATTGGATCTAGGTACTGGTGAACTCATGTGAACAAATTGGAGTCCCTCTTTCCTCCCAGCCTTACTTTTGTGAAAGAGAATCAAGCCATGGCAGTAAACTGATTATCCTGTGTGGGTGCAAGACAGTGAAGTGAAGCAAGTCCAACACACCTCTGTCCCTTCAGATGAATGTAGCTTTAGTAAACTTCCACCTCAAATTGATGGGTATGCCCAGAATGAAAACGACTACATTAGTTCTGTCTCCTTTAAACTGTATCTAGTTCTAAAATTGTGACAATAAATGAGTACATTTGGAAGCAAACAAAACTACAGGTATATTGTATATTACCACAGAAGCCAAAGAAGGGAGTGTGTTGTTGAAGGCTTCACAGGATTGTTGTGTGTTTTCTGGGCAGTATGGTCATGTTCCAGAACTATTTTCTCCTGACGTTTCACCCACATCTAAGGCAGGCATCCCCAGAGGTATATACCTCACAACCTCTGGGGATGCCTGCCATAGATGTGGGTGAAACGTGTGTATGCCCTTACCTTATTGAATTCTCCTCCCCTTTCTTATGAAATATTCATGGTCTCTTATTTTGACAATGTTCAACCAAGAGCTTAAATTAAACATCAGAGAAGATAATTACTCTCTAAATAAATTAAATATTTTGAAATATTTTCTTCCCATACAATAAAGACCATTCTTGCTTCTACTGGTTTCTTGATCCTCCCTTATTTGGATTGTTGTGTGTTTTCTGGGCAGTATGGCCATGTTCCAGAAGTATTCTCTCCTGACGTTTCACCCACATCTATGGCAGGCATCCCCAGAGGTTGTGAGGTATATACACAGGGCCAAGAAATAACATTGAGATCAATACTTGTGACAGTGACAAGAAAAAAAGCAAGATTAAGGACCTCCTTCCCCCCATCATATGGTGGGGATGGGACAAGGTGTGTTGGTGCCCTGTCCCCATCAGGTGAGAAAAAGGGCAGCAATGTGCATTGTTCTGTCACCCTTTTCTCCATCATATGGAGGAAAGTGCTGGTAGCTCTGTTGGACTTACCCAAAAAACACTTTCCTCCCCATAGTGGAGGAGGAAGTGTCCTGAGACGTTTCCCTTCTGCTTTGGGAGGAATGTGGGCAGGGCCTGCCTAGTGTCATCTGTTGATGCTTGGCAGGCCCCGTCCAGGTCCTATCTACAACAGAAAAAAATGGGTCTGTTTCAGCCCCATGTGAAGAAGTCCTAAGAGAGTCAGAAGATGGTAGGCAAAATGGACACATATGGGAATGGTGACAATTCCAGAGTGTCTTAGTGGCAATAAATGACGAGGGCAGAACCTGCCACTTGCCACCAGCCATGTTCCGAAATTCATAAAATCAGTGTTATTAAAGAGGGTTTATAAAATATAAAATATCATATAAAATATCTATCAAGACTTTTAAACCAAGTAAGAACACAAAAATATCACTTGTAAACTGGAGAAAATGTCCAAAAAAGTTGTAAGTTCACAGCATGGGGGAATGTTGTTTTTTGGTTGTTTTTTTAAAGCAGCATTCGAATCTGCTTTTGATAAGATTTGAATAGAACAGGAATAATTTACAGGCTCTGAAAAACATGTTTCTGACTTTCTGTCAGAGGGGAAAATATTCAGAACAGCTTTTGACATATTGGTACCAAGGCAAAAGAAGGCAATTTTCCTACTGCTAAGGGTCATTTTTTAAATGAATTTATAGGAATTGAACTTTTTGAAAAAGAGAAGAAATCTTTGGTATCTTAATAATATAATGCAGTTGAGGACTGCCTATGAATTGTTGTCAATTAGTAGCTGAAAGTTCAAAGAAGGAAAATGAAGGGGTAATATCTCTTCTGTCCTGTATCCCGCTATGCTACCGGTACCTGAAAACCCACTCTGGTTGATTTTTCATTCTTCTAAAACATTCCTTATAGATGTAAGTAGGCTGCAGAACGGAGGGAAAATCATTAATGGTACAACCCCTAGTGTCCTGAGCAATGTATATTAGGAAAGAGAGAAGCATTTGAACTTTGCATTATTTCATTATGTATGAAGCATCCTTATTTTTCTTACACATACATGTATCTTTTACAGGACTGTAGTTCCTATCTCATTTCCTCATCTAAATGAGAAAATTGCCCTAAAATGATTTTTCCTTCAGTTTCCAAATTTCTTTCATTACAGAAAATGAGACATTAAATATACTTCAAACCTACAACTCTCACATTTGCTGTTTATGTTCTCTTTTTAACTTTGCCAGCTCCTTTTCTTTAGAAGCCTAGACTTTATTTCAAACAACCAAGTGACATTTTAGGAGGCAATGGGAAAATTCTTTGGAGAGGATTCTTATTGAAGGGTAATACCTCCATTTCCCTTTACCTCAAGCAGAGC
This sequence comes from Anolis carolinensis, assembly GCF_035594765.1. NCBI lineage: Eukaryota > Metazoa > Chordata > Lepidosauria > Squamata > Anolidae > Anolis > Anolis carolinensis. The sequence continues at coordinate 297,244,436 of NC_085841.1, forward strand.
CATCCCGAGGTATTTTTTGGGAGTAGGTGACCAGAATGTTGGCACCCCCCCCCCAAATTTTGGGCCCCCCAAAAAAACAAATAGCTGGAAAATAGCTGCGGCAGCTGCCCCCTGGAGAACGCGTATGCCGGCGCATGCAGGCACGGAAGTCAAGTGTTGTAATCCCTGCGGGGGCGAGTGTTGTAATCCCTGTGCATGCGCACAGGACCATTGCCCAAAATGGCCAATGGTCCTGTGTGCATGCGCAGGGCTTACACCCGCCCGCGCAGCCTGTTGGCTGGTGTGCCATCTGTGTCCGTGCAGGCGATTGAAGCCCTGCGTGTGTGCATAGGACCATTGGCCATTTGGGGTGATGACTTCTATTTGCCCGTGCAGACACGGAAGGCACGCCAGCCAACCTGCCACATGGGTGAGTAGAAGGAAGCCCTGCAAATGTGCACACAGGCTCATTGCTGGTTGGAAACCCTGGGGGTGGTGTGCGCACGCAGGGGCGCCTCGACTGCGCCCCGGCATGTTTTGTGCCACAGGCAACTGCCTAATTCACCTCATCGTTGGACTGCCTCTGACCTCAAGTTACATCCCTGTCTTTTGCAATTAATTTAAGCCTTATGATTGGTAATGAAGTCTGTTTAAGCATAAACGTTTTCAACATTTAAAATCAGATAAAATTAGTCCATATTACTTCAACATTCTGGAAATATTTGCTTCTTGTTCAGGGAATTCATAGAACACATTATAGAGCTGTTAACTGCTATGTGTGGAATCACATAGACAATGAAGAAAACTGTACCGACATTGTCTTATTCACCCACTACAAAGGTAATATTTGCTTTTGAAGTCATGATGGAGAGTAGCCTCATCATGGGAGAACAGAAATGTCCCAAGTCTTTTCAGTGCTTTCCTTTTTAATCAGGGAGAACTATCAGACTCAGATGAAAAACTTGTATGTTTCCTTTTGTCCTCTGTGAATAGTTAAGTCCACCACAGAGGAAGGTAATCAAGATAATAGTTTCTTGAAAGATGCTGACAAAGCTGGACAAAATTACATTCACTGTATAGTTAAATTTACCCTGTGATTTTAGTATCTTGGGGAACAGATTCAATTTTTGTCAGGTGGTAAACACATAGAGAAAACTGTTCACACAAGAAATGTCACTTTTCCAAGAAGTGGAGACATGACAATATTTTAGACTAGTGATTTTGGAAGTCTTAAATGGACTGAAGTTTCAAGTTGTTAACTCAAGGCAGCATTGCATTAACAGAAGTCAAGTGTTCTGGGATTTACTCGTAAAGTAAAGTAAAATTCAAAGTTAACTTCAGGTCTTTTCCACACAGAGGTGGGAACAAACATTTCTAAGCCATATTTTTGTTTTCACTATACAACATGAACAGTTCCCTCCTCCCACATTTCCCTCAGAAATCATAACTCATGTTTCACACCACTAGAGATGTAAAGAACAATCAGATATATATATGTGTGTCTTAATATTTGCTTTGCCAAGCTGTCACTTTAAAAACTCAGTTATTCACCTGGTTGTGCTTAGACCATCACCTTTTCTTAGTATCTAGCACATACATTTTTCTTCACTATCAAGAAAAAACTATTGGAAGAAAGCCCCCTGCAATAGAAAAAAACACAGCCAAATAAAATTGTGACAAAAATGTAAATTGAAATACACTACAACCCCCTTATTCGCTGATTCCATATTCAGAGTTTCATTTACCCATATTCCAAAATGAATTCCTCCCCTCCATTATTATACACATTTTCATGTATTTGCAAATGGTCTTGGGATACATCCCCCATGGATATGGGAGTTGTGTTGTACACTCAGGAATATGAGGTTCTCTACTTGAGTCTCCAATGTAAATTATTCATCTTACAGATGTATGCAAAAGAGACAATAAATAGAATAATATTTATTACCCACTCAGATAATGTATGTTTAAAGTTATGACTAATTCAATATGAAATGTGTGAAATGATATGAAAAATCAGAGCCTAACTCCATTATCTGTAATGATTCAGATTTCAATTTTGTCCTGGCTCCTCTGTTTTGCACAGTTGTATAAAGGCATATATGCCAGACTCTGCAAACATCTGTCTTTTTTCTCTCAAAAGAAAGTAAGTCTCAAAGGAGACCAAGTAAGGAACAATGTAATTGGGAAAGAAAATAAACTTCTATCACCAGTAAAATTCAGACTTGTAGTTGATATGGCTCCATATTGGGGAAAAAAGGCTCTGATGGCAAACATCCCAGCACACAATTTAATTTTCTCTCATCATAAAAGCAACTTCTGTGAATAATGGGAAACCATAATTGCAGACATTAGAATAATTAAAGATGTAAGGAACTAAAGGGCACTGGGAGATTTCAATTACCTTATTTGTTTTGCAGAACATCTACAGATCCCCTTCTGTATAGAAAGACTCCCTGATGAAAGAACCCACATGAAAAGAAGAGAAGAAACAGAAGAAAGAAAAGCATCTTCTCAGCAAGGGAGGAAGAAGAAAGAGCCCCAGTTCTCATAAATGTAGCAGTATTCAAGTGCTAATTTTTAATTACATGTATCACAATTGAATCCTTTCTTTTAGCATTCAAAAATGGCAAATTTTCAGAAGGCAATGTCTGTTAAACTCTCTTCTGATGAGGTCATTGTTGTCAAACACTAGTACTATCCAGGTTTTTTCAGATGTCAGCTACTGCTAAGCCACCATTCAGCCAATTTTGATTCCATTATTACTTACTGAAACAGCAAACAACTCTGTTTTCAATCATATTTCAATCCCTTCATGAACACTTCTATTTTCCCTCCACCCTTGCTGTTGTGAATGTGCCTTCGGAGACTGTGAATGATGGTGGGATCAGGAGAGGAAGGAAAAACCCTCGCAAGGAGGGCTCGTTGGAGGATTTGTTTAGGAAAAGGGTCAGGGAGACTGATGGGGAGTCTTCTGAGGAGGATTCATGTGGGGATCCTGAGGTGGAAATGGATGCTGGGGAACAGGTGTTAACAGAGGAATTGGGCACGGACTGGGTACGGGCACCAGAGATGCTTGGGGACAAATTGGGGCCCATGGATACTGCTGATGCTGGGGAAGCTTGGGTGTCTTCAGAAACAGATCCCACTTGGTCTGCTTGGAGGAGTGAGAGGGGGTCCACAGGTGTGGATAGAGTTGGGCATGGGCAGGATGATTGGGACTCTGATGAGGAATTCGGAACACCTGACCCATGGGCATTGGCTGTCTGGAGTTCTGATTCAGATTAAGAAGTTGAGGCACCTGCTCTTTGGGCGTGAATAGTTTGGATGCCCAGGGAGACCTGGATATATTGGGGTTGTTTGGCCATTATACCTTGCGTGTGGCAAGGTGTTGCTGGGCGCCATTGGGTTTCCTGTGTGTGTTACTGAAGACTGGACTGGGACTTTGCAATGGATGTAAATTTAATCTGGGTTATTCTGCAACGGAGGGAATTGTGTGGGTTTTCCTGGACTGCACTGTTATTACTATTTTGTATTAGCTGCTGTTTGCCCTCGTTGCTTTGACTCTCTGTGCCATTTTGTGTTGTGACCTTCTTGGATGACTTCAACCTCTCGGACCTTGGACCTTGGACTGGAACTTGACTCGGCTTTGCTCTTCGCTCTCAATCCGTGGCTTGGCGTCGTTCTCTATTCCATGGCTGTCTGCTGTTGCTGACTACTACCTTCACTCCTGATACCGACGCTGTCTGCTTATCCTGATTTCGGACCGGCTGGACGACTTTCTCCCACTCTGCTCCTTTAACTCCTGGTCTGGCGTTTGCTTCTGCAGCAGCTTGGCACTTCTGGTTTATCCCGACTTTGGACCAGCTTGACGACGCTTTCCCGCTCTGCTCCTTTAACTCTTGGTTTGGTGTATGTTCCAGCAGTGGTTGCTGCGAGCTCGCCAGTGTCTCACTGTTTCGCTGGCTTTGCTGCTCTCAACTGGGAGTTCCCTAGCTCAGTTTGGGTGTTTGTTTGTTTTGAACTCCTTTTGTACTTTTGAGTTTTGGGAAAGGTTTGTGGGCTTCAATACTGCTTGCTTTAGTTCATGCCTCCGTTTTTCAGCCCATTGTGAACTTTTGGGTCAAGTTCTAGAACTTTAAGTTTAACCCAGATTATATCTCTGGCTAATCCGGATTATTTGCGGGTTTTACCCGCTTGTTCTACTTAATAACATTGAAAGTTAAGTGTTTTAAGTCTTTTTAGTTTGTTGAGCTATTTTTTGGATTGTTGCTTTAATAAACTCTATTTTGCTCTCTAATTGGCGTCTGACTTTTGACACTTGCTGCCCCTGGACTTTGAAGTTTGAATGTACAAGCCATTCTAGTTGAGATCGAGGTTCTTTCCACTCTAGCATATCTTAAAACAAAACCAAAAACACAGACATACACACAGCATTCCTCAAATAATTTGTGCATTGTGAATTTTGTTTTATTTAGCTGTATGGTCAACATAGCCAACCCTGAATGTTTTTTATTGCATATTGTTTCCAATGGGGATTATAATACTTCTGGAGTTTATTTTGTGACGACAAAAAAAACTTTGAGCAGAACTTTCAATGTTTTATGGAATCTTAATATCAATAGGAAAAACGATTTTTAAAAAGTAAAGCAATGGCCAATATAATGTGCAAAATCACAAGTTTGTTAAGCAGCCCTTTAACATACATGGCAATTAATTGGTTTGGGGTTATAACAAACTCAAATATAAATGATTTTTTATAAAAACCCTATCCTCACCCAGTGCCACTAAGCCTCTTAAGAATATCTTGATGGAAGTATTAATCCCTGGTTTGTGGCATGCACTGGTTTATGACTGGACTTTAGACTACAGAATTATGTATATTAAACCATGAAAAAATTAGAGAAAATGTTGGGGCCATATATGGAGTCATGAAAAATTCATCTCTTCATTTAGAAGAATGAATTTCTCTTCATTTTACTCAGAGCCCTTCTACACATGTTGTAGAACCTGGAAGTAAGTGGGTTAAAGGGGAGGGTGGCTAAATGACATTTAGCTAAAATGCGGGAGGGATCGGGTTAAGAGGGAAAAACACTTTTATAAAGGTGAGTTTATAACCCAATTCTGGCTGGAAAATGTGCACCTTTGCAATCATAAAAAACATGTGCTTTTCTCCCCTTACCTCCTGTATAGACTGCTCCAGTACATGTGCACTTTTAAAAAGCTCAAAACAGCTGATCAGCTGTTTGGACAATTAAAATGACACACAGATGGTTCAAAGGAAACACAAAATGGAGAGGAATTAGAACTCCCTGAAACTCTTTATTTTACACTTTATAGTCTTAAACAGAAGTTGAATCAAGCATTGGGGAAGAGAGAGGTAGAAGGAAATAGATTGCCTAAGCAAATATGTATCGATACTTTGCCATATGAATGATAGAGCAAGTTAGGGACTTTGACAAAGTGGGTACCTTTTTCATATATGATGGAATTGTGATGGAGCAAAGAAATTTTTATGTGAGATACAATGTATAGTGAGGAGATGGACAGAATCTCAAGATTCAGATGAAGTCATAATTTTATTTTGTTTTTATGAAAAAATACAGTAGAATCCTGCAGTATAAGATTACAGCTGCCAGTTTACTTTATGCAAAAAAGTAGAAAGCTACAGCAATTCTGTGAACAGAAAACTGGCTGATGAAAATGTACAAAATGAAAAGAGACAAACTGACAATTTTTATTAAGAGAAATACAACAAAAATGTAAGCAAGTTTGGCATCTTTTTGTTGCACATCGAAGAACTCATTGAGGAGGGTCATCAGGAATTGCTTTTGAAGATTAATAAATGATATTATTTATTTATTTATTTTTATTTACAGCATTTCTATTCCACCCTTCTCACCCTGAAGGGGACTCAGGGCGGATCACATTGCACACATAAAGGCAAACATTCAATGCCATAACATAGAACAGAGACAGAGACAAGACGCAGGCACGGGCTGGCTTCGAACTCATGACCTCTTGGTCAGAGTGATTTGTTGCAGCTGGCTTGCTTTCCAGCCTGCGCCACAGCCTGGCCTATAGACTCGTACACACACATGCTCACTCTGAAGTCAACTGTAAATTGGAAACACACTTGCAACTATGTATATTAGAAACAGAAGTACTAAGTATGTCTATGTTTGAAGGATAAATACAATGACAGTAATGTGTATAATAAAGTGGGATATCGTAGCAGATATTGTCATCATATAGTTGATTGAAAGTCATGACCTATTTTATTTTCTTCTTTTTGCATATGTAGTTTTTTAATATATATTCCAGGCTCAGCTCCTTGCAGGACTGAGGCCCTGGCCCTGTGACTCTGCAAAGCCAGGCCCAGCAAGAACACCTGCCTGCCTCCAGAGGCTGGGGCATAAGAGGACCACGCCTGTGAGGGTCTCAGTCATCGAGGGTCTCCACCATCTTGCTCCCCAGGGGAGCAGGAAGGGTATATAAAGAAAGGTTGAAACTATGGAGAGGGAGATGGGGGAAGAGAAGGGTTTTATGTTAATTGCTGTAATAACATGTTTCATGCATATGTCTATGTTTGGTGTTTTTATAGTTTTAATGGTTTTAATCTACAGTTGTATGTTTTTGATTTAGATATGTGATATATTTTTATATATATGTAAGGCATTGAATTTTTCCATTTATTATGTTGTAAACCGCTTTGAGTCCCCCAGGGGTAAGAAAAGCGGTATAGAAATGTAGTTAATAATAATAGTAATAATAATAACAACAACAATAATTAGCGTGCAGACTATTTCTATCATTTATATTATATGTGTGTGTTTAATACATTATAAAATATTTTTGTATGTGTGCTTAATAAATATTTTAAAGAAAAGAAAAAGAAAAGTAGGAACAGTGTTTTTCTTTTCCAACGGTGGAACAGCCAAAAGTGAGGGGGAAAGGCATATTTATGTCTTCACAATCACTTGGACCAGTTTTCAAGGCTTCATGCTCTCAAGAAGACCCCTACTTTCAAGGAGCCTTCATTGTTCTGGTAAGCCTGCTATATTTCACCAATTGTTTTATTGTGGAAGTTTGCAAACTTATTTGCTTTGTTTACATTTAATTAACCAAGTAATTTTTGCTTTTTTTAAATGAAAAAACCCAGAGAGGAACACTAGCAAAGAAAACTTAGCGTCCATGCTAGCTTCCAGAAGTTTAGGTTATTTATTAATTATTATTTATTTACAGTATTTATATTCCGCCCTTCTCACCCCGAAGGGGACTCAGGGTGGATCACATTGCACATATAAAGCAAACATTCAATGCCATGACATAGAACAGAGACAGACGCAGACACGGGCAGGCCTCGAACTCATGACCTCTTGGTCAGAGTGATTGTTGCAGCTGGCTGCTAACCAGCCTGCACCACAGTCCAGCCCGGTTATATGGACTGGAATCCAAGGCAGATACAAATAACCAGACTTCATGCTTTAATGTGGATAGACTAGATAGATAATATTCCTCACCTTATCCACAGAGGTCAAGTTTGTGAATTTTAAATTTATACCTGTAAAAAATTGAGCTTATATCAGTGCAAAATGTCCTTCTGTCTTCTACTATTCGTTCTGGAAACTCTGTGGTTGTCCCCAGTAGGAGATCATCTTATTTTGTCAGCCAAATATGCTTTAGTTCCTCTGTGATCCCTTTATATGTCTTTTCTCTTATGATGTTAATTTGTGGCTTTTATGCCTCCCTGAAGGCACCAGTCTCATTAAAAGTGACTCCTGTGGCTTTATCTGCACCCAACTTCAATGTGACAAACATCCCTAGCTGATGCCTACATCTTATTCCTTATATCCAGCTGAATCAGATCATAGAGATATTGAATATATATATATATATATATATATATATATATATATATATATATAATATATTTAATGCAGGGCGCTTTGATTTCAAAGGAAAAAGACAAACACATTATATTAAGCTGATGTAAAACAGCAATTATAACTTTTCCTCAATAAATATAATAATTTAAAACTACTTCTGATTATAACACATCGCTATCCAAATAGATTAAGTTGGTAATACACATCAACAAAAAATGATTACATTTAAATATGTGTGGCTTCAATTAAAACATCTGTTTCAATATGGCTGTATGGATTTTCAAAACAGAATTTTGTGTATACATTCCACTTCTCAGACATTTTTTTTAAAGCTGCTCTTTTGTCAAACACCACCCTTTAAAGAATGACCACAGTTGGTCTATACTGAGATGACAAGTATAGCAGGCAGATGGGCCAATTTTTAACATCTTCAGCAGACAACATCATGGGATATTGTTTGAAAATTAAACCCATATGTGACCAAGAGTCTACATTTTCTTGTCATGGGGTTTGAGAGGGCTTGAGTGTTAATATTAAATTGATACTCTTGGAACAATTGCAATTTACCATTTGGGCCATAATCATTTTCTCCTTAGAGGACTGGAATAAACCCAGGAAACACATGGTCTATTGGTTGCATCTTTGCAAGCCCGTATATTCAGCTATGAAATGTTGATTGGTACATAATGATGATGCATCATTTCCTAGTGAGAAAAATCCAAGTAGTGGGGAAGGGAGCATGCTCTTGGCTGTTATTAATTACATCTTCAAACCACAACACAGTTAAACCACAGATCTGGAAAAAAAAACCCTTTACTACATGAACTTCAATGATCAGTAGATCTTTATAAAGACCAATTAGTTTGATGTCTTTTCTAAGTAAATTGTTGGAATATCATATTAAAAATATAATAGCCAGCCACAAAGAAGAGCCAACATGCAAAGGCAGTATTTTGGAAGAACCAATGTTTTGGGTGTTGGACCAGGATTTGAATCTTCACTTGGCCATAGAAACTCTCTGAATGACCTTGGCGAAATCCACTATCTTACCACCACAGCACGTTGAGAAGGGGAAAGCATGGGTGACTGTCCCTTTAAGGGAGAAAATCATTCCTTTAAGGGAGAGATTCGCCCCATTTGGAGTTCAGCCTCCCCATCAGACTCACATGTGGAAACTTAAGATCTTACATTCATCACAAGGTCAGTATTCCTTTTTTTTTTTAATCAGGAAAAACAACAATATACAAAAACAAGATTCTACAACAAACCCCATAGGATACAAGAGACAGTGTTCCAGGTTAAAACAATTTCTTTCCATGGGATCCTATGGTTCTGAATCAAAGTCCATAGGATACAACAGACTGCGGACAGTTGGGCAATGAAACAGGACAGGAAACTTGTGATAGTTCCCATCACAGTTGTTTTTCAGTTGTAAAGATGGGTGTAAAATGCAATAAGAAGTACGAGCTCTGAACACAATTGCTGATACATGTTCACAGTTCCATCCTTTCAGGACATTTCTGCCTCTTTTCAACCCTGGAACATGTGGTGAGCTCTGTTCCTCTCCATGCTTGAAAAGAAGTGTCCTATGAGGGGGGAATTTTTCATTGTCTTAAGGTGGTTAGATTCAGAGGAAACTAATAGCAAAATCCCCTCTGAATTTTTTTTGCCAAGAAAACCTCATAGTAAACTTGAGGGGATAGCATCAAAAGATAGCATCATTTGAAAGTTTGTGAGAGTGACTTAATATGGCAGGGGGCTTGGCTGGGTGATCCTTGTGTTCCCTTCTGGCTGTATGAATCTATGTATGTGATACTAATTAATATTGTATATATAACACAATCCTAAATCAAAGGCTCCTGAATAAATTCAGAAGTGTGGGTTAAGAATACGGATTATCTTGTGGACCAATAACAAACAGGATTGAGTGGGGCAGTGGTTCTCAACCTGTGAGTCTTCAAGTGTTTTGGTCTACAACTCCTAGAAATTCCAGCCAGTTTACCAGCTTTTAGGATTTCAGGGAACTGAAGGCCAAAACTTCTGGGAACACACAGGTTGAGAACCATTGGACTAGGGAATGGTAGCAGGGTCAAAATCTATTTCATAGGCCTTTCTAAGCAGTTTTAAACATAAACCTGTCTATATATATATTTACACTTTATTGTTGTTGTTTGCCATCAAGACAGCTTCCACTCATGGTAACCCTATAAATGAGAAGCCTTAAATTGCCCTATTATCAGCTACCCTCTTCAGAAGTTGCAAATACAGAGCCAGGGCTTCCTTAATTAAATTCTCCCAGTTCTTTTCCACTGCTTTCCCTTTTACCAAGCATTATTATCTTGTCTAGTGAATTGCATCAGCTCATAATATATCCAAAGTATGACAGCCTCAGTTTAACAATCATAGTATCATGGACATTAGGAGAGAACCCTCTGCCACACATGAACACTCAATCTAAACATTCCTGAGAGATGCCCATCCACCCTCTGTTTAAAAATTCCCAAAGAAGGAGATTCCCCCATATTCTGAGGCAGCATATTTGACTGTTGAATAGTTCTTACTGTCAAGAAAGTCTACCTAAGGTTTAGGTGCAAGCTTTTTTCCTGCTGTTTAATTCATTGCTCTGTGTCCTAGTCTCTGGAGCATCAGAAAACAAGCCTGCTGGTCCTCAGTATGACATCATTGGGATCACTCGTGCCTCATTATAATTGTCTTCTAATTGTAATGTCTTGGTTGTGAGTCTGTAGGTAACTGTAGGGACCTATTCTTGATCCACATGTTCTTCCACAGCGAGAACATCGATTTCCAGGTGGAAGGCATTCCCGTTCAGTGTTGGCTTGACATGCCTTCCTCTTAACCCGTTTATCCCTTTCGCCCTCCATTCGTACCTCTGTGAATTCCACAGCACTGTTGGTCACAGCTGGCCTCCGGTTAGAACGCTCAAGGGCCAGGGCTTCCCAGTTCTTGGTGTCTATGCCATAGTTTTTAAGTTTGGCTTTAAGCCAAACCAACGTCCACCAAAGTTTCATTTTCCATACTCGAGTTGGGAGTATAGTAATTGCTTTGGAAGGTGGTGATCAGGAATTTGGACAACATGGCCAGTCTAGCGAAGTTGATGGTGGAGAATCATCACTTCAATGCTAATGAAATTTTCTTCTTTCAGAATGCTGACAATTGTCTGCCTGTCCTCTCAAGAGGTCTGCAGTATTTTTGGAGGCAACACTGATGGAATAATTCCAGAAGTTGAGTGTAACGTCTGTAGACAGTTCACGTTTTGCAGGCATATAACAGGGTTGGGAGGACAATGGCTTTATAAAAAAGCATCTTGGTCTTCCTACGAATGTCCCAATCCTCAAACACTCTCTGTTTCATTCAAATGAATGTTGGACTCACAGATCTCAGATGGTGTTTTATTCCAGAGCTGATGTTGATATTTGCAGAGAGGTGGCCTCCAAGGTAGCAGAAATAATCAACATTTTATAACATTACACCATTAAGCTGTATTTCTGTTATTGTAGAGGGATTGGCTGGTGCCTGCTGAAAGAGCACTTTGGTTTTCTTGATGTTCAGTGAGATGCCAAGCTTTTCGGATGCCTCTGCAAAGGTGTTTAGAGTGGCTTGTAGTTTGTCTTCTTAGCATATTGGAGTTCTATAATAGATGTTGTTGTGACCTTGGTTTTGGCTTTCAGTCTGCTGAGATTAAATAGCTTGCCATCTATCCGATAGATGATTTCCTTGCTGGTAGGAAGCCTCCCATCAACAAGGTGCAGTATCATAGCAATGAAGATGGAGAATAAGGTTGGGGCAATAACACCACATGATTCCACTCTAAATGGGTCACTTGGGAGCCACTGCTGTCCAAAATTATTGCCATCATGTCATCATGGAAAAGCTGCAAGATGTTCACAAATTTTTCAGGGCATCCAATTTTTTGGAGGATGGTCCAGAGAGCACTGTGATTCACTGTGTCGAATGCCTTTGCAAAGTCAATGAAGTTGATTTTGCTCCCTGAATTTTCTTTGAGCTGCATGCAGTGAAGATCATATCCACTGTTCCTCTGGAGGGGCAGAAGCTGTTCTGGGATTCTGGGAGGATGTCTTCTACACTAGGCAGAAGGCAGTTTGCAAGGATTCTTACCAGGATTTTCTCAGTGGAGGTTATAAGGGAGATATCTTGATTCTTCCCCTCCCCCCCCTTTTTTTTAAAAAAAGAGTGATGATGGTGGCATTTTTGAAGTATGCTGGGATTTTCTCAGTCGCCCACACTTTTTCAATGAATTGGTAAAGTTGTTGCGGCAGCTCAAGTCCACCTTCTTTAAAGATTTCAGCAGGGATCCAATCAGGTCCATTGGCTTAGTTGTTTTTTAGTTGGCTGATGGCTTTACTGACTTCCTCCAAATTAGGCAGTGCTGCAAGTTCATCCCTGGTTTGTTGTTGCAGGATTTGCAAGAGAATGTCTTTGGCAGTGTTGGAGCTGCAGTTAAGGAGGTTGTGGTAGTGCTCTTTCCAATGTAGTGCAATTGATTTTTATTCTTCAGAAGTTTGGTTCCATCTGATGAGCATAGGGAGTTAACTGTTGGATCTCATTACCATTTTCATCAAACCAGTTTTGATGTTTCTTAGTTTATTATCCAATAGTTTCTTCACAGGCTGTAATGATGAAGGTCTTCAGTTTATTCTAATGTACCTCAACATTTTAAGGATGTTCTATGAGCAAATGATCCTTGAGTGTTGTTTGGAGAAGGGCTCATTTAGAAGGCTCTTGGAGGACTTGGGTGTTCATTTTACACCTTATCTTTCTTCCTTGGAGTCTTTAAATAAAACATTTAAAGATTAAGGAAATGCAATGGAAAATCCAGACAAAATGGTATAGAACTTCTGTGCAATTGGCTCACATAACCAGAACCTCTCCAAAACAATGTTGGCACAACTGCAGGAAAAACGGAACATACTCCCACATGTGGTGGGACTGTGAAAAAATTCAAAATTTCCATAAAATAATTAATAAGGAAATGGAGGCAGTATTAGGGTTAAAAATAGATTGGAACAAGACACAATTTTTCCACCAGAAAATTGAGGGTGAAGGGGGATTGAAAAATGGGAGGGAATAATAAATTACGTGTTATATGCAATTAAAGCATCTAGCGGAAGTTATTTCAGAACCACTGGCAATCATCTTGGAGAGTGCTTGGAGAATGGGAGAAGTCCCAGCAGATTGGAGGAGGGCAAATGTGGTCCCTATCTTCAAGAAGGGAAAAAGGACAACCCAAACAATTACCATCTCATCAGCCTCACGTCAATACCAGGCAAGATTCAGGGGGAAAAATCATTAAAGGAAGTGATCTGCAAACACTTAGAAACAAATGTGATCATCACTAATAGTCAATACGGATTTACCAAAAATAAGCATGCTAGACTAATCTGAACTCTTTTATTGATAGAGTTACAAGCTGGGTTGATACGGGGACCGCCATGGATGTAGCGTACCTGGATTTCAGTAAGGCCTTCGACAAAGTCCCACATTGACCTTCTGGCAAACAAGCTAGTAAAATGTGGGCTAGGCAAAACTACAGTTAGGTGGATCTGTAATTGGCTAAGCCAACGAACCCAAAGAGTGCTCACCAATGTGTCTTCTTCATCCTGGAAAGAAGTGACAAGTGAAGTGCCTCAGGGTTCCATCCTGGGCTGGGTTCTGTTCAACATCTTTATTAATGACTTAGATGAAGGGTTAGAAGGCAAGATCATCAAGTTTGCAGACTACACCAAATTGGGAGGGACATCTAATACTTCAGAAGAAAGGAGCAGCATTAAAAATGATCTTAAGAGAGTAGAGAGATGGGCTGAAACTAACAAAATGAAGTTCAACACTTAGGCAGAAAAAATGGAATGTAAAGATACAGAATGGGGCATGCCTGGCTCGACAGTGGTATGTGTGAAAAAGATCTTGGAGTGCTTGTGGAAAACGGGTTAACATGACCCAACAATGTGATGCTGCAGCTAAAAAAGCCAATGGGATTTTGGCCTGAATCAATGGGAGTATAGTGTCTGGATCCAGGGAAGTCATGCTACCCCTCTATTCTGCCTTGGTAAGACCACACCTGGAATACTGTGTCCAGTTCTGGGCACTGCAATTGAAGGGAGATGTTGACAAGCTGCAATGTGTCCAGAGGAGGGCGACTGAAATGATCAAGGGTCTGAAGAACAAGCCCTATGAGGAGTGGCTTAAAGAACTGAGCATGTTTAGCCTGCAGAAGAGAAGGCTGAGAGGAGACATGATAGCCGTGTATGAATATGTGAGGGGAAGTCATAGGAAAGGGAGCAAGCTTGTTTTCTGCTGCCCTGGAGACTAGGACGCAGAACAATGGCTTCAAACTGCAGGATAGGAGATTCCACCTGAACATTAGGAAGAACTTCCTAACTGTGAGAGCTGTTAGGCAGTAGAACTCTCTCCCCCGGGGTGGGGTGGAGGCTCCTTCTTTGAAGGCTTTTAAGCAGAGGCTGGATGGCCATCTGTTGGGGTGCTTTGAATGTGATTTTCTGCTTCTTGGCAGAGGTTTGGACTGGATGGCCCATGAGGTCTCTTCCAAGTCTATGATTCTATGATTCTAAGCCCCAGTCACCTTAGGCTGGAAGGACCAAAAGAAATGGGATACAAAAACATGGTAAAAATATTTATTGGACTACATCCTCCAAGATTACATTAGTGAAATGAAAAGTTACTACAGGAAGGGCCAAATCGGAAAGTCATGGGAGGCAAAAATGGAAAGGTTTAATTTATAGAATAAAGGGGAAATATAAATATAAGTAATTAAACAAGATTATTCTCATGATCAAACAATTGTAATAAGTACAGCAAAATTTGTAAACTGTTCCTGGGGAGGGAGGGAGAAAGAGGGGAAATGATGTAAACATGTAATACCAATGGAAAATGTCTTGAATTGCTTGTATAATTTTGTGTAGCACTATACACAATAACTTTGGGTAGCTCTATATACAATTAATAAAAAACTTTGAATAAAAAAGGAGTCTGTGTTTGCAGGCAATCCTGATAGCCATTGTGGATTGGATTAACCTGTGGTCTGTCCAGCAGTCATCAGCACCTATCATGGCTCTTGTGAGGAGCACATTGCGGCAGTCTCTGGCACGTATAATTACAGAGTCTAAGAGGTGCCAATACCTTGACCATGGATGCTTCCATGATGTCTTAAGCTTGCTTTTTCTGGTGGAAGACTATGTTTGTCATAACAAGGTTTAGATCTGCACATTTCGTGAAAAGCAGTATGCCATTCAGATTGCTGTTTCCAACCACATTTTTTCTATGGTGCCTGGGCACAGGTCAAAGTCTTGTCCAACTCTCACATTAAAATCATTCAGGAGGATGATTTTGACCTCTTTAGGTATCTCTGACAGGATGGTGTCCAGCTGACAGTAAAAAGTTCCCTTGATGTCCTAATCTGCACC
This sequence comes from Anolis carolinensis, assembly GCF_035594765.1. NCBI lineage: Eukaryota > Metazoa > Chordata > Lepidosauria > Squamata > Anolidae > Anolis > Anolis carolinensis. Next base: position 297,259,764 of record NC_085841.1, read on the forward strand.
TAGTGTTGGTACATAGATACTTATGATGGCTGCCTATTAATTTTTGGCAAGGTTAATTCAGAGGGCTGAGAGTTGTTTGTTAATGCTGATGGATGTTTCAGACAGATGTGTCACCAGGTCGTTACTGATAGCAAAGCCAACTCTGCATTCTTCATTCTTCTTCAGACAGTCCCTTCCAGAAGAAGGTGTAGCCTCCTTTTTCTTCCTTCAGCTGTCCCTTTCCTGCTCTTCAGATCTTCTGAATTGCTGCTATGTCAATGTTAAAGCATCACAGCTCCCTTGCAATATTAGCAGTCCTATGTTCAGGGTGTTCACTGCCTGTGTTGTCCAACAGTGTTGTGAAGGAGTCTTTGAATAAAGATACTATTAGGTGCACTAGAAGAGGAAAAAAGACTACTCGTGAGCAAGACTCCGATGAGGAGCAACAAAAGAAACTGATCTGGGAAATACTTATGTAGCATACTGATGATAACTCATTTGAGGGCTTTGAGGGGGATGATTGGGTTGAGAATCAGGAGGATGGGATGACAAGTTCAGAGGATGAGGTAATGGACTGGACTAAGGTGCGAGAGATCCAGGACATCTTTAGAGAACCCACAAGTAGCGGCACGTTTGAGGGTTGGCACAGTGGGGATCCAGCTGGGCCTTGGGGAATTATGGGTTTGGATAAAAGATGGACTGGGTGGAGGAATCGGCAAGGGGCTTCAGCTGAAAGGAGGTCTAGTGGGGCGTTGTCTGATTCTAGCTCTGAGGAGGAATTGAGGCAACAGGCTGCAGCTGCTAGCAGGGTGTTGGCTGATTCTAGTTCTGAGGATGATTTGTAAATAAAAGTGGGTTTGGGAAATGGATCACCTTTGCAGTCGGAAAAGTGTTGTTGGGTGTTTGTGTGTCCGTGTGAGCTGTTTGGAAAGTTGTGCTTTGGGAAGACTTCTATGAATGTGAATTTAATCTGGATTATCCATGGCTGTGCAGGTTGGAACTGTGAGGGTCTTCTCTGGACTGCTTTGTGTTGATCTTATGCATTAGTTGTTGTGCTGCATTCTACGCTTAATAATAATAATAATAATAATAATAATAATAATAATAATAATAATAATTATTATTATTATTATTATTTTTAGTTATTCTGTAATTTTGTAGTTATTATTTTGTAGTTAATTATTTTGTAGTTATTCTGTAATTATTCTGTTTGTAGTCTGTCTGTGCAATTTTTCTTCCTCAGCTGCTGTAAGAAAATTGCACAGACAGACTACAAACAGAGGCACAACTGTGTGGCCCAAATGATCCATTGGAACTTATGCATCAAGTACCACCAGCCAGCAGCAAAGAACTGGTGGGATCACAAACCAGCAAAGGTCGTGGAAAATGAACACGCAAAGATACTGTGGGACTTCCGAATCCAGACTGACAAAGTTCTGGAACACAACACACCAGACATCACAGTTGTGGAAAAGAACAAGGTTTGGATAATTGATGTCGCCATCCCAGGTGACAGTCGCATTGATGAAAAACAACAGGAAAAACTCAGCCGCTATCAGGACCTCAAGATTGAACTTCAAAGACTCTGGCAGAAACCAGTGCAGGTGGTCCCGGTGGTGATGGGCACATTGGGTGCCGTGCCAAAAGATCTCAGCCGGCATTTGGAAACAATAGACATTGACAAAATTACGATCTGCCAACTGCAAAAGGCCACCTTGCTGGGATCTGCACGCATCATCCGAAAATACATCACACAGTCCTAGACACTTGGGAAGTGTTCGACTTGTGGTTTTGTGAAACGAAATCCAGCATGTCTATCTTGTTTGCTGTGTCATACAACATCGTTGTCATAATAATAATAATAATAATAATAATAATAATAATAATAATAATAATATAATTTTATTTTTATACCCCGCCACCATCTCCCCAGAGGGACTCAGGGCAGCTCACAGATTTGGCTCTGTGTATGATCTGGACTGGATTTTGTATTGCTGATTTCTCATTCTCTGACCCGGATTGGACTCAACAACATCGATATTGTGTTTGGGTGACTTTGACAGATGTCTTTCGGGCCCCTGCTGGTCATCAATTCCTGCCTGCTGATGTCCTGCTGGGAATTGGAGTGCCTTCTTTGTTGTTTTACAAAGTTTGTTTTTAAACTGGATTATACTCCGGTTTAATCCGGGTTATTTTCCAGGGTCTGGGGTTTTGTGTTGATTGCTGGGAATTCTGTGTTTCACACTGAAGATTAAGTGTTCTGAGCCTTTTGAGTTTGTTTTTGGGCTCCTTTTGGTTGTGAACTAATAAACTGTATTTTTACTAACGTCTGGTCTGGCACTTTAAGGAGTCTGTGTTGCAACAAACAGTGTCTGTACATTCCATGTTCCAAAGTTCCCTCTAGATGCGGCAGTCCAGTCAGGGATAGGAGAGGCAGATTATATTTGGGGAACCTTTTCTATCCCCCTCCCCATATGGGGTGAGCGGAGTGGATCCTAAAAAGGGTTGCTCAATCATGAAGCTTCTGGACTATTCAACTGCCTCGGACCTTGAGGTAGAATGACTGAATCCATATCCACTGCCCATTCATCTGTGACTAGGGGCTTCCAGATTTTACAGTCCTGCCTCCGTCACCACTTGCTGATCATCATAGGAACTTTGTTAGTGTTGTTTTATTTTTCTTGGAAGATGCCTGTGCGTGAGTTTTTTTTAATGTGTGGAGGTCAGTGCACACCCAATCAAGATACAGTCTTCACAGAATGAAGTGCACATCCAGTGGCATTGTTAACATGATGATGGTGGCTTTTAATCTGTTGTAGCCTTCTTCCTCCTTCACAGACGTTGCAACATATACCATGTTGTCATCTGCCTACTCCACCGTCGAGGTCTTCAGATTGACATATTTCCCTCTAAGAAGAGTCCAGGCTTGACCAGCTCTAAGACCCATTCATTTGTCTTTTTACCTGTCTATTGCATGCATAAAACTCTTCTCTAGCACTACATTTTAAATGGCTACATATTTGTTTGATGTATTTATCTTATTAACAAATTAAAGTGTTGTATTCATGTGTAGCAGAACATACATATTTCAGTTGCAGATCCTCTACTTCAGTTGCTAAGTTTCACTGAAGAACAATATTTCACATCCATCTTTTCATATCTAAATAAGCAGCATGTGCCCTGAAGGGAAACCTCCTGCAGCTTAGTGCATGGATTGTGCCACTGAACCCATAGCATGCCACAGAAAAGAGCAACACTAATGCTTAATATTCCCTTCCATCTATCATTACCTTTCCAGCCAGAAATAACTTGGTTCTTATGATGACAAACTAAAAGAGGTCAAAAGGCCAATAGAATTTCAAAGTAAGATGTGGCCTCTCTACATCTGTTCACAGCACAATGCAAAAGTTGCATTGATGGAGTGAATCCAACCGCAAAAGACAAGAACATGTTACAATATGCCCATAGGCAGGAAGGCAAATCAAAAACAGCTGCTTTATCACAATACTAGCAGCAGATTCTCAAAACACTTGCATATAGAGCGACATTGTGTGAAGTTATTTTAACGGAATAGATGAGGTCAAATTTCCTTGCAGGTCACCACTAATTGAATACACAGACAAAAAGAAAAGATTTGTTTGAAGCGTATTCAGTGTATATGGAGTGAGATGCAATGTTGTTCTGCTCATTTGGCAGCCTCTAAAGCCCTGGTTCCCAATGTGGGACACAAGCTGCACAGGGTGGTAATTTGATTTTTAATGGGGGGGGGGGATTCAGCAATGAGTGATTTCTTCCTCAGCATTTCAACTATCCCTTCTTTTATTTTTCAAATTCATGGATGTGGCATTCTTTGGAAGCTTGTTTAGACCAAGTTAATGTTTTTTTTTAGGCTTCCTCCACGTGAATAGGAGTTCACTTTTGGAATAATAAGAATTATATGTCCTTGTAATAATTTCTGATGCCTCCCTCAAAGCCTCTTTGATGGATTGGGTTACTTTCTCAGCAGTGTGATATTCAAACAGTAAAGAGAAATGAGAATTATCCTAAAGTAGGCTTGAATTCTGAGATGTTGAAGAAGTACTTCATGGGCATTCAGTTAGGAAGATCTAGTAAAGAGGCTTCAGTGGTAAGAAGGACAAGCAATTCCTGTCTTCTCAACTTTCATAATTTAACTTAGGATCTGAGTCAATTTTAATTAGATAGATGGATAGATGGTAGGTGTCACAAATGCTAAGTGATATGAAATCAATGACCAATGATTACATCTCTGAAAAGCTCTTTTAGTTTTTGCAACAGTTTTTCCATAAGAGCCAGTTCTGTGTTGTTTTGGTTATTATTACTATGTATATTGTATTTTTGTTGTAAGCCGCCCCGAGTCTGCAAGACTTGAGAAGGCCAGTTGATAAGAGAGCAATTTTGAGATCTCATTCATGGGGTCACCATAAGTCAAAGTCAATCTGATGCCAGTTAACAATAACAACAAGGAAGCTGGTAACAGAAGTTGAGAAGCCTAGACTTGATTTCAGAAGGAAGCAGAATCCAAATGTGAAGAAACGCTATTTCTATGGCTGTGTCAGCAAACTATTTGAAACTGATTGCCATCTTCAGACGCAACAGCTCTAGAGAAACACATTTCTAAAGAAATATAGATGCAATAATGAATAAGCATTGAGGAGTTTCTTAATAATTAGTTGAGTGACTTTTTTAAATTTAACAATGTTGAGTTTGCAGATGAACACAGGAAATAATGGGACCAGAGACATAACACTGGGTTGTACAATTGGTCACTTTGTTTAATTTAATCCTATTTATTACTTGCCTCTTGAGAGTTGAAAAGGAGAAGAGCAGCATAAAGCTGGGAACAGTTGAGACAGGTGGTCTTTACTCTTTCTCCACAGCTTTCTCTACCAGAAAACAGAGGAATTACAGACATGAATCAATCAGGGGCAGTTATCACCTCAGAACAATGGATTCCCCCAGTCAGGAATGAAGCTTGCAAGGACTTTAATGCTAACCAAGGTGATTAATTACAACATTCACACTGACAAGAGTTCTTTCTCCTACCCTAGACCTTTCACAGATATATAAACCTCCCTTGCTTAGTTTTCCGATATACCTCACAACCTCTGAGGATGCCTGCCATAGATGTGGGCGAAACATCAGGAGAGAATGCTTTGTACAGGCCAGAAAATGCACAACAGCCCAGTGATGCCGGTCATGAAAGCCTTCAAAAACAAAATAGTTTATATAATAATAAATGATATCATAAAAATATACAAAATGGAGAACTAATCACAATCAATTTCACAAAGGTAGCTGTATAGTACACATTAGCTATGTCATGTACCATATTACAAGGGCAGCTAAATAGTTTAACACCCAATGTGAAAGTCCATGACAAACATTACAGTTCATATTATGCTTGCCATCAGAAAGGTCAACCCAGGGCCGGTTCAAGGCTATACGCAATTACGCGGCCGCAGGTGGCGCTGTTGTCCCAGGGGCGCCAGAGGCGCCTGTGTGTGTGCATGAGCATGCGCGCACCCCTGCCTCCTCCTTCCAGCCAGGGTTGCAATCAGGGCCAGACAAACGTTGAAGCGGCTGAAGCGCCCTCCCTCTTCTCCCTCTTCTCCCTCCCTCTTCTCCCTCCCTCCTTCCTCTTTTACCTGCTCTCCCTTTCTGCCTTGCAGCCAGGCTTTGAGGCTGCGGAGGGGGCGGGGCCGGGGCCTAAGGGCACGCACCTCCCAGGAGGCCACGCCCCCTGCTTCCGAAGGAGTGCCTTGGAAGTGCCCTTCGGCCCCGCCCCCTCCTCAGCCCGCGCGTGGCCCAATCAAGATGGCGGTTCCCATTTTATTAGCATTAAATATCCTTGCAGCTTCAAAGCTTGGCTGCTTTTTGCCTGGGATAATCCTTTGTTGGGAGGTGTTAGCTTTCCCTGATTGAGGATCCCCCTCTGTGGAATGTTCAGGATGGGGAAAAGAACTCTTGTCTGAGGCACGTGTGAATGTTGCAAATGGCCACCGTTATTAGCATTAAATAGCCTTGCAGCTTCAAAGCCTGGCTGCTTTTTGCCTGGGGTAATCCTTTGTTGGGAGGTGTTAGCTTGCCCTGATTGAGGATCCCCTGGCGCCCTCCCTCTTCATCCCTCCCTCCCTCCTTCTTCTCCCTCCTCTCCCTTTCTGGCCTTCTTCTTGTGAGGTCTGTTGGAAACAAAGCAAGTGGGATTTATATATCTGTGGAATGTGGAAAGCTTGGCTGCTTTTTGCCTGGGGTAATCCTTTGTTGGGAGGTGTTAGCTTACCCTGATTGAGGATCCCCCTCTTCTTCCTCCCTCCCTCCCTCCCTCCCTCCTCCTTCTGTCAGTTGTTGTGAGGTCTCTTGGAAACTAGGCAAATGGGGTTTATATATCTGAGGAATGTCCAGGGTTGGAAAAAGAACTTGTCTGAGGTACCTTGATTAGCATTAAATAGTCTTGCAGCTTCAAAGCCTGGCTGCTTTCTGCCTGGGGTAATTTTTGTTGGTAGGTGTTAGCTGGCCCTGATTGTTTCCTGTCTGGAATTCCTTTGTTTTCTGAGTGGTGTTCTTTATTTACTGTCCTGATTTTAGAGTTTTTAAAATACTGACGTTTTGTCCACATCTACTAAGTTTGTCCCCACTTCAAGTAAATCACCCCAGCTTTGTCATCAGAGTTGTCAGAGATTGAAAAGAAGGTCTGCTCATCATTCTCATGCTCAGCAGAGGACAAGTACCATAGTTATCATGCTGAATATGTTCTCTAAAATGCCAAACCCTAGTTACTGTAGCCCTATTGAAGCTTCTATCTGAGTAAGAAATCTAAAATTACCATATTTACATCAATCTCAGCCACACCTTTTTTGCCTAAATGACTATTCCAAAATTGAGGTGCACATTACATTTGTGTAATACAGTAAAGTGGCTCCCTACCTATCTATCTACCTTGCCACATATTTTCCACATTGTGTGTATGTGTATGTATATAGAAGATACACACACACACACACACCTACAAACACATATGCAGGGACCATATGTGCCGTGTGTGTGTTCTATTCACCTCTACCTTCTACCTTTTATTTTTCAGTGATTGGTTTGTCGGGGGGGGGGCAAAAATACTGCTTGCTTACACTTGAAAATTTCCTAGGGCCGGCCCTGGGTCAACCATATAGAATCCACAAATCTTATATCATTGGCGAGATGTAGTGGAAAGTTGAATTGATTTTAATGAAGACGTGTGACGTATGACTACTTCCATAAATGTGAAATGATTTCAATCAATCTTCATCACCAGTTAGATGTGAGTAACATTTTCCATTGAATGAAGTATTCTAGACTCCAAAAATGTAGAACAATGTATAAATTAATCATGGTAAACAAATATAATCAAAACTAAATATAAGTTATATCAGAAACTAATTATACAACATTGATGTCATGCACTTACTTCTTCAAAGATGAATCAGGCAGTATTTGCATAAATAAAGTTGCATATTCAAGTATGAAAGATGCCCAGTTTTATACAACTTAAGTTAATGAGTATAACTCACAGGTGCTTGATAACAAAGCTGCCAAGCTTTTAGAAAACTAATTAAAGGCACAAGTCAGATAAAGTAACATATGCCGTCATGAACAAAGCCAAAAAACCATGTAGAAACATTTATCTTGAAAATTAATTAGGCAACCCTGTGGACATGGTAAGACATATGGTTTTATAAATAAAATGAAAACTCTTAAATGATAATTTAAACCAATGGTGTGATAGATTGAAATTTATGAATCTAAAAGGCATCACTCTGAAGGACATTATTCTGCAGAGATCTGTCAAAATGATAAGCCAGAATACAATCAATAAAACACACCCACAAATGTTCATCACAGGAGTGAACTTAAAATTTCAGCTAAATCTAGAAGAACTTTGAGATGAGGACCCAAGAAATACATTTCACTAGTCTAATCAATTTTAAAATGCAAGTCCGGATATGAAAGGACTTATAGCTAGCAGTAAGAACAAACAAAAGCCCATGATTTAAAAATGAATGTTCATCAGACAGTATTAAATAAATATAGAAAAGAGAAGAGGAGAAATATTCAGTACGTCCTTTCTCTCTTTTGATCAAAATTTAAGCTATACACAATAGAGTGTCACTTATCCAACATAAATGGGCCAGCAGAATGTTGGATAAGCAAAAATGTTGGATAATAAAGAGAGATTACGGAAAAGCCTATTAAATGTAAAATTAAATTATGGTTTTACAAATTAAGCACCAAAAATTGTGTTTTACAATGAGTCTGCCACTTGTTTGGGAGTGTGGCTGCACTTGTGTTGTTGTTGGGCGTGTTGGCCCACTGCACTTGCTGCCTAGAGAAACAGTTGTGGATCCGGGTGGGAGGCAGACTATATTGGATAATACAGAACATTGGATAAGCAAAGGTTGTATAAGCAAGACTTATACAAGCAAGTACTCTCTTTCAAATGTGATTGGACCATTATGGTAGAAAGTTGAACAAAAAAAATGCGAAATCTTCATTGCCCAAGCTTCATCTACAGTCCCTTCTACACTGCCATATAATCCAGATTATGTGCTTTGAACTGGATTATATGGCAGTGTAGACTCATATAATCCAGTTCAAAGCAGATAATATAGATTATCTGTTTGATAACCTGGATCCTATGGTAGCCCCTAGGGCCCTTCTACACATGCCTAAAAACTGGAATTAACCGAGATAAAAGGGTGGTGGTGGCTAAATGACATTTCGGGAAAGTGCAGGCAGAATTGTGTTAACAGCTGAAAAGCACGTGTTTAAAAGGTGTGTTTAAAACCCGATTCCACCCAAAAAATGCACACCATCTCATGACTCTATATCTCTGCATTCCTGGAAAACAAGTGACTTCACTCTGAGCCCCCTGTGTGGATTGCTCCAGTGCACGTGCACATGCTTAAAACCCAAAACAGCTGATAAGGACTATAAACAAATGGGGTGATTGTGATGGCTCAATTTAAGCACAGTTGGAAAGCAATTAGAACTCTCTGCACCCATTCCTTTGTTCTAATGTTTCTAATATTAACCAGAGCTTGAATTTAGAATCGAGTTAAGAGAGAGAATAGGAAATCTGCTTGTATGTACATTAGGATCTCCACATGAGCACATATGAGGTCCTGCACATTTTGGAGAGAATTAAGACAGAACTGTTTTATTAGCCCTCAGTCCTGAAAGCTGGGATCAGCATTTGGTACTCTGTGCTTGTTTTTAAACTACACAGTCTCTCTCATCATATTTTGATGAGTAAACCTCAAGAATCTGGACCCTTATTTTGTAAATTATTGCAGGTGTCACCAGCTTCTCCCTTTTTCTCATCCCACTTCTCCCCCACCCCACCCATCTTTCTTATTATTCATTTCCCCCCATAGATTTGTACAATCAGGTGATGAAGAGAAAATGCTTTTGTCAGTGCTTCAATAGTTTCTTCACAGATTTTTTGTGCAGTTTATTTATTATGAGCATGTTACAACTTTGTCTGTGCTAATATCTCAGTACATGAATTCATATGTGCTGCAAGGAAACCAACACATAACAGCTGATGCTTTTCACACAAACTGGTTGCTAACACTTTAATTGCTAGGTGTAGAGGAGGTATTAGTGAAAGGCACTTACGAGTCTGCCAGCCCAAAGTCAGAATAGGCCAATTCTTTAAAATCCATAGCCTTTCCACATATGAAAAAAAGTGAATTACATGTTTTGAGAGGTGTTTATATTATAATACTTTGTTCACTAATGTCTCCAAAACTTTGATATCTGGGCAGTCAGTAAATTCTTATGCACACAAAAAGGCACTGAGAATGTAGATTTGTTTTGAAGTGGAACTCCTGTTGCTACTTTAATAAAAGTGTACACTATAATTTGGGAAAGGGTAAAGGGGAAAGGAGGGAGCAGAACCTTTTAAGACAAAAAAACTGCTGAGTGAAAGGCATTTGCACTGTAATTTTTAACATTTCATTTTTCATTGTGTACAGATTATTAAACTCAGTGGCTAAAAGCTCTGAAATGCATTTTATTTAGAGGGAGCTATGTCATTAACATATCATCATACATTTTTGCAGAATGGTAGCTTTCCATTGCACTCAAAAGAGACAACTGTTCAACTGCACTTTCTTATTGAGGGTCCAGGACATAAAAAGTGTTTGAAATTCCATAATAAAAGCCACATTTATAATGTCTATATTTATAATAATAAAAAGACATATATTCAGCAAGCTTGTTAACTAATGGAAGGACAGAAGCAAGCCAAGAATAACCAGGATGTCTTTTGTTCACAAGTCGATTTGCTGAAGAATTGATCTAGCAGGTATTTTATGACAAAGCACACCCAATAATTTCCTTAATATCTATTAGGGTTGGGCAAAAAATTCGAATCCTTCTGATGTCGTATCCAATTCGTATGTTTTGTCACTTTTGAACCGTGTTTTGAAGAAGGTTATCCTGTCGTATGTATCCCACGATATCGAACCATTGATTGCCAATTTTTTGAATGGTGTCAAATGTTTCAGAGGGGGCAAGCATTTGCAAAGGGCTCCTGGACTACTTGACTGCTTATGGGGCTCTTAATCCGGTTTGCAGAACAAGCGGAGGGAGGTCTGGGCATCCTGGAGTGCTTGGCTGCTTGCTATGGGGCTCTTAATCCGGTTTGCAGAACAAGTGGAGGGAGGTCTGGGCGTCCTGGAGTGCTTGGCTGCTTGCTATGGGGCTCTTCATCCGGTTTGCAGAACAAACGGAGGGAGGTCTGGGCATTCTGGAGTGCTTGGCTGCTTGCTATTGGGGCTCTTAATCCGGTTTGCAGAACAAGCGGAGGGAGGTCTGGGCATCCTGGAGTGCTTGGCTGCTTGCAATGGGGCGCTTTAAACCGGTTTGCAGAACAAGTGGAGGGAGGTCTGGGCGTCCTGGAGTGCTTGGCTGCCTGCTATTGGGGTGCTTTAAACCTATATCCCAGGATCTAGTTTCAGATTATCTGATTTAAACTGGATTATATGAGTCCACTCTGCAGATAATCTGAGATAAGAAGAAAAGTGATGGATCTGGACCAAGCTTGGCACACACCAGCTGTGAATCCTAGGGGGAGGGGGTTTGGATGATTGACCCAAGACTTTTGGGAATTGTAGTTCACCCATACATTTTCTCATGGGAGCATTCATAAAAAAAGAGAGAGAGAGAGACCATGGTGTAATGTAGTGCAGGGGTTCACAGTCCCTCAGACTGTTGAGGTGCCAGACTGTGGTGAAATAGTCAAGAATTAGGATTGTTGTTGTTGCGTGCCTTCAAGTCATTTCAGAATTAAGTCAACCCTAAGTGTAAAGTTTAGGACAGGGGCCAGGTCAATGGCATTGGAGGGCCGCATCTGGCCAACGGCCCTTAGTTTGGGGACTCCTGGTGTAGTGGTTTGATAGTTGTCCAATCATTGTGGCTTCATTCCCCAGTCAGCCATGAAAACCCACTGAGTGATCTTGGGCAAGTCACATACTCTCAGCCCTAGAAAACCCAAACACTTTCAAACCAGGAACAGATTTCCTTATTCAGAGCCTGATGGCCATCTGTCAGGAATGATTTGATTGTGTACTATGATTTCTGTTCCTGGGTGATAAATGTCATTTCCTAATTGGTTCTGTCATAGAAACATGGTAAAATCTATGACACTGCCTGAACTTTGTCTTTGTGCAAGGGACATGGAGCACATTATGGTTTCCTGAGTCCACCAATTTAAGAAAGTTTCAGCCACAAAAACAAAGTTTCTGAAGTAGAACAATGACTTTCAAAGTAAAGACAACCCAATGAAGCAGGAAATAAGACTTTCAAACCAGGAACAGATTTCTGCAATTATTAAAAAATGGTTTATTATAAAAGCTATGAACATGCAACATGCAAATGTGAATAAATCAAATCAATACCACTCCAGCGGGAAGGTAACAGTGCTCCATGCAGTCATGCCAGCCACAGGACCTTGGAGACATCTACTGACAATGCCGGCTCTTCGGCTTAGAAATGGAGATGAGCACCAACCCCCAGAGTCGGACACGACTAGACTTTACCTACCTGTGTCTTTAGGGTAGTCACCTTGCAGGTGATTTTCACAATATGGAGGATTTGATCCATGAAAACATGTTTTTTTCAAGACCATTATGCCCTCAGATACATGTATAAGGTATATGCACACCCAGATCTGGGAAAAGGCCAAAGGTGTGACTGAAAACGAAGGGTAATAAAGGAAAATACCAAATGCAAAAATAGCTACAAAAGTATCCCTTGTGAGTAGACCAAGAAGAGAAAGAGGGCAAGGTCAGTAAGTCCCCCCCCCCCCAAAATGACGTCATCCCTTTATATAATGTTCAGATCTGCTTGGCTGACTTTCTTCTAAGTAAACCAGAGTTTCACTGAAGCTCTTTTTCTATTGTGCCTTAAATTTGGTAAATTTTAGGCAACTATTATAGTTGCTTCAGGTGACGACTGTCACAATTTTAGGAACATAGGTTGCAATATACAAATTCTGAATGTCCCAGCATCTAGTACCATGAAGTACATACTACTTCTAATTTTTGAGACCATCATGAGTCGTAGCCAGCAAGTCTTATCCTGTATATACATAAGCAATCTTTTCCTATGTTCTTTTTGGTCTCTGCATAGCTGCCAGACAAAGTATTGGGATTTCTTCCCAGATGCATGCATACTGCAATATCTGCAAATAAATGCATTTAGTCTCATCAAAAAGTGTTATTTTAGTGCTTGAAGACATTCTATATTTTTACATTAGCCAGAAACTATTCCTTCTACTAAAAAAAAATTGGATAAAGATTTGTCAGAACTAACTTATCTTAGAGTCCTTTAAGCTTCCAAAATGGTATGTGCTTCTCTCTCTCAAACATGTATCAGCCTTAAAGGTTAACATTATAACTAATGAATCAATGTGGATTAGTAAATTAGTGGCCATCTACATGAGTCACAAATGGCGATGCTGATCTGGAGTGGGGTACTTGGGAGCAGTGTCATCATAGTCTGCACTACCAGTCACTAAGCCAGCTGGTAGGTGTCTGTACTTCATGGCCTTGAGCTGGATGGCATCTGCATGGCCCAGCAGCACCATAACCAGTTCAACATTGCTGGACTGCCACTCTTACCTTGCCCCTATCATTCTAGGCTTTGCATTGCCCACCAGGCACAAAATGCTGCTGGTCACCATTCGAAGCCTGTAATGATGATAGCCAGAGCAACAAAGTGACACAAGAGAGGAGAGGGAGGAAAGATGGAATCTCTAGCTAAGTGGTTCTCAACCAGGGGTCCCCAGATGTTTTTGGCCTACAACTCCCAGAAATCCCAGAAAGTTTACTAGCTGATGGAATTTCTGGTACTTGAAGGCCAAAAATGTCTAGAGACCCCAGGTTGAGAACCACTGCTCTAGCTGCTTTCTCCAGTCGCTTTGTTGCAAAACTCAGAACAATGGAGGCAAGGTAAGTGTCATTCTTTTTACTTAAGTGGCCCAAGCCCAGTGTTGTGACTGCGCCTTCGGGGATTATGGTTGATGGGGATGGAATTCGAAGAGGAAGAAAAAACCCCCGTGATGAGGGTTCACTGGAGGAGTTGCGCAGGAAGCGACTTAGAGAGCTATATGGGGGATCTTCTGAGGAAGATTCAGATGGGGAGATGGATGCTGAGGAATAGGTGGTGGCTGGGGAAGCGGGCACTGAATGGGCACAGCCACCGGAGATGTCTGGGGATTTGGGGTCTATGGATACTTCTGAACCTGGGGTTTCTGCAGGAGCTGAACCCAATTGGGATGCTTGGAGAAGGGAGGATGGTTCTTTAAGTGTTCATGGGGCTAAGTGTGGGCAGGATGATTGGGACTCCGACGAATTGCTAGGTACTCCAGATCCACGAGCTCTAGCTGTGTGGAGCTCAGACTATGAGTAGATTTGGGACACCTGGTGTTTGGGTGTGAGTGTTTGGTCACCCAGGAGGAAGGGGAATAAAATGAGAATGTTTGGCCACTGCACCTTGCGTGTGGCAAGGTGTTGCTGAGGCGCCATTGGGATCTCTGTGTTTCCATGAAGACTGGACTTGGACTATGATTTGAATCTGCTGTTATCACCTAGCTTGGCTCTCGCTGTGTCTTATCGTGGGCCTGTTTGGATGACTGCACCCTCTTCAGACCTTGGATCGGAATTTGACCTTGCTACTGCCTTCGCCCTGTGATTGATGACTACTATCGGCTTTTGACTCCTGGCTTGCTCTTTGGACACCGCTGTTATCTCCTGACCTGACCTTGGAATCCCGGACGATGTCTTTTCACCATCCTTTTGGAGCCTTCGGCTTTATCCACATTGTGGAAGCAGTCTACTGCATTCTTAGTTTGTTTGTTTGTTTCCTGACCAATTTGGTGTTTTCTTTTGGGAACTGTTCCTTTGAAAACTACAGAGCCGGCTGGTGGGGCTTGGACTCAGAAAATGCAGTTTGCACTAAGTTTGTTTAGCTTTGTTTTTACCTGCTTGTGTTGCTGAATTATATTTTTGTTTGAACTGCTCTTGAAGCACTGATAGTGAAGTGTTTCAAGGTTTTTTCTGTGTTAACATTACTTTTTGGCTTATCTGCTGAATAAACTCTATTTTTGTTCGCTAATTGGCGTCTGACTCTTGACACCCAGTGTCAACTACAGGCATGATCTGTCATCTAAAATAAGTCCAACTTAGAAATGGAAGAACTTTATTGAAAAATACAATAAAATTATGAGATGCATACACTCTATATAGGCTTAACATCTAAATATTTTGTGTTACAATTACAATGGCACACAGGACCCCCTCTGTTATTCCTTTCATGGTCTTTTTATAATTGGTCAATTAATCTAAACATTAAATCATTTATCCAAATATCAATTTACATTCATACAACCTTGGATGCCAGTATATACATACTCCCAGGGTGAACTCTCTTTTCCTCCCAGGGCTCCAGCAATGGTAAAAGTGGTGCCAGTTTCTCACCAAGCATGGCAATAATAATGTTGACCTAGTAGAAGTGTGGAGCTCCAAATCCTGATGCCAAATCTGGTTTTTCAAGAAGTCCCCATTTAGCCTCATGTCTTTCTCATATATTCTTACATCCTCCCCCATGACACTGCCATTTGGGGCTTCCTTGCAAGTTTTAAAAGGTTCAAATACTTTTTCTAAGTTGCTTTGGCAAAATCTCTAAGGTAAAGTGAAGTATGCTCTGCTTTTGACCCAACTCACAACAGGAAACTGCCCCAGGAGGATTTATCTGAACATGAATTCAGCCACTGGGCTGCAAAACACTATGTTGTTGTTGTTGTTGCTGCTGCTGCTGCTTCTGTTGTTTCTAAGCCATCTTTTAAACTATAAATTAAAACATACACAAATAAACACAACATGCATGGACACAGACATCTCAACTCAAAAATTAGCAAAGTCCAGTATGAAGTTATGGTGTATAGGTGAGTTGGGCCCTATAAAGTTGTTCATCAAATGTTTCTTGTAATAAAAAAGTAGGGAAGGAACCAGAAGAACTTCTCTGGGAAGTGAGTTTCAAAGCCTGTGGGCAAGGAAAAAGAGAAGGCCTTCTTTTAAGGAAAGGCTTCCCACCCTTGCAGCTGCTCTGTGGCTTCAAGTCATGTCCTATTTTTGGTACCACTAAGGCCCCTTCTATACTGCCATATAAATTCCAGATTATCTGCTTTGAACTGGATTATATGGCAGAAAAATCTCATATAATCCAGTTCAAAGCAGATAATGTCAAGGTCAGACGCCAGCCAATGGATGAAAATAGTTTATTGTATAAATAACTCAAAAAAGCTTTTAAAACAAACACAGGAACTTGCGACACTTAAACTTCAGTGTGAAACAGACATTTAAACTGAAAAAACTCCAAAAAATCAAACTGGAAAATAATTTGAATTATCCAGAGATATAATCCAGATTAAAACAAAACTGCTTAGATTCAGCTCAAAGTTGCAGGACAAAATGGAGAAGGCAAAACAACCTACGGGCCAAGTTCCCAAGGAACCAAAATAAACAGAATCCCAACTGGGTACAAAACAGAGTTCAAAGATTCAAAACAATCAGCGTCCCAAAGCTGGCTGAACTTTGCCACCGGAAGCAGCACAAACAACCCGGTGCCAAAAACAAGTAACGAAGAGCAGAGTTACTGCAGGGTCAGAAGCCAAGCCAAGGACTCGTGACAGAGCGTAACTGCAGAACCTGGAGTCAAGCCAGAATTGGGAACGGAGTATTACTTCAGGGTCAGGAACGAAGCCAGCGGTCGGTAACGGAGAGTAACTGCAGAACCAGGAGTCAAGCCGGAATTGGAAGTGGAGCGTTACTTCAGGGTCAGGAACGAAGCCAGCAGTCAGTAACGGAGAGTAGTTACAGGATTGAGAATGAAGCCAAGCCAGAATAGGGAGCGAAGAACAATGCCAAAATGATGTCCAGTCCAAGGTCCAAGATGAGGTCGTCACAGCAAAGTCCTTGTCAATGGGTTGACACAAGTAGCCAAAATGACGGAGGCGAACTAATGCAGACAGTAATCAGAATGCAGTCTAAAGAAAACCCACACAGTTCCAAACCCCATCATAGAAGTAACCCAGAATAAACTTACGTCGGTTGCACAGTCTCAAGCCAATCTTCAGGAACATGAACACGAAGCCCAATGGTGCCCAACAACCACCTTGCCACACGCAAGGGCCCAATGGCCAAATGCCTACAATTTATTTACAATTCATCTTCAGAACTTGAGCTGGGCACCGCCGTTCCCACAGGTTGTTCCCATTCCTCATCTGAGCTGAAACCACCCTGCTGACACCCAGACCTACCCTCAGCTGTGGAACTATCCCCACTCCTCCAATTAGACCACCTTGGGTCCGATCCTGAAGGACCCCACGTTTCCTCAGCGTCCCCATCACCAGTGAGCCCAGTCTCCACATCACAATCCTCTGGAGTGCGTGTCCACTCCATGCCATCCTCTTCAGCCCGTGCCACATCCCCAACATCTATTTCAAGCCCCTCATCCCCTTCAAAACCCTCAAATGAATCCTCATCTGATGATTCCTCAAATATCTCTTTAAGCCTCTTTCTTTGTAACTCCTCAAATGAATCTTGCTCCCGAGGAATCTTTCTTCTCTTCCTGCTACTATCAGTAGTATCATTGACCCCAGAAGGCTCATTCACAACAGATAATGTGGATTATCTGCTTTCATAATTTGGATTATATGGCAGTGTAGAAAGGTTCTAAGACAAGCCTATAATTTTTGAAGGATGGGGAGTAAGATTTGTTCAGAGGGGAGTTTGTTTGCTTTGCTCTTAGGATGAGAAAATGTGATTTGCCCAAGATCACTTACTGGGTTTTCCAAGGTTGACTGGAAATTCAACCCTAGTCTCTGTTGTCATAGTCTAGCACTCAAACCACTACACCATGCTAGCGCCAGTCTTACTTTTAAAATGAAGGAAAAATAGTTGCCATTAAAAATAAAAAATAAAAAATGATGTTTTCAGAAAATTATATGTCTTGTCATGCATTTAAAATGTATGTGACCTAGCTATAGTCCCTGCTGGGAAGAACAAAGTACCACTTTCCTGCGCCAAGATAGTTATCACATATTAATAATGACTGAAACTATAAATGAAGTTCCTACATTTTTATCTAGTGTAAATGTGGGTCAGAATTTGACTCTTCCATTTCATCCCTCAACATACCTGGCAAAATGAGCCAAAGAAGAATGTTTTGCATGGAAAGCGTCAAAGACAGTGACAGCAGCGTTATGCATTTTTAATATTGTTTAGTTCCTGTGCTTCATGCTGGCTTACTTATAAAATGCTTGAGTCAAGACAATTGATTTAACAATATTCAAGTTCAGTGATGGCTGTTTAGGATTTAGGATCTCATCAGACAGAAGTCCATAAGCCGGAGTGCAGCAGGGAAATCCGTAGGGCAGCAGGGGAATCTGTGCGGTAGCAGGGGAAATTGTGGGGCAGTACATCTCTTTGTCCCCTTACCCTCACATGAAATTTTCTGGCTGCCCCCATCTTTTTCCAGCACTGGGGCTGCCTCTGACCATGATGCTGGGACAGAGCCCCATCGGAAGTAGCCCTACACCCTGTGATGGGCTCTGTCAGGCTCTGTTCTGGCTACTAATCAGGCCTACCCTGGATTCTTTTCCAAAGCAAAGCAGGACCAGGGGGTCTTAAAAATAGATATTTGAAGAAATGAGATCTCATCTTCTATCTTTTTGCACATGGCCCAACATCAAAAATAGGTCTCAGGATTGGATCCCCATGGGCAAGAAAATAACAATACTGTTTAGTGTATGGGCAGGACATGTTGGTGAGTTTCAATGCCAGCTCAAGAATCAACTGTGGAATATATATTTCAGTGATGAATATCACATGGAACTTAAACAGAAAAGGATTTCTTTGAAAAGGGTTCACTCAATTTTCTCTTGAATACTGGTGGGAAACTGCAAACCTCTTAAACAAGTATTATTATTTGCAACCTGCCATTAAAATTTGTCAGCAGATTTTAATGGCACAGTTTCCAATGAGTGCTGGGAACTGGTTTTGTGGTCTTCTCTGACCTGTACATGTGTGTTGCCCATTGCTAGTTTAAAATTAATAATTCTCAGTTAAGAACACTTTAAAATATGAGTTGTTCCTCCTAGACCAGAAAACCATGTCAGATTATCTAATTTCGAGTCCACAAAGAGTATAGATTAAATATATTCTCTACTCTCACTCACTCTATGCCAATCCAATGCAGATAGTTCATTGCTTCCCCATTACCCATGTAACCCACCTCGAGCCATTATTATTATTATTATTATTATTATTATTATTATTATTATTATTATTATTATTATTATTTTACCACAAAAGAAAGGCAACATAAATTGTGCACAAATATTCCCAATTACAAGCAGTCCATGAGTTACAAGTGACTCATAGTTACAAACTGGGGTGAGCAAGTGAGAGAAATATACTTCTACGTATGGAAACTCACTCGTGAAAGAATTATGATCGGCGGAAGATGTCTTTACCAAAGCTTTACCACCAATCCTTGTTTCCACAAGTCACATTTTTCATCCAGTCATATCCAAAGATTATCAGACAATTGACCACATCAGTATCATGCCACACAGGTCAAATAACAAGCATTTTGTACACAGAAATAAGACATGCACTTCACAGTCAAACTTATTCTATTTCTATTGCTGCAAGGGGCAGTGCCAGTCACTCAGTCTGATCCTGATTTTAGTTTATCAGTGGTACTTATTTAACAGTTCTAAGGTCTTCGGTACCACATGAAATATTTCAGACTGGGTTCTTCATTGACATCTTTCTGAACAGAGGCATGGAAGTTAGCCAAGATGGTAAAGAATGATGGTAAATGTACAGTATTAGAAGCAGTTCAGAAGGGAAATTATCAGCAGGCGTCCTGGTAAGAAAATAAAAATATAAGATCTCCACTGCTGCTGTCATCCACCTTTTCAGAGGCTGACAGAACTTGAAGGAACAATATATTATTTATTTATCCAATTTACAGTATTCCTTGCTCCCAAAATGGGAGTCAAGGCAGCTTACAATAAAATGACAAAGAAATATTGATCTTGGCATATGTCATGATGAACCAGGCTTGAACTTCAAGAAGACTTGCCTCAGCTCATAAGGACTCATTTTCCAGAACAGGACATTACATTTCTGTCTCTCTTTGCCAAACAACATTTTGTTGTCATCACTGCAGTTCCACCAGAGTGACCTAAAATGAGGTTTTCAGATATGGCACTCTGAAATGAGTGTTGAACATTTGCTTGTCATTTGACTCGAAACAATATTTGCAACTTTGATGAAAATGTTTCCCTGCTTAGACTTTCTCCACTGGGACCCAGATCATGACAAATTTATAGTCCCTGTTGAGTTCAATATTCGGAAATGATACCACCTGGATTCTATTTATTCAAGCACACCTGTGCTGCCTCTCTTTTTAGACCCTAGCACAACTTATCCTTGCCACAAACATGAATCATAATTTCTAATTCAGATGTGCAAAATTAGGACTCTTAATGCTTAATGTTTCTTTGCTTCTTTGCCAAGGTGCCACATAAATTTTATTACACAATGTGGAATGGAATTAGAAATTTGGAGGATTAAAGGAAGAGCAAAGCAAAGAAGGAATCATTCAGTATCTAACAACATGACATAGCTACTTTTTCTTGCTATGTTATATAGTGAGTAGTTTTGTGCATTTGTATAGAATTGCTATCTGTTTATTTGTTTCATTCGTAAGGCTCCCGTTTTAGTTTTAAGCACCTTCAAAAAATGGGCACCTTTCCAAATGGGTGTTTTTGTTCTGCTTCTGAAAAAACATCTGTTTTGACCCATTGGACACTATGGGTGGGCTTCCCCAGGCTCCCTTTCTCAGTTTTAGGGCTAGAGGGGTGAAAATCACCACACATGAAGGGCACATTTACCACTTATAGCCCACAAAGTTTCATAAAATTTGGGCCATCCCCTGATTTTAGGGATTTTTTTCTTTCTATAAAAAATCTCCTTAAAAACATCCCCCCCCCCCCCGCAACCCTCTAATGTCTCCAGGAGCAGCGGCAGGAGGGAGGAAGGGAAGGGCACCATTCCTTTCTGTTACATGTCAAAGATGCTGTACACACACAGCCCAGTGCCCAGCCTGACTATTTCACTTCTTTAACTGGCATCAATATTGGGGGGGGGGATTCCCCTTCCCTTCTATCGTTTTTGGCAATGGCATGGTTTGTCCTTATATCCATTATTATGACCTGTACTAAAACCATCAGAGTTACTTAACCTACCAGTCGTCCTGTGATGCTTTTCCCTCATTCTGAAGAGGAGACCTGGATTTAAAGAAAGGGCTTAAGACTATGTTTGATTATTTATATAGTTTTGATGAGTTAATTTATGCTTATATGTGATTGCTTTTAAACTTGTAATGTTTCTTTTATATGGATGTGAGGCATTGAATCTTTGCCATTTACTATGTTGTGAACTGCTTTGAATCCCATTAGGGGTGAGAAATGTGGCATGTAAATGAAATAAATAAATGCATACATATTTCTGTGCATACATGCTTTCCCCTCAGTCTGCAGAAGAGAACTGGGTTTAAAGACAAGGCTTAAGATACCACTATCTCTGTGATTATTTTCCCTCCATCTGTAGAAGAGAGCTGAGCCTAAAGACAGGGCTTAAGATACTATTTCTGTGATGTTTCCCCTCCATCATAGAATCATAGAGTTAAAAAGCACCTTGTGGGCCATCCAGTCCAACCCCCTGCCAAGAAGCAGGAAATTGCATTCAAAGATACCACTATTTCTGTGATGCTTTCCCCTCAGTCTGCAAAAGAGAACTGGGCTTAAAGACAGGCTTAAGATACTACTCCTCCTGTGATGCTTTTATCTCAGTCTGCAGAGGAGATGAATGACAGCAGGTGAGGCAGGCAGCAGGTGAAGTGAACGGTGTTCTTCTCCTCTGACTGGCCCAACAAGCAGGGCTCAGAGGGAAATAGCAATTCTCTGTGGGCCATGTGAGCGAATGTGGCCCAAAAAGTAGGCAAGGAAATGGTACCTGCTCCCGCTTGCTTTAATGTCAAGCTTATTTTTCTTCCCAGGGATGGGTTCCCATTTCGTGCTCCCACCCAAAATGAAAGGAATGAAGGAATATATGAAACGGGAGAAACAGGTACTGCACACACCTCTAACAGTGAGACTGCAAAGATTTAAATCAACCTAACATACAACAAGTTGTGTCCACAGCAGACACTCTGCTGGCTGTTGTACTGGATCACACATCGGACACTTCCCAAGTGTCTAGGACTGTGTGATGTATCAGCAAAAAATGCATGCAGATCCCAGTAAGGTGGCCTTCTGCAGCTGGCAGATGGTAATTTTGTCAGTGCTGATTGTGTTTAAGTGCAGGCCAAGGTCTTTAGGCACTGCACCCAGTGTGCTGATCACCACTGGGACCACCTTAACTGGCTTGTGCCAGAGTCTTTGCAATTCGATCTTTAAATTATTATTATTATTATTATTATTATTATTATTATTATTATTATTATTATTATTATTAACTTCATTTCTATCCCTCTCTTCTCACCCCGCAGGGGACTCAGAGTGGCGTACAACATACATTTAGGCAAAAATTCAATGCCTCGTTATACAAAGCAAATAAAACTTAACATAAAATCAATAGAAACAATCAACATATTAATACAATTTAAAACAATTAATATTAAGATATTAAAACATAAACACAACATCTAGATACACCCTACTAGCCCCCCCCCCCCCCATCATGATCTTAAGGCCTTCTTTGGCTCTCTTGGATGGTGCTATTTCAGATACTCATTGGGCCTATTTCACATTTCATTTCTCCTACTTTGAAAAACACACCTATGAACCAATTTGAATTGACTTGATATTTATATTTAAACTGACACACATGATTACACATTGTGTGAGTTTTGATTGATCAGGAAGCACAGACCTTTTCTCTAAAAATTGCTGGCTTGGGTTCATTTTGCATGGGACTCAATCTGATAATCTTTTAGATTGTAGGTGTTAAGTATAAAACTTTTCTTTTATTCAAATCACAAACAAAGTAATCTATAGTAAATCCAGGCAATGCCAGAAAAAGGTCCTAGTTTGCTACATTGTGAATATACTTGTGGTGTCTGACTGTGTAGATGCTCATAATCTAGTAGGGCTGTGTAAAATTTTCATAACTCATAAGTCAGATCAAATTTGTTAGATTCATACTT
Organism: Anolis carolinensis; assembly: GCF_035594765.1. Classification (NCBI taxonomy): domain Eukaryota; kingdom Metazoa; phylum Chordata; class Lepidosauria; order Squamata; family Anolidae; genus Anolis; species Anolis carolinensis. Next base: position 297,282,585 of record NC_085841.1, read on the forward strand.
ATGACACAATATCTGACACATGGGCATTTTCTGCACAAAAAATCAAGAATTGAAACTTTAGCCTGGTATTTTTTTGTAAGTTGAGTAAATGTCGTAACTCTTTGTGACACAGTTTTAATTCACAGAACAACCAAGCACTACTGGGAGGTGACGTCAAATGTGTTGCCATGCCTCTCAGCCAGTAAGGGCTGGGGGGGCGGGGGTGGACAGAAGACAGAGGTCCACAGAGGTGGAGCAACGGTCATTGCTCTTTAAATTCCCCAGAGCCTCACTACACCCTCCACTTGAGCTCAGGAGGGGAAAGAGAAAGGTAGCTTTCCAGGCAGGCAGTCAGGCATAAGGCACAGGGTTGCCCCGAAGAAGAGAGAGAAGGAAACTCCATTAGCTGCTGCTTAGCTTATGGCTTACTGTAGCTGATGCTGACTCTTTGTGCTGGAGAAAGAGAAGAAGAGCGAAGCTTTGCATGCTGTAGAGACACTGAGACAGGCACTGGCAGGCAGGGGCTTGCTTATCTTTTTGTGGTGGATGGGCACCTTTTGCCTTATGACTGTTTTATATTTTTGCTGTATTTTAGGGAATCTTTGAGGGTACTGCCTGGGCTACATTGCTCTCTGTGTGCTGTGTGTGCCTAGAGCCAAAAAGCACACAACCATTTTTCACCCAGCTACAGCTTGCCTTGACAGCATTTTCTAGCGCAAGTGTGATCTCTGTGTGCATAAACAAGCAAAAAGCACACAACCATTTGTTTTAATCAGGAACAAGTTGCCTTAGCTGCTTTTTCTAGAGCTGGTGTGATCTCTGTTTGCATAACACACACACAAAAAGAACACAACCACATGATTAACTCAGCCACAAGTTGCCTTAACTGCTTTTTCTGGATCTAATGTGATGTCTGTATTCATAATATAGTAAAAAAAAAACACACACACACACACACACACACACACACAGCCACTTCTTTATCTCAGCATCCCGCTCCTCCTTTCCTAGGCAGGCCAAGCACAATATCAAGGAGTCCTGGCTTGTTTCCCTTTTTATTAAACAAGGGCTTTTGTTTGGGAAGAGAAAACTGCTCTTGAAGTTCAGAAATGGATGACTCCATCAGTTAACAATTTTAACATTTTTTCTGGCACTGACAAAGTTTGGGCATGGCGAGAGTAACACATCAAAGATGTTGAATTTTGGCTGTCTGCCCTCTTGCTTTTCCTGCTCCTGGCCTCAAGAGGGACTGAAGCATGTCCTGCTGGCAGAGGAGGCTTAGGAGGAGGGGGCAAAGGCAGTAATTGAGTCCCATCTAGAGCCTAACTTCTGAAACTTGATGGGCTTTCTTGCAGTGGTAAATGTGTCATGTCCTCCAAGTATGTCAACAACAACTCAACACCCCACCCTGCTTCAACCCAACCCAACCCAGCCAGCTATAGCAGCTAAAAAGTTTTTTCTTGACAATTTTTTTAAGAAATCCCAAAAAATCAGTTGATGTGCTACTATTTCTGAAACTTGGGGAAAATGATGCCCTTGTTATGTTGTGTACTTGTATAAAAATTCCAGGGCATGGTTCTTGTCATTTATTTTTAATTCTCCAAAAATCAATGCATGAGTGGAACATTACAAAACTTGGGGGGGGGGGTGTAACAGTGTTAAACATGTTCTACCATTGTAGCATGTTTCACCCCAATCGCTCTAAAAATGAGGGACAAAGGAGCCATGAACTCCCCTCTCGCCATGCTCACAATGAAATTTTGTTACAATCGTAATAGTAATACATTTTTTTATTAAGGATAGTTTAAAAACACTTTAGAAATGAAACAGCAGCACCCTCTGTAATGACGTTTGAAATATTTTAATTGATCACACAGCCCTATTATCTAGATATCCAATTCAGTTTCTAGGGCAATGCCTTATATACATTTACCACAGTAACAGTATCTAGGACAATGCTAAGTTCACAAAGAATAAACTGGAAGTCACAATTTAAAATTGTATCATTTAACTCTTTCCATTCCGTAGATAACTGAGTATAGGTCAAACTAGACCCATTGTTTGTAATTTGAAATTAACCCATTCTCCTTCGACTAGAATTTTCTCAGTGAAAGCTCCTTTAGCAAAACAAATTAACACTGTCTTTACTGTTTAATGACAAATCACAAAACAAACTATGCAAAAAGATATGAAGCTGAGGTAAATTGTATATAATAGTGTGTGTGTAATCACCACTTGAGGGAGCACCTCTACAAAAATGATGTTGAAGATTTTTGTCTAATTTGATCCCATATGTCACCAAAGGCAAATTCTACCTGTGACCTTGAGCACTGGGTCTGGGATTCTCACCAGTGACCTGCAGAGGTACCATTTTCTTGTGCTTTTTTGACTTGATATGGTGATTGGCCTTGCTGAACTGGTGTAGTTCCTGTTTTTATTTCTTTTTTTACTTGTACTGTTTCAGTATATTGTTTTATCTCCCCCCCCCCAACCCTCACATTGTCAACAGCTGCAAATTAACCAATGACAAAGCACTGGCTCCCTGCCAAGTATTTAAAGAACACTGCTACTGTCAGCTAAATCAACCATGCCAATAATTCAAAGAGAATGTCTGGCTTCAACAGTGAAAATTTGCAGGTCCAAGGAGGAGGGTGAGAAAACCACTACAATTATAAGCTGCTAATAGCAGAAGGTGGTTTCTTCGGCAGCTGATTGCTCTGTTCAATTTAGCCATTCAAATACAATGCCTTGGGCACGTTAGGTGCAAGATCTACAAGCTTTATACTTGTTACAGCAGACAACATAAAAGCAGAATATTTTGGTGATGATGCATTATTATGATTAAAAAAAGGTAAAGGCAAAGGTTTCCCCTGACGTTAAGTCTAGTCGTGACCAACTCTGGGGGTTGGTGCTCATCTCCATTTCTAAGCCAAAGAGCCGGCATTGTCCATAAACACCTCCAGGTCATGTGGCCGGTATGACTGCATGGAGCGCCACCAGGGGCCCCATTATTCTGATTAGCTGTCCTCAAAGTTTCTTGGGCAGTGGTTCTCAACCTGTGGATCCCCAGGTGTTTTGGCCTACAACTCCCAGAAATCCCAGACACTTTACCAGTTGTTAGGATTTCTGGGAGTTGAAGGCCAAAACATTGGGGACCCACAGATTGAGAACCACTCTTCTTGTGAATTTGCTGTCCTCGTTGAATTTTCTTTACAAATTACTAGCAAAAGGATTCAGCTATGCTGAGGTTAACCCTGCCTTCATTTTCCCTTAGAGCTGGAGAGAATATTCATAACTACCCATTCACAGGTAGAAAAAGAAATTTTTTGGCAGTCAAGAAACTTTATTGAGCAGAAATATAGACCAGTAAGGAATTTGGAGAATTTTCTTCCTGTATTCAAATGTCCCAAAATATTGCAGAGGAATTATCTGTGTAGAAAGGTACTTTTTTAAAAAAAATGCACAAAACCTCTTGTTATCTGTGCTAAACATGGATATCTACTCTATCTGCATAGGAAACTGGTTGTTGATTTTAGTTAGAACACTCACTCCTTAGAAATTATTTCCCTGCAGCATTTTGAGTTTGTGAATTTAAGAAGTGCATGAACTAAGGACATCTGCTGAAAAATTGGGGAACCCTTTGGCATGTATAAAATGATTGATTTGAAAATTAAAACAATTTGGTGATATGACAAGATAAATAAGCAAAAAATGACAATGTTGACTGAGAAAATGAAAACAGAATATCAAATAGAATTGATGGATAAAACTATTTTTTAAAATTGAAAAGAAGGAAAATACTTAAGTATTATAATAACATGAATTTCATGTTTTTTTCCAAAACAATTACATTAAGATGCGAAATTAAATTATGAAAGGCATGTGTAGGTGGGAGAAACTAAACATGTCATTGCTGAGGAAAGGGATAAAAATAAATGCTTTGCCTAGAATGTTGCTTTTATTTCATACAATACTGGTTTTTACAATAGCTTGGCCATTTAAACAATGGCATAGGGACCTATTTCAATTGATATGGCAAACAAATACAAACAAAACTCAAATGTAGGTATTTGCAAGATGCTAAGATTTAAAATTGTATTTAGCTGCCGGTTGTTTGGTTTAGTTAAAATAATGGACGTTACTGAGGGTCCTTCCAGAGAAGCCTTATATCCCAGGATCTGATCCCAGGTTTTCTGCTTTAAACTGGGTTATATGAGTCCACAATGCCAGTTAATCTTGGGTAAACAGAAAACCTGGGATCAGTTCCTGGGATATAGGACCTGTCTACAAGGGCCCTAAGGAAAAAAAAACTGATTTGGAAGGACATAATCTAAAGTTTAGGTGACATGAATGTTTATGAAATGCTAAAGTCAAGGAGAATGTTGATCTTTATAACCATTTTGCCAGGCATGCCTTATTAAGAATATAGAATAGATGCAAAAACAGATTATGTCCAAAATGCCTTTATGGGTCCTATCACAAGAAACTCATCACAGAAAAAAAACAGGCAAATGGTTGATGTTGGGAATTTTCATGGAGAATATAATTTCATGACAAGTGAGAAGTTATCTGCTTAGAAACATAGTTTGCAATGATTTTCATATTTATAGTTTTGACAAGCTGGACAGAAGAAACCATGGATGGACAAGAAAACAGAAGTGGATTGTGTGTTTCAATTTAATTTTTGAGTGACAAGTCAACAGAATCTACTAAGAAATCTGATTGTGCAATTTGTTTGGAAGCAGATAAGGGATCATGTATTACAGCTACATTTTGAAAATTCCCTTATCTAGAATTCTAAACTCCAAAATATGCCAAAATACAAAATTGTCCACATAGGTGGCGAAGACAGTGACATCTTTTCTTTACACAAAATTTGTTTCATGCACAAAATTGTTAAAAATAGTATGCATAAATTATTGTCAAGCCATATATATATATAAAACAAATGCATTGTGTAGACATCTTATACTTATATGCAAATGCAGGTGCAAGTATTCCTAAATCAGAGATCTGAAACACTTCCCAAGCATGTTGAATAAGGGATACTGTGGAAGTTTTCCCTCTTTTCCTTAGGCAGCTGGACTGTAGGAGCAGTGGAATACATAATTTATAGGCTTGCTCAAATAATTCGTTTTCCCCGTTAACTGTTATTAATTCGTTATTTTCGTTTGTTTTGAAGCAATATACGGCATTGGTTGTCCACACGTCTGGATATCGCGGTTTCGAACCGCGACTGGCCGTTTTAAGTTATGTCGTCGTTTTTTTTCGTTTTTTAAAAAAACTTTTGCAAATCACCCAAACTTGTTTAAGTGCACTGGGGCAACCTAGCGTGTTGTTTGCACCTTGTGGCCAATCAGAGTGCACGTTTAACCAGGGGGAGGTGCTGGTAGGACGTCCTGAATGAAAAGAGCGAGCACTGGGAGCCTCGTGGCTCATTCGCACAGGGAATCGGAAGAGGGTGGAAGGGAGATTCTGGGGGCAGGCAGGCAGGCAGGCAGGCAGGCAGGCAGGCAAGATTGCTGTGTCACAGCCTCCTTGGCTGTGTCTGAGGCTGAGCTAGAGCTAGGCTACAGAAGACCTGGAGAAAAGGTTGGGTGGGTGAGTTTGGGAGGGAAACTGTTGGGTGTTGCTTTTTTAATTTTTTGGAAAGGGCCTGTGGGTGTTTTTTTCCTCCCGAGATTGGCGTTTTCCATTTTCCCACCCGGCCAGCAATTTTTCTGCTGCGCCATTTTTTCTGTTGCGGTGGGCTTTCTTCTTTCTTTTTTAAACGCTAAAGGGATTTTGGAAACAAGGGACCCTGATTTGGCCCTTGCCTCATGCAGGGCAGGGACGCTTTCTGTGAATAAACAGCCAAGTTTGGCCAAAGGATTGCACCTCCCATTGTCCTTTGTAGAACTAAACCTCCTTTTTGGGAAACAAGGGACCCACTTTTGCCCTTTGCCTGCTCAAACAGGGCTGTTTGTCCGTGCCAGGGTCGCTTTCTGTGAATCAAAAGCCAACTTTGGCCAAAGGATTGCACCTCCCATTGTCCTTTGTAGAACTAAACCTCCTTTTTGGGAAAAAAGGGACCCACTTTTGCCCTTTGCCTGCTCAAACAGGGCTCTTTGTCCATGCCAGGGTCGCTTTCTGTGAATCAAAAGCCAACTTTGGCCAAAGGATTGCACCTCCCATTGTCCTTTGTAGAACTAAACCTCCTTTTTGGGAAACAAGGGACCCACTTTTGCCACTTGCCTGCTCAAACAGGGCTGTTTGTCCGTGCCAGGGTCGCTTTCTGTGAGTCAAAAGCCAACTTTGGCCAAGGGATTGCACCTCCCATTGTCCTTTGTAGAACTAAACCTCCTTTTTGGGAAAAAAGGGACCCACTTTTGCCACTTGCCTGCTCAAACAGGGCTGTTTGTCCGTGCCAGGGTCGCTTTCTGTGAATCAAAAGCCAACTTTGGCCAAAGGATTGCACCTCCCATTGTCCTTTGTAGAACTAAACCTCCTTTTTGGGAAAAAAGGGACCCACTTTTGCCCTTTGCCTGCTCAAACAGGGCTGTTTGTCCGTGCCAGGGTCGCTTTCTGTGAATCAAAAGCCAACTTTGGCCAAAGGATTGCACCTCCCATTGTCCTTTGTAGAACTAAACCTCCTTTTTGGGAAACAAGGGACCCACTTTTGCCCTTTGCCTGCACCTCCCATACTCCTTTGTAGAACTGGAAAGTACAGGTATCCCCTTGTAAAAAAATAAAAATAACTAAAAAATAAATAGACGGTTTTGCGGCAGTTAATATACCCTAAACAGAACATGTTGCCAATCAAGAAACAAGAAATATTTTCCACCACTTACACAACACCTTTTCATCCCCCCATCTGTCTCCTGAAAACACTCCTGCTGTCATGAAACGTTCAGCTGTACGCGGGTCTGGGGGAGCAAGTCCTGATAGTGGTAAAGGCACAGCCAGGACACTGTGGGGGGCCAAAAAAGTTAGGGTGGGTCCCATCCATCTGGAACGCCGAACTATGGGAGTGGGTGGATTTGATGAAGAAGCCGGCTGTTCACATGCAGAAAGTACACAGCCCTCCACACCGAGCCAGTTGTCTTATAGAGCTGAGACCACAGGACAATCAATGGAACATACAGGTTTAGCCGTCCTGGAACTACAGGTGGTGGATAGTGAGGATATAGATAACCCCACCCCTCCACCCGTTACTGACAGTGAGGAGGAGGTAGAGGAGGTTGTACCATCCAAACAAAAACTTTCTCAAGCTGACGAAAGGGTGCCCACGACTCCTATCTCAGTGGGCGTCGCCACAGTGGCTGTGGGGAGGCCTAGGTCTTATATTTGGGACCATTTCCATGTCCACTCTCAGAGTGCTACTTTGGCAGTTTGTAGGCACTGTGGGGCAAATATCAGCAGAGGCAGAGACCTGAGACATCTTGCGACCTCGGGGTTGAGTTCTCACTTGAAGCGACACCATCCCTCCATATCGGTAGGAGGGGGAACTGCAAGCCCTTCCAGTGGCAGCATTAGCACACAAAGTTCTCCTGGTGAAGATGGTGGAAGGCAGACACAGTCCACCTTGGAGGATTGGGCCATTCCATTACCCAGGAAGAAAACGAGGGAAACACTACTCACACCCCAGCAGATAACCCAAAGTGTGGGAGAGATGATTGCCCTTGATCACCATCCCTTCCGCCTGGTTGAACAAGAAGGCTTCGTACGCCTTATGAAACGACTGTGCCCCCGATACAAAATCCCCTCCCGTCACACCTTTTCCAGAAAAGTTATTCCCGGCTTGTACGAGGGCTGTAAGGAACGCATTACCCAGATGTTGCGTAGCGCCATGGGAGGACACATCCATTTTACCTCTGACATTTGGTCAAGCTTGGGAGGAGGCCATTCCTACCTCTCTCTCACGGCACATTGGTGGGAGAAGGAAGGCAGTATGGATACATCCCATCGTTGGGCACTCCTCGCGTTGGAGGTAGTTGATCGTGATCACAAGGCAGAGACCATCTGCAGCTATCTGGAAAACATTATGGGGGAGTGGATGCAGTATAGGCCGGAAGAAATGAGGAGGGGCTTTATGGTGACTGACGCTGGGAAAAATATGATCAAAGCGGTTGAAAGTGCCGGGTTTCAGAATGTGTCCTGCATGGCCCACATGCTTCACAATACCATCAAGGAAGGTTTAAAGAGCCCGGAAGAGCAGCCAGCCAGCAACGCAAACATCTCCCTGCTGATCGAGCGCTGTAGAAAGATCGCGGGCTACTTCCACAGGAGCATCAAGGCAGCCCGGCAGCTGAGAGAGAGGCAGAGCCTTGAAGGCCTCCCGCAGCACAAGCTGCTCCAGGACGTCTCAACTCGGTGGAATTCAACCTTTAAAATGCTTGAACGCATGGTCGAGCAGCAGAAGGCGGTACACGGCATCTCCCTCACATTGGTTGCGCCAGTTAGCAAACTTGTTCCAAATAAGCAAGAGTGGGACACCATCTCCCAACTAGTAGACATACTAAAGCCATTCAAACATGCCACAGAGACCCTTTCGGACTCAAAAGCCCTTCTTAGCCAGGCAGTGCCCATGGTCTTAAGGCTAAGGAGGCACATAGAAAGGCTTGGGGCCGGTCGAACACTGGACTCCCTGGCTGGACCGCTGACACCACCGGCCCAGGAGGTGGTGAGGAGGTTGTCCTTTGCTGTACGGAAACGCCTTGAGCCACTTCTTTCCAGCAAGGTCCATATGCTGGCGGCCTTGTGTGATCCACGGCTAAAGTACAACGTCTGCCCAAAAGACTTTACCGTGTGGAAGGCCCAACTAGTTAACCTTGTAAGGGAGGTCTTTGCTGCCAGGGTGGCGGAAACGGGCACAGCGGCCCCTCTTCCGGAAATGCCTGTCACCCCCAGCACTAGCGCTAGTGGCGAGACTGAAAGTCCCGGGGAGCCGGTAGGGGTTTGCCGTAGGGATACGGATCTCCAGCAGCGACCAGGAAACTTTTTTTTGCAGAGACGGTGGCCATACTAGCCTGCTCTGAAGAATCCTCTTTGCTGGCTTCTGCTCAAACGGTAGACTCGGCCGAATGCTCGGTCAACAGGTACTTTGAGGAGCCTCCTGAGATAATATCTTGTGATCCATTGGCCTATTGGGCTTCACGCGAACACATGTGGCCGGATCTGTCACACGTAGCCCGCCAGTTCCTCAGCTGTCCTCCCACCAGCGTGCAGAGCGAAAGGGTCTTCAGCCTAGCGGGAGATGTAGTCACGCCCCACCGCAGCTTGCTGGACCCGCAAACAGTTGAGAAACTGGTTTTCCTGAAGGCCAACCTTCCCGTGTTGAATTTCCCAGATTTGGATTTTGACACCGACGGCTCATAGAGCAATATTTCTCCTTTAATCAGCTATGCTTCAGAGTAACTTTGGCTAATTTTGTGGGTGGCCGGGGGGGGGGGGGTTGCCCCTTTGGACTCTGTCCAACAACTCTCTCCTCTAACCTACAATGCTTTCCTCTCTCTTTTCCCTTCCTTTCTCGTCTTTATCATCACTCACCGTTGCCCACTGTTGTTTTTGGGTTCATCAATCACAAGGCGCCGTTTCCCGAATCATTGAATCATGGAATCATAGAAAAGTAGAGTTGGAATAGAACTCATGGGCCATCGAGTTCTCCCCCAACAAAAACGCAGGAAGTTTCATTCAAAGCATCCCCGACAGATGGCCATCGAGCCTATGCTTAAAAGCTTCAAAAGAAGGAGCCCCCAACACAGTCCGGGGGAGACAGTTCCACTCCCGAACAGCCATCACAGTCAGGAAGTTCTTCCTGATGTTCAGGTGGAATCTCCATTCCTGTTGTTGGAACCCACTGCTCCGTCCCGTTGTCTTCAGGGCAGCAGAAAATAAGCTTGCTCCCTCCTCCCTATGACTTCCCCTCACATATTTGTACATTGCTAACATGTCTCCTCTCAGCCTTCTCTTCTGCATGCTAAACAATGATGACCAGCTAATAAAGCCTCTCCTCATACTGCTTGATCTCCAGACCCTTATTCATTTTAGTCGCACTCCTCTAGACACTTTCAAGCTTGCCCGCATCTCCATTTATCTGCGGTGCCCAAAGTTGGACATATTATTCCAGGTGCGGTCTGACCACGGCAGAGTAGAGGGGGAACAGGACTGCCTTGGATCTAGACGCTATTCCCCCATTGATGCATGCCTAAAGCCCATTGGATATTTGCTCTGCCGCAAACCATAATAGGCTCATTGTTATGTTGTTGTCCACGAGGACTCACAGACGGTTTTCTCACACACTGCTGTCAAGCTAGGCGTCCCAAAAAATGTCGCTTGGATTTCCATTATGTTTACTGAAGTGAAGTTGCTTTCATTTGTCCCTGTTGAACTTAATAAAGTTACTTTTGGCCCATCTCTGTAGTCTGAAGTCACAAAACTTTTTCTCTCCTGTAATACTGACGCTCTAGAGGTAGAAGGATTTTCTGTGGGAAATTAGTCCATAAAATCCTAGATAGGATATGCTTCCTCTTAGGGTTCAGTACGGATTTCATTCAATTCACTATTTTTCTTTTTTTTGGTCAAAAATTATTTCCCTCATGAGCCAGGAATGTTTGGTCTTCTCCAGATCCTAAGAGTTCCTGTACAGAAAGAGCACTGTTATATTTGATGAGGATACTTCGGATAATCATTTAAGGTGAAGGAATACGCCAGACTCATACTTTTCTGAGATATCTGTCCATCTGAACCTTTGAGGATGTGTTTTGCCACGGGGATTAATACAACACCTCGACTTTGGCCAGCACTTCTCTAAAGTTTCATCTTTCACTGTCCCATCGGCTTGAGCGGGTGTGGTCGACGCAGTGGCCGTGGGACGCCCGCCTTTGGTTCCCCTTTCCCTCTGGCCGTGCACGCGGACGGCGGCGTTTGCCCGTCAGGGCGTGTTCCTTTGCAGCTGCTAGTGACCTCTGGGCGCAGGTTACGTCGAGTGCGAACCGCTTCTTGCTGGCTTGTTGGTATAATTCAGAGGGTCGAATCATCAAAGACAGTGGAACACCTTCAATTTTGCACAAATTACTCCAAATGTAAACCTTGTGTCCCATCACCCTGAAAGGCTGTGATTGACGCTGTTACTGCGGAACGGCCGCCTTTGGGTGTTCTTGCCCTCTGGCCGCGTACGCGGACGGTGGCGTTTGCCCGTCAGGGCGTGTGCCTTTGCGGCTGCTAGTGACTTCTGGGCGCAGGTTAAGTCGAGTGCGAACCGCTTCTTACTGGCTTGTTGGTATAACTCAGAGGGTCGAATCATCAAAGACAGTGGAACACCTTCGATTTTGCACAAATTACTCCAAATGTAAACCTTGTGTCCCATCACCCTGAAAGGCTGTGATTGACGCTGTTGCTGCGGAACGGCCGCCTTTGGTTGTTCTTGCCCTCTGGCCGCGCACGCGGACGGTGGCGTTTGCTCGTCAGGGCGTGTGCCTTTGCGGCTGCTAGTGACCTCTGGGTGCAGGTTCTGTGGCGTGGGAACCGCATTTTGCTGGCTTGTTGGTATAACTCAAGGGTAGAATCATCAAAGACAGTGGAACACCTTCGATTTTGCCCAAATTACTCCAAATGTAAACCTTGTGTCCCATCACCCTGAAAGGCTGTGATTGACGCTGTTGCTGCGGAACGGCCGCCTTTGGTTGTTCTTGCCCTCTGGCCGCGCACGCGGACGGTGGCGTTTGCCCGTCAGGGCGTGTGCCTTTGCGGCTGCTAGTGACCTCTGGGCGCAGGTTCTGTGGCGTGGGAACTTCAATTTGCTGGCTTGTTGGCAGGGACGATAGAAGAGGGTGGAATCACCGCACCGCAGAAAGCAGGACACCTCGGCCCTGTCCACCTCTTTTCGAAATTTTCTTCTTCCACTTTCCCATCGCCTTTAAAGGCAGTGTACTCGATGCTGTGGCCGCGGGACGGCCGCCTTTTGGTCCCCCCGCACTCTTGCCGCGCACGCGGACGGTGGCGTTTGCCCGTCAGGGTGTGTGCCTTTGCGGCTGCTAGTGACCTCTGGGCGCAGGTTCTCTGGCTACGGAAGTGCTTTTTGCTGGCTTGTTGGCAGCGACGATAGAAGAGGGTGGAATCACCGCACCGCAGAAAGCGGGACACCTCGGCCTTGTCCACCACTTTTCAAAAATTTCTTCTTCCACTGTCCCATCACCTTGAGAGGCGGTTGTCGACGCTGTTGCCGAGGGACGGATGCCTTAGGGTCCCCTCGCCCTCTGTCCGCGCCCGAGGAAGGTGCCCTTTGCCTGTCAGGGCGTGTGCCTTTGCGGCTGCTAGTGACCTCTGGGCGCAGGTTCTGTTTGTTGGTAGGACGATAGAAGAGGGTGGAATCACACCGCAGAAAGTCTTACACTCAGAAATAAGACTTGTAGTCTTCTACGATCTATGGAGAACTCTCGGACGGATTCACAAAAGAATTTCCTGTTGGACATCAACGGCGTCATTTCCTTCAAGTCCATGCCATCCTGATGCTATGCCTGTAATTTCACTACCTCCTTGAATCGGACGGGCAATAAAACATGGAGGATGGACCAGTTGGATCTTCTTACACTCCCAGGCACTGTCTTGTTTTTCAAAAAGCAATTCTTTTCAAAAGTGCCATTTTTCCCACGCTCTTCCTTCCTTACGGTCAAGCTCTCACATCCGCAGGTTTCTGGACTACGGCATTGCGATGACAATGCCAGTATGCGGTCCTCCAATGTTTGCATGAAGTCTCTTTTCTTATTTTGTCTAGTGTGGACATAGCTCTGCAAAACCTCTACTAACTTGCAGGCCACAGTCCACACCTACAGTGAGATGTCGCAAGAATAAATTAAACGTCTGTCAAACCCTCCACATCCAATCCATGTTGTTGACAGTTATACATCTCTGTGGTTCCCTTTGGCTTCCTTCTCTTACAACCCAGCTTTGGTCATTTCTTCTTTCACCTTTGAGAGAAGGCTCCTCTGCCCCTACTCTCTTTCAGCCAGCAGACTGTTATCTCATACCATAGGTTGTAAACGTGCCTTCCATATATTTCAAATCCTGCCTACAGGTCCTCTAGCCAAGCATGTCGCATTTAATGTTCCAGACAAACGGCTAGATGATTCCAGAGGCTGAACTTCTGCGGCCCTGCCGCAACCCGTTCCCAAGCATGAAACCGGCGGTTGATCCGTTTTCTGTTCCCAGCATGTCAACTAACACTTTCCGTGGGACAGACTATGTGACTTGGAATTCCCAAATAACCCAGCACATTCCATTTATTATCCTCCTAGCAGTTTAAGGCTTTGAAGAGAGTATTCAACATGGCTGACGATGGTGTGACCCCTTTCAGCAGCTTGCCAAGTGACCTATCTGAGAATACTCTTCCTCGAGGCCAAACTCCCGGTCCTGGAATATCAAGAAATACCTTTGAAACGAGGAGGACTCTCAGAGAGTATATAAAACGATCAATGTTAAATGAATACAAAATTTAATATTTCCCACCAACATCTCCCTGCGTGGACTCGGTGCAGATTACTTGGGGCAGCGGCCCAAGCAACATGAGTACAAAATGAAAAAACATCATTTAGAATCAATTTCTTTTCAATGAAAGTAATAAAATAATTTTATGTCTTGACATCATAAAATATTACGGTAATTGCAAAAATGTCTGCTGTGCTAAAGTATCAGGTGCACTTTTCCAACACTTTTGCTGAAGCAGTCCAGGACAATTTTTTGCGTTTGGTATTCGAAAATGAGGACTGTTTTTTGACGGATGATACAAAAGGCGGTTTACAAGCCAAATTTTTTAACACAGCCATCGTTAAAGGTGGGACACCCTGGCCGAAGCCTCTTGTCGTTTAGGATAACGAAAACATTTTATTTATCTCCCACCCCTTTACAATGCTTTTAAAATATGGGATAAGTGAAATCCCACAATGGCAGGGATAAACCTTTTTTTAATGGATCCCAGCCATTGCCTGACACAAGTTTTATCTCTATGCGTGTGTCTGAGAGGATAAGACACAGAAGGTATGTGATGCTAATCTTCCGCAGACCCATAAGTAGAGAAAAAAACCTCTCAGAAACTCTGTATTGCTGTTGAAAGCAATGAGTTATGTCTTCATGGTTTCTTTTGTCTCCACAGTTGTGCTATGTTTTAGTTCTTTGGATTCATTTCTACTCCATAAAGACAATATCTTTCATTATTTTACATCCACAACTTTACTGAAAATGTATACCAACAGAAGTCATTTCCCTATTTCCAGATCAGCTGCTAGAGAACTTTAATAACACCAGACACACACACAAGTCTTCCCTCTAGTTCAACGCCATAGAAACATTAACCTTACATCAGAGCCGTAAAACCTTCCAGTTCCAAAAAGCCTTCAAGGACTATGGGGTGGATCGCTGCCAGATGAAGAATTGGTTTCCAGGCCAAGAGTATTTCGCACTTTATTGATTTTTAACTCTCAAACTACCTCATCTATGTGGAAGTATTCAGCCCTCGGCCACAGAGCCGTGTTTTTACACCTATGTTTTTTAAGCAGGTAATGCTGTATGCTGACTGTGACAGCTTTTTTATTTTATGTGTTATTGATGCAACATTTCCTTTAATAAATATAAAATTTTGGGGTTTAATTGTTCACATTGTATTGTTGACGGGCACGCCCCATGGAAGCCGCTCAGAGTCCCTCCGGGAAGATGGGGCGGGTAATAACAATTAAGATCTTACTGTTGTTATTACTACAATCATTATTGATGTGATGTTGGCCACGACTACCCTGTGGACTGCCAGCTAGCTTGTGTCCACCCGGTAAGGGTGCGGCCAGGGCCGCTGACGGTTTGCTGTCAGGGAGTGTGCCTTTGTGGCGGCTACAGACTTTGTTGCTCTGGTCTGGTTGACACATTAGTCAGTGGGGCTTGGGCCCACATTTCACTAGCAGATGTGAAGAATACACGCCCTTCCCCTTGGGTGGTGAGGAGGTGGCGTGGGGCCGGCCAACGGTGGCCGGCCCCCCTGGGCAGTGGGGCTTGGGCCCACAGTTCACTAGCAGACGTGAAGAATACACGCCCTTCCCCATGTGGGTTCTGTGGTGTGGGCGTGGGGCCGGCCAACGGTGGCCGGCCCCCCAGGTCTAAGGGGCTTGGGCCCACATTTCGAAAGCAGACGGGAAGAATGCATGCCCTTCCCCGTGGGTTGTGGGGTGTGGGCGTGGGGCCGCCCAACGGTGGCCAGCCCCCCGGGTCTGATGGGCTTGGGCCCACATTTCCTGGTTTTTTACTTCTCTCTCTGTCTCTGGGATGCGTGCCGGCCAACGGTGGCCGGCCTAGTATTTTAAAGTGTGGGCCACAATTTATTCCCTCTCTGGGAAGCGTGCCGGCCAACGGTGGCCGGCCTAGTATTTTAAAGTGTGGGCCACAATTTATTCCCTCTCTGGGAAGCGTGCCGGCCAACGGTGGCCGGCCTAGTATTTTAAAGTGTGGGCCACAATTTATTCCCTCTCTGGGAAGCGTGCCGGCCAACGGTGGCCGGTGTCACGACCCAGGCTACAGAGCACCAATAACCATACGCAGAGGCCAGATTCTATCTAATATCTTTATTAAGGAAATATATAAAGTTAGTAAAAGCAAATGTAAAAGATAGTCCAGAAGCAGACCTTTCAGGAAAGGTCAAAATTAGTCCAAAGAAATAATGTCCAGTATGAAATATTAAGGTCCAAAGTTGTAATCCAATAACCGAAACACTCACTTTGACAAGCAAAGTGAGGGGAGATGACAAGGTCCTTTAGTCCATGAAACTTGAGCGAGTCTAGAAAATAACTTGATACTTGGAACAAGGCTTGAACGTGGAACAAAGGTAACTAAGAACAAGAACAAGGTCCGTGGAATAACTTGATAAATCCGTGGAACAAGGCAAGGATTGATCCTGGGAAACTAGGCAAAGTCCGTAGATAAACAAGGCTGGGAAGCAAGGCGAAGGCTGGATAGCAAGGCAAGGCTTGAGCAGGAGCGAGGCTTGAACCGGAGCGCGCTGTCCAGACACAACTCGCTCCGTAGGCTGACGAATTGACTCCGCGAAGTTACTTCGCGGGTAAATCACCTATATAGAGTCTAACTTTTCCCGCCGAAGCAGTTCTCTGGGAACCAGAAACGAAAGCTAATCTTTGAGACCAGATGTTTGACTCCTTAAGGATTCTCACGAAAAAGGAGACTTAATTGGCAGAATTCTTGGCTGCTATCCTCGCACTCCTGCGCGAAGCAGCTTCCAAACCTCTCTGTTGTTTACAAAACTCCCGGCGCAAGAACACGGGAGAAGTAGGCTCTGGGCTTGTTTGACATACTTCTGGGAGACAACTTTCTTGCAGGTGCAAGGTTCCCAGATCTGCCTGGGAAAGATCTGGCTGAGAGGAATCCAGTTCAGACTGGGAAGGTAAAAACCCCAAGTTTTCATCTTCATCAGGAATTACCATGTCCTGAGCAGGACTACAAGGCCCATGGGTCATCACACTATCCCCCTCCTCAAGGCCCCTCCCAAACTGGGGCCCTCTCCCCGAGGCGCGAGGTCGCGGTTTGGTGGGATAGGTCTGATGAAAGCGACGGGTTAGCTCAGGAGCATGGACTGTGGAGGCGTCTTCCCAAGAGCGTTCCTCAGGGCCAAAACCCACCCAGTCAATGAGATATTGTAGGCGGCGGCGGTGAAAGCGAGAATCCAAAATGTCCTCAACCTCGAACTCCTCCTCCCCATTCATCAAAACAGGAGGGGGGGCCGGTTGGTCTGTATCAGGACGCACACCATCCGCCGGAAGGAGCAGGGAACGGTGAAACACTGGGTGAATGCGCATTGAACGCGGAAGTTGGAGTTTGAAAGTCACAGGGTTTAATTGCGCCACCACTGGATAGGGGCCAATGAAACGGGCATCTAACTTCCGGCAAGGGCGGTGGGAGGGCAGAAAGCGAGTGGACAGAAAAACCCGATCTCCTACCTTGATTTCGGGGCCCGGCTGGCGATGTTTGTCAGCGTGGCGTTTATAGTCCTCCTTGGCTTGGTCCAGTTGCTGGAGCAAAAGTTGTTGTACCGCTGTGAGTTCCTGCAGCCAATCCTCTGCTGCGGGAACTTCTGAAGTTTCAATGACAGGGGGAAAGAAACGTGGATGGAAGCCGTAGTTTGCAAAGAACGGCGTTTCTTTAGTAGAAGCTTGAACTCCATTGTTGTAGGCAAACTCAGACAGTGATAACAGAGAAGCCCAATTGTCCTGTTGGTAGTTTACATAACAGCGAAGATACTGCTCCAAAGTGGCATTGGTGCGCTCCGTTTGCCCATCTGTTTGGGGATGATGAGCTGAAGACAAGCGAGAGTCTATGCCCAATAGTTTTTGTAGCGCCTTCCAAAAACGAGAGGTGAATTGAGATCCACGGTCTGTGACTAAACTCTTGGGCAATCCATGTAGTCTGAAAACATGTTGAAGGAATAGATCCGCAGTCTCTTTGGCCGTGGGGAGGCCTTCGCAGGGAATGAAATGGGCTAACTTGGTGAAAAGGTCCACCACCACTAAGATCGTGGTGAATCCACAGGAAGGTGGTAGGTCAGTGATGAAATCCGCAGAAATTATTTCCCATGGGCGAGATGGGGTAGGAAGGGGGTGTAAAAGCCCTGAGGGCTTCTCCCTTCGTATCTTGGAGCGCTGGCATACTGGGCAGGTGTTGACATATTTTTCCACATCCTTGCGGATCTTGGGCCACCAAAAATCCCTTAGGATCAGATGCATGGTTTTAAATAGTCCGAAGTGTCCTGCTGGTTTGCAATCATGACACAGACGAAGCGCTTTTTCCCTGCCCGGTCCGGGTGGGATATAAACATGATTTCTATAGCAAAGCAGCCCATCCTTAAGCGAAAAGGGAAAATGCAGACCTTGGCGAAGTTGGTCCTGCGCCCAGGCATCTGCTTGCTGACTAGCCCTGATTTCTTGAGCACAGAGGGGTCCTGGAGTAGGGGAAGTAGAACCAATGGGAATGGATTTGGTGTTCCCCACTGTGAGCGTGGCAAAGTTCTCGGGTTGTAGTAGTTGGGATTCAAAGGTCTCCTTGCGTCCTGCAGCGTATTCTGGTTTACGTGACAGGGCGTCTGCTTGCTTGGTCTGGGCTGGGGTCACATAATGAATCTGGAAGTCAAAACGTTCGAAGAATAAAGCCCAACGTTGCTGCCTCTGATTTAGTTTGCGGGCAGTTCTTAGATGCTCTAGATTACGATGATCAGTGTGGACTTCAATGGGAAATTTGGCCCCTTCTAGCCAATGTCTCCAAGTTTCAAAGGCTGCCTTTATGGCCAGTAGTTCTTTTTCCCAAATGGTGTAATTCCTTTCTGGTGTGGTTAGTTGACGAGAGTAAAAGGCACAGGGATGGAGGTGATCTCCCACCGGTTGTAAGAGTACAGCCCCAATTGCCACATCTGAGGCGTCCGCTTGCACAACAAAAGGGGTTCCAGGATTTGGGTGCTGTAGAATTGGCTGGGAGGTGAATAGTTTCTTTAGTTGCTGGAACCCTTTCTCTGCTTGATCAGTCCAGCGGAAAGGCTGCTTTCCACGGATGCAGCTAGTGATGGGGTCGGACCAGCGGGCAAAATCTGGAATGAACTTGCGGTAATAGTTCGCGAACCCCAAGAACCGCTGCACCTCTTTCTTGTTAGTTGGCGCCTGCCATTCCAATACTGCTGAAACCTTGGCTGGATCCATGGAAAGCCCTAGAGGCGAGATGCGGTAACCAAGGAAATCTACCTCTTGTAGATCAAAGGCGCATTTTTCCAGCTTGGCATAAAGTCCATGGTCCCGCAATCGTTGTAACACCATTTTGACGTGGTTCTCATGTTCTGATTGTGATCTAGAAAACACCAAAAAATCGTCCAGGTAGATTATCAAGAACCTGTCTAGATAGTCCTGAAAAATGTCATTGACAAAATGCTGGAACGTTGCGGGAGCTCCGCACAAACCGAAATTCATAACTCGGGACTCGAATAATCCGAATTTGGTCTGGAAGGCGGTCTTCCACTCGTCCCCTTCCCTGATGCGAACTAAGTTGTAAGCCCCCCGAAGGTCCAGCTTGGTGTAAACCTTGGCTCCTCGAAGCCGATCCAGTAGATCCGAGATTAAGGGCAGGGGATAGCTGTTCCGCTTGGTGATATTGTTCAATGCTCTGTAGTCCACCACCAAGCGTAGTTCTCCTGACTTCTTCTTCACAAACATCACTGGGGAGGCGGCTGGGGATTGAGAGGGTCTGATGAATCCCTTGCGAAGGTTTGTCTCTATGAATTCCCTGAGAGCTTCTTGCTCTGGTTCAGTCAGGGAGTAGAGATGCCCTCGCGGGATCTGGGCCCCCTCCACCAAGTCAATGGCACAGTCATAAGGTCTATGTGGGGGTAATTTTTCGGCTTCTTTCTCATTGAATACATCCCAATACTCGGAGTACTTCTTTGGCAAGGTGATGATGGGCTCGGTGTCCGTGGCATGGCAGACCTTGGCTACGAGGCAATGGTTTTGGCAGTACGGTGAAGCAAACTGCAGTTCTCTGTTGGACCAGGAGATGTTAGGGTCGTGGAGAGTCAGCCATGGGATTCCCAAAATCACAGGGAAATGGGGAACCTCGGTAACAAAGAAGGAAATCTCTTCCATATGTTCCCTTATCCACATCCTGGTGGGTTCCGACCACTGACTTACGGGGCCCGTCTTGAGGGGGCGGCCGTCTATGGCTTGCACCACACGGGCATTCTTGAAATCATGATATTGTAATCCCAGAGAGTCGGCATACTCTCTATCAATGAAATTGTTGGTAGCTCCAGAGTCTATCATGGCGTGGATCATGACGGGTCCCCTTTTTGCTGACCATAATGTGACCACGAGAAGGAACAGGACCCCGGTTGGCGGCTCTTGAATGGATTTTTTGACCGGGTTGGCGAGCCTCTCTACACCCGGTCGTTGGCTTCCCCCGCCGGCTGTGTGCCAGTCGGCTCAGACGCCTTCGTCTCCGTGGAGGACGCCGCCGCAAGACGGGCGGCAGGCTTCCCTTTGGCTGGGCACTCTCTGGCGAAGTGGCCCCCGTTCCCGCAGTACCAACAGAGGTTTAAGCGTTGACGACGGGCCTTCTCGGCGGCATCTAGTCTGGGACGCACATTGCCCAACTGCATCGGCACTTCCTCGCCTCCTCTGGGGTATGGGGTTGGCGGTGGGGGTCTCCACACTGGACGTGGCTGAACGCTGGCGGGAGCGGGGGGTTTTGCCCCGGCTCTACTGCCCTGGCCTCGAACCCACTGTTTCCTGTTGGCAATCATGACTTCAGCCCGTAAACATTGATCAATGAGTGCCTCGAGGGTCTGGGGAGGATCCACCTTGGAGATTTCTTCCAGCATTTCAATGTTGAGACCCTCCCGGAATTGTCCTCTGAGGGCTACATCGTTCCAGCCGGTGTTGTGGGCCAGCACTCGGAACTCGGCTATATACTGAGACATAGGTCTGTCTCCTTGGAAAAGGCGACGGAGTTTGTGACCGGCTGCCTCCAAATTGTCCTCGATTCCCCAAGTCTCCTTGAGGTGGTCCAAGAAGTGTTGCGCTGATCTTAGGTGTGGAGAGGCTTGGTCGAACAGTGCCGTCGCCCAATTGGCCGCTGGCCCGTCTAGAAGACTGTAAACCCACGCCACTTTGATGTCTTCTTGGGGAAACTCGGCATCACGGGCCTCTAGATATGCTTGACATTGGCGACGGAAAACATGAACCTTAGAAGCTTCTCCAGTAAACTTGGTAGGCAACGCCATGGCCGGGAGGCGGATTCCGCGCTCCCGCAAGCCCTTTATTTCTCCATCCTGGGCGTTGAGTCTGTCGCGGATGCGATCCACTTCGTCCTTGCTGATGGTGTAGCTCAGTGGCTGCCCACCGGGCACGGTTCCGGTAGACATTCTGGCCGAGGTTAATTGGTGCTTAGGGTGGCGGAGTCAAACTGTCACGACCCAGGCTACAGAGCACCAATAACCATACGCAGAGGCCAGATTCTATCTAATATCTTTATTAAGGAAATATATAAAGTTAGTAAAAGCAAATGTAAAAGATAGTCCAGAAGCAGACCTTTCAGGAAAGGTCAAAATTAGTCCAAAGAAATAATGTCCAGTATGAAATATTAAGGTCCAAAGTTGTAATCCAATAACCGAAACACTCACTTTGACAAGCAAAGTGAGGGGAGATGACAAGGTCCTTTAGTCCATGAAACTTGAGCGAGTCTAGAAAATAACTTGATACTTGGAACAAGGCTTGAACGTGGAACAAAGGTAACTAAGAACAAGAACAAGGTCCGTGGAATAACTTGATAAATCCGTGGAACAAGGCAAGGATTGATCCTGGGAAACTAGGCAAAGTCCGTAGATAAACAAGGCTGGGAAGCAAGGCGAAGGCTGGATAGCAAGGCAAGGCTTGAGCAGGAGCGAGGCTTGAACCGGAGCGCGCTGTCCAGACACAACTCGCTCCGTAGGCTGACGAATTGACTCCGCGAAGTTACTTCGCGGGTAAATCACCTATATAGAGTCTAACTTTTCCCGCCGAAGCAGTTCTCTGGGAACCAGAAACGAAAGCTAATCTTTGAGACCAGATGTTTGACTCCTTAAGGATTCTCACGAAAAAGGAGACTTAATTGGCAGAATTCTTGGCTGCTATCCTCGCACTCCTGCGCGAAGCAGCTTCCAAACCTCTCTGTTGTTTACAAAACTCCCGGCGCAAGAACACGGGAGAAGTAGGCTCTGGGCTTGTTTGACATACTTCTGGGAGACAACTTTCTTGCAGGTGCAAGGTTCCCAGATCTGCCTGGGAAAGATCTGGCTGAGAGGAATCCAGTTCAGACTGGGAAGGTAAAAACCCCAAGTTTTCATCTTCATCAGGAATTACCATGTCCTGAGCAGGACTACAAGGCCCATGGGTCATCACAGCCGGCCTAGTATTTTAAAGTGTGGGCTACTCTTATTCCCTCTCTGGGAAGCGTGCCGGCCAACGGTGGCCGGCCTAGTATTTTAAAGTGTGGGCCACTCTTATTCCCTCTCTGGGATGCGTGCCGGCCAACGGTGGCCGGCCCCCCTGGGCAGTATTTTAAAGTGTGGGCCACAATTTATTCCCTCTCTGGGAAGCGTGCCGGCCAACGGTGGCCGGCCTAGTATTTTAAAGTGTGGGCCACAATTTATTCCCTCTCTGGGAAGCGTGCCGGCCAACGGTGGCCGGCCTAGTATTTTAAAGTGTGACCCTTGCCGCCTGTGGCTGTATCTTTCTTTTCTTTTGTTTTAGCTGCCTGTGTTTCCCACGGTGCGCCACATCCCTCTTCTCTCGCGGCTGTCTTTCGGCACCCCTTTATGCGATTTTGCACAGAAGCCTCCTTTTTTGCGGGCCACTCTTTTTCCCTCTCTGGGAAGCGTGCCGGCCAACGGTGGCCGGCCTAGTATTTTAAAGTGTGGGCCACTCTTATTCCCTCTCTGGGATGCGTGCCGGCCAATGGTGGCCGGCCCCCCTGGGCAGTATTTTAAAGTGTGGGCCACTCTTATTCCCTCTCTGGGATGCGTGCCGGCCAACGGTGGCCGGCCCCCCTGGGCAGTATTTTAAAATGTGGGCCACAATTTATTCCCTCTCTGGGAAGCGTGCCGGCCAACGGTGGCCGGCCTAGTATTTTAAAGTGTGACCCTTGCCGCCTGTGGCTGTATCTTTCTTTTCTTTTGTTTTAGCTGCCTGTGTTTCCCACGATGCGCCGCATCCCTCTTCTCTCGCGGCTGTCTTTCGGCACCCCTTTATGCGATTTTGCACAGAAGCCTCCTTTTTTGCGGGTCACTCTTTTTCCCTCTCTGGGAAGCGTGCCGGCCAACTGTGGCCGGCCCATTTTAACATATGGGCCTTGCCGCCTGTTGCTTTTCCTTTCTTTTCTTTTCTTTTGTTTTAGCTGCCTGTCGGCCTACGTGGTCGTGTTTCCCATGATGCGCTGCATCTCTCTTCTCTCGCAGCTGTCCCTCTGTACATATTGAGGCTATTTAGCTAAGATCCTTCCTTTGTTGCGGGCCACAATTTTTTCCCTCTCTGGCATGCATGCCGGCCAACTGTGGCCGGCCCATTTTAACATATGGGCCTTGCCACCTGGGGCTTTTTCTTTCTTTTCTTTTCTTTGGTTTTAGCTGCCTGTCGGCCTACGTGGTCGTGTTTCCCACGATGCGCCGCATCTCTCTTGTCTCGTGGCTGTCGTTCTTTACCCATTTTGCCATCAGGCAATAAATCAAACCAACGTCGCAGAAATCTTACATTTCTCGGGAGGGGGAGGGGCTTGACCACTGGGGTATAATGGCCTCCAATACTGATGCCTGGGGAAAGTCATTGCGCATAGTGGCAGGCAGCAAAATGTGTCTCTTGGCCAATGTCCCCCAATGCCCTAAAATTTTGACAGATTTACCAGCACTGAAACAATGATACACATTAGTAGAAGCAAGAACTTTCACAGTGATGGAACCCCTATTGAATGAACAGGAAATAACAATTCAAAAGCAGGAACAGATTTTTTGCAATTGGTAAAGTTTTTCTATATGAAATATAAAATTGTGCAATAAATCTTAGGAAAGGGCAAACGCTCTGCAATTTAGCGAACAAGATGGGTGGATTGTGTTCTCCCACTGTACCAAATTTGATCAGTATAGCTGAAAAAATGAGAGCAGGAGACCCCCCGAAACCCCCCCCCCCCCGGGGCTGTTTTTGGGCGACCGCGCATGCGCATCCGCCATTAACGAATTAATTTTGAAGATAACGAATTTTCGTTAATTTCAAAAATTTTGGGGGGCAAAATTCGGAAATACCCTCAAAAACGAAACGCTGACCCCCTCTAGTTTTGAAACGAGTTTAGAATCAAATTTTTCGTGGATTGATCAAGCCTAATAATTTACTGCTGCCCTATTGCCAAGCCATGCCTAATGAACACCAAATAAGCTTTAGAATGGTATTTCCAGCATTTCATAGACAAATTCAAAACAACCTCCACTCCCTCGTAGGGCACATGTATGACGGCAAAGTACCTGTCAACGTTCAGAACACTTCATCAATCCAGTAATTTTGGGAAATTTTAAAAAGGTTTTTTATCATAACCACTACAAGTAAGTTCTGGAAATTGTAGTCTCTGCTGGTTGTGTCCATCCAGAGACAATCAGAGATTGCTGCTAATTGTGTCCATTCTTAGCCAATCAGAGAATGGGCACAACCAGTGTTGATTGGCTGAGAAAGAAACTTGAGAAACAGAGAGAAAAACTTAAACTCCCATCTTTCACTCTGCCAGGGAAGGGAGTTTTGGAAGAAGGCTGGGAAGCATTCAGCTTCATATTCTAAAGAAATGAAGAAAAAAGGTAGGAAAGAAGCCATGGAGACCCAGTCACATTTACATTGCCACATAATGCAATCTCATAAAGCAGTTTAACTGGATTGCATTGCATTATATGGCAGTGTAGACTCATATAATGCAGTTCAATGAAGTTAAACTGCAATACATGGCAGTGTAAATGAGGCCCCAATGAACTCAAATAATCAAATTGAAGTGACAATAAAATAAAATGTTAACAAAATGGTCATATAGTGCTGCTGAGATGACTCTTGCCATTTTTAAATATTTTGTTTGTTTTTTTAAAAATATTTCATAAACATGGAGTGGCATGGTAAGAAAATCCCTTATAGCCATATTGTTTCTTGAGGGATAGAGAAGGCACTGGAGAACAAACCTGAGGAGGTATGGGAAGCCTCTTTGCACAATGGCAGCAAAAAGAAGGCACAATCATAATGTTACTGCCCTAAACTTGATTATTTTTCCTTCTAAGAAATTGTTTGATGAGGCAGAGTGGGATTTGTGGATGATTACAACTCTTCTGGGGAAGTCTTAGGCTTCCAAAGAGGAAATATTTTATTTATTATATTAGAACCAAATCGAGGGTACAGTTGTAATTTATTTAAAAACACAAAGTTAAGAACCTGGCATTATACTAAATGTCCTTGGACCGGTAGATGGCCTGGCCACTTGGAGTGCCTCTGGTGTTGCTATAAGAAGGTCCTCCATTGTGCATGTGGCAGGACTCAGGCTGCATTGTAATGGGTGGTATGTGGTTTGCTCTTCCCCACATTCACATGTGGTGGACTCAACTTTGTGGACTCATTTCTTAAGCTTGGTTCTGCATCTCGTGGTGCCAGAGTGCAGTCTGTTCAGACCCTTCCAAGTTGCCCAGTCTTCTGTATGCCCAGGAGCAGGCATGTAGCCGGGGGAAGGGCTTGAGGGGCTTCAGCCCCCCCCCCCCCGAAATTCTCAGGGTGGTCCGTGAGAAAGCCTTACATTTATTATTTAAACTGTTATGTTTATTCATATCATGATCTGATCATCATGATCAATATATCCCATATGAATGGGGGTATTGGGATAACAATACAAAAGGTTTGCTAGGGTAGACCCTCTCCTGCTCAGACTCAGCCCCCCCCCTCTGGAACCAAAATTCCAGCCCCTCCCAAAACAAAATCCTGGCTACGGGCCTGCCCAGGAGGGAGTATCTCATTTGGTATCAGCCACTGATTGAGATTCCGGGTTTTAGCCTGCCACTTTTGGACTCTCACTTGCTGAGGTATTCCTGTGATTATCTCTCTAGATCTTAGAAAACTATTTCTTGATTTAAGGTGTTGGTGTGCTGGCTGATATCCAAACCGGGGATGGGTTGGAAATGTTACTGCCTTTGTCCTTTCATTATTGGCTGCTACTTCTCAGCGGATGTTAGGTGGTGTAATACTGGCTGAGCAGTATAATTTCTCCAGTGGTGTGGAGTGTAGACATCCTGTGATAATGCGGCATGTCTCATTAAGATGCATGTCCATTGTATTAATGTGGTGAAATGTGTTCCATACTGAACATGCATATTCAGCAGCAGAGTAGCAAAGCGCAAGGGCAGATTTCTTCACTGTGTCTGGTTGTGCCAGTCAGATTTTGTATGATATCATTTTTAGCACCCACTATTTGCTTGATAGTCAAGCAATGCTTCTTGTAAGTCAGAGCACAGTCCAGGGTAACTCCCAAGTATTTTGGTGTACTGCAATGCTCCAGTGGGATTCCTTCCCAGGTAATCCTCAGAGCTCGAGATGTTTGTCTGTTCTTAAGGTGAAAAGCACTTATTTGTGTTTTAGATGGATTAAGAATTAGCTGGTGTTCCCTGTAATAGGCAGTAAGAGCACCTAAAGCTTCATAGAGCTTCTGTTCAACCATTTCAAAGCTCCCTGCTTGAGAGGTGATGGCATGGTCGCCAGCATAGATGAAATTCTCTGTCCCTTCTGGCAGTGGCCGATCATTTGTGTAAATGTTAACCATTGATGGAGCAAGCATGTTCCCCTGAGGAAGGCCGTTCTTCTGTTTTCACCATCTGCTTCTCTGGCCTTGGAATTCAACAACAAAACTCCTGTTTTGTAGCAGATTTCCTATGAAGTGGGTGAGGTAGTAGTCCTTTGTGATATTATAAGTTTTTCTCAGAAGAAGGCAATGATTTACTGTGTCATAAGTTGCTGACAGATCTATGAAGACATCTCCAGTAATCTGCTGCCTTTCAAACCCACCTTCTATGCGCTGAGTCAGGTTCAACACTGGTAATGTGCTGCTTTTGTCTTCGATTTAAATGAAGATTCAACTTCAGAAAGGCAGATTGGTCTACATTCCCAGACATGTTCGATGACAAGATCATATTGGTCACCCCAATCTCTGAGGAATATGAGCACTTTATTGAAATAGTACAAACCTGCTCACAGGCTTCTATATCAAGAGACTGCAGAACACACTACCTTTAGGGCATTACTCCTGATACAGCTGCCTTGTTGAAAGACTATTATAGGCTCCATAATGAAGACCCGCTTAGTGAGTAAACTCTTCAGTGAGTAAACTCTTAGTGAGTAAACTCTCCATCTCTGAAGCCAAGAAAGAACAGTGGATAAAGCTGATTACAGAAGTCAACATGGGCAGGAGCAGTCAGAAGGTGTGGAAGCTGTTAAAATGGTTGAGCAATGATCCCTCACAAACGAATACCGATGCCAACATAAAGGCAGATCAGATAGCTCATCAACTCCTGAAGACTGGAAAACCCACCCTTGCCATCAAAGTAGGCAAAGGAAACCAATAGTCAGACAACCTGATAATGAGAACAACAACCTTCATGAACCTTTTACATCTACTGAATTGGACATGGCTCTCAATAAATGTAAAAATGGCAAAGCAGCTGGCCTAGATGGCCTATGGATAGAACAAATTAAGAACTTTGGCACAAAAGCAAGGTGCTGGCTGCTGAAGCTGATGAACAACTGCATTGCATCCTGTTAGATCCCCAAAATCTGGAGGAAAGCAAGAGTCATAGCCATCTTGAAACCAGACATAGACCATAATGATCCAAAAGGGAATGACCAATCTCCTTGTTGTGCCATCTTTACAAAGTTCTGGAAATACTTATTTCGCAAAGAATTATGGAAAAAATGGTCCCATGTATGATTCCACAGCAAGCTGGCTTCAGGAAAAGCAAACAAAAAGAGGAAAGATAAGAGCTACTTAGAAGCGGTGTGTTTTTTTTTTATGTGGGGGGGGGAGGAGAGAGAGAACTTATTTAAATTATTCATTTCTAGAAGAGTCAATTAATATTTTAGCAATTTTCTCCTTATTCTTGAAAGCTGCAGTGTTTGAAGACTACTATGGGGGAGCGTGGAAGCCTCTCCCAACTGACCTTTTACCCACTTCCATTTTGACATGGGTTTCTGGCATGGAAAGAAGATGACAGATGGGAGCACCTGAGCAAGATTGCTGCATCCTATGTTCCTGTGATAGAAGCTCTTTTAACCCAGGTTTCCCTTTATGTCAACCCTCTTTCCATTAACATGACTATGGTAGTGGTTGACCAGATCAGGGAACAGATGATTCAATGAGGAGAACCACTATCATCACCTCTGTTCCTCGGACAGAGATGAAATCAATAATCCTCACTTGGTTGTTCCTTATCCCTTCCTGCTGACATGGGCATGCAGTAGCTGGCAGGAGGGAATGGAGAGGCAGCTAAATAGGGAGAAATGCTGCCATTAGCTACACAGCACCACATATTTTCACCTGGCTGTTCTGTGCCTGGCTGGTGGATGGAGTGTTGTCAGGAATGGATTGTTTTTGGCTATGTTCTGATATCCAGCACAAAAAGGTGCAGGTGACCTCTGGGACCTACTGAGGGCTTCTCTGTTGCCATAGCTGGCACAATACTCCACACACAGCTGCCCTACGTCCTACTGTTGGTCACTACATGACCATGATATGTGGAAAGGAAAGAGATTGTTATGAATTGTCATTTGGTTTATTTGATAATGCTGGCATTATAAACTAAGAAGGGTCTTCCAGTGGAATAACTTTGTCAGGGTTTTCCAACAAAAAGCTCCTATCCCTATATATATTCATTCTTCCTAACCTGCCAGTTTCAGGATTACAAGGGACTGAACAATGGCAATGAAATTAAAATCATAGCACTATATCTGCATAATGTGAACAGGCCTCAAGGGACAGTTGGATAAAGAGGGTGGTGGAAGGATGGCAAGCATATTTTACTTATAGCACATTTTACTTACTCTTATTTATTTATTTATTTATTTATTTATTTATTTATTTATTTATTTGGGAAACTTTTATATTCTGCCCTTCTCACCCTGACTCAGGGCAAAGCACAACATATATACGGCAAACATTCAATGCCGTAAATATACATAAATACTAAAATCAGTTATCTTCACATTAAAACCATTATTTAAAACCATTGCAAGACAGCCACACTGTATCTGGTCAGTAGGGTGAAATTTCCTATTGCTGCCGGTATTGCCCTGCCCCAAAGCCTTGGTCCCACAGCCAGGTCTTTACCATCTTTCTAAATGATAGGAGGGAGGGGGCTGATCTAATCTCCTGATTCAGTCTGACCTGGCTGTTTTCTTGCCAAAGATTGAGAGACGTGCCTGTGGCATTTCTGTTCAACTCATGTGTAAACTTAACTTGCTCGGCTTTATGGATTAACTTCTTAGATTTTATTGAACGGTCTTATTTGCTCTTTGGCTCCATGCAAGAAAATATCTTGACCCATCACTGATTCTTGGCCATCTGTCAAAACATCTCTGAGGGATAGTAACCCAAGAAGTAGATACTCATCTACTCCTTGGGTTACCATAGTCTGGGATGATAATTACATGGTCTTCCAGTTGTTATTTAACTGCAGGTTCTAGGTACCCTAACTACCTGTGTATTTGGATTTGCAGTTCAAAAAGATCTAGAGAGCCATGCAATTCTTACTTGTGCTTTAGGCAGGTGCTCCAGAAAATCATATCAAATAGTGAAGGCATGCCTAATTCCCAGCAAACTTATACAGTAAGTGCTATCACAGACCTATGGAAGAGTGCATATATTTTCAACCACACTTTTTCTGGAGTTACAGAAAGAAATAGCTGGCAAACATTCAATTATGTTGCCCTTTCTGTTAAAATCAAAGTTTCTACTGTCAAGTGTCATCTAGAGCGATATTCAAGTTGTTTGCTCAGGGAAAACATCAATAGTGATGTTAAGAGAGGTCAAAGTAATTTGGATAAAATTTGCAAAGATTTTTGCAAGATTCTCTTTTTCTTAAAAACAAACAAACACACATCCATGGTGTTTAGAGCATCCGAGAGAGTGAAAAGAGGAGAGAGGAAAAGATGGAAGAAATTACATTTCTGTAATAAGATATTGATTGCATCATCATTTCTAGGAAGGTTGTGAGTAGGTTAACAGCTTGGACAGTACTTCTGAAAAGTCTGCAAACAACAAACCTTGTTACCTGTCTGGCGGAGACATATCTCCTTGGAATCTAGGTACATTTGGGCACAATGCAAACATCCCAATTTCATTGCCAAGTGCACAGTTGCCATCACAATGAATCTGTATTGGCCATCCTCTACAAAAGACTTCATTTCAGTGCAGTAAAGTTACTATCATATATCAGTTTTCTGTATATGTCAAGCACAGCTGAATTAATATTTATAAAGTATTGTCAAAGACAGAAACACAAGGTCCTGTACAAGGGTAAACTATTTACTCAGACAAACAAGGTCTTTAAATAAATAAAGTAAGGTGAACAATATTTCTGAAAATAAGCATGTTGATGTTTGTATAATTCATCTTCTGTCTTTGAATAATAGACTCTGTGTCTGTGGGTACTATCAAAGGACAAATGCCCTCTTCTTTTTAGAGATAGCACTTAAAATTATAATTATTTCTGCATATAATAACAATACATCTCAGCAAAACATAGTTGCTTGTTGGGGGAAATGCTGTAACCTACAACTGCAAATAATTTAGCATAGTTATGATTGGATCTTGTCACTAAGATAACTGGATAGGACAATAATATCAAATAATGTACCCAGTTTAAGAATGGGTATTTCAACCCACAAACTAATAACAAATGTAGTGAAAGATGGTTCAGTCACCACTATACCTAAGCATATAATGTAGAGGTGTTCCACTGAGCATATAGGACTTTCCTCATTTTGAATAATTCAGAAATGATAGTATATGTGTATGCATGCCATAGAAATCACCTTGAATATATTCTGAATATGTCTACAGGAGCACTTCTTATTCACACCCCAAGATTTCACATAGGGGGCATTCTTTTCTGTGTACCCATTTTAGTAGGAATTATTAATAAGAAAAAAGATAAAGGGCTTCTCTGGTGTCAGGTTAAAAACTGGATTTCCCCCCCCTGGGCAAATAGGTTGGCAACGGCACCTTCTTTCATGTCACTTAGTCATATGACAAAGATCTTTCTTCTTATATAGAGTTTAGTGTTATTGTTTGAAATCTCTTGTATCCATGTTAATCAATATGTTGAGGGTTTCTGGGCAATTTTATTGTATGTTCTAGTTGGTTTTAAATGTTGTTAGCATGCTCATGTGAGGCAAGAGGCTATGCTGGAAGTAGCAATGGTACCAATAAGATCATCCATGTAAGACAGGCTTTTGTTGGAGAGCCAGACAAAGGACATCATCACATTAGGAAATAATAAATTTCTATCAGTATGCATTCCATAGTTTTTTCTGACTGAATGCAGATAGGATGCATCCTGTCAACAACAATATGACTTGTCATCAGGGAGCAGTTCTGAAGGCAGGGATTCGTGACCCCAGACTGTTCATGACGGAAGTGGCTGCCATTTCTGTTTGGGACGTCAAAGGAGAAAAATCTTCAAGATTAAGGAAATCAGAAATTGGTGCTTTACACACACACACACACACACACACACCCAATACATAAAGTAACCGGAATATGTGCAATTTCTTCCTCTGTTGTATCTGCATTATACTGACCCAAATATAGAGATCTATAATACAGGGTTCTGAGGAATCTAATTTTATCGGATTTCTAACCAATTGATCATTGATTAATTAGATATGGCTCCTTTGCTACATCTATTGATGCTGCTGCTGCAGTTACTGTTTTAGTTTTATGAAGCTGCTCAAGGCAATGCAGAGGCAACAGCAGCTTTTGACAACACTGCTTCTCCTTTTGAGGAGGCATAGTAGAAGTAAAAGTCTGTTGTTTCAATGCAGATACAACAGAGGAAGAAATTGCACATATTCCGGTTACTTTATGTATTGGGTGTGTGTGTGTGTGTGTGTGTGTGTAAAGCACCAATTTCTGATTTCCTTAATCTTGAAGATTTTTCTCCTTTGACGTCCCAAACAGAAATGGCAGCCACTTCCGTCATGAACAGTCTGGGGTCACGAATCCCTGCCTTCAGAACTGCTCCCTGATGACAAGTCATATTGTTGTTGACAGGATGCATACTGATTCCCCAATCACATGCAAAACAGTGCTTCGGCAATGGAAAACTCCATAGCATATCAAATACTATGATTAGAATATTGTCTAGAAACATTCGATTTCTGCAATGTTTTGCAGATGGATTTCAATGTATTACTGATGAAATAGGGTAAATGTCATGTGATGGGACCCATTAGAAATTGTCCTCAATCAGTTTTAGAAAAGGTAAAGGTAAAGGTTTTCCCCTGACGTTAAGTCCAGTCGTGACCAATTCTGGAGGTTGGTGCTCATTTCCATTTCTAAACCTAAGAGCTGGCATTGTCTGTAGACACCTCCAAGGTCATGTGGCCGGCATGACTGCATGGAGCACCGTTACCTTCCTGCCGGAGCGGTACCTATTGATCTACTCACATTTGCATCTTTTCGAACTGCTAGGTTGGCAGGAGCTGGGGCTAACAGTACAACTTTATTTTGCTTGTTGTTTAATTTTTTAAAAATTAGGAGTGCTTTAAATGTTTTTTTTTCCTTTTTAAAGGGGCAAACATGTCAGGATTGTTGTTGTTGTTGCTGCTGCAGCTGTACTTCTCTGGATTTTTTTTGATTTTTTTTAGTATTTTCAAATAGTGTTGTCCTGTTTTCTGTTAGTTACCAGCATTTGGTGCAACCTTTTGGTGTCTGTGTAATTTCTGTCTTTGTTGTTAATTGTGTAATGGCATTGAATGTTTGCCATATATGTATTCTGTAATCCACTCTGAGTCCCTTCAGAGAGATAGAGAAAAATATAAAGTATATTACGTATTACTATATTTTATCTCCTATCCCGCACCCTCCCTCCCCCCGCCCAAAACCCCTTTACAGGCTTCATTTTAAATTCTGAGACACATTAAAACAATGATTTCTCTTCTCTTATTTCTTTCTTTGTGGATTTTATCTATAAACAGTTTAGAAAGTTACATCATATATCGTATCAATATTGAGGACCTTGCATATTATGAGAACTCACACTTTAGAAGAGTCCAGTAACAATTTTAAAATGACCTATTATGTAGACCAAGCTTCTTAAAAATGTAAGAAGAAGGGTGGAGATGCAACCTTGAAATTGAATGACAGAGAAACACAAAAGTGGACCTGACTGAGGACTGACACTTCAAGATCCTTCTCGGGAGAATCCCACCTTTGCAAACCAGCCTCTTGATTGGCTGGCAGTATCACAGACCAATGAAGCAGCAGACTGACTTATAGGAAAAATCTTGTTAGATATATATTTTCTACCAAACACATTTATAGTCAGGAAATGTGAAAGAAAAGTCTGAAGGAACACCCATTTAGAATGGTTAGTTTAATAGTATACCAAAAGCCATCATTTCCTTGACATGATATGTACGTTCTCAAATGAAAAGCTATTATTGTTTTGGGTTGGGTTTTTTTTTGGGGGGGGGAGATTAGAAATGTGAACTTTAATATGGCACAGTTGTAGCTTATCAAATTCTTTGAATCTATCTACACATTTATTCTTGCACCAATGAACACTTATTTGTGCATTAAAAACACAGATTGGGTTTTATTTCTTTTCAAAAGCTAAGCAAAAGGAGAGCATGGGGAAAATCAATTTTATAGTAAGGTGAGAAGAAATTCTCATTCTCCATTTGAGATTAGATCAATCTTTGTTTATTTTGTGCTTACAGTAAGGGAAAAACAGACTAAGAAAAAAGAAGTAATATGAACAAAATACATACAAAAACCCACAACTTGTGTGTGCACGTGTTTTATATTGTTGAATTGCATTCTAACCTTATATTTTGCTATATTTCTATAGGAAATATAGGAATATAAACATTACAGAACTGAAAGCATGGCTTGAGGCAGAATACAATATAATTAAAATTCTTGAAAAAATAAAGAACCATAAAAATACATATACTAAAAAGCATATAATAAAGATTAAACACCAACACTAATAAAATGTACATTTAAAATTAATAGTTTAAAATTGAATGAGTAGGCCTGCAAGAAGCGATAGGTCTTGAATTGTGTATTGAATTCTGACAGCTCATTTAATTGTCAGAGCTCTTCTGGCAGGTCATTCCACAGTCTTGGGGCAACCAATGGAAAAGTCATATGGGTGATAGTTGCCAGTTGGGTTCTGAGTGGTTGATGTAGATGTTTCCCAGAGGTCCTAAGTGTCCAGAGCAGATTTTACGGGGAATGCAATATTGTAGCTACATGGAACCAAACCATGTAGGGTTTTATACCTTTACTTTGCCCAAAAACTAATTAGCAACCAATTGAGTGATTTTAGTATAGGTATAATATGCTCACTCCTAGATGTTCCTATAACCGATTTGGCTCCCATGTTTTGAATTAGCTGGAGTTTCCAAACATGGTACAGAAGTAATCCAATATACAGTGCATTGCAGAAGTCCAGCCTTGAGGTTACCAGCACGTGTATCAGCATGTGTATTCTTAGGCTTTAGTATTTGAGGAAGTAGCACAGCTGGCATATCAACCAGAGAGAAGAAACACAAAAGTCTGATACAACATATGATTACATATGATTATGTGAAGAAATTGAAGAATACAGATGTACAATCTCAAAAAGATTAGATGATGAAATTGTCGGAATTAGCTGAAAGGGACAAAGTGTTGACTTTAATAAAAGAAAAGTCGCTGAGTAGTTTTAAGGAACAGTGAGAACCTTTTGTGTTTTTATAAGAAGGAAGTGAGCAGATTTTAATGAAGGGGTTTCAGTATGAGTAGTTCCGTTTCACTGATAGTAGGTGAGATCTATTTTAAATATAGGGGAATTAAAACATATTGACATCTATACAATTGATGAAATGTGGAAATTAATTTTTAGCTTATTTCTTTTTTTTTCCTAGAACATTCACTAGTACTTTTAGTAGACTGTGATGTATAGTAGTAGGAGGAGATAGGATGTGTTTTTATTGTATTGTGTTGTTTTTCTTAATTATTGTATATAAAATTTAGTTAATAAAAATAAGATTTAAAAGGATATAGAAGAATCTCTGATTGTAGAAGGCAGTTGCTTCCGAGAACCTGAGCAATCACGAGATGTAGGTAATGCAAGCAAAGGATAAACTATTTCATATGATTGTAGAACCAAGGGCTCCTCCTTCATTTGCAAAGTAACAACAAACCAGAAAGGAATACTGAGGTAGAAAAAGTGTCACACTAAGGGTTAGATGCTAAGCTATTAGCTTCCAGATGTACTTAGATCAAGCAGTTACAAATCTTCCTGGCGGGGGGAAGTACTTTTTGCAAACAACCATTCATCAAACTGGTGTCTACTCTTAGAGTTTTTGGATTATTTGGATACCTGGCTCCTGCACTGAATTTCGGTTGTGTATGTTTTACCATTTGTAGCCTTGAACTCCCATGCTACCAGTCACAAAACTCCCAACACTGCAATATATTTATGACTAAGAACCTCATCACATGGATGAGTTCCAGCATTGTAATTTGCCAGCCTCCGTGGTGAATTGGGGCAGCAGAGGGCAAGCCCAGTGCCCCGGCTGGAAGCTGATACTTCCATCATACATGGGACATCGCCACCATACGGCTTAATCCTGCGGTAGTCCCGTTGTTCCTAATGGAACACAGGGAGGCTATCATGTTGGTGGCACAGAGTCCTACCACACTACTACCCCAGTTCACCCACAGAGCCCCGTCGGATGTCAGCCTATGCATTTGATGGGTGGTGTGGGTCTCCATGAGTGAACTGGGCAGAAGAGTCCTATTATACTTATTTTTTCATGTGTAATGTGGTTGTCAGAGACTGACTGCACCAACAGTTATTAACAAAATAGAGAGCTACAAACTACAACCCATAAAAAGAGTTGTTATATTTAATAGTTCTGTTCAGTCCACATTCTCATCTAATTAGATGTGAATGTTGCAAACAGCAGGTTAAGCTGCTCCCCTACCATGTTATAGTAATGAATGAGAAAAAAATAAGTTTTACACCAGACATCAGTAAGTGAGAAAATGTCAAATTAGTACTATTTAAACATTATTTCTTTAGAGCAATGATTCTCAAAGTGTGCTCCACTGAGCATACTGAGGGGCTCCAAAGTTCCCTCATCCTCCTCTCTCCTCCTTCTCCCCTTGAAGCTTTTTCTCCTCTTTCCTGTTCATCTCCCTGCAACACCTCCCTTGCCCCAAAAAAGCCTTTTTGTTATCTTCCCTCACTGCCAAAAGCCTTTTATTATCACCTTCCTCACCCCCAGATCCTTTCCCCTCACCTTGCTTGCTTCCAAAACCTTATTTCCTTCCTATCTCTTAGGGGGTGCTTTGACTGTGTTTTTCCAGCTTGCCTGTGTTACTTGCCCAAGGTTTTTATGATGGAGCAACAATTCAAACCCTGGTCACAGAGACTTAGTCAAATACTCAAATCACAACAAAATGTTGGAACTCAAATCAGCATTTTCTTCTTCCTCAGGCTTCCTCTTGATTCCATCACCTTGCAGGCACAATGGGTGATTACATGGGAAGAGTCATCTCAGGGCCCTTCTACTCTTAACTAAAACCCCATTCCTCACCCAAAACTTGCAAGAGGCTCTTCTCCCCCTCCTCCCCATCAACCTCCTGACGTGTCATTTTAAAGTGTCAAGATGAATGCTCAGAGAGGCCTGTGCTGCCTGCTGGCCACTCTGGTAAATTGGGGGGCGGGGTATCCTCCACGTCCTTTAGGCTC
This sequence comes from Anolis carolinensis, assembly GCF_035594765.1. Classification (NCBI taxonomy): domain Eukaryota; kingdom Metazoa; phylum Chordata; class Lepidosauria; order Squamata; family Anolidae; genus Anolis; species Anolis carolinensis. The sequence continues at coordinate 297,319,123 of NC_085841.1, forward strand.
CAGGAGCGTAAAGAACTGGGATGGCTGTGAGGATTGAACCCAAGGATTACGGAACACGGTCCCGGGAGTCAAGACACAGCACTTCAACAGATCTGGACACTTTGGTAAGGTCTGGATCTGTGAGGTGTTTTATTAATTCAAAGTAAACTGAGAAAACCCAGTTTACTTTGGATTAATCTGGGTGTACTTGAGGTGTTGTTTGAACACCTCAGGTAAACCCATTACCTATCATGGGTTTTGGGCCTGTGCGGAAGAGCCCTAAGTGGCTGCTCCCAGGGTATAGAATTCCTCCCATGGAAAGTTAGATTGCCCTATTTCCACCAACCAACAAAGAACCTATTTGTTTTGTTTTGTTTTCTTAAGCCTTTGTCTGTTGATTAGCCAATGCAGAAAGTCTTTTAATTGGGATGTATTGTATTTTTATTGTTCTGTGTTCATTGCCTTTTAAACTGTTTTAAATTAATGTTTAAAGATTATTGCCTATTAGTTTGTAATGTTTATACAATCCATTGTTTCCAATTTTTTTTTAACTTATGTTGCGAGTTGCCTTAGGTCCCACACTGTGAGAAAACTGAGATATGAATAAATACACTTCTTTAAAATCATGTAAAGTCAGCATACATGTTCTTCCATCTCCTATACCTAGTGGGTTTGTATCAGTACAGTAAGTTTTGAAAGTCTACATTTAAAGGAGCTTCTAGAATAATCTGTTTTAGGCATAGGGGGTTAGACACCTATAAAGTTTGGTCTAAACTCACTGACATGGATGCCACCACCCACCATTAATAAGAGAGATGAAGCCTGAAATAGCTAAGTCAATCTTTGCCAGGCAAAAATGTTGGTTTGCCTGCCTCATGTGATAAATTCCTAAGACATGTTAGCAGCACGACTTACAGCTTTGTCATATGGGGCAGGGAAACAAGCACTGAAAATGTGATAGTCTCTATTGCACAATACTGTGTGCATCCTGCTGTCAGTCTGCATCCTCCTCATGGTTCTCCTATCCCTAGTTATTAATGGATAAAATGCTTTAAGTGCACCTTGTTTCACAATATTCCTTTCACCTACCTTGATGTGATGAGTCCCTTCCTCTTCTGTGCCAGCATGCTGGCAAAAATGTCATCAGGGGGTAGGATTCTCCTCATCCCCTCTCCCCTCTTTCTATTCCCAAGCTGGTTGTTTTCCTTTTATTTCATATTTATATTGGATTTCGGCTGTTGTTTTTAAATGCCAGAATTGCAGAATTGTGCTAAAAATAAAAAAAATTAAGGAATAACAGTAATGCAGGAAGGTAGGGTTATGAGGATGCATGAGATACGATTCTAAAATTACAAATTTGTGAAGTTGTGCTAATTAAGGGGAGTGCAATATCACAGATGTTCTATGCAGTGTGTTTCTGCTATCACCGATGACATGGCTATAGTGGAATTGTGTAATCAAGTCCGTAGAAACCTAAGGGTTTAATATGAATTGATGATCTTTTAAAAATCAAAGCCCACAAGTACAATTAACACTACCACACAACACTTTTAATGCAGTATGGAAAATAAATGAAGGACAATATTAATTCCAAGTTTGGATAATTTGCTTGGCTGTTATAAAAGGTGCATAAATAGTATCTTATGGGGCTGCAGAGGCACTATACAAAAAAGTGTTAGCTTAGTTAGAAATGAAATCTCTCTCTCTCTCTCTCTCTCTCTCTCTCTCTCTCTCTCTCTCTCTCTCTCTCCTTTTCTCTATTTCTCCAACTCTGCCTAGCTAACATTAGATTCATTTCAGATTCCAGGAAGCCTAGCTTCTTTGAACTTCAACTGAAGGCCCTTCCCAAAAGACAAGATTCCATATTTATAAGAGGCTTCCTTTAGATTAATACAGTTGTCTGACCTGCTAAGTGGGGGTGAAACAAAGATCAACCATTGGCACATTTCCCCTTCAGAATAAGTCATGATTAGGTATGAAACAAAAATCAGATACAAGCTATAGAAGGTATATAAATTCCACAAGTTAATTATTTACATTTCTAACTCTTCCTGTAAGCATATTTTCCCTGTCCATTTTAAATAATGAACTAATCCAGATAGGCATAGATACAGGGCTGCCTTAGGAAGAACAACTTGAAACACACACACACAGATAAATATAGCATGTGTGCATGTGTGCACACACATTTGTGTATGTGATGGATACCCACTCCCGGTTGTAATTCACCTTGCCCCTTTACCACTCATGCTTTCTCATTGGACTGAGAACTTGGACTGCATGGTGATCCCTGTACGGACCAGTAAGTGGACATAATTCCACCTTTTGGGGCCCTGTTGCTAAGGCGTGTCAGCCCGCTATCCTCTATACTGTCTGGGCCTGAGCATTGTTTGCCTCACCTAACCTTCTACTGGGTTACTCTGGGGTCCTGTTCCATCCGACGACGTATAGCAGTCACCTTTGGACCAATTTTTGAACTAAGCACTTTTTCTCACAGTTATAATTTATTGCTTTATCACTTATTGCTTTTGACATCTTGCTATGAAATGCCATCATATTGTTATGAATTGTGTTTAGTCCTGCAATGTGGAGCTGCTAGTGGAGGGAGAGGGAGGGTTGCTCATGGGGCTGGGGAGGGCGGGTCTTGTTATCAACTCAGGGCACAGCCAAAAACCAACCCGATTTTTATGTCGAAGCACTCAGGCACTTAGGCACTTTATCACTTAGAAACTGTGTAATACTGCTATAGCTACTGGCACTTTAATTGTGAACTTATTACTGTCTTTTAGTTTCTGTTAGTTCACCATCCCCGCGAATTTTAGAGTAATCTATGAACCTTTGACCTAGCACTGTGCACTTTGAAAACAAACTAAGGAGGGAGGGAGTTACAAAGCCTTAGTGCATTTTATCTTAGTAACTCCTAAAAGGGGGGGGGAGAGAAAACAGAGTTCTTGTTTACATCTACAGCCAGTGTTAGCCAGATGTTAGAGGAAAGCGAGAGGAGCCATGTAGAGGGAGGGGAGATGTCCGCTAGCCGAGGGGCCCCCATTGAAGTAATTCAGGGGAGGGGGAGATATGGGAAAGGGAGTCCAAAATTAATTCAGCCTAAGGAAGAGATTTCTTGTAGATTTAAAACAGCATCCTGACATGGTAAACTTGGATACCCAGGCTGGTGGTTCCTCCGGATTAAAGGTGGTGCTGTTGAACGCCAGGTCTGCAAATGGAAAAACTGCAATCATCCAAGACCTCATCTTAGATGAACGAGCAGACCTGGCGTGCATAATGGAGACCTGGCTGGACGAGGTGGGTGGAGTTAATCTCACCCAACTCTGTCCTCCCGTGCAGCACCAACCAAGATCCGGAGGAAAGGGAGGCGGTGGCGCGGTGGTCTATAAGGATTCCATCCCACCAGGTGCCCCATCCCACAGTCAACCTTGTTCGAATGTGTCCATCTGAGGGTGAGTGACCAGGACAGATTAGGAATTCTGTTAGTGTACCGTCCACCCAGCTGCACTACAGTCTCCCTACCTGAGCTAGCGGGGGTGGTTTCGAGCCTGGCATTGGAGTCCCAGCGGCTCTTGGTGCTGGGGAACTTCAATGTCCATGCTGAGACCATCCTGACTGGTGCAGCTCAGGACTTCATGGCCTCCATGGCCTCCATGGCAACCATGGGGCTTTCCCAATTGGTATCTGGTCCCACCCACAGAGCGGGGCACACACTTGACTTGGTTTTCTGCCAGGGATGGGAGGAAGGTGGCAGTGTGGAGGAGATTACCATCGCTCCTTTGCCATGGACATGATCAGGTTTAGGCTGACTGCGCTGCCTAACCTCCGCAGGGGTGGGGGACCTATTAAAATGGTCCACCCCAGGAGGCTTATGGATCTGGATGGATTCCTGACAGCTCTTGGGGAGTTTCCCGCCGCCTTGATTGGTGATCCTGTTGATGCTCTCGTCTCTCTCTGGAATGGGGAGATGACCAGGGCAATAGACACGATCGCTCCAGAATGTCCCCTCTCGAGTTACCCGAGCTAAACCATCTCCTTGGTTCACCAAGGAGTTGGCAGTGATGAAGCGAAAGAAGAGGGAACTAGAGTGCGTGTGGCATTCGAAGCAGAACGAATCAGACTGAACACGGCTATGGTCCTACCTAAGGACATATGCCGCGGCAATAGACGCTGCAAAGAATGTCTTCTATGCAGCTAATATTGCATCCGCAAAGAATCGTCCGGCGGAACTGTTTCAAGTTGTCAGAGGTTTGTTAAACTCCACCCCTCAAGATGGGGTCCCTGACAGCTCGGCAGCCCACTGTGAAGCATTTGCTCAGTTCTTTGCGGACAAAGTCGCTCTGATCCATTCCAGCTTGACACCATATTAACCGCAGTCTCTGAGGATGTAACACAAGCACCTGCTTCCCATTTTGATGGATTCTTTTCAATTGGTTGAGCTCGAGGATGTGGACAAGGTGCTTGGAGAGGCGAGGGCTACCACATGCATCCTAGACCCCTGCCCATCCTGGCTGGTGAGAGAAGCCAGAGGGGGTTTGGCCAAGTGGGTGAAGGTGGTGGTGAATGCCTCCCTTCGGGAAGGCATATTTCCAGCGAGCCTTAAATTGGCTGTGATCAAACCGCTGTTGAAGAAGCCATCACTGGACCTCACTCAGTTGGAGAGCTATTGGCCTATTTCCAATCTTCCCTTTTTGGGCAAGGTCATGGAACGTGTGGTGGCTGCGCAACTCCAGGCATTCTTGGATGATACTGATTTTCTAGATCCGGCACAGTCTGGCTTCAGGCCGGGGCATGGTACTGAGACAGCCTTGGTCGCCTTAGTCGATGATCTACGCCAGGAACTGGACAGGTGGAGTGTGTCCCTGCTAGTTCTGTTGGACCTCTCAGTGGCCTTCGATACCGTTGACTACGGTATCCTTCTGGGGTGCCTTGCCGGAATGGGTCTTGGAGAAACTGTTCTGCAGTGGCTTCGGTCCTTCCTGGAGGGTCATTCCCAGATGGTGTCTTTGGGCGATACCTGCTCGGCCCCACAACCATTGTCTTGTGGGGTCCCGCAGGGTTCAATACTGTCCCCCATGTTATTTAACATCTACATGAAGCCGCTGGGAGAGATCATCCGGAGTTTCAGGGTGCGGTGTCATCTGTACACAGATGATGTCCAGCTCTGTCACTCCTTCCCACCTGTCAGTAAGGAGGCTGTTCAGGTCCTGAACTGGTGTCTGGCCGCTGTGTCAGACTGGATGAGGGCCAACAAATTGAAATTGAATCCAGACAAGACAGAGGTCCTCCTGGTCAGTCACAGGGCCGAACAGGGTGTAGGGTTACAGCCTGTGTTGGACGAGGTCACATTCCCCCTGAAGACACAGGTTTGCAGTCTGGGTGTTCTCCTGGACTCATCGCTGAGCCTGGAACCTCAGGTTTCGGCGGCGGCCAGGGGAGCTTTCGCACAACTAAGACTTGTGCGCCAGCTGCGCCCATACTTTGGGAAGTCTAACTTGGCCACGGTGGTCAACACTTTGGTTGCATCCTGCTTGGATTACTGCAACACGCTCTATGTGGGGCTGCCTTTGAAAACGGCCCAGAAGCTACAACTAGTACAACAGATGGCAGCCAGATTAATAACTGGGGCGGCTTACAGGGAGCGTACTACTCCCTTGTTAAGCCAGCCCCACTGGCTGCCGATATGCTACCAAGCCCAATTCAAAGTGCTGGTCTTGGCCTACAAAGCCCTAAAGGGTTCTGGTCCAACTTACCTGTCCGAACGTATCTCCTCCTATGAACCTAATCTGGGGAGGCCCTGCTCTCGATCCTGCCTGCCTCTCAAGCGCGGCTGGCAGGGATGAGAGACAGGGCCTTCTCAGTGGTGGCTCCTCGGCTGTGGAACTCCCTCCCCAGTGACATCCGGCAGGCTCCATCCCTTCTGGGGTTCAGAAAGAAACTGAAGACCTGGCTATGCAAGCAAGCATTTAAAGAGTAAGTTTTCGTTGCTTCGATTAAGGTTTTGCTGGATTAAAGTTTTTGTACAAGGTCTGGCGGATGAATGGCACAAGCATATTGCACTGTTTTAATTTTGTTTATTGTATATTATGGTACTATTTAAATTTTTTAACTGTTTTAATGTTATTTTATTGTATATTGGTGTACTGGCATTAATTGCCATTTTTGTAAGCCGCCCTGAGTCCCCTCGGGTGAGAAGGGCGGGGTAGAAATTATAGAAATAAATAAATAAATAAATAAATAAGTTCAGTGTGATAATTGTGACCAGGCTGTTTGTCAAAACCTAATATGAACATCCAGACACCATTGTAAAAATGAATATACAAGTAGAAGTGTATTAATACACCAATCACATGTTAATTTCTGAATTATTTAATCAACCACAGCTCTTCAAATCCCTATTCACAGTTCTTCCTCCTGGCTGACTGTCTTATCTCTGTTGTAGCTTTTACCATCTCTATGCCATTGTTTCTTTTACCTTCCTCTGTTAGAGGCAAGTTTCAGGTCCCTTTCACACAGCTGAATAAAATCCCACATTATCTGCTATGAATTCGAATATATGGCAGTGTGAACTCAGATAACCCAGTTCAAAGCAAAGATTGTAGGATTTTCTGCCTTGATATTCTGGGTTGTATGGCTGAGCCACATGGAATGGCAGTGGGGACAGTTGCAGCCAGTTTCATTTTGGCACTGATCCAACTATTATGAGAGGCCCAAAGTCAGTGGATTGTCCTCATTCTGGGTCAATACCTGGTCTATCCCCAATTTTGACTAATGTGGGGCAAAGCCATATTAATATGATCTTGTAATGCATTATCTGAGATAACTTCTCTGCAATGTCTGGTCACCATGTGGCTGATCTGGCCCTATACCAACTGAAGTGGTCAGTGTAGATGTGCTGTAATTTTAAGGAGTGGTATATTCCCTGCAGATACGGGGGCTGTAGAATCATAGAATCATAAAATGGTAGAGTTGGAAGAGACCTCATGGGCCATCCAGTCCAACCCTCTGCCAAGAAGCAGGAAATCACATTCAAGGCACCCCCGACAGATGGCCATCCAGCCCCTGCTTAAAAGCCTCCAAAGAAGGAGCCTCCACCACAGTCCGGGGGAGAGAGTTTCACTGCCGAACAGCCCTCACAGTGAGGAAGTTCTTCCTGATGTTCAGGTGGAATCGCCTTTCCTGTAGTTTGAAGCCATTGTTCCGTGTCCTAGTCTGCAGGGCAGCAGAAAACAAGCTTGCTCCCTCCTCCCTATGACTTCCCCTCATGTATTTGTACATGGCTATCATGTCTCCTCTTAGCCTTCTCTTCTGCAGGCTAAACATGCCCAGTTCTTTAAGTTGCTCCTCATAGGGCTTGTTCTCCAGACCTTTGATCATTTTAGTTGCCCTCCTCTGGACGCTTTCCAGCTTGTCAACATCTCCCTTCAACTGCAGTGCCCAGAATTGGACACAGTATTCCAGGTGTGGTCTGACCAAGGCAGAATAGAGGGGGAGCATGACTTCCCTGGATCTAGATGCTATACCCCTATTGATGCAGGCCAGAATCCCGTTGGCTTTCTTAGCAGCTGCATCACATTGCTGGCTCATGTTTAACTTGTTGTCCACAAGGACTCCAAGATCTTTTTCACATGTACTGCTGTCTAGCCAGGCATTCCCCATTCTGTATTTTTGCATTCCATTTTTTCTGCATTTGTCCCTGTTGAACTTCATTTTGTTAGTTTCAGCCCATCTCTCTAGTCTGTTAAGATCGTTTTGAATTCTGCTCCTTTCTTCTGGAGTGTAAGCTATCCCTCCCAGTTTGGTGTCAACTTGATGATCGTGCCTTCTAACCCTTCATCTAAGTCGGGGGTCCCCAAACTAAGGCCCGGGGGCCGGATGCGGCCCTCCGAGGTCATTTACCTGGCCCCCGCCCTCAGTTTTAGAATATATTGTATATACATATAATATTGATAATATTATAATGTAATACAATATAACACTAATAATAATAATATTTATATATAATATAAAATATTAATTATATATTCTATATTACATATAATATTACTAATAATATTACAGTATAGTGGTATAGTTCAATATAGTAATATATAATGCTAACATTGTGCTATGCTAATACTATAATATATTGTATGTACATATAATTTGTAAGCCACTCTGAATCCCCTTTGGGGTGAGAAGGGTGTGATACAAATGTAGTAAATAAATGCAATAAATAAATAAATAATAAATTAATTAATTTTAGACTTAGGCTCGCCCAAAGTCTGAAATGACTTGAAGGCACACAACAACAACAACAACAACAACAACAACAACAACCCGAATTAACTTGACTATCTCATTGGCCAGAAGCAGGACCACACTTCCCATTGAAATCCTGATAAATGTATGTTGGTTAAAATTGTTTTTATTTTTAAATAATGTATTGTTCTTTCATTGTTCTTGTTGTTGTTGTTGTTGTTGTTGTTGTTGTTGTTGTTGTTGTTTTTGCACTACAAATAAGCCATGTGCAGTGTGCATCGGAATTTGTTTGTATATTTTTTTTCAAATGATAATCCGGCCCCTCAACAGTCTGAAGGATTGTGGACCGGCCCTCGGCTTAAAAAGTTTGAGGACCCCTGATCTAAGTTGTTAATAAAGATGTTAAACAGAACCGGGCCCAGGACGGAACCCTGTGGCACTCCACTCATGACTTCTTTCCAAGATGAAGACGATGCATTTGTGAGCACCCTTTGGGTTCATTCGCTTAACCAATTACAGATCCACCTAACCGTAGTTTTGTCTAGCCCACATTTTACTAGTTTGTTTGCCAGAAGGTTGTGAGGGACTTTGTCGAAGGCCTTACTGAAATCTAGGTACGCTACATCCACGGCATTCCTTGTATCGACCCAACTCGTAACTTTATCAAAAAAAGAGATCAGATTAGTCTGGCATGACTTGTTTTTGGTAAATCCGTGTTGACTATTAGCAATGACTGGACTTGTTTCTAAGTGTTTGCAGACCACTTCCTTAATGATCTTTTCCAGAATCTTGCCTGGTATCGACGTGTGGCTGACTGGACGGTAATTGTTTGGGTCATTCTTTTTTCCCTTCTTGAAGATAGGGACCACATTTGCCCTCCTCCAATCTTCTGGGACTTCTCCAGTTCTCCAAGAACTCTCGAATATGATTGCCAGTGGTTCTGAAAGAACTTCAGCTAGTTCCTTCAGTACTCTTGGATGTAGTTGATCTGGCCCTGGGGACTTGAATTAGTTTAGAGTGGCCAGGTGTTCCTGGACAACTTGTTTCCCTATTTGGGGCTGGATTTCCCCAAATCCTTCATCTAGTTCATGTTGCTGAGGTTGAAGATGGCTTTCTTTTTGTGAGAAGACTGAGGCAAAGAAGGCATTAAGCAGTTCTGCCTTTTCCCTATCCCCTGTTGCCATCACCCCATTTTCTCCTCGCAGAGGCCCTATCACCTCCTTTTTCTTCCTTTTTCTACCAACATAAGCAAAAAAGCCTTTTTTGTTGTTTTTAATGTCCCTGGCAAGCCTGAGCTCATTTTGCACTTTAGCCTTGGGAACATTTTCCCTACAGGAGTTGGCTAGACGTTTGAATTCTTCTTTGGTGATTTCTCCCCTTTTCCACTTCTTGTGCACGTCTCTTTTGAATTTTAGCCCGGTTAGAAGTTCTTTGGACATCCATTCTGGCTTCTTCACACTTGTTGTGTTTTTTTTCTTTGTTGGCACTATTTGCATTTGCGCCTTGAGTATTTCACTTTTAAAAAACTCCCATCCATCCTTAACTCCCTTGTCTTTTAATATAGGCATCCATGGAATGCTGCTCAGTATTTCCTTCATTTTTTGGAAGTCAGCTCTCTTAAAGTCCAGAATGCGTGTTTGACTTGTCTTAGTTTCAGACTTCCTATGTATCACAAACTGCAGGAGCACATGGTCACTTGCCCCTAAGGATCTGACCACTTTGACTGTATTGATCAATTCTTCCACATTTGTTAAGATTAGATCAAGAGTTGCTGATCCCCTTGTTGCCTCTTCTACCATAAAATTGTCTGCAAGGCAAGTGAGGAATTTGTTGGACTTTGTGCTTTTGGCTGAGTCTGTTTTCCAGCAGATATCAGGATAGTTGAAATTTCCCATGACTACTACATCTCTTCTTTGTGCCTGTTTGGTCAGCTGTTGACAAAAGGCTTCATCAAGTCCTTCATCCTGACTCGGGGGTCTGTAGTATACACCCACAATGAGATCTTTTTGAGTCCCAGTTCCCTTGATTCTTATCCAGATGCTTTCAAGCTGGTTTCCCGGATTACAGTCTTGCATTCCTTCTGCAACTTAAGTGTTTTTGACATATAAAGCTACTCCCCCTCCTCTCCCCTTGGTTCTATTTCTGTGAAAGAGGTTATAGCCCTCAATGGCTACATTCCAGTGATGGGAGTCATCTCACCAGGTTTCAGTGATGCCAATGACGTCATACGTGTGATGCTGTGCTAAACGTTGGAGTTCGTCTTGCTTATTTCCCATGCTCTGTGCATTAGTGTAAAGACATGTAAGCCCCTGTGACCTTCCCCCGAGCTGTTTATTTGGGATTATTGTGCTCTCAGTAATTGGTCCTTGCTGTGTTTGTGCAGCCCTCCATTTAGCCTTTTGGCGGTTCCCTGTGGTCATGGGTAATATAGTGTTTGTCAGGCTGTTGTTCCCCTCCCCCAGTGGATCTAGTTTAAAGTGTGCCTGATGAGGTTTGTGAGTCTGTGTGCAAAAAGATGTTTTCCTACTTGTGTGAGATGCACCCCATCACTTGCCAGTAGGCCATCCTCCTGGAAGTTTAGGCCATGGTCAAGGAAGCCAAAATGCTCCTCTTGACACCATTTCTGTGATGACTCATGGGCCATGTAGTCCCGTTCCTAGTGCTGTTGTGACGGATGAAGAGGAAAACTTGGGTTTTCCACCATTTCAGCCAGAAAGGGAACTTTCCCAGCCATAATTGGAGCCCTTGCACCTGCAGGAGGTTTGTCCTCCAGAAATCTGCCAAACAAGCCCTGAGTCAAAATCTCCCCCATTTTCTCGCCGTAATTATTATCAGCAACAAAAAGGAGTTCAGCAGGCTAATCGCAGAAGCCTGAGAATCGCAGCAAAGCATTCAGATGATTAAGCCTGCTCCCATGAGAAATTTTAGGGAGTCATACATCTGGGCACAGAGATTGACTTTCGTTTCTGATTCCCCAGAGAAGTGTTCTTTGGTGGGAAAACGAGAACCTATTTAGGTTCCTTGCCCTTTAGGAATCTTGCGGAGTCAATTCGTCAGCTACTGGAGTAGTGTGTGTGGACAGCGCTACTCCCGCTTCCAAGCCTCGTTCCTGTTTTCAAGCCTCGTTCCTGTTTCCAAGCCTCCGCTCCCAGCCTTGTTTACTCCCCGGATCTTGCCTTGCTTCCCGGACCTTGCCAAGTAATTACCACGGATCTTGTTCTTGCTCCTCGTTTCTTGTTGCCTTGTTTCAAGCCTTGTGTTCCAAGAATCAAGTTACTTCCTAGCCTTGCTCAAGTTTCATGGACTAAAGGACCTTGTCATCTCCCCTCACTTTGCTTGGCAAAGTGAGTGTTTCGGTTATTGGATTACAACTTTGGACCTTAATATTTCATACTGGACATTGTTTCTTTGGACTAATTTTGACCTTCCCTGATAGGTCTACTTCTGAACTATTTCTTACACTTGCTTTTATTAACTTTATATATTCCCTTAATAAAGATATTAGATAGATTCTGGCCTCTGTGTATGGTTATTGGTGCTCTGCAGCCTGGGTCGTGACAATTTCTGAGCCAGTTATTGACCTGTACTATTTTTCTGGCCCTTGTAGAGCTGTGTCCTACAACCTACTACCAAGATCTGTTTTCTTTGAGGATTGACAGGGTCCCTTTTGTGCAAGACAGTGTGTATGTCCCCTGAAGAGTGTTCCTGTTGAAGTGAATTGTGTAGGTGTAAAGTGTTGTCCTCCACCTCAACATCCCCAGTGCATTCCTCAATGACAATCCATTGAGATGCATCCGAGAGCCCATCACTCTCCCAGGGATGTTCCTGTTGCTCCTGGTCTACAATTGGGGATGGAGCATTTGCATGATTACATAAGTGTGAATGTGGTGATGCACTGTCCCCATCAGGGCTACCGCCTGCGCATTGATCAAGGGTGGCCCACTGAGTGGTATCTAAGTAACTGTGGTCCTCCACAATATGTGTTTCCTGATTGTATGTTAGTGGTGTAAGAATTTCAAATATGTTGTGTAAATCCAGCTGAGCAGAGGAGTTCTGCGGAGGCTGCCTGGTCCTGTGTCTCTTTCTATGGGTGACCTCCATCCAAGCCTGAGGGTTGTCTACCTTTGAGTTGATCTCCTCATAAAGTTCCTGATCATGGTGGTGTTGGTGTGATGTAGGTTGCAGATCTACAGCAGCATGTTGTGCAGTGTCCAAGAAGAGCTCGAGTGCCTGAATGTCCTTAAGGGTCTTAATGCGGGCCTCGAGTTGTTGGATCCTCTGCTCCATCAGAGTCATCTGTTTACACTTGGTGCAGGTATAGTTGAGTAGTTGTTGTGCAAACAAGGTGAACATGCCGCAACCTGTGCATGTGGTGGCAAGTATTTGCTGTTGATCCATCTCTTGGTGAGTGAAGTGACCAAGCAGGATCGTGTGTGTTATGGGGCAGATTGCTATCCACCTTCCTGTGTGTGTGTTTTTAATGTTGTTTTGTTTAATGTATGTACTGTAAGAACGTGTTTTAGTGTAGGGTTTTGTCGTGGCTCTGATCCTTCCTGGAGGGTCGATCCCAGATGGTGAAGCTGGGAGACGCCTGCTCGGACCCCTGGCCTTTGAGCTGTGGGGTCCCGCAAGGCTCTATTCTGTCTCCCATGCTCTTTAACATCTACATGAAACTGCTGGGAGAGGTCATCCGGAGTTTTGGAGTTGGGTGTCACCTCTATGCAGATGACGCACAACTCTACTACTCTTTTCCACCTAATTCCAAGGAGACCTCTCGGGTGCTGGACAAGTGCCTGTCCGCTGTGTCCATCTGGATGAGGAGGAAGAAGCTGAAGATCAATCCCGACAAGACAGAGGTCCTCCTGGTCGATCGTAATCCTGACCGGGGTATAGGGTGGCAACCTGTGCTGGATGGGGTTACACTCCCCCTGAAGCCACAGGTCTGCAGTCTGGGAGTCCTCTTGGATTCATCACTTACGCTCGAGGCTCAGGCATCGGCGGTGTCTGGGAGGGCCTTCGCACAATTGAGACTCGTGCGCCAACTGCGACCGTACCTCGCGAAGGCTGATCTGGCCGGGGTGGTCCATGCCTTGGTCACCTCCAGACTGGACAACTGTAATGCGCTCTACGTGGGGCTGCCCTTGAAAACGGCTCGGAAGTTCCAACTGGTCCAACGAGCGGCAGCCAGGATGTTAACTGGGGCCCCTTACAGAGAGAGGTCAACCCTCCTGTTCAAGGAGCTCCACTGGCTGCCATTTACTTTCCGAGCCCAATTTAAGGTGCAGGTGCTTACCTACAAAGCCCTGAATGGTTTGGGACCATCCTACCTCTGTGACCGCATCTCCGTCTACGAACCCACGAGTTCACTTCGGTCATCTGGAGAGACCCTGCTCGTGATCCCGCCTGCGTCGCAAGCGCGGTTGGTGGGGACACGAGACAGGGCCTTCTCCGTGGTGGCCCCCCGTCTCTGGAACACCCTCCCCAAGGATCTCAGACAGGCCCCTACATTGGCAGTCTTCAGAAAGAACTTGAAGACCTGGCTGTTCCAATGTGCCTTCCCAGATTAATAGGAAATCTCCAACACCAAGTCCCATAAGCACTTTATTAGAACTAAGATCGTATATCGCACTCTGCACTTGCCCTATAAGCCTTATATATCACCTGTCACATCAGCACTTTTAATCTTGTACCCATTACTCTGGCCCGGCCCAGTTTTATTGTGTTTTAGCGTATTGTTTATTGCTTGTTGTTTATACTGTTTTAATTGTTTTTAATTTGCCTTTTGTTTTTGTATTGTTATATTGTGTGTTGAGGCCTTGGCCTTTGTAAGCCGCATCGAGTCCTTCAGGAGATGCTAGCGGGGTACAAATAAAGTTTAATAATAATAATAATAATAATAATAATGATAATAGGGGTGGCCACGCCTCACCTTCCAAACAATAGTAGAGCAGCTAGCCTTAATTACAGCTAGCCCACACTCAAGAATCAGCACAGACTCAGGTTTTTTAAGGCAAAGAGTCCAACAGACATAGGTATTTAAGGCTATCTAAGAAAAGAGTGCACACTCTCGGGTTTTTAAGGAAATCTTAGACAAGCCTTACCTAAAGCCAAGGAGCAAGCTGCCTTCTTGCTTCCTCTCCTCACCTCTGCATGAACTCAGCTGCCACTTGAGTTCAGCTTCTGGCTCAGAAAGCTTCAACAGGAAGCCAACACTTTCAAAACAATAGCCACGCCTCACCTTCCAAACAATAGTAGAGCAGCTAGCCTTAATTATAGCTAGCCCACACTCAAGAATCAGCACAGACTCAGGTTTTTTAAGGCAAAGAGTCCAACAGACAAAGGTATTTAAGGCTATCTAAGAAAAGAGTAGGCAATCTAAGAAAAGAGTGCACACTCTCAGGTTTTTAAGGAAATCTTACTATATTCAATAAAGGCCATGGACTCTAAACTCAATTAATATATTTTGTGTGCTTATTTCCAAATTCTCATATACATATATACACTTTTTTAGCAGAAATATATTATTTTATCTAAGTAGAATCAAACCCATAAAGTCTTGTATTTCTATCATTCAAAATGCATTTGGGCTGCTAAAACCATCTGCAAGTTTTTTTTGCTATGAAGTATAACAACACAATGTCAGTGAGTCATACTCTATTAATTGATTTATACACTCAGTTTCACAAACCTATAACTGTTTGCATAATTGAACATCTAGGTTTGACACCATACATTGCTTATTCATCTAAATGTATCACAGATAGATTCATATTTAATAATCAAGAACTCGTGAAAAGTTATAAGAATTGTCATCACCAATGAAGCTATCTTCATATTGTTTCCTTTCCATAATATGAAGACACTGATATTTTTATATCCAGCTCTTTGGGTGTCAACATTACTAGCTAAATCCAGAATGCTAAATCAGTGCTTGGAAAAAATTACCTTTCCAGGTAGAAGTTGCCAAAATTTTCTAGTTTGTATGGCCACTGATTATGCTGATTGGGGAATAGGAGAACTGTTACTCAAAAAAGTAATTTTCCCAGTCACTATTAACTATGTGAAAGTAATCAGAAGTTTCATCAGAAATTCATACCAAATCTTTCATTAGAAAGAACTGACATTCTCAGAAGGAAAATGAAGGTATGCAAGTTAGAGTTCTGATTAAGCTGATATCTTACAGAGAACTATTGCTTAACTGATACCATATATTTACTCTATATATCAGAAGTGAGCAGAAATGAGTGCACCGCCTTATTTATCTCTTTCTTGTATAAACCTGATCCTGGCAGAGCAGTGTGTTCCTAGAAAGCACCTTTCCAAAAATCTCTATGCTGGAAGTTGTCCATAGTCAACAGAAATCTCTATGAAATCTCAGGATTAAACACCAACCCAAACTCAGGATTACACACCAAGCCAAACTTCTATTACTAAAAACAAATAAAGAACTATCATTTTATAACACTCAATAATAGAGCACATGGATTCCATGCATAGGGAAACAGGTTCAATGTTTGCCTTTTAAAGGATATAATGGAAACGTATATATGATATTAGAGAGCCATCACCCAGCAGAGTACACAATACTGAACTAAGCTAGATGAATGAGATCTGTAATCTGTTGTAAGGTAGTTTAAATTATTTTAAAGAATTTCTGTTTAAAACCCTTTTAATATTAAGTTTTAATGCATATTGTGGTCTGCCTTGGGTCTCATTCAAGAGAAAGGTGGAACATAACATCAAAATAAATAAATAAATGGAAATGGGCTTACCAAGTTTGCACTGATGCAGTTAGTTTGTTGTGTTTAGGATTAATAAATGGCTTTAGGACACAGTTCCTCAATTATTCCCAAATTGAGCATTACTGCGCTAATGCCTGCATGACTGATCAAAAGTAAATTATATTTGATTTAATGGGGCTAGATGCCAGGTAAGTAGGAATGGGATTATAGGTTTAGTCCTTGTCACATATTAGGCTAGGCAAAGTTTGGAAATGCTAGAATTTTGGATCACAATTTCTAAATCTCCCTTAGCTACCTACCATGCTAAAGGCACTGGTCCCACAACCCTCCTGATCCAAGCCTTAATTCACAGCAAAAAAGTATTACATTTCAGCAAGAAAAAAAACACACACACAATATCCTTCTGCCATTTGACTCAGAAATATGATAAATCATTAAATAGGTTGCTTCTCAGGGCCCTTCTACACTTAACTAAGACCTGAGAGGAACCAGTTTGAAAAAAAAAAAAACAACAACAACAACCCAGCTTCCTCCCGGGTTTTAGTCCCCACCCCCTCCTACAGCCCCGAGCTTTTATTTGGGAGATGGCATCCAGCCACCCGCAACCCTCCATCCCTCTAAAAAGAAATCTTACCAGATGGGCCTGCTGGCAGTGCAAGCTCCTCTGTAGAGTCCTCCAGACTCTTGGAAATGATGCATCAGGAGGTGAGAGGAGTCAGGAGTAAAATCTCTCCTACCCACTCCCACCTCCTGACACATCATTTCCAAGCATCAGGAGGACTCTACAGAGGGGCCTGCACAGCCAGCAGGCCCCTTTGGTAAGTCATGTGGGGGAAATGGGGGATTGGGGCAGAGGGAGTGGAAGCCCTCCCACTCCTTTGGGATCCAGGAGCCCGAAGAACTGAGATGGCCATAGGGATTGACCTCTAGGATCATGGTCTGGATCTTTTCAGGTGTTTTTAAAATCCAGAATAATTGTGGAAATCCCAATTTACTCTGGGTTAATCCAGATTAACCTGAGTTTACTTTTGAATGTCTCAGCTTAACATGAAACCCATTATGGGTATTGGGCCTGCGTGGAAGGGTCCTCAAGGAACAATATCATTTCATTTGTTCTATTTATTCTCCATCTCAACAGAATGTCTGGTTGCCTTGTTCTTTTAAAGTCACAAATAGCTATCTCTTTAAAGCTGAGAGAATACTCATGTTACTATGGTGATGGTTGTCAAAAAATTAATAGGTAACCCCATAAAATTTCACCATGATTTCATTGTAAAGCAAGAAAGCAACAACATAGCTTGTGGACTTTGAACAAGCTGACAACTTCTATTTATGAAGATAACTGAAGAATGTCAAGTACCTTATTTTTTTATTACTTGATGCTCCATGATTATCCAGAGCCTTATTAACTCTTTTGTTTACTTGGTGATGTACATCTCTTGGCGATGTACATTAACTCTTTTGTTTACTTGGTCCAGTACATCAAATAATGGAAGCTATGTAGAGTGAGATTATCAATCTCTCATCATGCAGTTCTGTAACATAACAATAGCCTCTGGTACTAAGTCAAGAGGAAAAAAAAAACATTTTTTTCCTGGATAATGGAGACTCAACCATATTGATGACAGACAGGTCAGGAATGGTGTTAAATGTGTAATGACAGAATGCCAGCGGCACATTCTGTTTGGAAACTGGATCTTGTTAACATGAGCATTGAATATTAGAAACTGCAGGTGCTCACCAAAGGAAAACAGGTCAGAGGACCTTAATTCAAAACCCATATTGTCAACAATATTATTGCAGAGTCAGTAACAGTTTTCTTTAAAATGGAATTCAGTGCAGCTACGTACCTCCAACCCCCCCCCCCCAGGGATCAGAAAAGAAGCAATTAATAAGCCTTTTTATTATGTATTAGAATGCCATGGATTGTAATGTACAAAGGAAAGTGGTTCTCCTTATTTTGAATTTTAAATTGGAGGATACAGTTTCTTGGAACTCATTTTAGACTTCCAAGGAATCCCATTTATGTGGAAAAGGTGGAATAGCACAGATATAAACTAGATGTTTCAGTGTTTAACACTTGAGTATCTTTAAATCAGTTGTATGGATTAAGGAAACTGGAAACTGCATGGTTGTATTTTGGTACACAAAACTGGAATTACTCTGTAGACAGGGCTTGTTACACTAAGGCTGGATCTACACTGCTCTATATCTCAGGATCTGATTCCAGATTATCTGCTTTGAACTATATTATATGAGAGAAGTTCCAGACAGCCCTAAAACACAGGGCAGGAAACTGGTTTAAAAATGTGGTAATAAATAAAATGAATAAAACTTTAGTTATCTAAGAAGCAGTCAAGACAGGGAGACTGAATCCCGGTACATTATCCTCTGTCATCTTCATAGCTATCTTTTGATTCGAATTAAGATTGAGGGTGGATGGAAGGCATCCAGCGGAAGCTTTATTTAAAATCACTCTGTAATTCACTCATATGCGCATATGAGATCCAGCGCAAAATGAAGAGAATTAAAAAAAACTTCCCTCGTATCTTTGTCTTCCCCCAATTCTTAAGTCAAGCTCTCTTTAATATTGCTTTCTTTAATATTACAAAGTGTAGAAGACAGAATTTGTATTTTCTTTTCCCTTCTGCTTCCCTGAGCCAGGTGTGTCTGCGTTTAACAACTGATCAGCTAATCAGCTGTTTCAGGCTTGACTGAAACACACATGCTTGGAAGGAGTCCAGACAAGGGCGGGGGATGAAAGAAAAGCATGTGTTTTCCATGGCTGCAAGGATACACAGGCATGGAAAGGTGTGTTTTGTTCAGGAGGAATTGGGCACCTTTTTAATATATGTTTTCCAGACCTTAATTCATTTCCTCCTGATTGCATGTGTAGAAGGGGCCTAAGTCTACACTGCCAGATAATCTGGGGTAATCAGATAATCTGGGATATAATCCAGTTCAAAGATGAAAGATGAAAACTTCCATCAGCTCTCTCTCTTCCCTCAATTCAACAACTGTTTAAGTGTAAAATAGTTTTGGAGAGTTCTAATTGCTCTTCATTTGTGCTTCCTTTCAACTACCTCCGCTCACAGTCTGGTTTCAGGCCTGGGCACAGTACTGAGACGGCTTTGGTCGCCTTGGTGGATGACCTCCGCAGGGAGCTGGACAGGGGGAGTGTGACCCTGCTGGTTCTCCTGGACATCTCTGCGGCTTTCGATACCATCGACCATGGTATCCTTCTGGGGAGGCTCTCTGGGATGGGGCTCGGTGGCACGGTTCTGCAGTGGCTCCAGTCCTTCCTGGAGGGCCGTTCCCAGATGGTGAAGCTGGGGGATACCTGCTCGGACCCCTGGCCATTGACCTGTGGGGTCCCGCAAGGGTCTATCCTATCCCCCATGCTATTTAACATCTACATGAAACCGCTAGGAGAGGTCATCCGGAGTTTTGGAGGGCGTTGCCATCTCTACGCAGATGACACGCAAATCCACTACTCGTTTCCATCTGAATCCAAGGAAGCCCCTCGGATGCTGAACCAGTGCCTGGCCGCTGTGGCGGACTGGATGAGGAGGAACAAGCTGAGGATCAATCCTGACAAGACAGAGGCTCTCCTGGTCAGTCGCTCGTCTGATCGGGGTATTGGGTGGCAACCGGTGCTGGACGGGGTTGCACTCCCCCTGAAATCACAGGTCCGCAGTTTGGAGGTCCTCCTGGATTCAGCGTTGACGCTTGAGGCTCAGGTGTCGGCGGTGGCCGGGAGGGCTTTCGCACAACTCAAACTTGTGCGCCAACTGCGACCATACCTTGTGAAGTCTGATTTGACCACGGTGGTCCATGCCCTAGTTACCTCTAGACTGGACTACTGTAATGCGCTCTGCGTGGGGCTTCCCTTGAAGACGGCTCGGAAATTACAACTGGTCCAACGCTCGGCTGCCAGATTAATAACGGCGGCGAGTTACAGGGAGAGATCTACTCCCCTGTTTAAGGAGCTCCACTGGCTGCCGTTCACTTTCCGATCCCAGTTCAAGGTGCAGACCATCATTTATAAAGCCCTAAACGGTTTGGGACCCACCTACCTTCGTGACCGTATCTCCTACCATAAATCTGCCCAATCTCTTCGATCATCAGGGGAGGCCCTCCTGTCGCCACTGCCTGTATCCCAGACCCGCCTGGTGGGAACAAGGGAGAGGGCCTTTTCTGCTGTGGCCCCCCGTTTATGGAACTCACTGCCCATCGAAATTAGGCAAGCCCCCACTCTTTTAGCCTTCAGGAAAGATTTAAAAACCTGGCTTTTCCGATGTGCTTTCGGAGAGTAACTATTACACACTTCTTTTGTTACTCCCCCATCATCTACCCTCTAGATTGTTTTTATCTTATGTCCCTGGTCTCCGTGATTGTATTCTTATCCTTTTCTCACCCCAAGTTTTAATTAAGTGTCTCATGCGGCCCGCCCTGATATATATATATATATATATATATATATATATATATATATATATATATATAGTGTTGCAGTGTATATGATTATTTATTGTATTGTTTAATTGTATTGTGATATGTTGTTTTATATTTTGCTATATTGTACTGTTCTGGGCATGGCCCCATGTAAGCCGCCCCGAGTCCCCGTTGGGGAGATGGTGGGGGGTATAAATAAAGTTTTATTATTATTATTTTATTATTACCTGTCTGTTTGATGGCCTGATCAGCTGTTTTGGGCTTTTAAAAAGTGCATTGTGCTAGAGCAGTCTACACAGGAGGGATGAAAGAAAGGCATGTATTTTGCATGACTGCAGGGATATATCATCATGAAAAGGTGCACTTTTTCAGCCTGAATCAGGTTTTAATTGCACCTTTTTAACACATGCTTTTTACATCTAAACCCAATCTCTCCCACACTTTGGCTACCCCCCCTTTTTTTAATCCAGTTACTTCCGGGTTTTACAGCATGTGTAGAAGGGCCCTCAGCTAAAACCCAGAAGGAAATGAGTTCAAATAACCTCCTTCCTCCTGGGTTTCAGTCCCCACACCCTCCCACAACCCCAGGCATTCCTTTTGGTTGGCCCAGGATGGAATCCACCCCCACCCTCCATCCCCCCAACCTACTTGAGGGGGCCTGCTGGCAGCACAGACCCCACTGTAGAGTTCTCCTGATGCTTAAAGATGACATGTTGCCTGCAGGCACCTCTGGTGAGTTTTGGGGGAGGAATCGGAGGCTGGGTGTGAGTGGGGTGCTCTACTGCTCTTTCAGGCTCCAGGAGCCCACAGAACTGGGATGGCTGTGGGGATTGGACCACGGGATTGCATTCCACAGTCCCAGGAATCAATTCCCCGCATGCCCAGCACTTCAACAGATCTGGAATTTTCAGTAAGGTACGGATGTGTTGAGGTGTTTTATTAATCCAACATAAACTGGGAAAAGACAGTTTACTTTGGATTCATTCAGGTGTACCTGAGGCATCGTTTGGACACCTCAGGTAAACCCATTACTTATGTGTTTGGGGCATGTGTAGAAGGGCTCTGAGTCTACACTGCCATATAATCCAGTTCAAAGCAAATAATCTGGATTTCATATGGTAGTGTAGACGAGGCCTATGTTTACACCAGAATACTTTTGGTACACTGCTGATATAACATTGCCAATGTAGATGGTAATAATGGAGAAAGGAGACTGCAGGTACATCAGCCATAACAGACATAAAGCATGGAGAAATACAATGTGTTTTCCCTCTGTTGCTACCTTTGCACAACCTTGAAAAAACTCAATCACTACTTTAGTGCAACACAAAGACTCTGGTCTTATATCAGCTGAATGGTATAAAATTCAGTGACTATTTTCAGGGCTAAGAATGTCAACACTAGGCCTCTTTTGTCCTCAGTTCAGATTTGGTTTCTGCTTTGAATTACAATAAGCAAACAAACAGGTTTTCCGACTCTTCAGTAAACAAGTTTGCAAATGTTTACAGTAACAGCTTTACAACCTAACATGCCAAAATGGATGCATTTATATTCCTAGATATAAGAACTGTGTGAGTCACTATAAATGTTGTCTTTTAAAATAAAATAGGAATGACCTTGAGATTTTTTTAACCTTCTACGTACAAGAGCATGTCATAGATATCTCTTGAAGATATAACAAATAGCTCATTGCAAGATGCAAAATTACCTTTCAGCAAATCATATGTAGCTGTTACAATTGTGAAAATGTTTTTGACAAGTTTTCATATCACTGACATTGAGTTCTGACTGGAAAATTACATGTTCACCCAGGGTAAAAACTAGACATTTTGCAGATCACAAGGTTGTCTCCCTTTCTACTACCTCCTTCACACTCCATAAGGAGGCAATATGAAGTTTCATGTGACTACATTGCTACTTAGTAGGCATGAGCGATCCATGATAAAAAATGGTTCTAATCTCACTTCCAAAGTAGGGGGCGCTGGCACTTCATTTCTGAAACTACTTCCAAAATTTGGCCCAAAAAAGTTTTGAAACTTAAGAAAATTCAGAATATTCAAAATTAATTCATTAATGGCAGACGCACATGCCAAAAACAGCACCCGGGGGGGGGGGGGGACTTTACAGTACTCTCCTGCCCTCATTTTTTGAGTTATCTTCTTCAAACTTGGTACAGTGGTAGAACACATTTAACACTGCAAGCTCACCAAAAAACGTTTTCCTTATCCTCTGATTTTTGGAGAATTTTCATAGCTTTTATAATAAACCATTTTTTTAATAATTTCAGAAATCTGTTCATGGTTTGAAAGTCTTATTTCCTGTTTCATTGGGTTCTTTACTTTGAAAATAATTGTTCTACTTCAGAAACTTTGTTTTTGTGGCTGAAACTTTATTAAATTGGTGGACAGTGTCCCAGGAAACCATAATGTGCTCCATGTCCCTTGCACAAAGACAAAGTTCAGGCAGTGTCATAAATTTTGCCATGTTTCTAGACAGAACCAATTAGGAAATGACGTTTATCACCCAGGAACAGAAATCATAGTACAACATCAAATCATTCCTGACAGATAGCCATCAGCCTCTGAATAAGGAAATCAGTTCCTGGTTTGAAAGTGCCATTTCCTGTTTTCTGGGGCTGAGAGTGTGTGACTTGCCAAAGTGGGTGGCTGAGTGGGGAATCAAGCCACAATCGGAGTCCAACACTCCAACCTCTCCCTCCCTCTCTCTCTCTAAACTTCTCATACCTTCCAAGTATTCACATACCATATGAAAGTTTTGTCAAGATGGTCAGAGGAGGGCAACTAAAATCATCAAGGGTCTGGAGAACAAGCCCTATGAGGAGCGGCTTAAAGAACTGGGCATGTTTAGCCTGCAGAAGAGAAGGCTGAGAGGACATGATGTATAAATATGTGAGGGGTAGTCATAGAGAGAGGAGGGAGCAAGCTTGTTTTCTGCTGCCCTGGAGACTAGGACACAATGGAACAATGGTGTCAAACTAAGGAAAGGAGATTTCACCTGAACATTAGGAAGAACTTCCTGACTGTGAGAGCTGTTCGGCAGTGGAAGTCTCTCCCCTGGAGTGTGGTGGAGGCTCCTTCTTTGGAGGCTTTTAAGCAGAGGCTGGATGGCCATCTGTCAGGGGTGCTTTGAATGCGATATTCTGCTTCTTGGCAAGGGGTTGGACTGGATGGCTCATGAGGTCTTTTCCAACTCTACTATTCTATGATTCTATTATTCTAAGTGAGGACAAACGGGGTGGGGAATGTTAAGAGGAGAGAGGGCCTGGGACATCTGGGAAGTGTAGTTTTAAAGCAGGCATAGCACTATTGGAGAAACATCTGCTTCAGCCTAATGCTTTTATAAATAGGGAAAATTCAGAGGCTTCGTTTTCCTTTTTGAAAGCTATTGGGATGAAATTTGCCACAATCGAAACAAAAATTCAGCAATCCTTGCCTATCAAGTTTCATAATGTTTGACACATCCACTGATTTTTTGGGAATTTTCAAACAACAGTTTTTAAAAAGGCTACAAGACGATAGCCCCACCTCTCCATCCATCTTTCTTCCACCCTGATTGGCTTAGCCCAAGGTTTCTGGGAAATGGAGTTTTGTCCAGGCAATGGCTTCTCACTTCACTTCCACTTAAATAAATGGGGAAAATTCAGAGGCTTCGTTCTCCTCCTTTTTGAAAGCTATTGGGATGAAATTTGCCACAGTCGAAGCAAAAATTCACCACTCTTTGCCTATCAAGTTTTATAATGTTTGACCCATCCACTGATTTTTTGGGAATTTTCAAACAACATTTTTTTAAAAGGCTATAAGGACGATGGCCCTGCCTCTCCCTCCCTCTTCCTTCCACCCTGATTGGCTGAGAGACATGCCAACATGGCTTCACCTCTCAGCGAGGCTACAGCTACATTCGAAGACATCAGAGAAAGATGAAAAAAGGTGCCTTCTGATTCAAATTTGTAATATTAGGAAGGCAGTGAGCAGATGTGTCAAAACTCGTTTCAAAAGTGCTTTAGATCCAAATTTGAAAAGAATTTAATGGACATATGAAAAATTTGCCCAACCCTACTACTTAGCATTTTGCTACTTAGGCTTTGCAATTGGTTTACAATGAAGTTGGGAAAATCCATACCACTAAATAATGTATGTGAGAATAAATTGATATGAAGTTGCACTTTTTTTGCAGCAATTGCATGATTAACATCATATCTAATTTTGTTCTTGTTGCTCTACAGTTTCTTCATCAAGTTCTTCAAAGGATGTGTAAACTGCAAATATGCTACTTCCCATAGCATATCACAACTTGCCATAGAATAAGATGACACATTCATTCTTTTCCCTCTTCATTCTCTTCAGAGTTTAGAAATGTTACTTTTGAGACTGCAGCTATCAAATTCTTCCCTAAAAATAATATAATTAAATACAATTCACAAATATTCACAAAATTCACAAAATAAAAATTCTTGGCTTAGTTGCCATTCTGGCTGGCACATTCAAGGAACTCTAACAAGACTTAATGCATGATAAAATTGTCAGATGCTATGAGATGTTTTGCATTTCAGGACTTATTCCCCTTACCCCCCCCCCCCCCCACCACCACCACCACCACATTTTCAATGGATTGGAGCAGAGTTTCAAAACATTACTTTTTGGGGACAATAGCTCTCATTATCCCGCAAGCTATAGTCCATAAAAATAAATTTCCTTAGCTTTGAGTCTCAATATATACTTTTGAGTCATCAATATTGTTTTCATATTGATCAGATTTTAGATGTTAGATTGACAATGGATGGTAGGTTCAGGCTACGACTATATAACAAACCACATCTCCTTTCACAAGCCTGCCTGGACCCTTCGCTTGGTGGAGGAGGCCCTATTCTCGGTCCCCTCTCCCCGTCCCAAGCACGGCTGGTGGGAATGAAAGAAGGGCACTTCTCCATGGTCACCCCCATCTTTGGAACTCCCTCCCCAAAGAGATCAAAATGCCCCCTTACTCTCCTTTAAAAACAGTTTAAAATCTTTTTATGCTATACAATGAGGAGGAGGTGTATAACCTAATGTACGGACTAAACAGAATGGAAATGGAACTGGTATCACATTCTGCCTAGGCTAGCTTTGTAATTGTTTTTATTGGATGTAAATTGCATATTTTAATTATTTCTCCAGTTTCTGTTTTCTAGGCATTTGGAAACTGCCCTGAGTCCCCACAAGGAAATAGGGTGAGATCCAAATAAAGATGATGATGATGATGATGATGATGATGATGATGATGATGATGATAGGTATGTGGATATTTAAATGCATTTCAAAAATGAAGTTTAATGTGATGTGAAATTTAACAAACCAACAAGCAGTCATTTTACTGAGATTTTAAGAAGAGAAAAAAGATAAATGTTCAGTCATTTCTGTTAGAAGTTGCAGCCTTTCTCAAAGTAACCTCCTTTGCATTTCTACCTCATGAAACTTTTCTAAAGTAAAAACAAAATGCTGCCAATCACCAACAATCTTCACCATGCATTCTAGCTACTGACAATCTTTTTTTGAAAATGACAAATGATTGCTGTTGAAATAATTGTTTTACAAAGTTGTTGGTAAGAGCTCTTTCAGATTTGTCAAAAGAGGTGAGAATTCTCACAACAAAAAAGTTTTGACTATTGCCAATTAGTGCCTGGTTTTGCATGTATGACTCTGTATGTATTTGGTCAGTAATCGATCAGATCTCATAACACTGTAAGCTATTTGGTCAATTACCATTCAGATTCCTTCAGTGCCTTCTTCATTATTGATTTTGGTTATTGCGAGACACATAATGGACATTCCTTTTTTTAAAAAACAGTGCTCTGAAAGTCTTAGGCCCCTTCTATCCCACCCAGTAAGAAGAAAGGTTGGATCACAGGCTTTGAACTACTACAACCAGTCCAGAAACAATCAAATAGAAATGTAACTGGGTTATCGGGGTCCACATTGCCAGGGCCCTTCCAACTGCTGAATAAAATCCCATGTTTTCTGCTTTGAACTAGAATATATGGCAGTTTGAACTTGGATAACCCAGTTCAAAGCAGATATTGTGGGATTTTCTGTCATGACAGTCTGGGTTATATGACTGTGTGGAAGGGCCCCCAGTTCAAAGCAAATAATATGGGATTTTATACAGCTGTATGGAAAGGGCCCAAAACAAATGTTGCTGCTGGTATTGAAATTGTCACCGGATACCCCAGAAATGACACTGGTTACTTAAAAGCCAACAGTAATATGTTTGCAGGTCTCCCATGTCTGTTTGGAGGTTATCCTTAACCCAGGCTGGATCCACTCTGCCATATAATCCAGTTTCTGAATCTAGATTATTTGCTTTGAACTGGATTAGACTGTGTTTCCCCAAAAATAAGACAGTGTCTTATATTAATTTTTGCTCCCAAAGACGCACTAGGTCTTATTTTCAGGGGGTGTCTTATTTTTCCATGAAGAAGAATTCACATTTATTGTTGAACAAAAAATGAACAATGTGTTGTCGAAGGCTTTCATGGCCGGGATCACAGGGTTGTTGTATGTCTTTCGGGCTGTGTGGCCATGTTCCAGAAGTATTCTCTCCTGACGTTTCGCCCACATCTATGGCAGGCATCCTCAGAGGTTGTGAGGTATGGATAAACTAAGTAAGGAAAGGAAAGAATATATATCTGTGTAGAGTCCAGGGTGTGGCAAGAGTCCTTTGTCACTGGGAAGCCAGCATTAATGTTTCAGTTAATCACCCTAATTAGCATTGGAAAGGTTTTGTCTCTTGCCTGGGGGCATCTTTTGTTCAGTCATTAGCTGCCCTCTGCCCTCAGAGTGTTGGTTCCCATCTACTGTTTTGATTTTAGAGTTTTTTAATACTGGTAGCCTGATTTTGTTCATTTTCATGGTTTCTTCCTTTCTGTTGAAGTTGTCCACATGCTTGTGGATTTCAGTGGCTTCTCTGTGTAGTCTGACATGATAGTTGTTGGAATGGTCCAGCATTTCTGTGTTCTCAAATAATATCCTGTGTCCAGGCTGGTTCATCAAGTGCTCTGCTATGGCTCATTTCTCTGGTTGAATTAGTCTGCAGTGCCTTTCATGTTCTTTGACTCTTGTTTGGGCGCTGCATTTGGTGGTCCCTATGTATACTTGTCCACAGCTGCATGGTATCCGGTAGACTCCTGCAGAGGAGAGAGGATCCCTCTTGTCCTTCGCTGACCGTATCATTTGTTGGATTTTCTTTGTGGGTCTGTAGATAGTTTGTAGGTTGTGTTTCTTCATCAGTTTGCCTATGCGGTCAGTGGTTCCCTTGATGTATGGTAAGAACACCTTTCCTCTGGGTGGATCTTTGTCTTGACTCTCATGGCTTGTTCTTGGCCTTGCAGCTCTTCTGATGTCTGTGGTGGAGTATCCATTGGCCTGTAGAGCCTAGTTTAGGTGGTTTAGTTCACCTTGGAGGAGGTGAGGTTCGCAGATTCTTTGCGCACGGTCTGTCAGGGCTTTGATTGTGCTTCTTTTTTTACTTGGGTGATGGTTGGAGTTTTTATGAAGGTATCTATCTGTGTGTGTAGGTTTTCTGTAAACTGTGTGGCCCAATTGCTGATTGGGTTTGCGGATGACCAGAACATCTAGAAATGGCAGTTTTCCTTCCTTTTCTTTTTCCATGGTGAATTGGATGTTTGGGTGGATGCTGTTAAGATGGTCCAGGAACTTGCTGAGTTCTTCCTTTCCATGGCTCCAAATTTGGTTCAGATATGTAGATGACACCTTCACAATTTGGAGCCATGGAGAGGAAGAACTCAGCAATGACGTAGAAGTAAGCCATATCTATGTGCTTTTAAATGGTTATACATTTCAGTGGGTTCAAGAATGCTTAACTACTTTGGACATCTATGTTAAATGACACTTCTTAAAATCTCCTTCTGTGAAGAAAATTGCTGTTTAAATATTATCTAGTGTGCAAGTCATGTTCACTTGTTTTCAATGACCTTTCCAGAATGAGTAGTTTACCGGCATCAACATTTTTCATTTCTTACATGACCTAAAAAGAAATGTCAATGAAGTTTCCTGGAATGCTCATCTCTTTTACTAAAAATACATTTTACATTTCACTGTAAACTTGTGTACAGTTCTACAGAAAGAGCCAAAGGGATGGAAGTTGTGGAAAATCACAACTACACTATAGTCTGTCAATGAGGTTTCATAAAATTATACACAAAATTTTGACAAGGAAAAAGTATGTAGTGCATAATTTGTAAAATGAAAGATGTCCATATGATCACATTGTATTCCAGCTTAAGACCAAGACCTATTTGCTTCAGCATTCATTTCCTGTCATAACCAAACAGATATCACAAACAGCTGGCATCTACTCTTGTCACAGATGAGATCTGTATTTATAGATATCACTGGAAAGAAATAAAACTACTCATATATGATTAGAAGAAATAATACATAAGATTCTGTCCACACTAATATATATACTATACCGAAAGGGTGCTATATGTTCAAAATTGAGTGGAATAGTATAGATTCTGAGGGATATAAATCATATGAAAAGAAATCTACGCATGAAAATATAACTTTTACATCCATCTCCTCCACCTCACTTATATACAACCTCTGAATATTCATTCTGAAATTGATAGAATGCATTAATTGAAGTTCATTTTAATTTTGTAGTATTCTCCTCACTCTCCTTTTGCACCATTCCAGACAGTCCCCAAACCAACTAGTTGTTGTTTCTGTTTTTATTTTGTGGTGACAGCAAAATAAATGAAGATTTGGTGGTAGAGAAAGGAGTTTGGGAAAAATCCACAGTGCAAGAAGTCATTGATTTGGATTCAATGGTGCTCTTTCCCTATCAAAAAACATTTTCTGCTCAAGGAAGTGCTGTTTGTAACCTAACATAATATGAGGTGAACTCTTCATTTGTACAACCTATTAGACCAGTGGTTCTCAACCTGGGGTCCCCAGATGTTTTTGGCCAACAATTCTCAGAAATCCCAGCCAGTTTACCAGCTGTTAGAATTTATGGGAGTTGAAGGCCAAAAACATCTGGGGACCTCAGGTTGAGAACATCTGTATTAGACATATGTTTAAATAGGACTTTCCCCAAGACTTTTTATTTAATCCTGTAAAATAGAATCTATTTATTATAGCTACAGTGTCTTTTTATTTACTACTGTTCTTATCCTATAATACAATTCCAAACAATAAATTGCAGTGCTACATTGAGAAAAGATGTTAATAACTACACAATAATTTCTGAAACAGCATTAATGTTGTTTCTTCTTTCATCTTAGAATCCAAGAGAATGAGCCAGTTGTAGCTTGCTGTTTATATTACTGCCATATTATTTTGGTCTGGTTTAGCAGGATTTTGAAGTCATAAATGCAGTTAACTATATATACTTACAGAAAATCAGCAGTCGGCACAAACAAATGGATACAACTCATATCTAAATAGTTTACACTCCAGAATAAAAGAACAGAGAAAAGGCAGAACCAAAAAAGTTGCAGAGTTCTTAATACATTGAGAAATGTGCCAGTAAATCTGATTATCAATTTATTAACTAATTGCCTTGTATATCCCAGCTTTTATCTTCCTCCCATTTCTATAAAGCATTTATTTTTCAACTTGCTAATATAAATATCTTAACAGAGAACATGTACAACATGTTTAAAAATGTCCCTTGGAAGTGAAAAATCAGTGGCTCAAATCACAAGGACTATTGCTTATCAGCACTTTTCATTTGATTATCCTGCTAGCATCATGGGATGACAGGGTGCTAAAGCATATTTAAATCAAACCAGTCTTGAATTTATAACAGGCATGGTTAAACTTCAGCCCTCCAGGTGTTTTGGACTTCAACTGACACAATTCTAAACAGCCGGTAAGCTGGCTGGGATTTCTGGGAGTTGAAATCCAAAACAACCAGAGGGCCAAAGTTTGCCCATGCCTGGTATATAACCTAAATTAAGGTCACGTGGAACACATGTGATGCAGCTTCCACATAAAGAATGCTGTCAATAGGTGTAATTAATGAGTGTGGGATTTTTAAAAAGTAATTTTTTATATCTCTAAAGTTCTTATACAGTTGGCTATGTAAGGACCCCATCAGATGGAGCAATTTTAGCATCCTAGGACGCTTCCATTCTGTCTTAGGGACAGAGTCCCATGTCAGCCAACACACAATATTGTGTTTCTTTTGATGGAGGGTAGGAAACTTTTCTCCCAACACAGGAGCCTGCTTGCTCCAATGGAGCCAGCATGGTTACTTTCTGGGAGGGCAACACTTCCCATGTGTGATGGGGAAAGTTGCTGAGAGGGAACTGTATGCGGGGTGATAGATTCACCCCACTGCCTCCTCTGTCTGGTGGCAAAGTTTTTCCTGGCCTTTGTGAAGAGGTTGCAAGAAGTTAATCTGGATCAGATTTTTGGAGCAACATATTGGGATGGAGGAGTAGAAAGGGAAATCTCATGAGTAATTCTGGATGAAATTTATTTCAACCTCAGAATAATCTTCTAGGGAATTTCAGCCTCAGCTTCATCAGTTCAGTTTTAAGCATTACACTTGTAGAAAATGAAATTTTTGCAAATATTAAGTTTTATAAGCAGAGGTCATTCCTATTGTCATTTCATCCATTTCAACCACCATCCATCTTTTATTTCTTCTGCCTCCCCTGTGTTAAGCCATGGGGAGGACAAAACAGTAGGCTTGTCCGATCGACGGAAAAAATGTTTCAATTCTCATTTCTAAAGTAGGGGGTGCCGGCTCTTCGATGTAGAAATTATTTCTAAATGTTTCACCCAAAATTTTCGGATATTTCCGAAAATTCGTAATGTTTCTAAAATGTTTCTAAAATGGCGGACGCGCATGCGCAATCGCCAAAAAACAGGAAACTGGGGGGGACATTTCTGGGGGTCTCCCGCCCTCATTTCTTGAGCTATTCTCATCAAATTTGGTACAGTGGGAGAACACATTCCACACTCTTTGCTCAACAAATTGCAGAATGTTTCCTGTCTCCTATGATTTTTGGTGAATTTTCATAACTTTTTATAATACACTATTTTTCAATATTTGAAGAAACCTGTTCCTGGTTTGAAAGTCTTATTTCCTGTTCAATTGGGTTCTTATCACTGTAAAAGTCCCTCTTCTACTTGTGTAGACTTTGGATTAAAAATGCAGCACACGCCAAGCAATGCCTTGGCAGGAGTGCCACTGTCCTTTGGAAACTATAAATTGCCTTTGAACCTTTTGATCAATGGTGCCACTGGCTGACCTTGTGATTGCAAAAATGAAACTCTGGCTGAGGACTTTGGATTAGAAATGCAGCACACGCCAAGCAATGCCTTGACAGGATTGGCAACGTCCTTTGGAAACTATAAATTGCTGTGGACCCTCTATTGAATCAAATCAATGTCTGACTTTGTGATTGCAGAAATAAAACTCAGCCCAAGGCTTGGGAATAGAAATGGTGCATGAGGGAAGCAATGCCTTGGTGGGTGCCCCACGTACATTGGAAAATATTTCTTCCAATGTACCCTTTAGGTTTGAAAACAATGTGTGTCTTTGTAATTGATGCAATAACACTCAGCCCGGGGGCTTGGGATTATAAACGAAGCGTGAGGGAAGTTCAGCGCTTACAGGGACGCAGATGTGCTTAGAAAGCTCCCTCCTTTTAAGGCTTGGAAAGAAAGGCTTATGGGGTGATTGCTTTATTCCAAAAAAGGAAAAATAGAAAGGCAAAAGGTCTACCTCAGGAGAAGGAACCAACCCAAAGCTCAGCACTAGCAGGGAGGGACGCAGACTCCTTTGGAAAAAAAATTCCCAACATCCACAGCAAGGACTCTGCCCCAAGCCAATTTTCCCCCAACACAATATCTAAGCAAAGCAGCAACAACCCTCTACCCCCAGTCACTTTGCCCTCTCAGCTTCACGGCGTGCGCGAACCACCCCCTCTCCTCGGTATCCCAACCCAGAATGGCTTGGCTCCGTGCGGAGGCGATTTTTATAGCAATTCTACACATGGACGCGGAGGACGCTAGCCCTCACCTTTTTTAGCCATCGTGGAAGACTCTGATTTGCAGGGAGCGGGAGCCATGTTAGGCTGCGCTAGGCTCCCGTTCATGTTAGGTTGCAGAAACAAAAAATAAATAAATAATAATATTTAAAAAATATTTTAAAAAAAATTTTGGAGGAAAAAAATTAACGAAGATTTTAAGACACAATTACAGAATGGGCCAACGATGGATCGTATTACATTGCCAGTTGTGCCCAGGGAAAACGTTTCAATACTCATGTCAAAAAACGGGAACAATACGAAATAATTACGGTAGGAGA
Organism: Anolis carolinensis; assembly: GCF_035594765.1. NCBI lineage: Eukaryota > Metazoa > Chordata > Lepidosauria > Squamata > Anolidae > Anolis > Anolis carolinensis. Next base: position 297,351,891 of record NC_085841.1, read on the forward strand.
ATTTTTACGAACATATGGACAACCCTACAAAACAGATATGATAAAGCACATACTGTGCTTGAAGACAATTTCTGGAGTAAGGTATATTTCTGTGCTCAAATTTGTGTATGGAAATTTCTGCACATGTGCTATGTAAATATCTGGAGTTTCCAGCACAGTAAAATTGGTTCCATTGTCACAGAAAAAAGAAAACATAATGTTGAAAACAGATAGCTTTCTCAATCAGGTCTGGCAGTAGTTCTTGCAGGATATCTGAAGTAAAACCAGTAATGTCTTTTCACAAAGGTATTATCTGATGTGGTTATCCTCAAATGTTCCATCTAAGATATATAATCTTTCCCCTGAAAATTTAGTTTTATCTGTGCTGAGAGATTTTCTGTCCTAATGGACCACAGGAAATTGAAAAATGATATGCTAAAGGATATATTTAGCAGAATGCTACTACCATTAAAAGCTGCTATCATTAGAGTGAACATTTATTGCTATGGGTGGCAAAAACAGATTATTTTTCGTGAATCTAGAAATAAGCATAAATCTTTGGGGACATTCTTACTATGAAGAAGAATGCAGAGAAACACTTGGAAATGTTTTACATATTATAGTAACCTTGGAAAGTCAATTTCAGGACTACAGCTCCTCACATCCTAAGACAACCCCCATTACCAGAGTAATAAACCAAAAAAGCAACATTTCTAAGCTCTGACCAACATACTGAAAGATCTAACACAGTTCATAATCTGAGATCGCCACCATAAACATGAAACTGAAGGCTGCTGATCAAAAATCTAAGCACAACATTAAAGCCAAGTTTAAAATCAGGTAGTGAAGAGCCAAATAATTACAAATTTATCACTATCTGGCACTATTCACCACTTCAAAAAGGCATCACGAAATGTCCCAACCAATAAAAAGTTGACTTCTTTCAACTGGCATCTACACTCACAAGTGGCCACTTGTGTCTCCTCCAGTACTCTCTCAACATCAGTGAATGACTGTCTACAATAGAAGGGCAACTTATACAAACCAACTTCAGACATGAAGCTTTATTGTCAAAGGTCAGGCGCCAACTGAGAGCCAAAATATGGTTTATTAAAGTAATAGTCCAAAAATAGTTCAGTAAATTAACAGAGACTTGAAACACTTAATCTTCAGTGTTATTAGGCAGTCAAAGCAGGAAACCAAAAGCATTAATTGGCATATAATCCGGATTAACCAGAGATATAATCCAGATTTAACATAGAATACTTGAATTCAGCCCAAAAGCTCAAAACGGGCTTAAAATGGTAAAACAAACAAAGGCAAACAGTTATGAAGCCCCAAAAACTCCCAAAACCCAGAAGTACAACAGTGATTCCAAACTGAAACCAGAACCCAAACCGGGCTAAAAAGCTCTTTGCTGTGAGCGGCAAAAACAAGCGAAACTGGAAGACGCTGAAGAGTTAGCGGCAAACCGCTGCAGAGACAAACACCGAGCCAGGAGTTAAAAGAGTAGAATGCTGTAACGTAGTCAAGCCAGTCCGAAGTCAGGATAAGGAGAATGTGTCAGGGTCGGAAACAAAGCCAGTAGTCAGCAACAGTAGACAGCCACAAAGAGAGGAACGACGCCAAGCTGAGTTTGGGAGCGAAGAGATAAGCCGAGTTGAGTTCCAGTCCAAGGTCCAAGGAGTGAAGTCGTCACAAGAAGGTCCACGTCATGGAATGGCGCAAAGAGCCAAGACAACAGAGGTGAACAGCAGCTAATGCAAAATAGTAATAACAATGCAGTCCAGGGAAACCCACACAATTCCAGCCCTCCGTTGCAGAATAACCCGGATCAAACTTACATCTGTTGCAAAGTCCCAAGCCACTCTTCAGAATCACGTACAGGAAACCCAATGGCGCCCAGCAACACCTTGCCACACACAAAGCATAGTGACCCAAAATCCCCAATTTATTTAGGTTTCCTTGGGCGTCCAAACCTCTAACACCCTTGGATCAGGTGTCCCAAACTCCTCATCAAAATCTGAGCTCCAAACAGCCAACGCCCTTGGATCAGGCGTCCCAAACTCCTCATCAGAGTCACGATCATTCTGTCCACACCCAACTCTATCCACACCTGTGGAACTACCCTCATTCCTCCAGGCAGACCATGTGGGATCTGCTTCTGAAGATACCCAAGTCTCTCCAGCATTTACAGCATCCATGGACCCAGATTCCTCCCCAAGATCCTCCGGAGCCCGTGCCCAATCTATGCCAACTTCCTCCGTCATCACTGGTTCCTCAGCATCCATTTCCAGCTCAAGATCCCCTCCCAAATCCCCACATGAATCTTCCTCAGAAGACTCCTCATCAATCTCCCTGATTCTCTTCCTGTATAAATCTTCCAGCGAGCCCTCCTCGCGAGGGTTCTTCCTTCCTCTCCTGATCCCTTCATTATCACTCACAGCCTCAGAAGACTCATTCACAACACTTATTCTGTGTATACTTACTCTGAAGTAAATTTTACTGAACTCAATAGGGCAACATATGCATTAAATGTAATATAAGCATCAACAGTTTATATCCCTTTGTGTTCTGAGCAATGACTGATGGATCCGCATACCACTGATATTTATTTGCAAAGTATTAGCAAATTTGACACAGCAGGCCAGGCAGAACAGCCTGTGTTTACAAAGCCTTTCCCAAACTAGAACATCCATGCCAAGCAGTGTTTTCTTGTCAGATACTATGGCAACAAGAAGGGATGGGGAACATTTAATGCTATTACATCCATGACAGAGTCAATTGTTCTACAGCTGTTTAGTTTTGATAAGAGGTAAGCCCCACATATGTTTCGGTTTAACAATTCTGACCTGATATATAAACACTGGGTATCTTGAAAACATGTTGTGAAGGAATAGAACTATCCCCCATCTGTGGTTTTGGTCTGGTTTTAAGATATCACACATTGGGGTTGACACCTTCCATTCCTGGTGCTACACCATTTCAGAAAAAAGGTCACTTGTTTAATGGGCAAGTGTTTCTCTTGAAAAACAAAATCTGAATTGACCAAGGGAAAGAAAAAAACTTCTGGGTTGGCTGGAATCAGGGAGGCAAGGAGATATCAAAGTTTCCTAAGAGAAAAGAGAGAAAAGTCAAAAGCAAGAAGCTCTATGAAAGGAGATGCCTGGAGTAAAGAAAGAGTCAGAACTATTGAACCTCTTCCTGAAATGCCCCCCTCTCTGTAGAGTGCTCACCATGTTTAGAATGTATGCAGCAGGTAATCTTTAAGATGTTCTTGGATTACAACTTCCATTCTCTATCACTACATAGATCTGATAGGGTCTGGAACCTCCCTCATAGGATTTTCATCTCTTATTTAATGTAAGAATAGGGCATGTGCACTTAGGCCAAAACCCTTGAATCAAGCCAGAAGAGAATTAGACTTCCAACCATGAGCAACCATAGGCAATGAAAGGCAAACAGTACTGGGCCTACTATTGCCTTTCTTTTCCCCTTGATGGATTGTCACCTTCTCATGGTGAGGGCTTGTGTGTTCCAATGAACCCAAGGGTGTAATCACTGGAATCATATACTCCCAGGAGGAGCCACAGGGGAGAATCCAGACCCAAGTACAATCAAAAGACCCAAAGACTTCAATGGTCGAGCAGGCGGAAGATAACATGGTACATGTTACAATGGCTGTGAAAGCAGAAGACGGCTGCAACAGATTGAGAAGCCACTGATTGGAAACCTCACACTGTGGAGACTGTATATTGATCAGCTGTGCATTGACCTCCACTCATTTAAAAAAAAACACTCATGCACAGGCATCCTCCAAGAAAAATAAAACCAAACCAAAAAGTCCCATGGTGATCAGCGAGTGGTGACAGGGGCAGGGCTGTGAAATTTGGAAGCTCCTAGTCACAGACTTGCATGTGGGTGGTGGATATGGATTCAGTCATTCTACCTCAAGGTCCGAGGCAGTTGAGTAGTCCGGCAGCTGTATCCATGACTGAGCGACCCTTTTTAGGATCCACTCTGCTCACCCCACATAGGGAAGGGGAAAGGTGCCCTAAACATAGTCTGCCTCTCTTATCCCTTACAGGACTGCCGCGACCAGAGGTGTCATCACCCTGTGGTCAAAAAAGAAAAATAAACCTTGGAACATGGAACATTTGGACACTATTGGACAACTCAGACAGTGAATGCCCGAAATGCATGACCGCTATTGTTACAAGGGAGCTGGAGTACTTTAAGATTAACATAGTAGCACTTCAGAAGACCCGGAGAGTAGGAGAGGGACAGCTGAATGAAGAAAAAAAAATGGCCAGGGACCATATGAAAAGATGGGATTGGAAACAGCAACTTGAATGACATCCTTAATCTTGTCAGAGTAATTGCAGAGCAGCAGTAGTTGGATGGAATCAGTGGAACGCAGAACAAAGAGACACCAAGAGATGTTGGTAAAACTATATACAAAGTTTTACTGACTTCAGTAATAATCAAGACAAACAGACTTGCAGACAAACACAGGACTCTCACTCTAGGCAGACAGCATTCAACTCAACTCAGAACAGAACAGAACAGATCAGCAATGCACACACACTTGTGTTTGGACACTCCCCAGTTCCAGCCACACATCAAGGTCATCACATCTTCTTAGTAATTAACTCTTTCCAGACTATAGTACACTCTCGATGATGGAATCAGTATGACAAGACACAAATTTCATTTAAACACTACCAATACACAAATCCCACATTAACACATCTCACAACCTTGTCATCACCAACACGCTCTTCTGCCAGAAAAACAAGTTCAAGACATAATGAAAACACCACCGGTCAAAGCATTGGCACCTCTTAGACTATGTAATTACATGTACCAGAGACCACCATCAAGATTACGCCCAAACCCAAACTCCAAGGAAAAAAGACAAGGCGAAAAATGAACACTCAAACCCTTCAAGAGCCCTCCAAATAAGCCCTTTTATAGACAACTCTAAATATTGAGAAACATTGAAACAAACTTAAGACCTCCATTTCATACCAAACTAAGAAACATCAAGACTGGATTGACGAAAATGACAAAGAGATACAGCAACTAATTGATAAGAAAAGGAAAGCCTTCCAAATATGGCAGAGATACACCAACTGCGCTGCTAAGAAAAAGTTCTACGCTAGTGCAAAAGCTGAGGTCCAAAGAAAGACCTCAGAGAACTCAATAACACCAGGTGGCCAAAAAAGGATGAAGAAATCCAACACTTGGTAGATATCCATGATGCTCAGGGATTTTTTAAAGTCACAAAGTCATCTACGGACCAAGAAATCATGGCATACGCCCACTACGCTCATCAGATGGAACCAAACTACAGTGACTTACAAGCCACTCTACACCTTTGCAGAAGCATACAAGAAGCTCAGCCTCTCATTGAACATCGAGAAAACCAAAGTGCTCTTCCAGCAGTCACCAGCCAATCTCTCTGCAATGCCAGAATTACAGCTTAATGGTGTAATGTTAGAAAATGTTGACCATTTCCGCTACCTTGGCAGCCATCTCTCCACAAAAGTCAACATTGACACTGAAATATAGTATTGCCTGAGCTCTGCAAATGCAGCATTTTTCCAAATTAGTAGAGAGTGTTTGAGGATCAGGACATCTGTAGGGATACCAAGGTGCTTGTTTATAAAGCCATTGTCCTTCCAACCCTGTTATATGCCTGTGAAACGTGGACTTTCGACAGACATCACATTCAACTCCTGGAACGTTTCCATCAGCATTACCTCTGAAAAATCCTGCAAATCTCTTGGGAAGACAGGTGGACATATGTCAGCATGCTGGAAGAAGCAAAGACCACTAGCACTGAAGCGATGCTCCTACGGTATCATCTCCACTGGACTGGCTACTTTGTTTGAATGCCTGATCACTGTCTCCCAAAGCAGTTCACTATATTCCCAACTCAAGAATGGAAAACGGAATGTTGGTGGACAGGAAAAGAGATTGGAAGATGGGCTTAAAGCTGACCTTAAAAACTGTGGCATAGACACCGAGAACTGAGAAGTCCTGGCCCTTGAGTGCCCTAACTGAAGATCAGCTGTGACCAGCAGTGCTGTGGAATTCGAAGAGGCAACAATGGAGGGTGAAAGGGAGAAACATGCCAAGAGAAAGGTGCATCAAGCCAACCCTAACTGGGGATGCCTTCCACCTGGAAACTGATGTCGTGGAAGAATATGCAAGTCAAGAATAGGGCTCCACAGTCACATACACATTCACCGCCAAAACTCCACACTTAGAAGGCCATCATCCTCAGACAATGAGGGATTGCCTAAGTAAGTAGGTATTGCTTTTCTTTCTCCTTCCATTCATTAAACAGGGCATTGATAATCTGACTCATACCTTCAAAATGCATATCAGATTATTGGCTGTGTCATGCTCATCAAAAATTATTAAAATTTCCAAAGGTTAAGCATGTTCAGATTTTATTTCCTCAAGTATTTTATCTTGAATACTAATCACATGCAAATGATGAGTGATCCAGAACTGGATCATACCTTTTTCCAGTAGAGAAAAAAAACTACTTGTTACAATTGCCTTGCCCTAAAATACTTATGTATCCAGGAGGCAAGCATAAATCCATGCATTAGTAGCAGAAGAACATATAATTACTCCTTCCAAAACTGTGTGCTTTGAATACAAGGATTCAAAAACCCCTTTATTTAAAATTACTTTTTTTAAACAGTATGATTTGTCTAATGTGTTATTATGGTCTCTTCAGATGAAAGAAAACAGATTAATAGCAAAGAGCATATTGACTGAAATGTAATTTCTGTTACCACTGCTAAACGGCATTTCTGCATGCAAGCTGGCATCTCAGTAAACAAAGCTTTTGTGCATATTCCTGTAACATATTGTTCTGCATTTCTAAGCTATGTTTTTCCCTATTTACACATAATTGTAAATAATAGTTCACAATATTCAAGTATGGCATTTGGTGCCTTTTAATTTGAAACTGGCTCTTAAAAGACAAACAGGCATTCTCAGAGTGCTTTATTCTTACATAGCATATGCAATTTTGAAAATGCTAAAATCAAACATAGCATCTTGTTGGGATCTTGTTGAACTATGGTAGCAATTTTATTTTTCCCAAGGTTACATGATAGTAGGAATGGAAATAATATTGACAATTATTTATTTCCTGGCTGAAAAATCAATTCCTCAACACCTAGGAAACCATATTGTTAAAAACAATAATATACAACCACAATATATCTGTGGGACCTCTTATCCACATTCAAAAAACAATATGCTCTCTAAGCATTCTCTAGGTCCTCCACTGGAGGTTCACCATAGAGTCATGCTGGCACACATAGAAATATTAGAGATGTGTTCTTTTCTAGGCATTTTCATGAGCTTTTGACCCTACTGTTTACATGGTTTTTCTATATATATCAGACACAACTGAAGATAAACACATATTGAATCTGATAAAGTAGCCACAAGTTCAGGAAAACATATGCAGTAATAAACCTGTTAGTCTTTAAGGTGCCACAACACTCTTTGTCCTTTTTGCTGCAACAGACTAACACATCTAACCAAGTTAAATATAAAGAACAAATAATGATATAAGAACAAACAGTGTATGCAGCAGATTGTCATGTTTGCAAGAAGAAATATAAGCAGCCCCTCCTGAAAGCACATTGAAATGAATTAATTTTGTACCCATGCAACATTTACACATATTATGGGAAATGCTAATAGTAAGATGAATATTTATCCATTCATCTTACTAGAGTAGAACAAAACGGCTACCACTAGAAGCAAAGAAATAAGACAGCAGGATATATTTATGAAATGTTCATTTCCTTTAAAATATCTGCAAAATGTACAATCTGTTTCTTGCAAGCTCACTGCTTTTCAGTGCAGGCTCCTAGGTTTTGGGACGCTGATCTTATGTGTCATCAGTTATTAACTTGGCTACTTACTTCTTTGCATTAGACCAATCTGCTGACCGATCTATGCTTTCTTGCCTGCTCCATTTAAAGGTGGACTGAGGTGGCACCTGATCTTTCCAACACAACTGGACAGCCCTCGATGTATTCAATCCACCAATGCACAAAGAGTAACTCTACTTCTTGATGATTAGCTGTTAAATATCAGTTGATTACACTAAGCTTTTCCATAAATATTTACCAAGGAAATTATATTTTTCAGCAATGGGAGTTAAGACTGGCCAAGTTAGTACTGCTGATTACACTGACCTAATATCTGCTTAGATGGCTAAAACTTTTCAGTATTTTAATTTTCCTTTTGCAAAAAAAAAAAAAAAAACCACAAAAATTCTTTTCAGCCCTAATACTATCTAATTCTTTATTGTGGGTAACCGCAGCATGGGGGGCAGGGGTGTCAGGAGAGATGATGAATTCTTAGTTTAAAATATTTAAGGAAGTAGCTAATATAGAATACTGGTGTTGCTGGTGTTGTTGTCACAATATCAACACTTACATCCCACTTTTTCTCCAAATGGCAGCCTCTGAGATGAGTAATAAATGTAAAAACAAAAAGTGAACATTAATGTAGAATTAGTTACAATATTAATTCAATTTGAACATATAATTAAAAAGAAAAAAGTATTAAAAATAAAACTCACTTTAAAATAACTCACTTTAAAATAATTCAAGACTCTCTTATAAGTCTGCTCTTTTAAACTAATTTCTTTTTAAACCCTGCTAGAATTTTTTTTAAAACACACACACACAAACTGTGCTTGTCTGGTTTCTCTGGGAAGGAAGTTCCAAAGCTTAGGAGTACCCCCTGATAAGACCCTCAGAAAATGCTATCAGACAGCACTCTTGCTTTTTTTAAAAAAACAGAATAAGTCCCAACAGTACTGGCCTGAGGTAATAAAAAAGGGTACACCAAAAAATATTTTTGCTCACACCCCCGTGCTGTGGTGGGCGTGGCCACATGATGCGGGGGCATGGCCGTGTGACACGGGGTGGGGCCAGACGTGGCCCCACCTCCCGCACCACACGGCCTGACTCCGCCTCCCACGTCACACAGCCATGCCTCCTGCAGCGCGGGCGCCGCGGGAGACAGGACCAGGTTAGGCCCCGCCTCCCACATCGTGCACCCTGGGCCAGGCCAGTTGAGCCAGGGTGCATGGTGCGGGAGGCGGGGCCAGACCTGGCCCCGCCTCCCATGCTGTGTGCCCTGGCCCTGCCTCTCTGCTGGCTGGGCCTTCGCCGCAGCCTGAAAAGACTCCTGCCACAGCCTGGCTGGGCCAGGCTGGCTGGGCCAGGCTGGCTGGGCCAGGCTGGCTGGGCCAGGCTGGCTGGGCCAGGCTGGCTGGGCCAGGCTGGCTGGGCCAGGCTGGCTGGGCCAGGCTGGCTGGGCCAGGCTGGCTGGGCCAGGCTGGCTGGGCCAGGCTGGCCGGGCAAGCACAGGAGGCGGGGCCAGATCTGGCCCCGCCTCCCACACTCCGCACCCTGGTGCCGCCTCCGATGCTCTGCGCCTTGGCCCCGCCTCTCGCACTGCGTGGGAGGCAGGGCCAGGGCACGGGAGGCAGGGCCAGGTCTGGCCCTGCCTCCTGGGGGGCTCGATAGCACCCCTGGGAACATGGCACCCAATGTGGGGGCGTGGTTGGCTTCCCACGTTGGGCCGGGCCTGAGTACCAAACTATGAATAATGTTTGGAAATCTTCCAATTAGGAGAAAAATATTAAAATTGTTTGTTCTCAATTGTCAGAACAAATCTCATTAAAAATTACATTCCTAGCAAACCTGAATGTAATTCTATATTTCTCATACACTGAAAAGGTAGGGAATATGTCATGAGTATGTGAAGGATCTGGACCTCAGGAAATATATCCAGTGTCTTAGAGAACAAGATTATCTATCTTAGATATATTTTACAACATCAGGGGATGGGGAAATATCAGTTGCAGTTAGAATTAAAGTCAGGGGCCCATTGTCATTCTCTTGTGTTTTAATGCAATGTCCCCAAGTAGATAATTAATATTACTTAGCATGTTCTGTGAGCTAAAAGAGACATACACTTTGATTGATTTTTCTGTAGCTCATTGGCTTAATATATGGTATCACTACTGCTTAAAGGTCACCATGATGCTATTTCCAGGGAGAAGAATGGCTAGAAAGTCTAAATAGACATCAGGTCAATCTGCTGATTATCTAAGGCCTTTATAATTTTCTTTGCTAAACTTTATTAATTATCATCAATCTTGCAATGCCCTTTAAAAAGAAAAAGACTTGAATTTTCTTAGACATAAGAGTATATACTCAGGAACTCATGTTGCTAAGTAGGATACAATTCTCTTCTCCTCAGATAAGAACCTAATGCGTTTTGGAAAATAGGAATACAAGATGTATGACTCTACATTAGCCTTCTCCAACCAAATTTGGTTTATCTAGCTGCTGTTGGTTCCAATTCTCATCAAACCCAAGCTAGCATGGCCAGGAGAAAGAAATGGTGGGTGTCATAGTTCTAAACATGTGGAGGAACTCTGTGGTAGATCTTTTATTGTTCATATCCAAAACAATTCCATAGAATATTGTAAGCTGCTTTGAGTCTCATTTGGAGAAAAAATTGGCTATTAATCAATGATCAATCAATCAATCAGGAAATAAAATATTCAGGCATGTTGTTTCTGCTCCTTTTCTAGTAGCATGCCATTTAACTAATATACTCAAGAATGTGAGTCATACTAAATACTCTTTTGATAGCAGCACAAGCAGTCTCTTTTTGGAATTGCCAGTAATTTCTCTTCTCTGAAGGCAGACATTTTAAGTATGTACTAAAGGAGATTTGTGGCTTTGAGTTGCTAGGTGTTCTTACAAAGTACTGCAATGACATGACCTAACCCTTCAAAAAACACTCAGCATGTAAGATCAAAGACTTAACTGCACTGGAAAAGTCTGGGTGACAATCCAGAAAGGTTGACACAAATATTCTCCATCCTTTTTCAAAACCACCTGCCCATTTCTACCATTCCAAAATAGTTCTTTAAATATCAACAAATGTAAACCACAATTTAGTGTGCTGCTGAAAGAAGAACACTTGCAGATAATAAATCTTAAGGAACAGAAAATGGGTATAATGTTGCATCTTAGTCCTAACCCATGAGACAGGTAGTAATATTATTTTGGCAACTACTTTACATTTGACATATCCAAACAAGATTGTTTCTGATGAAAAAAAATCATTTCTTAATAACAGCTATGGAATAGCCATAATAAAGATATTAAGCAGTACACTCACACAATGCTCAGCATGCCATTTCAAATGATGTTTTCTTTGCCCTCCATATATTTAAGCCAACTTGGTATTGTGTATGGAAGATATCCATTTCTGAAAAGAAGAGAGAAAACCAGTCTAAAGTTAGATAATTCCAGGTTGGAGACTTTACATTGCACAGAAACAACAATTTTATGTTAGATGATTGCATGGACATAAAACCCATCAATTATTAGTCTGGTTCATCTTTCATTAAATTATGCTAAAGCTTGATGCTCTGTACCCCATGGTTTTAGGAAATTATGAAATCACCATCACTTAACACAGAAGCTGTAAATCTCTAATGTATTCTTCACTTTTATCTAGATTACATACTAGCTAATAATTTAAGTGTTTTTTGTTAGGGACATGATATATTGACTACATTCCTAAATTAAAGAGGTGGTCTCAACTACTGAAACAACAATTGTTACTTCTAAAAAAAAAGGGCGAGTCAACAAGCTCTTGGCTTTTATGTCATAGGGCCCTTCTACATTTACCTAAAAACCCAGAATCCTCTGGTGTGGACTGCTCCAGTGCATGTGCTCATTTTAAGAGCCCGAAACAGCTGATTGGGCTGCCAAAAAAAAAAATGGAACCATGGACACACAAGTGGGTCAATGTAAACACAGTTGGAAAGCAATTAGAAATCTCTGCAACCATTCCTTTATTCTTATATTTATAATATTAAACAGAACTTGAAAATACAGTTGGGTGAGGAGAGACAATATGAAATCTGTTTGTGTTTACATTTAGATCTCCACGTGAGCACATATAAGGTCCAGTGCATGTCAGAGTCAATTAAAAAAAACCCAAAAGCTTCAATTGGATGTCTCCCATTCCTCTTGTGGATTTGTAAAATCTGCTTCAAAGGAAGGCAGAGACCATTTCCTGGGACTGACAGATTTTTAAACCCACTTTTCTAAACATGCATTTTGATGCTGTCTGGAAGAGCCCGTAGTTTCTACAATTTGCACAGCCTCTAAAAAAGGTCTCTTTTGGTGAAGCAACACATACATATAGTAAAGAAAAAAGTTTGACTAATAGTTGAAAACAAGACTCAAAGGGTTGTTGTCGAAGGCTTTCATGGCCAGGATCACAGGGTTGTTGTATGTCTTTTGGGCTGTGTGGCCATGTTCCAGAAGTATTCTCTCCTGACCTTTAGCCCACATCTATGGCAGGCATCCCCAGAGGTTGTGAGGCATGGAGAAACTAGGCAAGGAAGGTAAATATATATCTGTGGAGAATCCAGGGTGTGACAAGAGTCCTTTGTCAGTTGGAAGCCAGTGTGAATGTTGCAGATAATCACCCTAGTTAGCATTGGAAAGGTGTGTCTCTTGCAAGGCCAAGAACAAACCATGAGAATCAAGACAGTGATCCACCCAGAAGAAACGTGTTCTTACCATACATCAAGAGAACCACTGACCGCATAGGCAAACTGATGAAGAAGCACAACCTACAAACTATCTACAGACCCACAAAGAAAATCCAACAAATGATACGGTCAGCGAAAGACAAGAGGGATCCTCTCTCCTCTGCAGGAGTCTACTGGATACCATGCAGCTGTGGACAAGTCTACATAGGGACCACCAAATGTAGTGCCCAAACACGAGTCAAAGAACATGAAAGGCACTGCAGACTCACTCAACCAGAGAACTTTGAACAAAGGATGCCCTCCAGGCAAGAGACGAACCTTTCCAATGCTCGCAACCTCTAAGGATGCCTGCCATAGATGTGGGTGAAATGTCAGGAGATAATACTTCTGGAACATAACCACACAGCCCGAAAGACATACAACAACCCAACAAAGACACAAAGAAATCATAAAGTGCTTCTATCTTTTAAAGTCCATTGAGAGTTTAACTACAAATGTAAAATTGTACAATTTGTGCAAAATTATTGTTCTTGCAAATACAGAAGTTATCTGTAGATTAGCAGAAAATTTTATTCTAATCTTACCCTGAGAAGATTCAAATCCTTTAAGGCCTTTTTTTAAAAGTCTAGTGCTAAAAGTGCTAATTTTCCTAGTATCATGAGATACATTTTAATACTTTATTTACTTCCATGCTTGATCAAGATACTGTTGAGATTAACCATGAGCAGAAAGATAATACAGAAGATAATCAAGTAAGGTATCTCGTTCTATGCTCTCAACATTTTAAGTACTTGAAGATAAAAGAGTTTACACTAGTATATCTTCCTGATATCAGGTAAGCTGATACAATATGCCCCTTCAGCCTTTGGCTGCTTATTATCAACATTCTGTATCAGTGTTTGTATAAAAATGTATTAATATGCTTTTTAGCAAACAACACAACATATTGAGTTTGGTCCTGATGCAGTCAGTCATACTTGGACGAAACGAAATAAAGGACCCTAAGTTATGTTTGTTCCATTGATTTACTGTCAAATTACTGGATTGAACCCATTATTACTCAAATGTAATAAAAAGCATAATGCAAATTTCTCTGCTAAATAATTTGAACAAAAGCAATTCACACAATGCAGCTCTATTTTAGATAGATAGAGAATTTACTAATAAACAGAATGATATGACTAATTGTGATCTCTCAACAGTATCAGTACTGCTATAGTTTGGGACTAGCTGAACCTTTTGGCTCTGTGGGAGCAAGACTGGGAGCTGGACAAGAGAAGATGAAAAGAACCAGTTGAATTTCTGACAAACAGAAATAGTTTGTGAAGAAAATTGCTCTGGAATTTTCAACAAGGAGAGAGCCTTTTTACAAAACCCGGGGTTAGTTTCCTCCTTCTTCCTGCACATTATGGAATGGATTAAGCAAAGTTGTGTGTACAAAATAGTAATAGTAGTAGTAGTAGTAATAGTAGTAATAATAATAATAATAATAACTCAGGGTGGTTTCCAATACATATGGCAAACATTCAATAACGGCAAAAAGACATTAACAAATGCATCAGAACAATACACGTCAACAAAAATAGGACAGCCAATACTATTAACTTAATGCCAAATAAAATTAACCAAATAATATAACTTAACAGCAATAAGTAAGCATATAAAGGTGTGTATATAAAGTTACTTTGAGACCAAGGTAGAAATTGAGTATTCTAGAGCTTATTTGGTGCTCTGTATGACTTTAGATTGTCTTTTTAGGAATTATCAATGTTCAACAGCCAGTATATATTTAAATAAACACAAAACTTTCAAGAGAACAATAATGTTCTGCTGAACTTCTCCACTCAGGTCAGTGTTGATGAACCCCTAAACATGTTTATTGATTGAAAAACTAGGATATGAAAAACAAACCTTAATTTCATTTGAGGATTATATGTGAGGTATGTGAGGATTATAAATGCCTCATTGGATCAGGGGCATTTTCCATCTGCCTTAAAACAGGCATTGGCTAAACAGATCCTGAAGAAGGCGTCCCTCGATCTGTTGGTATTGAACAACTACTGGCCAATTTCAAACCTCCGCTTCTTGGGCAAGGTTCTGGACTGGGCGGTCGCTTCGCAGCTCAAGGGATTCCTGTTAGAGACAGATTATCTAGATCCATCACAGTCTGGGTTCAGGCCTGGTCATGGAACGGAGATGGCTTTGGTCACCTTGGTAAATGACCTCCACAGAGAATTTGACAGGGGGAGTGTGACCCTGCTGGTTCTCTTGGACATCTCTGCGGCTTTCGATACCATCGACCATGGTATCCTTCTGGGTCAGCTCTCCAGAATGGGTATTGGGGCATTGCTTTGCAATGCCTTTGCTCTTTCCTGGAGGGCTGTTCCCAGTGGGTGAAGCTGGGAGACTCTTGCTTGGACCCCTGGCCATTGACTGTGTGGTCCCGCAAGGTTCTATTCTGTCCCCATGCTTTTTAACATCTACATGAAACCACTGGGTGGGTTCGTCTGGAGTTTTGGAGTTTGGTGCCATCTCTATGCAGATGACACTCAACTCTACTACTCCTTTCCACTGAATTCCAAGGAAGCCCCTCGGATCCTAGACCAGTGTCTGGCCGCTGTGATGGACTGGATGAGGGCTAACAAGCTGACACTTAATCCTGACAAGACAGAGGTCCTCCAGGTCAGTCGAAAGGCCTATCAGGGTATAGGGTGGCAACCTGTGCTTGACAGGGTCACACTTCCCCTGAGGGTGCAGGTCTGCAGTTTGGGGGTCCTCTTGGACTCAGTGCTGACGCTTGATGTTCAGGTGTCAGTGGTGGCCAGGAGGGCTTTCGCACAATTAAAGCTTGTGGGCCAGCTGTGACTGTACCTCGTGAAGTCTGACTTGGCCACAGTGGTCCATGCCTTAGTTACCTCCAGACTGGATTACTGCAATGCACGCTCTACGTGGGGCTGCCTTTGAAGAGGGTTCGGAAACTACAGTTGGTACAAAGATCAGCGGCCAGGATGATAACGGGAGCTGGTTATAGGGAGCGGACAAACCTTCGTTATAAGCAGCTCCACTGGCTACCAATAAGTTTCCGGGCCCAATTCAAGGTGCAGGTCATTACCTATAAAGCCCTAAACAGTTCAGGACCTGTTTATCTCCGTGACCACCTCCTCCCTTATGAACCCACATGAGCCTTGAGATCATCTGGGGAGTCCCTTCTCTTGCTCCCGCCTCCATCTCAGACGCGGTTGGTGGGGACAAGGGAGAGGGCCTTCTCAGTGGTGGCCCCTTGGCTCTGGAACTCCCTCTCCAGGGAGATCAAGCTGGCTTCCTCCCTGTCCATTTTTCATAAGGACCTTAAAATATGGCTATTTCGAAGTGCTTTCTAATGAATAGTCCCAGTTAGATATTCATTTGTCGCAACCTTTGCACCTTATCAATGTTCCTCCGTTGTTGATTTTAATATTTAAATGAGACCTACCTGTCTTCTGGGATATAAAAATAAAGTTATTATTACTATTATTAATTCAACACACTCCTGAAATGTGCAGCCCAAAACCCCAAGGAAAAATTCAAGCAAAAGAAAAAAGATGCCATTGCAAGTGCAACCCACTTGTCTTGCCCTGTTTTGATTTCTATGTGCCTTCAAGCCACTGTTGTCTTATGGCATTAACTTGAACATCACAAAATTTCCCTGAGGAAATAAAACCTACAGCCCCTAGTGTTGTGCTATATACCATTCCTTATAAGAAACAGCAATAACTAATTATTCTCATAAAATAGCTAAAATCCCATAAACATGTCAAATCATAAATTGAAAATTTCTCCTTCAATACAATAAAAGCAATGTAAATTAAGCAAAAAAAAGGAAAGGGTAAACGGATTAAACATCTGCTTGGTCCTCAAAAGCACCTATAAAAATATTTATTTATAAGATGAAAGATAACATTACAAAGGAGAAATGGCTATCTAATCCAAAATTTCCTTAACGGGCTGCCACCACCAAGAAAGCTCTGCTACATGTACTCTGGGCCATGACAAACAGAACCTCTCCAGGTGATCTTAAATCCTAGATCCTGAATCACTAATCTTGGTGCTGAACTGTTCAAGGCTTTGTATGTTAATACTGTATGTTAATACTAAAACCTTGATTTGGGGCTAGCACTCTGCTTCCAATGGTCAATAGTGGAATTACTGCAAGTTAAAATGTTTGCCCTTTTCCAAGTCTACCATTATCCTGGTGCATCTCTCTGTGTTCAAGTTCAGACCCCAGATCAATGATGAGCTCACTTGAAAAAGTTCTAAGTCCTTGGCAATTCCTTCATGAATTTCATAATATTCAGAGGAGGTGGAAAGGGAGAATATGGACAGATTAGATTAGCATGCAGCCTTTTTGCTGTGAGTTGTAGTACCCTTCACATATTTTTGACTATAATTCTCAACAGTTCCAGGTGACTTCATGACTCTTGGTTAATGGTATTTGCCATACTCCAAAACATCGGGGTGGGGGTCAGCTCTCCTACTCTTGCCCAATCATCTGGCCCTGGAAAAGGCGGTGAAATGTTAACAGGGGATAGGGTAAAGTCAGAGCTGCTCAACACCTTCTTTGCCTCAGTTTTCTTCCAAAAGGAGATTGGTGTTTAACCTGAGCAATATGGAGCAGACGAGTTAAAAGGGGAAATGCAACCCAAAATGAGGAATACCTGGCTACTCTAAATGAATTCAAGTCTTCAGGGCAAGATGTATTGAAGGAACTAGCAGAAGTCATTTCAGAACTACTTTGATAATTCTTGGAGAACAGGAGAAGTCGCAGCAGACTGGCGGAGGGCAAATGTTGTTCCTATCTTCAAGAAGGGAAAAAAGATGACCCAAACAATTACTGTTCAGTCAGCCTGACATCAATACCAGGAAAGATTCTGGAGCAGATCATGAAGTAGGCAGTTTGCAATCACTTAGAAAGGAATGCTGTGAGTACTAAAAGTCAACATGGATTTCTCAAAAAGAAGTCACTCCAGACTAATCTTATATCTCTTTTCGATAGAGTTACAAGCTTGGTAGATGCAGGGAATGCTGTGGATGTAACATATCTCAATTTCAGTAAGGCCTTTGATAAAGTCCCCTATGACCTTCTTGCAAACAGAGTAGTCAAATGTGGACTAGGCAATACTACTATTACGTTGGTCTGTAATTGGTTAAGCAACCAAACCTAAAGGGTGCTCACCAATGGTTCCATTTCATCTTGGAAAGAAGTAACTAGTGGAGTGCAGTAAGGTTCGGTCCTGGGCCCAGTTCTGTTCATCATCTTTATTAATGATTTGGATGAAAGCTTAGAGGGCATGCTTATCATGTTTGCAGATTACACCAAATTATGAGGGATAGCTAATACTCCAGAGCACAGGATCAGAATTCAAAATGACTTCAACAGATTAGAGAGCTGGGCCAAAACTGACAAAACTAATTTTTAGAAGGACAAATGTAAGCTACTACACTTAGGCAGAAAAAATGAAATGCAAAGATACAAAATGGGTGATGCCTGGCTCCATAACATGTGAGAAAGATCTTGGAGCCTTTGTAGGTAAGTTGAATGTGAGCCAACAGTGTGATGCAGAAGCTTAAAAAGCCAATGGGATTTAGGCTGCGTCAAATGGAGTATAGTATTTAGATCGAGGGAAGTCATGGTGCCTTTGTATTTTGCTTTGGTTAGACCTCACCTGGAATACTGTGTCCAGTTCTGGGCACCACAGTTCAAAAGAGACATTGACAAGTGGGAAGGTGTCCAGAGAAAGGAGACTAAAATGATCTGAGATGGACAGGAGCTTTTACTAGGAGTAGTGGACATGGAGGAGGTAAAGAGTATATGTTGCCCCAGAGGAGCAGCGATGCTTTCCAGCTGTATAAATGACTGTGTATGGATCCCAGATTCAGTATGAATGAAACTGCTTGGTATAGTTGAGCCCTAGATCTACCCAACCCATATTAATATTAACCCTAACATTAATCAGATTTTGTATGTAAATTGTAATTCTATTTTTAGCGATCTAGTCTGTTCCACAATGCCATCACACTTCCTCATCAATGTGCAAATGTCTTAGTGAGATTATCTATGTCATTTTCTATAATATACCGTATACTCCAAGAAATAAAGCCCAACTACTCACTGGAAGGAAAGATATGAAAGGCAAAGATACTTTGAAATACTTTGGCCATATAATGAAAAGACTAGAAGAAGAGAATGATGCTGAGGGGAAAGGAAGGAAAAAGGAAGAGGGTCTGACCAAGCGCAAGATTGATAGATGGATGTTATCCTTGAAGTGATTGGCTTGACCTTGAAATAGCTGGGGTTGGTGACGGTGGACAGGGAGCTCTGGAGTGAATTGGTCCATGAGGTCATGAAGAACTGGAAACGACTGAACGAATAAACAACAATATTGCATGCTCATAGAAAATAACAAATGGTACAGCTAGATTAGGGGAGAGTTATCCTTGGTTCCAGCCATTTAAAGCATTCAGGAAACTTCATACAGAGAAGAAGCAGACTTGTCTCTTAGTTCCATCAGTGTTCAATTCTACCCTTGAGACACATACATGATATGATCTTGAGAAGTATGAAGGGGAGCAGAGTAAGAAAGAAAAGAACATGGGAAGAAGAATCATTGGAAGAAGAATCAGCACAACAAACCTCTTTGGCAAACAATTGTGTAACTGTTAGCAAAAGGAACAATGGAGGTCACCTGGTTTGTGTAGGTCAGTATTATGTATCTAGACAGTCACCACCTCTTCAGTTTTCCAGGCAGGATCCATTTCTAGCCTTACTGGTCTCCCATCCAAGTATTGGGCAAGTCTGACCTACTTATCTTTTCAAACTGGATAAAATCCATGCATACAAATACACATTTACGCATACAAATGCACCCCTACAATTCAACTAATATCATGAAACTGTACCCCCCCCCCCAAATGTTTAAAGACACACATTTCTTTACAGAGATATTTTCTAATGTGCCTGTCTGCATACTTGAAAACAAGCCAGCCTACTTGCAGAGCATTCCTGGGCCTGGATCCTAAATTTAGCAGGAATATCTCATGGGAGGCACTCAACAGAGATCTCAAATCAATTTTGTCAAGTTAACTAATTTATCAAGAGGGGGAAGGAAAAGACAGTTCTCCAGAGATAAGTGACTGAAATATATCAGAACAGCAATTTCAGGTGAATCTTAGGATGTATACCTTTTGGATGGGTTTGAGCTGTCACTGAGAATGTGATCCTTCAGTTCTGTTTTTGGCAAATAGTTAATGTATAAAAAGCTTTCCTTAGACTAACAGGGCCTTTTTGTTATTTAGGGCAAGCCAAAGATGATAAATCAAGTGAGAGAACAGAAAATAAGTAATCAGAACAAGGAAGTGGGAACAAATATTAAATGCTGTGTAGCTCAGGCTAGAGCTTTGTGTCCTTTGCACAAATAGTAACACCCATAGAATAAGAGAGTCCAAAATGTCTCTGTTTCATATACAACATAAATCAAAGTCCCGTGCATCACTCAAGTGTGATTCATAGATAATTGGACTTGGACATGGTCACCCAAATTCAGATCCTTAGCCATAAACTATTGTTACTGTTGCTGCTGCTGTTCTTGTGTGCCTTCAAGTTTTTTCAGACTTAGGGTGATTCTAAGGCAACCCTATTACAGAGTTTTCATGTCAAGATTTATTCAATGGAAAATTACATTTGTCTTCATCTGAGGCTGAGGGAGTGCGACTTGGCTAAAGTCACCCAGTAGGTTTAGAGCCACAGCCTGAAATTCAAACTACTATGCCACATTTTATGAATTAATTTCCTCTATTTCTTATTTACCTGTCTTCCTGCATTTCTTCTATGCCTTCCTTCTCTGTTTCCTATCTATCTATCTTTCTTTTATTTTTTCTTCTCTTTTTCCTACTTCTTTTTCTTTCTTTCTTTTTCTTTCTTTTTCCCCTCCTCCTGCCCTCAGTTTCGGAAGGAGCAAGAATGGAGTGGAAGGGATTATCTTAATTTCAGGAGGAAATGGAGAGAGGAAAGGAGCCAGAAGTGGTGGAGAGTAGAGATGTGCATGAAATTTTTTCCATCATTTCCTCCATGCTATCGTTTTGTTTCGACTGTTCATCTACAAAAAATGACTGATGACATTTTCGTAGGAAATGAGAGGCAACACAAAAATAAAAGATGCATAATCATCATGCTTGCTTTCATTTTCCTTTCATTTCGGCCCCATAATAATAAGCAGGTACTGACAGAGGGCTGCTTTCCTATTACAGTTGATGTGTACCGATGGGTGTTAATAATAATATTAATATAAATAACAATAGTTACTCTGATACTGTAAGCTGAATCTGGGAAAGCAGTGCCTCCTGATTACATCCAATGTGTATTGATGGGTCTTTGTGATGTCTCAGGCACCTTTGGCCCCTGATCCCGCAGCCATTGCTGATCAAACTGAAGAGGATTTGGGTTTTTTCCCACTGCAGCAAGATTCAATCCCTTTCCAGATGTCTCCTGTTGACATTGCCGTGCCAGAGCCAATTAGGAATGCCCTTGAGGTGTTGCCGGCTCTTCCCGGATCTCCGGAGAGTTTGGAGTTTGATAGAAGGGCTACTTTCAAAACAGATCGCTCTTAAAGACAAAGTTTAAGGAAGTGTGAGATTAGCAGAGCGAGGTGATTGTGGCTAAGCCAGTTCTCTTGGGAAGAATTGGGGAGGCAGGCATCTGGCGCCTCGTTGTTAGCAGCTCGTTTCTCTTGGGAAGATTTGGGGAGTCAAACACCTGCTTGGGGGAGCTCTTGGACTTCAATAAAAGTTCTGCGCAGAGAATCTCTGTTGCGGTGTCAACTGAACTTCTGAAGGAAGAATACATCGTCTCTTGATCGTGAGCTTCCAAGCGGCCTGCTGGCGTGCTTACTCTCGAGTAGACCGGGCATTGCGTCCCGTCCCTTGCCAAGTTTGGACTGTGTTTCAGATCCATCATGAACAGCCCTAGCCTTGCCTTGAAACCTTGCTCTAGACTATTACTTCAAGTATTTTCCTGAGGAACTTTGCTTCTTTCCCCACTCAAACTTCCATTAAGTTTGAGTGTGTTTCGGTTATTGGATTTTGGACTTTGGACTCTAATACTGGACATAAGACATTCATTTTTGGACTAACTTTGATCTTTCCTAAAAGGTCAACTGCCTGACTATCTATTCTGCTTGTTTTTGTTTGAAACTTTTATTGCTTTAATAAAGATATTAGATTGTTTATTGGCCTCCGTGTTAGTTCCCAGTGTTCACGCTGCCTAGGAGCATTACAGTCTTGATAATAATATTAATATTAATATTAAGAACAGCAGTTATTCTGGTACCCTAAGTTGAGTCTGGGAGAGCAGTGTCTCCCAATTACATCTGATTTGTATCAATGGGTCTTTATTATTATTATTATTATTATTATTATTATTATTATTATTTAGGGCAAGACTAAGATGATAAATCAAGTGAGAGAACAGAACATCTGATGTATATTAATGGGTCTTAATAATAATAATAATAATAATAATAATAATAATAATAATAGTAATAATAATAATAACCCCCCCCCCGTAGGTGCCAACTTGCAGTGGTGAGGGGCTTAACTGTTCCAATGATGACTGAGAGCTGTGCTGGTGGTAATTGTTGAAGTGGGAATTGGTGTATATAGAGTTGTTTAAATGTAATTGAGTTATAGTGTTGCAATGTGAGCTGGAGATTGCATAATGCACTGTCTGCTGTCCACTATGCGAGTGTGTAAAGAGTTAACTGTGTATTGCATCAGACAGCAGAGGTGGTTATAAATAGCTCCTTGTGTTATCTGTTCTCCCTCTGCTCTCTGCTCTCTGCACTCTGTCTGTATATATCGTCTTGAGAGTTTTCCGTTTGTTAGTAAATCTTTTGTAGATAGCCAAACAGGCTTCAGCCTCTTTATTGGTACCAGTGATTCTTCGTTGATCTTCCGCTGCTTGTGTGTTTTCCAAACCGTGCGCTCTGACAGTAGTGTAACTATCGCCAGGTCCAACCAAGCCAGAGAGGTCTCAGCTGAGGAGTAGAACTAAGAACTAAGAGCACCTAACCCATTAGCAATATGGAGAATCAAACCAAAACAAAGTCTATACTGGCTCAGCCCAGGATAAAAAAGACCGTGGTGGATGCTGCTGATTCTGGACATCCATCGACAAGTGGGCTACAGAATCAAAATACAAATGAACAGTCACAGAAGCGGCAGAAATATACAATGCCAGAAAACCACACAGTTATGATCTGCTATTACAATTCTGAACCGCAAAAGCGTGGCTACCAAAAAAGGATGCATCAACTATGGAAACAAGAGTACCCTGACTCACAGATAACAGAACCCCGACTGGCTGACCAATGAATATTCATAATCAGAAACTAAGTGTTCAGTGAATTTGAACTCGAAGAAATCCAGAAAATCTGCAAAGCAAATTACCATCAGACCACAGCACAAACAGCAGCATAGACTCCAGCAACACTTGGAATGGTGGAACAGATTGAACCAGAAGAAAGTGTGGCGCTTTTGCAAGAATTTGAAGAACCAGCATTTGAAACACCTGTTGAACCACCAGGAACGTTGACAGCAAGACAACAAGAGCTCAAGGATAAGATCATGGCTCATGCTGCAGCAAATGCAGTAAGAAAGCGGCTCCCAACTCTAAAAACAGTGCCCAAGAGACACCTGGCGCCTCTCATGAAAGATGTAAATACAGTACTCTCCACTGTCCAAATAACATCAATTAAACAAACAAACCAGTTTGCCTACAGTGCAGCAGTTATAGTAACAGAAGAGCTTGGGTTCCTACAACCAAGGCAGACCCAAAGAAAATTGACTAGAAAACCAAAGTGGAAGGTCAGGCTAGAGTTGAAAATCAAAAAACTTAGATCAGATGCAAGTAGCCTAAAAAATATGAAAGAGAAGAAACTGAAGAATGACAAAATCAAGCAATACCTGATCAGAAAGTACTGGCTGAACAGCAGAAAAATTGAAGAAGCTTTAGAGATCGTGAAAGAACAAATTACAGCAACAGCCAGAAAAATTGAAAGATATGAAGCCAGAATCATCCAGTACAGACAAAATCAACTGTTTCAATCAAACCAAAGAAGGTTCTACCAGAGTCTGAATCAAACAACAGACACAGTAACCATAAAGCCAGAGAAAATTGCAACAATGAAGTTCTGGAAAGAGCTTTGGGAAAATAATAAGGACTACAACAAAAAAGCTGGGTGGATAAAGGAGTCTGAAGGAAAATTCTCACAAAGCAAAATGGAACAGATGGAAATAACAACTGAAATGATCAGCAAACGAGTGCAAAAAGTCAAGAACTGGACATCACCTGGTAGTGATCAACTTCATGGATTTTGGCTCAAACATCAGATTAGTTTACATGGAACAATGGCCCAACAATTCAATGAGATGCTGCAGAAAGGAAGTATCAGTGAATGGCTAACAACTTGAAGAACATAGGGTTAAAAAATTTTCCCCTGACATTAAGTCCAGTCATGTGTGATTCTGGGGGTTGGTGCTCATCTCCATTTCTAAGCCAAAGAGCTGGCATTGTCCGTAGACACCTCCAAGGTCATGTGGCCGGCATGACTGCATGGAGCGCCATTACTTTCCCGCTGGAGCGGTACCTATTGATCTACTCACGTTGGCATGTTTTCGAACTGCTAGGTTAGCAAGAGCTGGGGCTAACTGTGGCCGCTCACTCTGCTCCCGGGGTTTGAACCTGGGACCTTTCGGTCTCAGTGCTTTAATGCACTTCGCCACCGGGGCTCCTGATACAAAGGGTTCCAGCAAACCTGATACATACCTGATACAAAAGGATCCAGCAAAAAGAGTAGCACCTGGAAACTACAGGCCAATAACATGTCTGCCCACTATGTTTAAACTACTGATTGGCATCATAGCTGACAAAATTCAAGACTATCTTGAAGAAAAAAACATCTTGCCAGATGAACAGAAAGTCAACAAACGGAAAAGCAGGGGCACAAAAGACCAGTTATTGATTGACAAAATGATTCTGGAGAACTGTAAAAGCCGAGAAGCTAATCTTCACATGACGTGGATTGACTACAAAAAGGCCTTTGACTCACTCCCACACAGCTGGATCATCAAGTGCCTGGATGCCATCGGGATTAGTAAAAACATTGGCACCTTCATTGAAAACATGATGGAGCACTGGAAAACTGAACTGTTTGTTGGAAATGAAAGCTATGGACTTGTCAACATCAGAAGAGGGATTTTCCAGGGAGACTCATTGTTTCCTCTGCTTTTCATTATTGCCATGATCCCTCTGTCAACAATCTTACAAAAAACAAATCTCAGCTATAAAACATCTAAGAAATGTCACAAAATTTCTCATCTGATGTACATGGATAACCTGAAGCTGTATGGGAAAACTCAAACTGAAATCCAGTCTCTGACTAACACTGTCCGAATTTTTAGCACTGATATCAGCATGGAGTTTGGCTTGGACAAATGTTCGACAGTGGCATTGAAGAAGGGAAAAATCGTTGAAAATGAGGGCATAAATATGCCTAATGGCCAAACGATAAAGTGTCACCAGCCAGAGGCCTATAAATATCTGGGCATATTACAGCTGGACAACATCAAGCATGAACATGTGAAGACTGTGGTCAGCAAAGAATACACACAAAAGGTCAGAAAAATTCTCAAAAGCAAGCTCAATCAGGCAACACCATCAAGGCCATAAACACCTGGGCCATACCTGTCATAAGATATACTGCTGGCATCATAAACTGGACACAGGTGGAACTGGACAACTTGGACAGAAAAACAAGAAAACTATGACCATTCATCATTCACTGCACCCTCGCAGTGATGTTGACCTGCCTAGAAGATCAGGTGGCAGAGGACTTTTACAAGTAAAACAAGCAGTCAAAGAAGAAGAACATGCCCTGTCAGAATATATAAAGCAAAATGCAGAAGGTGCTATGATTGAAGTCAAAAATCAGAAACTTCTCAAAGCACAGCAGACAAGAAAACCGCAATACAAACTACAGCTGACAGCTGGCACAACAAAATATTGCATGGAAAGTTCCTTGACAAAATTGAAGGAAAAGCTGACAAGGAGAAGACCTGGCTTTGGCTCACAAATGGGAAACTGAAGAAGGAGACAGAAGGCCTGATCCTTGCAGCCCAGGAGCAAGCCATCAGAACAAATGCAATTAAGGCCAAGATTGAAAAATCAGCTAATGACCCAAAATGCAGACTGTGCAAGGAAGCTGATGAAACCATTGATCATATCCTCAGCTGCTGTAAGAAAATCGCACAGACAGACTACAAACAGAGGCACAACTATGTGGCCCAAATGATTCATTGGAACTTATGCCTCAAATACCACCTCCCAGCAGTAAAGAACTGGTGGGATCACAAACCTGCAAAAGTATTGGAAAATGAGCACGCAAAGATACTGTGGGATTTCCGAATCTAGACTGACATAGTTCTGGAACACAACACACCAGACATCACAGTTGTGGAAAAGAAAAAGGTTTGGATCATTGATGTTGCCATCCCAGGTGACAGTCACATTGACAAAAACAACAGGAAAAACTCAGCTGCTATCAGGACCTCAAGATTGAACTTCAAAGACTCTGGCAGAAACCAGTGCAGGTGGTCCCGGTGGTGATGGGCACACTGGGTGCCGTGCCAGAAGATCTCAGCTGGCATTTGGAAACAACTGACATTGACAAAATTACGATCTGCCAA
Organism: Anolis carolinensis; assembly: GCF_035594765.1. Lineage (NCBI taxonomy): Eukaryota > Metazoa > Chordata > Lepidosauria > Squamata > Anolidae > Anolis > Anolis carolinensis. Next base: position 297,378,292 of record NC_085841.1, read on the forward strand.
CTGCAAAAGACCACCTTACTGGGATCTGCGCACATCATCCGAAAATACATCGCACAGTCCTAAATGCTTGGGAAGTGTTCGACTTGTGATTTTGTGATACGAAATCCAGGATATCTATCTTGTTTGCTGTGTCATAAAATAAAATAACAACAACAACAACACTCTGGGGAAGATCCAAATGTTTTAAAAGTTGGTGGGCTAAAATGGGTTGAAATGCCCTCCATGTGTAGTGATTTTCACTCCTCTAGCCCAAAAACCAAGTGTGGGGGTGAGCCTCAGAAGCCCTTCCATTGTAGCCAATGGTCCAATTTTTTTTGTTTTTTCATAAGCCAGATGAAAATTCATGCTGTATAGACAGCCCATTTTCGTTAGCCTGACACAAATACGGAAATGAGACTATATGAATGAAACTACACAAAATGATCAGCAATTCTATATGAATGCACCCCACTAGTGGAGAGGATTCCCTCCTGTGAGGGAGACAGAGAAAAGAAAGGAAAGGAAATTTAAGAAACAAGAGAGAATCCCTTTGTTTTGGGGAGAGATAGAGAGGGAAGGGAAAGAAAGGGAAGGGAAAGGAAGGGAAGGAAAGGGAAGGGAAAGGAGATTTCAGTAGAAAGAGGGAGTGGAAGGGATCCCTTTGTTTTGGAACAGGCATGGGCAAACTACCAGCTGTTAGGAATTGTGGGAGTTGAAGTCCAAAACACCTGGAGTGCCAAAGTTTTCCCATGCCTGTTTTGGAGGGAGATAGAGAGGGCAAGATGGATGGACGGTATCCTTGAAGTGACTGGCTTGACCTTGAAGGAACTGGGGGCGGTGACAGCCAACAGGGAGCTCTGGCCTGGGCTGGTCCACGAGGTTACGAAGAGTCGGAGATGACTAAATGACTGAGCAGCAGCAGAGAGGGGAAAGGAATGAAAATGAGAGTTAAGGGGCAAGAAACCTCCTGGTGGTAGCAGAGGGCCCATATAATGGCAGCAGTAGCCTGAAAGTTTAGAGCGAGGACCTGGGGGACCCCTGCTTTATACAGTTGTTTGCCATATATACAGTGTTCCAGCACATGTTCAACATTCCAGATCTTTGAACATTGAGGAAAAATATCTGTAAAGATGTTGTCCAGGAAAATTTCTACAAATACAATCAAGAACTCTGATAAGGTTAAACTAAGGCTAAATGAATAATGTCATCTCATTTGTTCTATACCAGTATAATGGATTATTGGTTCTATTTCCACCACTCCACAGTATTTATTTACTTTATTTTTATCCCATCTTTCTCGTGATATAAGGATTCAAGGTGGCTGTAGCTATTAAAATTGTAAAAACATAAAAATGAAATTCCTATCAATTTGTGATTTAAGTGCATAGTATTTGCTGTCAAAGGTTAGAATTCTACAAAATGTGATTTGGCCCAGGCTCTAGTGAACCGATAAAGGAGAATCCCCTTATTGTGAAATCTTCACAAATAGTTCAGCTGTACTTGCCCACAATGCTCCAATCTGGGCAGGCATAAGACAATTATTTGTGTTCTTCATATCTATCAGTCTTACTGGTTGGGATGTGACAAAGAAAAAGGATGAGACATATGTAAATAGCCCTCACAGTTGCATAACCTCTGTGGTTATGGATGTTTCCTGTGTAAATCAAACAAATGAGGCTACACTGCTGTTGATATCCTTGAAAGAATAAAGGAAATCCCTAGTTTAAAAATTACTGTATGTCACTACAGTGATTCATGGGTGCAGGCTATGTGGCAACAATCAGGGAGGGAAAAGCTAGGCTATGCAAAGTGGAGGGAGACATCTAAGAGAGGCTCAATGTCACCCTCCATTGATTTGAATGATGCAGCATGTCAAGGATAAAGGACATCATATAGGAATAGTAAGGAAGCAACAATGCATGGTATTTTGCAGCATTGCTTCCATTGTCAGTTACAATAAAACCTTGGGACAGACCTTGGGAGGTAAGCCATACATTGATTTGTTCTTGAAACTTTGATGGGGCATTGGTTGCTGTGTAATCTTGCTTAAACCCTGCAATAAAAAATACAGATTGTTTTCAGAAGACACTGTCAGTAGCCTTGACACAGGCATGATTGATTGTCTGCATAGGTTGTGCTTCTCTTATCTGTTATACAAATATTTTCAACCTTGTCTTAAAATATATAAGCAAGCCAGCAGGCTATAGCTATAAAGACAACTTGGATGTCAGTTCCTAAATCCTAGATCCTGCTGAAGAACAATACCTTAAACACTTAACATGCTTATCTGTTATGATTTCTTGGATACTAATAAAATCTCATATATGGATGCCTAATTCTTGTCACTTGATTTTGGTTATGGCTCAAAACTCCACTCTGTTTTTTTTTCTTATTGTTGTTTGCTGTCATGTCAACTTCGACTTATGGTGATCCTATAAGGCAGTGGTTCTCAACATGTGGATCCCTTCAACTACCAGAAATCCTAAGAGCTGGTAAACTGGGTGGGATTTCTGAGAGTTGTAGGCCAAAACACCTGGGGGCCCAAAGGTTGAAAACCACTGCTATAGAGAGACATCCAAGAGCCCAAGCCGTCAACGTTTCTGTTCAGGTCTTGTAAACTAAGGACCTTGGCTTCCTTGGTTGAATTAATTCACATGTAGTACAGTTTTCCTAGTACCTTTCACTTTACTGAGCAGTATCATCTTTCCCAGTGAATTATGTTATCTGATGATATGCCCAAAATACAAAAACTTCAGTTTTGTCATCTTGGCTTCTAGGGAGAATTCAGGCTTTACTTGTTCTTGTGCCCAATTATTTATAATTTTGGCAGTACATAACATTTGTAGAGTGGATTGTCTTATTGATATTTTTCTTGGTCTTGTGTAGGAACTGGAAATACTTTGACACTGATGACTCTGACTTAAATCGTGATTAATGATGTGGCAAACCCTCAGTTTAAATTTCATTGTTTCTCCAAATGTTACCTGATTTTTTTTGATATCCTTATATTCTTTCTACTTGTATATGGGTTTTCCTGAATATTTTGTTACACAATTTTCTGAATATGTGTACTTTTTCTGTACCTTTAAAATTTTTCACACCATCAGGTTTCCACACCATCAATGTAATATGTAAATAGTGGCATTAAATCTGTGTGATTGAACAGGATATCAGTCACTCAACCAAATAAATAAATAAATGCATTATATTCAGAAAACTAGAAACCAAATGTAATAATGAAGACATTGGAAAATGAATAAATCATGAATGGCTAAAATAAGAGATCATTAGTAATAGTAACAACATAATTATGGATAATTAGTTATTTTTGATCCCACACATCATTTAAATTTTCCCCCTAAACATTTTTAATGTGCAAAATATCTCAAAAACTCTAGGCTGAATGTGCAGCTCAGCAAGCATTATTTACTCGGGATTTCTTTGGGAACCAGAGTGTTATTAGGACATAATTATGAAATATTGTGGGAGAAAAAAAGAGCATAGCTTCATGAAAAGATAAAGGTTCTTGTCTAAAGAATTTCTACCTTAGTTTAGAAATATGATGAATAGAGGAATAACTAAAGAAGACAAGGTGTTGTAGTTTGAAAAAAAATGTATCCATCTTCTTAAGTTATTTTTTAAAAATTGTCCATCAAGATAAAAAAATAGATGTTTGAAATACAAATACAATGAATGAATTGAATGAATAGAAGTTCAGAAAGATGACATTGTAATGAAGATTATGGCAGGAGGGGAAAGACAGCTGTCAAAAACCTGGCGGAGTCTCTTCAGTACACAAGAAAGAAATAAGCACTAAGAATAGATGGCATATGAAGGAAATGGAAGTTTCTGCAGGATAAAAGGAGAAGGTTCTCACTCTTTGAATGTATATGGATAAAAGAATGCTATTATATATACACACCTACCTGTTCTTTCCCCAGCACTGTTCTTTTTGCAGCACTGTCTGAAAATAGGGTCCCCTACCCCCATCCCACCAATCTATCACAGACTCTGTAGCAATATAACAATCAGCAATGTTGAGAGCAGATTTTATAGTTCCTGAATCTGAATATGTACTGTAATTAAATCACATGTGTATATGTACCTTCAGGTCACCTTTAATTTATGGCTGCATTATGGTAGGGTATATATAACACATACAATCCACTCCTTACACTGACGTCCCCTGGGGACATCTGCTCCAGCCTGCCAGAATCCGACTGGCAAGCGTCATCCAGAGGAACTTTTCGACAGTCACCGCAAGACTGTGGAACGACCTGCTGGAATAGCTCTGACAGCTAGATCAGCTGTCGCAATTTAAGACACAAGTGAAGACATATCTCTTTTGGAAGGCCTACCCAGACAGTTTTAATGACAAAATTTAAACTTACATCTTATGTTTAATATTTGTTTTGTGTATTCTAATATGTATTTTATGGAAATATGTTTTTATATGTGCATTTTAAATAATATTTTTAAATTAATGTTTTAACAATTTTGTAATCTGCCTTGAGCCATGAAGAGAGAAGGACAAGAAATAATAATATGTTTTAAAACTTTTTCTGTATTTTTGCAATGTAGTTTGCAAATAAATAAAATGCATTTAGGACTGCAGGCATGAGGAAACATTATTTGTTCTATGTCATTACTGCACTATGATTCCACCTTAAATGCTGTGGTTACATCCTGTGAAATTTAATTTAAGACTGCATGAGTTTTCATTGGGCTGGCGGGGTTGGGGTATGTAAAATATCTGCCAGAGAGTTCCAGTGCTAAACTTAACTGTAAATACAATTATTCCATAGGATACAGCCATGGAAGTTAAAGTGGCAACATAGTCTGATACTTTCTTGTGTGAAAGAACCCCTGACATTAGGTTGTCTTTCTTGTGACATGAGTTTAATAGCTGTTCTGTTGCCTTCACAGCGAGCTCTTAAACTAAAAAACGGGAGGGGGTGTATTCCTGAATTGGCAATACAAATGCAAATGCTTTCTTCAGGCAGTTCTGATTGCAATATTTCATTATGGCAATAATTAAAACCCTATATATCTAGATTTCCTTTCTAGAATAAAGCAGATGCTAAGAACAAAGTTACAGTTCTTACCAGACAATACAGAAAACACGGAGCATCAAACACTTTTATTTTAATCCAGTTACAAATGTAGGTGTTAGAAGGAATGAGTGGATATAAAAGATCTGAATGCTATCCCCCCCCCCCCTTATACTTAACCTGGAAAAATTGATTTTCAGAGTAAAATGAAAAAAGAAGAGCATCTGTCAAGGAATTATAAAAAACGATTTCACTCTCAAACATGTATGCAGGAGTAATGATGGATCTGAACATCACTGGAGCATAGTTCAGAGGAGAGAAAGCCCATCAGGTTTGTAACACTTGCTTTAATTCAAAGAAAGCATTAGGACTCCAAAAGTTCTTCTCCAACTCAGATTAAAGTCTAAGCCACAGTGCAATTTACTTCAGCAATGTTAAACATTGCAAGAGAGAGGTCTCATATCACATAATTATATATGAATTATGCACTAGCAACAATATCGGAGGGAGATGCATTAATACTAGAAATTGGAAACTGTTCCTGTCATCCCTCACTTTTAATTTTCTACATTTTCTTTTTCTATCTGGCTATAAATTTACCTTCCAGAATAATTATTTCATGAGTCAGGATTATCTCTGACTGTAATATTTAAGCTTGTTCTTAAAATGGAACTAGGAAGATCATAATGCACATGCGTATCTACTTCATTTTTTACTTCTTTTTTTTTTACTTATACTTCAGTTTTCAATTTCTATGATGTTTAGTTATCCCCCTCTTACCCAGGTTTGCTAATGACAAAAACGGCTAAACTGAAGCAAGACTATACAGCTTCACCCTGTAATCAACATTTGAATTGGGACATTTGTATATGAAAAAACTCCTTCATAATGGAACCTGCTTGCTGGAAAGAGGAACAAAATGAAACAATCTGGCATAATGTGAAAGAGGCATTTTGTTGTCTTTTAAGTGTGGAATTGATGAGCTAGTCTTGCATAGAAATAGCCTGAGACTGCACAAGAACCAAACAGATCTGGGTTAGGAATGTGGAAATGATGTCAATAGTCCAGATGATATCTAAAGAAAGCAAGAAAGAAGTTGGTTGAATTATCTCTGTTATAATTAGGGAAGTGATGGGTAATAATCTCAACATGAGACTAAATTGCCAAACAGTACTTTGAACTGAGAACAATAAGCAAAATAAAAAATAAAAACAAAAACAGGATTCTGTGAAAATTGTCTTTACACATAACAAAATGCTGATGATGAAGAGAAAAGAAGGTTTCTGACCTCCTATTTCACGTGTATGATAAGAGTATTGGTATTGGAGTGAATGAGTTTAGAGAATGATCCTCTGGGTGTAGGATATTAACCACCCATCCTTCTCTTCCTCCTTTTTCTTTCCCTGATTCTAAAATGAAATATATGTATCAAACATCTCGGAGTACAGAAGAGAAATAGTTGCTTGTCAAGAAGAGGAAGACTTCACATAGAATAAACATTTCTAGTCCCTGGGCAAACTTTTTGATCTAACTGAGGCGACATCTACATTTGCCAAAATAATGCAGTGTAGAGTCTCATTAGCCTGTGTGTGTCCATACAACATATGCAAATTAATGCAATTTAGCGTGGTAAAATTGTAAGTAAAAGACACAGGGGAAGATCTTACTCCTGCCCCAGTATTGGAGCAGTGGGGGGAGCCAATCCAAATCTTTATGCAGGATCCTACAGCCATCTTGTGCTCCCTGCAATCAGGCAGCCTTGGGAAGTGAGATGGTAGTCCTTTCCTGTCCCCCAGCATCCCAAATTGCTCTGTTCACTTAATGATGACAAAACAGGAAATAGAGAGCTCTAGTAAGAGTTCTAGTAAGTTGATATTTCCTTTCCTTTTTTTGGAGGGGGGTTAGGAATTGTGGTGCTGGTGTGTGTGGAATCCTGCAACTTTTCCAGTTGTGCTGAAACTAGTGTCAGCACAGCTGGGCTGTGGGCTGGTGTCCCACATCCAAGGTGGATCAGGACCCCTATTTGGTCATTATGTGGCTCAGAATCAGCATTTTTCATGCCAGTTGCAAGCCACATTATATGCCTTTGTAGAGGGCCCTTAATTGCTGATGACTCCAATGTCCTTTTGACTTAGAATGTCTTTTATCACCTTTGTCTAGTTCAATAATGATTCCTATAGAGAGTTTGGCCAAAGAAAAGGTCCAGATTCTGATGTTCATATGTTAACATGGAATTGCCGTTGGAACTTTTGTATATGATGTAACCGCAAATATTCTAGGGTGTTTTTTACCCAGGAGGAGCCATGTTAAACCAGTCTTGAAGAACTTGCTCTTTTGTTGGGCCTTATGGTTATCTTTTTGGTTCAATCTTAAGGCCCAAATGCCCAAAACTGCAGTGTACAGGTAGTCTCTGAGTTACAAACATCTGACTTACAAACAACTCACAGTTAAGAATGGGAGTGAGACAACAGGAAGTGAGAGAAATCTACCCCTAGGAAAGGAAATTCACTTCTGAAAGAGTTATCATGGGGGGAAAAGATTGGCTTTATCACCAATCCTTGTTTCCACAGCAAGCCATTTTTTTCAACAAGTTGTTTACCTTAAAGTCAGTTCAGGCAATGGTGAATTAGAGTGAGAAGCTAAGCCTGAGTTCTCTTGTTCTTGGTCCAAGCCAAGCTTTGGTTTTGGATTTTAATCCTAGAAGTTTTCCATGTTCCTGTTCATGGACTCCTGTTCAGGTTTTACTTGTTATACCTTTTTGCTTATGGACTTATGCTGATCCTCCCCCTCATGTTAGGGCTTGTCCTGGTGATCAATAACAGATCTGTTGCATTTTCTTCTACTCCTTCAGTTGGAAATACTCCTATGTTTGCCCCTTACCAATGATAATAGTTTCGGGTTACCAACTTCTTTCTCCAGTTTACATTCCTTACAGTATGCGCTTTCTCTGACCCAGTTCATTTTTTAATGAGCTTCCTTAGATTTTTTACCTAATCATGTATATTTTGATGTGATTTTACTATGTTTTTTTATCTGTTTTTATTTCGATGTGGGTTTTTTTTTTATAATTGACTACCTGGGCTTGGCCCCGTGTAAGCTGCCTTGAGTTCCTATTATTATTATTATTATTATTATTATTATTATTATTATTATTATTATTATTATTATTATTACCTATAATGTCTGGCTGTTCCTGAACCATGTCACCTCTGGAACTTTATGAGACATTTGGATTATTGTTTGGTTATCACCTGTTGCTAAACCCTTTTGGATTATATATCTTATTTTCTTATTCCTGCTTTTTGATATGCTTTTTATGTATTTTACAATAAACTGTTTCCTTATATTCCTGGACTCTTGTGTGTTGCAGTGGTCATAGGTGTTTCCAGGCCTGGAGTGCAGCACCCAGTAACTTAGGGAGAAGCTATGGAGGAATTAATTCACACTTTTCAACCCCTGAGATTTTCATTAATTTGAAATTTGGTACAAGAAAAGATCCATAGATACTATGGACTGTGAAAAACAAACAAACAAATAAATGGGTCCTAGAGCAAATCAAGCCTAAACTTTCACTAGAATCCAAGATGACTAAACTGAGATTTTGGACAAAAGTATAAGACATGACTCAGTAGAAACTATAATACCATATATGCTCATGTACAAGTTGACCTCATATATGAATTGAGGGCAACTTTTAAGGCAAAAAATAGATTTTGATATGATTTGTGGACGAGCCAAGTGCCATTCCGAGAAAAAAGGAAAGCACCAGTTATGCCTCAAGTGGCCACCATCTTCCCACCCAGGCATATAAAAAGGCTAGAAGTGACTCCATGACAAAGGAAGTAGAAGATGTCAGTTATTCTTTTTGGTTGGACTATTCTTTTTGGTTGCCTGTTGACATTCTACTCAGAGAGGGGAATGGCCCCTTTTTTGATAAAAGTTATATTACAGTATTCACATTGACCCATAATAAGTCAAACAAGTTTTTTTTAGGTTATTTTACTATCATTTCTAGACTTATACATGAGCATATAGAGTAATGCTTGGTAAGGTTGAAGGCAATGGAAACAAGAGGAAGTTTATGGACTTGTCTACATGAGCCTCAAAACCTGGACTCATACCCAAATAGACTGTTGGCTGTTCCCACTATGTATAGCAGCTTTCTATAAACATTGCAGGGTTTTTTTTGGTTTAATCTGACACGGAGTTTGGTAGAAGCTCAGAAGCATCCTATGAATTTGGAACAATGAACAGTGGGACTGAATCCAATTCAGCCCAATTCGCTATTCAGGCTACACACTGGCACTATCGCCCTCTACCTGTGCTCATCAGTGCAAAGAAAGGGATAGGATTGTGTAACCTCTGCTGCTACTCTTAGCTAACCACACAGATCCACCTGTGTTCTTGGTTATTATAGATATCTTTGCTGATGTCAGAATGGTTCACCTACCTGGTCAGCAAGAAGAAGGGGAGTGATCTCTTTTTTTTTTCTTCCTAGTCTGACATCTGCACAGGCACCCGTGACAAGCTTGGATGGAGCTCTGTGGCTGACTAGGAGTGGTGATGAGGCCCTAGTTGAACGGGTGCACCCCAGAAGAACGGGTGCACTGCCAAGTTATCTAGACAATGGTCCTAATTTTGGCATGGATGTGCCGAATACAATGCTGCTCCAGGGCAGATTTAAACCTGGCTAAACTGCCCAGTGTAGATGAGCCCCACATTAAAGAGGGATAGATGGAATTAAGGAAATAAATGGGCCTGAGTCTACAAAAGCTGAGCAGGGCAGTTGAAGACTGGGTGACTTAAAAGTATTTCACTCATAGAGTCACCATAAATCAAAGGTGAATTGATGGCAGTTGACAACAAGCTAGAGCAGTGGTTCTCAACTTGTGGGTACCCAGGTGTCTTGGCCTACAACTCCCAGAAATCCCAGCCAGTTTACCAGTTGTTAAGATTTCTGGGAGTTGAAGGCCAAAATAGGGACCCACAGGTTGAGAACCACTGAGCTAGAGCCTAAATATACCATGGGCACCAGATCTTGAAAACTAAGCAAGGTCAGCTCTGGTTAGTGATTGGTTGGGAATCCACCAATGAATACTGTATTTCAGAGGGAGGTGCTAGCAAAACCATCACTAAGAATTCCTTTACCAAAATAAAAAACCCTGTGAAATTCAGTCTTCATAAGTTGACAGGTGTTTTGAAGACATATACATACAGGAAATATAGTAAAATCATAAATTAAATATCATGCTAAAATAAAACAGTCTTTAAAGTGTTGCTTCATGAATGCAGCTAAAATGTCCTTGTCCACATCAAAATATATTTTAAATAAATGAAATTAATTTTTAAAAGACTTTTTTGTTCCCACCTTACATTTCTTGAAATTTTTAGAGGGTTATTCCTATATAAATTTATTAATGTCTGACTGCAATAGAATGAATTTTGGAAACAGATATTCTCTAACAGATCAAATATTTTTGAATAATCCGTATATGATTAAAATCTGTATTTCACAGTCAATGATATTTAATGTCAACATTTAATAGGAAAGTTATTACCCTACATTTATAATCAGCAAGCAATTTGAGTTATTATTCCAGAGTACAGATAGGTAAAACACAATGATATATTGTTTATGGTTTATGTGGTGTGGGAATATTTCCAAAGTAAAATTTTGAAGAGTTGTTTTCCAGATTACCTCAATCCTTGGATGAAATTGGAGGCAATGAATCACAAATAAATGTGCTTACTCACTTTGACCTTCTCACATCAAAGTGAATGGAAACCTTTTGTCTTTCAGATGTTCATGAACCACTATTGTCATTATAAGTTTGCATTGCCTAGGTTAGCTAGAGGTAATGTGATCTGTTGGTCAACGCCATGTAAATGGCCAGATTCTGCTGTGCCTAGTGATTGTTAGCATGTTATAGCGTCTGAATTAATTGGTCTATAATCTCATAATTACCACAATGTCTGAACTCCTTTCTAAAGTATTATCATTTTCTCATATTTTGAATATGAGGTCATATTTTTCTCCTACCTTCAACCTCTAAGGGCATCACTGTTGTACTTTTGCAGTATTCTCTACAAGCACATTGTTCTTATGGCTGTACACAGTAGGGAAAGAAAAGATGGAAAATGTCTATCATAAGCAAAAAAGAATATTCTAGGTCAAGGAGAATGTAATGGTAGGCACAAAGGGAAATCAGCAGCAGATGACAGCACACTGTGTCCGTGATTCACACCAGCACAGTTACTCTTGAGCAAACAGCAAGAGGTTTTATTAAAGTGAGGAATGACAGCTGTGTCTTTGAGTGGCTTCCCTTCCTTCTGATTTGAAAGGATGCTCAGTCACTGCTTGGCTTAGTATTAATTAACTGCATACTATTTTGAGCAGAAAAGAGAAAGCAGATTTTTTCATGGTATTGGTTGCTCTTTTATTTAATGCTTTAAAACAGAACTGACCTCTTGTTTATAGATATATAGATGCCAGTTCCAAGAAATTTCATGACATTTTTTTCAGAACAATGCCATTAAACAAAAGCAATGTTTACATCCCTTGGAATATTGAAAAATCACTTATCGAAATATGTGGTCCCATCTGGGAAATTTCATGAGAATTGTAGATGTTCGTTTTTGTTCCTGAACACATGTAATTTATTAGATCTTCTCTGTCCAAAATGACCCTTCATTTAATACATGGAGGCAGACAGGTCGTGTATATCCATGAGGAAACAGTATCTTGGAATGCTGTGTCTTGTGTAGAAACACAATTTTCTAAGGTGGGAAAGTGACCATTTTGTTTTGTTTAGACTTTCTTTTCCACAGAATAAGTCCAAATTGTGAACTGTCTTTGATAATTGCACAGTTCTGGATAAGTTTTGCACCAGCAGCAAAAGCTAAAGTATTTATTCTTCCCTGTTTGAGTGAAATTTATGAAAATTTACTTTCACGTTCCAAAGAGCATTAAGTCATGTGCTATTATAGCACAAAAAAAGTATATGCAAACATCACAAATTGACAAAATACTCTAAAAATGAAAACATTTTATTGTCTCTGAATAATGTTTCACCACATCCACATACAAATGTCTTGTGGGCACATCTATCTGGGTAGTCTATATTTATTAGAAAGGTGGGGTGCAAAAATGCTTAAAGAAAATAAATGTTATGTTATAAAGTATTTTCATCTACTGGAAGTATCTGTCAGTGTCTATTTCTCAGTATTAGGAAAATATTTGAATGTATAGTACTCCCTATTTTAAAATCAATAAATGTGTAAATTTGACTACATTCTTATTGAAAGCAAACTACTATCATCTGTACTAACAGCATTAAATTGGTACAGCTTCTTCAAGTGTGAAAAAGCCAAACTGTAACTTTCTGGCATACAGACATGAACCCAGCAGGGCATGGGAAATCTGCAGTACCAACAGGATTGTCCACATAGTTATTACGTCATTTTTTAAGGGCCAATCATCCTAAATGATAGGAGCCAGCATGGTGTAGTAGTTCAAGCATTATACTATAGCCTCATCTATGGTGCCACATAATCCAGTTTCTGAATCCAGATTATCTGCTTTGAACTGTATTATATGGCAGTGTAGATCCAGCCAAAGACTACGGAGAACAGGGCTTGAATCCTCTTCACCTATGGAAACCCACTGGGTGATCTTGCAGAAGTCACTGTCTCTCAGATTCAGAGGAAGCTGAAGGCAATCCTCCCTCAGATCATGTCTTGCCAAGAATACTTGATGATGAGGTCACCATAAGGTAATAATGATGTGAAGATGCAACAACAAATTCAAAGTCCTGTGAAAATCTGTCAATTTTGTTTTCCTCCGTGTTAAGATTTTCCTTTAAATATTGAGTTATGTTTCTTTCCCCAAAATGGAGAAATTTATTTTAACAAATTATTATTGAGAAATCACTGACATACATCCCTGTAACAACATGACTAGCCTGACACTATTGGAAGGGAAGGGGGACATCATAAATATAGATTTCATGTGACATCAAATCATATTCTGACTCCACTGAAGATATGATCTTGCTGTTATGCATTTCTGACAGTATGAGCATAAGAATAAGAATGTATTATCTTCAAGGAAATATGCTTCTGTCTTTCTTACTTCTCTGGTTATAATTTGCTGTAATAAGTACTGCTAGATTGCCTTTCATTTCAGTACTATTGTTCATTTGCAGTTATTATTCCCAAAAGAAATGCTCCTCTATTATATCTGTTAACCTCCTGCTTTGAGCATTTCTAGAGGGGTTCCCAAATACAAGTGATGAGATGATGATCAAACATGAAACAACGATATCAGATGCAGAGAACTGAGTTAAAACAAAAGCACTTTATTTGGTCTAGAACCTAGGGGGGAGCAACCCGATGGAGATGCAGCTGAGGCCAAGTGCCAACTCATGATCATCTCTGTAGTTTTCCCATCGGTGAAATACTTGACCCTGAGGGCAATCCAAAGCAATGGGTTGCTCACTGTGTGTGGTCATTCTCTGGAATATAATTGTCACAAGATGGGGTACAAAAAACGGTAAATGGGAGAAAATTCCTATCCAGTCCTGAGGCAACCAGCACAGCTCATACTGTGCTGAGTGGGCAAGTGATTCACTTGGCTTGGCAAGTTACATAATAATAATAATAATAATAATAATAATAATAATAATAATAATAATAACAACAACAACAAAAACAATAACAAAATGTTTGTTTATATCCCACTCCCACTCCCCAGGGGACTCAGAGCGGCTTACAACATAATGAATACAATAAGCACAATATAATAAAATACTGAAAATGGGATACACAATAATAACACATCATTAAATATAAAACATAAAATACAGCACATCAAGCTTGTTTACCTCTCATCTCTATCGCTGGATTCTGTAGGTTATTAAGGCTAGTCCATCCCCTCACCCACAGCATCATTCACTCAAGAGCGTGAAATCTTTAAAAACAGTGTTCCATACGCAGCAGAACTGGCTTCCAAGATGTTGATTTTAATAGAGGTTAAGTTTTGGCTAATATCATCTCTAATATGACATTTTCATGATCAGTCCTATGAGTCCTAGGAAGCCTGACTCTGGCTTTGACTCAGGAATCCCCCCCCCCATATTATTTCCCTATTTGTACAAGATAAAGGTAATGAATTCCATTCATCAGTATTATTGTTCATATAGGAGTAACCTCAGTGGGTCTGGGGACTAATTTTCTTTTTTTAGAATCTCACAGGCTACCAAGAAATATCTGGAAGTTCACTTCTAATTGTTAGCTGAGGATACTTTTACATGTTAAACCAGTGCTCTGATCATTGCCTTATGACTCCAAGACACCAGAGTTCCAATATCCACTGTACCATAAGCAAGTCACTCTCTCAGTTTCAGAGGAAGGCAACTGCAAACCTGCTCTAAAAAAATTTGCCAAAAACTCTGTTAGAAGGTTACTATAATTTGGAGTCAACTCAAAGATGCATGAAAAAAGCAAAAGAGTACATGGGATGGTGGTGATCCAACATTGAATTGCTGGGTCTGAAAGTTTCAGGAAGGGTAATTGTTGGTGCAATTTTGTTTATGAACTGGAGACAAAAATGGCTAAAGAAAGAAACTCAGACTTTATTTTAAAAGCTAATTGGAGAATGAAGCTAAATTCATTTTGAGTAGAAATGAGAAATAAGGAAACAGAAAGAGAAAGATGGAAATATTCTTGTATCATTTTCCATCTCAGAGAGTTGGAATCACCACCACCACCATCATCTTTATCATCATCATCTCTCTCCCCAAGGGGACTCAGGGTGGCTTCAAAAAACAAAATGGCAAACATTCAATGCCACGTGCAGTGACAAGATAAAACAAACAATCCGATTAAAATAAACAGATTAAAATGCACAATTAAAAAACATTAAAATATACAAGTAAAAAACATCGGAACAGGTGGATAAGACATTAAGGACCTTATCACAGTTGGGGCTTTTGGCCCCTTTCTCCTCTTCTGGGGCAGGGCCTGCCAAGCGCTATCAGATGATGTGGGCTTGACCCTGCCCATGATGCTTCCTCGCCACCGACACAAGATAAGTTGTGTTTTAGGTAGCTCCAATGGAGCTATCCACATTTTTCTACCTCTTTTCCCATTTGATGGGGGAAAGGGCAATTTGGCAATGCCCTTTCCTCCACCCTTTAACCCTTGTGATGGTGAAAGGAGGGAAGGTGTGTGGGTCACCTCAGAGGGAGGTAAGTCTGAAGAGGTCCTAAGAGAATTTTGGCAAGTGAAAAATACTTATTTGAATCACTGCTGTTATCTCCACATCAGTCTTACGTGCTGAGTACTATAGATTTTAAAAAAAATCCATACTTTTTGAAGAAAGAATATGGAAGTACAGGGCAAATTGGAGTAGGAACAAGATTTGTAAACTCTGACCCCATCTATACTGCCATATAATCCATTTTCTAATCCCAGGTAGGAGCCCCTGGTGGCGCAGTGGGTTAAACAACTGAGCTGCTGAACTTACTGAGTGCTGAGTACTATAGATTTTAAAAAAAATCCATACTTTTTGAAGAAAGAATATGGAAGTACAGGGCAAATTGGAGTAGGAACAAGATTTGTAAACTCTGACCCCATCTATACTGCCATATAATCCATTTTCTAATCCCAGGTAGGAGCCCCTGGTGGCGCAGTGGGTTAAACAACTGAGCTGCTGAACTTACTGATCAAAAGGTTGGTGGTTCAAATCCAGGGAGCAGGGTGAGCTCCCTCTATTAACTCCAGCTTTTGCCAACCTAGCAGTTCGAAAACATGCAAACATGAATAGATAAATAGGTACCACTCCAGCAGGAAGGTTACAGCACTCCATGCTGTTATGCCAGCCATGTGACCTTGGAGGCATTCTACAGACAATGGCAGCTCTTCAGCTTAGAAATGGAGATGAGCACCAACTCCAAGAGTTGGACACGACTAGACTTAATGTCAGAGGAAATCCTTTACCTTTACCTTTAATTCCAGGTAATCTATATTGAACTGGATTATACAATAGCGTAGACTCATATAATCCTGTTCAAATTAAATAATCTAAGATCAGATACTGGATTATATGACAGTGTAGATACAGAAACACTGTAACTACCAGGTTTCATGCCCAACCATCTCTTCTAATAGAAGTATTTCAATTGTCTGCCTTCTTTATTTGAGAATGCTTAGCTTGCTATATAACTCCATTGAACTCTGCTAGTGGATAATGATGTATTTTTAAAACAACAATAAAATTTTAATATAATGTCAAGAATCATCCAGCTAAGACATAATGTCAGAATACATTAGTGGGGAGAATGCAATGGCAAGTTTATGACAGTCCACTGATTTGAGAGCGTGATTTGAATTGTAATAAACAGAGAAACGAATGTAGAAACACTTTTGACTACTGTTAATTGCTATTGCTATTAAACACCTTCAAATCACTTCTGACTGAGGACAACCCTGTCCTAACGGGAAGAGATTTTTCATGGCCTTCTGCTAAGCCAAAGAGTATGGTTTTCCCAGTGAATATTAATTAATTTATGTCATTTATATGATTTCTTTCTCTTAGAATGGTACCTAAAGTGGCTTCCAGAAACAGTCAATTAAAAAAAAATCAAGCAATAAAATTTTAAAACAATGAAAAGCAGAACCCCAAACAATAAAATCATGTAAACGTTTCAGGGATTGAGAGCCTGGTTTCCTAGAATCCTAGTATAACACTATGCTCCATAGTGTTATCTCTGATTTATTTCCTAGGCAACCTGCCCACAGACACAGTAAATAATTTTATTAGACAACATTTTTCTTTTTTGCTACACAAGACTAAATTGCTAAAAACCTCACACTAATGAGTGAATGTCTTCCCTTTTTTAAAAAAGTAAACACTTTAAAAATCATCTATGTATCAAAAAGTACAACAAAAAGAACTTGAAATTTAAAATATACTATCTGTCAGAGAAAATGAAACTCAGATTTGCTCAACCAGCCTTAGGGGCTTTGAGTATTCATCTAATAAAATTCTGGTCTAAAGACCAGTGTATGTTGGTACTATATTGGGTTTATTGCTTCCTTTTATGAAAGCCTCTACATCTTTAATATCTATGTGGCAGGCAGAAACAGCATAGTCTTGCCAATTTTGGAAATATTGGTAGGTATTGTATTTGGCCAATGCAGAGTTTTGAAAATGTCAGCTGTTTCCGTTTGATCAGTTTTTCATTTGCATTCTCTTTCTTTTTCACAAATGAGATAGAAAAAACTTTAAAAGCTGGAGAAAATAAAACTGTTAGCTTTGTCTATCTTCAATCTTGAAAACGGTTTCACTATTGCAAGACTTTCAGGTTCAAAATCTAGTCTGTATGTGTCAAGACTGAAGTCTTATACAGTATATGACAAGAATTAATGTTTGTTTTTCTGTCCTTCAATTCTCAGCACAGTCACAGACTGTAAGTGGGTTATAATGCTGCACAGTTAATTTGGAACATTTTCATGCACCAGTGAGAAAAGATTATATTTCCATGCATATTTTTCCTAATGTGTGAGTTTTAATCATGCTTTTAATTTATACACTTTAATATGAGAGGTGAAATTTACTCATATTATGAAGACATGCAGTAAATGCTGCACTTTCCCCATGAGATTGCAGACTTCATTTCCACACTAAGGAATAGAAGTTCTCCATGTAGGGAGGGGTAGACATCAAAACACAAGGGAAAATTTTGTTTATCAGTCACTGAAAGGAAACACGTGGTTATGCTGTAACTTTATTGCAGCTACAATGTTTAAAGCAGGACTATTAGCAGAAATAAATTAAGCTAGCAAATACATATATATTCATCCAACCAAGTTTAATGTACAAGAAAAATGCATTTTCATTTCCTTTTAGAATTTGTTCTAGTTGCTTCTGAAATATTACACAAATTGTTGACTAGTAGTATTTCTGCTAAGAATACTGAAGATGGTGACATATATCAAATGCAGATTATTTCCACAAGGGTCTTGCCATTGCAAACAGTGAAACTCTATGATGTGAAGGAAAGTATTGATGAACTACAGAAACAGCAGCCACAACAATGTGAAAGTTAAACAGAAATGAATGTTTGCTTTTGAAAGCTCAGCTGTTTTCTTTGAATCACTTGAACTCTATTAAATATAGCAGGTAGCATTCTATAAATTAGTAACAATGTTGTAAGTTAGACTAATGACTTTGTGTAACTGTTTCCCATCAACATTTATTTATTTATATAAAACATTTATATTCCACCCTTCTCACCCCGAAGGGGACTAGGTCGGAGCACAACATATATACGCCAAGCATTCCATACCGGGACATAAAATAATTATAAATATACACAGACATTAAAACATTTAAAACATTAAAATTAAAATATTAAAATTAGTTATATCTACTTTAAAATCAGCTGTTTAAATCAACTCAAGACACCATGCTGGCTCTGGTCAGTGGAGTAGGTTTCCTATTATTGCCTCATTACACTGCCCCAAAGGCTTGGTCCCACAGCCAGGTCTTTACCATCTTTCTAAAGGACAGGAGGGAGGGGGCTGATCTAATCTCACCAGGGAGGGTGTTCCATAGCCGAGGAGCAATCACTGAGAAGGCCCTGTCTCTCGTCCTCGCCAATCGTGACTGTGACAGTGGCGGGACTGAGAACAGGGCCTCCCCGGAAGATCTTAATCTCTGTGGTGATTCATAGAGGGAGATACGTTCAGACAAGTAAACTGGGCCAGGGCCATTTAGGACTTTATAAGCCAAAGCCAGCACTTTGAATTGTGCTTGGTAGCTAACTGGCAGCCAATGGAGCTGACGCAACATGGGAGTTGTGTTCTCCCTATATGTCTCCCCAGTTATTATCCTGGTTGCCTCTCTTTGGATTATTTGAAGCTTCTGAACAGTCTTCAAAAGCACCCCCACGTAGAGTGCATTGCAGTAGTCTATCCTAGATGTAACTAGAGCGTGGACCACCTTGGTCCATACTCTTCTGCTACCATTGTAATTATTGTCAATGCTTTTACACCCAGTTTAAAATATAACCAGTTGAACCATGGAATGGAATTCTGTGACCACAGTGAATGCGGTGGTGAAGGTGTATTCATCCTCTTTCTACCAGAAACCCCTGTGAAATCCTTTGGGTGGGTACAGGATGATGACATATCATAGAACTATATCCCTTGGTGTAGATGACTGGATTTTAAGGTGGGTTAGAGTGGTCTGATTGGGAGACATGTCATAGCTATGATGTCATAATTAAGGAGACTCTGCATGAGTAAAAAAAAGTACTGTTAGGGGTACACTGATTGTGCTTTTCATGCATGACAGAAATTTGGATTAGATGGTCCATGTGGTCTCTTATTTTTTGATTCTATCAGGCTTCAGAATGCATGATGTCTAGCAAGAATCTGGAGTTTTTAGCCCTCAAGATGAACTTCATTGAATCTCACAGTTGGAAGACATCACAAGGACCATTCGGTCCAGAAAATATAATCAAAGCACTACTCACAGATTGCCATCCAGCCTCTGCTTAAAAGCCTCCAGGGAAGGAAACTCCACCACACTCTGAAGCAACATATTCCACCACTAATCAGCTCTTACCATCAGAAAATTATTCCTGTTGTTTAAATGGAATCACTTTTCCTGCAATTTAAACCCATTGCTTTGTGACAGAAAAGATCCTTGCCCCCTCTTTAATGTGACATCCTTTTGGATATTTAAACATGTCTACCATGTTGCTACCCAGCCTTCTTTTCTTCAAGTTTCATATATCCAACTCCCTAAGCTTCTCCTCATAGGGCCAGACTTCCAGAACTTTGTCATTTTGGTCACCTTTCTCTGAACTCATTCTAGCTTATAAATATCCTTCTTGAATTGTGGGTCAGGTGAGGTCTGACTAATGCAGAATAGAATGTTACTATTAGTTCACATTATCTAACGCCTTTCTACACAACCCTAAACTCAGGCTAAAAACCAAATTAGTCTGAGGCATCCAAATCATGTTTCAGGCCAATCCATTTTAACCTGGAGTAAACCTAAATTACTCAGCTTCTGCAGTCCCCCGGGTCAGTCCCCACAGCCATCCTGCTTCTTTGGTCTCCCAAAAGAGAGCAGGATAGTGCTCACTCTCATCCCAGCCCTTCATTCCCTCTCTCAGATGTTACCCAAGAAGCCTGCCATCCATTCAAGCCCTTCTGAAGAGCTCTGTAGTTGTGTCAGAATGATGATATTGGGGGGGGGGGGGAGAGGAGGAAGGAAAATTCCCCCTTCCTCCCACCTCCTAAATTATCATTCTGACACAACTACAGAGCTCTCTGGAGGGCCTGTGTGGCTAGCAGGCTCCTTGGTAAGTTTTGGGAGATGGAATGGGTTGGGGGCTGGAGGGTGGCTTGATGCCCTCCCAGTCCAATCTTTGGTTGACCTGGGATGGCATCTAGCCAACCCCCAAGGGAAAGCCCGAGTTTGGGAGTTTGAGTGGGGAAGCAATTCTGGGAGTCAATCCCTATAGGGCCCTCACCTGGAAAGATCAGGACCTTAGCTTAAGTTCCAGATTTTTTCCACATGCTTTATTAATCTGGAGCAAATTAGGAAATCCCAGGGAAAACCCTGGGTTAAGTTGGTTAACATGCCCATAAATCTCATCAAATATGAAATGAGCTCTACACTAGTTCCAACTGACACTCAAAACTCATAAGACAGAAATATTCTATAAACCTTTTACTATTACTTTAAAAAAAAAAAAGCTAATTGACCACAAACAGTTGCAATGTTTACATTAGCCTAGATAGACTATGAAATCAGTCTGCTTTGTGATAGCATAGAACACTTTTTATTTACAAAATGAATGTCACATGTCTGAAAGCAAAAATATGGTTATAGCTTGGAGGACAAAATCTACTGAAAAGAAATTATATTTTTCTATCTACAAATCAGTTATAAGATGCTGTCTATGTCTTTCTGAATCATAACACTTCAGCTTGCTGACAAAACCCAAGTATTTAAGCTGTCAACACTACAAAACATGACATTATAACACAACACTACATTAAAACCAGGGAAACAGAACATTGCATTCCTTATAGATTTCATATTTATTCAATTACTTAACTATCCTGTGATGGCCGGTAATAATTTCAAGAATGGCAAGAATACCATTGGATTTGCTGTTGCAGGTATGCTCAGAAAAAAGCCAATATTTATTTTTGCCATCATATGTCTATCATATACGTAAGTTGTATACTCTAATGCAGAGATTCTCAACCTGGGGTCCCCAGATGTTTTTGGCCTTCAACTCCCAGAAATCTTAACAGCTGGTTAACTGACTGGGATTTCTGGGAGATGTAGGCCAAAACATCTGGGAACCCACAGGTTGAGAACCTTCTCTACTGATAAGGCAAACACCACAACTGGGTGGGTAACACCAGGAATCCAAGAAAACAATTTACACTCAAAGGTGAATATTGATTTCTGAAACAAAACTCTTTAAAATTCAGCATGTTATCTTGAAAAATGAGAAGCCATTTATTTTGTGCTTCCACAATACTTTTAACACCACAATAACCTGTAAAATAGAATAGTAGTATAAATAGAGGACTGTGCAATAATTGAAAAAAATGTTTCAATACTCATTACAAAATTTGGGGAGGAGATGAACCATTTTTGAAGGTGTTTCTGAATTTATAGATCTAAAATGTTTTGTAACTATAATGAAGTAACTAATTTTTGTTACTTTTTCATGAAATAATTGAGCAAGTGGAGAAATTTCAGGGACCAATTTCTCTCTCATTTTTAGAGCTAATTGTACCACACATTTTCCACTGTTAGCCCACCAAATTTCAAAACATTATACTCATCCACCAATATTTGATATTTGTAAAAATATTTTACAAACAATATATCTTTTTTTAAAAAAACTACAAGAGTTATCTATTTGAATTTTATATGCAGTGCACAAGCTAATCAGGGCACCAGTCCCCCCCCCCCCCAAGTTTCAGAAAGATTCATAGATGTACTGATTTCTGGAGATTTTAAAAAGTTTAGACAAAAACATTTATCCCCCAAAAGCCACAACAGCAATCCCCTTGAATGTCTATCTAATAGTGTGTCTATATGACACACAATTAACAACAGAACTTCAATTTAGCACAGATTTATACTCTTACTTACTTAGATTATTCCTCTTTGAAGATTCAATAATTTTATTTAGTATTATTAGACTGACTCTAAATGGCTGGCTGCTGCAGCCCTCATTGGGCTTTCTAATGCTGAGCACTGCATTCTGGGAAATGTAGTTTATGAGAGGGCCTTTTGAACTCTCTGCCACAGGGGGCCTCGCCTTTCCAAACTATATTTCTCAGAATGCTTTGTTAATAATAATAATAATAATAATAATAATAATAATAATAATAATAATTTATTTTATTATGTGAACCACTCTGAGGGGACCCAAAGTTTATCAACAGTTAAAACAGAACACAATAACAGCATATGTAATTAAAATAATAACATAAACATTCATAAAATATTTGAGTGTTCTCAGCTTCCTGCCTAGCCTAGCTAGCTGCCCTTCCTTATGGCCACCGGCAAGGATCCTCAGTCTAGCAATGGCCTACTTGGCTTTATCAAAGTTGTATAATGCTTATACTGAAAATTTAACTGACTTTGGAAGGCTTCAGAGCGTTACAGAATTTCTTGAAAATCATTAGTGTTTCAATTCTTAAATTTTCTTCCCTCTTTATTGAATGTTTCTCAATAGTTATTCATTTGCACGAATCTAACGAATTACTAATGTCTTACAGGACTAACGATAATTTGCATACCCCTAATAAATATACCAAGGTTGTGCACATAGTTCAGTCAAAACTAAATTCTGAAGTGGATTATTCTGTTTCTATTCAGTCACAAACAGGTCTAGATCAGAAATTCGTTCACTCTGTGAAATGCACTCTGCATTGAGATTCCACTTTAACTGACATGGTTCCTTCCTTATTTTTATTTTTTTTCATGTCAGGAACAACCGGAGTTGCTTCTGGAGTGAGAGAATTGGCCGTCTGCAAGGATGTTGCCCAGGGGACGCCCAAATGTTTGATGTTTTACCATCCTTGTGGGAGGCTTCTCTCATGTCCCCGCATGGAGCTGGAGCTGAAAGAGGGAGCTCATCCGCGCTCTCCCCGGGTGGGATTTGAACCTGGCAGCTTTCAGGTCAGCAACCCAACCTTCAAGTCACAAGGCTTTTATCCCCTAGGCCACGGAGGCTCCTCATTCCTTATGAAATCCTTATGAAATTCCTTCCTTATGAAATCCTGGGAGTTGCACTTTAGAGTAAGGTACTTATAATTCTCTACAAGAAGGCTCCAGTTGGCATCCAAAGTACAAACTCCAGGAAGTGAATGGTTTCTAGAGCAGGTCAACTCCTTTGTACTCATTATTGTCATTCTATCTGACATTTTGAGGCAGGGGTACTCTTGATTGGAAAATACTAATATACTGATGGAAAGGAGCTGGGCTGAAATCTGCAGCACAGTCTGTAGCTACAGAGTCTTATGAATGAAACTTCTGAGGTAATATTTAGGAAAGTTTGAGTTGATGTCACCAGAGTTACATACTCTCCATTTCATGTGTTTCCTCATTACATAGCTCAACATCAGCTTGGATCTAGGTAAAGACCAAAAAGAGATAAAATACCTAAAGTCTGTATGTGTGATAAATTTATCCTACGTGAAAGGCTGACATCTACTAATGAAGGAAAGGTACTTCTTGACAGACATAGTGTGAAGCCTACACAATCCTTTTACTTTCTTTCTTGTTTTGAAGCTTTATTGTATATACTGTATACTACAATGTAGTTGTCTGGGCATTTTCAAAATAATAAATACTTAAAAATCCTCTTCCCTTTCTTTGTGCCACTTTCCCCTGGAGCAATTTATCTAATTCTTTATCTCCAAAATTTCAAAGTTTCTGTTGCAGGTTTATTTCCCTGTTTTTCAGTAACGACACATTCTATAAATGTCCCCCATATTTTCCAAAAGTCTGTTTGTTTCCATATTCCCTTTTTAATTTTGATTTCACAAGTCATTAATCACTATATTCCAAACTACTCTATATCATTCCTCCAATTGGATTTCACTTTTATCTTTCCATTTTTTAACTACTATCAGTCTCGCTGCCATTAATAAGTTGGAAATTAGTTCTTTCACTTCTTGTGAAGATTTAATATTGTCATACAATGATAATAATGCTGTTTCTAGTGTGCTCTTTATCTCTATTTTTATTATGCCTCTTATTTCCTTAAATACTAATTCCTAACAGTTTTGTATACATTTACAAGACGACCACATACGGGTATATGAGCCTATTTCTTGACATCCTCTTCAGCATTGATTTGAGTATTTCCCATCTATCTGATTTAATTGAAATAGTGTTAAATTACCATATTATTTTATAACAATTTTCTTTTATTCTTACAGACATATCTTTAAAGTTTTTCCATTTTTGAATATTCTAAGTTCTTCCAAAGTCTAGTTCCCATATTTTTTGAGATGGTCTTGTTCCTGCTCATCTTCCAACAATAATTTAGAAATATCACTTATTGTACCTTTTATTGTTTCATTTTCTACCATAGTTTCTCTTTGGATAATCATCCTCTCAAATTTTGTGTATTCTCTACCACCCTTATATTTCTTTTGTATATGAATTGACCATTTTCCCAATTTTAAGCACATAAACCATGCAATTTTACTTTCATCCATGCTCTCTAGCTTAAGAATAAAAAAATAATCTTTTATTCTTTTTATACTTGTCATCTTTAAATCCCAATCTTTTATTTTCATTATTCCTCTTCTTTTAAATTCTTCTTCTAGTTCTTTTTTTAAGTTTACAGGAAAATTTTCTATTGTCAATACTGGTGTTATATAATAATCATGATCATGATCATCATCATGATCATCATGATCATCATCATGATCATCATGATCATCATCATCATCATCATCATCTTTATTTATAACCCACCTTACCTCCCCAGGGGGAATCAGAGAGGTTTCCAACAAAAGATGGCAAACATTCAATGCCATAATAAACAATAGAAAAAAATCAAACCAAATCAAAACATTAAACAAATGTATCAATTCAAACTAAGGGCTCCTCGTGGTGCAATGGGTTAATCCCTTGAGCAAGCAGGACTGCTGAAAGGTCGGCAGTTTGAATCCGGGGAGAAGGGTGAATGTCTTTCTTTCAGCTCCAGCCTCCCATGCAGGGGCATGAGAGAAGCCTCCCATAGGATGGTAAACATCCGAGTGTCCTCTGGGCAACATTCTTGCAGATAGCCAATTTTCTCACACTGGAATCAACTTGCAGTTTTTCAAGTCGCTCCTGATGCGAAAAAAAATACAAAATTATAATAACTAAGTTTATCAGTTAGGGGGCCGGGTGTGGCGCAGCTGGCTAGTAACCAGCTGCTATAAATCACTACTGACCGAGAGGTCATGAGTTCGAAGCCCGGGTCGGGTTAAGCCTCCAACCATAAAAAAAAAAAATAGCCCCGGCTTACTGTTGACCTAGCAGCCCCGAAAGACAGTTGCATCTGTCAAGTAGGGAAAATTTAGGGACGCTTTATGCGGGAGGCTAATTTAACTAATCTACAACACCATAAAACTGCTCACGAGGAAAAGAAGAGGAAGAACAGCCACCAATGGACGGTGAAGCAACAGCTCCCCCTGTGGCCAGAATCGTGAAGCTGGAAAGATGTTTAAAAAAATGCCTCTGTGTCTGTCTAAAACTGAATGTTGTTTGTCTGTTGGCATTGAATGTTTGCCATATATGTGTTCATTGTAATCCGCCTGAGTCCCCTTCAGGGTGAGAAGGGTGGAATATAAATACTGTAAATAAATAAAAGTAAATAAACTAGCCCAAAAGGTAAGTCATTAAAGAGACATGGTAGATCTAAGTCAATCACACTTACAGCATAATAAAGATCTAATCAACTAAAATGCATTAAATTAATGAATGATTTACTGCAGCCAACCGAGCCAGGATGAGTCACCAGTTTCCAGGCAAGGTTATACTTAAAGATGTTCTAGTCCTCCTCCTCTCTATAAACTACAGAGCATAGCTTAGTTTTAAAAGTTGTTTTGAATGGGAGGAGAGAGGGGGCCATTTTTTTTTTAAAAAAAGGTGAGATACCTGGCATCAACTTTGTTTTATATTTCTTCCAAATTTCCAAAACATTTTAATAAGGGATTACTGAACTTATTATACCAATTCTTATATTCTTTTTATATCTTCCATTTTTATCTAGAAAAAATATATTGTAATTTCAAATATATTATTTTATCATCTTCTTCTAACCATGCCAAATCTCCTTGATTGTCCTAAGCCTTCTACTATATATCTCAGTTGATTGGCTTGATAGTATAACTTAATGTTTGGGAGGCCTAAGCCACCTTCTTTTTGTGGTTTATAGCATTTACTTTTATTTATTCTGGCTTTTTTATTTCCATTACAATAGAAATTTAACATATTTTGCCAATTTTTAAATTCTTGTTCCAAAATTTTATAGGCAGATTCTAAATAAGAAATTTAGTTTATGTATCTTAATTTAATTTTAACCAATGCAATCCTACCAAACCATGATAGCTTAAATTTAGCATACTATGTCAATTTAACATTCACTTCCTTTCTCAATTTGATAAAAAAAATCATCTCTAAGTTCTCTAACTCTTTACATATATTTATTCCTAGACATTTAATTGTCTCTCCAACTACACTCTAAATGTAAACATTATCCAAAATGTGTTAGAAGGTGAAAGCACCATAAGCCCTATGGCTGTTGTTGCCCTGTGCCTTCAAGTTGACTAAAATATATGTGATTCTAGGCTGATGCAATAGGCACATAGTGTCTAAGGCAAGGGAAGTAGTAGTACCACTCTTCTGCTTTGGTCAGACCTCACCTTAAACCTGGGCACCACAGCTCATGAATATTGACAAGCTGCTGCGTGTCCAGAGGAGGACGTCCAAAGAGATAAAAGGTCGGGAAACCTTGCCCAATGTGTGCCTTAAAGAGCTGAGTATGTTTAGCTTGCAGAAGAGAAGATTGAGTTTGACACCTCTGCTCTGTAGCATCTGCTTTTCTGGTTGTCCCCCTTCTGAGTACTTCACTAAGCAGCCCAACTCTGCTTAACTTTCCAGACCAGACAATACATGATATCTTCAGTATTTTGTCACTGTGAAATATCACAGCAGGGGTGTGTAACATACCTTGTTTTCTCTCATGGAAGAATCACTATAATGTAAGGAAAAGTGCAGCTTCTTTACTCAATCGTTACAAAATCTGTGGCATTATTCCATGGTCCCACTTTCTTTCACAGTAGAAAAATAGGTGTTGCAAAGCCAGATCAAACAACACATTCCATATTAAAAGGCAAGTGCTCTAATAAAGAGGAGCATTGAATCACCATGACAACTGATGTTTCTTGGCAGATGATCAAGCAAGACTCTCATCAGAAACTGACACCCATTAACACTATTCTAGCTGTGCTGAGTTTCATGTTAATCTGTTTGAGATTTTTTGTTTGGTGGCCATATACTGAAAAGAGTAAAAATATATATCTAAAACTTTTAGAATGTTGTACGGGTTCTTATCATGAACAAGAAAGTTTTGCCAATGCATAAATGTATTTATAGTTACTGTTTTCCTCTCCTTTCTTGAATTGATCACACTCGTTTTGTTTTTTTCCAGAGAAGCTTTCTCATGCATCCACTTTATACCACTAATAACAAAGTAGTGGGAAAGAAAAGGGAGAGAAAATAAGTTGCTGGGAAGGGAAAGTTGAAGAGTTATCTTGTTACTATGGTAATAGAGTTAATGTGGTTTATTTTCTGCTTTATTTCTTTGTGGGCTGCTGAACACATTTTTTCAGGACCAAAACCTG
Organism: Anolis carolinensis; assembly: GCF_035594765.1. Classification (NCBI taxonomy): domain Eukaryota; kingdom Metazoa; phylum Chordata; class Lepidosauria; order Squamata; family Anolidae; genus Anolis; species Anolis carolinensis. The sequence goes on from NC_085841.1 coordinate 297,406,281, forward strand.
CAAGACAATAGCATCAATGCAAAACAAGTCCAAAATGATATTATGTTGTAAAAATCACAGGTATTTGAATTACTGATTGGATGTATAATCAAAGAAATATGCTTTCCATGCAGAATAGTCACAATTCTAATCAAACTCTAGGGGCCACCTGTGTTTCATAATTTCTTTTTAAATATCTCACCCAAAAGAACCACATTTTACTGACACCCGGTAAAAAATTATCACCAAAATACATCCCACCACTATTTAATGGGAGATTGTTTTTTCAAAGACAGAACTGGATGTCTGGCCTCTTTCTACCTTTTTTATGGAGGAGGATTTTGGGCAGTCCATGTGACCCCCCTCCCCCAAACTATCCCCTAACTATACTGAGGCAGATGAAAAAAATAGAAGTTGGTACTCCTTAGCGTATATATAGTCTGGAGTCTATCAAGACCTTTGGTACCTCAGATGGATCTATGAGTAGTGGAAAGCTATGTAATTGTTCCTTGCCCACCCATGACATGGGCCCTGCCAGTAACTATATTGCTTGGGGTGTCAGAGCAATTGGAGAAGGGACGTGGGAGAGATGGGGCAATTTCTCCTCTCCCCCTCCACTGTCCCACATTGGCCTATCAACCTGGCTAACATTACTGCAGGTGACAACAGTAATTGATAAGAGTCAATTTATGAGTCAACAAGGTTCTTTTTTTAACCTGACACATTTCGAGGAGTGGGGTTGAACTTTTAAACCCTGCCCCTCTGGCTATGCCCCTGCTTCCCAGTGGGCTCAAGCAAAAGCAAACTACTGCAGCCTCTTCTAGCTTGCACATTTTAAAGAAGAAGTTTTTAAAGATGAAGTCAGGGGCTGCTGTGGTTTTTAGTTTTGAATATGGTGTCATGGTTTTTAACCTAATTGTTTTTAATATTAATAATATTTATACTGTTTTATATTTGTATATTTTAAAATTGTATTGAAATGCTTTTAATGTAAGCCTCTTTGTGACTCCTTTGTGGAGAAACAAGTGGGATATAAATAAACATAATAATAATAATAATAATAATAATAATAATAATAATAATAACAACAACAACAACAACAACAACAACAACAACAACAACAACAATTTGGACAGAAAAACAAGAAAACCCATGACCATTCATCATTCACTGCACCCTTGCAGTGATGTTGACTGGCTGTATCTACCTAGAAGATCAGGGGGCAGAGGACTCTTACAAGTCAAACAAGCAGTCAAAGAAGAACATGCCCTGGCAGAATATGTAAAGCAAAGTGAAGAACCTGCTTTGATTGAAGTCAAAAATCAGAAACTCCTCAAAGCACAGCAGACAAAAAACCAGTACAAAAAACCCCCAATACAAACTAGAGTTGACAGCTGGCACAACAAAACATTGCATGGAAAGTTCCTTGACAAAATTGAAGGATAAGCTGATAAGGAGAAGACCTGGCTATGGTTCACGAATGGGACCCTGAAGAAGGAGACAGAAGGCCTGATCATTGCAGCCCAGGAGCAAGCCATCAAACAAATGCAATTAAGGCCAAGATCGAAAAATCAGCTGATGACCCAAAATGCAGATTGTGCAAGGAAACCGATGAAACCATTTATCATATCCTCAGCTGCTGTAAGAAAATCGCACAGCCAGACTACAAACAGAGGCACAACTATGTGGCCCAAATGATTCATTGGAACTTATGCCTCAAATACCACCTCAAAGACTCTGGCAGAAACCAGTGCAGGTGGTCCCGGTGGTGATCGGCACATTGGGTGCCGTGCCAAAAGGTCTCAGTCAGCATTTGGAAACAATAGACATTGACAAAATTACGATCTGCCAACTGCAAAAAGCCACCCTACTGGGATCTGCACGCATCATCCGAAAATACATCGCATAGTCCTAGACACTTGGGAAGTGTTCAGCTTGTGATTTTGTGAAATGAAATCCAGCATATCTATCTTGTTTGCTGTGTCATACAATAATAATAATAATAATAATAATAATAATAATAATAATAATAATAATAACAACATCTGATTAGTTTACATGGAAAAATGGCCCAACAATTCAATGAGATGCTGCAGAAAGGAAGTATCAGTGAATGGCTAACAACTGGAAGAACTTACCTGATACAAAAGGATTTAGCAAAAGGAGCAGCACCAGGAAACTACAGGCCAATAACGTGTCTGCCCACTATGTTTAAACTACTGACTGGCATCATAGCTGACAGAATTCAAGACTATCTTGAAGAAAAAAACATCTTGCCAGATGAACAGAAAGGCAACAAACGGAAAAGCAGGGGCACAAAAGATCAGCTATTGATTGACAAAATGATTCTGGAGAACTGTAAGAGCCGAAAAGCTAATCTTCACATGACGTGGATTGACTACAAAAAGGCCTTTGACTCACTTCCACACAGCCGGATCATCAAGTGCCTGGACGCCATCGGGATTAGTAAAAACGTTGGCACCTTCATTGAAAACATGATGGAGCACTGGAAAACTGAACTGTTTGTTAGAAATGAAAGCTATGGACTGGTCAACATCAGAAGAGGAATTTTCCAGGGAGATTCATTGTCCCCTCTGCTTTTCATTATTGCCATGATCCCTCTGTCAACAATCTTACAAAAAACAAATCTCGGCTACCAAACATCTAAGAATTCTCACAAAATTTCACATTTGATGTACATGGATGACCTGAAGCTATATGGGAAAACGCAAACTGAAATCCAGTCTCTGACCAACACTGTCCGAATTTTTAGCACTGATATCAACATGGAGTTTGGCTTGGACAAATGTTCGACAGTGGCATTGAAGAAGGGGAAAATCATTGAAAGTGAGGGCATAAATATGCCCAATGGCCAAACAATAAAGTGTCACCAGCCAGAGGCCTATAAATATCTGGGCATATTACAGCTGGACAACATCAAGCATGAACATGTGAAAACTGTGGTCAGCAAAGAATACACACAAAGGGTCAGAAAAATTCTCAAAAGCAAGCTCAATGGAGGCAACACCATCAAGGCCATAAACACCTGGGCCATACCTGTCATAAGATATACTGCTGGCATTATAAATTGGACACAGGCGGAACTGGACAATTTGGACAGAAAAACAAGAAAACTCATGACCATTCATCATTCACTGTACCCTCGCAGTGATGTTGACCGGCTCTATCTGCCTAGAAGCTCAGGGGGCAGAGGACTCTTACAAGTAAAACAAGCAGTCAAAGAAGAAGAACATGCCCTGGCAGAATATGTAAAGCAAAGTGAAGAACCTGCTTTGATTGAAGTCAAAAATCAGAAACTCCTCAAAACACAACAGACAAAAAAACAGTACAAGAAAACTGCACTACAAACTAGAGCTGACAGCTGGCACAACAAAACATTGCATGGAAAGTTCCTTGACAAAATTGAAGGAAAAGCTGATAAGGAGAAGACCTGGCTCTGGCTCACGAATGGGACCCTGAAGAAGGAGACAGAAGGCCTGATCCTTGCAGCCCAGGAGCAAGCCATCAGAACAAATGCAATTAAGGCCAAGATCGAAAAATCAGCTGATGACCCAAAATGCAGACTGTGCAAGGAAGCTGACGAAACCATTGATCATATCCTCAGCTGCTGTAAGAAAATTGCAGAGACAGACTACAAACAGAGGCACAACTGTGTGGCCCAAATGATCCATTGGAACTTATGCCTCAAGTACCACCTGCCAGCAGCAAAGAACTGGTGGGATCACAAACCAGCAAAGATCGTGGAAAATGAACACGCAAAGATACTGTGGAACTTCCGAATCCAGACTGACAAAGTTTTGGAAGACAACACACCAGACATCACAGTTGTGGAAAAGAAAAAGTTTTGGATCATTGATGTTTCCATCCCAGGTGACAGTCTCATTGACAAAAAACAACAGGAAAAACTCAGCCGCTATCAGGACCTCAAGATTGAACTTCAAAGACTCCGGCAGAAACCAGTGCAGGTGGTCCCGGTGGTGATGGGCACACTGGGTGCCGTGCCAAAAGATCTCAGCCGGCATTTGGAAACAATAGACATTGACAAAATTACGATCTGCCAAATGCAAAAGGTCACCCTGCTGGGATCTGCACGCATCATCCGAAAATACATCACACAGTCCTAGACACTTGGGAAGTGTTCGACTTGTGGTTTTGTGAAAAGAAATCCAGCATGTCTATCTTGTTTGCTGTGTCATACAACGTCGTTGTGTCAATAATAATAATAATAATAATAATAATAATAATAATAATAATAAAATATTCTTCCTCATTAATATTGTTTGCCATCTTTCCCAGACCCTGATGTTGCTTGGCTACACATGTCTCAGTTTTCATCTGTGAAATGTTGGGAGGATATCTTTTTTTACTTTTATTACTGTTGATTACTATATTACTGTTTATTATTTTATTACTGAAACAATTCTTCACATAAGCAGATAGCCCTTGCATTCTTCTGCTGTATTATGATGTCCAATTGTTTTTAATATTTAAATTATTATTATTATTATTTTATGATTGAATTTTCATTAAATCAGATTACAATAAAACCTACATACAAACATATAAAAGAAAAAAACAACATAATCAACAACAAAAGATTATAAATAGTTTTTCTAGAATAATACTACTACATCATAAACACTAAAATGAACCCAATAACTCCAAACTACAAACAATCTACATTATTTAGTCTAAGAGCTTTACATTCTCTGTCTGGTGGTTATATTCTCTCTTTCCTATACCCATGTGAAGAGAGGCCCAATTTGTGAAACTCAACTCAGGCAGGGGGAAATCCTTTTCTTGAATCCCACCGCTGCCTCCAATTGAGGAGATGTGCGCGCGTGTGAGAGGGAGGGATGGAGGATTTGTGAATGTATGACTGGGAGGATTTAGTGGATAAGGAAGGATAACAGAACTGATGGGTTTAAATGAGTAAAGATGGTAACTTATATAGAAAAGTACGGTAACTTATATAGATAGGTATGGTAACTGCCACCAACGTGAGGTAATGGTCTTCCTTCAGGCTTACAGAGAGGCAAGGAGACTGATCTTTATGAACAATAAAGCTCAAGTTTATTTTGGTACATAAGCGTGTGGTTTCAATCAGTAAACGTTCCGGATCTTAAGTTACAATGTAGTCTTTCTTGGATGGATATATCTTAAATAACTTCTCTTCGAACAGTAAATAAAACACCCGGTCAACTTATATCACCAGCCTTTCCCCTGAGTGAACAATAAGCTGCCATCCTTAGCTGATTCCCACAGCTCCTAATCTTTTCAAAACCTAACAGCAACTGATCCTCTCAAAACCCTATCAGCAACTCCACTTTTAAAAAAGGGAATATGCTCCAACTGTCAACTTAGCCACGCCCCCTTTCTTCTCCCAAGGGAAGCTGTGTTACCATGGCAACCTACCAAACGCTGCTTCCAGCTGGTTTCCATGTTAGGTTTTTCCTTGCTAATATATAACTCCCTTTTTCCCTTAACAAACAAATAAAATCATATCAATAATCTCTGTTTAACTCATAACCTCTCTACACCATGTAACAAAAGAAAACTATTGGTGCATCCTTTCCTCACATAATATCACATTTCAAGTCCAAAATAACTGTGATGGAGATTTGGCCCAGTCTTTCTTAAAGTTAGGTAAATATTTCTTCATATATACCCCACAACCTCTGAGGATGCCTGCCATAGATGTGGGCGAAACGTCAGGAGAGAATACTCATAGAACATGGCCATACAGCCCGCAAAACACACAACAACCCAATGTTGTAAGTTTATCCATTTCCACAAGTCCACTTATTTTCATAAGTCAATCATCTTGTGACATAATAACGGAGTCTTTCCATCTTTGAGCATAAGTAATTCTTGCTACTGTTATCATGTGCAATCCAGTTTTGGTGGGGGGCCCGATTCATTTTATCAGGAGCATCCCAATTTACCTGTCCGAACGCATCTCCTCCTATGAGCCCACGAGAACCTTAAGATCATCCGGGGAGGCCCTGCTCTCGATCCCACTGGCCTCACAAGCACGGATGGTGGGGACGAGAGACAGGGCCTTCTCGGTGGTGGCTCCTCGGCTGTGGAACTCCCTCCCCAGTGACATCTGGCAGGCTCCATCCCTTCTGGGGTTCAGGAAGAAGCTGAAGACCTGGCTATGCGCGCAGGCGTTTAATGAATGAACTCAGTTAGCACTGACATGGATTGGATTTAGGCTTTTGCACAAGGTCTAATGGATGATTGGTATATATATTTGGTGTTGCATTGTCTTAAATTTTTTTATATTGTATTTTACTATGTTATTTAATTATTTTAACTGTTTTATATTTATTTTATTGTATTATGATGTACTGGTAGTGATCCTACCAGTTGTGTAAGCCGCCCTGAGTCCCCTCAGGGAGAAGGGCGGGGTAGAAATATTGGAAATAAATAATAAATAAAATCCCAATTTTTTGGTCTGGGGAGCCAAAAGATTCATTTTCTATTTGGCCAGTTATGGGGGGGGGGGCTTTCCAGACTCCCCTTCCCATTATTTTAGGGATTTAAGCTGTTTCCAACTTTAGAGGAGGAGAGGACGGGTGTTACAGGCAGGCAGGCAGGCACAAGTGCTTTCTGTCCTGGGTGCCACACACTCTTTCCAAGGCATTTTAAGGAGACAAGTTCTTAAAGCTGTTTCCTACTCTAGAGGAGGAGAGGTGCTGCAGGCAGATAGGCATGTTTTCTCTCCCAGGTGCCACATACTCTTTCCAAAGCATTTTAAGGAGGGATTCCACTTACAGGTAAGGAAGAGAGATGACCTCCTGGAGTTATCCTCCCTGGGCTACCTTAAAAACCCCTCTTTTTTCTTGGAACACTTCAATTTCCTTTCTGCTTTAGTTTTAATGCTTCCTTAGATCTGTTTTTACTTTCTAGTAGAGAAGAGAAAACTAGTTGGTAGCAGTTTTCAGGGAATGAGGGTTTTCTTTTTGTTTGCTGGGATTAATAAAAAAAGATTAAACTGTGATGCCAAATAGGGGAGGAGAAGCCGAGATTAGCTCCTGCTTGCTTTAATTATGGATGGCTTTTTGTACCGGGAGGGCCCTTACCATTGCATGCTCTTGATGGTACCGAAGGAAACAGATGAAAACAAATCTGTGTATAAGTCTAATATATAGCAATAATCTTTCACATTTTCTATCAAGTTGTTCATCTAACATCCCAAGCAGATAGAATTCAGGTTTCATTTCAAATTTGACTTTAATAATTTCTCATAAAATTGTATGTTTTTTGGGCCTTTTTACATGACCACCACATATGATAAAAAGTGTTCCCCTTTCCCCCGCATTTTCAACAGTCACTACAATTATTTTTAAATAGCTTAGTAATCTTTTCTGGTGTCCGAACCATCTATACATCATTTTATTTAAAAATATTTCAAGTCATTACACAGTGTAAATTTCAAACTCTTTGTCCAAACTCTTTCCGATTGTTGAATTTGTATTTTTTTACCAAAATCTTTGCACATTTAACCATACAATCTTTCACCTGTTTCCCCTCCATTTCATATTTTAACAACAATATATACAATTTAGCCGTTAAGTAGTCATCTCCACAGTCCAAAACAATTTCAAGTTCTAGTTTATCAATAACAAATCCATCTTTCATCTTTTCTCAATACTGATCATTATCCAAGACCAAGAAGTCTTTATAAGTCAACCATTTCAGATTATTGATGATGAAATAATGAAATAATAATGAAATTGTTATTATTATTATTATTATTATTATTATTATTATTATTATTATTATTATTATTACTACTACTACTACTACTACTATTATAAACTTTATTTGTATCCCGCCTCATCTCCCCATAGGGGAAAAACAGCTGTTAATGCCTAGGATACAGAATAAGCCCTTTGTCAGTTAATTGATATGATTTCAACCATATATAAATTAATATCAATATTAAGGAATTCATTGGTGTAAAGTAATATTCATAATATAAAAACAATAAAGAAAAAAAATCATGTACACTCAAATGCTTGTTTTAGCCACAGTTTCTTTTAATGTATGTTATGCATTACCTTGAGTCTCATTTTGAAAGAAAGATACAATTTCTCCTCTGTTTTAAGCATGCACATTTTAATCCTGCCAGGGATAGACAGTTAATAGGATGAGGAGGATGATGATGATGATGATGATGATGATGATGATGATATTTGGGGAAGCAACTGGCCTACACACTTTAATGTACAGATTGGCATCTAACCTGTAGATCTGTGGTTTATTCCCTCCCCCCGCCTCCCCTCCAATCTAGTTGGCATGTAATCCTGGACCTGTCACTAAATAAATTGTTACATTATCCTTAAATCCTTCTTAAATGGCACTTCAAATGTGCATTCATATTATTGGCAGGAGAAGGAAGGAAGCAATTGTTGCAAACACTCTTTGATCTGCATTGGTAATTAAAACATCTATAAAATGAATTAGAAAAATGTTGTGGCACCAGAAAAAGGGGAAATTATAATTCTGCACATTTGTGAACTACAGCAGAGTCTCACTTATCCAACATAAACGGGCCGGCAGAAAGTTGGATAAGCAAATATGTTGGATAATAAGGAGGCATTAAGGAAAAGCCTATTAAACATCAAATTAGGTTATGATTTTACAAATGAAGCACCAAAACATCATGTTAGACAACAAATTTGGCAGAAAAAGTATTTCAATACGCAGTAATGCTATGTAGTAATTACTGTATTTATGAATCTAGCACCAAAATATCACAATATATTGAAAACATTGACTACAAAAATGCGTTGGATAATCCAGAACATTGGATAAGCGAGTGTTGGATAAGCGAGACTCTACTGTATTGCCCAAAGCACCTTTTTATAAATCCAGACAAAAAGTATCAGTTATGTTTTATCATTGGTCTGTTATGTTATTTATTACATAAATTAATATATTTGCAGCTTTCAGTATCTACTCATGTTTATATACATTGCTAGGTTGGAAGTGCCAAGTATTACCAACCATTAGGTATGAACCAGCTGATCAAGATAGTCTTGGAAGCATTAAACATTTGTGTACACTTCAGTAATGTATGAGTTTGAATATACAATAATTTATTTTATATTTCAGAGACATTGAGCATGTAGAATATGTGGGTGAATCTGTTCTTCAGTCAATATAATCCTTAGCACATTTTCCAAGTGACTATATATGATGTAGTGGTTAGAGAGTTGGACAAGGATAATTTAGAGAGGTAGGTTCAAAGTTTTGTGTCTTTTTTATTGTTACTGGTAATGAGATTCTAACTAACTCTCATTGAATCAAATGATAGAATTTCATTGGCGCTACCAGAGATAAAAGTAGATTGAACAGAAAGGTAGATTAGGAACCAGTGTTTAGTAAACACTGTTTTACTATTTTACCACATGCATAACCAAAATATGAGCCACTGGTATTTTCTTTATTTATTATTTATGTACTTTACTTATACTTCCTTTCTTCCCAAGGGGACTCAAGGCAGCTAACAATCACACATTCTGATCAATTTAAAACAAAGTGAATACAATTTTTAAAAAACACAAGATATTAAATAGTATTTTGTGTTTGGTTAAAAATTCAATTAAAATATAATAAATGCAATTAAAATTTATTTTAAAACACATACCACCCCTCAAATTTCACCTACCGTGTTTCCCCGAAAATAAGACAGTGTCTTATATTATTTTTTTACTCCCAAAGATGCGCTAGGTCTTATTTTCAGGGGATGTCTTATTTTTCCATAAAGAAGAATTCATAATCATTATTGAACCAAAAAATGAACATTGATTCTATACTGTACTGTAGTTGTCATCACAAACCAACATAACTAAACCAGAAAAACTGTGACTCCTGTCAAGAATTTCTTGTTACTAGCATTATTTCCATATACAACTGGTATGTAAGACGCCCCGAGTCCCTCTGAGGAGATGGAGGCGGGGTATAAAAATAAAATTATTATTGTTGTTGTTGTTGTTATTATTATTATTATTATTATTATTATTATTATTATTATTATTATGTATATTTACCAATCCTGCATGCTATGGTGTTTTGTTTGGCGGGCGCCGGGCATGCTTCCAAACAAAAACTTTGCTAGGTCTTACTTTCAGGGGAGGCCTTATATTTAGCAATTCAGCAAAACCTCTGCTAGGTCTTATTTTTTGGGGATGTCTTATTTTCAGGGAAACAGGGTATAACGTCCCCAGCAGCACACCCTTTATTCTTCTTCAAATGGCTGCTTGCAGAAAAAAGTCTTGACTTGCTTACAGAAGACCAGCAGGGATGGGGCCATCTGGGTCTCTCTTGGGAGGGAGTGGCACAGTCTGGAAGCAGCCACCGAAAAGTCCTCTCCCATGTTCCCACCAAATGTGCTGAAGTGGGGTAGGAGTGGGATGGGGGTGGATCAGAGAGAAGGCCCTCATCAGTTGATTGTAGATGTCTACCACGTTCATAGAAAGAGATATGGTCCTTCAGATAACAAGGACTGGAGCCATATAGGACTTTGTAGGTCAAAACCAGCACTTTGACTTGTGCCCGGAAACATATTGGCAGCTAGTGGAGCTGTTGCAACAGTGGAGTTGTGTGCTCCCTACAGCTAGCCCCAGTTAGAAATCTGGCTGCTGCTCTTTGAACCTGAAGTTTCTGAGCACTTTTCAAAGGCAGCCCCACATAAGGCACATTACAGTAGTCCAAATGGGATGTAACCATGTTGTTCCATGCAGATATAATCAGTTGATATATTTATTTTAGATTACAGGATTGTGGGATGAGGAGATAAAAGTACACTGAATTTATTAACAGGATTCTGTATGGAATGTTTCCATGATGTATCATTGGTATTGGTATGGTCATGCCACCTGTTCCTCCACTTTGCAAATATGATCTGAAGACTAGAAACTGTATCAACTTGTATGTACTTCATCATTTATTTCAGGTATGTGCCATAAGCAAAATATATATATATATATGTGATTTGCTAAGTTTCACAATAATGCTTAGTATCACTAAGGTATGTTTAGTCTCAGAAAATCCTGCTATGAACTCATTGCTATTGGAAAAGTTGTATGAACATGTATTTATTTTATTTGAGAAGAAGAATCCTTGTAGAAATTGGTAGGAGTTTAACCTTAACATCTTCGATCTGGGTGGCTAAAGCTCAGATTTCATTCTACCAGAGACTGTTATCAATAAAACCACTCAAGAAATCCAGAAATGTGATGTTTTCCATAGAAGGCTGCAGATCAATAAGCACAGAAAACATGTCCCTCTTGCCACTGTTAAGATTTCTTCACTCCACATCAGGACAACACATCAATAAAACTGTCTGGGCAACTGGATTTTTCTACAAACTATAAATTCAATAGTGGTATCAGACACTCCAATTTAGTGTTACTGTAGGTTTGCCTTTGATTAAAAGCTCTGTGTTTCAAACAGTTGTATCTCTTGACTGTAAGCAGAAGTGCTCAAAGGGATCAAGGACATTTCTTGAGGTTTCTTACAAACACTTCTCTAACACTAGTAAATTTGTCAATCTTAAAAATATAAACTCAATTTGATGCAACAGGCAAGCGTAGCCAAAGTCTTTCTATTGGATTGTCTTTTGTGTTTCCTTGAAAAGTGAGGCACATGTGTAAGAGACATTCTTAGGGGGAAATGGTAATGTATAATAGATACAGTGTGTAATAGAAGTAGTATTTCTGTCAATATATTTCAAAGTTTTTCCACCATTGCTCTACTGCTACTTGTGGAAGAAAAATGAATTCTTTCTTGCCCAAAAGAGAGAAGAGTTATCATGTCCAGTCTGTCCTGCAAGAGAAAGAGGTATTCACGCCTGCAATGCTTCTCATTTTATATTTCATGATTAGAACTGTGACCAATTGATCAGCAGGGTTTTAACAGCAGTTCAGATTATATCTGAAAGGAAAAGAGATCCCAGCTAAGTATTAGGAAGAATTTCCTAACAGTAAGAGCTGTTTGATAGTGAAATACACTGCCTGGGAATGTGATGAAACATTCTTCTTTGGAGTATGGACTAGATGGCCATTGTGATGTCTTCCAACTCCAGTTCTCAATCAAAAACAAAGTATATTTCTTGCCCATCTCTTTTTTAGAAACTGGTTGTGAGTCAGCCCTTGCTTTTGAACATTGTAATTTCCATCATTTCCTGCAGCAGATATTTGCATAGCAACATGTGAAATTTGGCTGAGAATGACCTGGTGATGCAACAAAGGGAAAGAGCAAAGGGCATGTTGCTTACTGAAGGAACATCTCAAGAGAGTGTAACATAGAGGCAAGGTCTTCCAAATCTTTTGTACTACAATGAGTGTTCCCATAAATACAGTCTAGGACCATAAGTGTATGGTGGTTATGAGAGTTATCAGTTTCAAAACATCTAGAAACCATCTGTTTGTCTACTCCTGGTTGAAAGATGTCATCAAATATTTTAGTGCTGAATATCTTGGACTGAGAACATGACAGTCAGGTCTAGCATCACCCTAATACTAATTCTGCCATCAACCAAGATGCTTCATCTTATTTTCTCATTACCAACACAAACATCAAAACTAAATTTAACTTGAAAAGAACAATTCCCCGATAACCTCACACTTGCCAGCTTTCATTCATTTGCCTCACATTAAAAACATCCTGGCATCATCAGGGTCTGTATATCAGGCCAGAGCTCAGCAGCTGTAAGAATAAGTGACATCAACCAAGATTGTAAATAGAGACAGGTAAACATTTGCAGTGTGTGTAGAAATGCTTCCAGGAAAGGGGATGAATTATCTGCTTAGACTGACTGACTGCATGCCCAGAGGAAAAATGGCCCTAATTGTCTCCCTACCAATCTGAGTACTGGACTTTCTCGGTTTTCAGTGCTCACAGATATTTCCTCTGTCTCACTGTCACATTCATTTTGACTCATATATGTGAACGTCCATTTTTTTTATATTATCTGCTATGTCCTTATTTACTATCTCCTGTTGGCATTATAATTATGCATTCCAGCATGTCAGTTATTTAAAACTGGAAGACTTTAGATTTTTTTTGAAGTTTCATCCTCCATTATTATTGCCATTATTAAACCAAAGAATACTATTGCCTGCTGAAACTAGGACTTCATGAAGGAAAATTTGACCCATATTGAAATTAGCTGTTCATTTTGGTTATATTTGAGGGGTCATTTGGAAGTAGAAATGTCAGCCATCATAGTTTCCCCAGCAAACCCTATTCCAAGATGCTTTTAAAGAAAAAAATTAGGAAATTTTAGAAAATCCAATTTTAAAAGGCTTTTGATTTTTTCTTGTATAGCAAGTGGCATAACAATGGACAACAACTGAATATTTACAGAAAATTTACATCTTTAAACAATGGAAAGGCCATTTCCTGAACGGCTCATTTTATATGAAACAGAATGCTAAATACTATATTCTACTTCTCAAGGAAAAGATGATTGAAACAGGATTTCTTCAAAACAATTCCATAGCTACTGTCTCATACAGGCTTGTTTTTAATCCTCATATTGATATTAGCAATTTTTGTAAACATATGCATTTCTTTACTGATTTAATCTCTATTTATCCATTACCAAAACAAATATTATGCTGTTAAATCTAGAACTGGTAAAATAAGAGGTTCAGCTTATTCTTGGAAGTTTGCTATTTATGATCCCATTTTATTTTACTAATTTTGTTTTACTCAACATTTCTTAAAATGCCCGATAGACAACAACAAGAAGAACAATAAAATTCTTGGATCTACATCTGGATAGATAAGTCTCAATCAGAATTTATCCATTATGCTTCTCATTAGTTTTGAAAATAAAATTATATGAACCATCATACCAGTAATACTATCTGGCCTTTTCCTACTTCTGCCTTTCCCTGTGCTACAAGCCCTCTTGAGATTCTTTTGATAGCTGCGTTCCTTTGCTGTTCTAATTTCTAGCTAAACATTATTTCTGTTAGCCATCAAACCTTAGCTTTCCTGTCTTGGAAAGCATGTATGCCACATAGTTTGATGTCACTTCAACTGCCATCTTATTCTATCAAATATTAGGATTTGCAGGTAGCTGTGGTCCCTAAATTCTCTGCTAGAACCAGCCATGGTCTGCAAGAAGGCCTTACATTTATTATTTAAACTGATATGTTTATTCATATCATGATCTGATCACCATGCTCAATATATCCCATATACATTGGGGTATTGGGATAACAATACAAAAGGTTTGCTAGGGTATGTCCTGTCTCACCCAGACTCAGCCCCCCCCCCCACCAAATCAAAATCCCAGCCCTACCCGAATCAAAATCCTGGCTACAGGTCTGGCTAGAACCATCCGTTGAAATGCAGTACTATGCCTCTTACAAAGATAATTTAAAATGTCTCACCAAAATATAAATCTTTATCTCAGGAATCAAGAGAATTAATGTGGTACAAAATGTTATAACTGTGTGCTCAGAATACACTTTTGATGTCCCCTATCTTCTTCCTAATGTTGTGCCAAAATAGACTAACAATAATTAACATAACTAGCAGATATGTTTATCTGTTATGTTTGCATCTTTGTGTGATTCTTTTTCTTACTACATGAAGCATTTTTCCTACTACACAAAGAAATAGTATTCAGTCTTGAAGGAAAACATACTTTCATTTTGTATCAGCCTTTCTTTTCCTGAGCACTGTGGTTACTTGTCACAAAAATGAATAAATAAAATAATAAAATATGAATAAAATTAAATTTATCTGTTATTTATGCAAATCCTCCCTTCAATTAGGTGTAGCTGATTTCTGGGTGCGCTGGTTGAGCATTGGTAAGGAAAATATTGTTTCTGCTATTAGCTTCCTCAACAGCATTATTCCCATATGTAAATAAATGAAAGGGCATTCGTCTGTCATGAGGACACCACAGGTTCCCCCTGAAGTCCTGCACTTTGATTTTATATTATTCATCTTGTTATTGTATCTTTAACTGAATTCTGTCAGCTACAACCAAGTTGCTCCTGTTATCTTCAAAAACCCTAAAGGCTTCTAGTCTCATAAATACAAGGCTGTATTTATGGGAAGCTAGTAAAAGGACAATGTAAATACTTCTCTGTTACTTGACTCTTCAAACATCTGCCACTATCTAAGAAATAGATCCAAATCAATACATTAAACACAGTCTACGGTTGGTCTTTCATTGTCCCTTCACTATTAATTATAATATAAGAGAAAACAGGCTTTAGCAATACATATAGGAAATTTTCTGTTAGAACAGATAATCATTTATCATAGGGGTGGAGATGCCCCAGAGTCTACATGGCTGCATCACTGGGATGAGGATACAAATTCTTCTACATTTTTATCTTTCAGGCAAAAAAAATTGATTTTTCCCTTTGAATTCTGGCTATGACAAAATCACTGGATATTGCAGTGTTTTTGAGGACAAATAACAGTTCAAGAATTATTCTGTACCAAAAGTACATGGGATGTGGGGGGGTTTTCTGCATAGAAAACATTTTTTTCTTAACAGGCATATAAGTGATGTTTCTTCACATCTGATCACATTTGAAGCATTTTGATGGAGTTTCTTTCAAGATTGGAAAACCATCTGAAATAACATAACTGAGAGAACTGTGGTGTGATTTCCTACTCTTATTTAGCAGGAGAGCCAAATGTATTGATTATTTACATGGCATTTCTAATATAAGTGATATTTTATAATCTTCATCATCATATTAGAAATGAATTAGAAGACCAGGTTTCTGATGGTAAGTAAGCAATTACTACTCAACAAATTGACTAATATTGATGAAGGAAACTATCTAAATTCAGTTTCATTTGCTAATCAATGCATTTTTTGTGAGTATCAGTCTTGCAATAAATCCATACTGTTCAAGGGGGATCTTATTTTTCACTATTTTCTCTTCAAAGGAAGCAGTGTGTCATTCAGTAATTTTCTTTCTGCTGTAGGAATTTATATCAAACCCACACAATTTGTGAAGTCTATCTGTAATTTAGTACATCAACACAAACATCATATGTGGTTGCTTTGTAGAAAAAAATATAATTTTCCATGAAAGAATCAGAATTTTCTGAGCAGAAAAGTCTGTTTCTGTGCAAAAAATTACTGGATTCTATTCAGGATAAGTCTAGAACATCAGGGTTTCACTTTCTTGGCATTTGAAAAACACATTTTTTTCCATTCATATTATTTTGAATATCCTTTTCTGGTTGGTTCTCCTATGTAAGTGTTTTTGGGGTAGCTTTCCAAGTCCTGTAGGACTGGAAAATGATGCTCTAACTGCCTTCAATCATTCAGATGATACTAAAATCATTTAGATAACTCTTTTCTAAATGACATAGCAAGGTGGGCTCTTTTTGCATGTACTTCATTGCAAATATTTTAGCTTTCTGAAAAAAAAAAGTGATTAGTTCTCGCTGAGCTCTATATTTGAAAGTATTGCTATGTCAAAAAAACTGAAGAAGCATTTACTGCAGTGTTTTCTTTCTTTTTCTAAACACAATTTCTCCAGGCTCCATGTTCCAGTTTTCATTGTTTTTCTTCTTACATCTTCTGGTTTGTTGCCTCTTCAGTTTTCCCCAAAGGGATCAGATTTGTTCTTGGAAAAGAATCTGGGTTTCTGTGTGTGCATGACAAGCACAAACCACTCTTTTAAAAGTTACCATACCTACAGGACAATTGGAAAGAGGAGTGTGTGTGTGTGTGGGGGGGGGGGGTAAACTTGCTCTCCCTGTGCCTTAGGGATAAGGCAAGGTTCATAAATCTAACTAGTTATAGTTGCAATAACAACAGGAATAATATGCATAGATGACCTATAAGTATGATTTATCCATCCCAGTGTCTATTCTAAACCTTTTGTTCCTTACTGGCTTTGTAGAACACAATTTTATTCACCAGTGAGACTACACAAGGGTTTGCATTGTCTTTCATAATTTATACTATAGAACAAGGACTATTTCTGGTGCTCAATAAACAATAGCATCCAAATGAACTTTTTCTCCCTAAAGAGAATATGTGAACACCATCTGTTCAGCTAGCAGCAAAGTAAAACCAGAGCAAAAACAGGTCAGAAGAAAAATCCTTTATTTTTAAAGACATCTTCTCATTTGGGCTTTATAAAAATGTAGATTGATACTAAAATAATGTATTCCTATCTCCCACTCTAAGCCCCAGAAGTTCTGTCCCTTTCTCTGTAAAAAATTAAGAATGTACTCCTAACTGGCCAACATGTACAGGGGCCGACTGAATTGATACTAATGACCTTATCCTGTCCTAATTTCCCCCTGTTGTTTTTACCATCTTCGTACGCTGGCAAAATGGAGTGTCACAGAGGATATCCCATGATGCACAGCCACTTCTGATGGCTGTGCATGGAAATCCATTTTGCCAGCATGCAAAGTCGGTCAGAAAACAGCATTGGGAAGCAGAGGAAAGTTGGAAGAAGACGGAGAAACATTGTGATGGCTGGCCATCCCTGAAGACAGACCTTGCTGGGGTAGGTCAAGTCCCTATTCTTAAGGATGCTTTCCTTTACTTTCCTCCACTCCCTGCCCTTCCCTCCTGCCCATGGGATAAAGTCCTAGGTCATCTAAAGCTGTACTGAATACTAATCCCTGTCAACCTAGGAATGTTGGACATGACTTAGGAGTAATAGAAAATGCTATTTTCTATGCAATGGGACCCACGTGTACATTTTGCATAAAATCAGTTCTGAACAGCAAAGATTCTCATTAGTCCATGATTGGATATTTTTTTAAGATTCTCTCCATCCTAACAGTGTAACCCTAGCACAAATTGTTGAAAGGCCATCAGATTTATTGTTTATTTATTTACAGCATTTATATTCAGCTATTCTCACCGTGACAGACAACAGATATAGAATTTCCCATCTTTTGGCATCTTTGGAGGCTGTGCTTGGTTCCTGCCACCCCGAGGTGCTGTCATTCCATCTCCCTGTTGAGAGCTTTCTTTGTTAGTAAATTTCCTCCTTTTCTGATTGAAACATCGAGCCTAAATAAACACCTCCCCGCTTTTAATGTAGTTCTCATTTATCTAATCACATTTGTTTTCAAATTGCTAGGTTGGCAGAAGTTGAACTAAAGGTCAGGAGCTCACTCTGACCCAGGTTGCTAACTCTCAACCTTCTGGTTGGCAAGATTATTGTAGTTTGGTGAGTAACCTGCTGTACTAAAGTCCTGCCCATTGATTGTCCAATTATTCCCTCACATAATTTTTGAAACTGTGATACAGTTTTTTCTGATCTGATAGAGTTTTTTTTTATTTGATGTCATCAGTGCCCTCCTCTATGTCTTCCTGGGTTTTGAAAGCTTGTGTAGAGCTTTCAAGTCTGCACTGAGCTTTCTGCATGGGAATAGGAAAAGATGAAGTATACAGCCATATTCTTATTTCTTGGTCTGTAAGAGCATTGGAGCTCTGTGTTCTTGATCTTTCTCATTCATCCTTCTATGATGGATGCTAAATAGGAAAATCACATAGCTTGTGTGGGGAGGCTTGATTGGCTGGCGGGCCAAGAGCCTGATTATCCCCAGTCTGGCCTATTTATGCACCAAAGCCCCCATTTTGCTGATAGCAAAAATTTGGAAGGTTGAACAAAATACTCCCTGTTTGTGTATTTATAACCAGATTGTGAGAATCACAGTCCAGGAAGCACGATTCTCTGTAATGCTCCCTGATCACACTTTTTTTTCTTTTTGAATACTGCAAAAAGGCTTTGAAAAGCCCACATATACTGCTTTTCTCACTTCCACCTCTACATTTCAGGGGCATGTGATGAAAGCATGGCCCACAGTGGGCTAGAGTAGATCAATTGGCTGGAACTGCCTGAACGTGTGTAAGGCAAATGAGGCTCAGCATGAGTGACAGGGGAAAGGTTACCCGTTGAACTTCATTCCAGAGACAAAAGTTTTAATCCAAATTTTCCATGAAACTGCAAATCAGTCTCATAAATGGATGGAGACCCTGGTAGATACACATTTTAAATAAAATGTAAAAACTAATTTAAAAACAAGAGAAAGAATAACAACAAAGGAGGATATATAGATCACAATAAACACCACTCTGTAGACAGAATAATGATCCAATAGCTTTTGATTCAAACAAGCTTATGGTTTGTGTTGGTTTCCTTTGGAAAAACAAAAGCAGAGGTTCACACAAATGCACTTTTGCAGACTTAAGGGATTTGAGGCAATTTAAAGGATGTCCTATATTTTCAAGAAAGCAAAAGAAATGTAACCCCTGGCACATTATGGTTAAAGGTGATGGTAATGAGAAGCACAAAGAACACAGCTCACTCTGAGGGAGAGATGAGGAAGATCAGTCTTTAAAGCAAAGGAATATGTAAAGTCACTTCTTCAGATGTTGCTGAGTTAGTTTCCAACAACCCTTTTCAGCACAGTCAAAGCTGAAACTTGCAGTCCACTAAACCAGAATGTCTGAACTTTGCCCAGCTCTGTCCTAAAGGCATAGTCCAGTCTACCCACACAGATGGTACAGTGGTATTTGGATTCTTCTCCAAAAAAACACATTGGTCTTCTTCACATGGGACAAATTGATTCTGTACAATCTTTCTTGGTTTCTATAAATAAGCATTTCTTTGGAGTCCTCATTGGTATCAACATTGACTTCATTTAGGCATCAAGTAGAAACAGGACTGATTACTAAATCCCTTGGGCTGAACTGATTTTTTTCAAAATGTTTATGTACTTGCCATGGTGTTCCATGCTCTTGTTACATTGAGAACAGATTTCTGCAACATGCTCTACATTCAAAGTGCTGGCTTTAGCCTATAAAGCACTAAATGATTCTGGCCCAGCTCACCTGCCTGAACGTATCTCCCTTTATGAACCATCTCGGAGGTTAAGATCTTCTGGGGAGGTCCTGCTCTTGGTCCTGCCTGTGTTGCAAGTGCGGTTGGTGGGGACAAGAGAGAGGACCTTCTCAGTGATGGCTCCTTGGCTCTGGAACTCTCTCCCCAGTGAGATTAGATTAGTGCCCTCTCTCCTGGCCTTTAGAAAGGAAACAAAGACGTGGTTGTGGGACCTGGGTTTTGGCCAGTAATGCAATGCAAAGAATAATCAGGAAATATGTGCTATGACAATCGGAATGGCCACAGTGTATGATTTTTCGATCGTGTGATTTTAATATTTATATTATGTTGCTTTTAGTGCTTTGTCTTAGTGTTAACATGTTGTATATGCCTATGTCTAATGGTTTTAATGATTTTAATTTATAGTTATATGGCAGTGTTTAGTTACTGTGATTTTATTTTATTATATGTCAAGGACAGAACGCCACAAGATTCAAAGTAACAGAGTTTATTAGATTACAGAACTCAAAAATGCCCGTAAAACACAAGGGCCAGGCAGTTTTTGCCTTTAGGAGCAAAAAGGGGCAAAAGTAAATGTTCAAAAGATAAACCGGATTAAACCGGAGTTTAATCCGGGTAAAAACAAACTGCTTGCGTCAGCCTGGGTATAAACGAAACGAAAGCCAAGGAACAAAAGATACAAAGAATGCAACTAATTGGCAGCAGATTCCTCTCTGCTGCCAACACTGTGCTTAGAGTAACTTGCGTCGCTCCCCCACACACACAGTAGACAGGATCTCCAACACGAGTAAATCAGCCAAGGATTGTAGCAGTTGAGTAGACCAGTTCCGTTCCGTAGATCAAAGCCAGAAGCAGACGTTTGTAGTTTTTCCAAGTCCAAGAAGGGGGGGAAGACAAGCCGTGGTCAGTTCAGTCCGAGTTCTCAAAGCAGGAGATGGCGTCCGTCAAGAAGACGACGGAGGGTCAAGCTAATAAGAGTAAGCACAGGTTTGCACAAACAAATGCCCACACAATCCCTCCCGCCGTCTGACCCTGGATTCCAATCAACTTACGTCACAGCACAGGAAAGCACACAAGTCTTCAGGGAAGCGTCCCACACACACACGGATCCCAAGCGTTTGCCCAGATTACCTTGCCCAACGCAATTTGCAATTGCTCCCAAGCCCCATTTTATGCCAGTTACAAATCTTCATCACTGTCAGCTGTCCTCCTTAACCCGGGCGTTTCCTCATCACTTTCCTCGTCAGAGCTGGAACACCTCTGACTACGCCCAACAGCATCTCCAGCTGTGGATCCCGTCCCATCCCTCCAGCTAAACCATGGGTCTAATCCTGAAGGTCCCCATTCATCTTCTGTCCCATCATGGCCAGTGGCACCCACTTCCTCCCTTACCCGAGTCCAATCCATCTCATCCTCCTCTGAGCTAACCAGCCCCTCCTCCATTCTCTCCGTAAACCCTTCGAAAGACTCCTCGTCAGATGGTGCTGCAAATATGTCTCGCAGTCTTTTTCTCTCTCGCTCCTCGAGAGTATCTGACTCTCGAGGAGTCTTACGCCCACGTCTGTCAGTAACAGAGCCATGAGGCTCAATCATAACACTATCCCCTCTCACAAAGGCCTCCTCCCCCGATGGCGGAGAAGTGGCAGTGATACCCTCCGCTATAGCACCACGACGACTAGAGGTATCAAGTTTCAACAGCGAACGATGAAAGACTGGATGGACCTTTAAACTAGACGGTAAACGCAAACGAAACGCAACAGAAGAAATCTTTTTAACGATAGGAAAGGGACCCAAATACCGAGGCGCAAACTTTCCCCCAGCCTGTTTAATATGTTTGGAAGATAACCACACCAAATCCCCTTCTTCCAACTCCTCCCCTGCCTGCCTGTGGCGGTCAGCCTGAGTCTTCTGCGTTGCCTTAGCTTCCAACAGTAAGCGACGGGCAACATCATGCAATGCAGCCATTTCCGAAGAGCGGTACACAGGGTCCGAAGAGACCACATTGGTCGACGGCGCCACACCTCCCCGTGGGTGAAAACCATAAGTTAGCTCAAATGGCGTATGCTGACTAGACGTGTGCACCGCATTGTTGTAAGCAAATTCCGCCACCGGTAACCACTTTACCCAAGCCGTGGGTTGATCTAAACAAAAACAACGCAGATACTGCTCTAAGAGCCCATTAACCCGTTCCGACTGTCCATCCGTTTGCGGATGGAAAGCTGAAGACACGTTTAACTTAGTCCCCAAACACTCATGGAAGTGTTTCCAAAAGCGTGACACAAATTGCGGAGCCCTATCTGAAATAATCACCTCGGGTGCTCCGTGCAAACGATAGATGTGCTTTGTAAATAGTAAGGCCAACGTAGGGGCCGCCGGAATGGTTGAACAAGGAATAAAATGAGCCAGTTTACTAAATAAATCCACCACCACCCAAATACAAGTATAACCCCCAGACTTAGGCAAATCTGAAATAAAATCCATGGAAATGATTTGCCATGGCCTCTCCGGAACAGGTAAAGACGATAACAACCCTCTAGGGCGCCCAACAGGCGTCTTACTCTGCTGACAAACGGCGCAGCTGTCACAAAAGCGCAGAATGTCTTGCCGCATCTTTGGCCACCAGTAGCTCCTGGTGATAAGCTGTACGGTCTTGAACCTGCCAAAGTGCCCAGCCATGGGTTCGTCATGGTGGGCTCTAATCACCTCCAACCTGAGGGTCCCTACTGGTACGTAAACCTGCCCCCTACGCACCAATACCCCGTCTTGATCCTGGAGATGCGGCAGTATGGTACGGTTACCTGCAGAGAGCAGCATCAGTTGCTCCTGAGTCCACACATCATCCTTCTGAGCCTCAAGGATCTGGTCATGTAACCCAAGCTCATTATCTACAACACACAGAGAGGCAGTAGGCAAGATGGTCTGACATACTACCTGCTCATTGGTCTTAAATTCCGGCTTGCGGGATAAAGCATCGGCCCGCAAGTTTGCCTTCCCCTCCACGAACTGCACCTTGAAGTTAAACCTGGAGAAAAACAAAGCCCAGCGGATTTGACGCTGGTTTAACTTCTTTGCTGTTTGCAAGTGCTCTAAGTTCTTGTGATCAGATCTGACCACGATCTGGTGCCGTGCCCCTTCAAGCCAGTGCCGCCACACCTCAAACGCCACCTTAATCGCCAACAACTCCTTCTCCCATATGGTATAATTCTGCTCGAAGGGTGTTAGTTGCCGCGAGTAAAATCCACAGGGACGCAAGGTCCCTGAGGAATCCTTCTGAGACAATACAGCCCCCAACGCGTAGCTAGAAGCGTCCGCTTCTACCACGAACGGTCTGTCAACATCAGGATGGGTTAGTATGTTGTCCGATTGAAAACTAGACTTTAGTTGTAGAAACGCCTCGTGAGCTTCCCGCCCCCACACAAATGGCTGTTTCTTGCGCAGAAGCTGCGTCAAAGGTACCGTGAGCTTTGCAAAATTCGGAATAAACTCCCGGTAGTAATTAGCGAAACCCAAGAACCTTTGTACATCCTTCTTAGTCTTCAGCTCCTGCCATGAGTTGACGGCGTCAACCTTATGTGGGTCCATTTTAAGTTCCCTACCTGACACTACATGACCTAGGAACTCCACTTCAGGCACATGAAAGACGCACTTGGAAGCCTTGGCGAAAAGCCCATTAGCCCGCAGTCGGTGCAGAACCTGCTTGACATGTTGACGATGTTCTTTCTCGTCCTTAGAAAAAATCAAGATATCATCCAAATAAATCACTAAAAATTGGTCAATTAGGTCCCTGAACACATCGTTCATGAACCTCTGGAATACCGCAGGAGCATTACAAAGCCCAAAAGGCATGACTCGGAACTCGTGGCATCCGAAACACGTGTTAAATGCCGTCTTCCATTCATCCCCTTCCCGTATACGGATTAAGTTATAGGCCCCCCGCAGGTCAAGCTTGGTAAAGACCTTAGCCCCTTGCACCCTTGATAACAGTTCCGAGATTAAAGGCAGCGGGTACCTATCCCGAATGGTGTATTTGTTTAGGATCCGATAATCGCAGACCAACCTAAGTTCCCCAGTCTTTTTGGCTACAAAGAATACCGGTGCCGCAGTTGGAGAACTAGATGGGCGAATAAACCCCTTGGCTAAATTTTCATCTAGAAACTCCCGCAAAGCTTGCCTTTCCGGTACAGTCAAGGCATACAGCCTCCCTGCTGGCAGTTTCGCACCTTCTGCCAACTTGATGGCGCAATCATATGGCCTGTGCGGTGGTAATTTGTCCGCTTCTCTTTTACAAAATACATCAGAGAACTCCCCATACTCAGCAGGCACTCCCTCCATATCAGAATGAGTAACATTTAGAGTGCAACAATCCTGCCTCTTTAAGATCACTTTACGTGTTGCCCAATCTACTTGTGGGTTTACTACAGCTAGCCAATCCATCCCCAGGATCACATCATATCTAGGCAAGCTCGTAATATCCCACACAAACGTTCCCGTTACTCCCTGCACCTCCCACGTTACTGCTGAGGTTTCATGGTTAACCACCCCAGTCTCCAGCAGTCTCCCATCTGCTCCTTCCACCCACACGTCGCATGCCTTGCGCACTCTAGGAATGCCATGCTTCTTAGCAAACTCAATATCTACATAGGAGACCGTAGCCCCTGAGTCCAGCAGTGCCAAAGTAGAAACAAGTTCCCTTCCCCCAACAGATAATGTAATGGGTACGAAAACATGCTTCCTCCCCTCAGTTGACTGCTTGAGGAGCCCTAGTGCGTTGGACTCACGTCGCACTAGGGCTGGCCTTTTCCCGAAAGCTGGGAAGGTTTCACATTACAATTTTTGGCAAAATGCCCAGCATTCCCACAGTACAAACACAAGCCCAGCTGCCTCCTACGGCTCTTTTCCTCTGTAGACAGCTTTTTAAAGACCCCAAGCTCCATGAGCTCTTCCCCCATCACCACAGGTGCCCTGGTTACATGCATGGGTGGCGCACACATTGCTTTTGAGTGTTTACGAGCCTCGAACCTTGCGTCTAAACGCAGCACCTTAGCTACTAAGGCGTCCCAACTTTCAGCCGGCTCCAAGCGTGCTAATTCATCCTGGAGCATATCACTTAACCCGGCAGTAAATAAAAGCATGAATGCATTTTCCCCCCAATCCAGCTGGTGGCGATACAGGTTAAACTTATTTAAGTAATCCAAAACAGTCCCCTTTCCCTGTTTCAACCGATACAGAGCCCACCCAGCGTTCTCCGTGCGGAGAGGATCCCCAAAAGTATCAGTTAACAACTTTTTGAAATTATTCAAATTGTCCTTGACTGGGTCATTTCCCAAAATTAAATTAGTGGCCCATTGTCCTGCGGGACCGGTCAACAAACTCAAAATAAAGGCCACCTTGCTAGTGTCTGTAGGAAAAGCATGAGCACTGAGCTGAGAAAAATAAAGCTCCACTTGTGCCAAAAAGGTTGGCAACTTGCACCTGGTTCCGTCAAAGCGTTCAGGAGTCAAAACATGTCCTTTCACAGCCTGAGCTGTTTGGCTAACGGTAAAAGCCGTTTGCAATTGGTCTACTTTGGCCCTTAACTCATCCATCGTCTTCCTGACGGGTTTATTGCTGCAATAAACTTTTTATGGGCGTTGGGCAATCTGTCAAGGACAGAACGCCACAAGATTCAAAGTAACAGAGTTTATTAGATTACAGAACTCAAAAATGCCCGTAAAACACAAGGGCCAGGCAGTTTTTGCCTTTAGGAGCAAAAAGGGGCAAAAGTAAATGTTCAAAAGATAAACCGGATTAAACCGGAGTTTAATCCGGGTAAAAACAAACTGCTTGCGTCAGCCTGGGTATAAACGAAACGAAAGCCAAGGAACAAAAGATACAAAGAATGCAACTAATTGGCAGCAGATTCCTCTCTGCTGCCAACACTGTGCTTAGAGTAACTTGCGTCGCTCCCCCACACACACAGTAGACAGGATCTCCAACACGAGTAAATCAGCCAAGGATTGTAGCAGTTGAGTAGACCAGTTCCGTTCCGTAGATCAAAGCCAGAAGCAGACGTTTGTAGTTTTTCCAAGTCCAAGAAGGGGGGGAAGACAAGCCGTGGTCAGTTCAGTCCGAGTTCTCAAAGCAGGAGATGGCGTCCGTCAAGAAGACGACGGAGGGTCAAGCTAATAAGAGTAAGCACAGGTTTGCACAAACAAATGCCCACACAATCCCTCCCGCCGTCTGACCCTGGATTCCAATCAACTTACGTCACAGCACAGGAAAGCACACAAGTCTTCAGGGAAGCGTCCCACACACACACGGATCCCAAGCGTTTGCCCAGATTACCTTGCCCAACGCAATTTGCAATTGCTCCCAAGCCCCATTTTATGCCAGTTACAAATCTTCATCACTGTCAGCTGTCCTCCTTAACCCGGGCGTTTCCTCATCACTTTCCTCGTCAGAGCTGGAACACCTCTGACTACGCCCAACAGCATCTCCAGCTGTGGATCCCGTCCCATCCCTCCAGCTAAACCATGGGTCTAATCCTGAAGGTCCCCATTCATCTTCTGTCCCATCATGGCCAGTGGCACCCACTTCCTCCCTTACCCGAGTCCAATCCATCTCATCCTCCTCTGAGCTAACCAGCCCCTCCTCCATTCTCTCCGTAAACCCTTCGAAAGACTCCTCGTCAGATGGTGCTGCAAATATGTCTCGCAGTCTTTTTCTCTCTCGCTCCTCGAGAGTATCTGACTCTCGAGGAGTCTTACGCCCACGTCTGTCAGTAACAGAGCCATGAGGCTCAATCATAACATTATATGTATGTTGGCTTTGAATTCTTGCCATTAATATGTTGTAAACCGCCTTGAGTCCCCCCCTTGGATGAAAAAAGGTCGTGTATATATACATATACTAATTACATCATTTTTATTGCACTCAACTGTTTTACCTTATACTTGTATGCCCTTGAGACCTCATGACATAGGGCAGATTAGAAACGTTTTAAATATTTGATTAATCTAGTAATTAATTAACTGCTGCTTTCTTTTTCTAAATGTGTGACCGTCTGCCAAAGAAATTGCAGATTTTGCTTGGCAAGCCTCCCTTTAGCTAACTATTCAAGGCAGCAGATTGTATCCCCCCCTTTTTACGGGGTCAGGTGATAAATTATTAAGCAAACCTTTTGAAACATTACCATGTTAAATGTAAAATGTAATTGCTTTCATGTTTTCAAGCTTGTTGTGTCAATTATGTATTTTTTTCCTTTGTCCACTATAAATTATTGGCACATCTAGATATTTTCCTTCTTTTCATTTGTATATTTGCAACTTTTAAAAAAAGCATGTACCATAAATCTTACAAAAAGAGGGGAAGGTTGCCACCATGCAACTAAGGGGTCATCTGTTAATGGGTTTAGTTCTTAATTTTCAAGATTATCCATCATCTTAAAGAAGCCTGCAAGTGATTTGAAGCATTTCAGAGACTGCTTTGACCATTATTTGGTAGTGTTTTATAGTGAGATAGATTAAAGTACATTTAACAATAAGTTCTTAATCAATGCTGATAGAGCAAACCTGATTTGACAATGCATGCTGTTAAATACACATTGGACAGACAGCTTCTGTTAAACAAGAGGAAAAGCAAAAATGGACAGGCTGCGTGTATTTGTGGCTAAGTGCCATCAAGAAAAGGGGGACATAAATCTTTTGACTGCATTATCAGTAGTAATCGAAACAATATACAGTATTCTGTGACATTTAATCCCTGGAACAGCTTGAATCTTGATCAGAATGGAGCCATTAAATGGATTGAATTTACCTATGAATTCACTCACCATTCAGCAATTAATTCAAGCAGTCTACTCCAGTTTAGATTCTACTCTCAAAGATAAATAGAGATGTGCAGGAGTCTAGGTCCATGCAGCTTTCAAAGACTATTCAAAGTTTGAGACATATTCTTCACATTTGAATATTGTTGGGGTTTTCTTTAATGTGTGCAGCAAATACTATTTTCTGTGTAGAAATGTTATATTCTTCATGGAACATGCAAAATGGTTTGGAGCAGAAGTGACATAGCATTCCATTAGGATCCATCCAGTTGGAATTCAAGCTCAGCCATGAATTTTCTGCTTGCTGTGCCCAGGACTAGCAGGGCTAGTAGGGATACTGCATATGACAGGATTTTCTTAGTACTGGTGCCCTAGTTATAGAACAGTTTTTCTCTCCTCCTCTTCCTCCTCTTCCTCCTCTTCCTCCTCTTCCTCCTCCTCCTCCTCCTCCTCCTTTCAAAGTTATTTTCCCAATGGAGGTGTTAGCATTGTGACTAATTACTACTGATAATTGTTTCTACAGGGCTTTGTTTTGGGAGTCTTCAGATCTCAGGTTTGCAGCACACATATCTTTGTTGATGATGTCCATCCATCCTTTCTTTGGCCATCCATGTCTTTCACTGTTCACTATAAGTCTACTCATATTAACTTTTGGAAAGGAAGTTTAAATCACAGCCCAACCAAAAGGAAAATCTTGGTGTCTTGGATTTTAGGCCTGTTCCTGGTGTTGTTCGGGACTGCATTAGCTCTAGTTTCTAATAATAATAATAATAATAATAATAATAATAATAATAATAATAATAATAACTACTTTATTCTTATACCCCGCCCCATCTCCCTGAAGGGACTCGGGGAGGCTTACATGGGGCCAAGCCCGGACACAACAATATAAAAGCAAAACAATAAAACAGATCAATCAGCAATAAAACATCAACAACGATAAAAACAGTCATAAAAAGTCACATACAAAATAAGATGTTAAAATCATGAGTTGAATTCAAGAATCTGGGCCAAGGTGCAAAATATGTTGAAGTCATCAGGGAGGGGTGATTACCCAGCTGTCATAGTCATTAAAGTGCCAATTATAATACTGGGAAAGGCATACCTGAGGGTCTATTGCTGAGTAGGCAAACAGGTCGATCCTATAGGGATAATCAGTCATCAAAGGCCTTTTGGAAGAGCCAGGTTTTCAGGCTCCTCCGAAAGGAGAGGAGCCTGCCTGATCTCCCTGGGGAGAGAGGTATAGTTAGATATAGTTATCATGATTTTCTATAGGTGAGCAGATGAAGACTAGTATATGGCATATGTTCTGGATTTCAGCATGTCAAATATACCCAGGAAGAGGTATAATCTTTGAGTTACCAAAATGTGTATTGGCCAATGTTATAATTGCTGCTTTCTAATATTGTATTTTTCTTGTATTTTAGCACTGTGCGTCTCAAGTTATCAGATGTGGGAGGCTAGCAATTATTTTCCTTGTGTGATAGCACCATTTAGCCAATTGTTCTTTTCTTTCCTGGATATTTATTATTGACTGTTGGCCTAATGCTTGGGGAATGAAATTAGCCTATGGACAAATACTAGAGTAGATAATTGCAATGTACTACTTCAAATATATGTAACTTCAGACATTGAGGTTTTGAGGGTTTAGGTATTCATTATGCATCACCTTAAGAGTAGATTTTTTAAAATGTAATATTGAAAGTCTCCTTCAGTGAGGAATAATTTTATTACTATTCTTACTGCTACCACCACTTTTACTACTTCCAACATCCTCCTCATTCACATACTTCCAGTTATCTAGGAGTCATCTAGTGAACATAAAGCACAAGTGTAATGTATGAAACAAAAAAGTTTCCCAAGGAAATGTTTTTTTATAACAGTAACAGCAACATGAATAGAGTTCAGTGGATGCCAACAAGGGTTTCATATTTCCAATGCAGTTTGGAGATCATGGAAAATGAAGGGGAAAAAAAACACCCAGATGGTTTATACTTTTAAAGGAGCACAATACTCACAGTGACGGCATAACAGACATTACTGAGCTGCCCAATTACTTGAGTTGTAATTGGACCTTAGTAGAAAACATTCCAACCAAAGGAGATTAATGAAATTAAAGTACGTGATTTCCTTCTGGTAGAAAATACATGATGACTCCATGCTATAGTTCCATTTTGATATGTTTCATTTCACCTTCAGGTGCTCATTTGTCTGATGCATATTTTAAAATGGCTTCAAGAAGATCTGATCCAATCATGCCAAATGTGAATTCAATTTGCATACTGTTCATAGGCACCCTTAAATGGCCTGCCATGAAGCTTCAAAGCTTTTTCATACCTCTTCAGGATTGGCATTATGCCACTACTTTGTGTTGCATTTTCAGGCTTGGACATTTTAAACCTCTGTCTACCTATTCTGGAACCTGATTTTTTTTCACATAATGAAGTTATAGCAGTATGATTCTACTGTGATTGGTATGACTGCGTCTTATGGAATCCTGAGATATGCACTGTAGGGAAGGGTATTTAAAGTTCTTAGCTACAGGGCTCAGGTGCTTCCCAAAATACAAAGCCCAGGATAGTTTACAATGAAGCTATGGCAGTTCAAACTGAGATTGGAATGCTATAATTATGGAGTGTGGAATAAACCCATATTATTTGCCTCTACTTCTTTGGATATCAGGTTATCTGTAGTAGAAATGGACCCCCAGATATGAACTGTCTTTGAGTCTGAGCTTAGTCTGACAGTTACATAAACATTTAGGAAAATATGGGAGTAGAGGAACATTTACATTATAGAGAGTGGCAGGGGAAAAAGAAAAGTAAATAATTATTCATTTTACTGTATGATATTGCTTACTTAGCTGCTTAGACAGAATAGCTAAGAGAGGACAGGGGTTGAAGTGTTTTGTAATTGTAAGTGAAGTGATAAGCAAAAATCAGAAATATCAGATACTACATTTTAAAGGGAAAATATGAGGAATAATGATTTCTTTCAGAAAAAAATAGTGTCATTTTGTTGGCATCTCATCTAGAATTATCAGCAAAGTTAACAAGTCGCATTGTGCTTCTACGTTTTGTTGGTAGCTGCTGAAATATTCCATTTCAATTTAATTATGTTATTTATTTTAAGTGCTCTCTGGGACTCCCTTTTTGCTTCTAGTTGTTCATACAAAAGAGAACATAGCATGGCTGTTTACTGGTGAACTCTCAACTGCATTTATCTGTTGCCATGAGCAACAGGACCTGGCGCTTGATGCAGGCATTTTCAGGGATGCCAAATATATTGGATTTTTAAATTTTGCTTTCACCTTAAAGGAACATGAATTTATGTTTACTCCTAAAATTCTGATTTCTGGATACCTGTAAAATGCAGATAGTTGAGATTATACTTTATGATGTTTTTCACATGAGATTCAGGTTGCAAAACTAGAGAAAGGATGGTTTATAGCTGTACTTTAGGAATGTTTTTAGGGTTAAGATGGTAATACTTATAAGAATTTTCCTTTAAAAATATACACGGCTGTATTTCTTTATATTTCAAATGAAATGAGTAACTGCAAAGTAGCAATTTATTGGTATTCATATCAAGTTGCTTGGAATTGCAAGGGAACTGGAGATCACAAAATCTCACATGAAAAAAATGGATTTCTGTAGTTACCACTATTGAACTCTCCTATACTTAAAAATGAAGTGAATAGATAGATGAGCTAGAGAGACTCAAACTGCATTGTCTTTGAAAAACAACCTTTTAGTACCAAAAAAAATTACTTTGAATGGGAACTGAACAGACTCCAGATACTAAACTGCAAATCATAGGAGCCCAAGCAGATTAACATCTGATAGTAATGGAAAAACTATTATTTAAAAAATTAAAAATGGTTGAGGAACATATATTTTAAGTTTTAGAAACCATGATGGGAAGAATCCTGTACAGATAAGAATCTTTGTAGTTTAAGACATATTTGTGCAAAATTCACATGTAGTTGCTTTATGCAGAAATCACTATTTTCTGTTTAGGAAATAGCATTTTCTGCATGGAAAATAATATTTGTGCAGAAAGCACAGTTTTCTTTGCAAACCAATCAAAGTGTGAAATTTGGTTTTTGAAAACAGTTTTTCAGCAGGAAGAATATTGATTAAAATAATTATTCCTACTTTCAAGAAGAAGCTTAGTGAAAGAGTAATATCCCTCATCTAGAATATAGTATATTTATTTATTTATTTATTTATTTATTTATTTACAGCATTTATATTCCACCCTTCTCACCCCGAAGGGGACTCAGGGCGGATCACATTACACATATAGACAAACATTCAATGCCTTTCAATATAGAACAAAGACAAACAAACATAGGCTCCGAACGGGCCTCGAACTCATGACCTCCTGGTCAGAGTGATTAATTGCAGTTAATTGCAGCTGGCCTGCTCTCCCGCTTGCGCCACAGCCCGGACTCTGGAGTACCAACTAATATTATACATGTTTGAAATGAAACAACCTGGCAAAGGTAAAGTAAGAATATTAAACTTTCTCAAAACCTCTTGGAAGTTGCTTCCAAAATGCATCAAAGGAAGACTTTTTCTCACAACACTTCAACTTTCTTAAGATTTCCATTTTGGTGCATATATATATATGCTGGGGTGGGTGAAGCACATTTATCTCTACTTATCTTTTATCTCTGTTTAGCTCATTATATATGCTGAATCAAGGAATTTGGAGGCAGCTGCTGTCTCTTGTAGACAGGCAAATATTAGATTAGAAACTCACTCTTTTCCATTCAAGCTCTATGTTGTTTTTCAGTACGCATAAGCTGCTGCAACTCAACACCAAATTCTGTTTTACTCAAGTCCTAATTCACCATTCTTGAAATGCCAATGTTGGTTAAAAAATCAATCTAGACAAGAGGATAAGAAAGAAAAGGGGGCTGGCTGGGTGTAAAAAGACTTTATAACAGAGAGATCCTTTTCAGAGGTTTTGTTAATTGAAATATGTTTGCATTCATTCATTTGATTCCATAGAGTTTACAGCAATGGTGCATGTACACAAACACATGTACAGCCCTAAATTGTTCAGGTCCAGGGTATTTGGCTGACTGCATCCTCTTGTATGAACCTGCCTGGGCCCTAAGATCTTCAGGAGAGGTTCTTCTCTCAGTCTGACCTTCATCTCAAACCTGGTTGGTGGGTACGAGATAGCTTTGGAATTCCCTGCCCAGGGAAGCTAGAGTGGCCTCCTCCCTGCTGTCCTTCCAGTGGCAGGCTAAAACCTTTCTATTTAGACAAACTTTTAAAGATGAAGGTTTTAAAATCTAGTCAGGGGGTGCTATTGTTTTTAATTTTGAATATGTTTTGATAGATTTTAACTATGAATTTTTGGTGCTGTTTGTATTTAATTCTGTTTTAATATGTGCATATTTGTATATTTTAAATTGTATACTAATGTTTTTATGTCAAGCCACTTTAAGTCCTCTTTGGGAAGATAAAGAGGGGTAAAAATCTATATCTATCCATAATAAAAGTGAAAACCTGTATGTGTGTATGTGGCATGGGTGTCCACTCACACAGACAGCCTCTGGCCTCCACAAACAGGCTATAATTTCCAGTGCTGTGGAGCCACCAAGTCACTTTCTTCCACTGACATTGCGGTTACAGTGAGCTCCATGAACATGTAGCCCAAACCCTGCCAATGTCCTCCGCAAACACTACAGCCCACCACCCAATGAATGATTTCATTTGAAGACTATTTCATCCTAGATTTTGCATTTTCCTCCACCACAGGCAGGCATCCCAGGGTTCTCCATTGGTGTGGAATTTGCATGACCCCGCCTACTGCCCTTCCCTTTCAAATCTGTCTGCATAACAAACACAGCTGAACTGACCAGCAACTAAACTTACTGGAGGAGTTTGGGGGAATGACTCCGCATGGTGGAAGTTGTAGTTCACCCTGCATCAAGGCAGAGCACTGTGACTCCTACTGGGGAATTTAGAGGAGTTGTAGTTCACCTACACCCAGAACGCTATGAACCCAAACAATGATGGGTCTGGACCAAACTTGCCATGCATACCTGATATGCCCAGATTTGAATACTGGTGGGTTTTGAGGGGAATAGGCCCGGACATTTGGGAGTAGTAGGTACTGGGATTTATAGTTCACCTGCCATCGAACCCCACCAACAATGGACCTGGACCACACTTGGCACATAGAGCCCTCATAAGTAATAGAACATATTGGACAAGTTTGGGGGAAAAGGGACTTATAGTTCACCTGCATCCAGAGAAACAGTGACCCCACTGACAATGGACCAGTACCATACTTCACACAGAGAAGCCTCATGACCAAATGAACATACTACAAGGGTTTGTGGGAATGGGCCTTGATTTTGGAAGTTGTAGTTCACCTGTATCCAAAGACCACTGAACCCAGCCAACCACACTTGGCACACAGACTCAACATAGCTTGCTGTGGATACTGACAAATGTTTCGAGACAATTGCCCCAGGAATCTGGGAGTTGTACCAGTTCACCCCCATCCAGAGAGCACTGCAACCAGGTGATGACCAGCCAACAACACATCTGGACCACACTTGGTGCACAAATCCCAAATGGCCAACTTTGCATACTACCAGGTTTGGGGAGGATTAACCCACGATTCTGGGAATTGTAGTTCATCCACTCCAAACTGAAAATACATAACATTCAAAGACAAATGATGCCCTTTTCAAATAACCGCCGGGTCCCCAAGGAAGTAAATAAATAAATAATACAGAATAATAGAATAGTAGTTGGAGCAACTATAAAGCCTTTAACAGTCCCTGAATATTTTCTAATGAAAGGGGGAATCTTTCTTGCTCATTGTTCCAGCTAAGATGTCTACTTCGTTACTGGGCTTTGCATAAAACAATGCAAGAAGATGAGGTGAGGTGGCAACACTGCTTCTCACTCTCTCCTTCCTGGTGCCTATTAGGAATTTTCTGAGCCTGAAAGAACGTGACTCTCCCAAGGTCATCTGGTGAGTTTTCATATTCAGGTGTGGAATTGAACCCAGGTCTCTAGAGTCATATTCTAATACTCAAACAGCTACACCAAGTTAACTGTCTTCATAAATCTGCAAGGAGCTATCAAGACCATAGAGCAAAGGAAGTTGCAAAATCACTTTGCTGTCTTCATGGGTATAGAGATCTGCTATAAATGTATCCTGGCATGATTTTCCAGGATATGAGGAGGGGGAGGGCCCTAGCCTACTCTTAAGAGGCTGGGCAAAGCATGTTAAAGTTCACCCTTTTAGTTCTAACCTTATCTAGTTCTAAGGTTTATAGATAAAACAATAATAGCCTTTGAGTAAACCAAAGCAAATCTGTGATGGTGAAAGTCTCTGCACTTTTATAAAAAAAAACAACTTCCCAGACTAATGACAGCAAAAAAAGAATCATTGCAATGAATCTGCCTGTCATTCTTGAGGATGAGGGAGGGGGAAAAGAAGATCAGGTGAAAATCAGTCACCTCCTCTAAAACTTCAAGGTTTGTAGGCAAAGAATTTGATATTGTTTCCAGATATCGTGAGTTGCATGAACTTCAACATGCTCTGCCCAGTTGGCTTTTGCTACTTGGTCTGGTGTTACAAAAGCCAACTGAACACAAAATCAGTTGAATCGAGGTCTGTTTATGTGTTTTTAAAAATAATACTTTATTTGAAGTCCTCTTTGCTAATAGTTTTCTCTTTTCATATTTCCTTCTCTTTTTTCTGCTCCAATAATATTTTATGCTGTGGAGAAGATGTTTTCAGACATTACTTATATGTGATGATGGATCAGAAAGAGAAATGTTCAAAATGCTATATTAGAGGTAATATTGGCCTTTGAAAGGACTGAATTTGCTTTTCTGTATGGTAATTTGCAAACCCATCAAATTTAAAATACTTGTACATGACTATTTATTTATTTCACTTCTGTCACACCTCTCTCTGTACATGGGGTCCATCTATCTATGGCTAGATAGTATACCATCACCAAATAACTTTGTGGAAAATGAAACTTGAACACTGTTAAGGACTTTATAACATGGTGATGAACCAGCACAGTAGCAGGGCTATCATTTTTGTTGATGGTCCCTATTGCACAATGTTATTGCCAGTACAGCAGCCTATGATCACACTGTGGTGCTAGCGCTTATTTTGTGTGATAAGATCATCTGGCTTCTGTGGTGACATCCAATCATTTTATGGTTTTTTCTTTCAAAATTAAAAGCCTTCACAATTGAGAAGTTCCTTAAAATGGAAAAAAGAAGAAAAAAACCAATGTGGAATGTCACAGTTATGCTGTTCACCTAAAAGTGCATCTGCATGTAGCTGAGACAATACAATTATGCAACACCACCAGTTGTGCAATATTGCCCATCATAATGATGGTGAAGAGTTACTACCTCAGGTCATGGGAATGTAGTGGGATAACAGCTAACATGCTATTATAGTTAAATCTTCCGCAATGTGTGAGAGAATTCTAGGGTTACTGGCTAATATAGAGTGGAGATTGTATGAGCCACAATTCTTATATATTAATATATAAAAATAAACTGCATAGACAGCAATAATTTACTAGTGTCCTTTTTCTATTATAGAAGTAGTAGGGCATTTTCCATGGAATGCAGAATATTCTGTTATTTGAATGCCATGGAAGCAGAATTGCACAGGTAGTGCCACGGTGAATGAAACTTAGTGAAAGTAACTTAGCTTTTGTTAATCTGCAATGAATAAGAAATGAATAAAACTGGAATTATAGATTGTATGGATTTCTACAATCCACAGATTTCCAGGAAGCTACTAGGTTCGGCTGCAACTGAGATACTCATGTAGAAAATAAAAGATATGTAAATGCACTTTCCAAATAATCTGTAGTTCTTGTTTAACAAGTTGCCATCCTAAGTAATTCAGGGGCAAGTCCCTAGACTTATATTATAAAATCAGTGGGGTTGCTGTTTCCAATTCATTCCCTACCATATAATATTTGAATTAGTAATGTTTAAATTTGGGAGATGACGTGGGAAGTACAAACCATCTGCAGAGCTTGGAGAAACTACTTTTTGGAGTTTCATTCCCTACTCTCAAACTCTCCCATTTTGTCATGGACAGTCCTGATTAATCTTCTGTCACCATTTTTTCAGTGGCTTTTAAAGTTTGCCAGTTTCTCTCTACTCCCCCCATTTTCCCCTTTTATCCAGAGTTATTTCAATAGGTGCAAACTGAGTTCAAAGTGTAAACAATGCATAGTTTGCTTTCTCTTAAATTAGGCAAGGAGGAGAGAATGGGGACATAATCTTGCCCTTCCTTGTAGGCTAAGGCAAAAACAAGTGCTGCAGCCTTTCCTTGCTTGTCTCTTTTTCCTCATTAATAACTTTTGCCATCTTGACCACACAATGATGTTATTTGCTCACATGTTTTGCAGTTTTCAACTGTGAAATACTGAAAGGTATATAACTTTCAGAATCACCTATCCAAGCTCGGAGTGGTTGTTGCTTACACTGCTTCTCAAATGGTTACCATGGCAATACTAACAATGTACATGACTTTTCTATGTGATGCCAAGATTAAAAGTGTGTAAAAATATCTACACAGGAACAACAAACGTTTTTCAGGAGAGCTACACTATATATAAAGATACACCTATGAATTGTTGTTCCTAAGCTTTAAAAATTCTAGAGTTGCTAAAAAATATACAGGTCTTGTACTCTGTGGCTTTTTACTTCTCAAGGAGAAGCATTCAGGATCAACTATAGAAATATCCAGTCCAGCTCAACTCTTTCCACTGAAGGAAAGAAAAGAAACATGTTTTGTGTCTAGATAATTAAATTCCCTTTGCTATCCTTCTGCCCTTTTTTCTGACAGACTTTTTCTGTAAAAAAAAAAATGATGTTTTTGATTCTTGGGGTTCAAAGAAATCTGTCTGTTTGTGTTATTACTTCAAATGCATCACCTCACAAACCCATAAACCTACCTGTGTAACTTTAAAATAAAAAGTCCAATAAACTCCATCCCCTGATTCTAATTCAATAGGGCTAATTGCATACGGATAAATATATCGACTAGATATTGACCCATATTCAGTTATTCTTACAGATATGTTCCGCAAATTTGTCTTTCTAAAAATACATGTTTCCTTCAGCTCTCAAATGTTTTTTTCAGGAGCTAGTCCAATTGATTTTCACCATCTACATTACACACACGCACATGTACACACCTACAACAACTGTGTGAATGGATAAACCCTTTTTTTTAGAACCCCACAATAACAATTGGCTTTGAAATATTCCATCACAATGTTGCTACATTTCTGATTTTAGTAGTCTCTTCTGAATAGTCTCTTCTTTATGGGAGCCATGTTTTCCAGACTAATACATTCAACACTTATGAGTGACCTAGAAACATGAACAAACGCATGACCATCACTGCATATTGATGTAACTGAGAACTCAAGCTTGTGAATCTGATAATGATACAATGTTCTAAAAATTAATGAAGAAGAGAAATATTAAGGAGATGTCTGAGAACATGGAGGTCAAAATATCTGAAAGGAAGGCTAACGCCCGATGGTGCTGGAGATGAATGACAAATCCGATGTTCTAAAGATCAACACACTATAGGAACCTGGAATGCAAGATCTATGAGCCAGGGAAAACTGGACGTGTTTATTGGTGAGATGTTAAGATTAAAGATAGACATTCTGGAAGTCAGTGAACTGAAATGGACTAGAATGGGCCACTTCACAAAAGATGACCACCAGATCTGCTACTGTGGACAAGAGGAACACCGAAGAAATGGAGTAGCCTTCATAATTAATAATAAAGTTGTGGGGTTGTGAGTTCAAGGCAAGCCGTTTAACATCACAGTGATCCAAATATACACCCCAACCACAGCTGCTGAAGAAGCAGAATTAGATAAGTTCTATGAGGATCTGCAGCACCTACTGGATAATATACCAAAAAGAGACATTCTAATTACAGGAGATTGGAATGCTAACGTGGGCAGTCAAATGATAACCGGGATCACAGGCAAGCATGGTTTGGGACAAGAAAATGAAGCAGGACACAGTCTGATAGAATTTTGCCAGGAAAACTCACTGTACATAACAAACACTCTCTTCCAACAATCTAAAAGACTGCTTTATACATGGACTTCACCAGATAGTCAACACCGAAATCAGATTGACTACATCCTTTGCAGCCAAAGGTGGTGGACATCCATCTCGTCGGTGAAAACAAGACCTGGAGCTGACTGTTGTTCAGATCATGAACTTCTTATTGCAAAATTTAGAATCAGACTAAAAAAAATGGGGAAAATACACAGACCAATTAGATATGATCTCACAAATATTCCTAGTGAATATGCAGTGGAGGTGAAGAATAGATTTCAGGGACTAGATTTAATAAATAGCGTACCAGAAGTTCACAACATTGCGTACTATGGACAGAAGTTCACAACATTGTTCAGGAGGCAGCAACAAAGTAAAGAAAAAGAAAACCAAGAAGGCAAGGTGGTTGTCTGCTGAGACACTGGAAGTAGCCCAAGAAAGAAGGAAGGTGAAAGGAAACAGTGATAGGGAGAGATACACCCAACTAAACACACAATTCCAGAGGTTAGCCAGAAGAGACAAAGAACTATTTTTAAACAAGCAACACATGGAAGTGGAAGAAGACAATAGAGGATGGACAAGAGACCTCTTCCAGAAAATCAGAAACATCGGAGGCAAATTTTAGGCAAAAATGGGCATGATCAAAAACAAAGATGGCAGGGACCTAACAGAAGCTGAAGAGATCAAGAAAAGGTGACGAGAATATACAGAAGATCTATATAAGAAGGATAATGATATAGCTTTGATGGTGTGCTGAGTGAATGAGAACCAGACATCCTGAGGAGTGAGGTTGAATGGGCCTTAAGAAGCATTGCCAATAACAAGACAGCAGGAGATGATGGGATCCCAGCTGAGTTGTTTAAAATCTTGAAAGGTGATGCTGTCAAGGTGATGCATGCCATATGCCAGCAAATATGGAAAACACAAGATTGGCTATCAGATTAGAAAAAATCAATTTATATCCCCATTCCCAAAAAGGGAAATGTTAAAGAATGCTCAAACATCCATACAGTAGCACTTATTTCCCATGCCAGTAAGGTAATGCTCAAGATCCTGCAAGGAAGACTCCAGCAATACATGGAGCAAGAGTTGCCAGATGTACAAGCTGGGTTCAGAAAAGGCAGAGGAACGAGAGACCAAATTGCCAATATCCGCTGGATAATGGAGGAAACCAGGGAGTTTCAGAAAAACATCTACTTCTGCTTTATTGACTATTCTAAAGCCTTCGACTGTGTGGATCATAATAATCTGTGGCATGTTCTTGGTGGTATGGGGATACCAAGTCACCTTGTCTGTCTCCTGAGAAATCTTTATAAAGACCAAGTAGCCACAGTAAGAACAGACCACTGAACAACAGATTGGTTCAAGATTGGGAAAGGAGTATGGCAGGGCTGTATACTTTCACCCTACCTATTTAACTTGTACGCAGAACACATCATGCAACATGTGGGGTTTGACAAATACAAGGCTGGAGTTAAAATAGCTGGAAGAAACATTAACAACCTTAGGTATGCAGATGATACCACTCTGATGGCCGAAAGTGAGGAAGAGCTGAGAAGCCTTATCACCAAGGTGAAAGAAGAAAGTGCAAAAGCCGGGCTGCAATTAAACATCAAGAAAACCAAGATCAAGGCAGCTACACCTATTGATAACTGGCAAATAGAAGGAGAAAATGTGGAGGCAATGACAGAGTTTATATTTCTAGGCTCGAAGATCACTGCAGATGCAGACTGCAGCCAGGAAATCAGAAGACATCTACTTCTTGGGAGGAGAGCAATGGCCAAGGTTGATAAAATAGTGAAGAGCAGAGACATCACACTGGCAACGAAGGCCCGCATAGTTAAAGCAATGGTATTCCCCATAGTTACCTATGGTTGCGAGAGCTGGACCATAAGGAAGGCCGAGCGAAGGAAGATAGACGCTTTTGAACTCTGGTGCTGGAGGAAAATCCTGAGAGTGCCTTGGACTGCAAGAAGATCCAACCAGTCCATCCTCCAGGAAATAATGCCTGGTTGCTTACTGAGGGAAGGATATTAGAGACAAAGATGAAGTACTTTGGCCACATCATGAGAAGACAGGAAAGCTTGGAAAAGATCATGATGCTGGGGGAAATTGAAGGAAAAAGGAAGGGAGGCCGACCAAGGGCAAGATGGATGGACGGTATCCTTGAAGTGACTGGCTTGACCTTGAAGGAACTGGGGGCGGCGACGGCCAACAGGGAGCTCTGGGGTGGACTGGTCCGTGAGGTCACAAAGAGTCAGAAACGACTATGTGATTGAGCAGCAGCTGCAGCTTCTGCAGAAATCAGGCACCAGGTGGTAAAGAGGAATTTATATCCTTGTGGCATGGGGCACGTACTATTCCTTTGGCCAGCCTACTTCATAATATTGCTGCAAAAGTTGTTTTTGTTTTGTTTTGTTAAGTTTTCTTTTGTTTGGGAGGAAGAAGTGTAGTATACAATAGGGATGCAATTAATGCTAATAAATTTTATCATCAGTGACAAAAAGGCAATATGCCATTTTCCATTAAGAAAATGATCAAACCCCATAAATGTTTATGTATATCCTTGTGTGTAGTATTTCAAAATATCTTTTGGGGTCAAAAATTGATTTATTGTTTACTGTCAGCTCAAACATGATTTTTTCACAAAATGTTCCTAGTGTGAAAAATCTTAAAAATAGTGGTCCCAAACTCATAGTTATGTCCAGCAGGGAGATACATTGGAAATTACTTATTCTTGCATGCAAAAAATGAAGTAAAATATGTGTCTTTCACATACAGCTATGATTTAAAATTATCAAACTATTATTGGCCTAGTCTTTTAAATTTAGGTATTCTGGGTTGATTTTCCTCAACGAACAGAATAAACTAAAAAACACACTCACAAAAGATCAGATATATATTAAAATATATCATCAGATATACTAAAATAGCTCCAAGAGAGAGAGTTCCTTCCTTGGCTTTACCTTTATTGAACCATCATTATTTCTATAGAACAATATACAGGAGAAGATAATACATTGGGATTTCACAGCATTCATCTCTGCACCAGGAGAGTTATGCTTTAAAATCTGATTATTGCATATCAACTTTGCAAAACTGACTGGATGATGGAATCTGCACTGAATGAGTAATCAAAAGTGCAACCTAATGCACAACCATATGCATAAGCCTACAAAATCCATTTTGATAATGGTGTTCTAAGCATCACTTACTAAACCCTTAATGTAGATGTTAAGAATTGTTTAATGGGCCAAACCCAAAGGCTGCTTACCAACGGCTCCTCCTCATGCTGGGGAGAAGTGACCAATGGGATGCCACAGGGTTCTGTCCTGGGCCTGGGCTATTCAATATATTTATCGATGACTTGGGTGACTGAATAGAAGGCAGAGTACAACAAATTGAAAGAATTAGCTAAAACCCCAAGGACAGAATCAGAATCTAAAATGACTTTAACAGACCAGAAAGCTGGACCAAAGCTAACACAATGAATTTCAATTGAGATAAATGTATGGTATTACACTTAGTCAGAAAAAAAAAATGAA
Source organism: Anolis carolinensis (assembly GCF_035594765.1). Taxonomy (NCBI): domain Eukaryota; kingdom Metazoa; phylum Chordata; class Lepidosauria; order Squamata; family Anolidae; genus Anolis; species Anolis carolinensis. Next base: position 297,448,632 of record NC_085841.1, read on the forward strand.
ATGCACAGATTTAGGATGGATGATATCTGGCTTGAAAACAGTGCATGTGAAAGGAATCTAGGAGTGTTACCACCTCATCACATTCAGGGAGAAAAGCATCTCCTCACCACTTCTCTCCTCTGCCAGCATGGAGTCCGCTGGAGCCCATTACATGAAACAAAGCTACTTCTGGTGGGACTCCGTGGGGCACTGTGCTGGCAGTGTTGTGGCAGCAGAATCCCAATGAGTCAGTTGTAAATCCGACTCCTCATAGAAAAAAGACAGAAGAGCCAAAGGGGAAGCGGGGACAGTGGGAAATTTTTGTGGGAAGAGATGGACCTCTATAGTAGGGAACTAAGTGAGATGGTTCCCTATGCTGCTCCACGATTTCAACCGCTGTCTCCTATGTTCCCTGTTCAAAAAGGGCAATTTGATGAGTTCCTTTAGTTGTCTGATGCAACAGCTAAACAAGCCAATGCAATTCTAGACTACATCAATAGGAATATGGTGTTGAGATCAAGGGAAGTCATAGTCCCAATCTATTCTGCTTTAGTGAGACCGCACCTGGAATACTGTGTCCAGTTCTTGACACCACAATTCAAGAAGGATATTAACAAAGTGGATCATGTCCAGAGAAGGGCAACCTAAATGGTAAAAGCTCTGGAAGAATGAGGAATGCCTTAGAGATCTGGGTAGGTTTAGTTTGAAGAAGAGAAGGTTGATAAGGGACATGAAAGCCATGTACAGTGGAATCGCAACTTGAGAGCATCCCAATTTAAGAGCATTTTGTGTTAAGGGCAATTACTCAGACCAGGTTTCAGTTTGACATACAAGCAGTATTTTGAGTTAATAGCTAGCACCAGAGGGAGAGTGTAGGACTTTAGGGATTCAAGGGCGCAACCTCCGGGCCTTCATGTCTCATGCCTTGTGCTCTTGTCCACTTTGGGAGCTTGCTGTCTGTTTTGTTCTTGTCTGCTTCAAAGAACTTTGGGTTAGTTGAATTTGTGTGGTTTATTCCTGAATGTTTGGCTTCATGAAGAGAGAGAGGGAGAAAGAGCAAGAGAAGGAGGGAGGCTGGAATGAGTACAGTATGAAGAAAATGATGCTTCTGTCTCTTCACTTTGTGCTTTGTGCATCCTTGCCACAACTTTGTGCTTCTACCATTTTAAAGTTGATCTTTCTTCTTATTGTTCCATGTGAATGTGTATGTATACATTATTTGTTATTTCTAAATTACATTTTCTTATTTTAAAACGTTAAAAAATGGGGTTAGGTAGGGGGTTGGAATGGATTAATTGTATTTCAATGGAAAATTTGCTTTGAGGTAAACGTTATTTGAGTTACAAGCTCAGTCATGAAATGAATTAAACTCTTAACTCAAAGTATCACTGTATAAATATTGAAACGATGTCATATTGAAGAGGGGACAAATTTGCTTCCCTGGGGACTAGGGATTCAAATTGCAGGAAAGAAGATTCCACCTAAACATTAGAAAAAAACCTCTTGATAGCAACAGCTGTTTGGCAGTGGAACTCACTGGCTTGGTATGTCATGGAGGCTCCTTCTTTGGAGGCATTTAGACAGAAGCTGGAGGGCCATCTGCCGGGTGTGCTTTTCCAGCATGACTGGCAACTGGACTGAAAGGCCCTTGTGGTCTCTTCCAACTATGATTCTATTATCCTAGTCTGTGCCACTCTTGCTTTATATTGATACTTCTGTCATTTCTTCCTATATACCAGAGACAGATGGATTTAACTCATGGATTCATTATTCTACATAGTTTTATTTCTTTGCTTCAGTTTGGAAACAGCTTCAGGCTCAAGAATAGAAAGTGAAGAAGCAGCATTCCTTTACAAGGTCTAGAGTGACCCACACTTGCCTTTTGATCCTCTACGAGATGGAAGAGATTTACTTCCAAGACAAATCTGTCTCTTTGTCTGGGAAATGGCAGATAACAGATTTTCGTCTACCTCATTCTCTGTACTACATGTGCTATTTACTCTCTTACTGATTGCTTTTCTGTCTACTATCTCCCTATATTTCCCAAGTAGAATCTTAAATGAACTTCAACCTCAGTTAATGAGAGAACATATCTCTGGGTTTTCTTCATGGAATAACATTCACAGAGATCTGCTGTAGGGACTTGGCATTGTGAGTGTTTCTGATATGTCGGCTTTCAAATTTATCATGAGTCTAGCCAGCTAGAAGTTCAGATTTTTCAGGCTGCCTATGGCTCTGAAGTGACACTCTCCAAGAGCAATATCATAAATTGGCCAGCTTCCTTTGCCCATGGCATTGCTTCTGATTAAAAAATTCAGAGGCTTGGATGTGTACAATCAGTTTGCCTCAATCTCACATAAACTGAAGACCTTTTAATAGCATACAAAAAGAATACAACCCCAATTGTGCATGGTGTTGAACAGTGCTATGAGCGAGTGTTATGCAGAGGTTTAAGTATTGGACTAGGATGCTGCGAGCCTGGAGCTTGAATCTCTGCTTAGTCATGGAAACCGCAAGGTGACTGGACATGTCACATTCTCTTAACCCAAGATGAAGGCAATGGCAAACCTCCCCTGAATGAATCTAGCCACAAAAGACCATCATGGCTTTAGAATAAGCTTTAGAATAAATCAGAATTCACATAACAATAATAAAAGAATGCTATGCAAAATGGGAGTCTGTGGAGCAATGATTCTCTCTGAACCATCAGCTGACAATCTAAAGCAATTTTCTTAAAATTAAGGAATTTTAAGAATTTTAATTCCTTAAAATTAAAGAATTAAATATAGTGATATAATACAGTCATAGTTCAAATACATGATGTATGAGGGGGTGAAATGATTGCTATTCTACTAAATCAGAGAACATCAGATAGAGGATCCCAAATGAAAGTATGTTCATTTGTACATCTAGCATTCTGAATATTTTCCAATATTTTATGGTAGTTCATTCTTGTTATGGCCAATTGCCATTTATATATCTTTCATCACTGAAAAGCACGTGCATATTGGGGTTTTTTCTGTATATTTCCTTATGGTTTACTAAACCAAAAACATGAACAACTGTTGTAGCCACATGGTATTTTTGACACAAAAATACATGTAGCACACGGACTGATAGGGAACTGCAATTTTCTAATACTAGGTGTTGCCAAGAGAAACACTATCTTTGTGCACAATATTGTACACTTCTTTCGTAGCTTGTCGAGGAGGAGAAAAATATATAATATTTTCATGTTTGGTGCATACAAATATCATTTATCTCCCATGTTTCTCTTGAAATGGATATCAGGTTAGGCTATGACAGGAATCAGCAAAGAAAATTCCTAATTTCACAATTGCCCACAGACTGACCTTGGGAAAAGCTTAGTGTTGACTGGTAGCACCAAAGGGATTAGCAAGTGCTCCGTTTTTTCCTACTCTCTCTTCAATTACTTTGATGAGCAATTAAAATGCTAATTAAAAAACAATCCAAAACTCTGTACTCAGAAGGTTACAAAATAATAAGCTCACGTACATGTGCCACAATTGGAACTGATAAGGAGGTCAGAATGCAGATGGAGCACAAAGGTGCTATAGCGAAGATCTGTCCTATCTGTAAGAAATTGCAATTTCTTGGCAATTATTCTGTTTATTTTATTACTGTTAAACTGTATTGTTTAACAGTTTGCTCTCTCTCTCTCCCCCCCCCCCCTTTAACCATCACCATTCCCAAATTCTCTTTTAATTATCTTTTAGGTCATTCCTCTCCTCTTCATGAAGAAATACTGCCATTTCTCAATGCAAAATTATCTATAAGACCATGTATGCCTGCCTGCATGTACAAAAGACTTCACATTCTCTCACCCCATCAAGCTGTTTGGAATTTAAATTGCCAAAACGCTAATCACTGATGTAGGGCAACACATTCTAAATGAAGACACTACAAGTGACCAAATAAAAATCAAATGAATGTTACAGACAAAGATTACAATTAGTTTTGTCTGACTATTCTCTGAATACCAAAATTTGATTTTGCGATTACTGGACATGGGTATACATCTTGACTTAAATCTTCCTCACATGCTAAACAAGAAAATGGTCACTTTACTTCTTGTAATAAATAAATAAATCTCTGAACCAGTGAAGTTTCCTGCACCCCTCCCCCTGTCTTGGAGTCAATTCATACATTTGCTAGTGCATTTCTATCTTCTTCTTCATTCACACAGTTGTTTCCGATTCTTTGTGACCTCATGAACCAGTCCACGCCAGAGCTCCCTGTCGGCCGTCGCTGACAGTTCCTTCAAAGTCAAGCCAGTTACTTCAAGGATACCATCCATCCATCTTGCCCTTAGTTGGCCTCCCTATTTGCATCCCTATTGTATACTACACTTCTTCCTCCCAAACAAAAGAAAACTTAACAAAACAAAACAAAAACAACTTTTGCAGCGATATTATGAAGTAGGTTGGCCAAAGGAATAGTACGTGCCCCATGCCACAAGGATATAAATTCCTCTTTACCATCTGGTGCCTGATTTCTGCAGAAGCTGCAGCTACTGCTCAATCACATAGTCGTTTCCGACTCTTTGTGACCTCACGGACCAGTCCACCCCAGAGCTCCCTGTTGGCCATCGCCACCCCCAGTTCCTTCAAGGTCAAGCCAGTCACTTCAAGAATACCGTCCATCCATCTTGCCCTTGGTCGGCCTCTCTTCCTTTTTCCTTCAATTTTCCCCAGCATCATGATCTTTTCCAAGCTTTCCTGTCTTCTCATGATGTGGCCAAAATACTTCATCTTTACCTCTAATATCCTTCCCTCCAGTAAGCAACCAGGCATTATTTCCTGGAGGGTGGACTGGTTGGATCTTCTTGCGGTCCAAGGCACTCTCAAGATTTTCCTCCAGCACCAAAGTTCAAAAGCATCTATCTTCCTTCGCTCAGCCTTCCTTATGGTCCAGCTCTCGCAACCATAGGTTACTATGGGGAATACCATTGCTGTAACTATGCGGGCCTTCGTTGACAGTGTGATGTCTCTGCTTTTCACTATTTTATTGAGGTCGGCCATTGCTCTCCTCCCAAGAAGTAGACGTCTTCTGATTTCCTGGCTGCAGTCTGCATCTGCAGTGATCTTCGCGCCTAGAAATATAAAGTTTGTCACTGCCTCCACAATTTCTCCCTCTATTTGTCAGTTATCAATCAGTCTGGTTGACATAATCTTGGTTTTCTTGATGTTTAACTGCAGCCCGGCTTTTGCACTTTCTTCTTTCACCTTGGTGATAAGGCTCCTCAGCTCCTCCTCACTTTCGGCCATCAGAGTGGTATCATCTGCATACCTAAGGTTGTTAATGTTTCTTCCAGCTATTTCAACTCCAGCCTTGTATTTGTCAAGCCCCACACATCGCATGATGTGTTCTGCGTACAAGTTGAATAGGTAGGGTGAAAGTATACAGCCCTGCCATACTCCTTTCCCAATCTTGAACCAATCTGTTGTTCAGTGGTCTGTTCTTACTGTGGCTACTTGGTCTTTATACAGATTTCTCAGGAGACAGACAAGGTGACTTGGTATCCCCATACCACCAAGAACATGCCACAGATTATTATGATCCACACAGTCAGAGGCTTTAGAATAGTCAATAAAGCAGAAATAGACGTTTTTCTGAAACTCCCTGGCTTCCTCCATTATCCAGCGGATGTTGGCAATTTGGTCTCTCGTTCCTCTGCCTTTTCTGAACCCAGCTTGGATATCTGGCAACTCTTGCTCCATGTATTGCTGGAGTCTTCCCTGCAGGCTCTTGAGCATTACCTTACTGACATGGGAAATAAGTGCTACTGTACGGAAGTTTGAGCATTCTTTGGCATTTCTATAAATGTGTATAATTTTGAATTACGATGGGCTCTTCCAGATTGAAGAAATTGGATTTCTTATGATACAGCTCCTTGGGTTTATTAAACCTTTTGCATTTGTTGTCACTTATTTATCTTATAGTTCCATTCTTTGGGGTGGGGGGTGTCTGTTTGTTGCATTTGTGCTAGGGCTGTTCCTGATCTGCACACACTGCATACTGCAGACACACTGTGTTCCTGACACAAGAGACCTCATCAGATGGGGTGATTTTAGTGTCCTAAGATGCTTTCACCCCATCTGGGGATGGAGACTGACGCTGGACACCACATGACATTTTGTGAAATCTGACAGAGGCCCTGCCCACAACCAGGGTGAAAGCATCACCGGCTCCACCCAAACACAGAATACTTCTCATGTTGTGCTTGCTGGCTCCAATAAAGCCAGCATGGGGCCTCCGCTCAAGGGTGATGCTTTCCCGCATGTGATGGGGAAAGCGTCATGCAGAGGGAGATGTGTGCGGGGCAACAGGTTTGCCCCTTTGCTCCCTCTTTCCTCACAGAAACCTGGCAAAGCAAAATGCCTCACCTAGGCTTTCTGATGAGGTCAAAGGTTATAGATTGCTGAGTTGGACCTATGGCTTGAAAGGGAATTCATCTCTTCTTTGCATTTTTGAAAAGGTAATTGTGGGAAAGTGTCTCTTCACCAATGCACAATAATACTATCTGTCTTATAAAATATTTCTTAAAATTAAAGAGAGATATAGACTAGATATTAGATGGGAAATATAGATTTTGTTTCAATATGTCTTTCTCTAAATCTGAATTAAACATAGCATCAACAATTAAAACATAGTGGGATGGTTCCATGAAGTTTCCTCCTTCCATACAGTTTCCATGGATCCCCATTCCCTCACCTATAGCTCATCTGGTTTTTCAAGGTACTCCTGACTCCACTAGTTAGTATTTTTCTGGGGTTGGGGGCCACTGTAGGGAAGTATAGGGTCAGCCAGGTCAGTTGCATATGCCTAATTTTATTCTAAATCAGTGTGCTGAGATGTCACAGAATTAAAAATCAAGCTGCTTACATGGGCTGCTTGTGTCTTAGTGAATATCCCACCTTGCCTGATTCACTTCCTGTGTTGTGTGCTTAGCTTTACAAATGGAAAAGATGCTAAAGGCATTTTGCACAAACTGTATAAAACCAAATTAAAAGAAAAAATGTGTTCAGTATCTTTCTCTCACAAAATAAAGTATCTCTACTGGCAACAGGAAAATAAGCCATGTCAAGACAGTTTGCCTCTATCAAACCCAAAACAGCCTATCTTAAGCACAAATTTCACGTCCCTACCATTGGACTTTTCTCTGTCCCAAGTCTCAGAAAATCAGTGGGAAATGTCTGAATGTAGAAGTATCAGCATTTTTAAAAATGCTCCACAGTAATTAGAGTTATACATTCCTCTTCTGACATGTCAGCTTCTTCACTTTTATTTTGTTATAAAACCCTCTAAGCCTGCTAATCTAGTTTCCTTCTTCTTGCTTAATTTACATTCTGTATGCTAATTTTTCTCACAAGCTTTGCCTCTTCCAGGAAAAGTATAATGTTGTGTACCATCTTAGCACTCTTCTACTTCATTTCTCCTTCCTCAATCCCCATAATTCTAGCTAGAAATTTTAGTTATTTTGATTGTATGGTCTACAAGATGAGGTGAAAGGGTGGTAGCTTACATAAAGCAAAGTCACTTCGGTTGGAGTGGCATTAAAAACCAAAATCTTTTGTCACAGGATTAATAAAAGAAAAGAAAAAGAAAGAAAAATGAAAAGACAGAACAAAAGTGAATAAATGCTAATTTCTATAGGTAAATAACATTGAATTTAATGTGTACTAACTACAGTGTAACTTGATAGCACTGAAATATTTAACCAAGGCAGTTTCTTTTAACTAACTATATTCTTCAGAAGATCTAAAGCTTTATTGCTAAGAATGTCCAAATTTTTTTTTCCTGGTAGATTATACAACTTCAAATTTTTGAATGACTCAATCATCACAAAGACAGATATAAATAAATAAATAAAAAGAGCCACATGACAGTAACATAAGGAGTGTAGGTGGGAAGATTAAAATTGAGGCATCAATTATTGTCTAAAGCGTGTTTCATCATTCTAAAATCCAGACACTCCCTTTCATCACTTTATTGTAATATTTCTGTGCAAGTCATCCTGTATTGGTGCTTTCTTGAAGAGGCATAGTGTATAAATGAGGTATTTTATTTTCTAATAGACTACATAATAACACCAGTAGCTACCTACATACTGAAAAAAGTAGAAAAAAGTCAAGGGGAAGTGAATGTGGAAAACACCTTTTTCATGTTTCTTTTATTTAAAAAAAGTCAATGGGGAAAAACTGGTATGAAATCAGCATACAAATAAAGCAAAAGAAGTATACATAATTGAATAAAAATTGCCTCATTTAGTATGAGGTGGTGAGGTACTAGGTTTGCGTGCACTGCCCATGGCTGTTTTTTTTAAGTCCCTATCCTATCTTCTGAAGAACCTTAAAAAGTTCTGTAGAAGTTAATATAGAAAATAGGTTTGCCCCATTAAGCCTTATTGATTGGAAGGCATTATAACTCAAGGACCTTGACAGTGAGGAATCCAAAAAGACATTATCTGCAAGCAAAAAGAAAGAGAAGCCACAATGGATGAGAGATTAAAATTTTCAAGCAGTAAAAAGAGACAAGAAGCAAAAGTAAAAATAAATAGAAAGAGTGTCAGAGCCCTGAATATCACTGTTCATCAACTTTGCACAGAGAGAAGAAGGAGCTACTATAATAATCAATGCAGATAAATAGAAGGTGACCACAAAAAAGGAAGAACAAGGTTCAAAAAATGAAAGGGAAATTTAAACCAAGAGATCAAGTAGAAATATAAAGATGATGGAAGTGATTTGCAGAAGAAGTATAAAAACAAAACAAAAGGGTGACAGATTCAATAAAGGAAGAACCATGCAAAGATAAACTTCCAATTCTAGATAGGATTCAGAACACTTGACAAAAACAAACCACAAGAAACAGATGCTATACTAATAGGGTTGCTTCAAGCTACAGAGACAGAATCTACTCTAGTTCTAACTAAAACCTGTTAACAAATATATAAAAAAAAACCCACAGATTGTTCAGTTCTCAAGAAAAGGAACATCAGGAAATGCAAGCAAAGTAGTGCTCAAAATCTTACAACAAAGACTCTCAACATATATGGAGTGACAAATACTAGATTTCCAAGCTAGGTGCAGAAAAGGAAGAGGTATTGCAAACATATGTTGGATAATGGAGTACACCAAAGAATTTCAGAAGAACATCAACCTGTGCTTTATACATTATACAAAGTCTTTGATTTTGTACATCATACAATGTATGGATTACTCTTTGAAACATATGAACATATCATACACAAAGCAGGATTAGACTGAGAGAAAAGAGTGCATCATCAACAATGTAAGATATGACTATAATGAACGTCCACAGAGAATTGAAAACTACATGAAGAATTTTAGGCATCTCTTGGTCAACTTCAGAGCCAGCCCAAGGTAATTTTCAAGTGTAAGCGAAACAGAATTTTGGTGCCCCCCCCCCAAAAAAAAAGAAAAACACAAAACCAATTACCGAGAAATAAAAGGTGGAAGGTAGAGGTGGCAACAAGCTTGGTCCCTCCTCCCTATGACTTCCTCTCACATTATTATACATGGCCGTCAATGTCAAGTCTCCTCACAACCTTCTCATCTACATGCAAAACATGCCCAGATCTTTAAACCACTCCTCATAGGGATTATTCTCCAAAGCCTTGATCATTTCAGTCACTCTCCTCTAGACAGATTCAAGTTATCATTTGGTATTATTGTTGGTATTACTATTATCAGAAACATTGTAAATTATTGTACATAGTGCATCTGACTAAAAACCCACATTACCTGCTTTGAACTGGGAAATATGGCAGTGTGGACTCACTCAGACAATCCAGTTTAAATGTGGGTTTTTAGTCAGATTCACTATTTACAATAATTTAGAATAATTCTGATAATAATACTAATAATAATAATGAGAAATGATAATATGAATATGTTTAGAGGAGAGTGACTAAAATAAACAAGGGTTTGGACAACAAGCCCTATGAGGATCGGTCTGAATCAAGGTAAATGGAAATCAAAGATATGGGAAATAAAGAACATGGACAGACTGACTTTCCTGATGAAGAAGCATCATGGAAAACCAATCAAAGAAACAGGAATATATAAGAAAAAGACAGACACAGATTGAAGGAACTCCATAACTGAAATAAGAAATAGCCAACCTGGGCAATATAAAAGGGGGCCACAATCTGCCCCCTAATAAAATAAAACAACTACTCCTCTACATTCAGCAACTTGCTCCACAAAGAGACTAGACTCATTCAACCGAAGATCCAATGGAATATACCAATCCTCTCCCCCTCACCCAATCCCCCCTCCCCCACCACGAATTCCATGTTTTTCTTTTATTTTTAATTGTATATTAAAAAACATCAATTAAAAATATTCAAAAACAATTTTTTATCATAACTGTATGCATTGCATTGCTGCTGCTGACTGACCTGAAGGTGGGCACTGACTGGGGAGACAGGCACAAGCAAGATGGTTTTAACAGCGAGATAGAAGCTGCTCTGCTACGATCAGTCAGCCGAGCCCTAGCACCTCCTGGCTGGCTGTTCCACGTGGTGGGTGGCTGGAGGCTATGTGTGCACAAAAACAGCCAAAATGGCTGATGGAAGTCCTATGAGCATGCGCACAGAAGTCCCATCGGCCATTTTGGGCATGGCCTGCCAGTCCTGTGCATGCGCTGCACTCAGGGCCTCCATTGCCAGCGCCAGGACAAAGAAGTCCCATCGGCCATTTTGGGCATGGCATGCCAGTCCTGTGCATGCGCTGCACTCAGGGCCTCCATTGCCGGCACCAGGACAATTTGGACAAACACCGTGACCGGAGCAAAACAGGTGCTGCCGAGGCCTCAACACAGCGCCGCCCCCCTCGCCTGCGCCCGATGCCAAGGCGTAATCAACATACTACATTGGACCGGGCCTGGTCAACTTCTTTGTTTTAAATCAGAAATCAGGGTGTTAAGATTTGTATATCCAGCAGAAATTCTTTCTCCTTCCATCTGGCAAAAGCATTAGTCTTCAATTTCAATTAGAAAATGGTACCTAAAACTGATGCAATGGTAACAGTGAAAATAAACAAGAACAACAAAGGGCATGAGTATTTATCCACTGGATGACACATTTGAGATGAAACATACAAAGATCCTATAGCTGTAAATGGAACTTGCCAAGAGATGCCTAAAATTCTTCATGTAGGTTTCAATTCTCTGTGGACATTCATCTTGAAAATTTGCAAGCACCATAAGACATTGAATTATTCCAGACAAGACCATTGATTTAGCTACTTTAGAAGTTTCATTGAATGTCTCTTTATGGTAAGAATGAAGATAATGCCACCTTCAGACTATATGTGCCCCCAGATCCCATTTTGAGGCTCCTAAAACTTCCTACTACCTGCTCCCCCCCCCCACCACATTTCAAGTTATGTTTGCCAAAAAAATATGAAACAAACCTGCCCTTCCAACACGTGGAAGCACATTTAAAAAGCCATGTTACATTCCCAGAAGCACTTCAAACCCATTTTGTCTTCAAATAACTCAATTTACTTCTGCAGTCCCCCTCACGTGGACTGCATAATAAAATGGAAATATTTCAACTTGCTGTGGTTAGTATGGGGGGAAATTGGCACCTAGACTCAGAGTTGCTCACTTTTTCTGTAAGGCTTCAGCAATAAATATTCTCAGCCCTACCTGGACATGCCAAAGGCTGATCTTGAGCATATAGAGTCCTCTCTGACTGAACGAAAGCATTTTGACAGCCTTAAAACAATTTGCAACTTTTCCAATTATCAGTCCTGCAGACTGATAAGACAGTCTCTGTAGACACTAGTCTCCAAGGATGCTGATATTCAGAAGAAAAATGAACATAGGCATTGGTTTTGTGTGGCCTGTATCTGACAAGTTGATATGCTTCTCATGCATGTTACATTAATGGATTTGAAATTCATGAAACAAAGGCTAACTTGTAAAGATTTCTAACTCTTAACCCTAGATATCAAACTTATATTTTATACATATAGCATTGTAACCTCAAATCAGAGCTGTGTACTATGATGCAAGAAATCTATCATATGCTTATGAGTTGAAAATCATATGTGATTGGAGCAATTTCCATTTGATGCCCACAGAATCACAAGATTTAAATGTTATATAAGCTGGACAAGAGTTGCTGATGAAACAGTAGATCAAACCCAGATAAATTAGCACTAAAAAGAGTTTCTCTTCCTTGGAGATTCTATTGTCACTTAAAATTGTGTCTCACTCTTTTTGAAATAAATCTGGCATTTCACTTGGGCTTAGCACTGAGCCTATGGCAATCTGAGCCCTTATCAGAGTTCAGATAGCCTGTTGAAATATAATAAACCCCTATGGGAAATTGCTATAAGCTGTGGGAATAAACTAATTTGTTGTTTCTATCATATAGATGGTGTCATTTTATGATTGCAGTTAGAGTTCACAGAAAGTCCATAATAACATTTCTAGTTTCACAGCATATGTCAGGCTTGCCCTTAAAACATGTCTCGAATTAGGTATTCTTGAAACCCAGACATATCTTGTCAGAAAGTCTTTGTACACTGATTTGGGGGATGTTTTAGCAAAGCATAAACAAAGTTTTAGTTAATTTAGCAAATGTCAGGAGGCTGACATTGTACTCTTAACATTGCACTTCAAGTTGAAATTTAGGGTGCATCTATACTGTAGTAATTCTACAGTGTAGATGCACTCTAAATTTCAACCTGATGTTGAAACCCACAAGACCCTTGCTGACCACAAAAATTATGAGTGTATCCTGTTCAGCCATAAAAGCATGCTAAGTCATTCAGTCTAGGACGTAATCTGTAGGAACAGGGATGAAAAGCAAGGAACCAACATGGTTAGTATTCTGAGTGTATTGAAGAATGTTTATTTTGCAATCCATGCTGCTTATTTACAGTCTAATGCAGAGGAGTAAGCCAACCCTAATGATTGTTACTAATTAGTTTTTTAAAGAGTCTACTGGGAATTCTAACTAAAAATTACTGTGTCAGACTCAGAAAATTTGGCCATATTTTAACTGCCTGACTATGTGGCTGAGGCAAGCAAAATAGAGAGAGAGAGTGGATGAGGGAAAGGGAAAGGAAAGCAGCTTTAAAATGTTGTATTATTATTCAGATGTGTTAGTGGCTATTATTCAGCATTAATTATGCATTGAAGATGGATGTGCTTATTTATGGATGTTTCAAACAATATTTATTTATGCATATTCAATTTCTAGTCTTCTTGTGAGAAATCTACGTTGTGGATATTTATATCACTTTCCCAAAAACATGCTTTGCAAACATACTAGCAAATCCTGAATTAAATTGATTTGAGATCAGCCACAGCTATGAAACATCTTATAAACAAATTAAAGCATATAGAGCTTGGGTAATAACAACTCCCAGAATCCTCCAATCAGTATGGAAATGGGAAAACAGAAACAGAGGATGAATGGCACATGGTCCTGACAAATGGGCATTTGCAAAATGTCTAGAAACCTGCATTTCAATTTTTGAGAATTTAGCTTGTATTTATTCAATTTAGATTATACTTTTAATGAAGGGAATGGTAACACATATGTAGAAGTGAATTGGTCGAGAAACCATTTGGTGGTTTAGTCAGTCTGCTTAGTCCAATGGACTAAATTTCAGTACTATAATCAGATATGAGACAAGAGATCTTGTACCACATTTGAGACTGAGAGAAAAATATAGTAGCATAAACTTTTGTATCCCAAAGTCTACTTCATCATATGTACAGAATGAAGTCCATGTGTCTGATGAAGTAGATTTAAGTCTTTAAAACTTTGTGCTATCATCTTCTTTCTCTCAGTAGCAAAGTTGTTGTAAGATGCCTTCGTGCACAGATCCAGACTAAGTGATCTGACATTGTTTGAGATGATGATGTGAGGTTGTTTTGTTATCACTGCCTACATCAGAAATACAGCTTGGGTCAAATTTTTTCTCAAGAAACAATATTGCTATATACATTATATTTTTTCGTAAAAGGCAGATATGGAGCTTAAACTTCTATCTCATGGCCCAGTGGGTAAACAAGATGTGAGTCAACAAGAAACTGGTAAATAAATACTTATTTTATTATTAGTTCATGAATTTTATTTTTATACTAACCCTTTGAACTTTTTACAAGAATAGAATAGCTTTGTGTTTCGCCACTTTGCTTTGAAATATGTTTCCTTTTTAAAAATTGAGAATTATTAAGATTTTAAATCATAGAATCATAGAATCATAGAATAGTAGAGTTGGAAGAGACCACATGGGCCATCTAGTCCAACCCCCTGCTAAGAAGCAGGAAATCGCATTCAAAGCACCCCCGACAGATGGACATCCAGCCTCTGCTTAAAAGCCTCCAAGGAAGGAGCCTCCACCACAGCCCCGGGGAGAGAGTTCCACTGTCGAACAGCTCTCACAGTGAGGAAGTTCTTCCTGATGTTCAGGTGGAATCTCCTTTCCTGTATGTATTCAAGCATGGCAATACAACCACTGCTCACAAGTCAGCTTAAAAAATGTCAACCATTGCTGCCTCTCCTGTGTCCAGGGAGCAGTAGTGATACATTATGCTCTACATTTTTGTGTCCATATTTTGCATCAATTGAGTAGAAACCTTTGAATAATTTGAGACAAATAAATGAGAAACTAAAAGCAACTTCATCTGCAATGTTATTTGTCTCTTTGTGATGTTCTGAAGCACTGCAAATGAGCTATTTTTTTGAAGCTCACACTTGAAATGCTTCCTGAGGACATTGTTTCCTACAGGGTTATTTTCAAGTACTGCCAAACTTGTGACATCAACAGAATTTATCCAAAACATGCATGCCATTGATTGTCCCTATTTCAAAACAACACCTGCTCCATCAGCATATCGCACTGATACTCTGTTCTGCTGTACAATAAGGACAACCATTAGTTTCTCCTGGGCTCATTAAGGTGTTTTGTTTCTGTGCTGGGAGTAAACTGCAGGTATAAGTATCTTTTAGATTTGACTTACCATATCTCCCCCCCCCCCTTCACAATCCTCTTACTTCCTAACTCAAGTGCAACACTTGGCTCAAGATTGTGGAAGTAAATATCATATATTCCTATAGTACTGCTGATTTAAGTTGAGTGACTTGAAATTTACACCAAAGAAATATAGACATATAAATTGAGATAAAGTACTACATTATAATTGCAAACTGAGGCTATAAAAACACTGGATTAATTTGATACCCCATTAGATCTGGGTTTTCCTGAAAGGCCCAGGTCTAATGGGGTATTGGGCCTGTGAAGATTGACTTCTGAGTAGTCTCAGGACTACTCGGCATGCGTCTCATTGCAAACTTGCACCTTTTGGGTTCCTGGAGCCCAAGGATGCGAGATGGCACCCACCCCTCCCCCCAAGTCCCAAATTTCACCCTAAAAGTTAAGTAAAATGTGCCTGGCCACCATAAATGTTCTACTCACACCCTCCTGGTGCAAGGAAATGACACACGAGGAGATGGGGGGAGAGAGGGATTTTCCTTTTTACCCCTACACTCTCCTAATACATTAAGATCCATAATATGGAGTAGGCAAAAAACTCCGCCCTAAAGTGATCAAATAATTTGACATTTCATTGAGGGTGGAAGGGTGGATCATTATAGAATGGTCAGGTCTTTGTCTGTAACTTAACCCCATCACATGCAGTATTTTGGCACTAAGGGCCTCATGAGTTGGTTCTCGCAGAAGCAGAGGCAGCAGGAGGACTTTTTTGCTCCCTGGCTTCAGGTAGGATTTGGCTAAGATTTGGCTAAGATTTTAAACTGAGTGTGGGCTTGGCTCCTGTGGTCAAAGTCTAACTGTTGTGTGACTGTTGTGTTGAAAGAGAGCCAGGTACTTAAGTTGATTGACAGCAGGCATTGTCCCCTGTTAATTGAGTTTCTGGGAAAGCTTTATTTGCCAGTGTGAGTTTCTGCCAGAGCCTGATCCCAGAAGGGCAGTTGGTTCTCGCAGAAGCAGAGGCAGCAGGAGGACATTTTTGCTCCCTGGCTTCAGGTAGGATTTGGCTAAGATTTGGCTAAGATTTTAAACTGAGTGTGGGCTTGGCTCCTGTGGTCAAAGTCTAACTGTTGTGTGACTGTTCTGTTGAAAGAGAGCCAGGTACTTAAGTTGATTGACAGCAGGCATTGTCCCCTGTTAATTGAGTTTCTGGGAAAGCTTTATTTGCCAGTGTCGCGCGCGCCTGACGGCGCGCACGAAAAAGGCACCTTTACTAACTATCCTTTGCAGTACATACAGGAAACAAAGCAACATAAACAAATACACAAAGAGGTGGTTTGTTGCAGTTTGCACATAAAGTGCGTGCATATTACTTAACTGTACAAAGATCCCACTTGGCCACCACGCTCACCAAGAGATGCAACAAAAGCAAAACATTCCCATCACATGCACCAGCTGTGGCATGTTCCGCTTTTTCACACAAAAACTAGACAACTACATCTGCTCCAAATGCAAACAGATGACTCTGATGGAGCAGAGGATCCAACAGCTCGAGCACCGTATTAAGACCCTTAAGGACATTCAGGCACTCGAGCTCTTCTTGGACACTGCACAACACGCTGCTGTAGATCAGCAGCCTGCATCACACCAACACCACCAAGACCATGATCAGGAACCTTATGGGGAGATCAACTCAAAGGTAGACAACCCTCAGGCTTGGAAGGAGGTCACCCATAGAAGGAGACGCAGGACCAGGCAGCCTCCGCAGAACTCCTCTGCTCAGCTGCATTTACACAACAGATTTGAAATTCTTACATCATTAACATACAATCAGGAAACACATCTTGTGGAGGACCACAGTTTCTTAGATACCACTCAGTGGACCACCCTGGATCAATGCGCAGGGGATAGCCCTGACGGGGACAGTGCATCACCACAGTCACACTTATGTAATCATGCAAATGTTCCATCCCCAATCATAGACCAGGAGCAACAGGAACATCCTTGGGAGAGTAATGGGCTCTCGGATGTATCTCAATGGATTGTCATTGATGAATGCACTGGGGATGTTGAGGAGGAGGACAACACTTTACACCTACATGATTCACTTCAACAGGAACACTCTTCAGGGGACATACACACTGTCTTGCACAAAAGGGACCCTGTCAATCCTCAAAGGAAACAGGTCTTGGTAGTAGGTGACTCCCTCCTTAGAGGAACGGAAGCCATCATTTCCAGACCGGATGGGATGGCTCGAGAAACATGCTGCCTCCCGGGGGCAAAAATACACCATATCACTCAGAGGCTCAGCAGGCTCCTAAAGCCCCATCACCCTCCCCACCTTATGTTGATTCATGTAGGTACCAATGACACCGCTAGGCATACTTTTCAAAAGATCACAAATGATTTTCAAGCTCTGGGAACAAAGCTAAAACTGTATAATGTACATGTGATCTTTTCATCCCTCCTCCCTGTTGTAGGACACGGCTCTACAAGGGCCGGAAAAATAGTACAGGTCAATAACTGGCTCAGAAAATGGTGTCAAGAGGAGCATTTTGGCTTCCTTGACCATGGTCTACTCTTCCAAGAGGATGGACTACTGGCAAGCGATGGGGTGCATCTCACACAAGTAGGAAAACATCTTTTTGCACACAGACTCACAAACCTCATCAGGCGCAATTTAAACTAGATCCACTGGGGGAGGGGAACAACAGCCTGGCGAACACTATATTACCCACGACCACAGGGAACCGCCGAAAGGCTAAACGAAGGGCTGCACAAACACAGCAAGGACCAAGTACAGAGAGCACAATAATCCCAAATAAACAGTTCGAGGGGAGGTCACAGGGGCTTACATGTCTTTACACTAATGCTCAGAGCATGGGAAATAAGCAAGATGAACTCCAACTCCTAGCACAGCACCACACATACGATGTCATAGGCATCACTGAAACCTGGTGGGATGACTCCCATCACTGGAATTTAACCATTGAGGGCTATAACCTCTTTCACAGAAATAGAACAAAGGGGAGAGGAGGGGGAGTAGCTTTATATGTCAAAAACAGTTACGTTGCAGAAGAAATGCAAGACTGTAATCCGGGAAACCAGCTTGAAAGCATCTGGATAAGAATCAAGGGAACCGGGACTCAAAAAGATCTTGTCGTGGGTGTCTACTACAGACCTCCGAGTCAGGATGAAGGACTTGATGAAGCCTTCTGTCAACAGCTGACCAAACAGGCACAAAGAAGAGATATAGTAGTCATGGGCGATTTCAATTATCCTGATATCTGCTGGAAAACAAACTCAGCCAAGAGTACAAAGTCCAACAAATTCCTCACTTGCCTTGCAGATAATTTTATGGTCCAGAAGGTAGAAGAGGCAATAAGGGGATCAGCAACTCTTGATCTAATCTTAACAAATGTGGAAGACCTGATCAATACAGTTGAAGTGGTTGGATCCTTAGGGGCAAGTGACCATGTGCTCCTGCAGTTTATGATACAAAGGAATGCTGAAACTAAGACAAGTCAAACACGCATTCTGGACTTTAAGAGAGCTGACTTCCAAAAAATGAAGGAATTACTGAGCGGCATTCCATGGACGCCGATATTAAAAAACAAGGGAGTTAAGGATGGATGGGAGTTTTTCAAAAGTGAAATACTCAAGGCGCAAATGCAAACAGTGCCAACAAAGAAGAAAAATAAGACAAGTGCAAAGAAGCCAGAATGGATGTCCAAAGAACTTCTAACTGAGCTAAAGCTCAAA
This sequence comes from Anolis carolinensis, assembly GCF_035594765.1. Taxonomy (NCBI): domain Eukaryota; kingdom Metazoa; phylum Chordata; class Lepidosauria; order Squamata; family Anolidae; genus Anolis; species Anolis carolinensis. The sequence goes on from NC_085841.1 coordinate 297,467,375, forward strand.
AGTGACATGCACAAGAAGTGGAAAAGGGGAGAAATCACCAAAGAAGAATTCAAACGTATAGCCAACACCTGTAGGGAAAAGGTTCGCAAGGCTAAAGCGCAAAATGAGCTCAGGCTTGCCAGGGACATAAAAAACAACAAAAAAGGCTTTTTTGCTTACGTTGGTAGAAAAAGGAAGAAAAAGGAGGCGATAGGGCCATTGCAAGGAGAAGATGGGGTGATGGCGACAGGGGACAGGGAAAAGGCAGAACTACTTAATGCCTTCTTTGCCTCGGTCTTCTCAGAAAAAGAAAGCCATCTTCAACCTCAGCAACACGGAATGGACGAAGGATTGGGGGAAATCCAACCCCAAATAGGGAAACAAGTTGTCCAGGAACACTTGGCCTCTCTAAACAAATTCAAGTCCCCAGGGCCAGATCAGCTACACCCAAGAGTACTGAAGGAACTAGCGGAAGTTATTTCAGAACCACTGGCAATTATCTTCGAGAGTTCTTGGAGAATGGGAGAAGTCCCAGCAGATTGGAGGAGGGTGAATGTGGTCCCTATCTTCAAGAAGGGAAAAAAGAACGACCCAAACAATTACCGTCCGGTCAGCCTCACATCAATACCAGGCAAAATTCTGGAAAAGATCATTAAGGAAGTGGTCTGCGAACACTTAGAAACAAATGCGGTCATTGCTAATAGTCAACACGGATTTACCAAAAACAAGTCATGCCAGACTAATCTGATCTCTTTTTTCGATAGAGTTACGAGTTGGGTCGATACAGGGAATGCTGTGGATGTAGCGTACCTGGATTTCAGTAAGGCCTTCAACAAAGTCCCCCACGACCTTCTGGCAAACAAACTAGTAAAATGTGGGCTAGACAAAACTACGGTTAGGTGGATCTGTAATTGGCTAAGCGAACGAACCCAAAGGGTGCTCACCAATGCGTCGTCTTCATCATGGAAAGAAGTGACAAGTGGAGTGCCGCAGGGCTCCGTCCTGGGCCCGGTTCTGTTCAACATCTTTATTAACGACTTAGACGAAGGGTTAGAAGGCACGATCATCAAGTTTGCAGACGACACAAAACTGGGAGGGATAGCTAACACTCCAGAAGACAGGAGCAGAATTCAAAACGATCTTGACAGACTAGAGAGATGGGCCAAAACTAACAAAATGAAGTTCAACAGGGACAAATGCAAGATACTTCACTTCGGCAGAAAAAATGGAAATCAAAGATACAGAATGGGGGACGCCTGGCTTGACAGCAGTGTGTGCGAAAAAGACCTTGGAGTCCTCGTGGACAACAAGTTAAACATGAGCCAACAATGTGATGCGGCTGCTAAAAAAGCCAATGGGATTCTGGCCTGCATCAATAGGGGAATAGTGTCTAGATCCAGGGAAGTTATGCTCCCCCTCTATTCTGCCTTGGTCAGACCACACCTGGAATACTGTGTCCAATTTTGGGCACCACAGTTGAAGGGAGATGTTGACAAGCTGGAAAGCGTCCAGAGGAGGGCGACTAAAATGATTAAGGGTCTGGAGAACAAGCCCTATGAGGAGCGGCTTAAAGAGCTGGGCATGTTTAGCCTGCAGAAGAGAAGGCTGAGAGGAGACATGATAGCCATGTACAAATATGTGAAGGGAAGTCATAGGGAAGAGGGAGCAAGCTTGTTTTCTGCTGCCCTGCAGACTAGGACACGGAACAATGGCTTCAAACTACAGGAAAGGAGATTCCACCTGAACATCAGGAAGAACTTCCTCACTGTGAGAGCTGTTCGACAGTGGAACTCTCTCCCCGGGGCCGTGGTGGAGGCTCCTTCCTTGGAGGCTTTTAAGCAGAGGCTGGATGGCCATCTGTCGGGGGTGCTTTGAATGCGATTTCCTGCTTCTTAGCAGGGGGTTGGACTAGATGGCCCATGTGGTCTCTTCCAACTCTACTATTCTATGATTCTATGATTCTATGATTAGGTGGACAAAACTACCAGTCACACAGCATTTTCACTTCACTTGTGGCGCAGAACCCGACAGCTCCCATCCCATGATGTCGATCTACTTCTAACAAGGGCTCCATGGTGCAAGTGAAGTGAAAACATGGTAAGTTGCCACAGTAGCAACATGGAAGGCTTCCTCTGTTGCATAGGCAACAACGAGGGGTAGCATTGTGGTAAATGCTCCCCCCCCCATGGGATGGGGTAATGGGCAAGGCAGGTGATGCAGGACACAAATATTTCCCCCTGCCCCACACCATGCCTCCCTCAGATTCACCATGATGCATGGCAAATCCCATCCATAATGTGGGACTAGTGAGGTCTTTAGTGCCCACAGAGGTCATCAAAGGAGGTATCCCTTCCAACCATTTTGTCATGCTGTCTGGATATGCATAATTACTTGCACAGAAATGTGATTCTGTTCTGCTTGAAACATAAATGAGAAATTTAGACATGAAAGTATACATAATATAAACCATATTTTAATGGCTTGCTTGTAGAGAAATTAGAGGGTAAAAATTAAAAATCCCTTTTTGAGATGAGAAGGCAGTGCTTCCATTTATTTCTTTACAAATCAGTGACATCAAACACAACAAGGAGCTGTTTGTGTTAGACAGTAAGAATTATATAGTCCTCATTTCCTTTTAGCTTGTGACTGGATAGGGAGTAGGCCATTCTGGACTCCATGCCACTCACTTCCTCCAAACATACTGTTACATGTTTCTTTCTCTTCAATAATATGGCATGTTGAAAATGCAACAGCATTTTCTCTGCCAAGAAAGCTCACAGAGAACTTTGAAAGAGGAAAGGTCTAGCTGTTAAATTATTTTTTAAAAACAACAACATGCCATAATTTGTCAATCCTGCATTTTGGAGAGCAAGAGAGCAGGTGGGGTTGTGTTGGTCCACAACTGCCCTATATCCCAAGATCTGATCCTAGATTATTTGCTTTGAACTGGATTATCTGGCAGTGTAGACTCATATAATCCAGTTCAAAGCAGATAATCTGGGATCTTGGTTCCTCCCAGGATTTAAGCCCCACATTCATCCCAAGCCTCAGGCTTTCCCAGGCCAGTGTGTGTGTGTGTGTGTGTGTGTGTGTGTGTGTGTGTGTGCATAGCTGATCCAGGAGGCCATAGAGCCAGCCCCCAGTCCCCCATTTAGCCGCAAAAATGTATGTGAGAGGCCTGGCTGCATGCTCAGGCCCCTCTGGGGAAGGTCCCTGGCATGTGAAAATGATGCCTCAGGAGGTTGGGGGGAAGAACATCCCTCCTCCTCTCCCAACTTCCTGATGCTCAATTTCACATTCCAGGAGCTTTCACCGAAGGGGCCTGAGTATACAGCCAGACCACTCATGTACATTTCTGGGGTAAATGGGAAGCTAGGAGGGCAGGATGGGTGTGCCATCCAGCTCCTTTGGGCTCCAGGAAGAGGTCAAGCATGACTGCCATTATAGATGGTACCTATTCTGGTAAAATGGGTCTCAGGAATGTAACGACAAAACAAAATTGGACACCAGATTTTGCTGATCCTGCAAGCATTTCCTCCAGAGAGCATGAGTTTTGCTGCTGGAATCATCAATTTGGTAGTTCAGCTATGCTCAGAGTTCAACAGAAAGACCATGTAGCAGACAATGAGGTATACAGTGACAGAGAAATAAGGATAATCTGTCATTGGATTTCATAGCTAGTGACAAACTATTCTCAGCTTTCTATTCTCACAAGACACACTGATACATGCACTTTTGGGACCTCTCCAGCCTATCATGCAGGATTATTTCATCACAGTATACTGGTGGTGAACCTCCTTGTTCAAGGTAATGTGACAGAGGGTGGAGAACAGTGAGGCTTCTTAGTGGACAGGAAAATATGAGGAGCAGAGACAAAGAAGCTTGAGACGGAGTCTTCATATTAAGGTTTCTGAACACTGGACAACTCTTTCTGTCATTTCTTTCTTACTTGAGTCTTTGAGTATTCTTTTCATTCCTTAGTGACAGCTGTATTTCTCTTTGGATAACACTGCCACTTCTGGCACTTAAAAACGAACACATTGTGAGTTACAGTATAAGAGTTTCCTGAGTAATACCCAAATAATGCTCTATGACTTCAGTGATACACTTACTGACCTAGGAATATGTCTAACTGATCTTAGTGGGGCTACTACTGAATAATATCTTGAATGACACATTGTAAACACTGCTGGAGGAAACGACTCTCTTACCTTCAGTGCTGTCATCTTTCTTTTCTGTCCCTACATGCACAACACACACAAATTAAGAAGAACATTTTTTTTTCTTAGCACTTAGCACTTTACTAGTGAAAGGCTGAATTTTTTTTCAGTTTCAGCAGTCAAAAGCTAAAAGTACCAAGGGGGGGCGGGGAGGCTGAAACTCTTTTTTGGTCTTAATATAGGGATCATTAGGGGTTATTTGGGGACCATGGATGGGGTTCAGAGGATATGTGAACTGAGTGAAAAAACTTTTTTTCTGTATTTCCTTTATGTTTGCTTTGGATTTGTTCCCATCACAATGAATCTTAAAGTGAAAACATAGTTTTATGTCTAAATGTTTTTCTGTTAAAAGGGAAGGTTTAGTCAAGTTCCCAACAAGTTCTGGGGGGCAAAAAAAAGAATAAAGAACAACAGTTCTAGATCATAATGGGGAGTGGGAACCGATCTGTATGCTCCCATTTTTAAAAGCTACATTTCAAGGCCAGAGTGAGGAAGAAGATGAACATGTAATGTATAAATATTTTTCAAATATTAGTTGTTGTTTTTTTTTAAAAAAAAAGTAGGAAACTGGTGAATCTGAAGAACTGGCTCTATGACAAAATCAGAAAATGGGAAAATTAGCTTCTAGCAATTAGCTACATTTGGTTCAAGGTTTGGTCCCAGTATTAAACAGTGTTTTCAATCACTGCCTAATGCTGTGAAGTCTGTAATTCTCCTTGTACAATGGATAGTGTAAAAGTGGTATAGAATTAAAAACTGCTATGAGAGCTCATTAGAGATTTATGGCTTGGATACATGTGTATTAATATGACATCCAATTTTACTTTTCCTTGTTATTGGAATCAGATATAGGTGCTCTGATGCTTAAACAGTGCCTGGATACTTAAATAGTCTGAATAAGGCCCCATCTACACTGTCATATAATCTAGATTATCAAAGCAGATAATCCACATTATCTGATTTGTACTGGATAATCTGAGTCTACACTGCCATATAATCCAGTTCAAAGTAGATAATTTGGGTTTTATCTGGCAGTGTAGATGGGGCCTAAGAGTCAATAAGATGATGCTGGATCCTAATAAGATGGATAAGGTAAAGGTAAAGGTTTCCCCTGACGTTAAGTCCAGTCATGTCTGACTCTGGGGGTTAGTGCTCATCTCCATTTCTAAGCTGAAGAGCCGGCGTTGTCCGTAGACACCTCCAAGGTCATGTGGCTGGCATGACTGCATGGAGTGCCGTTACCTTCCCGCCTGAGCGGTACCTATTGATCTACTCACATTGGCATGTTTTCGAACTGCTAGGTTGGCAGGAGCTGGAGCTAACAGCGGCCGCTCACGCCGCTCCCAGGGTTTGAACCTGGGACCTTTCGGTCTCCAGCTCAGTGCTTTAATGCACTTCGCCACCGGGGCTCCTATAATAAGATGGATACTCTGTTGAATAGTAGTTCAAGGTCCCTTCTACGCTGCCTTATATCCCAGTATCTGATCCCAGATTATCTACTTATCCCAGATTATTTGGCAGTGGAGACTCATATAAAGCAATTTCAAAGCCTAGGATCAGATCCTTGCATCCAGCTGTATGGATTGTCAGGGTGACAATTCAAAGTGGTAGTTATGACTACATCTACACCAAACTATATTTTAAAGAGCAGGTATAGAGTTGGCATTCCATTTTAAATCCTGTTGTGCCGCCTATGGAATTCTAGGGTTTGTAGTGTAGTGAGGCCTCTTTGAAATTTTTGAGGGCCCTTCCCTAAATACAAACTGCAGAATTCTGCAGAAGGCAGCCATGGGATTTAAAGTAAGATGCCAACTCTTTAAGTTTAAAGTGTAGTATGGTGATCTCTTTACTCAAATAATCCAGAATACTGTTGCTCCAGAGCTGCTTGGAAATGGAAATGTTCCTGGAGTCCTTTTGTTGTCCAGATGGAAATCCTGAGGTTGCATTGAAGCCACTATCTCTCTATTGCCAGCCGAAAGCAGTTCCCTCAGAGAGCACCTTGTCATGATCTCAACAGAAGTGATGTTGGCAACAAACCTCTGTAAGAAGCTGCTTCTACCTGGCAACATAGCAGTGGGTCTGTTATAATCCAAATTATCAAAGCAGATAATACAGATGCCAACTCTATACCGCTCTTTAAAATATAGTTTGGTGTAGATGCAGTCATAACTACCACTTTGAATTGTCACCCTGAAACAGACTTGACGTTGCAGCAGTAAATAACTGTTTTACTTTCTATAAATTCCAACATATCCTGACTATAAGATTATTTAGTTATCTAGTTTAAGTCCTTCCTTTCTCCTTAGGATGCTTGGACATGAGACCCCAAATATCGTAATATAATTTACCACCTCATCAGTTGAGTTTTTTTCCCCATCCTAGAACGCTGCCAGGACAGGGTCCACTGGAACACATCATATGACAGGGCTACTTCCAGCAGAGTACCACTGGACTCTGTCTTGGCAGTGTAACTACCAGTCTCCTCTTTGAAGAAGCCAGGGACAGTGGGGAAACATGATAAGGCACCCCATGATGAACCATGGTAAAGATATGAAGTTGAGTGCTGCCCCACAGTTTCCCACACTGTCCCCAGCTGTCCTCAGGATTCTGGACCTCCATGTGTTGAGGTCCTTAGAATGAAAAGGCTGCTAAGATCTTTAAACTTATTAAAATAGCTAAAAAGATAAAAATGCAACATAGTATTTTTTACAAAATCCTCTGTTACATGATTTATGAATCAAAAGTATGCCTAATCCAAAAGGTCTTTCCTTATAAAGAGCAGAGAGGTGGTCAACTTGACCTCTTGTGGAAAGAGTGCCACAGCCAGAGAACAGTCACCTAGGACTTTTTTCTGTGTCCTTAACTAAAGTTTCTGTGATAATGATGGCGCTAAGAAAGAGAGGTCTACCAAACTTCTCAAAATGTGGGCTGATTCATACAAGGACAAAATAAGTTGGCTTTTATTTTCCAGTTGGTTACCAGAAGTCTTTACTTGATCATCCAGATGCTGATGTGGAGGCGGGATTTATTCTTCCATCCATGGATAATCTAATTATATAATTAAGATTTTTGTTCGTTTTTGCCTGACTGGAAATGCTCAGGTGAAGTCTTAGGCCTCATTTATATAGATTCCTTGTTTATAGGGGACAGAATGCTCTGTGTGAGGATTTGTAAAAAGGCACCATGATATAATGGGTTGACTGGAAAGGCATGTGTGCACAGGCTGAGCCAGCCAGGAGCCAGAATCCCAATTGGCTACTGTCTCTAGCTTAGTGCTTAGACAAATGGTTTTAACTGCCACTTTCACCTCGGAGAGTGAAGAGAGCACTGGCTGGAAATGGTCAGGAAGGAAATGGCTGCCAACTCTCTGAAGCTGGATTATTTATAAGGAAATGAGGCATATTTAAAGACTGTTTAAAGGGACTGTTTATTGCCTCTGTTCTCTGTGTGAATTCAGAGAAACTGCTGTATATATTGTTGCCCTATTAGATTTTTTGAAACGAAGTAAATATACTGTTACTTGTTACACAAGCCTAAGAGACACTTTCTTATACTGCAAGGTATATCTTGGTTCAGAAACTGTGGTAAAACTTCTATTTATTTATATCTACAACTTATAACACTCTGGACTGTCCCCAGAGGCAGTCACAAATACTGTCCCCAACCTACAGTTTTGAAATTGGGTCCAGGCAGTTGCCAGGCCAAGACTTCCTCAGTCCTACTAGACTATCACCTTAACATCTGTGTCACCATTGTTAGTGTTAAATGTTCACAGAGCTATGTGAGATCTCCTGGCTGTTGCGGCAGAGGTATCTGCATGAGCAGGAAGAAGGAGGGAGAAAGTCCCTCCTCCTCATTGATGAGAACAAGGAAAATGGGATGGTGGCAGTGGCCTGTGTGGATAGTGGACAGACTCATATCACACCCAGCCCTTTTGTCCATACTTTACTGAAACCATGGTGTTATTCAGGGGTTTCAGTAAAACTCCAGAGCACCTCCCAATTTTTCTTAACGTGGAGCTAAATTGGTTTGCCCCTCAATAAGCACTAGAAGTTGCAGGAAATCATGTAGACAGCCAGAAGTGACCACACAGAATATGTTTTATTAACAATCTCATCAAATGGATTTGCCCGTCGTATGCCACTTCCTCTCCCCTTTTGCCATGGAGTCTATTACATGATGCAGAGTGACTCTTGGACAGCTCTATGGTGAAAGGAGAGAGCAAGAGGTGTACGCCACTGTGGTGGCAACAAGGGAGGCTTCCTGTGTTGCCTTTGGAGCAATGGTAGGAAGCCATGTGGCGACGCTTCCCCCGTGGGATGGGGGCAGAGGTAAGTCGGGCAATGCAGGGCATGGAGCAATGGTTTCTCCACACCCCTCACAGGGACCCCACAAATTTATCATGATGCATGGTGAATCCGTAGGCTTTGTGATAAGGCCCTAAAACTGTGTAATCAAGCCTTGAGAGAGAAAAGAATGGTTGCTTTTTTATGTTCTCTTTAGGAAAGGGCTTCACAGTTTCCCCAAAAACACAGAATCATTAAAAATGCATATGCAAAACATATAGAGACTGATTGCTCCCTTTCCTTACAAGTGTAACTGTGAACAGTATTTAGATATTTGATCATTCATTCAGCCACACAACAGCTCTGAAAGTAGAATCTCCAGCCTAGTGGTTTAGCACTCATGTGTAATGGATCTCTTTTCTCTGAACATAAAATATTGAGAAGAATACTTGAAAAACATTTCATATGCAGTTCACTTTTTTCCCCAGAGGAAAAGAAATGCCAATTGCCTACTAGAAAATCTTTACTTTCTTGTTGTGCTCCATAAAACAGAAATATTACCACCATTGTAAATTTGTTCTAAGCTCCTAGTCATTTGAACAATAATGTAAAACACAGAAAATGACTTTCACAAATGGGGCTATTAAACCTGGACCAGGAGTGATAATCTAAAACCTTGCAATACTGGATTTCTGCTACTTGCTGCTGTATTAAATGGAGTCTCAAGACATTTAAACTGCTAAAGCTACTATGATTCAAATGCCAATAATGCTCTGCTCCAGGCCGCCCCTTTTGGTAGTAGTGGGCATTTGGGAGAGAGGACCAAAGAGTGCATATAATGCCTGAATGGAATGCAAACATCCGTTGCAAGCAACACACAGAGTAATCTTCAGTGAACACCTTAATCATCACAAAAAGCCAGTCCAAAGGAGAAGGAGGATCCAAGGGTAATAGTGCTAAAATAAATTGTCCTCAGAGAGCATTTGTTTCATTACTGGACAATTTGGCCATTTCTCAACCTTGTTTATCTTTTGCTATTCATGTTAGTCTGAAGGAGAGAGGCAGAGAGATATAGATAAATAGAAAAACAGTGAGTATTAATATATTTTTCTGTGCTGTAATAAAGAGGTCACTATGGAAACACAGGAAAGACTTGTCTAATAGGTATTTCATGAAACTGGCAAAGAGTTTTTCATACTAAATGTTATATTTCAGATAATAAAACCATACATGAAGAGTGAAACACTGTATTCATGCCGTTCTATTCAACTACCTTCCCTGAAAAGGCAGACACACTTTTTCTGCTACATAGTGGCCAGGGACACTGAATGATGCCAAGGGGGCACCTGGCTACAGCTGTTCTCCCCTCCTAAAGCAATCTTGTTGCAAATTTGGAAGACTACTTGCAGTTCAGGACTTATTGTGCACAAGATTAACACAAAACCTTTGCCCCTAAATTCAACATTTAGCTGCCCGTCCGTATGGTGACCGGCAAGCAGCCTCGGTCTTAATTTAAACACTAGCTTTACCAAAGTCGTTTAATGCTTATACTGAAAATTAAACTGACTTTGGGAGGCTTCCAAATGCTACAGAATCTTAAAAAAAATGATTCTTAAATGTTTCCCGTTTCCTGCATGTTTCTTTATAACAATTCATTTTCATGAATTAACAAATTACTAACGACTTAGGAGGACTAACAATAGTTTTGCACAGCTCTAACAGATATCATATAGAAGCATAGAATTGCACAAAATGATAAGTTATCCTTCTCTCTATCTGGCATGCTATTTGAACCCTGTCACAACATCACTCCCTTTTGATGTTATTTCCTCACTAACTCTAGGGATAATCATGCCTATAGTTAAACTTTCCTGTCTGGAGCACAGATGATGTCTTCCCTAGTAATGTAATAGTAAAGCAAGGGTGAAAGAGCAATGGGCCAGTGGATGAGGTTGCCAGATGTGTTCTCTTTCAATCTTTAATGACATGTCAGGATCTCATGCATGTGCTATTCCAAATGAAACCAAGTTTCATGCAGATTGATCTGGTCACCATGTCAGAACTAATTTGGCACAAGCCTCCAATCTTCATTCTGGATGGGTTTTGTCACAGTGCCGGAGGAGTAATCTCTATCACAGCAGTTAATAGTGGGCATTGGCTGTGACTGGATTTGTGACTTTCCCTTAACTTTAATGCCTTTTGAAAGCACTTGAAGCAGGAGATTTGTTCCACTGATCCATTACCAAAATACTATTGGATCAGAACAACTCTAAAGAAAGTATGTTGGGAAATATGAACGTTACTGTTCCTCCTTTGAATAATAATCAGCTTGAGTTAGACGCACAGTAAATAAAAAAACAACAACAGATTAATCTTCTGCTATGCTGATTCCTAAGTGACTTTTAGAAGCAGCTTTTGCCTGTGGCATAGTGCAGTCAAAGCCATTATCCTTCATACCGTGCTATAATGACAGAACACATGCATTGTAATGTAAACTTACAACCCAGTTCTAGGCAGACACAATTAGTCTGTCATCTTTTTCCAGCAGCAGCAGTTATGGCCCTGGTGGGGGAAAATGGGTAAAGAAAAGCATCTCATTCACATTTATCAGATAACTTTGCATTGTTCGAAGCTTCCTCATGCAATTGACATTTTTGTATTGCTTTTCTTGGCTCACTAAGTGGAGGTCCAGTTCAATCTAATCCATATGTAATCTGAAGAATAATGTGACCTTCAGAAGACTGGGGGAAGGGAAATCCTCCCAAATATTTCTATAAAAGCTTTTATTTGTTTCTCTGTGTGTATGCACACATAGACAGAGAAAGAACTAATGATACATGCGTGTGAGAGAAAATGCATATAATTTTAGATTTAAACCTGCTTACAGAGTCCATTTAGTGATTCTGAAAATGCTTTTATTTTGTATATGCTTCCATAGTGACGAATTAAAAATTGAAACATAGAGAAGCATAACCCATACAAGTCAGAGCTGCCCATGGTCATTTGGAAGTCAAGTCACAAAAGATGAATTTAACCTTGATGGGAGTCACCCCCCTCCCCAGAAAACCCCCACCTTCACAGACTGAGTACATCTCATTTTGATAGTGCTTAATTGAGAATGGGGTATCAGCTGCACCTTTTCCTGAGGTGTCTGATCCATCCGTTGTGACCCATGCCTCTGCTACTTCCTTTTTGGAAGGATGTACTGTGCTTCATGCTAAAATTATAGAATCATAGAATTGTAGAGTTGGAAGAGACCTCACGGGCCATCCAGTCCAACCCCCTGCAAGAAGCAGGAAAATCTCATTCAAAGCACCCCAGACAGATGGCCATCCAGCCTCTGCTTAAAAGCCTCCAAAGAAGGAGCCTCCAGCACAGTCAGGGGGAGAGAGTTCCACTGCCAGACAGCTCTCACAGTGAGGAAGTTCTTCCTGATGTTCAAGTGGAATCTCCATTCCTGTTGTTTGAACCCATTGTTCCAAGTTCTAGTCTGCAAGGCAGCAGCAAACAAGCTTGCTCCCTCCTCCCTATGACTTCCCCTCACATATTTGTACATGGCTATCATGTCTCCTCTCAGCCTTCTCTTCTGCAGGCTAAAGATACCAAGCTCATTAAGCCGCTCCTCACAGGGCTTGTTCTCCAGACCCTTGATCATTTTAGTCACCCTCCTCTGGAAGCTTTCCAGCTTGTCAACATCTCCTTTCAACTGCGGTGCTCAGAAGTGAACACAGTATTCCAGGTGTGGCCTGACCAAGGCAGAATAGAGGGGTAGCATGACTTCCCTGAATCTAGATACTAGATAACTTTTGATGCAGGTCAAAATCCCATTGGCTTTTTTCACCGCCGCATCACATTGTTGGCTCATGTTTAACTTGTTGTCCATGACGACTCCAAGGTATTTTTCACACGTACTGCTGTCTAGTCAGGCGTCCCCCATTCTATATCTTTGCATTTCATTTTTTCTGCCCAAGTGAAGTATCTTGCATTTATCACTGTTGAACTTCATTTTGTTAGTTTTGGCCCATCTCTCTAATCTGTCAAGATCATTTTGAATTCTACTCCTGTCTTCTGGAGTATTAGCTATCCCTCCCAGTTTGGTGCAAACTTGATTATTGTGTCTTTTAACCCTTCGTCTAAGTCGTTAATAAAGACGTTGAACAGAACCGGGCCCAGGACAGAACCCTGCAGCACTCCACTCGTGACTTCTTTCCAAGATGAAGATGACGCATTGGTGAGCACTATTTGGGTTCGTTCACTTAACCAATTACAGATCCACCTAACCGTAGTTTTGCCTAGCCAACATTTGACTAGCTTGTTTGCCAGAAGGTAATGGGGGATCTTGTCGAAGGTCTTACTGAAATCCAGATAGGCTATATTCATGGCATTCCCCGCATCTACCCAGCTCGTAACTCTATCGAAGAAAGAGATCAGATTATTCTGGCATGATTTGTTTTTGGTAAATCCATGTTGACTATTAGCAATGACCACATTTGTTTCTAAGTGTTTGCAGACCACTTCCTTAATGATCCTTTCCAGAATCTTGCCTGGTATCGACGTGAGGCTGGTAATCGTTTGGGTCGTCCTTTTTCCCTTCTTGTAGATAAGGACCACATTCGCCCTCCTCCAATCTGCTGGGATTCTCCCGTTCTCCAAGAACTCTAAAAAATGATTGCTAGTGGTTCCGAAATAACTTCTGCTAGGTCCTTCAATACTCTTGGGTGTAGTTGTGGCCAGGTATTCCTGGATGACTTCTTTCCCTATTTGGGGTTGGATTTCCCCCAATCCTTCATCCACTCCATGTTGCTGAGGTTGAGGCTGGCTTTCTTTTTGTGAGAAGACCGAGGCAAAGAAGGCATGAAATAGTTCTGCTAGATTGCTGTTCAAGTTGTCTACAATGTTTTTTCAAGGTAGCTCACTAGTTATAGGGAATGTGTGTTTCTCTTGTTGAAACAACTTCGGGGACTACTCGCTTGTTTCCAGCAGGTGCTGTTCAAAGTGCTGCTTGGTATCAGAGTTTGGCAAACCATTGTTACAAGGACTCCAAAAGTAAATGCTATATTCCTTTGAAAATAAGACACTGTCTTATATTTATTTTTCCTCAGGAAGGCACACAATGGCTTATTTTCAGGGGATGTCTTATTCTTATATTCATGAGCGCTTTATATCTTAAGTGCTTGGATGGCATGATGGCCAGATGCCTCCCTTTCTCTGGAAGGGGCTGCTGCTCCTGTGAGGGAGGGAATGTTTTGGCACCCAAGCTTTGTGACAGTGAGAGAGATGGCCCAGTGAATAGCACTCCGGCATCCTCCTCTGGCAGCAAGAGCACCAGGGAAGAGCCCTGCAGCTGCACTGTGGGTGGGGTGGTCGCCCATGAGTCTCTCCCCCTTTGCCTTCTTGCATTATTCCCCTTACTGAAGCTTGCCACTGCTCCTGCTCCCTCCATTTGGGAGACTTTGGAATGCCTTGTGACCTTTCCTTGCTTGGGCAGGAAGGAGGGCATGCTGATGTGAACTGGTAAGTCAGCTGCGGCCATGGCAGAAGGAAGGGGTGGCCACCTTCTTTACCGCTCTGCACCAGTACACCTATCACTATGTCTTATTTTCAGGGTATGGCTTGTATGCGCAAATGCTTAGAAATCCTGCTATGACTTATTATATGGATATGTCTTATTTTGGGGGAAACACAGTAGTTACTGTTGTATTTTTTAAAATAGCTCTTTCTTTATTATTTCGAAATGACTTACTTCAGGAAGAATCAGTACAATTAGGCTCTGATACAATAAAACACCAAAATGAGGACACCACACACCCTATGACTATACACATAAGTGAAAGTTATATTCACATTATTCTTTGTTACATTACAGCCGTAACATAACCTAGCTCTGCTTTAGTTCGTGAAGAAAATAATTATTTCATTATTTTTAATATGTCTCTTCCATTCTCTAGATGACTTGTGAACATGCACAAGTTTTAAGGAGATATGGGTAGGCCCTTTCATTGGTACCACAGTCATTTGAAGTACATCTGATAGGGACATGAGAAAGGGCTTGCTGAAAGGGTCTCAGATGCTAGACATCAACTCCAGAAGCAATTAGGTTTATTTCCTTACTATTTTTGCCTGCTATTATTATTATTTTTATTATTAAACTTTATTTGTACCCCGCTAGCATCTCCCGAAGGACTCGATGCGGCTTACAAAGACCAAGGCCTCAACACACAATATAACAATACAAAACAAAAGGCAAATTAAAAACAATTAAAACAGTAAAAACAACAAGCAATAAACAATACGCTAAAACACAATAAAACTGGGCCGGGCCAGAGTAATGGGTACAAGATTAAAAGTGCTGATGTGACAGGTGATATATAAGGCTTATAGGGCAAGTGCAGAGTGCGATATACGATCTTAGTTCTAATAAAGTGCTTATGGGACTTGGTATTGGAGATTTCCTATTAATCTGGGAAGGCACATTGGAACAGCCAGGTCTTCAAGTTCTTTCTGAAGACTGCCAATGTAGGGGCCTGTCTGAGATCCTTGGGGAGGGTGTTCCAGAGTCAGGGGGCCACCACGGAGAAGGCCCTGTCTCGTGTCTCCACCAACCGCGCTTGCGACGCAGGCAGAATCACGAGCAGGGCCTCTCCAGATGACCGAAGTGAACGTGTGGGTTCGTAGACGGAGATGCGGTCACGGAGGTAGGATGGCCCCAAACCATTCAGGGCTTTGTAGGTAAGCACCTGCACCTTAAATTGGGCTCGGAAAATAAATGGCAGCCAGTGGAGCTCCTTGAACAGGAGGGTTGACCTCTCTCTGTAAGGGGCCCCAGTTAACATCCTGGCTGCCGCTCGTTGGACCAGTTGGAACTTCCGAGCCGTTTTCAAGGGCAGCCCCACGTAGAGCGCATTACAGTAGTCCAGTCTGGAGGTGACGAAGGCATGGACCACCCCGGCCAGATCAGCCTTCGCGAGGTACGGTCACAGTTGGCGCACGAGTCTCAATTGTGCGAAGGCCCTCCCAGACACCGCCAACGCCTGAGCCTCGAGCGTAAGTGATGAATCCAAGAGGACTCCCAGACTGCGGACCTGTGGCTTCAGGGGGAGTGTAACCCCGTCCAGCACAGGTTGCCACCCTATACCCCGGTCAGGATTACGATCGACCAGGAGGACCTCTGTCTTGTCGGGATTGATCTTCAGCTTGTTCCTCCTCATCCAGATAGACACAGCGGCCAGGCACTCGTCCAGCACCCGAGAGGCCTCCTTGGAATTAGGTGGAAAAGAGTAGTAGAGTTGTGCGTCATCTGCATAGAGGTGACACCCAACTCCAAAACTCCGGATGACCTCTCCCAGCAGTTTCATGTAGATGTTAAAGAGCATGGGAGACAGAATAGAGCCTTGCGGGACCCCACAGCTCAAAGGCCAGGGGTCCGAGCAGGCGTCTCCCAGCTTCACCATCTGGGATCGACCCTCCAGGAAAGATCGGAGCCATGACAAAACCGTGCCCCCGAGACCCATCCCAGAGAGTCGTCCCAGAAGGATACCATGATCGATGGTATCGAAAGCCGCTGAGATGTCCAAGAGAGCCAACAGGGTCACACTCCCCCTGTCCAGCTCTCTACGGAGGTCATCCACCAAGGCGACCAAGGCTGTCTCGGTGCCGTGACCAGGCCTGAAACCAGACTGTGACTGATCTAGGTAGTTGATGTCATCTAGAAAGCCCTGGAGCTGGGAGGCAACCACCCGCTCCAGCACCTTACCCAAGAAAGGGAGGTTGGAGATTGGTCTGAAATTGTTCAGCACCGTGGAGTCAAGGGAAACCTTTTTAAGGAGTGGACGAACCACAGCTTGTTTCAGGTAAGATGGAAAAAACCCCTGCTCCAACGATGCATTAATGATCAACACAAACCAGTCAACCAGCCCCTCCCTGGCTGATTTGATTAGCCAAGACGGGCAAGGGTCCAGAACTGACATGGTTGCCCTCACAGCCCCAAGGACCTCCACCACGGTCTCAGGAAGAACAAGCCTAAAAGAATCCCACAAAATCGGACAAGCAGATGCCTCAATCACCTCCCCTGGCACTGTGGTGAAATTGGAATCGAGCTCAAAGCCTATCTGAGCAACTTTGTCTGCAAAATGGTGTGCGAAATCGCGACACCGAGTTGCTGGGTCGTCAAAAGTCTCCTCCACCACAGGTGGCTGAAGGAGTTCCCCAACGACCCGAAACAACTCCGATGATCTATGCAAATAGACATAGTGTTGGAATCACAGACGCCTTAAAGGGCCAGACTTAAAAGTGTCTTCAAAACAGAGTTCATTGAAACAAAAGGAAAAGGACACAGAGATACTTAAATGCAGTTCCACTGGTCAAAAACTCAAAAACCCAAACCAGACCTGGTTCAAAGGGTAAACAGAAATGTAATCCAGATCAACTGGATGCAAAAAGCAACAAGTCAAACAAAGTGCTCTAAGGCAAAACAAAAAGGCACAGTACACAAATGGTTAACAGAAGGAGTTACAAGAAGAGAAGCATCGTCAGCCGAAGTCCAAGGTCGAAGCATGAAGAATCCAAAGCAGTGTTGCTCCAATGTCTGCAGAAGCAGCATCTCCAGCCAAACCAGTTCAGGTCCAAACTGCAGAACCGAACATGAAACAGGCAGCCGCAAGACTACACGAAACTTTCCCAATACCCAGCACATGAACACACATCAACACCTTGTCTTCTGCAAAGACCCCTTACTCCTGAACCCACTTATATCTACAAACCATGATGAACTGACCACCGCCCCATCACCATCTCCCACAGCTGCTCCCAGCTCTTCATATGAATTCCTTTGACTCTCCCTCCAATTCCTCCATCTCCTGTCAAGACTTAGATCCCCCCAAGAATTAGTTGAATCCCCTGATTGCCAGTCTTCACTCCCAGAGAACCCCATAAAGGTACCATTAGTTGTTGGTGCCTCACAAATAGCTTGCACTTCTCTTATCTTAGTCCAATCCATTGTGTCTCCTTTTTCTCCTTCACTCATTGACCCATTGACCCCAGAGAATCCCTCAAATGACTCCTCATCTGTACGTGCTGTAAGTATGTCCCGGATCCTCTTTCTCTGCTGCTCTTCATCAGATTCCTGCTCCTGAGTAACCCTTTTTTCCCTTCTGGTACCCATACTACTGTTTGTAATGTTACTCACAGGCTCTACTACAACACACAGGGCCCTTCCAAATAGCCATATAACCCATAATATCAAGGCAGTAACCCAGAGTCCTTCCACACAGCCCTATATTCAGAATATCAAGGCAGAAAAACCCACATTATCTGAGTGTGGACTCAGATAACCCAGTTCAAAGCAGATATTGTGGGATTTTCTGCCTTGATATTCTGGGATATAGGGCTGTGTGGAAGGGCCCCCAAAGTATCTGCTTTTAACTGGGTTATCTGAATTCACACTGCCATATAATCCAGTTCAATGTGGATTTTATGCAGCTATGTGGAAGGGACCTTTTTTATGCAGGTAGGGCCTACTTGAAGTCTTTGCATGTAAACATGATTGCAGTCAAGGATCTAACTGGTTGGGTGCAAACTTTTTCATTTTTTGTGGTGTTTTTAATTGCATTTTAACATATTTGTTTCTGTATTGAGTTTTAGTAAAGATTGTATTCTGAATGCTATTTTATTATTGTTATGTACATTCAGGACCTTCAGAGAGAAAGGTTGGAGGTTAACCCTTTCTATCGATCGACACTATTATCTACATAATTTCTATAGCAACACTATAGGTACAAAACAGGTATAATATTATTCCAATGTAGTGAATTGTATTATTGGTCTTGCCCAGAAAATCATTTATTCAGAATGTTACTAGATTAGAAAAAGAAGACACATCACTGTAATTTCCATCCCTTGTGTAAACTAGCCCTAACTGTAGCCTAATAAAGTTGATCTGAAGAATATAGATGCAGGCAATTACTGTGTCATAAACTTTGTGTCACTTTTATCTCTTACAATGAGTAAAATTATCTCAAGATGGAACATGGATAGAGCATTAATTTGATTCTAGAAAAACTAGGTTGCAATACTAGAGACAAATTACAGGGTGTTTGAAAAAAAAACTCCCTAGTTTTAACTTAAAACACATTACAACTAGGGAGTTCTTTTTTAAACACCCTGTATATTTATGTGTATTTTCATGTGTATTTTCATGATTGCTCTTTCATGAAAACATTCCCTGCAGCTCATGGCTATGGAGCCTTCTCAGACACTTATATTCAGACTTTGGAAAACTGGTCATGCTGACTGGGGGATTCTGCCATTAAGTCTTAATTTTACAAAGTCTTTTTAGGCCACAGTCAAAATCAGAATGGACCCTGTCACTGCAATCAGTGAAGTCATGCATGTCTGATTTTTTATTGCTTTAGATACTGATCTGAACATTTCAGTGATCAAAGACGCATGATTGCATGAATTCACTTACAAAAGGCATTAGCTCAATCTACCACACTGGAAACATATCTTATACTTTCTTGTTTATTAAAAGAACATTATAATCAAACCTCAGGAAGTGTGTCTCAGCATGTGTCACTTAATTGATAAGAGCCTACTTTGCTAAATTTTACACAGGTTAAAGGACACTGATTGCTGTTGATTGAAGTAAAGTTAAAGACAAACATGAGAAAGGCCATTGTTATGCTCTGCAAGGCAAAGACTTTCATTTTCATCTTCTTAACACGAGATTAATGAGGGGCATTAATCTTCTGTGTACCATGTTGGAGAAAAAATATGTTACTTTCTATCAAAGTGGCATACATTACTAACAGCTGTTCTGAAAAGGTACAGGTGTGTTGGCTTAGAAGCTTTCATTCTTTTCAACTACTTCGGGAAGACCTGAAATTCCCTTCAAACTTTCTTTTTTTAAAAAAAAAAAATCAGCTAAATTATCTTGTTGTGATGAATGGCTGTATTTGAGTAACAGTGTTATGTGCTGCAGGTCTGGCAGGAGTGCATGAGTTAAGATTGGAAGTGTGAATGAGAAAAGAAACAGCTCACCTGATGAGCATCATTCTCTCCCATTAAAATGTCACCTTTCATTTCATCCCTTTAAAATGCACACCCTTCCTAGTTTTTATGTGGGACGTACCAAAACAGGAACAAACCCTGCTTTGTTCCAAATTAATTAGATACCACTTTAGACCTGGGCATTCCTGAAAGGCCTAGGTCTAATGGGGTATGAGGCTTGTCTGGACTGTCCCCTCGGAATTTCTGGGACTTCTGAGGGGGCAGTCCACGCAGTCCACTGGCTGAATCAGCCCAGAATACCTGAAAGGGCTCTAACAACCCCCCAACTCCCACCCCCGCACCAAAAGGCTTAAAAATAAAATAACTGTTGCTGGAGCTCTCCTGGTGCATAGAAATGACACGCCAGGAAAAGGGGGGAGAAGGAAAATTGCTCCTGTCGCCTTCTCCTGGCATGTCATTTCTATGGGCCAGGAGAGCTCTGGCAGCAGTTAAATGGCAACTGAGTTATTTTATTTTTAAGGATTTCTGGTGGGTTTTGTTTTGTGTCTGGGTGACCTGCTAGAATGTTCAGCAAGGCATCTGGATACCCCACCCCCAAGATAGTGAGGATGTTGGGGGAGGTGTACAGACTTCAACCCAGGCCCAATCGGGTTTAAGAAACTGGGTTAAAGCCCTGTTAAAACCTCCCTCTGTTTCATGTCACCCTCTAGTTTTACAACTTGTAAATTTTCAATTACTCTATGTTTTTTAAATATTATTTATTATTTGCAAACTACAATGATACAAAAGTAATTCAGATCCTAAGATTGAAATGGAGCTTGAAGAGTTACTTTAAATGTAATTAGTTACAGTAATGTTCCCAAGACCTAGTAGATTGATTGATAACAGGTACTATTGCAACTCCAATTTATAAATTATTTACTTTTGCATTTCTCAAATAAGTGGTATAAAATAGGTTCTCAGAAAAAAAAAATGCAGCTGCTGTGTGTACTTGAACCATGCAATAGTCCTTCTTTGCCATTTAAGGGGATTCATACTCTGTAACTATAAAATTAGTTAAAATTACAGCTATATTGCAAAAGTGGTGGAGCTGCAAATGTAACAAAATTATAGCGTTACTAATGGGGAAAAGTTTAATGGCAGGTAAGTAGTTATTTACAAGCTGTTTCTCAAGATCTTAGAGTAGAATAACCTCACTTAGAAAAAAATGTGTACTGGTCACTAAAACTGGAGCCAACTGGATACACCCAGATTAACTCACTGCAGTGCCATGGTAGCATCCAGATGATACAATCAGTCCAAGGCTTCATTGGACTGTCGCATCATCCTCTGTGTCACCACTGTCATTCCCAGGCTGCTATGGAGCTCCACCTGAGCTTTTGGCTATCATGGGTTGCTTCTACTGATGTCAGAACAGGGCACCTAGGAAGGAGTATCACAGAAAAGGGGATTCAGAGCAAAGAAAGTATGATGGTACAATGTCCATCTGGATATTGGTTTCCATCAGATTTGGCTGTCCAGGCTGCCATGGAGTCCCTGAATACTCCAAAATTTCCAACAAGCTGATTCTGCCCAAAGTGGGGCAAAGTTGATTTAACTAAAAAAAACCTGGAATATTAACTGGAGATTGGTGAAATTCATGAGGACAAACAGCAATGGATTTCATGGATTTTCAGGTTTTCTTGCTCATGTTACCTAAACCACCAAGAATAACATATTTACCCAAAACCACTGAAACAACTGGTAGCAGGAAAATAAACATCTCCATAATAATAATAATAATAATAATAATAATAATAATAATAATAATAATAATAAAAAACCTGTATTTATACCCCGCCACCATCTCCCCAACGGGGACTCGGAGCGGCTTACATGGGGCCATGCCCAGAACAAAACAGTATAACAAAATATAAAAACAACATATCATAGAGCAATTAAACAATACAATAAGTAATAATATACATTACAACACAAGTCAAAGAAACAGTAAAAACAGGGGCGGGCCGCATGAATACAAAGATAAAAAACTCGGGGTGAGAGAGATAAAGGAATAAAAACCACAGGGAGCAGGGACATACGAAAGTGGAACAGTCTAGAGGAAAGATGTTGGAGGGGAGCAAGAAAAGGATTAAATAGCAGTTACTCTCCAAAAGCACAACGCAAGAGCCATGTTTTTAAATCTTTTTTAAAAGCTAATAGAGTGGGAGCTTGCCTAATCTCAATGGGCAGTGAATTCCATAGTCGGGGGGCCACAGCAGAAAAGGCCCTCTCCATCTACATTTGGTACTTGTTCTTCTATCTATGAAGGAATCAGAAGAGATGTGTTTGCCTGAATACTCAATTTATATTATTAATTTTTACAAGTGTCATGTTCCATGTAAACTTGTGATGAGACCTACTATGTTCTGGAGGGACTGATGTTTATCTTAACTTATCCTGTCCCCTCTCCCAATGAATTCAGAATACTGATAATGGATTCCTGAAACAGATTGCTTCTTTTCCTATTACAGAATTACAGGAATGGCAAAGACTTGTTTCTTTTCTGAAATACATTGCTATAATTTAGAGTCTAGAAGGGCCTCCTAAAAGTACATGTGGAGTGTGACATGGCCTAAATTGGTAGAATCATGAAACTGCTAAAATGAGATAATGCAGATAGTTGGAGTCACAGCAGCAGCTGACTAGCTTCTATTTCAATTTCTGCTGTCACAAATCCCCACTGCCATTAAATTAGGATGTCTTCATCACAGCAGGTTAATGCATCCACATACAGGGTTTCTATTAACAGTTTGTTTCTACTAGCTAAATCCTGAGATACATAGCCTGATCAGACAAACTGCTCATAGGCGTACTGCTTTATAATGAATGCATTTTGGTTTTGTACAGTTTGCTGTTCCATTAATGGTACATGTCTCTCAGTGTGCTTTGTTGAGAAAGTGCCTTTTAAAAAGTCATTTTTATGTTACGGACCTATTTCAGTGCTTGATTATGTATATGCCTCCTGCACTAATTCATCTAACATTAGCAAAACATATTGTGGAGGGCAAGACATTTTGGGAGTGGAACTGAAAAAGGAAGCTAAGAAAAGAGTAGATTGGAGCAGCCAAGTCAATGCCCCATCTACCTACATTGTCACTGGGAGCCGATACATTTAATAGTTGGAATGTTAAACTAGGACTTGGGAGATCTAGATTCTGCTTCCCTATTAAGCATGAAACTGAGGCTGGCCAGCTTTATAGGATAAAGTGGGTATAAGGAGAGCAATGCACACTATGTTCAGCTGAGTGGAGAAAAGATAGGATATAAATATAAGTCCGCTGTGGAGACTCAAGGCAGTTAACAATCCCACACTTTGTCAAGGTTTAAAACAGATTAAAATACTACAAATACACTTAAATGGCATTTAAAACTCACAGCCCTTCCAAACTCACCCACATAAATAATAGTTGTGATTAGCCTGCCTGGCATTTGCTCTTCAGGGTTTCATCCAAGCTCTTTCCTCACACCACAATTTCATTCTTACAAGTACTGTACTGCTATGGAAACTACAATACAATAAAATACAATACACTTACAATGCAATACAATGCTGTCGTAGAATATCATTCTGTGGTACAACCATTTCATGGGAACCATGAAAGTGGAATCAGGAGGTGGGGAAGGTGTCCTCTGTAGAAATGTTCAGGTATAACAAAAGCAGTAGAAATTGGACAAGGAGTGGTAAATCGATCTCTCTCTCTCTCATTCTCTCTCCCTCCCTCCCTCCCTCCCTCCCTCTCTCTCTCTCCCCTTGTGATTTTTAAGCAAAAAATTAAGAAGTTTTTGACCACTCTGGATCCAGCAGTATTTAAACAAACAGAAGCCCAGATGACCTTATATTTTCACTACTGAATATATTTTCCTTTTGGAAAGAATATAAGGATAGTAGCTGATGAATGAATGGAAAAATAATTATAATAGATTAATCTGTCATAATAGATTAATTGCCTAAATTGTTTCTGCTAGCCATTTACCCAAACTGTTTCTCTTAACATTCTCATTGGTATTTTTTAAAATCCCATCATTCAGCTCATAGTTCCTAAATTATAGTTGAATTTAAAACCTCAGGTTTATAACAACTTATGAACAGCTCAGCGCACAAAAAAATATTTTATGTGTTATTGAAGGCTTTCATGTCTGGACTGACTGGGTTGCTGTGAGTTTTCTGGGCTGTTTGGCCTTTTTCCAGAAGCATTCTCTCCTGACGTTTCACCCACATCTATGGAAAACAACTTCAGAAGTTGTGAGGTCTGTTGTAAACTGGGCAAGTGGGGTTTATATATCTGTGGAATGTGCAGGGTGAGAGAAAGAACTCTTGTCTGCTTGAGGTAAGTGTGAAAGTTGCAATTGGCCACCGTGATTAGTACTTAATGGCCTTGCAGCTTCAAAACCTGGCTGCTTCCTGCATGGAGGAATCCTTTGTTGGGAGGTATTAGCTGGCCTTGATTGTTTCCTGTTTTCTGAGTGATGTTCTTTATTTATTGTCCAGATTCTAGAGTATTTTTTAATCCTGGTTGCCAGATTTTGTACATTTTCATGGTTTCTTCCTTTCTGTTGAAATTGTCCACGTTTGTGGATTTCAATGGTTTCTCTGTGTAGTTTGACATGGTGATTGTTAGAGTGGTCCAGCATTTCTGTGTTCTCAAATAATATGCTGTGTCCAGGTTGATTCATCAAGTCAGCCATAGCAGAGCACAAAACAATGGCTAAATTCTTTGGGTAGACGTTAAAAAGAACACATTTTGTCTGAAGTCTAGAAATATGACATTACAAGGCATTATTGCATACAAATGTGTTTTCAGGTTCTTTTTGTTCTGGGTTCTGCATTACTGATGCACATACATGTATATTTTGAAAATATATCAAAAAGTGTATGTGTACATACAGCCTATTATTTTCTTTATTTCGATACATAGAGAAACAACTTTTAAAAATGTGTTTTGCAATATGCAGAAGCACATGTATGCACAATTAACCCACAGCATTTTTTTTTTAAATCTACACATGGTCACATTTAAAAGTACAATAAAAAGCTTTTATGTAAAGGGAACTGAGAATTCTACAAAACAGTGCATGCTTCAATTACAAAATGATGCAACAATCCTGATATAAAATATATTAACTGTAGGGGATAAGGAATTGGTGAAAGCTTTTTAAGTAAGTTACATTTCCTTTGTGTGAGTGCAATCCCATTGTGCTCCACGATCTCAGAGATCAAATGATCAAAGAGACCTTCTAATAAAGATTAGATTGTGAATTGGCACAAAGTTAGGTCGAGATTAAGATAGCTCTAAGAAATTTCTAGCATTCCTAGGATTCAGATTCACGTCAGGACCCTTCTACACTGCCAGATAAAATCCACATTATCTGCTTTGAATTGGATTATATGGTAGTATAGCAGGGGTCCCAGCTCCATCTTCTCTAGCATTAGTTTAGCTAGCAGTCAGTGATCTTAGCAAGTTGTGACATAGCTCTGAATCTTTGAAAATATTTATAGTTGAACCCCCCCCCCCCCCTCACAAAAAAGAAATTGTAAAATACAGAATGCAGGGCAGAAGGAGAACAAATAATATCAAAATTCAGAATGAAAGAATTCCTCTCATTCCTTTTTTTTTTTGGAGAACACTTTTAGTATATCCCAGCTTGCACTTCCTTCTGTATTTATCATTTTTTCTTCTTCCTCGTATTATGTACATTTGGAACAAGGCGTCATATGCCCATAAAGAAGCATTCACATCTGTCATACATAACAAAGCTCAGATATACACATTCTGTGTAGTTAAAGCATATTAACTGCAGTAAATATTATCCTCCAGAAGACCAGGTGACTAAAAGCACCAAGGCATTGCAAACTTTCCTAAAGAGTTACCTGTGTCATTTTTGGTGTCTAGATTTTGGTGGCCCTTCAAATCCATTTTTTGGGAACCTCCCGAATTCAGACAAGCAAAATTCAAATTTTCAACCCAGCAGACAGAAGATCCGTTTTTGTTCTGGGAAAATCAGATCAACTGGCGGAAATGGGAGAACCACCAAGGCTTCCCTTTCTGTCATTCTTAGGGCATCAGTCTTAAGAAACCACTTTTTCTGGCATCATTTCTCTTCAACTAGACTTGGGCCAAGTCATCAGACTTAAGAAACCACTTTTTCTGGGATCGTTTGCCCTCAACACCCTTTCAATGAAGCTGAGTTAAGTCACCCTTTTAAAACACTTATTTCAGTTGGAGCCACACCACCTGAAGGAGCATTAGCCATTCTGTAAAAAGATATAAATTACCTCCTTATTTTATGGTGGCTTTAGAAATGGCATGATACCTCTACCGCACATTTGAAGCTTGCATCATGTGAAGGGCACCATTGGTGACAATTTCTTGTGTGTAGAAAGTAAATGCTAATTTATTGCTATTTGAGTAAAAAAGCAAGGCAAGCGATGCAGAGTTACGAGCGGCACTGAAAATTTAGATCACCAGTGGACTGAAGCACAATCTGTCTCTCTCAGAATCCTGCTCACAGCAGAAAAATGGAGGCCCAACTTGGTTAAAAGACACATCATAGCTTTCTTCTGATCTGACTGGCTCAACAGGAAGGGCTCAAAGGGAAACCTCATGTGGGCATGGTTTATGTGCAGCTGAATGAAACCAAAAGTAGCCAAGGTCGGCAGCCACATGGTCTGTTGCAGCTGTAAAAAAATGGTGACGGTGCCTGTGCCATTATGGCTGGCCAAATAACCGAATTAGCCAAAGCCCGTTTTGAAAAATTGATCTGTGCACAGTCCTACTACGCATGTGTCAACATGTGAAAAAGAAGGTGGACTCATTTGAAAACAAAAATAATCACTGCATCTACAAATAGCCTAAAAGGCAGAAATCCCCACACAGTAGTGCATTTTAAGGGTATACATGATGTGTGTGCTGTAATTGTGTGAATTTTGCATTGAATAAAGTGACAACCTAGACAAGAATGTTCAGACAATCATCACCCAAATGTTGCAGTGAGTGAAGAGGTCTTTCCCTCTGGCCAGTTGGCTGAGTAGGAAGAACTTCATATATTGACCAGTAGAAGTATTCTTTTAAGAAAATTTCCAATCAATAGTTTACCTATTGGCTGAAGCAAATTTCTGTGGGAAGAAGCTCCATCTTCAAGACCAAATTAATTCATAGTGGCATTACACATTACCTCAAGTTTAAGATGCATTCCTTCCTACAGAATAGTTCCAACTGAGTGAGGTAGGTTTACTTTAATTTCTCATAAACTTAAGATAGCTTAGAAAGTTCTGCTTTTCATAATGAGCTTGAAGTGTCATATCTCCACTTGCAATATCTTCCTTGTGAGGAAATAACCAAGATGAGAGTCCACCACTGGGAAAGAGAGGAGAGATGTGAGGCCTCAGAAATTCTATCTTCTCAAAAAACATCAGAGGATCCATCTCCTCCAGATGATGAGGGAAATAAAAAAATGTAAGGGTAGTAAAGAGTAAAATAAAGAGTTATTTCTATTTTCCCAGTGGGATGCAGGGATCAAACTGAGTAAAATATTGACTTAAGAGAGAACATTAATTTTGCTAATAAAATAAGTGTGTGTACTTAATAGTATAGGGAGGAGGGCTTGTATATTTTTCAGTCAGTCTATTTTTGGATGGAAATTAAATTCAGGGTTAGCTCTTCACATTTTTAATTTTATGGTGTTTGCTATGCTTCTTATGCTTGTTTTGAGAGTTGAATTTGCAGCAGAACTATCCTTAACTCAGAGAGAGGGATAGTGGGAGGGAGGGAAAAAGAGAAATCTGGAGACATAAGCTATCAACGCCCACCAATATGAAATAGAAGATACCTACAATAGAAGATGCCTGGAAAATATATTTTCATCAATATTCCAGCCACAGTTATATAAAAACATGTTTTGTGTTTGCAAATTGTACTGAGAACATCCCTTTTGATCATCTTGTCAGGCTCATTTTTTAGATTCCTGTTTGATTAATATTCCAGTCTTTAAATGAGTGCACTGATATCTTCTTGTAATATTAACCTGAATAGGAAATAACTTGTTTTCTCTCACTGTGGTGGCAGGCATGCCCTCTATTCGCCATCTTGGCTGGGCTCCTGCTTCCCAGGGAGCCCTGCATTTCATGTGCTCCCCGAGCACTGTTTTTCCCCCAACCAATCAGGAATGAGCATCCCACTCTGCTCTTATTGGCTGAGCCTGGCAGACTTGAGGGAAGACGCCTTCCCTCTGATCTGCCTGTTGACTATATAAGTCAGCAAGCCTGCTCCTCCAGCTCAGTTACTTTGAGCTCTACTCGCCCTTCCACCCTTTGTTATTTGTTACTACTTTGGATCACTCACAACTTGGGAGTGGTTGGCATGGGCCTTGGATCTAGTCCTTGATTATTCTCCCTCTCTTTGAGGGGTTATATGAGTGTCCTGCGAAGGTCATAGTATTTCAGGTAACCTGGAGCGGTGTTGAATGGGAACCTACACCAATCCCCCTCTCGCATGCTGCCAGTCCTGGCCAGGCTGAACCTTCTGGTCTCCCGGAGGTTTCCCTTTCTGTTCATCAGACCAGCAGTGGTCTGTCTGATTCTGGACCAATGTATGGCTGCCAACTTTGTTTCAGTTGGAACCAACAAACAAATTGTGGCCATTGTTATCCCATCATTGTTGTTTGACTGGTTCTTGCCAGTAGTGGGGGGTGGTCGTCCTGTGCACACAATTGTTACCATTTTGAGCAGTTCATACTTTCAGTTACTTTTAAATGGGTGAATGAGGAAGTTAATTAGACACTGATATTACTGCCTTCTATTGCAGTTTCTTTGAGAATTTAGCCTAATTCAAAACACTGCCTATTAAAACATACAAAGTAACTACCCAGTTCTTTGCATATATACACAGGATAGTCTATCTTGCAGCCTTTTCCTCTTTGCCATTCATCAGTTATTCTGAAGTGTGAGAACATGGGAAAAATCCCCTTCTATTCAGGAGCCTTTTTACAAAAGAGAGCTGAAATCTTTCACATCTTCTTCAGCTCCTTTAAAATATCCATGGCTTCAAGAAATACTCATATGCATAAAAAGAACATGAATATCCTTAGAAGGATTTTATATGGGTGAAAAGAAAATCATATAGTTATGAAATGATATTCCCAACTGTGTCCTGGGAGAATTCAATGAGTTCTTTGTAATTAAATGTCCTTTGAAACTGAAACAAAAGAAGAAGTTTCTAAGAAAGACTTCTAAAGTCCTGAAACACTTCTCTGCCTCCCGAAACAGGAATAGGAAGCATACCAAACATGATGAAATTAAATATCTGAAGAGTTAACTCTGAATTTAATTTCCATCTAAAAATGGACTGACTGAAAATATGTAAACCTTCCTCTTGGTACTGTTAAGTACATATGATCGTTTCATCAGCAAAATTAATGTTTTCTCGCTTAAGTCAATATTTTTTTTCATTTTGACCTTGGCACCTCACTAGGAAAATAGAAATAGCTCTTTATTTGGCACCCCTTTAAGTTTGATCAAGTGTGAATGCCCTTTTCATTCTCACAGAACTAGGCTAAGAAAGGCTACTCCCCTTCACATTTTCCCCTTCTGATTGGGATAAGTCTTTTTTAAAAAAACAAAATAGAAGAACATACAGGCTGCAAACTTACTCACTAATTTAAAACTAGGCCTCTTTGAACTTGATGGAGTTCACTTCTGTACAAACTGGCATAAGGTTGTGATTATAAGTGACTCATGATGAATTGGGATGACAATGAATAATATTTTTCTGCCTTGCACATAGTGAAGATATTGCATATTTCAAAATTTCTATCCACGTGTCTTGCCAGCTGTAAATTAAGAGTGACTAGATTAATAAAATGAGTAAACCAAAATAAAATCATATAGCACACAATGAAAGTATTCAACAGAACGAAACTCCCTGAAACATTTTACCAACAAAAATATTCTGGTATACCACAATCAATATTAGATTGCAACTGTTGAATAAAATCAAAGGTATTTTTACTGACATCCTATCTCCGGCAGTCCTATTGCTTGTCTAAATGCCATACACTCATACATCTTTCCTGCACATATCCAGGGTGGATCATATAGGTATAAGGACAAGAGGCTCTTTTTAAATATAGTTTTGTGTACGTGTCTTCAAGGCATCTGTTGATTTATGGTAATATGACAAATGTAACAGGATTTTCTTAAGCAAAGAATGCCCAGAGAAGCTTTTGCCAGTTTTTCTTCTAAAATATAGCTTAAAGCACTTGATTTTCATTGATAGTCTCCCAACCACATACTAAGGCCCATCCAAGATCTGGTGCCTTTAGACTTAGAACTAAGGTAGTAACAGATTAATCAGTTTCATTTCATTTTTGCATACAGAAATCAATTCTGCATAGCAAAATATCTATGTAAATCTATATGAATATATGGTTCAAATCTATATTACAAACTGTATTTTCTTCCAGAGCAAATGCTAATATTAGAGGAGCAGATCAGAGCAGTTCCTATCAGAACAGTTCTATAACAGTCAAATTTCTTCAGCTTCTTACATACTGCAAATATCAGTGCTATTTAATTTTCATCAAAGTTGGGGTAAAAAATTACAATGAGGATGTGAAAATAATATTTGAAAAATGGTTGCAAAACATATTGTTTGAGTTTTGGAAAAAATGATGACAATCCCAGGCAAACAGGAGTGTAATGTAAAAAATGCATGTAGGTACTTCTTGCGTATGCATTTAAAAAAAATTGTTTGTGTAGTAAAAACCACATTTTCAGCACACATACACAAAAAGCTTACCCATCAAATTTGCTTTTTGTGCAAAAAATTAAATGTTATTTAATTTGCAGAAAATGTTGGTTTTGTCTACATGAAAATTATTTTCTGCTGAGAAAATGCTATTTGCTTTTTTAAAAACAACAAAAATCACTTTTTTCATTTCCACTGAATAAGTCCTGAACTGTAAAAAGTAGGTTTCAAAACTGTACAGTTTTAGATATTTTTTTTCACAGTACAGGGGGGAAATGTACAATTATTCATTCTTGCAAATAATTGATGTTTTAAATCATCCCTTTCATTACTTTAAAAGTTTATAAATTAATGTGCATGAAATAATGCCTCTGTGATTTTTGAAATCATCTACTGGAATTTGAGAACACTCTCTTTAATAAGGATTCTATTGTTTACTTGAAGTACATACAGTGGAACCTCTACTTAAGAGCATCCCAACTTAAAAACATTTTGAGTTAAGAGCTGTTGCTAAGCCTGAGCTTTACTTTGACATTAGAATAGTATTTTTAGTTAAGAGCTAGCGCCAGAGGGAGCACTAGCACAAGAGTACAGGGCTTTAAGGCTTCAAGGGAGCAGCCTCTGTGCCTCATGCTCTTGTCTGCTTTGAGAGGTTGCTGTCTGCTTTGCTCTTGTTCACTTTGAGGAACTTTGGGTTAGTGGAATTTGTGTGGTTTTTATTCCTGGTATGTTTGTCTTCACAAAGAGCAAGAGAAAGCAAGAGAGGGAGGGAGGCTCGAATGAGTACAGTATGAAAATGTTACTTCTGCCTCTTCACTTTGTGCGTTGTGTTTAATAATAATAATTATTATTTATTTATTTGACCAGTCATATGACCATTTCAAAGTAAAACACAAATAAAAACATGGAAGAAAGGAGGGGATTTTCCTGATTATTTTCCTGATAAATTATTTTCCTGATTCTTCTGTCAGGAAATGTGCTCTTTTCTTGATAGCTTTCAGGATAAAAAAAGGCTTCCTCTGATTATGGTGGATCTTTCTTGTCCTTGCAGGAGGAATGTCAGAAGATCATTTCTGTTGGGGGACCTAAAATTAGATAGTAATGGATGTAAATATCTGTATCAAAGTTCAGTATATGCTGGGCAGTCAATCAAAAAATGTTCGATATATTCTACTATTTGTTCTCCCCAAATACAAAATCTCTCATTTCTTGGGATGTTACAGTAGCGACCAGTTTGCATCATAATACTGAATTGTTCAAACCTAGCCCTGGTATATATTCTTCTTAAAGGTAACAGAACTGGAATGATCAGATAGTGTTCTAAATTAATATTCATTTTGTGGGAAGCTAAAAATTTTGTGGAAGAAGACCTACCTATACTTGCTAGGTCCAATTGAACATAGATATCACAAGTGCGTTGCATGAGTACTTGTTTTGCTCTAAGTCCTAGATCATTCAGAAATTGTAAAGGGAGGCCAATTTTAGCCATCTCATTGTTTAGAGCCACTATCCATGATGACTTGTGGTCACGCTGGACTTTGTGCTTTATGCTTCCTTTCCACAACTTTGTGTTTCTATCATTTTAAAGTTGAGCTTCCTTTTCTATTGTTCCATGTGAATGTTCAGGTTTTGCCTTGCTGTTACACTGGCCAACACACATTTTGTTGCTTCAAATGTGCTTCTTTTGCCACAACTTTGTGCTTATACCATTTAAAAGTTGACTTTTCTTTTTAAAATTGTTCTATGGGAATGTGCATTTATACATTATTTATTATTCATAAAGTACATTTTCTTATTTAAAAACACATAACCAAAAATGGATGGCAGATTTGGGGGATCGGAACAGATTAATAGCATTTCAATGCATTTCAATGGGGAAATTCACTTGAGTCTGAATTGAGTTTGGTCATGGAACTAATTAAACTCTTAAATCAAAGTATCACTGTATTTAATTATGAAGAAATACAAATATTTCCATAATAATTGCTAAGAAACTCAAAAGAAAATCAATTTTGTTCTTCAGTTAATTCCTTTAGTCAGAATATGTGCTAACATGAAAACAATGAGACACAATAAAATACTATTAATAATGAAAATATTCTGAAGACCAAATTATATTGCTACACTTGGGTGGGAAGACTACATAACATGCTATCACAATCTTTTAAATCCAATATTCTGTAGATTTTGGCATGTCTTCTCATGCATCTCTATGTAAACATGTTGGCAGACTACACTGGACACAATGTTGTAATACTTTTATTTCCTTCTCATGCTGAGCCTCAAGCAAAGGGTGTAATAAAAAAGGAATGTCTGATATGACTGATATTGAAAATTGCCCCTAAACTTTAGTAGACCAAAGTCCTGAAGCAAAACTCTTTTTGTCACCTAAAACCAAGTGCTTAATATTTCATTCTCTGCCACATTGTATTATACAATGCACTTTGCAGAGACAATCCCTTGATCATTTGACTTGTCATAGCATTTCTTATGCTACTCAAAGGTACACAAAAGCACAGATATTTCTTGATGCAATTGATCAACAGAAAAACAAACAGCAAAACAATGACAGTAGCACAAAGGGTGAAGGAGAGTAATTATTACCCAGTGGGTGATGATGATTCAGATTAGCATGCTGAGGACTGACAAAGACTTGATAGCTCCAGACTCATTTGTATCTTCACTTTGCTTATTGAATTCAGTAGTTCACGATCTGCTCAGCTGAAATCAATTTCTTACAGAATGAAGTTTAATTATTTGCTCTCAATCTAAGCAAGCTTTCAATTAATCTTACAACATGCCAGTGGACATGAAGCTGAGAGAAGGGTTGTGGGGTTGGGTGAGACTAAGAAAACTGTTTCCAGAAACTTATAAGTCTACCAGAGCTCCAGACATGTGCAAATAGAGAGATGATAAAATACATATAACATGTCACTCAACATTTTTATGATGCAAGAGACTGTGAATACAATAGTATTACATGAGCAGCTGTGGTCAGAATTGCCCAGTAGAGGGTTCCCAGGGCCAAGATAGTGATAGTGAGACCCTTATTATGAAGGGATTAAAAAAAACCCTGATATTCTGGAAAACATTTTTAATGATGAAATTTTGTCTCAGTGACTTTTGTCCCTTGTTAGATCAAATATCTCATGTAACGGCTTTTAAAAGTCTGTAGCCAACACCAGCTGCTAAAAAGTATTTGTAATCCAGAACAATAAATCATGCCATTTATACCTTTTTGTATCCCAAATGGTTGCATGGTTGTTTCCTGAACAGAATGATTGGAAATATTCACCATTTTATCCTTGTTATCATACTAAAAGCTTAGTACTGTATCTCCTGTTTTTAACTAATGTAATTTCAGTGAAACATAGGCTGCAATTTCTGAAGCTAGACAGCTTGTATGCATGGTAGAGAGATTTCACAAAAGAAATAAAGCTGTTATGATCCAGAATATATAAAATACATTTAAAGCATCTGAAACAAGTATTTTCTCCTATTAGTATTAACATTAACATTTCAAAATGAATTGAGATATAAATTATGTCCCCCAAAATTAGTAATATGCTGAATTCCAGCCAGAAGAAGAATACTATACAGACATTGATGAGCTGTCACAAAAGTATGAGTTTGTTCTTTGTGCAAGACTGCTCCCCCCTCTGCACACAGAAACATTTGTATGTGTGTGCAGGGCTGTAGCCAAAGGCGGGGGGGGGGGGTAGGGGTTGACCCCCCCACACAAAATTTTAAGGTTAAAAAAAACTCTGGTTTACTCAGGAATTTTAACTGATTAATCAAATCCCCATGAGTGTCCACTGAAGTTTATCTGTCTTGAGTGTCTACTGAAGTTTATTGATGAAGCCTGATTTTTAAATTATTTTGCATTGTGGAACTACTCTTCATGATTTGCTAAAAAAAGTTTAACACCCCCCCCCCTGGATTTTTTTTCTGGCTTTGCCTCTCTCTCTCTCTCTCTCTCTCTCTCTCTCTCTCTCTCTCTCTCTGTGTGTGTGTGTGTGTGTGTGTGTGTGTGTGTACACTTTCTGGTAACAAAGATTTTTTCATTAACATGTTTTTAATGACTGATAGGCAACAAAAAGTTAGCCTGAGGAACAGACATTAATTTTATATCACTTTCATATTCAACTTTTATCATTTGGTGAATAATGATAATCCCTGAATGCCTTCTCTTGATTGAATAAATGTACAATAAGACTGTTTCATACAACATGTATCAATATTAAGTGGGCCTTAATTCCTTTAAAACCAGGGTAAAACAAACATGGGACAGTTGCCAAAGTAAAGGATATCTAAACCACACTGATTTCAGTAGAGAATTCATGCATATGCTTAAGGTATCTATCTTTTATACTAAGAGAAATGAAATGACTGGATTTTGGATGGGTCATGTCCATAATTAATCTCAATGAGTTTGAAAACTAGCCTCCTAAATTATATACACATTTGCACCTAGATTAACCAAAGTAGGCTATGAAACTTTTCTTTTTTCCCCCTGCTAATCACTGTGATCAAGCCTATTGCTGAAATGTCCTATTACAGAGAAAATGGATTTTGTCTCCTTGTACTAACGAACTGTAGCCTTGATCTGAAATGACAACACTTCACTAACACAGAGGGTTTAGGATTGCTTGCCATCTGTTCATCCATGTGCAACTTCAAAGCAAACACCACCAACTAAGCCTAATTAAGGGTTTTATGATCTCAACTTTTCTAGTATTTCATCCATGAGTGTTTAAGATGATATAATGAAATAGTAGAGTGATGTGCATGTGAGCAAGCAAGATAAAAAGTACATAGAAGACGATATTAATATTTGCTTTGTTAGAGATATTTGCAATTATTATTTTCCACCATATTCTTTTTCAATGTATAGGTACATGACCAAAATATCATCATAGTTTTTCAGCTTTCATCTTATTAGCTATGCTAATAATTATTAGCATCAACTTTAATTTAATTAGTTATGCTAATAATTAGCATAATTAATTGATAGCATACACTTCTCTGACATGCATTTTAAAGCATATAGCAGCTCATAAAACAACAATAGACCTAACAATGTCATGTGGGAAAACCTAGAGAAGTTTTCTCTTAGCTAAAGAAAATGTCCTCCTCCACTTTTGCATTAGTTTTGTGCCCCTAAAAATAGCAAATTTTGACAATAGTTGAAACAATATAATATCTTTTTCAAGCTTGATCTTCCCTCCCATGCCCTTCCTGCATGGATTTTTTAAAAAGTAGGTTTTGGCCTGGATGAATATTACCCAAATTTACTCGAGTCTAATACATCAGGGCCTTCTCCATCGTGGCCCCCCGGCTCTGGAACTCGCTCCCTGGGGAGATTAGGCAGGCCCCTACCCTCCTCTCCTTTCGGACAAGCCTGAAGACTTGGCTCTTCCGAGAGGCTTTTGGTGACTGATCTCTGTATGATCGACCTGTTGTCCATTTGACAGTGTATGCCTTCCCCAGTATTATAATGGCACTTCATAGCCATCATAGCTGAGTGGCCACCCTTCCCTGATGACATGATATATTTGCACTTTTAGCACTTTGGCCTAGATCCTTTGAACCCAATCCATGTTTTTAATTTTTTTTGTATGTAGTTTTTATGACTTGCTTTTATTGTATGATTGATTGGTTTTATTGTTTTGTTTTTTATATTGTTCTGTTTGGGCTTGGCCCCATGTAAGCCGCCCCGAGTCCCTTCGGGGAGATGGGGCGGGGTATAAGAATAAAATTATTATTATTATTATTATTATTATTATTATTATTATTATTATTATTAGCCAATCTAATATGCACCTCAATTTTCAAAACCCTGAAACCAAAAAAAGAAGAAAAAAAGAAAAAAGAAAATGCTGATGAATATAATGTGCAGCAGCAAAAGTTGCACTCTTTGTAATATGCCCATTACAGTTGCTGACTGTTTGGAATTCCTTCTTTAAAAACCAAAGTGTTAGAGCACCAAAGCTCTCAGCAATGGAAAAGAAAACCTTGGGATACATTTATGCTATAGAATTAATCCACTTTAACGGCCTTGGTTCAGTAGTCATGTAGTTTTACAAGGCCTTGAGTCTTTTCTGCCAAAGAATGTGCATGCCTCACCAAACTACAAATCCCAGGACTACATAGCTTTAACCTATGACAATTAAATTACAGATGACAAATCGGAGCCCCCCGTGCTCCAGAAGCAGCTTCCCCTATTGCATTGGTTCAGCACTAAGATTATTATGTTACATGAACCTAATGCACACCCTAATTTTGGCAAGGTGATTTACTCAAAAAAGGTGAGCAATAGATTCAAGTAAATACAGTATATGATGATAAAATACATCTGTTCAGATGTCCCAGAAAAGATCAAAAGACACTGAAGATAATAGCCTGTGTTAATTATCCTGAATACAAGTGTTGCCAATACCTAGAGCTCCTACTCATTTACATGTTTCAGAGGTGATCAGTTATCATGGCAACAAGCACAACAGAAAACACTCACAAAATGTGTTTCAAAGGCTACCATTCTTCTGAATGATGATCTTCAAGAGAAGAAGTTAAATGGATTGTAGTGCTGCAGCTGTGCAGCTCTTCACCCTCCCACATAAATGACCTAAGGACAAAAATTTGGCTCATTTGATAGACATATATGTGAGAGCTGAACATTAAAGGTAAAACAAAAGAATGAACACCTCAGAGATATAACCAGAGGTTTTACAACTTCTACTCTTGAAAGAAGATAGAATATAGAATATGTAATAAGAACATAATTTCTTTCTGTGAGTGTGTTCCTCTCTGTAGTAAGAAATCATAACCAGTTGTCATCTAAATGGTCATGTAGAATAGTAGTTTATAGATTGCACACAGTAGGTATAATAATAGTAGTTGCATGAGCAGGGTGAAGGCACTCAGATATTAAATGACGACACCAACATGATTGATATTATAGTTATAATGGACAAATATGTACAATTGTCATATAGTTAGGATATTAGACAGATATTGACAAATGAGATGTTGAAACATAAATCGCCATAACTTTTTTGTTACTAGGTATGTGTGATGTCTCATGGGCCATGTAGTCCCGTTCCTAGTACTATTGTGGCAGACGAAGAGGAAAACTTTGGTTTCCCACCGTTTCAGCCAGAATTGGAGCCCTTGCACCTGCAGGATGTTTGCCCTCCAGAAGTCAGCCAAACAAGCCTTGGGCAGAATTCTCCCCCGTTCTCTCGTAAGGATAATTATAATCGAGATAGAGGCGCTAGGGAGGCGAATCGCCGAAGCGCCAGAATCGCTGCCAGACAATTAGCTGATTAAGCCTGTTTCCCTTGGGAAATCTTAAGGAGTCATGCATCTGGACACAGTATGGGTTTCACTTCTTGTTCCCCAGGGAAAGTGTTCCTTGGCGGGAAAACAAGATCCTATATAGGTGTTTACCCGCAAGGAGATCCTTGCGGAGTCAATTCGTCAGCTTCAGGAGTGAGATCGTGTGTGGACTACGCTACTCCAGTTCCTTGTTTCCAGGACCTTGCCACGGACCTTGTTCTAGTTCCAAGCCTGCCTTGTTCCCCGGACCTCGCCTCGGACCTCGTTCTTGCTTCTTGCTTCTTGTTGCCACGTATCAAGTCTTGTTTGCCAAGAATCTAGTTTGTTTTCCAGCCTTGTTGTCAAGCTCCATTGGACTAAAGGACCCTGTCATTTCCCCACACTTGCTCGGCAAGTGTGTGTTTCGGTTATTGGATTATAACTTTGGACTCTAATATCTCATATTGGACATTGTTTTCCTGGACTATATTTGACCTTTCCTGAAAGGTCTATTTCTGAACTATATTCTTCACCTGTTTTTATTGACTTTATATATTCCTTTAATAAAGATATTAGATAGATTCTGGTCTCTGTGCATGGTTATTGGTGCTCTGCGGCCTGGGTCCTGACAGTATGTGCGATCCATAAAATAATGTTTTAAATGTCATTACAAAACTGTGGGGTGCTGGTGTTTTGTTTCTGAAGTATTGTTAGTGAAAATTTTGTTACTATAACAAGAGTGATGAAATTTTATTACTTTTTCATTATGGTAATTATGCATAATTACTATAATTGGAGAACCTTCAAGGGCTCCTTTCTTACTTATTTTTTACAGCTATTGGGGTGTAACTTGCTACAATGGTAGAATACATTTACCATTGTTACCTCATCAATTTTCATAACATTTCACTTATGCACAGATGTTTGGAGAATTTTTAGTTTTTTAATAAACAACATTAACAAAACGACAAGAGCTATCACCTTGAATTTTCTATCCAATGACACAAGATAACAGTGGGATCATTCCCCCCAACTTTCAGAAATATTCATCTACTGATTTTAAGGAATTTTTTAAAGTTTTGACAAAAACATTTTTTAAAGCCTCAACAGCTGTCTCATTGAAAGTCCCTCATATTAACAAATATGTGCTGGTGAGTCAAAGGTGGCTACAGCCAAACTGTGTCCAGTGTTCAAGGCTGCTATTATCCTCAAAATATCAATTTCAAGTGTCCACGGCAGCCAGCCAGCTATTAATGCTATTCAATAATATTTATTAAACTCAAAATAATATCAAAGTAGTAGTGTGTTGCCTCTTTGTGCAAGTGACTAATGCAGCAGGCAGCAATAACTCGAAACACTAAAATTAGCTCAGCAGCCAGCCACCAATGGTCTTCTCTCCTCCTTCTCCTTTTCCTTTGTGCAAGCTGTCTATCTTCTCTGTCTCCCATCTGTCTCCCTTCTCCCTGCCTCAAGCTCTACTCTCCTCCCTCAATCCCTTCCAGAGCACGAATGGGGCCCGCACTGACATGTTCTAGAATTTACAGCCAAAATGGCCAGTGTCCAAGGCAGCTATTAATGCTATGCTATAATATTAGACTCAAAATAATTTCAGTTTCCAAGTAGGTTTGCCCCTTTGTGCTGGTGTGTCAAAGGCAGCAGCAGCCAGACTGTGTCCAGTGTCCAAGGCTGCTATTATACTCAAAATATCAATTTCAAGTGCCCAAGGCAGCCAGCCAGCTATTAATGCTATGCTATAATATTTATTAAACTCAAAATAATATCAAAGTAGTAGTAGTGTATTGCCTCTTTGTGAAAGTGACTAATGCAGCAGCCAGCAACCAGCAATAACTCAAAAGGCTAAAATTTGCTCAGCAGACAGCAATCAATGGTTTCCTCTCCTCCTTTTCCTTCTCCTTTGCACAAGCTATCTACCTTCTCTGTCTCCCTTCTGTCTCCCTTCTCCCTGACTCGAGCTCTACCCTCCTCCCTTGATCCTCTCCAGAACACAAATGGGGCATTGGCATGCTCTAGAATTTAAAGACAAAATGGTGACCGCTCTGCCTTCCCCTCCCCCTCCCTTAGCCCTGATTGACAGAAATGCATTCCAATATGTTTGGCTTCACCGCTCAGCAGAGCTTGGTTGCTCTGTGCTTTCTTTATGGCATTACACACAGACTTCCAAAGGAATTGAAACTTAAGAATCGAAGCCCTCTTAACTTTCAATTCTTTAATTTTTGGCATGGGTCATGTCCGCAAGTTGGATATCTTGTCATAAGTATGAAACTAACAAATTAATTCTGACTTATGATGGGATATGATTTTTCTGCATAATCCTATTAGTTACAGCTGATCTGCAGTTGTAATAACACATGAGTCTGGATCCAGGCATTGACAAACCCACCTGTTGATCAATGAGACTGCTAACCTAGCCCACTGCTGGATCCTACAGAATGACAAATGAAGCAATCTCATGGACATCTTGTCCCATTAGCTGTGATGCCTCTGCCTCCCCCGTCACCAGGAGGTGTTTGTGAGGTGCCTATTATGTCACCATTCCCTGGACATCTCCACATCACACCCTCCAGGTGCCCGAATAGAACCCTGTATACCATTTCTGATTTAGGTAAAACCCAGGTCTTATTGAATGATATTGTCATGTGTCATGTTCTGCAGTCGATGGTGGTTGGTGGTGTCAGGCCTAGAAATTGGTGATGGAAGGGGTTAATACAAGTTTTAGTTCTAAAGGGCTGAGTAATCTGTAAGTAAGAGTTTACAGGTGAAAACAATTAAGGGTGGAGGCATAAGAGATAAGTTGCAGCTGGGTTTTACTGGATATAAGGAGCTAGCCTGGAGACTGATCTTTGGGAGAAAAGTATTTGTCCTATTTTGGTTGTCTGTTGATGCTGCTGGTCCCCTCCCCCCCCCCCCCCCCCGTTTGTGGATTTTCAGTATCCTAACCTGTTTCTTGAACTTTTGGAACCCAGAAATTTTGAATCACTGGACTGGCTATTGACTACAGTAAAAACTTTTGACCCCTGGACTTTAATCATTGAAATTTGACATTTGACTACTGGACTGGACCTTTTTGACTATGGTGTTTTCTTTGATGAATGAACCTCGACTTCATAATAGGGATCATCCTGGTGATCAGTAACATATCTGTTGCACTTTATTCTACTCCTTCAGTTGGAAATATTTCCTATGTTTACCTCATCCCAAGCCCCTTACCATGATAACAGCTCAGGTTACCTACTTCTTGTCTAGTTTGCATTCCTCACTTCATGCATTTTCATTAGCCCATTTTGATGAGCTTGCTCAGGTTTTTATCTATTTGTGTTATTATTGCTGTGTTATTGTGTTATTTTACTATGTTTTATATGGATCTGTTTTTACTTGGAGGTGTTTTTACTATGACTGTAACCACATGGGCTTGACCCATGTAAGCCGCCTCGAGTCCCTTCGGGAGGATTGAGGCGGGGTATAAAAATAAAGTTGTTGTTGTTGTTGTTGTTATTTAATCTAGTTTAAAGCAGATAATGTGGATTAACTTCTTTGATAATCTGGATTATATGACAGCGTAGAAGGGGTCTCAGTGAAGTCATTATTGTGACATTGTGCTATATCTTCCAAAAATGAGTATATTTGGTTATATTCTAACTTGCAGTTTTTATTTTCAAGTCAAAATTCAAACTTGGAGGGAGAAGATGCCTAGAAATAGCAAGAACAAAAAAAAAAGAGGCTCTGACATGCTTCTTTTTAAATAATATTTTTAAGGAATAGGAAATGAGAAAGATTTTGCCTATTTTTGAACTTTTGCTAAGGTTCCTGAGGTTAAGAAGGCTAGAGGATGAAAACAAAAAACACCAAGCACCATGGGTATTGGCTAACAAATAAGTCTGAGTAGTGGTGGGAACATTTCAGTGAGCAAGAAAGAGA
This sequence comes from Anolis carolinensis, assembly GCF_035594765.1. Taxonomy (NCBI): domain Eukaryota; kingdom Metazoa; phylum Chordata; class Lepidosauria; order Squamata; family Anolidae; genus Anolis; species Anolis carolinensis. Next base: position 297,508,904 of record NC_085841.1, read on the forward strand.
AAGTCTCAAATAGCAGAACAAAAGTTTTCATTTATCTTTCACTGTCAGAATGATAGAATCATATATGTTTTGGGTAAGAATTTTCTATAACTTTATTTGATTTTCATCCCTTCTCCCTTTGAACGACTTTGCCCATATGCATCTACTCCATTTTTACAACCGTATTTTACACACACACACACACACACACCGGTCTTCTATTTCAAACCATTACAGTGTGCTGGGCCTATTAGATTTCTATTGTATTATTTCTTTGACTTCTGCTTTGATCAATTTCAGTAGTAGTGGGTAATCTATTTCCAATATTAGTCAGTTTCTCAGATTTTTCCTGTTAGATGATCTAATGTTAAGTCTGGTCTTTCCAATTTCTTTAGAGGTCTGCAAATAATACCTTCACCAAGATATGAATTTTTTTTTTACTTTTTATGTGCAGTAGTGCCCCCCCCCCCCAATGTATAATTGAAACTTGGTTAACTAAAGAATGGGAATATCTGTTGTAGACCAGCCTCCATCTGAGCTGTCAGGTGAGCCTGAGGTTGGGCCTGTTCAGCCTGTGATTGTCCCTGCACCTGGCTTGTCAGAGGACTCTGGGTGTGGGCCTGAGATTCCTGTTCCTATGCAGCCAGAGTTTGTTCCAGTGGATTCTGGGACCAGAGACATAATGGTTTCAAGCAGACAGCTTGAACCATATTCCTCAAAGGAGTCAAGGTCGGACTTTCTTTTGCCAGATGGGCATTCTAGTTTGGATTCTGGAAGTGATAGCGTTAATGAGTTTGACAGAAAGAGGGCGATTAATCAGCAGAGGAGAGAAAGGGAGTATTTCAGAAGGAGCAACTGTTTGTTATTGAAATGAAATAATGGGCAGACTTCTCACAGGAAGAGACCTTGAGTTTCTCTTAAGAAGGGCTGCTTTTTCTGAAAGATTCAGAGGTGGTAACTTTGTTTATCCAAGAGAGGAAGATATCTATTTCATGCTCCTGTGAATTCCATGCTATTTCCGGCAGCTTTGTATCTTGATTCAAGTTCCAGCCTTGTTTCTGTGGATTCCTGTGTATCCAGTGGAATGTTCCAGTAATTTTGCAGTTTGGATTTTTGCTCCAGTCAAGACCCTTGCCTCATGTTCCAGCATTGACCCTGTACCTTGGACTAAACGTGGAGTTTTGCTTCCTTTGTTTCTAGTTTGACTCATGCCTTGGATTAATCTTTGATATCATGCTTGAACTATTCTTGATAACTTTCTTGGGGCTTAATTTGATATCCTGCTTTGTAATATTGAGGATAACAAGGAAACTAGAGACTGGCCAATAGTTATTTAGGGAGGAGAGGTCTATTGATGTTTTTTCCAGCAAAGTTCAGTCATCTTCAGGCAGCTTTAATTAACCGGGATGGAGATGGATCTAACAGGACACATGGTTGCTCTCACCTCTCTAACCAACTTGTCCACATTATCATGTTGAACAAACTAAAAGTAATCCATCAGAAATGGACAAGTTTGTGCCTCAGTTACCTGCAGAGAGTCTATCTTCAATGTGGCATAACTGGGTCAAGTTAAATGTGGAGTCCAAGTCAGAATGAATCTGAGCAATCTTTCCACTGAGCATTTAGTAAATTAATCACAGCACTTTTCTGATGGCTCATTTTCAGCAGTCTGAGGTGTAGGATGTAATAGCTCTTTAACTACCCAGAACAGCTATGCTAGATGAGATTGACCTGATGTAATGGAGGCAGCAAAGAATTATCTCCCCTTTCTAAGTAAGGTCCTAGACTGAGTAAAGGCAACTTCTTTTGATGAAATGGATTACCTGTCTATTAATAAAGGAATATTTCAATCAATTTTTAAAATAATTATTTACCCAAAAAAGTGAAACATGGATAGGAGAAAAAGCAAAACTGGAAGGTTTGCCCAGTGCTGTCTCTTCTTAGCACACTTTGGCCTGAAAATGTGGATATTTGAAGTTTGTATAGAAATGCTTACAGAATTCATTTTTTAAAAAAAATCTTATCTAGAGCTCCAAAGAAAAGATTATGAAATGCCCTCTTTTTCACTGTGAGGCAAACTAGCTAAATTCATTATATTACTCACTTTATTACTATGCTTCTGCATCTATTGCTGCCATTAGGAAGCCTCTATATCCATAAATTGCAAAGTGTAGCAAAATGAAGCAATAATCTGTTTCCAGTGTAATAACCAGATTGGTTGAAAGAAATGATGATAATCAGACCGCAGTTCAAATATTCATAAGTCCATAATTATCAGACTCTTCCTCTTGACTGAGCCATATAACCTTCTACTTTTGGGAGCTCAAGAGGAACAACTTAGCAGTTTCACATTCTGTTATGAGATGCAAAGTAGCCAAACAATGAAGCCGTTTCTTCAATCAATTCCTCAAATAACTCCTCCTCAGTCTGACATTTTTGATGGGTTGCATGCTTAATTATATCAGCATATCTTCATTGGTAATACTGCTGCTCATTTATTTTAAATAATGAATGAGCAGTCAACTCCAGTGCATTCACTTATGTAAAGATTCTTTTCTCATTTTGAAGATTCAGGACATGAAATGCATGGGATTTGACCTCCATATTTATTGCATTTAGTTGACTGAATCAAAGTGATATTTATTTATTGTATACAATGGATTTATCAAAGCAAAAGAAATGAGCAGCTTCTAAGTTCTGAATGTTTTAGCTTAGAGCTGTTTACTATAGATGTTAATCCATTTTTCCCCCCAACATGGTAGTGTTTATATATGCCCTAAACAGACTGTTATTACATTCGAGCACTGAGGTTACTAAAGAAGAATTCAAATTATTTTATATCTTATGTATCTATTTAATTTGTATCCTACTTTTTTCCCAGACAAGACCTTCTGGTACAGCAATCAAATAACTGATAGAGCAGACTTATCCGACTTCTCATAGAAGAAGACGGGGACAGCACGGAAGGAAGTCGGGGACAGAGGGGAAATGTCGTGGGATGGCAGCCCACACCACAATTGTTAAGGGTCAAAATGAAATGCTGCTACACGGTTTCCCCTGCTGTCCTCCACTGTTCCCCAATTGTCCCCTGGCTTCTGGACCTCCATGTGATGAGATCCAAAGACTTCTTTCTCAAAAAACAAACAAACAAACAAACAGCACAATCCCTTTCTTCTTTAAAACACTAATATTTAATATTAACATTGAATAATATCACTGCTTGATCCCAGTGAAGCATATCAGCTCACTGATTGCTTACTCAGGAAGTTTATCTTATTAACTAAATCTGAAGCTTCATAGAAGGAAGGATATTATATAATAATAAAGTGTTATCTGTATAGATGACAGCACGTTCTATCACAAGACATATTTTGAAATTAATATTACTGTTAAACCTGCACAATTTAAAATAAGCAGCTAGACAAATCCATCTTTTTGCAATTATAGAAATGTAAAAAGCATGATCACACATCACCATCATGCTTTTTGACAACATGGCAGAAGTTATCAGGAAGAACATCATATATAGGCAGGGTGTGTGTGTGTGTGTGTATGTATGTATGTACGTGTATACACACACACATACACGCAAGAACTTCATGGCTCCTTTCTTGAGCTGTGAAGGAGTTGAAGCATTACCTTAAAATTCAATAGTGTGTTAAATAAATACTTATGACTTCAGAAACAGAGTGATGTTTAGATGATTTACAATTCTAGCTTGCATTTCTGTCAGGGTCTTCTCTTTGATTTTTACATTCAATTCCTCATCCCCTCCCTTCTTCTTTCCTTTCCCAAAGGCTGAACTGTCATAGAACAAAATGGTACAGCCCTCTCTTCACATAGGAGACTTTCAGCCCTAGTGGGTGGATCCTCTCTTATGAAAAAGTGCCTTTTACAGAGCAGGAAACATGTAAATGTGCCCACTGCTATCAGTGGGGAGAATTTATCATATGCCTGAGTAGTAAATCATGCTTTCCTTGAATATGTTCACTATATAAACAAAGAGAGATGTGGCTATCCCTGACATGGACTAATAAAGCTGTAGCATAGAAACCCAAGAGTGCCCTTCACATCTTGATAATTTTTTTTGGCCGACTCCACTTTTCACCTTGAAATATGTAGTATTTATTTATTTATTTGTTTATCGAATGTATATGCCCACATTCTCCCAGGATACCATGAAAGGCAATTTACAGAAAATGAAAACAAGATTCGATTAAAATCTTATTTTTAAAATGTTTTTAAAAATAAAATGATATTTCAAAATTATTGCAAAAATACATTTAAAACATAATTGCTAATAAAAGAATTAAAACATATAATTTAGCAACCCACTTTACACACTTTACCACTATACAATTTAAAATTTAAAGGCCTTCCTGAATTGAAATATTTTGAACAACTGCTGGAAAGAGAACAAGGAGGGGACAATTGGACTTCCTATGGAAGGGAGGTCCACAGCCTGAGAGCAATTGTGAATATGGCTCTTTTTCTATGACTTCACCAAATGTGCCTGTGAAACTGGCAGAACTAGGAGAGAAAGCCTTCCCCTGAACATCTTAAACCTCATGCTGGCTTGTATAGGCAGATATGGTCTTTCAGATATTTTGGCCTTAAGTCATCTAGGGCTTTAAAGATCATATCCTCATACAGTCTTCTAGAAAAACTGGTTAAAATTTAGGATGAATTCAAGCATTGGGATAGTTAAATGAAACATTAATGTAGATCTTGGCAGAATCCACATGAGTCCAATGGGAAACTGGGGGGAGAGGAGGAGGAAAATCTTTCTGCACCCCCCCCCCCCTTCCTGGCACATAATTTCCTTGCACCAGGAAGGCATGAGGAAGAAGGTAATGGCATTCAGGTGAGTTTTACTTTATCTTGAGGGGTAAATGGGGGGCTGGGGGGAGGGTGTGTGTGCCATCCCACTTCTCTAGGCTTTTGGAAGCCCATAGAAATAAGATGGTTGTAGGGACTCACCCCAGGTAGTCCCAGGATGACCTGGAAGTGAGTCCCCATAGGCGCAACCCATTACACTTGGGCCCTTCAGGAAGGCCCAGAAGGTATTTAATTAATTCAGAACAAACCAGGGACGCTTCTGGTAAAATTGAGACAAGTCCCTGCTTTTGGGCCTGTCTGGATGGGCCCTGGGAGGCTGAGGAAAATAATCAGTCCCCACAGAGGTCCTCTCATTATTTGTTTGCTTGTTTGTTTGTTTTGATGTAGCTAGTTAAGCTACACTTAGCTCAGGCACAAAGACCTGCCTCACTTCCTAGTGACAGTGGTCACACAGGGCCCATCTACATAGCACCAAAAACACTGGATATCCCAAGTTAAAAGGGGGTGGTAGCTACATGATGCCAGTGGTAAATCTTTGCTGATTCTCTGCAATGGACAAAAATCACAGGGTAAAATGGTTCCCTTTTATCCCGATTCCGGCTGGAAAATGTTCACATCACTATATATTCCTGCACTCAAGAAAAACATATGATTTCCTTTCCTTCCCCCTGTGGAGACTGCTCCAGCACATGTCTGCTTTTAAAAAGCCCAAAACAGTTGATCAGCTGATTGGGCGGTGAAACGGACGCATGATTGAAGGGAAGCACAAATGAAGAGCAATTAGAACTCTCTGAAATTCTATATTTTAAACTTTATAATATTAAACAGAGCTTGAATAAAAAAATTGGGGAAAGAGAATTCTGGCTGAAGTTTTATTTTTTAAAAAATTCCCTCCATTATGCACTTTACCTCATTTGCAAGTCTGTTTGCATTTATATTAAGATACGTGCATGTGCCCCTAAGGTTCAGTGCATAACCAAGTGATTTGTTTTTGAAAAAAACCTTTTACCGGATTTCCCTTATCCTCCGTCCATCTTGTTCTGATACAGAGGTAGCCTGTGTGGTCAGTGGGGGAAGAAATCCCAGGACCCACAGGTGTGTGTGGGAACATGTTCTCAGGTCCCAGATTTTTTTGTCCTACATTTAAAACCCCCATTTTTGATGTCTGTAAGTGCCCATAGTGTGATGAAGTGCTTTCTTAGTTTCATCCCATGACTGCTATGGGTGCTGAGCTCAGGGATCTCGGTCTGATCCAATTACAATTGAATTATTTGATCAATTAAACTATTCTAGAGATCAATGCTTCATGTCAAGTCAATTTATACAGGTGTGACATTAAACAATTAGGCCTCTTCCAAATTCTGTTTGTTTGTTTGTTTGCCTGTTTGTTTTGCTCTTTATGTCTAGAGTCAGCTTCTCACTGCAAAATCCAACAAAATCATGCAAGTTTTATTGGTAAGCAGCACATCTGAAGAGGGGGGTATAAATATTCCAAATAAATAAATCACAAGAAGAACTAATTTGCAGTTTATGATGTTTGTTTGCAATTTAAGTTGTCTTTCAACCTAAAACTATTCCCATGAAATAAGAAGAAAGATTCCAAGAATTAAAAATTGATTCTTCTCAGTAGACACTATAACTTCAAACTCAATGCATTCTCTGAGGAGTGGTCTCACATTGTACATCTGCATTTATTATGTAAAAGAAACCATGTTCTTAGATTAAACATTTAATTTTTGATATCTTACAATACCAGGAACTCACATTAAAATGAAAGGAAATAGAGATTGCACTTCGGTCAAGCACATGAAAGTAAGATTTTAAAGAGAGCCAATGAACTGGTGCTCAATTTGGCAGCCTCAACATTTTTTCCCTCTGCTATTTTTGAGTTCAGAATCTGTATAAGAAGAAAACAACAAATGGAATAATGGGTTTAAGGGAAAAAAATAAATAAGCTTCACACACATGACCTTTGTTAGCTGATCTGTAAATTGTTGCAGTATTTTCATTTTACAGCTGAGTTGTAATGGAAGACTTCTAGCTCATTCCCTATTTTACAGTTGAAAAATCAAACAAACTTTTAATACTGAAAGCATTTGTTTAATAATGAATTGGACTACCAAGTGAAGGCAATGGTTTATCATAATTCCCTTATAGCTATGATACAGTATCAAAGAAGCCATGCATAACAATCATATGCATGCTAGCATGTGTTTAATTTATTCATTCATAATGGGGAGATGTAAAACATTCCAAAAGGAGTATGCAGACAGACAAAATAAAACCAACCCGTCTTCCATTTTGCTGCACTCTGTGGGTTAAATCAAATGCTAATTCTAACCTATGAAATCAATGTGACTTTCCCAGGTAGAGTCTGACAAAATCTCATGCAAAACCTCATTAATGTTTTATCACGACTAAATCCGGCTCTAACTCTAGATTGTCATATAAATGAGAGACCCCTCCTCAATAGCCCTGCTTAGGTCTTGCACATTCACATCTGTGGCTTCCTTAATTGAGTCTATCCATCTAAAATACAGTTTTTCCTATATTCTCATTGCCCCTCACCTTACTAAGCATTATCATCTTTATTAAAGAATCATGTCTTGTCATCATATGACCAAGGTATGACAGCCTCAGCTTAGTCATCTTACTCAAGCAATATTGGGTATATCTTTATTTCAGCTTTTCTTTTATAGAATCTTCTCAATGTCAATATTCATGATGGTACACATGAGAGGTGGGCAAAGATGTGTTGCTGCCCATCCTAACCCAAGCAAATTAAAATCATGTCTCCTCGTTCTTGCCATTAAAAATACAATACTATATACAAAAATTATTACCTGCTATCTCGTTATAACTAATAGGTCTCTTCAGTCTTCCTAAATGTAGAAATAGCGCTGGTAGGTGAAGAGCCTTGAATGCTCAGGTGTGTCTATTTTCATACTCCCACTCCAGGTTATTATGGTGCAAGGATACTAAAGTCAAAATCTTGTATTTAGGTAGTAATGTTTAATAGTTGCTTACTGACAGTCAAACCAGCAGCTCATAAATTTCTATTATTGTTTCAAAACCCTGGCAATGTTGCTTGTGACTAACATTTTCCTATTTTCCCAACTTTCTGGGGAAAATAGCAAATAGAACCTAAAGTTTCCTAATATGTAAACACTGCTGATTTTTCTAGTAAGTCTGCAAAGAATTGCATCATGAAGTCTAAATCCTTTTCCTGCTACAGGTGAATTATGACAACAGTGTTCTTGTCTATTAAAATAATCTCTCTGTGTGTTTTCCCTTTTCATGTTCAGTTTCCTTATCTGTGCATTCCCAGGTTTCCTCAGCAAACACTATTAGCTTAGCTTTCTGCTTGATAGTTAGCTGCATTTCCTACAAACCAGAAATTGTGCTGTAATTCAAAGGCAAAGAGCTGCATTTTAATAAAATCTCCTTTGACAGAGTCCTGCCTCAAAATCCTTCTCTCCCACACTCAGATTCAACATTGCAATATTTATGACTGGCCATTTGAATTCTAGCAGAGAAACTTGACTTTAAAAATAAATTTAAATGTGCTGCAAGCATCAAATATTAGTTGAAGAAGCTGGTTCTATAGTGTACCAAAATAGAAGGAGAACGACAGGCCAGCATGTTTTTTCCAATGCTCTCTTCATTCCCAGCTACATGTTTTTGGTTAATCTAATGAAGGGGTCCCCAAACTAAGACCCGGGGGCCGGATGCGGCCCTCCAAGGTAATTTACCTGGCCCCCGCCCTCAGTTTTATAATATAATATTTTTATATCAGTTTTAACAATATAATATATTGTATGTATATACAGCTGCTCTGAGTTTCCTTCGGGGTGAGAAGGGTGGGATATAAATGTAGTAAATAAATAAATAAATAAATAAATTTAGACTTAGGCTCGCCCATAGTCTGAAATGACTTGAAGGCACACAACAACAACAATCCTAATTAACTTGACTATCTCATTGGCCAGTAGCAGGCCCAAACTTTCCACTGAAATCCTGATAGGGTTGGTTAAAATTGTTTTCATTTTTAAATATTGTATTGTTCTTTCATTGTTGTTGTTGTTTTGCACAACAAATAAGACATATTCGGTGTGCATAGGAATTTGTTCATATTTTTTTCAAATGAAAATTCGGCCCCTCAACAGTCTGAAGGATTATGGACTGGCCCTCTGCTTTAAAAGTTTGAGGACCCCTGATCTAATGTATGTACATGTAACAATCTCTTGGTCTTTTAAAAGCAAAATCTTATTAACCATCAGGACTAAAGATATAGGTTACACTCTGCCAAGCCTCCATTTATTTATTTCTAAAAGCAGAGAAGATGTGCATTCCTGGTCATACCACGTCAGACCTTATAATTCTAGCCCCTAATTTCCATGTGTTGAATGAAAGTTTGAACTGGGGGCACCCCCTGTCTCTCTATGGGTGTATATACATTGTAGAATTAGTGATGTTTGGCATCACTTTAATTGCCATGGCTCAATGCTAGGGAATTATGGGAATTATGGGAGTTTTACAAGATCTTTAGCCTTCTCTACCAAAGAAAGCTGAGGGTTCACCAAACACCAATTTCCAGGATTCCCTGGTATTCAGCTGTGGTAGTTTAAGCAATATCAAACTGCATTAATTCTACATTTTAGATGCACCCTCTATTGGAACTTCACTCAGCACACACATGTCAAGGGGAAAGGACTATGAAGGAATACCTGTACTTGTAGCACATCCTTCTTTTTCATAGCATCATTGCATGGATCCGCTTTACATTTCTAGCACAGAAAGGTATTCACATTATTGCAACTTTCAATATGAACTGATACATTCTCCCCATGATTATTGTGTAGACACTGATTAGTCATATAACTCTCCTCCAGCAACAACATTTCAAATAAGTTGATACTCTTCCTGTCAGTTCTCTTCACTACTGGCAAGCTATTATGACTACCCTGTTTCCCCTAAAATAAGACATCCCCAGAAAATAAGACTTAGTAGAGGTTTTGCTGAATTGCTAAATATAAGGCCTCCCCTGAAAGTAAGACCTAGCAAAGTTTTTGTTTGGAAGCATGCCCAACGAACAGAACACCAGAGCATGCAGGATCAGTAAATGCACATACCATAGAGTGTTGTACATGGAAATAATGGTAGTAACAAGAAGTTCTTGATAGGATTCACAGTTTGTCTGGTTATGCTGGTTTGTGATGACAACTACTGTACAGTATATAATAAATGTTCATTTTTTTGTTCAACAATAAATGTGAATTCTTCTTCATGGAAAACTAAGACATCCCCTGAAAATAAGACTTAACGCATCTTTAGGAGCAAAAATTAATATAAGACACTGTCTTATTTTCGGGGAAACATGGTATACAAAAAAACAAAACAAAAAACACAGTGAGCTAGGTAATTCTAACTTTGACATTCAATGATATATCTTTATACTTCATCTAGTTTCCCTCACAGGTAACTTTTGAAGTTCTAGTCTTCTCCTGATTTTTTAAATTCAGTGTATATTTTGATATATGACTGAGCCAGGGTACAATCCAAAATGAAGCAAAATATTTCTTCATTGTCTTTCAATGAACTAAATGTCCCAAAATAGTTGTAAAATAGTTTTGAAAATAGAAACTTGTATTTTGAGAGAAAACATATTATATTATACATATAGCCACATATAGAAATACATGTCCTCATGCAAGATTTACCAACAAACAAACAAAAAAAGGCAAAGCTTAAGGTGCAGATGAGATATATGAAGTGGTAGCTGGAGGCTTTGGCATCAATTGAGTAGGTGAATGCACTTCAGGTTTTAGACTGAACTCCAAAGGAGTCATGCAAGATCTGAGGTCTTATAGTACCAACTGACATCACAGCCATCAGCTGTCAGCGGAGATATGGATAAACAGATGTGAAAGGGCTATAGGATCTGTTCTCTTTCCTTTAAAGTACACAGACTGAATTGCCATTAAAGTATATGGCTAGTGACATGAATGCATTTTCTGTTACTCAGAATTATCAGTAAAAAAATGTATATCCACATGCAGGAGAGATTTTAGTCCATGAACAACACCTAGTAGCACCTAACTTATAGCCAGGGCCGGCCAGAGATAATTTTAAATATTAAGTGGGGGTGGAGAAAAGCGCCCCCCCTGCCGGCGCCGCGGGAGGCGTGGCCATGTGTCACGGGAGGCACATGACCATGCCTCCCGCGGCGGCGGCGGGCCCCGCCTCCTGCGCCCTGGCCCCGCCTCCCGCGCTGCTTGCCCTGACCCCGCCTCCCGCTCTGCATGTGAGGCGGGGGCAGGGCACACTGGGTGGGAGGTGGGACACCACCCTGACAGTGCCCCGCCTCCCGCCCAGTGTGCCCGGGCTTGGCTGGCCTTGCCTGGCCGGCTGCCGGCTGGGCAAAGCCAGCCAGGCCACAAGGCCAGCAAGGCCAGGGCGCACTGGGCGGGAGGCAGGGCACTGTCAGGGCAGTGCCCCGCCTCCCGCCCAGTGCGCCCTGGCCTCGCTGGCCTTGTCCGGCCGGCTGCCGGCTGGGCAAGGCCAGCCAGGCCACAAGGCCAGCCAGGCCAGGGAACACTGGGCGGGAGGCGGGGCACCGCCCTGATGGTACCCCGCCTCCCGCCCAATGCGCCCTGGCCTGGCTGGCCTTGCTCAGCCGGCAGCGACCTTGTGGAGCTCGCTCGTCACCAAACAGGCCTTCCTGTTCACCGGCGAGCGAGCCCATGGTCCCCGCTGGGGTGGGGGAAGCCTGACGGCACCCCCAGGGACCTGCGCCCCAGGCGGCCGCCTCACGTGGCCTCCATGGTGGGGCCGGCCCTGCTTATAGCCCATCAAACTGTAACCTACCAAACAAATATATACCAGAAAAATGTTTAATTGAAGCCAGCAAGGCATTTTGCATATAGTGCAGCTAGGAAAATGAATTTTCATTTACCTGGATGGGTTATAAATGAAACCCTAATGGAACACAGGGCAGTTTCTGTGTTCACCCACGGAGCCCCACCGGATATCATCCTACATCGTATGATGGGCAGTGTGGGGCTCTGTGGACGCACTTTTTACCTTTGTCAACTCGATATAGACACAGGGTCTATTCCCATCCCAATTTGCACTTCCAAGAATTTGCAGCACTTTATCAGTCACCTCGTGTTTACAATATTTATATGGTGCACCTTACCCAGTCTACTTTTACAGTCTCTGTTTTAATCCATGTTTTTATTAGTTCTTGTTTTTTATTGGGTAATGTTTAAATTTTTTTAATTGTGCATGTTTTTGTCTATTGCTGTGTTTTATACTGCTACTGTTTTTATTCGGGCTTGGCCCCATGTAAGCCGCCCTGAGTCCCCTTTGGGGAGATAGAGGCGGGGTATAAAAATAAAGTTGTTATTATTATTATTATTATTATTATTATTATTATTATTATTATTATTATTATTCTGCCCCACGTGAGAAAGTCAAAAGAGTAATAACACACAGTTAATCAATGAGACACACAATAAGAATAGATCCAAGGAGCCAGGTAGTGGTAGGATGTTTTAAAAAGTGGGGGAGGATGAAAGTTTAGATCAAGGACACATCTTCACTGATTACTTAAATTTGTATGAGAACAGTAGACGAGGAAGCGATTTCACTGTGCAAATAATTGCATGTAAAGTCCTGGAATCAGTACAATGCCTGAATCATGCTTATAGGAACCACAGAATCTGTCACCAAACTTGTTCCAGAATCTACAGTATCCACACTTCAAAACTGTGGAGATATCAGAGTTTATTTTTTTTAAAATGCACAAACAATTTTTAACAGTTTACTAGTCTTTTGTGACACCAGCCATGTAGCAATGAAGCGGCAGGGGAAGAAATGAGAACTTTGCCCCTCCCATATAAGAATTCTGTTTCCACAATGCAATTCTCCTTCATTTCCCAAATTTCTAGCATGCAGAGAGTGACAAACTTATCATCATTCATGCCTAGAATTTCTATATTTGCTATCTTTACATTCCTTTGGAAATGTTGTCTGCCTGTTTCCTTTAGATGCCTAAACTGTATTTCTAAATGCTCAAATTGATTTTTCAATTACTGCAATGATAGGACTGGAAGAATATATTGTTGGGGCTCAGATATTTTTCTTATCTATTGCTCACTCCAGTCATGTCATGTCATAAAGCCCCAAATCTAATGATACAGTTTGCACCTTGAAACAGGAAGACTTTTCCAACTCTTTTAAAACATGCTTTTCATTTAAAATCAAACTAGGATCTATTTGAGCACAGCCAACAGTTTTTCATTGTGCTTTTTATTTAACTGGCAAAACTTTATTGAGGCACTTGGAGGTGACTCACAGAAATTTAGTCAATAGGTTTAATTTCGCTAGAGAAAAAAAGAATAGCAAAAAACAAAACCAACTACATACATAGCGTTTAGCTTCTGAATGCAACATGAACTGCATAATTGAGTTTCTATAACTTATTTAAACATTTCCTTTCACAAGTTTCACAGTCCAATGTATTTTAAAACTGTCCCATGATATTCTAGTTCATCATGAATACATATACAATGCATTCATTTTTTCTGTCTGTACATCTAGAGCATTCAGTTGGAAATGGCAACACATTGTGATCTTGTGACCTTCTCCCTCACTCTAAATGACAGTCAATGCCATTCTTAGAAGACAGTTAATGACCCTGCATATGAACTATCTTCTGAACCCAAAGAAATTACTATGCAGTATTGAATTAAGCTACCCATGACAAGTAAATAAACCTTGGCCCAAACTCCACATGTTCTACTCTGATGGGAGCCTGCAAAATTAGTCTGCTTGGATGACATTCAATGCAAAATAAAGGGAATAGTGAGAAAAATAGTGAGAGTTTAACCCTCCAACAGGGAGATTACATTCCCCAGTCTTCTACTTCCCAAATGCCACATCTTGATCCCCTATAAATGATGCCAGTGTGACACCTAGTGGCAACATCCAAGTTAACCCTTCTTCAGTGGGTTCATTTTTTTATTCCAAGAAACTGCATTTTACCATTTAAATTATTGTTGCAGAAGATTTCTTTTAATGGGATGTATCCTAGTTTGTTTTTTTGTTTTTAAAAACCCAAAATGTGCTTTTGATTGTTGTAATTATTATCATTTACATTAAACCATATTAATGATTTTAAATGTTTGTATCAAATAGGTATTTAATGTCTATTATCCTTAATCTAATGTGTCTTGGGTTTAGGAAAGACCCATAAATGAATGAATGAATGAATGAATAGAACAAATTCATAAAAGTATAATGTAGCAAATATCTCATCCATCCTTAATTTTGTGCAAAAGGAGCTATAGCCTATATCCCTGATAAGCAACATTCCTGACATTAAGCGGATTAAGTGTTTATACATTCTTGCATGGACTGGATGGCCTCTTCTTTTTGGTGTCGTCCAGATCTAAGATCTATTATTCAAAGGAAGGCAGACGTGAAAAAAGAGAGTACAACTGATATCCAGCACAAAAAGCAAAATAAAATATGTCTCTTTTATTCTTCAAAACAGGAAATGTGATTATGATGTTTAAAAAATTTCAACAGTCTCAAAAATATGTATCTTATCTCACTTGGACCTTATTTCAAGAAGAAATGCACATTACCATGAGAAAGAATACATTTGTAAGGTTACAAGGAGCTAAAATATACAAAATTATGCACACATTTTAAAACATGAATTGTGAAAATCTACACATTGAAAACAGAAGTACAAAAATGCTTTAGTTTATGGTAGGGAAATGTGTAAATTGAGTACAAAGTATAATAAATGCATTGAAATGTGCATGTATTTCCATGAGAATGATTTGCTCCATCTCACAATCTCATAATGAAACAAATATGAGAAGAAAATGGAGGTGAGATACCGATAGATAAAGTGAAGTTAATCACAACCTAAATAATATTTTGCAAAGATTGAGGAGCATCACATATCCCAATCTTGTCCATTGTTACTAATGGTATCCTGTATTGGTTTGACTAGAAGGAGAAAATATCTAATAATGTACATCTACCATCTATAATTCTGTAGTTGTCAGATGCTGTTCTGGATCCCAGAGCACCATAGCACTATTGTTCAATTATTGCTAGTTCTTATATAGAAGTTACTTTTGTCAGAAATGAATATTGATTGAGACATCTTACAGGAGCCGAGGAATAGTACATGTGTGTCTGAGTCTAAATTACATTCATTGATAACTGGAAAACCTGAAATGACATCTTTTAAAAACAAAACAATAATAGTACCTAAAAAGCAGACTTCTATGGGTTTGAATGGTTTGAATGGTTGAATGTGAGAGCGGCATTCCTTTCCTTCTAGGCAGGAAGCTTGTATGAGATGTTTCTTGCACTCTATGGTTCCAAGTCATAGTATACCATGTGCCTACAATGTTTAATTTAAAACTTCTCACCAGTAACCCATGTTCTTGGTGATTACAGTTCATATTAGTGACAAGGGAGTAAAGGTCCCTTTATTACTGTCTTAGCAAATGTGCTGCTGAAGTTCTCCTGAGCCAGGCTTAAAAATAACTTCAGGACACATTTGAATCTACTTCTAGAGTGATAAAGACTGAGTTTTCACAAGAATGTTTCCCCTTTGCATATTAGAATGAAAGCACAAGGAAGAATTCTGCTAATTTAACATAGCCATGATGACACACCACATTTAAGATAAAGAATTAAAACACCGCAGGGAAAAACCAAGGGTGGAGTATAAACTCAGCTCTTCTTAAGAGAAGTTTACCACAGCTCAGTTATTCTTTATTCATGCACCTTCTCCCCATAGAAATAAACTCTTTACAGAAGAGATGGAGTGCTTACCACTTTCCTCACAATTTTAGATTGGCCCTTAGGATAGGCACAGACATTTGTGCCTGGCAGGCATTGTTCTAATGTGACATATTTCATGCAAAATGAAAATACAGTAAGAATTGGGTTTCTGTGCAGTTGGTGATATGGGTTGTAACTACAGACAAGGTGAGTTCTTAAGAAATGGAGGAGAAAAATATCAAGAAACAGAAAATGGAAAGGGTTATCATTATTCTTCAGTCCTTATAACTTTAAATTATTAATATGTGGTTGGGAGTAACCACTTGACTGCTCCATCTGTGGCCAAAGAAGATGCAAGTGATATCTACACTGAGTAGTGAATCAATACTCTGCAAAACCAAATCTGTGCTACTCTTTCCCTAGTGAGTAATTACTGCTTTGATAGACCTTGGTGTTTAACATGGGGATACAGCACTCCATGTATAGTTTTATAGTTGTATCTAAACCTTTCTTATCAAGCAACTTCCCACCAATTCATCAAAATCTGGCGTGTTGCATGGTTCATACATCTGATTTAGGGAATATATTTTACAAGAGATATTCTGTTTTGTTGGTGAGGGGACACTCAGATGGAGATATGCAATTAATTTCTTGAAGCTTTCCCATCTAATACATGAGTTGATGTGTGATAATTTTGTACATAAATTGCTTTTTCAAGCACAATAATATAGAAGAAAGTACAGGCTCCATATCAATTTTCTATCCAACACTGTCTGCATGCTTTTCATAGCCTGTCTTTTACTTTTAGGTGAGAAAAATTACACTACAACCTGTTACTGGTTGCGAAGATGAGGCATTGTTGCCCCAAATCTGTCTTCTAAAATTAGATTGTATCTCTGCCTTAGATGGTAAAAAAAATTAAAATTATTTTCCCATATGATATCAATGAGATGTCCTTTCCATGTAAATATGCAGAGTTTTAGAGTGGAAGGATCAATGTTTTTTCGAGGGGTGGGCTTTAATAGCTCTGAGAGATTATGTTCTGAGCATAGCCTCCTCTTTGCAAGTTCCATCTTTCATTTATTAAATTAATTTTTATTCTTCTACCATTTTTGCTCTATTCTTTCTGTAAGACATTCTGTAATCAAAGTCCTGCAAAAAGTAGCTCAACGCTGCTCAGATAAGGGTTTTTTAAAAATAATAATAATAATAATAATAATTTCTGCACACTTAAAATATATTTTGTGCATTTTAATATATATTTTATAGAAATGCAGTTTTAATGTGGATCATATATATATATATATATATATATATATATATATATATATATATAATTTTTTTGCAATGTTCAAGTTTTTTTAATTTTGTTGCTGCAGGGAGAGAAGGGTAAGAAATAATAATAATAATAATAATAATAATAATAACTAACATGTCTCTCTTTCCTTTAAGGAAAACAAGAACAAACATGGATAATAAGAGAAGCCATCATCAAGAAACATATATGAAGCAATATTTTATCTCTACAATATTATACACAGTTTCTTAATAATAATGATTATAATGATGGGCTTTTCTCATTTTTTCCTGTAATAGTGTCATGATTCCTGTTTCCCTCAAAAAATTTAAATTAAAGTATAATGGACAGATTACAAATACACTGCCTATCCAACTTATTTTTTTGATAAATCTAGTCTGAGCATGTTTGGGGAAAAAATATTCCATTTCCAATCCTTTCAAAAATTAAACTCCCCATGTTTTGTTCAACAGTTCTCTGGGGAAAGAAATCTGTTTCTATGGGAACAAAACCAATAAAGTAAAAAAAAAATCAGATTGCAGGATTGGCAGTGATTTCATTAGAAGCTTTCTGTGATATTTGTATCTATCTATGTTATACCCAACCAAGGGTAAAGGCAAGGAGAACATAGGATGGAATATTTTGATTAATAAAGATACAGTATATTAAGTACTCACAAATAATCTACTAATCATGTATCTATAATATTCCCCACACTTGAATAGGATGGTGGTCTTTATTTTGCTGTAGATTTTATTCTGGTTTGGGATTTTATTCTGAGAAAGAAGAGATAGCTGTACCAGCCTAACATTTTTATGCCACTTGATACTAATATTTTGCCCTCAAAATATTTCACATTTTGCCTTAACATTGAGACCTTTTCTTTGTGGACTAGTCACACATTTACTTCATGGTTTGGCTTTCTCAGAAACATAAGAATAGCATCAATGACGTGCTTCTTTCCCACTCAAGTGGAAAGAATAGTGGTGCCTAGACAGGAATTTTGTCATGAATGGGAAAGACAGTCCACTCATCTGTAAAAGGTAAAGGTTTCCCCTGACATTAAGTCCAGTCGTGACCAACTCTGGGGGTTGGTGCTCATCTCCATTTCTAAGCCGAAGAGCTGGCATTGTCCGTAGACACCTCCAAGGTCATGTGGCCGGCATGACTGCATGGAACACCGTTACCTTCCCGCTGGAGCGGTACCTATTCATCTATTCACATTTGCATGTTTTCAAACTGCTAGGTTGGCAGAAGCTGGAGCTGACAGCAGGCGCTCACTCCGCTCCCTGGATTTGAACCTGGGACCTTTCGGTCTGCAAGTTCAGCAGCTCAGCACTTTAACACACTGAGCCACCGGAGGCTCCCCACTCATCTGTACTTTCATGCAAAAAACACAAAGAGCTCTAGTACACTATTAATTATCTATTTACATAGTGGACTGAACTTCTCCTCAACCTTCATACAAAGTGCATGTTTGTTATGTTCCCTGATATTCTATGTTCTGTTCAGAGTGTAAGGAAATAGACTAAAAAGAAATTCGGTCTAAAAATGTTATCAGACTTTTGTTGTTGTTTATTCGTTCAGTCACTTCCGACCTCATGAACCAGCTCACGTCAGAATTCCCTGTTGGCCGCCGTTGCTACCTCCAGCTCCTTCAAGGTCAAGCCAGTCACTTCAAGGATACCATCCATCCATCTTGCCCTTGGTTGTCAGACTACTGGCCAATAAATAAGGGGAAGCTGAAATTCCAGCAAAATAGGTATTTGACTATTTAACCTGTAGGAATTAGCAAACTAACTAGCTATTCTCAACAACCACAAATAAGACAAATCAAGGCCAGTTCTGATCAATTTTTCTATTTAAAGTGATTAAAACATAGTCTGTTTTAAAGTTCAAAAATAGCAGCAGCTGTCTTTCAAGATGATTTATTTTCAGTTCAGGTGTAGTGACAATAGTTCAAAGAAATGAAATGAAGGTATGTGTCACTATAGGCAGATTTAACTTCTCAAGGATCTGGCTAACTAGTTTTAATTGTGCAAATGTACTCTTGGCTACAGCCAGAACTTGGCATCCAGGCTCATATCTGAATTCAAAAGTGCACCCAAGCATCAAACTTGAGATTTCACAGAAAGTATAACCCCATCCAGCACAGTCTGAATGCCTTTTTCCTGATCTACTTTTCACCTGACCAGGAACACCTTTGGGTTGAGTTTCAATTTGTTTACTCTTGTCCAGTCAATTATTGACTGCAGTCACTGGTTTATTACAAAAACAGGTTCTGTGGAATTGGATGGAAAGAAGATAGAGTTGCCACCATTATACTGAACCCCAGGTGAACTCTCTCAGCAGTTTTATGTAGTCATTGGACAACTGTGACAATACATCACCAATGTATTGGAAAGTGGCACTTTTTCATGAAAGAGAAGTGCAGGAGAATGAGGAAAGTAATTCACTTCTGTACAGCCAAGCATGTAGCGGGGGGGGGGGCTTGAGGGGCTTCAGCCCCCCCAAAAAAGTTTCAGTGTGGGCCCGCGAGAAGGCCTTACTTTATTATGTTTATTCATATCATGATCTGATCACCATGCTCAATATATCCCATATACATGGGGATATTGGGATAACGATACAAAAGGTTTGCTAGGGTAGATCCTCTCTCATCCAAACTCACCCCCCCACAAACCAAAATCCCAGCCCCTCCCAAATCAAAATCCTGGCTACGGGCCTGTGTACAGTCATGTACATATTACACCATGAAACCACTTTCCTTCCCATGTCTCACCAAGGGACAAATTAGAATTTGCACACTACATTGAAAAAATTGGATTCTTATCATAGGATCACTACAAATAAATTCTAAAATGATTTTGATTTTGTACCCAAAATTAGAGAGGAGCGAAGTGTGTTAAAGCACTGAGCTACTGAACTTGCAGACTGAAAGGTCCCACGTTCAAACCCCAGGAGCGGCGTGAGCGGCTGCTGTTAGCTCCAGCTTCTGCCAACCTAGCAGTTTGAAAACATGCCAATGTGAGTAGATCAATAGGCAGGAAGGTAACAGCGCTCCATGCAGTCATGCCGGCCACATGACTTGGAGGTGTCTAAGGACAACACCGGCTCTTTGATTTAGAAATGGAGATGAGCACCAAACCCCAGAGTCAGACATGACTGGACTTAACGTCAGGGGAAACCTTTACCTATTACCCAAAATTAATGTGTGTTAGTAGTGTTTCGATTAGAACCAATGGAAAGCATTTACTCTAGGATTTATACAGAAGAGGCCCTAAGAGAGAACCTCCCATTTTTTCTCCTGGATGCAATCTTCCTATATTGGTGAATTTGTTTACATTCTTCACCATGGTCAGGATCTTATAGTACTAAATTATCAGAAAGATTTCAGAGCAAGCTGACTTTGCTTAACATGGTACATGTCTTGGCCTACATTAACCCAAATCAGCTCTGTGTGTATCATTTAGCTACCACAGAGCTGATTAACTCACTATTCAGGATGATGGGTCAGTGCAGATATGCCCCCATTACAGATGGATAAACCCAAATAAGAAAGCCATGACCCTGAGTCTGCAAGACCTGAGTGGACGACAAAGTGATTTGGAGGTCTCTCAATCATATGGTGGCCAATAAAAAGAAGACAACTTGATGGCAGTTAACAACAACAAGAAAAAATCTCAGCAGATGAATCTCCCAATTTTCTATGAGAAGGTTATTTGAGTATTAAATGAACACAAGTTGTAATAGAAACATTATTATGATTTTGTAATTATTTATTTCTGTACCTGTTTGCATCAAGTATCAAATAATATTTATCCAGTTCTAAATGCAGAACAGGTGAAAGGTATTTCCCTGTAAAACATTCATTTTATAAAGTATGAATGAGATTTAATGTAATTTATTCATTAAAATAAAAGAAAAATGCACCAACAGCCTGTACAGTTAGGAGACCGGATCCAACCAACCTGCTTTGAAAGTAACATAATTTCCTTCTGCATGTTGGGAAGAGTGCTCTGTGTGTGTGTGTGTGTGTGTGTATGTTTGTGTTTTTTAAAAATAATGTTTTGCTTTTCAAACATAAAAGTATAATCTATTTGGGAACAAATTATAACTTACATCATTTTCCCTTTTGCTTAGCAAACCATCTTTCACAGAATGCTAGAGATTTAATAGTGGCACCTTTATTATTGTTCAAATGCAGGGAAAGAACATAAAAATTCCAATTACCATTTGTAGCATTTTATTACATTTTAACACTTTAAAAAAGTAAGAGCTTCTATGACCACTTGGTTGCTAGTTCTTAAATGGCTTAATTATCTTAATTGCTTCAGAAGCAATAGTAAAAGTTGTCCCTTTTTTGGTTTTGTTTAAAGGCAAGGGAAGAATATTAACATTTTTAAAGTGGGTAGTAGTCACTAGATTCCATTTCAATTAACTGCTGAGGTAAATCAAACTGGAGAAGTGAAACCAATGCCATTGCTTTATGCCAAACATCCTTTCAGCACAAGAAGGGGAATCACTGTCTAACAGGCATAAGCAGGACAGAAAGGGGATTTGAGTTAATGAAGCACCACTTCCATGCTAGCTGCTGAGGGTGACTGCAGTATGCTATATCACATCACACAGGACGCACTGCTGGCAACTGCCTATGTTCTCACTCCATGGTTCTGCAGCATGTGATTGCATCAGACAGAGAACATGCTCCAATCCTAGAGAAGACAGTGGGGAAAGCTTCCAGCTGCACTAGCTCACAGAAGAACTCCCTGTTCATTTAGACTGGGAAAACAGCCACAGCCGTAGCATCACATTCGGAGGAAGCCTGAACCCTGCCAAATTGGCATGGACTAGGAAAGGGAGGAAGCTAACAAAGGCAAAACAAGTATCTAGCATTAGTATCAGATGAAAGGAGAAATAAAATATGCCCAAAGAAGAGTAGCTGAGGAACCTCAACAGCTTTCTCATCTCTATTAGCAAAGATTAAAGGGACGAGATGAAGGTGGAGTTTGGAAAAGTACAAGTGCTCAGAGTTAAAACTTGAGCAAAACCCAAAGTAGGGAAAGTGAAGGAAGGATGGTCCTGTAATTTAACTGAATGCAAAAGATGGAAAAACAAAAATAATTCATATACTATCATAATCCTCTTCTCTTCTAGGCACTGACTATGTTTTTGCCTTCCCAATAGATCTGAGAGCCAAGCTTTACAATATCTTTCAACAATATAATTATTTTACTGTATGTTTAAGCCAATCTACTCATGCACAAGTCAAGGGCAGATTTTAAGATCCAAAATTAGAATTTTGCTTTAATCTGCAGACAAGTTATGGAGACGATAACAAACACATATTTTCCTCTGCTTTAAAAAATTATAGAGGGAACATACCAGGAGAGCTAAAATGAAGGAGATGATCTTTTGTTGAAGGCTTTCATGGCTAGAATCACTGTGTTGCTGTGTGTTTTTGGGCTGTATGGCCATGTACCACTATCGTTCTCTCTTGACATTTTGCCTACATCTGGCAGGCATTCTCAGATGTTTGAACAAACCTTTGAGGTTGCCTGCCATAGATGCAGGTGAAATGTCAGGAGATAATGCTACTCATAGTAACCCAAGGATATGATCTGTTTATTTGAGGGGTTTCAAATTGGGAGGCGTTTCTAAATGACATTGTTGATATTAAAAAGGCTGCATTTATACAAATACAGATCGAAAATGGAATCCAAATGACCCCTCACATGTTCAACCATTAGCCTCCTTTGGTCAGCCTAGAGCAGTGGTTCTCAACCTGGGGTCCTCAGATGTTTTTTGGCCTTCAATTTCCTGAAATCCTAGCAGTTGGTAAACTGGCTGGTATATCTGGGAGTTGTAGACCAAAAACATCTGGGGACCCCAGGTTGAGAACCACTGATCTAGGGTGAGAAAGGCAGCCCTATCTCCTTTCCTCCTTCCTCACCTTTCCTTTTGGTCAGAGCGGCATTCAGCAACAATGTGGGGGAGTTTGAAAAAAGGTGTACACTGTTGCCCGCTTTTGGTCCAGAACTATTTAGTTGCTTGTGATTTCTTTTCTTTTCTATTTTATTTCCATTATTTGAAATGTATTTGCTGTACCAATGCTTTTGACATGAAATAAATAAACCTGTTATTTTGGATTCCTGAGATGGAGAAGAATGGCAGAAGTCCTTTTAAATGAAAGCTTCCTGAATAAAGTTCTTTGAAGGGAGACTGCATTGGTGATTTTTAATATGAACTTACTGTAAGATCCAGGGGCGGCTCAAACCATACACAAACTAGGCAATTGCGGAAGGCGCGATCCACTAGAGGGTGCAGCCTGCCTCCAAGCTGGCCTGCTTGTCTCCACTTCTCTCTCTGCTGGGCTTCAGGGCGAGCAGGAGGGGAAAAGCCCAGCAGAGCTTCGGCCTTCTCCACTCCCATGAGTGAGGCGATGATGGAGCTTCTTGCTCTGTAGAGCGGCTGCCTCGGCTCCGGTTTCTGTGCGGTGGGGGACTCTCTTGCAGGCGCATTGTTCCCAGCCCCGCAGCAGCAGCTCCCCCCTTCCTTTCCCTTCCCTTCCCCATCTCCTCCCCTTCTCCATCTTCCTTCCTTTGACTTCTTCTTGGCATCACCTCCTTGTCTTCTCTCGTCTTCCCCCTTCCATCTCCCAGGGAGAGAGGAGAACTCAACATGAGGCTACTTTCCCCACTCCTCTTCTTCCATCCTCGCCCGGCTCTGGGTCCTGCCCCTCCCCACGCATAAGAATGCAAGAAGAGACCCTCAAGGGCCATGTAGTCCAGCCCCTCCTACTTCCATGCAGGAAAAGCACAATAAAAGCCTCAACAAGTGGCAACCCAGGTACAACAACAACAACATGTAGGAAGAGACCCCCAAAGGCCATATAGCCCAACCTCCTGCTTTCATGCAGGAGCACCACAATAAAAAACCCCAAAAATGGCATCCCATCCTCTAATAATGCACTTCTTTTTTTCTGTCTAAGTAGAGTATCTTGCATTAGTCCCTATATATTATATTCACCTCTACGTTTTACCATTTATTTTTCAGTGATTGGTTTGAGGGGGGCACCAAAAATAGTGCTTGCTTACACTTGAAAATTCCCTAGGGCCGGCCCTGGTAAGATCCTGCTTGAAATGACTACCACACTCTGTACAGAGAAGCTTGTTTAGACATTCTAGGAATATATCACCTCTTCAGATGGGCTGATCTGCACTTCATGTGTTTATTAGTGAGACAGGTGAATCTGGGCTTAGTTACAAGATCAGTCCTCAAATCTATGAAAGGATTGGGGGGGAAAAAAAAGAGAGAGAGACCGGGTGAGGAATTTAAACAAAACTCTTCTTATAGTTTTCACATACAAGGAAATACTTTCTTATTTTCCCCTTGAATCTTTTAATATTCTTTCTTTCCTTAGCACTCATGCACACACATACACCACTGAGTATGGCCGAGCATGATTGTCTTCCAGGCAGAAGTGACTGTAGAAACCTATTCTGGATCCGAATTGTCTTTCACTATGAGGACATAACAATTGCAGATGGAAGGTGGTCCTGAGAAGGGTTTACGTGACATTTCTTCCTCTTGACATATTTCTCCCTTTTGCCTCCTCAAAATCCACAGCACTGTTGGAAAGAGGTGATCTCCAGTTAAAATGCTAAAACTTTTCATATGCTTCTGCAAAGGTGTTTAAAGTAGCTTGTAGATCTTCCTCTGAATGAGCACAGGCTACATTATTGCCAGCATATTGGAGTTATGTAACAGAAGTTTTTGTGACCTTACATTCAACTTTCAGCCAGCTGAGGATAAAGAGCTTGCTATCGAATATGTGATTTCCACACCAGTGGAAAGCTTCCTGTCAATAAGGTATAGAATCATGAAGATGGATAATAAGATTGGGGTAATAACACACGCCTGTGTGACACTTGATCCCACCTTAAGTGGGTTACTTTGGGAGCCATTGCTGTCCAAAACTGTTGTCATTGTGGAGGATGGCACACACACACACTTAATGAAGTCTTTCTTGCCAGCTGTAAGTATATTTCACAGCTATAGGAATGATGACAAGCCAGACAATTAGAAATTAACAGAGCTGTAAAACATCTCAAAAGTCATTGGATCTGAGCAATGTTTGTGTATGTCAGTTCAGAACTGGGCAGAGTATTCAAAATGCCTTCCATAATAATTCCTTTTTGTTATTTTGAAAAAGTCAAATTAATATAGCTGCTAAATTAAACCTGACATTGTTTAAAACATGAATCAATCTGTTTCCAATTGGGCAATCACTCAGTGCTCTGGTTTTATTAAGTCTCAAGACAGAACAAGGTTAAAATATATTAACTTTGTTTAACAAAGTCTGATATTATGACTGAAATGTCACTCTTCATGGTTCAGTGGGTTCTTTTAAATGTTATATGGCTTGCCTATATAACGGGAGTTGACAGTGATGGATGTTTTCCTTTGATGATTTTTTTCATTAGGAAAACCCATTTTTCCACTACATAGTGTCATGTGCCTTCACCCCCTACTTCTCAGATTAGAAAATATTATCAAAGATTAAGCATGTTTGCTTCAGAATTCTCTTAGACCAGATGTCTAACACATTGCCTGAACAGCTTAAGGAGAATACACTCCAGCATGCATGATCATGATGAGGAAATGTTCATTTTTGCAAATGTCACAAATTTGGCATAATGCAGATTTCTGTCCATTTCTCACTAGCACTGTTCCCCCCCTTACAGCCATGCTCTGTGTATTTTTTCATGAGAACCAAAGCAAGAATAATTATATTCCATTCCCCAAAAGCTATGTTTAGTATTATTCTCCCCAATCACTCAGCTATTATGTGCATCATTTTTGTTTGTTTGCTGTGCACATTTGCTGAATCAGGTGAGGGCACTGTTAAATACACAGGGATTCAACCAACTTTCATGAGGCGGCTTCCATATGAGTTGGAAAGTAAATCCATTCTGGGGTTAAGCCTTAATTTTAAAGCTGTCTTAGGTGCTGTATCTTATCTCCCAAATAGATGCAGAATATTAGAAAGCTTCTTTGCATTTCTCTCTAAAACATGGAATGGATTAGTATCTTAGAATCATCTAGTTGGAAGAAACCATAAGGGCCGCACAGTCCCACTGTCTGAAATGCAGGAATACACAGTCAAAGCACTCCAAAGGAGGAATCGCCATCACGTTCTGAGGTTGTTGTTTTTTTTTTTTGGAAGCATTTAGTATATTTTGGATCTCTATCATCCTTGTCTGTATATTAGTCTCCAAAGCAGCAGAAAACATGTTGGCCACTTTCTCAATATGACTTACAATCAAATATTTAAACATGGATATCATGTCCCTGCTCTTCTCCAAGCTAAACATACCCAGCTCCCTAAGCTGCTTGCCACAGGCCTTGGTTTCCAGACATTTGACAATTTTGGTCACCTTTTTCTGGACATGTTCAATCCTGTCAATATCATTCTTGAATTATGGTGCCCACGAGTAGATGCAATATTCCAGATGAGGCACGATAAAACCAAAATAATGCTATTACTACCTTCATCTTTACACTATATTCCTATTGATACCACACGGAATTGCACCCCACTGCCACTGGAGCCACCAGCAGTCACTGGACTCAACTCTTACCCACTTTTATCCCAGGATTGCATCATCATTCTGGAAAGAGCCATTTTTTTTTGGCCAGACATTTTGGCATGGATGAAATTGGCAGTTTAATGTCCTCTCATGTTCAAATTTTCCTAATCTCAAGTTCGTTTTATTATATTTATGAACAAATTTGTGCATCTTGAAAAATTCCTAAAAAATGAATTGAACAAAATTCTCATGTAGCTTTCTCTGCGAAAAGATGTATATACACACAGGTCCTCCACATCTGTATTTAAAGGTATGCCTCAGTGGGTTCCATACAGGTATAAAGAAAACTATGGCTTGAATTATTAGAGATTTCATCTAAAATGAACACATCAAAATTGACTCTGAATGATAAAAGCAAAGGGTATCTCAAAAGCCTATTAGAATCAATGGGATTTAAAAATACTTATTTGGGCTGGAAGATACCTTAAATAAACATATACATGAAAAGATAAGATGACATACTTCTATAGATATTAGCTGCATGTAAAATACTCAGAACATAATTTAAAGTATCTTTACAGAAACCTAACATTATGGAACATTTAGCATGGTATTTTCCTATTAGTTCATAGCGATGTTGGAGTGAGACTCTAAGCTAGGTATCTGTCAGGGAGGCGATAATAATTACAATAAGAATCTGAAGGATTTAATAGAGCAAGAGAACTGGTTCAAATTATATCTATTTATCTATCTGTCTATATTCTGCACTCCATCTTTTATTCATACACTAGCTGTGCCCAGCCACGCGTTGCTGTGGCGAAGTATGGTGGTATGGTAAATAAAGTATTGAGGAATTGGTGGTAGTTAAGGTAAAGGGTAAAGGTTTTCCCCTGACATTAAGTCCAGTTGTGTCTTACTTTGGGGGTTGGTACTCATCTCCATTTCTAAGCCGAAGAGCTGGCGTTGTCTGTAGACTCCTCCAAAGTCATGTGGCATGACTGCATGGAGCGCCATTACCTTCCCGCTGGAGCAGTACTTATTCATCTACTCTCATTTGCATGTTTTTGAACTTTAGGGTTGGCAGAAGGTGGGGCTAAAAGTGGGGGCTCTGTCCACTCCCCCAATTCAAACCTGTGACTTTCGGTCCAGAAGTTCAGCAGCTCAGCGCTTTAACATGCTGCGCCATCAGGGGATATTATTTCCTAAAGCTTGTGAATACACAATATTTCTGATTGGTTTTTTTTTGTCTGTTGGAAGAAAGTATGAATGCTGCATTTAGAGAAAATGATTAGCAAGTAATGGCCTTGCAGCTTTAAAGCCTGGCTGTTTCCTGCCTGAGTGAATTTTTTTGTTGGGAGGTGTTAGCTGGCCCTGATTGTTTTCTGTCTGGAATTCCCTTGTTTTCAGAGTGGTGTTCTTTGTGATATTTTATGTGCTTCTACTATCTGTGGTCATCAGAAAATAGAGGATTTGCCAGACTCTGGTGATGGGAATACTTTGTTGGGAGGTGTTAGCTGGCCCTGATTGTTTCCGGTGTGGAATTCCCCTGTTTTCAGAGTGTTGTTCTTTATTTATTGTTGTGTTTTATTATACCACAGTAATTTTTATATATTCTGATTTTAGTGTTTTTGAATACTTGGAGTCAGATTGTATTCATTTTCATGGTTTACAGCAACACAATAATAATAATAATAATAATAATAATAATAATAATAATAATAATAGTAATAATAATGACTTCGGTAATACACACTGCTTCACTCCCTTCTCAGCTTCCTTTCTGGAAGAATCCTTTCTTGGGAGGTGTTAGCTGGCCCTGATTGTTTCCTTTGTGGAATTCCCAATTTCCCTGCTTTCAGAGTGTTGCTCTTTATTTACTCTCCTGGTTTTAGAGATTATATTGTTTTGTATTATTCTACCACAGTAATTATTTCATATTACAGTAGAACCTCACTTATCCAACATTCACTTATCCGATGTTCTGGATTATCCAACGCAGTCTGCCTTTTAGTAGTCAATGTTTTTGTAGTCAATGTTTTAAATTCATTGTGATTTTTTGGTGGTAAATTTGTAAATACAGTAATTACTACATAGCATTACTGCGTATGGAATTACTTTTTTCTGTCAAATTGGTTGTATAACTTGATGTTTTGGTGCTTAATTTGTATAATGATTACCTAATTTGATGTTTAATCGGCTTTTCCTGAATCCCTTCTTATTATCCAACACATTGTTGGATAAGTGAGACTCGACTGTATATTTATAATCTTATATTATCTGCTTAGAACTGGATTATATGAGGCCCTTTCTTCACAGCTGTATAAAATGCACACTGAAGTGGATTATATGGCAGTGTGGAGTCAAGATAATCCAGTTCAAAGCAGATAATATAAGATTATAAATGGGTTATATAGCTGTGTGGAAGGGCCTTGAGTCTACACTGCCATATAATCCAGTTAAAATCTGATAATCTGTATTTTATAGGCAGTGTGGAAGAGGCCTAAGTGAGGCCTAACTCTGCTTATCCCCTGGGCTGAGTGGGTTGCTAGGAGACCAAGTGGGTGGAGCTTAGCCTTCTAACTGGCAGCAATTGGATAAAAACAATTATTCCTCTCCCTCTAATTAGGACTTTATTTTTCTTTTCTTTTTGTTATATCAACCTAGAGGTGTGGATGAGGGGTTGTGCTGTCAATTTTTGGGATTGTGGGGTGTTTAGTTTTGTTGCTTTGTCCGCTGCCGTGATTCCATCTTTATAGATAGACAGATAGATGATAGATAGATAGTTGCTGTTTCATACTATTGGAAATAGATGGCTTACAATATTTCCAGCCTTTTGATTCAAGAGTTTGGACTTCAGCAATAGAGTCTAAATTATTATGGAAAATTTGTAGAAATATATAACTTGTAGATGCTCAGCAATTCAACAGCCGAAAAAAATGTCTAGGAGGGTGGCAGATAGTACTGTAAAACCTTTTATAGGAAACAGCTGGGAAGAAACATACCGGTAGTTGGAAGGAGACTAGACTAGTAGCAGTGAGCTTGTTCATGTTCCAACTCTGAGAAGCAAGGGCCTGTCCCAGACTCATGGGTGATTGTAGAAGATAACATACTGTCCTTTCTCAGGCTGTATATACTACTGGTGGGCTGAAGGTTTTTTATAACAGGAAAAAATAACAATAATCTTAGTTCTTTTACCAAAACTTTGTAAGAAGACTGGGTAACTTATGATTCTCCAGTAATTGTTGGACTACAGTTCTCACCACTGCTCATACTGAATACTCTAGCAACTGCTCTGGGAGTTGTAAACCAACTGGAGAGGCACACATCCCCAAACATTTTTTTTTCTATATAGAAGGAAATAATATAAGGAAATAAGAAAAGGATATTCTAATAGGAAAGATATTGCTTGATGTTAAATCATCGTGTTATAGATTTTTCCTAATAAGAACTATTCAGAGGAGGTTTATTATCTTGTTTTATGACTTGTCAAGTAGCTGAACAGGGATTTGAACCCCGGTCTCCTAATCCAACACTCATACTTCTATACAATACTATACATTATTACTGTCTATTAAATTTGGACACTTATTTTTTGGATGATACTAACAAAAGCATTTGTCTTCCAGCTCAGAAAAATATGTACACATTGAGTATCCTTTGTCCAAAATGCTTGAGACTAAAATGTTTGGATAGCAGATTTATTTATTTTTTACATTTTAGAATACCTGTACTTGCATATACATCATAACGAACTATTGTGGAGATGAGACCTACAACTAGACATATATATCTTATACTCATAGTTGGAAGGTAATTGCATACACAATATTCTAATAATTTTGTCCATGAAACAAAGTTTGTGTACATTAAACCATCTGAAAGCACAAGTGTCATGATCTCAGCCACCCACATGGAAATTTTTACATTTTGGAGTTCTGCATAAGGCATGCGTAACCTGTATTGTGATTTTGATGACCAACCCAATAAATAATTAACCAGACACAAAGTTTGGATATTTTTGGATTTTGGAGTACAGTAATTTGGTTTCTGGAATTCCAGATAAAGCATGTTCAACTATATTGCCACTTAAAATACAAAATTGGATTTTAAAAAAGATAAATAGAAAGGTTTCTGTCTTGCAAAAGTGTTACTTGATATCCCAACAAATATGCAACCTGAATCTGTTCATTGGCAGCACAGTGAAATGATCCTCCAGAAATACTCCAGTGGAGAAAAAAAAATATTTGGCAGTCTTTCGTGTGAACAGAGCATGCTGCAGATGCCTTTTTGTTTCCTGCTAACCAGATTAACTTTCCCTGAACATTTCCCTTTAACCTTCAAAAGCTTTAGAGGAAGCTTATTACCCACATTATCAGAGCACTCCACAGAGCATAACTTATTTTCAAATAGCCACCGCCATTTGATAAAATAAGACTACTGTGGTTGGGGCTTAAACCAAAGAAGCTTGAAAGTGCTCTGAAACAGAGAACTGGACCATAATGAAAAGCCTGGCTAATTCTGACCTTTTCATGAAAGGCAATAAATCAAGGGTTTAGACAAATTGAGGCATATTGAGATTAGGCTAATCCATTGGCCTTTCAACTTCTGGACTTTGACATACACTTATTTGTCCTGAGCAAGGCATATGGAAGTACTGTGAATGTTGAAATACTTGGTTATTATGCAGTGGTGAACATAAACTAAAGGCATAAAGCTCACTTTGTCTACCTCCTGTAGTTTTTTTTTTCAAACCTGTGAAAACATACATAGAGAAGTATTTGTTTATGTGCATATGTATATATGATATAGGACTCAGAGGATAGCATTCAGCTGTGTAGGATTGTCACTAAAAACATTGGTTATCTCATATTCATAGGGATCCAGCCTGTGCTGGATGGGCTTACGCTCCCTCTGAAGAGACAAGTCCGCAGTTTGGGGTACTCCGGGATTCAGTGTTGAATCTGGGGGCCCGGGTATCTGTGATGGCCAGGAAGATCTTTGCACAATTAAAACTTGTACTTCAGCTCTGTCTGTTCTTTGAGAAGCCAGATCTGACCACAATGATACATACCTTGGTTACATCTCATTTGGATTACTGCAATGCATTCTATGTGGGGCTGCCTTCGAAGAAGCTTTAGCTGGTTCAAAGAGCTGGGTCCAGGTTCCTAACTGGAGTTGACTACAAGAAGTGGACAACCCCCCTGTTGCAGAAGCTCCACTTGCTGCTAGTTAGTTTTTGGGTAAAATTCAAAGACCTAGCCCTAGACAGCTCAGATCCAAGCTGTTTGGCTGACTGCATCTCCTTGTATAAGCCTGCCCAGGCTCAGAGGTTTTCAAGAGATTCCTTTTTCTCAAGCATGGTTGTTGGGAATGAGAGAGTGGACGTTTCTAATGGCTGCCCCTCAACTCTGGAACTTCCTGCCCAGGGAAGGCAGAATGGTCCCCTCCCTACTGTCATTCTGGCAGCAGACTAAAGCCTTTTTATTCAGGCAGGCTTTTAAAGAAGGTTTTTAAGATCAAATCAGGGGGTGCTGTGGTATTAGTTTTGTATATGTTTTAATCAGTTTTAAATGGATTTTAACTGTGATTTTTTAATATTATTGATATTTAATTCTGTTTTGATGGTTGTAAGCTTGGAATTTTTAAATTTAATGTAAACCACTTTGAGTCTCCTTTGTGGAGAGAAAAAGCAGGGTATAAATAAACATAATAATAGGGTTGTTGTGAGGCAACCTCTGAGGATGCCTGCCATAGATGTGGGTGAAACATCAGGAGAAAATGCTTCTGGAACATGGCCATACAGCCTGGAAAACACACAACAACCCTGTGATTCCAGCCATGAAAGCCTTCAACAACACATTAAACATCATCATAATCAGCAGCAGCAGCAGCATTAATATTTACATATTTTGGTACAATTTACACCTATATTTAAAGAGTATGAATAACTGAATTGAGTCTGTGATAGTTCTTCAGTAACATTGCACACTTCATTGACATGTGTACACATATAAAACTTCTGGATTATGGGAATGATTTAGATAGTTGTGTGAATGGCCTTACCTGATGTGTTCACTTTGAAGATGCAGTACCATATGTTTCCCAGAAATCAGCCATGAAACAAAAGGCTTTATCACACAAAGCTATGATCCCACAGCAGTTATGTGATCACAGCATTATCATCCCTTGATATTGAACCTCACCACATTCATGCAACTGTGCTTATTTGCCAATTCGTGGTCCCATAGCTGCACTTCTGTTTTGCCATATAACTCTACCCTTCTACAGTTCTGCCTCTCCATATTTTTATTAATTATGTTTTTAAAAGCTATTTTGCAATTCCAGGTAAAGTTAGCAAAACAACCCACTCAAAATTAAACTTCAGATCAACTAATTACTACTTGGGGAATAGTGAGGGTAGGGGGGAAGGTGGAAAGGAGAATCCCACCCCCTGGCATCAAAGAAGTGAAATGGGTTCATTGTATCAGAAAAGTAATGGGAATGTGGTGTGATCTGTGCTTATTGATGGATTTTTCCATTAATAACAGGGGATGGGTTTATCATGGGGAGGTGGCAGATCAGCAACAGGATGCACAAGTTATTGTGTGGCTGGAATCTTTGCCAAAGCTGATGGTCCTGCTTCAATGCCAGTTTGCCACCTTATATAATAGTCCTAGTATTATTTGGTCTCCAAATTATTGAGATCTGAAAGGTCAGCTCTTGTTCTCAGCCATGTTTCTTCCACAGTAAAAATAACACTAACTAGGGCCCCTTCCACAGAGGTGAATAAAATCCCACATTATCTGCTTTGAACTGGGATATATGGCAGTGTGGATTCAGATATTCCAGTTCAAAGCAGATATTGTGGGTTATTCTGCCTTGATATTCTGGGTTATATGGCTGTGTAGAAGGGCCCTATAAAGGACCCTTTGCTATATTGACTCTTAAGAAAGGGCAAGTTTTGTGTCTGAATATTTTGTTTAAATAATAATTTGCTAAAATTTGCAAATTCTTCACAAATATGATAGAATGTGAATATGAAAGTAGAAAAAACTCTGAAAGATTAATTTTTCCTGGTAGGGATTTTGGACATTTTAGCTCTTAAAAGTATTGGCTTTAATTTCTGTAACATTTCACACAGTTTTTAATGCTGCATTATGAGTTTCCAGTTATTTTTTTCTTGATAGGTTCTTCACCATCAACATCTATATGGCCAGCATGTACCACATCGTCCTCTCATGGTGCAAATATTGAATTTGGTGTGTTGTCGAAGGCTTTCATGGCTGGGATCACAGGGTTGTTGTATGTTTTCCGGGCTGTATGGCCATGTTCCAGAAGTATTCTCTCCTGACATGTTGCCCACATCTATGGCAGACATCCTCAGAGGTTGTGAGGATGCCTGCCATAGATGTGGGTGAAATGTCAGGAGAGAATACTTCTGGAACATGGCCATATAGCCCGGAAAACATACAAAAACCCTATTGAATTTGGCTTGCTAGCTGGTTTTTAAAATTTGATTCATTGTTTTTGGTTTAGTTGTTATAAAAGTTTGCAAATATCCTTAACAATATCGAAAACTGGGACTTTAAAACAACATCCAAATATGTGAGAAAGTGAAATGGAGAGATATGTTCTTTCTGTTTGGGCCCAATTCAACCCCCAGACCTTGTTACTACTATAGTTGTGCACATATAGTGTCTAAAAATGCCCACCTGGCTCCCATCTGGATAGAAGAATTGGAAGAAACAATTTCACAGAGAAAAAAAACCTGCTGAATAATGTATAATAGATGAGGCTCAGCCACTGTTCCTCCTGGTGCTGTTTCAAATGGTAGAAGCAGCAGTTGTGCTTGCAACCTGGCCAACATTTTGAATCATTCACAATGCTTCAACCCTATTTGTGTTTTTTGTGTGATTGTGATGGAAAGCAACCACTGATACAAAAAGAAAGGTACAATTTAGCCTTCTTTGGAGAATCACCAAGGAGTGCTGACAGAGTTTAGAAAATAATTTGGGCCGGGGGGGGGGAGGGGAGTCATCTGAGAAGTTTTAGCTCAGTTCTAGTCCTGACCCACGTTTTTAATTAGAACAATTAACAATGGGTATTCGGGCTGGCTCTTCTCAATCTTTGTGTTAGGAAAGAAAATGTTGCAGTTAAACATCTCACTGCTCTGGGTAGAAGGCAGATGATTACTTAGAGCCTATAACATAGTGAAATGTTTAATTGCTCAATATATATATTTAAAAAGTAATAATAATAGAAAGAATATTAAAGTACATGAGAATGACTAGCTATGTAGCAGGTAGCAAAAGCAGTCAGATGAAGAAAGATCAAATCTAGATATATGCTATCTCTCTGAATAGTTAATTGTTTCTTGGGTTGTAATAAATGTTTAAGGTATCTTGAATAATGCTTCATTTAAAATATTTGCCTTTTTTAAGAAACATAATAATTTAACAGATAATACAGATTTTAGTATCTATATAATCAAGACTGTCCTACCAACCTCATTAGGACCTAGTATTCCATAGGCATTCATTAAAAAAGCACAGAGGCAGAGATTTGAGGAATCTCAAATTTACCAGTGGAATTACATATGATATCTGAACATAATAGGCAGACATTTGTTCACTATCATTTACCTACTTATAAACCATATCAAAGAAATGCTAAATTTATTCCTAATTTGGTTCAGTTGAGCTGTATTTTTCATTACTCTAGTATACATCCTCCACATCTCAATTACTTCTGCATCCAATGGATCTAGCACTGGGTGATTACCAAAGCTTAGAAATATGAGTAACTTCCTTATAAGAAGTGATTTTTACTGTGCTTCCTGAGCAAATTCACTAGGTTGCAAGTGCTGAAACATAGAAGGGATTATCATTAACTGGGATATTCCATATTAGGACCCCAACAGGTCAAGCCCCCAAACACATTGCCTCTTGTTTCCCAGTACTGACTAATTGTGCACAGAGCCACAAGGAAGTTTTGTTTTCCAGTTTCAACCTAGTGCTGGCCCTTTAACATACACCTGTTACACATTTGGATACAGTCTGAAGTGTTTTGCTCTTCCTTTAGGCTATGGATAAAATCTCTCTTTCACATGACTCCTAAATCTAGTTGCCATCAAAGTGTGTGTGTGTGTGTGGGGGGGGGGGGGGAATGATAAAATGGCAACAAGGATTAATTTTCCCACAGTGCACTTCCACTTTCCCTCTTGTTCCCCACACAACAAACAATTCATTTTTTTTAAAAAAGAGGTAACTTTTTGTTTTAAACTAAACTGTCACACAATAGGGAATTTTTGATAGGGATGGAAGAAGGGAAGAAAGAAAATCATAAAGAGATGGAGTGAAAAGTGTGAAATAGCAAAAGACAGGGAGAAAGGTATGACCACCACATGCTCAGCCACCTTTTCACTTTATTTTACCACAGTTAGAATAAAGTGAACAAGGACATTATTGTTGTTGTATGCCTTCACTTCATTTCTGATTTATGATCATATTAAAGTAAACCTATCACAAGATCTTTTTGGTGAGATTTATTCAGGTGAGAGTTGTCTTTGCCTTTCACTGAGGCTCAGAGAGTGTAAAAGTCACTCAGTGGACTTCCATGGCTGAGTAAGACTCCAGAGTCATAGTCCAATGTTCAGTCCACTATTACTCAAATGAAGGTTTTTAATGTGTGTATGTGCGTGTATGCATGCACATGCGTGTGTGATTAACAAACATGACTATTTATTTAGCTAGCCTCAAAATAACCCTTTAATCCCATGGTACTGATTGTGGAGCTTTGCCTTCTATTTTTTTTTTTCAGAGGAGGTGCTAAAACAGAATATTTGGTTCAATGGGACTACTGGGACAAGGAAACTGTCATCCATTTTTAAGAAACCATCTTTCTTTTCCCTCACTGCATGTGCCATGCTATTTGCCATGATGAAAATATTCCAGCTCCTTTTAAATGCAGTGATTACATTTCGTGCTTAACCATTTGTGAACAGCCACTGTTAATTAGCTTCTCCCATCAGGGCATGTTCTAAGGCACACATCAGAACAAACAGGATCCCTGCATCTTCAAATTAATGTCTTTTAGATAAACTTTCTGAAACCTAGTGCCTCAGGAAACACCCAATAAGACAGATTAAAAGATTGCACTGATTATTTGCTATCTTGCTGTAGCATGTCTGAAACCTAACTCAGATCATTTTGTTGCATTAGAGGCACCAAAAACAGAAATATAACCTTTTTGGAAATGTTTCCTAAACTGTTTCAACAATAATGGACTTTTTGGTGTTTCAGAATTGAGGAGGGTAGCCAGGGCTTTTAAAACATCTGGCTCCAACCTCCACCCTCCCTATGCACATACATCAGATAGTTTAACAATGATCTCTATCCAGGGAGGCCATCAAAGGCACTCCCTCATCTGCAGTAGCCACAGCTTTGTAATTTTGGTTGCAAACAGTACAGTAGGAGATATATTCTATTGTAACTCTACTGAGATCATTTTCACACATTAAAGTTTCAGTCCTTATGTACAGTATGGAGCAAAATGCACTGAACAAAGCAATGTGGTCTACAGATTATGCCACTCAACCACCAGAGACTTTATAAGACAATCACAACTTATCAGCTATAGATTTGTTACATTTTTTTCTCTCTTGATAGTGAAAATAGTGAACAACAAATCTTAGTACGTTAGCACTATGCAAGTGAATCAGTTTTTGGGATGGGATAACACTGGACAACACACATTTTGGTGCATCAACTGTTAGTCTTGCTTCTGGGTATATTTGACCTGCTGATTCCAAAAATGGCACTAGTTTTCCTCTAACAGCTCTAGTTTTTGAGATATATAACGCATGTCATCATCTGCTCTCCCACAGAAAATAATGCTAACTATATCTAAGGAACTAAAGCTGATGCAGTCTATCCAAGCAATTTTCTGAATCAGCACCCCAAGTAACACCAGGAAAAGACCTAAAAATCAAGATACTGAGGTATTGTTGTTTTTTTGTTAGGCTGTGTGATAAAATGGGATTTGTGTGCTCCAATCACATTCTACTTTACAGAATGTATATATTGTATCTATCTATCTAATCTCTCAATTTTATTCATTTATATCATTTCTTTTGAAAGCACACTCAAGATTGCTTGCAACTTATAAAAAATGCATAGTTTTAAAATATATAAAAATACCAATAAAGGTAGAATTTTTTAAAGACTCTTATAAAGTATAGCCTATTGATACCCATTAAAACATTTAATTCAAATCAACACATCACATCACTGAAAGCCTTCCCAGGAAGGGAGTTCCAAAGTTGGGAGCACTCACTGACAAGTTGCGAGCACTTCGTCTTGTTCCTACCAATTGAGCCTGAGAAAGTGATTTATCAGATAGAAGGGCCTCTCCTGAAAATATTAGGTCTCTAATATGGTTATAAAGGGAGTTATCCAGTCTGAATCCAAGCCACATCAAGGAGACTGTGCCATGATTTATCAAAGATGTGCAAGGCCAATCCAATATATACTCCTGGAAGTCACATTCAAGATTGTAAATGTACAGTAGAGTCTCACTTATTCAAGCTTCACTTATCCAAGGTTCTGTATTATCCAAGGCAGTCTGCCTTTTAGTAGTCATTGTTTTTGTAGTAAATGTTGCAATGTTTTGGTGCTACATTCGTAAATACAGTAATTACTACATAACATTACTGTGTATTGAACTGCTTTTTCTGTCAATTTCTTGTAAAACATGATGTTTTGCTGCTTGATTTGTAAAATCATAATGTAATTTTATGTTTAATAGGCTTTTTTCTTAACCCCTCCTTATTATCCAAGATTTTCGCTTATCCAATGTTCTGCCGGCCCATTTATCTTGGATAAGTGAGACTCTACTGTAATACATTAGAGTTTTGTGGCACCTGCAGTTGGAGAATAACATTTAACTGGCTATACATGATTGCAGTTTATGTTCTGGATTACTGTTTACAAGTATGACTGGGAAGAAATATGTTCACATCTCCTGCAAGTGTCTTTTGATGTCTGGGGGAAAAACATCCATATACATAAGTGGGAACATCAGTATAAATATAAGGTTTCTGGGCAACATTTCCAAATTATATCTTCTTCCCCCTATAGTCTTCACACTGCCCAAAATCCAGCTCTGAGGAAAATCCTTTCAGAGAAAGACTCGGCAAGGAGGTTTAAGTAGGGATCTGATCTTATCTCTGATCTGTATAGATTCCACTGCCCCAGCAGTGGAAACCTCCATTGGATGCTTTCCATAAATACTGCCAAATTATTTCTTGAATAAAATAAAATAAATGCATACAATAACGACTCACTTTCCTCCCTCGCTCCCTGCATGTTTCGATATACTCATCACTGAGCAGCTTTCTGTCTATACTTTCAGTCACACTGAGCCTGGCAGGAGTACTAAAGGCTCTGCCAAACACGTTCAGTGCACTGGAGAGAAAAAGATATTGAAGGTACAGAACACTCCCTTTAAAGAATCTAGGATGCTTACAAAGTTTGCCCTGGGAGTCCCTAACAGCTTTCAACATGAAGATGTAAAGACATTTTTGTTTCAGTAGCACTTTGTTTTTCTTGCCCAAAGCTGAAAGTCAAGATATAACAGATGCTTCTGTGACTGAAAGAGGGAGGTTGCCTGATTTTGCTTTGCAGTGGAGGAGGTAATGGCATGAATGATTTCTCCTTTACTACTGAGGAGGCTTTTGAGCAACATGAGGATAAAGTATTTCAAATTATGACAGTAGGAGGACCAAGAGTTGCAGTTTCAGGTCCATCTCACCTTGTCTTCTTCCATTTTAAGCCCTAAAAGCTATAGATGTTCCCCAGTTGCTTCCCTACACTCTCACTGATAACTAACAATTTTACATTACCTGTAATACTCTGAAATATTATCATGAAACAAGTCATTCAACTACATGGAGTGTGCTCATAGTGACATCATACTTTCCAGATATAATCAGACACACATCTCTACTGAAAAAACCTTGTGCTTAGCAAGCAAAGGCATCTCTAGTTGGACATGACAAGCATCTTAAATGTATATTTAAATGTATAATTATGTAAGTTTTTTAATGTATATTTTAATTTTTATTGTAACTTTTTAATTTTGAAAGACTTTTAAATCTGATGTAAACTGTTTTTCTGATGTATATGTTGTTTATATTGTAAGCCGCCCTGAGTCCCCTGATAGGTGAGAAGGGCGGGGTAGAAGTGATGTAATAAATAAATAAATAAATAAATAGTTAGTAATTTGCATTGTTGAAAGAGGCAAGTGGGTATAATCAAATATTTGTAACTACTGAAACCCCTTTGTATGGTTATGTTCTAAGTAGGCAAGCCTGAAAACTAATTTAAAATGTAAACCTATAGAGCTATTTATTATAAGAAGACAACATTCAAATGTTACTGTGCTGCAACACTTGTGTGTCAACTATTTTTTTTCTATCCAGTGAATGCCATCTTTTTCATAAGCACTGTTTATAGTTAGATTCTAATCTGCCCTTTGTATGTTTCCATGAGGGATCTTATATGTTTACCAGTGCTCATTTAGGGATAGTGAAAAAATCAGTTCGTACTAAATTGAATTAAATCGCTTTTTTATTTGCACAGGCCAAATCCAATAGCTGCAGCCTTTCATTGCGTGGATGTTATCCCCTTGCATCTGATCACCATGAATGTATTAAAAGAAGTTGCCTCTCAGGGTAAAAAAGTCAACTCTAATTCTACACTACAATTGTTGAATATGAAAGAATCTGGAATAAGTTGTCAAAAGGATATTAAAAGTTTAGGCCTAAATTTCCAGTTCTTTTCACATCAACTAATAATTTTTATGAGATTTTCTAAATACATTTTTAAAATGACCTGAAACCAACTTCTCATTCATCCCAACTCTGAAATCTTTCATTTTTTGAGATTTTCCACTAGATTTCAGAATCCACTTATAGAAAGCAAAACTGTGATTTAGTAGAATTGAAAAAGTATTCTCTGCTCATGGATCCAACCAGCACTTTCCATGAGCAGCTTGCTTATTTGATTGCTTTTCTGATCCCAATTATCTTAGCATACGGCTCCAGTCTTTAATGTCAGTTTTTAAAATACATTCACTAATGAATTGCTCCAACGTTCTATAGAACTGGAAGACTCTGAGGTCAGTCAGTTTCCATTACTCAGAGTATACTAATTATGCATTTTGCTAAACTAGAAAATTGCTCACCACTGTTTCTGAGTTTGAAAACATCTTTGGCAAAGATAACAGTTGTATAATTTACAAGTAGTTTAATCTCAGCATGTTCCTTCCACCATCTCCAACTGACGCTCGGGTGCCAGAGCTAAGAGGGAGTTATGAAGAGAGTTCCATCTTGTCTCTTTGCATCAGCTGGAGGCCCCTCCCACCATCTCCAACTGACGCTCAGGTGCCAGAGCTAAGAGGGAGCTATGAAGAGAGTTTCATCTTGTCTCTTTGCATCAGCTGGAGGCCCCTCCCACCATCTCCAACTGACGCTCGGGTGCCAGAGCTAAGAGGGAGCCATGAAGAGAGTTCCATCTTGTCTCTTTGCATCAGCTGAAGGCCCCTCCCACCATCTCCAACTGACGCTCGGGTGCCAGAGCTAAGAGGGAGCCATGAAGAGAGTTTCATCTTGTCTCTTTGCATCAGCTGAAGGCCCCTCCCACCATCTCCAACTGATGCTCGGGTGCCAGAGCTAAGAGAGAGCTATGAAGAGAGTACCATCTTGTCTCTTTGCATCAGCTGGAGGCCCCTCCCACCATTTCCAACTGATGCTCGGGTGCCAGAGCTAAGAGGGAGCCATGAAGAGAGTTCCATCTTGTCTCTGCATCAGCTGAAGGCCCCTCCCACCATCTCCAACTGACGCTCGGGTGCCAGAGCTAAGAGAGAGCTACGAAGAGAGTTCCATCTTGTCTCTTTGCATCAGCTGGAGGCCCCTCCCACCATTTCCAACTGACACTCAGGTGCCATAGCTAAGAGGGAGCTATGAAGAGAGTTTCATCTTGTCTCTTTGCATCAGCTGGAGACCCCTCCCACCATCTCCAACTGACGCTCGGGTGCCAGAGCTAAGAGGGAGCCATGAAGAGAGTTCCATCTTGTCTCTTTACATCAGCTGGAGGCCCCTCCCACCATCTCCAACTGACGCTCAGGTGCCTGAGCTAAGAGGGAGCTATGAAGAGAGTTCCATCTTGTCTCTTTGCATCAGCTGGAGGCCCCTCCCACCATCTCCAACTGACACTCGGGTGCCTGAGCTAAGAGGGAGCTATGAAGAGAGTTCCATCTTGTCTCTTTGCATCAGCTGGAGGCTCCTCCCACCATCTCCAAGTGACGCTCAGGTTCCAGAGCTAAGAGGGAGCCATGAAGAGAGTTTCATCTTGTCTATTTACATCAGCTGGAGGCCCCTCCCACCATCTCCAACTGACGCTTGGGTGCCAGAGCTAAGAAGGAGCCATGAAGAGAGTTTCATCTTGTCTCTTTACATCAGCTGAAGGCCCCTCCCACCATCTCCAACTGACACTCAGGTGCCTGAGCTAAGAGGGAGCTATGAAGAGAGTTCCA
Source organism: Anolis carolinensis (assembly GCF_035594765.1). Lineage (NCBI taxonomy): Eukaryota > Metazoa > Chordata > Lepidosauria > Squamata > Anolidae > Anolis > Anolis carolinensis. The sequence continues at coordinate 297,551,021 of NC_085841.1, forward strand.
TCTTGTCTCTTTACATCAGCTGGAGGCCCCTCCCACCATCTCCAACTGACGCTCGGGTGCCTGAGCTAAGAGGGAGCTATGAAGAGAGTTCCATCTTGTCTCTTTGCATCAGCTGGAGGCCCCTCCCACCATCTCCAACTGACGCTTGGGTGCCAGAGCTAAGAAGGAGCCATGAAGAGAGTTTCATCTTGTCTCTTTACATCAGCTGAAGGCCCCTCCCACCATCTCCAACTGATGCTCGGGTGCCAGACCTAAGAGGGAGCCATGAAGAGAGTTCCATCTTGTCTCTTTACATCAGCTGGAGGCCCCTCCCTCCCACCATCTCCAACTGACGCTCGGGTGCCAGAGCTAAGAGGGAGCTATGAAGAGAGTTCCATCTTGTCTCTTTGCATCAGCTGGAGGCCCCTCCCACCATCTCCAAGTGACGCTCGGGTGCCAGAGCTAAGAGGGAGCCATGAAGAGAGTTCCATCTTGTCTCTTTGCATCAGCTGAAGGCCCCTCCCACCATCTCCAACTGACACTCGGGTGCCAGAGCTAAGAGAGAGCTATGAAGAGAGTTCCATCTTGTCTCTTTGCATCAGCTGGAGGCCCCTCCCACCATTTCCAACTGACACTCAGGTGCCATAGCTAAGAGGGAGCTATGAAGAGAGTTTCATCTTGTCTCTTTGCATCAGCTGGAGACCCCTCCCACCATCTCCAACTGACGCTCGGGTGCCAGAGCTAAGAGGGAGCCATGAAGAGAGTTCCATCTTGTCTCTTTACATCAGCTGGAGGCCCCTCCCACCATCTCCAACTGACGCTCAGGTGCCTGAGCTAAGAGGGAGCTATGAAGAGAGTTCCATCTTGTCTCTTTGCATCAGCTGGAGGCCCCTCCCACCATCTCCAACTGACGCTCGGGTGCCTGAGCTAAGAGGGAGCTATGAAGAGAGTTCCATCTTGTCTCTTTGCATCAGCTGGAGGCCCCTCCCACCATCTCCAACTGACGCTTGGGTGCCAGAGCTAAGAAGGAGCCATGAAGAGAGTTTCATCTTGTCTCTTTACATCAGCTGAAGGCCCTTCCCACCATCTCCAACTGATGCTCGGGTGCCAGAGCTAAGAGGGAGCCATGAAGAGAGTTCCATCTTGTCTCTTTACATCAGCTGGAGGCCCCTCCCTCCCACCATCTCCAACTGACGCTCGGGTGCCAGAGCTAAGAGGGAGCTATGAAGAGAGTTCCATCTTGTCTCTTTACATCAGCTGGAGGCCCCTCCCACCATCTCCAACTGATGCTCGGGTGCCAGAGCTAAGAGGGAGCCATGAAGAGAGTTCCATCTTGTCTCTTTACATCAGCTGGAGGCCCCTCCCTGCAATAGCATGCTATGCTAGTTTTATATATAAATGTGTGTGTGTGTGTACATATATATGTACACATATATAATAATTATAACATATTGTATATACATATAATATTCATAATAGTATATTGTGATACAATATAATACTAATAATACAATATAATAATATTAATTATATATTATATTTTACATGTAATATTAGTAATAATATTACAATATATTGATACAGTACAATATAGTAATTTATTACCAGTATTGTACTATGCTAATAATATAATATTGTATGTAAATTTAATTTGTAAGCCGCTCTGAGTCCCCTTCGGGTTGAGAAGGGCAGCATATAAATGTAGCAAATAAATAATTAAATAAATAAATAATGTGAGTCCCTCCTTACATGTATCTTTATAGTCTTTTTCATTACAGCATTTCTCCCCTTGACACTGACTTGAAGGCAATCACTATGCTGTTTTCCGAGGATGCTGAAAATGCAACTCCATTCTATACAGGCAACAAAATGGTTCCATTTCATGAAACAGTAAAATCACTTCAATAGTGCTCTAGGAGCTTTTATCATTTTACTAACAACCTCATCACAAAGGACTTAAATCAGTAACATGCGCTGGTTTAGCCCAGATCATCCATGGAGCCCGTCAGCTCCTATCAAACAACGCTGGCAAGGCTCTGGTGGGAGAAGTATGGCAGAACCAGTGCATGCTACCACCACGGCAACACGGGAGGCTTCTAATGTTGCCATAGGCAGCCATGAGGGGAAGCTGTGTGGGGCAATGAAGGGCATGGGGCGCTGGGCTCTCCACCCCCCTCAACAACATGAGATAATATTGGATGACTCTGGTGGCCATATGATAAGGTCATAACAGTCCTTGGGAAAAACACATATAATGGTACCTAAAAGCCAGGGGAATACTGTTTTATGTGGAAGATTGAATAACCTATTACTTCTGATATTAATTAAATGGATACTATATAATAATAATAATAATAATAATAATAATAATAATAATAATAATAATAATTTATTCTTGTACCCCGCCCCATCTCCCCAAAGGGACTCGGGGCAGCTCACATGGGGCCTTGCCCAACATCACAATATAAAATCAAAACAAAAACACAAATTTACAACAATAAATCAACAATATTGGTAAAACAATCGAAAAGGACAATCTTACAAGATAAAATGTTAAAACAGGTATATCAAACACAAGTCTGGGCCGAAAGGTGAATGTGTCAAATCAGGAGGAGATAGTTACATAATTGACATAGTCAATGAAGTACTATAAATGACAATAGTGACAATAAAAGGGCAGATCAGTGGGTCTATTATTACATAGGCAGGCATCTTAAACCAACAAAAGTCACTCATCAAAGGCTTTCCGGAAAAGCCAGGTTTTCAGATTCTTCCGGAAGTAGAAGAGGGTGGGGGCCAGCCTAATCTCCCTAGGGAGCAGGTTCCAAAGCTGGGGGCCACGACAGAGAAGGCCCTCTCTCTCATCCTCACCAACTGCGCCTGCGAGGGTGGTGGGAGCGAGAGGAGGGCCTCCCCCGACGAGCGAAGAGATCGTGCGGGTTCATAGGAGGAAATGCGGTCTCCAAGGTAGGCGGGTCCCAAACCGTTTAGGGCTTTGTAGATAAGAACCTGCACCTTGAATTGGGCTCGGAAAGTAAGCGGCAGCCAGTGGAGTTCCTTAAACAGAGGCCTTGAACGTGCCCTGTAATTTTCTCCAGTTAGAAACCTGGTTGCCGTGCGTTGAACTAATTGCAGTTTCCGAACCGTCTTCAAAGGCAGCCCCACATAGAGCACATTGCAATAATCCAGTCTAGAGGTAACTAAGGCGTGGACCACCATGGTCAGATCAGACTTCTCGAGGTATGGTCGCAGCTGGCGCACAAGTTTTAAATGTGCAAAGGCCCTCCCGGCCACGGCCGACACCTGAGGTTCAAGTGTCAGCCCCGAATCCAGGAGGACCCCCCAAGCTGCGGACCTGCTATATCCTATACTCCAGACGAATCCAAGGAATTAACCTATTTAGGCATATGTACACAACACATCTGGAAATTATATGAGGGGGCCACATATTGTTGCTATCTTATACATGTTGATGATCTCCAAGTATAAGGAGTATAAGATCACTAGGTCTCTCAGTACAAGTGAGAAGAAATGAAATAGTTGTGATTAAGCAAGCCGTAAGTTTTTCAACAGAATTTGGAATACAGGAATATCATAAAGGCTGGGTGAGGTGGGACGTTTCTCCTAGCTTCAAATGAGGAAAGAGCTCGCTCTCATGACACTTTCCCCATCATGTTGCCCTTGTGGGGAGGCTCCATGCAGGCTCCATTGGAGTCAGCACAACATGGGAAGCCTCCTGTGTTGGGGTGAAAGGGTCCGGCGACACTTTTGCCCTGGTTGGGGATGAGCCTATGCTGGAAGTCACATGACATCATGTGATGTCCAATGTTGGCCTCCATTCCCCAGATGGGGTGAAAGTATCCTAAGACGCTGACTTCACCTCATTTGATGAGTTTGTAAATTTACCTACTCCCTCTCTACTCCATTCCCCCTGTTGGAATTAGGAGGATTCTGTTCTCACCAAAATATCTTCTCAGTAGATTGTCATGGATAGCCAGATAATAAAACTCTGTACCAATTAATTCACTATATGCTCTTTGTCAAACACCTTTAGTTTAAAAGAGGAAAAACTGATATAATAAAATCTACTTTTTTGTGGCCTACCAGAATTTCATTCTCACCTGAATGTATAGACATTCTAGCAACTAATATTTTATTTTATGAAAGCTACTGGCATAAAAGCTGTACACAGTATCTATAAAGGGCTGTGTGTGATATGCCTTTCCTATATTTTGGACAGACTGCATAATCCTTCAGCCATTTTAGAAAACACACAGCAGGAAGACCTATTTAGATTATATTTTGTGCTAAAATATTCAAACAGAAGCCTATTTTGTTGCATGAAATATGAATGCAACTATTCATAGAGATGCTAAAAGGACTCTGCCATAAAAACAAAGAGAAATTTTATTCAGATTTCTAATTTCCACCTCAAGGCTTAGGATATAAATTGTAATGAAATCCGCACACTGCTCTAACTTTCAACCAACCAAATTGAATTCTTAGACTAGCCCTTTTTCTGGAATCTCTAGCACACTTTTGGTCACATGCAGAGGCAGTTCAACCACCAGGCCAACTAGACAGTTGCTTGTGGCGCCATCTTGTTGGGGGTGCCATCGAGGCAACTCCTGTCTCCTGCGGCCTGCCTCCGCAAGGTATTGAACTGCTTTTTCTGTTGATTTGTTGTAAAACATGATGTTTTAGAGCTTAATTTGTAAAATCTTAATGTAATTTGATGTTTAATAGGCTTTTCCTTAATCCCTCCTTATTATCAAAAAATTTCGCTTATCCAATGCTTTTATTTTTCAGTGATTGGTTTGGGGGGGGGCACCAAAATTCTGTTCGCCTACACTTGAAAAATACCTAGGGCCGGCTCTGGTCACATGGGATCCTCCTAACCTACAAATGAACTATTTGATCCCTGAAGCTACACTCTCTAATATAGGAATGAAAGTCCCTTTGAAATAGATATAAAAAGGCATTATCAGATGACAAATGGGTTGTAGTAGTTGTGATGAGATTTTTTTTTACATCAAACTATATAAAATAAACAGCAGCCACAGGCAATGGAGTCAATTTTGACAGAAATTGAAGACCATGGGACAAAATAGCATTTGCAATTTCATATGCAGTATGTTATATGGGGAGAAGACTGACACTCTCATCCTCCAATTACATATCTTCATCTACCAATATCCTACCATCATTTTGAGGGTCGCAGTGCAAACATACACAGCAGTGTCACTTTTACATACTATAAACCAATCTTAATTTAGGATTATTTTATCATTGTTTTCTTTCATATAATATATTGGTTGAAGAAGAATCATATAAATGCTATTTACTATTTTGTAACTTTTGAGTTGGACCTAATGTCTAATATAGTTTTTATTGTGTTTTGACTGATTTTTTACTGAGCAAAATGTGCAAAAATTGTATATATGGATCAATGTATTTTTCTCAAATAGAATAGGCAAAATAGCTAGGTAGTTTGGGCTTTATTTCTTCTTAGAAGAACAATATCTGCCACTGATGAATGTCACCTTACAGATTTTTCAAACCTTCTACATCAGTATACAAGAAAATGTCTATTTAGACTTCCTAAAGAATTGATAAAAGGCTGCTCAATGATTTAGGGTGAGATCCTACATCAAGGAGATGGTATTTCACTTTCCATTCACATATTATTTACATGGCAGTTGTATATTAGTGAATTGTAACATTACAATTCTTAATTTGCATAAATCAATTGTAATTTTATCATGTTATGCTGCCCAGTAAGTATGAATACATTGATATCATCCTTAGCAAACAACCAATAGCCCAAAGTAATAAATTTCCATTCCTTTTCCTGCTCACATGGAATGAGTGGCTAAGCACATAACTTTGTGTCTGCATGGAAGTGATAGGAATAGGGATTTGAGAACAATATAATCTGAGGCCCTTTCTACACAGCTCTAAAACTCAGGCTGGGAAACAGATTAGTCTGAGGCATCCAGATGAAATTTTAGGCTAATTTGTTTTAACCTAGAGTAAACCAGATTTTCGAAATTAAATCCTAATTTTAAAAGGTCCAGATCTTTGGAGATATTAAGTCTGTGGAAACAAACTACTGGGATTATCTTCTGTGATTTCAGTGTCTGTTCCCACAGCACTCTCTCCTTCCCAGGCTTAGGCAGCTTTGAGAAGGAGGATGGCACTGCTAGCTTCCTGTTGTATGCCAGCCTGTTCAACCTGTTCAGTCTGTGATTGTGTCTAATGTCCCTGTACAGGCTGTGTCTGATGTTCATGATGGAAATGATACTCTTACTGATGGGTTTGGGCCTGAGGAGTTAAGTTCAGATGAGAGGCCTGAGCTAGGTTCAGATGAAAGGCTTGAGCCAGGTCAGATGCCTGGGAAAGACCTTTCAGCACTTTCTTCAGAGCAACATCCTGGTAGTGATTCTGAGTTTGTTTTGCTGGATGGCTGTGATAGTGAAACCTTGAACAGAAAGCAAATGTTCAAAAAGTATAGGCAAGACACTCAGAAGGTTATGCGCTCTGCTCATTTAGAACAGAAGAGATATAACAGTCAATTATCTAGTAGGAAAGGGAAAAAGAATGTGTTTCTCACAGTCCTGGATTTTAGAAAGGGTTTAAAATTATTAATATAGCTTTCTGTTTCCAGTTGAGTCAACTTCGCTTAACCATATTGGTCTTGTTTCCAAGTGCTTCATGTTTCCAGGGATTAACTAGTTCAAGTTTACCTACAGGACTTTTGTTTTGCTTTTTGGATTACTTAGATCAAGTCTGCTTATGGGATTATGCTGTTTTGTTCCTGTCTTTTTATGCCTTGCTCCATTAAATTACTACAGATCTATGGACTGAATTTTATGCTGAAACTTTAAAGACATTCTTGAATACTGTTGGACTTTTGGATTGTATCTTTTACTATTTTTATTGCTTTGGCTTTATATATTCTACAATAAACTGCTTGCTGATTTTACCAACCTGGTGTGCTGTTTACAATCAAAGTGTTTCTGCCCTGGAGTGCAACACCTCCCTGCCCTCCATTTCCCTTTCAACTTATTGGATGAAGGCTCCAATGGAGGCCTGGTGTCCTTTCAGTTCACCCTTGAACACCCAACAAAGGGCCTTGGAGGAGGAATTCCACTTCACCTCCCCAAAGCCCTTGCCGAGGGAGGGAGGGAGGGAAGAAAAGCTTCAGTTTGCATCAGGCCTTTCTTCTGATAAGTGGAGGGGGAAATGGAGGGCCGGAAAGGGGGGCTGGCAGTGCTCCTGCTGACTCCTGCTGATCTTGGATAAGCATGGGAGGGTATCAGGACATCGCCCCTCCTAAATTCCAGAGTTTGGGGCTGCTGTTTGGACAAAATCCCAGGAGATACTAAGATTTGAAATTCCAATTTCTTTCAGAATTTAGCCTTGTCTGGAAGAGCCCTGAGTGGAGAGGGGTTAGAAAGGCAGCAATTTATTGCTCCTGTGTTCCAGTCTCCAGAGCAGCTACAAATAAGCTTCTTCCATTTTCAACATGCCTTCCCTTCAAATATTTTAAAATGTCTGTCATATCCCTTCTCAGTCCTCTTCTCCAGGTGAAACATTCTCAGTTCCTCAAGCCATTTCTCAACTGAATATACTGCAATACACTGTTTCTACAACTGCAATACATTGGGGAAATGATCCCAATTTCAAAAATAACTCGAAAGCTGTTTCAGTCCAGAATTTTGCTGTGTGGCTTTTAAGGAAAAAAAATGAATGTAATATACATGGACAATTCTTGAAAAACTAGACATTGCTATTTCATTTTGCAGCAAATGCAAGGTAAAAACGACAAAGCCAAGGCACTGTGACTAATAAGTTTTGGACTTTTTGGCATACATTTTCATGGACAGTAGCTCACTTCATCAGATGTATCTGAAAAAATTAGTTCCTGTTCAGGGAAAACTAAGCCAAATAAAACATCTTAGCCCTTCAGGAGCCATAAGACTTTTGATGCAGTTGACTAATACAGCCACCCCCTATATGAGAATTCAAAGCATTGGTTTTATCTTGGGTTATAGATAAAATTCACACTTCCTCAATGAATGCATAATGAAAAACATAATTATCATTCATTTTTCACATTTGTCAGAGATTTGTTATGCATTTCCCAAACAAAAATGCATGTAAAATTGCACAAGGGTCTGAGTCTGATATGCTGATGTAGGAAGCAGTATCACTGGAAGTGGTACAACAACAGAGGGAAAGTGGCCATTAATCTTGTGGCCATGGATAAGTGGAGAGCCAACAGTAAAAGCAACCCCTCTCACAGATAGCCTGGAGCCATCAGAGGAGTTTTGTTTTATGACCTATCATGAAATAACAATACCAGACACAAAAAATTGGGATAAACTAAGGCCACTTTATTTGGCCAATAATCTATTTAGGTGAGTTGTGACTGGTAATAAGCAAAAAAAAAAAAAAGATAGAAAGAAAGAAGAAAAAGGGGGGGGGCAACAACCTGATGTGGCTCTAGCTGAGGCCAGGCATCAACTCATGGTCATATTCCCTTCCCTCCCGTGGGTGAAATACCTGACCCAGTTTTATGGATTGCTCACCCAGGCCTGCCATTTACTCCCCCCTCTCCATTCCAGGACTTTATGAGAGAGAGCAAACCACCAAGCTAGCCCCTAGGACAGACTCTTTCACAAGCTCTAGGATCCCAGGACCTAAAGATGCTATTCCTAAGCCTCACCCTACAGTGCCAAGATATTTGCTGAACTGTTGGAAACAGCATCAATGAGGTGGCGGATTGGCTTTTAAAAAGTTTGTCAGGGAGCCAGATCCAGCCATGTGATAATGGCTGGACAGACACCTTGTCACAGTTTCACCTCTGTATGTGTTTCACCCCTATATGTGACAATTCCCAGTTTCACCCCTATATGTGACAAGCTAACTTCACACTAGCCTCTGTTCATCAACACCTATCCTCAACATTATTTGCCATGTGGTCTCAGGAACATATTTCTCACTGACACATCTTTAATTGCCTCACCCCTATTATGGCCCACTTTAAATGTTTAATACTGGCATTTGCTCTGCATAGTATTAACAGAAAAAAGTCTGCTGAAAGAAATGCAAGTGGAATTAGTCCAAACTTGGTTTCGGTCTTATAATCTTACATGTTTGAGAAAATTATCTTAATGATCGACTTGAACAAATTCCTACATATAATTCATCAGATCAATCTCTGAAGCATATCTCCATAAACCTATCAGTAGTGAATGGAAAGTTTCCTTTTTGGTAATGATGACTGGTGTTTATTTGGGAAATGTTCATGAATTTTGAGAACATGTCGTGATATTTTAGCCCTTTCTTTGCCTACTATGTTGTGTTAGGTCATAGCAACTCCTCCAAATCTGTGGTTTACTTTTCAAGACCTATACATGTGGTTTAGGCTAATTTTATCAAAGAAGATCAAACTGCACAGGAATTGCCTTTCCACACATTTATATAGGATTGTGATCAGCTACTGCTAAGTATTTTGTGCATTCAAATTAGCAGCTGATTTGTGCATTAAAAGTAACAATTATCACAATGATAAAACTCTCACGCATTGCCTGAACAAATGACTGGATATTTTCAATAGATTTCCAAAGTATGACAGGATATAAAATTTAACTATCACTGTGGCTCTATATATTTTTTAAAAAGATATGATATTTTAAATTTGAAGTCACTCGGAGCACTCTGGTGGAGAGCGACTAATTAAGAAATAAAGTGAAGTGAAGTGAAGTGAAGTGAAGATGTATTTTTTTCAGTATCATATTTTTAAGAAAAAACTCTCTATTTAAAATAGAACATCAAGAAGATATAGGTTTTAGTCTGCAAACTAAAACTTAAGATACCTTCTAGAGAAAATTCACCTGTCGTGTTCAACATTAATAGAAGGAGAAAGTAACATAGAGCTACTGGTAATACATGGTGCTTGGTTGCTATGGGAATGTATATATTAAAAAGCTGTATGTGTCAGAAAGCAAGAGATTAAAACTACCTGATGCTGTTTTTTAAAATGAGATTGGAACACTAATGTTTCCTTCTATGATTTTGCATTTAGGGTGAAGAGCAAAAGAAAGGTGCTGCCCAATCAATTTGACTCCTAACTGGAAAATGAAACTAACTAACTAACTAATTATCTATCTATCTATCTATCTATCTATCTATCTATCTATCTATCTATCTATCTCTCACAGATATAGATACACACTGGTTCAGTCCCATCAAGGCCTTTATGGTCCAAAAGAGAAACGAACAATTTGTTAGGGCAATTAACAATTTAACTCCTTTTCACTAGTGGAACTCAGCAAGCAGGCAGGCCAACAAGACTGTTTTGTTAAGGTGTGGTGAAAGAAACAGCATACTGTAAGTTTGTATCTGAACACTTCAGCACAGGCACAAAATGCATCTTGGAATCTGTGATGCCTCATGGGCCTTGTAGTCCTGTTCCTAGTGCCATCGAGGCAGATGAAGACGAAAACATGGGGTTTTCGCTGGTTCAACATGAGCCGGAGTCTTTTCACCTGCCGGATGTTGATGTTTGTACCCAAGAATTCAGTAAAACAGACCTTGGGCATTCCTCGCCTCCGTTCCCTAGGAGAGAATCCTATTGTGCTGACAGAGGAGTCAGGGAACAGAATCGCAGGAGTTTACGGATTGGAGCCAAACAACAGGCTGATTAGACCTGCTTCCCTTGGGAAATTCTAAGGAGTCTTGCATCTGGACAAAGTTGGGTTTCGCTTCCTGTTCTCTAGGGAAAGAGGTTGTTGGCGGGAAAACGAGACCCAATATAGGTGCCTGACGCGGGAGAATCTTTGCAGAGTCAACAGAGCTGCTTCAGGAGTGAGATCGTGTGTGGACTTCGTAACCCCAGTTCCTTGCTTCCCGGATCAAGAATTCAAGTACTGCCTTGCCTTGCTGTTAACCACGGACCTTGTTCCAAGATTCACTGTTTGCCTTGTTCCTAGTCACGGACCTTGTTAAAGAACCAAGATTATTTCCAGCCTTGTTGTCAAGTTTCCTTGGACTCCTAAGACGCTGGCATTTCCCCACACTATTGCTTGGCAATAGTGTGTGTTTTGGTATTGGATTTAAACTTTGAACTCTAATATCATTTATTGGACAATACATTTTTGGACTGTTTTTGACCTCATTTGAAAGGTCTGCTTCTGAACTATATTCTTCACTTGTTTTTATTACTTTTATATATTTCCTTAATAAAGATATTAGATAGAGATTGGCCTCCGTGTATGGTTCTTGGTGCCCTGCTGCCAGGGGTCTGACAGAATCAGAATAATTTAAACCTAGTGTTTTTTCTAACTCGGTGTCGAACTGATTTATCTTTGTACTCTGTTGTCATGTATGGTGGAAATGGAGATCCACTGGAGTCCCACGGATGCTATCAGACAATGTAAGGGCACTTCCTGTGGGACTCTATGGGCTTCTGCAGCACATGAAAACAGAGCTCAACCCCTGGGTGAAGAATGCGGGGGAAAGCGGAAAAAAGACAGGTTAAGATGCAAAAAAAAAAAAGTTGGATGGCTGGCCATCCAACAACATAGGGAAAGGTGGGAACTGGGTAACGTGGTTCCTTACGTTCCCTCCCTCTAAATGTGATGCGGTTCTAAGTGGCTTATCTTGACTTCAATCACATTAACCTGTGTACATTGCATGGATGCATCAGGTTCATATGATTCCTACATTGTATTATTTGTCACTGTACATTGGGCCTCTGTTGAGCTAAACCTCTCCAGGACCAGAGGATTTTTGGGGAGAGTTTGTTGGATTAAGACTGTTGTGTCTATTAGTGTCAGGCTGTTTGTATCAGGCTGTGGTGCAGCTGGCTAGTAACCAGCTGCTATAAATCACTACTGACCAAGAGGTCATGAGTTCGAAGCCCGGGTCGGGTTAAGCCTCCGACCATTAAAAAAAATAGCCCCGGCTTGCTGTTGACCTAGCAGCCACGAAAGACAGTTGCATCTGTCAAGTAGGGAAAATTTAGGGACGCTTTATGCGGGAGGCTAATTTAACTAATCTACTAATCTACAACACCATAAAACTGCTCATGAGGAAAAGAAGAGAAAGAATAGCCACTACAGCTCCCCCTGTAGCCGGAATCGTGAAGCTGGAAAGATGTTAAAAAAATGCCTCTGTGTCTGTTGTTTGTCTGTTGGCACTGAATGTTTGCCATATATGTGTTCATTGTAATCCGCCCTGAGTCCCCTTCGGGGTGAGAAGGGCGGAATATAAATACTGTAAATAAATAAACTAGGTGGAGGCTTGTTGCTTGCTTCTGTGCTTGTTCATCAGGTACTGGAGATAATAGTCTGATTGTTACACTTAATCAAATAGTACGAGACTCAACAGAATGTGTCAAAAAAACCTTATATAAGCAGCTAAGAGGAATGGCCCATGATCACATTGTCTCTACACGGAGCATGGGAAATAAACAATATGAACTTAAATTCTTAAATCAGCAAAGCAAATATGATATAATAGGTAGCAATGAAACCTAGTGGGATGAGTTTAATGATTGGAAAGTAGTAAAAGAGAGGTATAACCTTGTTCATAAAAATAGACCAGACACACGCAATGTATTTGAAATCCCAGAGTTAGTATAGGTGCAGCTAAAGTGCAGAATAATTACTACTATTTAGGAATGTAAATCTTTGTACATTTCATTTTTATGAAAAATAAATAATTTATTATTTTTCATAATTCTCTTCACCATAAGAAAATTTTGAAACATTTTCAAAGTCTATTCACAGTTTGCAACATATTCTCTGTGAAAATATTCATGTGGGGGTTTTGTACAGAAGATGACATATAGTCAGCTTTCAAAATTTTCTGTCAGGAGTACAGTACTTCCATTAACGTAAAAAAAAACCCTCAAAGAAATTGCTATTTTTTTTACCTGAGAGAGCACCTCACTAGTAATACTTCCTTGGATCTCTAGCATGACTCTGTGGTTAACTTCTTCTAAAAGCTGACCACACAATAGCATTGAATGTCCTATCTAGGTCCTCCAGCATGGCCAGAGAAAGTTGATCATAGAATCGCACTGATAAACCTAGAGTTGCCTAAATTTTTAATCAAATCCATGAATAATCAGATCTGTAAAATCATAACCACAAATGTGGAGGTATGGCTGTATTTTCTGTGCAAAATCCCACAACTAAAAGGTCAATTAGTCAAACAGAATACTGTTTCTGGCTAGATAATCTGCTTTCTGTATAAGTATGTTATTTTCCACACAAAGAGTTGTTTTCTTTCTGGGAAAATGGTTTTCTTTACAAGCAGAATAAATGTTTGGGACACAAGCCCTACATACATTTTTTCTTCAGAGCAAGTCCCAAACTGTGAAAATTCTTGCCTGCTTTTGATTTTCTTTCCTAAGGATTTCCAACACTTGAGAAATCTTTTTAAACTATATATTTTTATAACAAGACCAGACACATGAGATTGGATAAAATAAAGGCCACTTTATTTGACCTCTTAACTATTTCAGGTTAAAAACCTTGGAAAACTTGCTAGAGAGGGGGAGAAATCTGATTGAGGACTTAGCTAGGGCAAGTGTGTACTTGAGACAAAATCTCATGGGCTATGCATTATTTCAGTATTGTACAGCCTAGACTGCTGTATTTTAGATGGCAGATCTAGGGACCCCTCCATCCTGCAAGCTTAAGGGCTCAAAAGGGAAAGCCAACCCCCATGTCCACCTCAAGGACAAGCTCCTTCCCAGATCTCAGGCCACAATTTTTCATTGAAATGGTGCCAAGGTCTACACTGATTTTTTTTATTTTCTCCCCCCAATTTTGCCTGTGAAACCTATTTAAAGATACCACCTGAGTCAATTCCCCATTCCTCCTTAGGATAGGTAAAAATAAAAAAACCTCCGAAGAGGGTGAAAAAAATCCTATCTGGCTTCAAAATGCAACCAGATAGAACTGTACTTCCCAAGGGTGGGAAGTTAAATTGGATGTTTGTGTGGATGTTGTTGAGGTGGTCCAGGAACTTGATGAGTTCTTCTCCTCCATGGCTCCAAATGGTGAAGGTGTCATTCACACATCTGAACCATATAGTAGGCTTTTTTGGTGCTAGAGCCTCACTTAAGTCCTACTCTGTGGCAATGAGGGCAGCCAAGAAGACATTCTCTACTGCCTGTATTGCATGTGCAATAAACAGACTAGCAGAGTTGTTCTGAGTGGTCAGGGAACTTCTCTACCCTGGTTCCCATGGAAATACTCCCGACCACTCAGTGAATCGATGTGGTGAGTTCACCCATCATTTTGCAGATAAAGTTGCTCAGATTCTTTCCGACCCTGGACATCAGCTTGGTAGTGGTTTTTATGAATGTATCTGAGGCAACTGTCTGTCCCATCTTGTTGGATTCTTTTCATCCTGTTCAGCCTGATGATGTAGACAAGATTCTTGAGAGCGACTACTTCCACTCTAGCTCCTTGTCCTTCCTGGAGAGGCATTAATAATCCTTGAGAACCACTTGGCCAGTGGGGGGTTGGCCAAGTGGTTCTCAAGGATTATCAATGCCTCGTTGGACCAGGGACATTTTGCATCTAATTTAAAAACAACTGTAAAACCTATTCTAAAGGAATCATCCCTGGATCCAACTATATTAAACAACTACCAGCCTATTTCAAATCTTCCTTTTCTGGGCAAGGTTCTGGAGTGGGTGGTGGCCTATTAGCTCCAGGGATTCTTGCATGACAGCGATTATCTTGATCTCTCACAGTCTGGCTTTAGGTCTGGCCATGGAATTGAGGCAGCTTTCATCTCCGTGGTGGATGACCTCTGCAGAGGACTAGACAGGGAGAGTATGTCCCTAATGGTTCTTTTGGACATCTTTGTGGCTTTTGATACCATCAACCATGGTATCCTTCTGGGCCAGTGCTTCAGAATTGGTCTTGTGACCACTCCGTTGCAGTGGAACCACTCCTTCCTGGAGGATTGTACCCAGAAGGTGATGCTGAGGGACACCTGCTCAGATCCCTGGCCATTGACCTGTGTGGTCCTGCAAAGTTTCATTCTTTCCCCTATGCTTTTCAACATCTACATGAAACTGCTGTGTGAGGTCATCCTTTGGGGATGGGTGCCATCTCTATGCAGATAATACTCAACTCTACTGCTCTTTTCCACCTAATTCCAGGGAAGCTCCCCAGATCCTAAACCAGTACCTGGCATCTGTGATGGACTGGATGAGGGCCAACACGCCAAGACTTAATCCAGACAAGACAGAGCTCCTCCTGGTCAGTTGGAAGGCCGATCAGGGTATAGGGTGGCAACCTGTACTTGATGGGGTCACATTCCCCCTGAGGACACAGGTCTGCAGTCTGGGGGTGCTTTTGGATTAATCGCTGATGCTTGAAGCTCAGGTCTCAGTGATGGCCCGGAGGGCATTTGCATAGTTAAAACTTGTGTGCCAGCTGAGACCGTACCTTGAAAAGCCTGATTTGGCCATGGTGATCCACACCTTAGTTACATCCAGAATGAACTGTAATGTATAGGGATGAGCAAATTTCTTGGAATCATCATTAATCATAAAAAGTGTATCTTTTTGGGTTCCAAATGGGGTTCCGAGGTGGTTTGGCCCTTCATAATTAACCTCTTTCCCTTCCTTGGTGGCAATGGCGCTTCTGCCATGGAAGGGGAGAGGAAGGAGAGAAAAGCACTCCCCGGTGATGAGGGCTGCCTCTTGCTCCTCTGCCAGGGAAGGGAGGGAGATAGAGGGAAAGGTGAGCATTTTCCCTCCTGGGTAGTTAGAACAGGGCTAAGCCTCATAGGAAGAAACAGCGGGCCGTATTGAGACAGCATGGTGTCTCAAAACAGCCCCCTGGTGTATTGGTTTGAGAGTTGGATTATGATTGTACTTGATTCCCACTCAGCCATGGAAACCCACTGGGTGATCTTGGGCAAGTCACACACTCTCAGCCCCAGAAAACCCAATGAAACAGGAAATAACACTTCCAAACCAGGAACAGATTTTTGTTATTTTTAAAAAATGTTTTTTTAATTAAAAAACTGAAAATTTATCAAAACTCAGGATAAGTCAAATTTTCTTAGATTTGGTGAGCTAACAGTGGTAAATGTTTTCTACCACTGTAGCAAATTTCATTAGGATAGATCAAAAAATGAAGGAGAGAAGGCCCCCTCAATTTTCCCCATTGATAATAATGTTTCCCTTCATGCGCATGCGCTCCCACTATTAACGAGGTACATACAAAGAATCGGAACTTTCAGAAAGTTTTGAACTTTTTGCTTCAAAATTTGGAAATGACTTTAGAAACAAAGCGCCAGCACCCCCTACTTTCAAAGCGAGTATTGAACCATTTCTTCATGGATCGCACATGCCTAGTAATGCATTCTATGTGAGGCTGCCTTTGAAGACAACTCAGAAACTAGTTAGTACAAAAGTCAGCAGCCAAATTACTAACTGGAGCGAGCTTTAGGGAGCATACCATGTCCTTCCTAAAGCAGCTCCACTGGCTCCTGAAGAGTTTCCGTGTCCAATTCAAACTGCAGGTGATTACCTATAAAGCCCTATACACTTTGGGTCCAACCTAACATCGAAACTGCATCTCCTTCTATGAACCGGTGTGGGGATTGAGATTTGCTGGGGAGGCCCTTCTCTCGGTCGCACCACTGTCTCCTTCTCAGTGGTGGCACCCTGGCTCTGGAATGCCCTCCCTAGAGAGATCAGGCTAGTCCCCTCACTTCAAGCCTTCTGTTCTAGTTTAAAAACATGGCTTTTAAAACAAGCCTTTGATCTTATGTAGTTTTTTTAAGAATTAGTCCAAGAGCTTACTGTTGTGTCATGTCAGCACTGGGCTGTGTCAATTGGAAACAACTTGTTTTTATCTGCAGCTATGACTGCACTTTATGAATTTTAATGTTTTGCATTGTAATTATGTATGTGCATAATTGTAATTTTATGGTTTTATCATTTTATATTTATATATTTCTACATGTAGCCCTTTGCTGTATTTTGTTAGCCGCCCCGAGTCCCTTTGGGGAGATGGTGGTGGGGTAGAAATAATAATAATAATAATAATAATAATAATAATAATAATAATTATTATTATTATTATTATTATTATTATTATTATTATTATTATTATTATAGCTCTGCTGTTAGCGGAACATTTAGTTCACACTATGGTTTAAATCTCAAAGATACCAAAGACTCATTGAACTTAAAATAAGTTCAGCACTGTACTTAAAATAAGTTCAGCACTCCTCTAAAGTATGGACAAAAACCTGTAAGAGATTTACTATTCCTCTAATTCTGATGCCACTAGCTGCCTGCCACTGTACCCTTTCCAAGCATTGACCAGTTTTCCATATCTTCCGTGTATACATTTGTATGTGCCTTGCCCATGAACTGTTGGAGGAAGCAAGACCAGAAGCAGAACAACAAAATGAGTTCCTGAAATGGAAGGCAGACAGACAGTCATCATAGAAATGACAAAATGTTATATGAGATCTCTCTGAGCTGGAAGTGGATCCCACTGCTCAGTTGAAAAGCTGATGTCAAAGTTCCAGTAAGTGTAATATTATGCAATAAATGCTACAACCTTGGAAAAAGAAAAGCAATGAAAAACTAGGCTACTGATGCATTTTCCTTAAACATTTCAGTGGGCAACCTATACTTGTATATTTTGATAGAAAATAACTTAAGTTCTATAGATAAACCACCCATCTTGCAATGGCTAGGTATAATGTACTATAGAAACAGAATTTACATAAACTGCCAGTAATTTAAAAGGTATAAATACTGAACAGCTAAGCAGATACTCAAGTAATAAAATATGTTATGCTAAAAATAAGAGGCAAGGCGTTACAGTTCAAACACACATCTGACTTTAATTAGACTCAATAAATGGACAGACTGGAGAGGTAAGATTCTTTTTTTTTTTTGTAACAACTCTGGTCTCAATCACCCTTCTCCCCATGTTAAACAAAGCATCATGAATTTAAATCATACAAGAAATTGTTATGCTAATACTGTGTGTGTGAGTGTGTGTCTTTTAAGAATATTATCACATGAGGCTTGTAGTGTGGGTTGCAGCCTCCTCAAACAAAAATAGAATAATAAAAATTAATAAACTTTATTTATGGGCACTTATATTCTCCAAAAAACAGCTTGATTGCTTATATTCTGGGCTCCAGTGTGGTTTTCAAGGTGTCCATGCAGCCTTGGGGTGTGGCAGGGGTATTGCAAACAGCGTATCACAGGGCCGGGGAAGTGGGTGAGGTGCAGAACAGATTACTATGTGACGATTAGGGATTGAGCCTAGCAATTAATCCTTCTCGAAAGCTTGTTGGAACATCCAGGTTTTCAGTTCCTTATGAAGGAGGACAGTGTGGCCACTTGCCTAATCTTCCTATGGAGTTCTAAAGTTGGGGGTCACCACCAAGAAGGCCCTCACTAACCATTGCACAACATCATTCTATATTCAGCCCTTTATTAAACTACAACATAGTGTAAAAATAAATTAGCATTTGAAAAATGGGATCAAATATAGGGTACCACAACATAAGCCATTAAAAACTTAATCATGCTACTTTAACTTTCACTTTTCCAATTTCTAGTTAAGAGCTGGGAATGAGTTCATATAAGCTCATGAAAATGTTTAGTAATTTTGAGAAGGCTTCTCATGAGCTATACTGAAAATAACAGTCAATTTTTTCTATAGTAGAAATAATATCAGAAAAATCATGCACAGACATATAACATAGATTGGATTCAATGTTAAGGACAGAAGGATGTTCTACCTGCATGTTGTTCAAAGCAGAACAGATGGTGTATTTCCTCCAGCATGAGTAAAATTAGAACTCTGGCTAGTTCAGGTATTTCTTCTGGATGAATGTGAATGGAATTACACATGAAAGCAAAATGTGTGTTGTGAACCTGGATGCTTTATGTCTGAGCTTTCAGGCAATGTGTTCTACATGCTTGCTTACAAATTTAAAATATTTTTTTTAAAAAATGAGGAAAAACTAGGAGGAGACATGCTGCCCTGAACTGCTGTAATTATTGCTATCTGGTTGTAAAACATAAAAATAATAATGGGCATGAAAACATACTAACAACTTGAAAAGAGTAAATTTAGACTAAATATAAACTAAATATTTGAGTAAAATAAGAGAAATGTGGCACTAGAATTCTAAACAATGGTGAGAGAGTAGATGAAAAGATTAATTGAATTAGTCTACTACTGAGATTAATCATCTGTTCAAGATCAGATTGTTATATTTTTGGCTTCCACACTGTGAAATGTTCTGGCTATTATTTTAATGAGTAAGCACCATCCTGTGATGGATTTTCCATAGTAATAAAAGATGTGGAATATTTCATCTGCATTTTCTTTTATGTTCCTTGAGCTACCAACATGACATAGAAATGAGATATGATCCATAGTTACTTATGGAAGGATGTGTTTTATAATGTATCCTAATAAAATTACTATGACATAGAAGCAACTTAACAAGGATGAGGGTAATTGAGCTATAATCCACACAGTGAATGAAGCAAAAATGTGCTTTTAATCATCACTGATATTTTGGCTTATTTAAGATTCTTGCTAGATAAATTTCCTACATTGTGGAGATGAGAATAAAGCCTATATCTTGAGAAATTTTTATATTGGCTTATCCTGTGAATAGGTGAATGTAGGAGATGGATGAAAAGATATCTAGCTCCTTGTTCTGTACCACATCTAATTGATCTGAACATACATCTATGCTTATTTCATTCTCATATGGAAGATCAAAGAATGCCAAAAGTGCTCTCATGATTTAAAGGGATTATGAACTTTTGCTAGTTCTGGTGATTTTTTTCACAATTAATACAGAATGAGAGAGAGAGAGGGGGGGGGGTATTTTACATAAGGGTGACTGCTTTGTCAACAAAAGCTTGTTGACATACATGTATAGAATCACATAATTCACATTTCCAGTTGTTAATTACTAATGTGACTCCAAAAACTCATCACCAAGTAACTCCATGAAAGGGATGAAAAGAATACTCTCAAATTTTCCCACCATTGAGATATTGGAAAAATGGTCATACAACACAAGATCTTTCATATATCAGGACATTTTAAATCTTCATTTGCACAAAACATGATTTTTTTTCCAAGTTAGGTATTACTGATTGAAATTTTGGGTTGTCAGTTATTCACACCCTATCCAAAAATCCATGAAATATGGTTAGACAAGGTGACAATTTCAAGCAGTGTAACTTTATTATTTATCGTGATAACGTTCAGATCTTTTATCAACTTGAACAAATTGTTCCTATTATTTCTTTTCCCAGAAGCCCCAAGAAACTGGTGCAAGGGACAATTTTGACAGGAATCATACTTCTGCCTCTTGCAGTGGAGATCAATTATGAGAATGGAGGGGAATGTCACTGGTATTTTCCAATTAACAGTGAAACAGACTGGATAGTGTTCAGTTAATGTTGTTGAGAAGGATGGGGCTAGAGACACTATATAGCTAACAGGAGTAAATGTATTCTATGACTGTGGCAAGTTTCATCAGGAACGGTTAAAAATGATGGAGAATGAAGCCCCTCAAGTTCCCCCACTGACAGTAATGTTTTCCTTAATGTGCATGTACGGCTACCATTAACAAGGTACTTATGAAGATTTGGAAGTTTCATAAAGTTTTGAAATTTTTATCCTCAAAATTTGGAAACGACTTTAGAAATGAAGAACCAGTGCCCCCTACTTTTAAACACAGTTTAGAACCATTTTTTTTATCACACATGCCTGCTATGTAGCAGATAAAGAATTTCAATCATTTTTAGCCCACATTTTTCCTAATAAGAAATCCAGGGAGCATTACAATATTCAAAAGCAATGTAATGAGAAACAGTTACTTACAGAAAAGTAAAAGTTCTTACTAAAATACAATGAAGCTGTAGAGATTAAAAAAAATCTTTAAAACAAAAGACAAAAATCAGCAGAATAACACATCATAAAGCAGTACCACATTAAAAAAAACCCCACAGTGTTCATGTGTCAGGCATAAGAAAAACAGCAGAAGTACTAGAACTGAGCCTAAAACATGTAGATCCTATCAGCCCATTTTCATTCAGTAATGGGATGTTAGCAAGGAGAGAGCCATCCTAACCTTCCTAGGAAGAATTTCCTAAACCTGGGAGCAGTCAGCAAAAAAGGGCCTCTCCTGTGCATCTGCCAAATGGATTTGAGAAGCCGATTAAACTCAGAGAAGTGCCTATAATATAAATACTATTAAAAAACAAATTGTTTTACAAATGGGATGGTTTTGTATGATAACTAAATATTTAACAAAAGATGTATTCTTTTAAATATTTGTTTCAACAAAGGCTGTAATGAAATACTTTCTTTCAATAGTGACCTCTGTTTTGACTTTGATCTTGGATAAGAGTGGGAAACTTCATACTGTATTGGACTTTTTATAGGCCAATGAAGAAAATGGCATTCATCAAAATGGCCTTGGTCGCATGTTACTTCAGTGATTTATGCCTAGCTGCCTTTCCCTGAGAAATGCAATACTATCACTGTGTACCTCTTTTGTTAAATATTTATGTATTACATTTTATGCATCAAGGGGAGGAAACACTACAGGGTGCTACTCCTTACAGTAAGTGAGCTGGAGAAATAGAAGACTGGAAAAGAACCACTGACTTGATTTCCTTATCCAGTGAGGATATAGATGGCTTGAAAATGAAAAATAATTGGGAAATAATATCTGCATTAACAATCACAGTAGTATAACCACATCTGCACAATTTCTTCAAAATAGATACCTAATTGAATGTGACTGAAATAAAGGTTATTATGAATAAATAAATATTCAACATCCATTAATACAGATTAGTTATAGTGTATTGCTGTTTAACCATTATGCCTAGTTCAAAATTAATTTGATAAGTATAAATTTTAAAAATGAAGGTTTGTATCTTTTCCTTCATATATTCCAGTAACTAGTTTGAGCTTAACATTGTGTAATGAAACATAGAACCAAGGATGCCATATTTCTTGGCTCCTCAAAATAAGGATGTTATTCTTCATTTAGTTTCTTCTTGAAGCTAGCAATGAGTAATTTTAGCAATTTCCTTTCCACTGCAACAAAGTCATTAAAAATTAGTCAGTTGTTGTACATTGTAATATGGGTCTTATTCTATGCAAAATTCACATGTGTTGTTTTATGCACAAAACAGAACTGTGTGCATAGGAAAACATTTTTGAGTGGAAAATAATATCCAATACAGAACTGTTAATTTTCACACAGAATACGCTGCTTTACACAGAATATGCTGTTTTCTATGTAAAATATGTGAATTTTTACACAGAATGGACTATAGTACTTCTGTGTGCAGAAAACCACATTTTCTGTGCACAAATATGCCTGCACTGAAATGTTATTTTCCATGCAGAAAATACTGCTTTCTGGGTAAAATAACAATATGCAAATATTTGTGAAAAATAAGTCCTGAACTGTGAAAATTCCCCTTCATCCAGGTTTCTTCTCATCAGGCTTTCAAGGGAGCCCTTTTACACATGTCCAAATCCTGAGAGGAACTGGGATTTTTTTTATCCCAGTTCATCTCAAGGTTGATGCCACACAGCTGGCCCAAACTCTGTGCTTTTGTAGGGTGTGGCTGCATGCCCTCCCGGGTCAATATAAGGTTGACTGGGAGGGTGTCTAGCCAGCCCCTAGCCCCCTTTAACTCCAAAACTTACTGGAAAGGCCTGGTTGCATCCTCCCCCTTCTCTCTCCAAAGCTTCCAATGCATCATTTTGACACATCAGAAGCTTTCTTTGAGGGGCCTGAGCATAAAGGTTTAGGCTGCAAACAGGGGGCTGGGAGTGAAAGGCGAGGATGCCATCCTGCTCCTTCGGGCTCTTAAAGCCCAAAGAACCAGAATATCAATAGGGATAGACCCCCGGGATCATGAAAAGTGGTCTTGGGAGTCAATCCTAACAGGCCCAGACCTCAATAGACCTTTCAGTAATGTACAGATCTACTGAGGTGTTTTATTAAGCCAAAGTAAACGGGGTAATCCCAGTTTACTTTGGATTAAGCCGGGTTAACTTGAAGTGTTGTTTGGATGCCTCAGGTTAACCCGTGATGGGTCGTGGGTTTTGGGCCTATATGGAAGAGCCCTGAGACTTGAAGCATGTTTTCAATCATTTTTTAATATTTTCAAATACTGTGTCCTATTCTAGTCCAGTATCATAGTGTACAGTCTTCATCTTTGGATTCAAAACCACCAAGTTGTATCCTACAATATCTTTCCAAAGGCACAGAGGCAAAATCAGAAAAGCATCTATATTGCAAGTAGTTATTGACAAAGTCTCACTATCCTTCCTGCATTTACAGAGAACTGATGCCTACCATGAAAATTCTGAACAGCAGCTATAGGCTACTAAAACATACCAACAAACTGAGTTTGTGGCTTCTTCTGCTTTTGTTTTAACCTCCTCCTGAAAAATGCAATATTATACCTTATGGCTTGACATTTTGGAAGCTTAGACTTGCACTTATTATTCAAGTGCCACAAGGTACAAGGCAGTTCTATTTTTCAGTTTGCATTATTACTATCCTATACTACAGTAACATTAAAGACAAAAATATTACCAATTTTCAAATGAAAGGGTATTTTTAGGCCAGG
The DNA here is from genome assembly GCF_035594765.1 of Anolis carolinensis. Lineage (NCBI taxonomy): Eukaryota > Metazoa > Chordata > Lepidosauria > Squamata > Anolidae > Anolis > Anolis carolinensis. Next base: position 297,574,716 of record NC_085841.1, read on the forward strand.
AATAAACAATCTGACAATGGGAACTTTGTGGCCTGTTAGATTCCCTCCTATCTTTATTTCTAAACAATAATTGGAAGTAAGAGTTCTCCTTATCTCCTCACCTTCAATATCACCAAAACCATTATATCCAATTTTTTAAATTTTAGTTATCACCTCTGTTTTTAATGTTAGAATGATTTCATTGATCACTAATTGTTACTTACAAGGAAGAGTGGGTTAAAAAGCTAAAGTATATCTTCCTTATTCAGTTGGCATTGTCTGATTACTTTTTTTTTTGCAAAAACTTTGCTTGTATTTCTTCAAAGGTGACACTAGATAACCTGTTACAATATGTGGTGCCCCACAAGTGTTATCAGGTTTCCATTAATCTGTCACTGCTTCTCTGGTAATATTGCCTAACCAAATTACATGGGCATAATTTCTGGAGAGCCAGGAATGCCATGAAAATTATCATCTCAAGGCTCAAATGCATTGTTCCGAGTTATACTTCCTCAAAACAAAATATTATGGAAAAATGGCTATGGAGATAATCTATATATGGTATTTCACTTCTTATTGTACTTATTGTTCTGTGGAAGAAGCCCATAGAGTATGATTCTTGGTCCTCAGCATCTCTCCAAAGTATTTACCTTTTTTGTTTTCTTTCAAGGGATTCATCAGAGCAAAACATTGCTGGAGTGAGACAGGAGAATTTGCTGGACTCTCCAAGCATCTATTATAGTAATCAGGGTGACACTGTCTTCTGCCCTCACTTTGGTGATATAATACACTCATTTTTTTCTTGCAGCAATGAGCAATTTTAGCAATTTTCTTCCCACTGCAAGCAAGGTTTTGAAAAGTGAAAAGATGTCAAGGTTTGTACACAATCTATGCACAAATATTATTTTCTGTGCATAAAGTTGTTTCCTGTGCCAATAATCTTATTTTAGGCATAAAGCAACCATGTGGCAGGCAATTTTATCTGAAAATGTAAAAATTTGTTTTAGTCTAGGATTTCTCTCATGAGTTTCTCATGCTGAAAAAATATGTTTTTCAGCCATCTAAAAATATTTTCAAATGTTCTTTCCATGTCTACCTGATATGAGGTAAAACACTCATGGAAGAGCCAGCTGGTTTTGTTAATAACCGCATCACTTCATTAAGGCTATTAATATTATATCCACCATTTCACTAATTCCCATTTGATTAAAGGCAAGGAAGAATAGCAAGTGGTAGAAGACTGGCCATGGAGATTGGAAAAAAAATCTGAATAAAATTGGAATAATGCAGTTTGATCTCTAACGTGGGCCCTCTAAATCTGTTCTTATAGTTCCTTTAATCACTTACATTTTGTGTATAGCAGTTGTTTTCACAACCACACAGACATCAAAATGTAAAAAAAAATCACAATGATATTAGGAACAGAAGGGGTAGTAAAAGATAACACATTGTGAGGACAAGTCTGTAATATATATATATATATATATATATATATATATATATATATATATATATATATTGCCAAAAGATATATATATATATATATATATATATATATATATATATATATATATATATGGCTTTTGGCATCACGGCAACTCACAAAACAACAAAACCCAACACCCCCCAAACTCTAAAATTGGCAACACAATCCATCATCCCTGCCTCCAGTAAGATACAACACAATCACGCAAAAACCACAATCACAACACCAAAAAAGGCCAAACCCATAACAGGTAATGTACGCATGCGCACGGAACTCAAAGTATTTTTGGGACAGCATGGCTGCCCAGGATCAGCTTGCTCCCTCTCTCAGGTCCCCCCTCCTTCTCTGCGAACCCTTACCAGATGCCTCCTGGCCTTTTCCCGGCAGGCCCCGGCCCCTTCCCTCTGCCCATTCAGGCTGCACCCTGTCTCCTCCGGGACCTCGGGGCCTACACCTTCCTGCACCCATGGGCCTCCCTATCGTCCCTTCACTGCTGGACCTCCTGGCCCCATCCCCTCCACGGCTTTCCAACTCCCAGGGCCATACTGGCATCCATGGGCTTTCCGGCCTTCCTTTCCAGGGCCAGAAAAGGAAAAGAAAAAGGTAAGCAAGGGTCTCCCTCCTTCTCCTGCTCTCTCTCTTCCAAAGGAAGAATTACCGCTCCCCCTTCGGCCGCCCCATAGGGGCGAAGGAAGAAGAGGAAAAGGAGGACAAAGGGAAGGAAGAGGGAAGGGGAATGGGCTTCCTGAGCAGGAGGAGGGAAGGGAAGGGGGGGTCACATTCCCTCCCCCCTCCAAACAAAATATAAACAAAGGCAAGAAAAGACCCGACAATAGAACACAAGGTTGGGAAACAACAAAAAACAGGATGAGGAATTACAGGGGGGGGGCTTTCTTCAGGAGGGGGCTACCATGGGAGGGAACTTCTACTATTCTTATTCTTATTGCCATGTTTTCTATATTTTGTAATATAGATATAAAATACAAAATAATAAATACAGCCAGACATTGGAGCTGCAAGGATATTCAGTGCGATTCAGCCAGACCAATAAAAGATTAACCTTCGTAAAAGGTGACCAGGCTTTGAAACAGTGATGCAACTCTGAAGCTGACCAACCAAAGATTTCCTCTAGGTAGCAAGCACCCAGGCTTTGAACCACCGAGGCTATTCATTACAATTCTACCACCCAAAAAAAACATTCCTCTAAAAGACAACTACCCAACCTTCCAAGCAGCAAGCCTATTCCTTTCTATTCCACCTCACCAAGGATTCACATAACAAAATGGCCAGGCTTTCAGGCTACAAAGCTATTCACTGTTATTCCACCTACTTAACAAAGAATTCCCATACACCACAGCAACGCGTGGCCGGGCACATCTAGTTAAGGTTATAAAATAGCTTCATACTAATGTTAAATATAAACACCAAATTATCGTATTTTAATCAGTCCAGAAGACATTTACTCAGAATTTTAATATTACAAATAGGTGGCACTCACAAGAGTATGAAGCCAAAATATCAATGTGCACTGTTGTCCACACTGTCTCCTGGTAACATTAGACTGAGTCAAGAAATTCAACTTAACATTGACTGTTACTTGCTGCTTCTTAATTGAGAATGGAAGGAGTTGCTTAGCCAGGAGTCGTTACTAATATGAATGCAAAGCAGTAAACATAGTGTCTTAGAAGATGAAATTATGTGTTAGAAAAAAATCAGAGAAAGAGATGGTCAGTGCCAAAAAAGGTAGATCTTAATTAGTTCTTCTTTACTAGTCTAATTTTAATGTAATTTCTTTGTACACAAGAAATATAACTCTATCAGGTGGAATCTCCTTTCCTGTAGTTTGAAGCCATTGTTCTGTGTCCTAGTCTGCAGGGCAGCAGAAAACAAGCTTGCTCCCTCTTCCCTATGACTTCCCCTCACATATTTGTACATGGCTATCATGTCTCCTCTCAGCCTTCTCTTCTGCAGGCTAAAGATACCCAGCTCTTTAAGCCGCTTTGTTGTGCGGCTTCGGGGACTGTGAATGATAGTGGTGGGATCAGGAGAGGAAGGAAAAACCCTCGCGAGGAGGGCTCGTTGGAGGATTTGCACAGAAAGAGAATTAGGGATCTTGATGGGGAGTCTTCTGAGGAAGATTCAGATGGGGAGTCTGTGGATGAAATGGATGCTGGGGAACAGGTGGTGGCTGAAGAAGTGGGCACTGACTGGGCATGGGCACCGGAGATGCCTGAGGAGGAATCGGGGCCCATGGATACTGCTGACACTGGGGAAGCTTGGGTGTCTTCAGAAGCAGACCCCACTTGGTCTGCTTGGAGGAGTGAGGATGGATCCTCAGGTGTGCATGGAGCTGGGTGTGGGCAGGTTGATTGGGATTCTGATGAAGAATTTGGGACACCCGACCCACGGGCGTTAGCTGTGTGGAGCTCTGATTCGGATTAAGGAATGGGGACACTTGCTCTTTGGGCGTTGGTGTTTGAACACCCAGGGAGATTGAGATAAATTGGGAATGTTTAGCCACTTCACTTTGCGTGTGGCAAGGTGTTGCTGGGCGCCACTGGGACTCCTGTACGTGTTGCTGAAGACTGGACTGGGACTTTGCTTCAGATGTAAGTTAATCTGGGTTGTTCTGCAACGGAGGGCTGGAACTGGGTGGGTTTTCCTGGACTGCACTGTTATTACTATTTTGCATTAGCTGCTGTTGCCTCCGTTGCCTTGGCTCTTTGTGCCATTCTGTTTCATGGACCTTGAATTGATGACTACAACCCCTGGACCTTGGACTGGAACTCGACTCTGCTTCTGCCTCTGCTCCTAAAATCCTCTCGGCATCGCTCTCTGATTTGTGTCTACCTATGGCTCTTGACTCCTGGCTTGCCTCTCGACCCTGTCGCTGCCTCCTTTCCTGATCCTGGACCGACCTGATGACATCTCTTCACTTCGTTCCTTGAGCTCCTGGCGTTGCCTGCATTCCTGAAGTAGAATATTACTGCTAATCCTGTTTTGACTCCGGACAGGTTTGATGACGTTTCTTTGTTCTGCCCCTTTAAATCCCATAGCCTGGTGTTTGCCTCCGCAGCGGCTTGGAACCGCTTTCCTCTTTCGCACCAGCTTCCAAGTTTGTTTACAAGCTGCTCTCAGTGGGAAGCATCTTTGCCCAGTTTGGGTTCCTGTTTGAGACTTTAAGTTTACATTGCTAGTTTGGGACTTTGGGGAGTTTTTTTGGGAGTTTCCAAGTCTTTGCTTTGTTTTGGCTGCTTATTCCAAGCCAACTCAGAACGTTTTAAGTCAGATTGAAGAACCTTTAGTTTAATCTGGATTATTTGCTTGAATAATCCGGTTTATTTGTTAAAGCGTGTTTTTTGACATATTTTTGTTTGGACTGCTTAATAACACTGAAAGTTAAGTGTTTTAAGCCATCTTTTATGTTTGTGACTAGTTTTTGGGCTATTTCTTGAATAAACTCTGTTTTGCTATCTAATTAACGTCTGACTCTTAACATGCTCCTCATAGAGCTTGTTCTCCAAACCCTTGAACATTTTAGTTGCCCTCCTCTGGACACTTTCCAGTTTGTCAACATCTCCCTTCAACTGCGGTGCCCAGAATTGGACACAGTATTCCAGGTGTGGCTTGACCAAGGCAGAATAGAGGGGTAGCATGACTTCCCTGGATCTAGACGCTATATCCCTATTTATGCAGGCCAAAATCCCATTGGCTTTTTTCGCTGCCGCATCACATTGTAAGCTCATGTTTAACTTGTTGTCCACAAGGACTCCAAGATCTTTTTCACATGTACTGCTGTCGAGCCAGGCGTCCCCCATTCTGTATCTTTTCATTTCATTTTCTCTGCCGAAGTGAAGTATCTTGCATTTATCACTGTTGAACTTCATTTTGTTAGTTTTGGCCCATCTCTCTAATCTGTCAAGGTCGTTTTGAATTCTACTCCTGTTTTCTGGAGTGTTAGCTATCCCTCCCAGTTTTGTGTCATCTGCAAACTTGATGATTGTGCCTTCTAACCTTTTATCTAAGTCGTTAATAAAGATGTTGAACAGAACCGGGCCCAGGACAGAACCCTGCGGCACTCCACTTGTGACTTCTTTCCAAGATGAAGACGATGCATTGGTGAGCACCCTTTGGGTTTGTTCACAACCAATTACAGATCCACCTAACCATAGTTTTGTCTAGCCCACATTTGACTAACTTGTTTGCCAGAAGGTCATGGGGGACCTTGTCGAAGGCCTTACTGAAATCCAGATACGCTACATCCACGGTATTCCCCACATATACCCAGCTCGTAACTTTATCAAAAAAAAAAAAAAGAGAGAGAGAGATCAGATTAGTCTGGCATGGTTTGTTTTTGGTAAATCTGTGTTGACTATTAGCAATGACCGTATTTGTTTCTAAGTGTTTGCAGACCACTTCCTTAATGATCTTTTCCAGAATTTTGCCTGGTATCGACATGAGGCTAATCGGATGGTAATTGTTTGGGTCGTCCTTTTTTCCCTTCTTGAAGTTAGGGACCTCCAATCTGCTGGAGGTCTGCTCCAATCTTCTTCTGTTCTCCAAGAACTCTCCAAAATGATTGCTAGTGGTTCTGAAAAAACTTCCGCTAGTTCCTTCAATACTCTTGGGTGTAGTGGATCCGGCCCTGGAGACTTAAATTCATTTAGAGCAGCCAGGTATTCCTAGATGACTTTTTTCCCTATTTGGGGTTGGATTTCCCCCAATCCTTCATCCACTCCATGTTGCTGAGGTTGAGACTGGCTTACTTTTTGTGAGAAGACTGAGACAAAGAAGGCATTAAAAAGTTCTGCCTTTTCCCTATCCCCTGTCAGAATTTCCCCATCTTCTCCTTGCAGTGGCCCTATCGCCTCCTTGTTCTTCCTTTTCCTACCGACATAAGCAAAGAAGCCCTTTTATTGTTTTAATGTCTCTGGCAAGCCTGAGCTTGTTTTGCACTTTAGCCTGGCGAACCTTTTCCCTACAGGAGTTGGCTATTCATTTGAATTCTTCTTTGGTGACTTCTCCCTTTTTCCACTTTTTGTGCATGTCTTTTTTTAGTCTTAGACCAGTTAGAAGTTCTTTGGACATCCATTCTGGCTTCTTTGCACTTGTCTTGTCTTTATTTTTTGTTGGCACTGTTTGCATTTGCGCCTTGAGTATTTCACTTTTGAAAAACTCCCATCCATCCTTAATAATAATAATAATATAATAATAATAATAATAAAACTTTATTTATACCCCGCCACCATCTCCCCAACAGGGACTCGGGGCGGCTTACATGGAACCATGCCCAAAACAATACAATGTAAACAGCATATAAAAGAACAGCACAACACAATACAATAAGCAATACAGTAAATAATATCCATTACAAAATAAAACAAGGAGACAATAAAAACAAGGGCAGACCACATGAACATTAAGTTAAAACTCGGGGTGAGAAAGACATAAAAATAAAAACCACAGCGAACAGGGTCATAAGGGAGTGGGGTATTCTGGAGGATAGATATTAGAGGGAGCAACGGAAAAGAAATATAAAATGGTTACTCTCCAAAAGCACAGCGAAAGAGCCATGTTTTCAAGTCTTTCTTGAAGGCTGCTAGTGTGGGGGCTTGCCTAATCTCAGCGGGCAGAGAATTCCACAATCGGGGGGCCACAGCAGAAAAGGCCCTCTCCCTTGTTCCCACAAGGCGGATATGGGATATCCTTGACTCCCTTGTCTTTTAGTATTGGCGTCCATGGAATGCCGCTCAGTATTTCCTTCATTCTTTGGAAGTCAGCTCTCCTAAAGTCCAGAATGTGGGTTTGACTTGTCTTAGTTTTGGCCTTCCTTTGTATTGCAAACTACAGGAGCACATGGTCGCTTGCCCCTAAGGATCTGACTACTTCAACTGCATTGATCTGGTCCTCCGCGTTTGTTAGGATGAGATCAAGAGTAGCTGATCCCCTTGTTGCCTCTTCTACCTTCTGAACCATAAAATTGTCTGCAAGGCAAGTGAGGAATTTTTTGGACTTTGTACTCTTGGCCAAGTTTATTTTCCAGCAGATATCAGGATAGTTGAAATCACCCATGACTACTATATCTCTTCTTTGTGCCTGTTTGGTCACCTGCTGACAGAAGGCTTCATCAAGTTCTTCATCCTGGTTCGGAGGTCTGTAGTAGACACCCACGATGAGATCATTTTGAGTTCCAGTTCCCTTGATTCTTATCCAGATGCTTTCAAGCTGGTTTCCCATATTGCCGTATTGTATCTCTTCTGTAACGTAAATGTTTTTGACATATAAAACTACTCCCCCTCCTCTCCCCTTTGCTCTGTTTCTGTGAAAGAGGTTATAGCCTTCAATGGCTACATTCCAGTGATGGGAGTCATCCCACCACATTTCAGTGATGCCTATGACATCGTAAGTGTGGTGTTGTGCTAAATGTTGGAGTTCGTCTTGTTTAGTCCCCATGCTCTGTGCATTAGTGTAAAGACATGTAAGCCGCTGGGACCTTCCCCTGAGCTGTTCCTTTGGCATTATTGTGTTCTTGGTAATTGGTCCTTTTTGTGTTTGTGCAACCCTCCATTTAGCCTTATGGCAATTCCCTGTGGTCATGGGTAAAATACTGTTCGCAAGGCTATTGTCCCCCTCTCCCAGCTGGCCTAGTTTAAAGTGCGCCTGATGACGTTTGCTAGTCTGTGAGCAAAATGGTGTTTTCCTATTTGTATGAGATGCACCCCATCCCATGCCAGTAGGCCTTCCTCCTTGAAAAGCAGGCCATGGTCAAGAAAGCCAAAGCATTCCTCCTGACACCATTTTCTAAGCCAGTTATTGATCTGTACTATTTTTCTGGCCCTTGTAGAGCCGTGTCCTACAACAGGGAGAAGGGATGAAAAGACCACATGTACATTACTTTGTTTTAGCTTTGTTCCAAGAGCTCAAGAATCTTTTGCGATCTTTTGAAAGGTGTGCCTAGTCATATCATGAATCAACATGAATCAACATGGGGGGGGGGGAGGGTGATAGGGCTTTAGGAGCCTGGTGAGCCTCTGAGTGACATGGTGTATTTTTACCCCCGGGAGGCAGCATGTTTCTCAAGCCATCCCATCCTGTCTGGAAATGATGGCTTCCATTCCTCTAAGGAGGGAGTTGCCTACTATCAAGACCTGTTTCCTTTGAGGATTGATAGGGTCTCTTTTGTGCAAGATAGTGTGTAGGTCTGCTGAAAAGTGTTCCTGTTGAAGTGTATTGTATAGGTGTAAAGTGTTGTCCTCCTCCTCAATATCCCCAGTGCATTCGTCAATGACAATCCATTGAGGTGCATCAAAGAGCCCATCCCTCTCCCAAGGGTGTTCCTGTTGTTCCTGGTCTACGATTGGGGATGGAACATCTGCATGATTGTGTAAGTGTGAATGTGGTAATGCATCGTCCCCATCAGGGCCATCCTCCACACATTGATCAATAGTGGCCTGCTTTCAAAGGCTGTTCAGAATTGAAGATCGTTCTGTGCAAAATTTGAATATGGTTGTTTACCTCCCACAATCTTTTATTTATTTAGAGTATTGATTTCCAAACTCCAGTTCTTCAAGCATTTTGAACTTCAACTCCCAGAAGCCTCAGCTGCTTTGGCTCTGAGTAATTCTGGGAGTTGAAGTCTAAAAATACCTGAGATTCTGAAACCCAGATTCCAAAATACGTGGGAGACCAGAGCAAGACTGATTTAGAGATTTTATGTGCTGCCTTTCAGCCAAAAAGGCTTCTGGAGTGGCTTACAAGTTGTTAATTTGACAATTTCTCCCTTTAGGCTTATAAAATGGTATTTTCTATACAGAAAATTATCTACCTATGCAGAATTTCCTGTACATACAATACTGCATCCTGCAGAAATCAAGCATTTGCAAAGTGTTCAGAGAATAAGGCTGTATCTTGACATGGCAGTTACCCCTATGCTAATCCGGAATGGGCTATGAGCCCCTGAGTTAACTCACAAGTTGCATGGTAGCTACTCCAGCAGCCCCCAAACTGGCTCAGTGGCTACACAAATGGACGGTGGCAAAATAAGTTTGCTGCTGCTTGCTTGCCACTCTCTAACTTAGAAGTGTCTAGTGGGCAACAACATGATATTGGGCACGCCTTCACATTTGACATTCCTTGGCTTTGATGATTTTTTTTACCAAAATGTCATTACATATCATGTTATTTTGTGTACAGTTTGGAAAAGTTATTTTTTAGAAGAATGAGTATAATTATTCTGTAGTTTGGATACATTCATACTACTTCAAGGGCATTGGACATGAAAAAATTTATACAGAGAAGATCAAAGATGCCATTTTATAGGAATCTTCAAAAGTTGCTTCTGTCAAAATATAGATTTCTATTCAATGTCTTTGCTGTTTTTAATTTCATCCCTCATTATGACCTTCCCTTGAACAGTTCATAAACATTAAGCTTATTTCTTCAACACAGAGCAGTTAAGGAATAAAGAAAGAAAGAAAGAAATGTTTCCTTCATTATTTTAGATCTAGGCAAAAGGATATCCTTACTATTATTGTGGTTCCATATAAATACAATCGAGAAAGGACTTGGAATAATTGGGTTTCAGTGGTTTTTATTTATTAGTGCGTGATTGTGAGAGTTCAACCTTGGAAAGGGGTATTTGTGTATCCAGTGCATGGACATCATTCACAGGAGCTATGTGGATTTTTATGGGCCTACAAGGTTATTATATGATGAGGCTGTTGGGATTCTACAGTGTGCAGAATAAGAGTTTGGAGTGAAAAGTTTATGTAACTGGTACCTTTGTGAATTTCAACAAGAATGTTACATTTAAAAGGAATTGCATTGCTTTCAAAATTGTTCAAAAGAAAGGGGCACAAGTGGATCTAAAGATTATTCATATAAGAAGGTACCAAGGGGTTTGCCTGCACCTACAAAAGAGGCCTAGTCTAAATGAGTTGGGCAATTTGAATATGCCATTGCATATTTACCCTCATCATGAAGCAGAATGCTATTTGAGGAATGGATTCAGGAATGGTTTTTATTCCATTTTCAGGGAATTCTAAAGCCTTCTTTTTCTAAATTCAGTGCTTGCTGATTTTATCAGAGGCAATATAAGGAGATGGCAGAAAGCGGGGTAGTTCACTCCCTTTTTCTCTCCACACTCCAATGCATAATTTGCTGGTATCATCTATAATAATAATATAACAACAACAACAACATATTTTCTTCTTAGTTGCCTCTCCTCACAGCTCAAGGTGGGGTACAACATAGTTAAAACATGTAATTATAAAAAGATTCAGTAAAATACATATCTTAAAACATATTTATGTAAAATACACATATTAAATACACAGAAAAAATAAAATTCATAATGAAAATTGAAGGGCTAGGTCTGCCAGCAAAGATAAGTCAGTTGTCTTTTACATTATGGCAGCTAAACATCTTCCAGCAGGTCGTTCCACAGTTTGGGGTGGCCCCTGAAAAGGTCCTCTAGATGACAGTTGCCAACTGGGTTTTGGCTGACTGGAATAGATGCCCCTCAGGTCAAATTCAACACTTTGTACTTTGGAAGTTATTCTTAAGAAAATACTTGGTGAATATAGTCTTTTTTTTTACTAAAGGGGAATCATTTGTCTTTCACTAAAGGGAAATCAGTTAATTTTGCAATTCCTGTTTAACCTTTGGTCAGCTATTTTGCCACACCAAGAGTGATAGTGTAATGGGGGTACCCAATGTCCTCATATAATCTAGAGAAGGATTAACAGATATATGTAATTATTTTATACAAAGAGTTAGACCACTTATTGGCACATCCTAACATCATTTTTGATTGGCCGGAACTCTACAGCGTTGATGATGTTCATTTATCAGAAGAAATAAATATAAGATTCCTGGGAGACTTGAAATGAGTGGTGGTGGTGGGGGGTAATGCCTTATTGGCTGAGAGAAAGGATTGAGTTGATAATTGTTATGTGTTCAAGACAGGGAGTGGAGGAAGAATTTAAAAGTTCAGTGTAGACTAGATCTATACAACCTGTGGCCTTCCAGGTCTTTGGGACTTCAAAAAGCCCTACCAAGCTTGTCCAATGATCAGGAATTCTAGGAGCTGAAGGCAAAACACCTGGAGGGCCACAGGTTGTGTAGGCCTGGTATAGACCTTGGTACATTTTTGAGCAAGAGGGTATTATAGAGCTCAGCGCCATAATACCCTCTTCCAAATCTTGAACAAAAGGAGTGGGGAAGGTGTCTACCCTAAAGGACAACCTGTGGACTATGCTTTCACTTCTTAGATCCTTAGTCTTGGGTAGGATCTTACAGATTTAAAAGCAACATTTCCTGCTTCTTGATTGGCTTTACATTAAGCTATTTCTAGCTGTCTTGTAAAAGCGTTGCCATGGCAAAAACATACTTTTCATTAGCCTGCCTTTCAATGTATACACACACACACACACACACACACACAGTCTCAAACTGAAAGCTAATGGAGTGACAATGAAGTTCAATGAAACGTCCTGCTCAATGGAGGTTGCTGGCACCTTTAAAATATTTGAGATAGGGTGCCTCCAGATCCTTGATTTCATTACTACTTTCCTGCCATCTGTTATAGCAGGCATAGCATGTCAGCTGTGACCTTCTAGATCTTTTGAACAGAGCCTCAATATCTGTTATCACTGACTATGCTAGATATAGTTGCTAGAGATTGCTGTAGCAAAACATCTAGAGTGCAAAGCAAATACAGTTAGAGCCAGGTTGACCTTGAAATGTATATCTAAAATTCATTCTGTGGTGATATCTTTATTAGGCCAATCCAAAAAGGTATAACATTGCAAGCTTTCAAAATCTTAATCAGACTAAGATGTCCAAAAATGGATGCAGGAGAATATTGTTTTCCCCTTGTTTCTCACAGGAGGTTGGTTGCATCACCTATCCTGCACTGATTCATCTTGTCATGATAGAATGAATGCCTAGAATGTTGTCACTTTAACTAGAAATTTGGTTCAATTAGGCAATTTGTGTGAGTGAATTCAAATGTGGAGAGTATTGGTGAGAACCCATAGGCAACACTTAGGTAAAACAGAATTCTTTAGGATTTAAGAGTGGTGGAAGAATAGCAAAGATTGATTTATTGCTCACCTGCATCTTCCTTTTAAGGACACTGGTTTTCAATCTGTGGGTCCCCAAATGTTTTGGTATTCAACTCCCAGAAATCCTACCAGCTGGTAAACTGGGTGGGATTTCTGAGAGTTGAAGGCCAAAACACCTGGGGACCCACAAGTTGAGAACCACTTCTTTAGGAGATCAGGAAGAGACAAGCAGTGGAGGTAAGCCAGAGGTTTGGTTTACACATGGGGCTAGACATTTATTTTTATGTTTCTGGTGAAGAAGGGCCTGTAGTCACACACCATGATCCCGAGTTCTCTAAGCACAAGAAACATAAGAAGAGCAATAAAATAAAATAAAATAATAAAATAAGTTTTCAATTTGAAACTATATACTCATGTATAAGACTAGGAATTTTAGTCAAAAGTCAATCCAAAAGCCTGGGTTGATTCATCCTTGAGTCAGTATGTATTTTGTACCTATCTCCTATCAAAAAAAGGAATCAATCTCTTCTCAGAGTAGTGGCAAAAGGCATGAGGTTAGTACATCCTGGAACAACCTAAACGAAAAACAATGTCATATTTCACTCTCCCAGTGATGGTGATGTTCCGGCCATTTTTTAATGACAAGGGAGGGAAATGGCAGCGGGATAAAAATGAAATAATAATAATAATAATAACAACATGTATTTCAATATAGGCTCTTTTTAGAGAGTTGCAGGCCCCTGCTCTAGAGATTTCACAAACATGAGATATTTATTATTAGAATGAGTATTCTAACAAGTTTTAAGGCTTACTTCTATTTCTCATTGCTGTTAAGCAATATGCTCCTTTTTTGCAGACAGAAAAAATATATAAACATTAAATCCTCATGGTTTTTATTTTCTCTCTGCTCTCAAGATAGTGGAAAAAAGAACTTACTTCTCTAAACCAAACTCTAGCCCAGAATGCTTCAAAATATACTAAGCTTGTTTGTCCTTTGGCTTTAACAAGGGTAACTGCACATGTAATTCTCTGATAATTTGATATTTAAACATGTACAGAATGAACCAATCACATATGGCTTTTTAATCCTCAAGGGAAAATTCTCTGTGGAGAAAATGAATCAAATAAAAGGCCTGGAAACCAGATGAATTTCTGAAGTCAGATACACACAGAGAGAAGGCTGGAGGCTTGGGGGTGGCACATTATCAAGCCTCTATGAGCTGTTGCTTTCTGTTTTCAAACCAAGGCTTTTCGTTTAACAAACAGGACACGTCAAGGGCTTTATGAAAACATTTTCTTCTATTTGTAGCAGGGAGAAGTCAAGTTATCATGGATTCCCCTCCAGTGAATGAACCAAGTCATTAAAGTGGCATTTGCATTGAAAGACTTTTCACTGGCCTTTTTGTCAGGCTTCTTAAACAGGAATGGCATGAAATGAATGGGGGCCAGCTTACAAGTGATGCCTTGTTGAATATATGTGGGAGCAAACAGCCCCCATTGTGGGCGCAGGTGGGAAAGAAAAATGAATGGACAATGAGGGTTGCTGAGAAGGACAATCTTATTATTGATGGACACTCTGTGTAGCTTTAATAAGGTTCAGGATGACAGAAAAGATGAGCTTTCCTAAAATCCATAGCAGGGGAGTTACTTGAAGAACTAAAAATGCACTGTGGCTGGTGAAATACAATATTCTAGACATTCCTTTTAGTACACAGAATGATGTCAGAGAAGAGCTAATTCATTTTGGAGCAGTGCCCCTTAGATCAATGCAGACATTCCAGAAAATGTCTGAAGACACTTGAATCCATGGACAAACAGGTTATACTGTACTCTATTTCCACAAACATAACTTTCCTTGTCTACTGTGATTAGAGGAACAGCAAACATGAATAATTTAGTTCCTTGATTAGATGTTGATCCATGCAGTCCACATTTTCTTTTTGTTAAGCATACATTGGGATCATTGCAAGCAGACAAAAAGAAAAAAACATTGCAGTTTCTTGTTTTATCAACATCTGATATTTTAGAGATAAATGAAAATTTTATTTCACTTTAAGACTTCACCAAATTTTTCAAATGTCATCATGTCCATACAGTAGATTGAATGTTTGATTTTTTTTAAAGAATGTGAAACTGACAGATTTGTCAATCTAAGCCCAGTGCTTTTGAATATTTAACTCCTAAAAATTCAGACCTGACTCCCATAACCACATTGCCCTTATTAAGCCAGCAATAGATCTCCACATTTTGTCTGTACCCCTACTTTTGACTTTTGACTTTGTTCCTTGGCTTATTCACTACACAGTGCCTTCAGCCAAAGGTTTTGTTGCTATTTGTAACCTGTTGTTTTCTATGCTTCAATTCCACAAAGCACTTTATGATGTAGTTTTCAAAGCATGTAACTGTCCTCTTATTTAAACCATTGTAAAGAGGCATGCAATAAGGGTAAAATACTGTACAGTCTCTTTTTAGTTAACAGCGTAATAAAAGACGTACAGTAGAAGGTCATGGAATCTACTCCCTAATACTATGAACTTGAAGTGCTATTGGTATCTGAAAGCCAGTGAATGCTGCAAGCATTCATAATGTGTACTTAGCCTTTGATTGGCCTAATAAAAGTATCTTCTCAATATTTGAGATTTGGGGATTTTGCTGCATGCCCAACATGTCTATCCCTGGATGCATATCATGGTCATGAAGGTACTATTTGCATTTGTGTTCACTAAATCAGCTTGAGTGTGAGGAAGAGAAGAGAAAATTGCCTTTTTTACTTATCCATGGTATTACTTACATTTGATTATGATCTGTATTTGAATAGATGCTATGTTTTTTCAGGAAAAAAATAAGGTTATGTCAATGGATAACAAAACAGAGGCACTTACTAATGAGTTGCTCCACAGCTTTCCTTTTGGTTGAAATTGTACTACTCCAGAATTTGTCCTTGATAACAAATAAAGTGAGACAATAACAATCATTTTGTCTGAAATAACAAACCTCTCTGGAGTCAGACAATACAAGTACCCATCAGCATCTTCTATTAAGTGAGCCAAACAAGAATAGGGTCTGTCAGACACTTTGCATCATTAACTTTACAGTTACCACTTGTGCAAACAAGACACCCAGGCTTTCATATTCTTCACATTTCATATCCCCCTTTTTATAATGAAAAGAAATCTGAATGTGTTAAGTTCAAATGTTGCACTACATCTTTATGCAGTACATTTTTGGCTGGTTTTGATGGGTGGGGAAAGGATACACAGCCCATACAACTGCAAAAAAATGATTTTTAGGTTATTTGGGATATTGATTTAAAATATTGCATTGGATAAACCACATTAGCTCTAGTTTCTTAGATATGATGTGTTGACCAACTAGAATGTTTGTATCATAAATCTGTGTTTTTGGTATGAAACAAGTAGATTTGCATGTTTTCTTTTAATTTTAATATATGTCCTTTCTATTTAAAAGATATTAATTTAAACACTACATTAAAATAATCTGATTTTTTATGGGCAAGCAGAGTGAAGAGTGATATATGGCAAATATTCTATATCTCAAAAAATAGAGCTGATAGGGGAAACGTGATGCAATTTCTGCAATCAGCAGGCCAAATACACTCAGAAACAGGTCTAATATTTGAAGCACCAAAATGTGTGTTGGCCAGTGAAATCAATTTGCATTTCTGGACTTCTTGCCTCACACAGAGGTGGTTCCATTTTATTTGTGGGATTGACTGCTCCCTTTGACATGGATGCAGAGTTGCGCTAGATGAGATGGAGGTTCCTCCACACCTCTCAGAACACAATTAAAGAGTGGAAAATCTTCTGAACACTCTAGCTTTTATGCTAGGCCTTTTGGTCAATATGTGAAAACTCTCCTCCCCACCCCTTATCTAAAACACCATATGTGATGCAATGGAAGAAAACATAACTGTGTACAATAGCCTGCATAGTATGACAGAAATATATCTCTATTTCTTTTACTACTCATAAAGGATCTGGTTTGTTTTGAATACATACTAGCAATGCTTCCCTCCCCTAGGGTAAATGGCTTAGGGACAAGGTACCATGGAACCTCCAAAAAAAACCTCTTCCTAAATAGATGCATATTTTATAGAGGTTAATGAATATATTCCCAAAAAGCACATTATTGTCTTTCAGTAAAGAAGGCTGTAAAAGCTACTTTCTTATCTGAAAATACTCACACCATGTTTTGCTTAAACATCCATTAAAAGACTATTAATAGTAACTAAAAGTAGTCATTGATAGTCTACATCAACTACTTAGTTGCATATCTGTAACAAAACAATGTATCCTGGCCTGACACTCCCCACCACCACATATAACCCCCCAGTCCATCTTATCAGCCAGCAGGTGATTGGCATTCAAGGAGCATGATGTTTACAATCCTCCCCCTCCACCAAATGAGTCTGCAACAATCAGAACTAAGACTCCAGACACAAGTCCTTGCTTGCTTATCCTGCAATTGCATCTGCTCCAGTCGCTGCTTGTTAATGTTGGCTGGGGGCATTTACGTAGGTTTACAATGGGACTACTTTGATCTTATTGAATGCAAGGGTATTGTGGATCCATAACTATAGATTACAAATGCATAACTGCAACACTGAATTCCAGCCATTGCCTCTGAGGTTAAGTTCTTGAATTAACATATATCTGTAGAATCAAAGAAACATCTAAGGGAGAACACTGTACAGGTTACATAAAAGCATATCAATTACCGGTGGATGAGCAATTTTTTTTACACTTGGTGTGATTTATTCTATTTTCAAATATAAAATATAAGCTCTGGTGAGTGCATTTTTATTATGAACAGCCTGATAGATATTTCTGAATCAATTAACAAATCTGACAACTATAACAAAGAGCATCAGATTCTAAAATTTAAAATTAAGCTGAAGCTAATATTGGTGATGTACTATGCCTTAAAGCTGGCTTCATTTTTGTTTATCTTTGCTTTCTCCTTCTGCCTACTTGAACTATGTTTGAGCTTGGAAAGGTCAGACCTAAACGTTTGACCTGAGAGTTGGCTTAAAGCTGTAGGAGGAAATTACTGAAACATATTTGGTTAGCTTTCAGTTCTTTGTTTTTTTGCAGTCTCTAGGCAACTGAAATATTAAAAGAAGATTGTCTGGTTGCATCACATCACATGTTTACCAGTTGATATACATCTGAGCAGTTGTAATACACAAATCCCACAATGAATTAGTCCAACAAAGGAGTAGGTCTCACATTCACCTCACATTTTCTGCATTGTGTTCTTGTGACATGATGAGGATTTCAGAATATTTCTCTCTTGCTTGTAGTAATGTAAAACATGATCTTTCAAAGTTAATTTTTACCTATTCTCTACTCTAGTCTTAAGAAAAATACAGCATTACAAAAGACTAATAGCTTGAAAACCAATCCCCACAGCTATCCCAGTTTTTTGGGGCTCCAGGAGCCTGAAGGGGCGGAATGGCACTGTCATCCTCCCCTCCAAGGCACCCATTTTTCTAAAAGAATTACCAGAGAAGATTGCAAACATGAAAATGGGGCTGGGGACTGGCAGTGATAACTCCCGGGTTGATCTGGGATCAGGCAAGGAGGGTATTTAGCCACCCACCCCAGCAAAATTATGGGGTTTGGGGCCTCTCTTTAAAACACCAGTTTTAATCAGGTTTTTGACCTGTCTGGCCCTCAGTCTTCCCAGATTGGTCCATATGATGAGAACATTCTCAGTGATTGCTCCCAGATAGTGCAACCTCCTTCCATGGAAGGAGCTTCCTTACTCATTCTCGGTCATTATATCCTGGTTCCAGTCACAGTTAAAGAGATAAGAAGGAAGAATGGGAGGTGATTCCATTGTGGGCTCCTAGAAAGTATACCATAGCTTCATTGCAGTAGTCACAGTCAGAAACACACAATAAAAAACATTGCAACTTTTTTGCTCTGAAATTTCCATTCTTCACTCTGAAGAGTGGAGAAAGAAGAGTCAGACCTTGAAACTGAGGGTCAGAACCTGAGACCTGGGAACCCTATTAGTTACTTTTATAGTCCCTTGACCTAGAAATCAATTACTGTTATAGGACCTCATCACATGGAGCTTGAGAAGCATGAGGGACTGTCTGACTAGTGAAGGGAAGCACATGTTTTGCATAACTTCAGGGATATATAGTCATGCAAAGGTGCACTTTTTCAGGCTGAATTGGGTTTTAAGCACACCTTTTAAACATGTTTTTCACGTCTTAGTCTGATCCCTCCCACATTTTGGCTAAATGTCATTTAGCTATCCCCCTTTTAACCTGGTTACTTCTGGGTTTTGCAGCATGTGTAGAAGGGCATTCCGTTTGGTTATATGCGTGTGTGTGTGTAGGCACATGTGTATGTTTATGTGTACGTGAGAGAGAATTCTATCAAAGACCAAAGTCTGGTTCAATTGAAGCAATGGTGATGAATGAACTGTGCTTTAGTCCCTGTCTCATGTATTTTAGTTTCATGTCTCATGTACAAAACAACATATAGCATTTAGGTTTCTTTAAAAAAATAAGCACATGTGTATGTTTTAGAAAGCAAAGATTGACCTTTAAAACCCTAGGGACCTCATAACATAAAGCATTTTCTCCATTATGGGACATTTCGTCTCCATTTCAAGGATGAAGAGGCACGGAGTCTATCACATTTGCCTACTTCCAGACATCATCCATTGCCCTTCATCCTTAACATGGAGATGAAGCATGCTGAAAAGGAGGGAGCCCAGAACATGGGTAATTGTGTTCTAAGCCCCTGGTGTTCACCACATTGTCAATAATGCCAAAAAAACACATGTGATGGGATTTGTGTTGAATCAGTTTAGTGATGTGGAGGACCTCACCACTTTGCTTCCACTCCATTTTTTCCTTAATAGCCTTGCAAGAGGGGATGGTTGCAAAGGAGTTGAAAATTACACTGGTCTAATAAAGGGAAGGAAGGCATGGGAAAGACTTATCAAGTCAAAAAGGTTTAAAACACCTCTGCTTTCCCTCCCAAATGGCATAAGGTCCATAGTAATATTGGCTTTCAATATTAAAAATTTCCTGATTTAAAAAAAAAATACAAAGAGGGTGGGGAAAAGGATTCTCCATGTCATGGTTTGAAGGAAGGCAACAACTGGGAAAAACTGGGGAAAAATACCCAAAAGGGAAACACATGTGATGGGAAGACAAAACTTGAAATGGGACAATTGGAGATTGAAAGGTACAATTTCTTTCCCTCCCCTCTGTAGACTTTTCCTGCACATGTACACTTTTTAAAAGCCCAAAACAGCTGATCAGCTGATTGGGCTGTCAAACAAACACATAGGTGGCTCAAAGGAAGCACAAATGGAGAGCAATTAGAACTTTCTGAAAAAAGTTGAAAGATAAAAGCAGAGGTTTTTCCACTGAATATGGGACTTCTCTCAGGAGCTACCAGCTGGCTTCTGGGTGAAGAATGGTGGTGTTAGAAGCCTCCATGTAATGGCAGTGACAAATCCACACACATTTGAAAATTATCCTCCTCTTAAAATTCACAGTCTCACACATCACAAAAAACCTTCAACACAGACCTCAAAAAACCTAAAAGACATATGAAGGTGAAGCTAGAAATCTGGTTAGTGTTGCTGTATTTTGTATATCAATAAATCTCATTCTATGCTCCATCACAATTAGGAAAAAGCCTAGTAGGCAATCGAAAATGTCCATAATATATTACAGCAGACATGGTACCATAACATTTTCTGAGATTACATTGTCAATCATCATCCTGAGCAAGGGCAAGAAACCTATTGCCTACTGTGGCCTTGTCAGTGTACAGATCCCAAGGACTATTTATGAGCTCCAGAGGCCAAGAGCACAGGAAGATAAAGTATAATGTGTACTTAATCAGGTCAAAAGCAAGAGACCTCATTAAATCTTTCTCTCTTACTCCTTGCCTCCATTTTCATTCTGGGGGGCGAAACAAAGAAGTCTCTATAATTAAAAACTGTGGTTACATTATTATTGTAATTAATAGAAAAGGAGTAATTCTTAACTCCCTAAAACATTGCTAAAGTTTTTTTAAAAAAAAATGGCCTCAGAAAAGTTGTATCTGATCCCAAAGTTGTAGCTAATCACAGATTGTTGGAGTTTTTTTAGTTGGAGAAATTCCAGCTTGTATGAGAGCAGAATTCAAGAATAATATGCCTTGAATGCATATTCAGGCAGTGAGTGTCACAGTTAAAGTGGAGTCTGCTGAATTTGAGTAATGGTTCATAGTTTGTAATGAGGTTCTGTGCTAATGTTATTAGGGAGTTGTATATCATAGCAACTGTATTTCAGATGCATGTTCCTTACTTAGGACTTATCTCATGTCTCTGTGTGTATGTGTAGAGGGGGTAGTGTCATCTAAGCATGGTGTTTAGTTCTGTAGAATTGAAAATGTTCTATGTTCTGTATTCATGACTTATCACACATCACCTGAATTTGCTAGTTTAACCATTACGATACATTTTCGCCCTTATCCCACAAGCGAGTGGATTCCCCACCCTCTCCCCTTTAAAAAGAATTGGGTATAACTTTGACATCATGAAGGATCAAACTCTAACAATAAAGGCATAGAAAAATAGCGGTCTAACAAAAGTTACAATATTTCTTACTTAGCTTCATTGATTAGATTATATTACTATATACCAGGAGTGAATATGCACAAAAGCACATATGTTCTGTATCAGATACCCCCTCTCCTCCACAGCAGAACTGAATAAAATATCATTCAATATATTATCTCTCCTGAAATATACCTAAGACAGTAAAGAATTGTTGGTTTTCCTGACCATGGTTTTAGCTGGTTCCAGTTTATTCACTCTCACTCATCCTTACATGAGTGATATACAATAGTTACCAACTATATTCTTTCTCATATAAAGCAGATGGGGAAAATTGGAAATAAATAATCATACCGTACCCTCTAATAAAATAGTCTTGAACCACCTTCATTATCAGTGTTGTCAATCACTTGTCACACAAACATCTCATCACCATCAGTCTACAAAACTTTGTAAACTGAGTTCCAGAAATAATTGCTGGTCATATATCAGATATGGAAAGTAGAGAGGTTCAATGCTTAACATAAGGAATTGGCTGTTCCAATCTGCCTTGCTTCATTCCCAGTCCTAACAGCTGCTGCCAGAAAGAATTGTGAGTGGACTTTTTGTATGTAGTTATAAATAATTTATGAGAGGAGAACATAAAAATAATGTCATCAAACTTTGTGAGGAACATTCAGAGCTTTAAAACATTTTTTTTAAAAAAAATTAGTCTCAATTATAGTTAAGAAGTAAGCAGTAAGGTTAGAGGAAAAGTTTTAGAAAAAATTGCTTCTCCATATCTAAAATATAAGTAAATGAACAGTACATCTACACTGTAGAATTAACACCATTTGAAACCACTTTAATTTCCATAGTTCAATGCTATGGAAACCTGGGATTCATAGATTGGTAAAGATTCAGCACATTTTGGCAGAGGAGGCTAAAAATCTTTTAAAACTACAACTCCCATATGTCCATGACATTGAGTTGTAGCAGTTAAAGTGACATCAAACTGCATTAATTCTACAATGTAGATGTATATTTAATTACTGGCTTTAAAATGAATGCTATGTACCAATGAGCTCTAGTACACACATTTTCCTGCCATCCACTTAATTGTCACTTCAGTGACTACAGTAAATCACAATACAAATGTTCTTTTTTTCTAAGCCATGTTGATCTAGGGATGGAAAAAGGTTCAGCACAGTAGTTCGACGTATTCCATGAGGTCACTGAACATTTCATATATTCAAGAAAAGCTTTGAATGCCATAGAATTACTAGAAAATGCCTCCAGTACAATTCTATGGGAATCTTCCAGCAGAACTACCATTGGAGGTTATCCATAGAATCCTGCTGCATGACTAGAGATAACACTTCTCAAAGCATTTTCCAGTTCCCCTAGAGTGATTCTATAGTATGGTTCAACAGCAAGCCTAAGAAAAATGGGGTTCCAGATTTTGCAAAACTTGTATTACATGAAAGCTCCTAAATTTATTATTTATTTGCTCTATTTCTACCCCAACTTTCTCTACCCCGAAGGGGACTCAAGGCAGCTTACATTGAGGCAATTATTCAATGTCTTAAAACATATAATACAAACATTAAAAGTTAAATTAGATTAAAAACAGACATATCAAACATTTAAAACATTACATTACATAAGAAATCGCGCCATCCATAATCATAGTTCAGGCCTTTCCATAGTCATTCCATATTTTCCAGATATGTCATTACACTGCCCTGTTCACGAAAAGCCTGGTTCCATAGCCAAGTTTTACCTTCTAAAGCCTAGCAGAGAAGGGGCTGATCTAATGTCACTGGGGAGGGAGTTCCATAGCCAAGGGGGCACCACTGAGAAGGCCCTGTCTCTCATTCCCATCAGTCACTCTTGTGAAGCAAGCGGGGCGGATGATCTTAATCTCTGAGATGGTTCATAGGGAGATATACTTTCGGACAGGTAAGCTGGGCCGAAACCATTTAGGGCTTTATAGGCTAAAGCCAGCACTTTGAATTGTGCTTGATAGCAGACTGGCAGCCAGTGGAGCTGGCACAACAGGGGAGTTGTATGCTCTCTGTACACCGCTCCAGTGAGCAATCTGGCTGCTGCCCCTTGGACCATTTGGAGCTTCTGAACAGTCTTCAAAGGCAGCCCCATGCAGAACAGGTTGCAGTAATCTATTTGGGATGTAACCAGAGTGTGGACTACCATGGCCAAGTCAGACTTTCCAAGGTACAGATACAACTGATGCACAAGTTTTAGTTGTGCAAAAGCACCACTGGCCACCACTGAAACCTGGGGTTCCAGGCTCAGCAACGAGTCCAGGATCATTCCTAAGCTGCGAACAAGTGTGTCTTCAGGGGGAGTGTAACCCTGTCCAACACAGGCTGTATCCCTATGCCCTGTTTGGCCTTACAACTGACTAGGAGGACCTCTGTCTTTTCTGGATTCAATTTCAATTTGTTTTTCCTCATCTAGACCCTTGCACAATACATGGATCTATTATTTTTCATATACAGAGAAATCTAAATTTTCTCTAAACCATAAACCATTATAATACATCTATCTATATATATAATAAAAGTGAAATCGGAGTATGTATCAGCATTTTGATTGGCCTGGCGGAATATGTGCTCGCGTTTTGATTGGCCTGGCGATATATGGATCAGCTTTCTGATTGGCCGGCCGGAATATGGGCCAGCTCTGATTGGCCGCCACTTTCACAGGCCACTGGGATTGCTGAGGGAAAAACTACTACCAACTGGCTTCGTTCGGCCTACTTATCTCCTCAGAACGATGCTAGCTTTGGGAGAGTTAACAGCTTTCGGCCTACACTTTGGTAATAAAAAACACCACTGCCACCACCAGAAAGGCCGGACCTGGACCAAACTTGACACACATAACCCCTACGATCCATGAACCCACTGACAACAGATGGCCCCCTTTGGCCCCTCTGCTGACATGTTTAAGGCCTTCCAGGCTGGCCCCATGCCGCTAGGCCGAAAAGGAAGACGCCATCTTGCCTCAGCTTTCAACTTCTTTGTAAGGCCCTACTTTCCTCAAAAGACAGCAGAGAACGTTGTTATTATCTTTTTAATGATATGCTTATGAACACTTCTAGCCCCCAAAGCCCCAATCCAAGCCGCCTTTGATCATTTTGCTAACATGTTTCAGGCCTTGCAGCCTGGCTCCATTGTGCTAGGCCGCAAAAGAGGCGGCCATTTTCCCTGTTCCAAACAGAGCAGCTTTTGCCTGTGTCTTTTGGATACAGCACTCTCCTTCAACAAGGTCAGGCGGCAGTACGTAAATAGGTTGATCCACTGTGACGGCACTTCCTCATTCCAACGTCATAAATTACTTAAATTTGCCTCCCCACTTTATAAGTGGTACCTTATTTCCTACTTGATAGATGCAACTATCTTTCGAGTTGCTAGGTCCTTTGGCTCTGGGAGTTATAGTTCACCCTTATATAGACAGCACTGAACCCAGCCAACTTCGGATCTGGACCAAACTTGGCACACTGCCTCATCATGCCCAACTGAGCATACAGGCAGGGTTTCGGGGTGATTCTCCTTTGGCTCTGGGAGTTGTATTTCACCCTTATACAGACAGCACTGAACCCAGCCAACTTCGGATCTGGACCAAACTTGGCACACTGCCTCATCATGCCCAACTGAGCATACAGGCAGGGTTTCGGGGTGATTCTCCTTTGGCTCTGGGAGTTGTAGTTCACCCTTATATAGACAGCACTGAACCCAGCCAACTTCGGATCTGGACCAAACTTGGCACACTGCCTCATCATGCCCAACTGAGCATACAGGCAGGGTTTCGGGGTGATTCTCCTTTGGCTCTGGGAGTTGTAGTTCACCCTTATATAGTTAGCACTGAACCCAGCCGACTTCGGATCTGGACCAAACTTGGCACACTGCCTCATCATGTCCAACTGAGCATACAGGCAGGGTTTCGGGGTGATTCTCCTTTGGCTCTGGGAGTTGTAGTTCACCCTTATACAGACAGCACTGAACCCAGCTGATGACGGATCTGGACCAAACTTAAGTGATATTTCCTCACATCCCCAAACAACTCAATGCCGTCTACTAATAACCCGGGCACCGCCGGGACCCCAAGCTAGTATATCTATATATCTAAAAATTTGTAAAATGAAAGCTACCAGCTGGAGGAAGAATTGCCAAATTCACAGTTGATTGCATAACCTTGATTTTGCTCATTGTTTGTACCAATATATAGAATCTTAATAAATAATTGTACACAATAACTTTCTAATACAGTTGAGAACAGATTACTCAGAACTAGAAGGATTTGACTAGGTTGCTATCCCTTTCCTCATTGTCGTTTTAGCATTTCATTTTTACAGTTGAAACAATTAACTGAAGTCCTAGAAAGGTATTGGGTCCAATACAGTATCTCTAGATGGGATCTATCATGTCCAAATTGCTCGATTATTAATCCAGGATATCTGAGAAGTAGAAAACAATAAACAGAGTGAGTGATGTTTGAGCAAATATCATAAAAGTGCATTAGATAAGCTGCACATCTTTCAGAAGTAGGACAGTGAAACATTCTAAGATGAATTAACTGGATATATCTGTTCTTCTTATTCCATATTATCTTAATTGTAAGATCTTCAGTAATGAGGGAAAAATCCTTCCCAGAGCTGTAACAAGTGGTCTTCATTTTAGTTTCTCTTGAAATATTTATGGCATATTAAAACCCATCTTCAATTTTTGTTTTCTTCTCCATAGACTAATTTTCTTTTACACCCACAACAAACAAACATTCACAATTGTTCATTAGACAGTTTCTGGTTTATTGCTGCCAGTTGAAGAAATGAGGAGGTGGAAGGGCTTAATATAACCCCCCTTTTAGCTATAACAGCTTAAAAACAGAATAAATGTTTAATTTCTTATTTCAGTCATTTAAAATTACTTTTTCAAAAACTGCTGTCTTCTAAGACATCAGGAAGAAGAAGGGCAAAGGAAGGGAGTCAAATAGGCAAGAGGAACAGGCATCCCTACCTAATCCAAAAACAAGAACAAAAACTCTTATAATCACTTCTGTTCATTTTCAACCAATTGCCAATTGGAATAAGTGATATTAAATAAGGATCCATGTAGCAGTTTGATTTGCAAGAGAAAATGTTTCTAGAAACGGGGCACAGTTGGATGAGTTTGTAGTAATATGAACCCACCTGATTAGTAGTTCTGACACTAGTATGCAAATTGCAAACCTTTCATCCTTCAGTTTTCACATTTCTTCACATTTTGAAATCCATACAAAATGCTGTACATTAGGAGAAATTGCAAACAAAAATGTGTGCAAGGGGAAAGTGTTTATACTAGGAAAATTTGCTTGCAAAATGTGTATAGTAGAGAAAACTGTTTTGAGAAAGGTATGAAAATTATTGTGTAGATTTTTTTTTGTAAAAAAAATTGAATTTATGGGAAAACAGGGTGACAAAACTGCAGTTGGTGCAAAATGTCCCTTGAACATTGTTGCTAGTGAAAAATGAATAAAAAATACCTATTGTTATCTGCGTCAGTAACTACATATGAAGAGGAAAACACAGAAGTTCTGAGATAAAAAGAAAGAAGAATAAGGGTGTTTTTTATGGGAAAGCAAAGCTCTCAAGTAGTCGGGATGGCTATTTGAGCTCCTGTCTGAATTTTTTCAAAACTTGATTGTGATACTTCAATGTATTTTTGCTGCATTTTATTGCCCTCCTCTTCTGCCAAATTGCTCAAAGCAGCTTACATATTTTTCCAAAGTGTCCTCTCATTCAGAGACTCTAGAAGCCAAGCCTACTTAGACACAGTAAAAAGAATGTATGATATGCCTTTAGGGCATGCTGTATAGAAAAGCTGTGCAGCCTTTCAACCCCTCTGAGGTTCTCACTAGGCTAGAAAAACTGCTGCTTATATTTTCAGTATTCCAAGTGGTTTTTAAATATATTACATAGTTTGAGGACAGACAATAAATGAGGCATTTATTAATAACAACTCTGAGTGCATCAGCAATATAATTATAAGTGAATTCCTTGCTACATCATAGAATCATAGTGTTGGAAGAGACCACACAGGACATTCAGTGCAACCTCTTCCCATGCAAGATAAGCACAATCAAAACACTGACTCAGCCTCTGTTTAAAAGCCTCCAAAGGGGGAGCTTCCACCACACTCTGAGGCAGAATGTTCCCCTGCTGAACAGCTCCTATAGTCAGAAAGTTCTTCTTAATATTCAGGGAGAACCTCCTTTCCAGTAATTGGAATTGATTACTCGAATCCTAAAATGCTTCCAGTCATGCATTTAACCTGCTTCACAGCGGGTTAAGTAAACCCACTCTGAAATGGATTAAAGTCCCCACATCCGGGGTGGGGGGGGGACACAGACTTTTGTATGGGTTGTCCCTATAGCTGGACAGAGATAATTTAGCCATAATAGTTCATGTACTAGTAATTTCCCAGTATGATATGTGGGTTGCCTTTGAAGATGATTGATGAGTTGCAGTTAGTACGAAATGCAAGGGCTAGAATACTCACTGGAATTCCTTTCAGATATCATAGAAGACCTGTTCTGAAGGATTAGTATTGGTAATAAATATGTTTCTGTTCTGAACTCAATATACTGGTATTTTAAATTCCTAAATAGCTTGGAACCACCATGTTAGAGGGAGCAACTTTCTATCTGCCTTCCAGGGAATTGAGATCTGATAGAGGGCAGCTCCTTTGCATCTCATCAGAAAGGGAAATACATTGTGGAAGAACATGGGATGGGCAGGCCTGTAGCTGGATTGGGCGGTTTAGGAGTTCAACTCCCCCTCCCAAAATTTTCAGGTTAAGAAAACCTGGTTTACTCATGAATTTTAATTGGTTAACCAAATCCCCGTTCTAAGTCTATGAGATGCAAAAATTAAATGAGTCCCTCTAGAACTGCAAGCAAATTCAAGCAAATTTTGACAATTTATTCACACTGTCATCACTTGCACTAATGCTTGATATAGTGGAAGCAACCATGTTGGACCACCCATAACTTGCAGGCAAAGCCAGACTTGGTGGAGGACAGTTGACAGAGGCAGAACTGCAGGCTATTTAAAGCTGCTCCATCCCCCTGCAGTGCTCTTTGCTTCAGTTTGAGGTAGGAGGCAGGTTCCTAATGGAACATTAGGCCTTTCCCTCCTTGTCCAATATACTAGTCCTCAAATACAAAATGAACTAATAAACATTTGTGGTGACAAGATAGTCCAAAGATTGTTGAAAGATGCAGTACATCACAGTGTTTTTCTGTTTTGGCAGATGAAACTTTTGGATGTGAGTACTTCAGAACAGTTATTGTTCTTGGTAAGGTACATTGATGTTGAATTTGCAGGAATAAGATAATTCGTTATAGGCTTTGTGAAGATAAGTGATATGACAGGTGGAGGGCTTGCAGACATTATTTTGAAAACACTCAAAAATTGAGCTGAACTTGTAGTACTTGTTTGCACAGAGTTATGATGGAGCTGGTGATATGAGTGGTCATATTAGAGAAGCACAGGAAATTATACCGCAGAAGTATCCAATGGCTGTCTACATCCAGTGCTGTGCTCGCTTACTAAATATAGCTTTAGCAAAAACTTACAACATTCCACCTGTCAGAAACTGCCAAAGAACAATATCATCTGTGTACAATTTTTTTCAGAGCATCATTCATCAAACTGGAACTGCTGAAGAAAAATATAAAGGACCGTTTTCCTGGATCAAGAGCAAACAGTCTCTTGCCACTTTGTGAAACCCGTTGGGTCGAGCAACATAATGCAGTTTAACATTTTGTTGAATTGTATAGTGTGGTGGTGAGAACACTTGAACAATTAAAAGAAATTCCTCTATTTAACAGGGGGACTTCTTCCCAAGCTGAAAAATAACCATTCTAAGAAAGCTTGTCATAATCCCTTCATCTTAGCAAAACATTAGAAAGAGTAGATATGAACAGTTTCGTTATTCTGCAAAATAATAATAATAATAATAATAATAATAATAATAATAATAATGATTTTATTATTAACTCATTAGCATTATGGAGAATCAAACCAAACCAAATCAAACCAAAACGAAGTCTATACTGGCTCGGTCGTTGCCCAGGATAAAAAGGACCACGGTGGATGCTGCTGATTTTGGACATCCATCGACAAGTGGGCTACGGAATCATCAAAACCCAAATGAACAGTCACAGAAGGGGCAGAAATATACAATGCCAGAAAACCGCACAGTCATGAAATGCTATTACAACTCTGAACCTGAAAAGCGCGGCTACCAAAAAAGGATGCATCAGCTATGAAAACAAGATTGAACCAGAAGAAAGTGTGGAGCTTTTGCAAGAATTTGATGAACCAGCACTTGAAACACCTGTTGAAAAACCAAGAACCTTGACAGTATGCCTACAGTGCAGCAGTGATAGTAACAGAAGAGCTTGGGGTCCTACAACCAAGGCAGCCCCAAAGAAAATTGACTGGAAAACCAAAGTGGAAGGTCAGGCTAGAGTTGAAAATCAAAAAACTTAGATCAGATGCAAGTAACCTGAAAAATATGAAAGAGAAGAAACTGAAGAATGACAAAATCAAGCAATACTTGATCCGAAAGTACTGGCTGAACACCAGAAAAATTGAAGAAGCTTTGGAAATTGTGAAAGAACAAATTACAGCAACAGCCAGAAAAATTGAAAGATATGAAACCAGAATCATCCAGTACAGACAAAATCAACTGCTTCAATCAGATCAAAGATGGTTCTATCAGAGCCTGAACCAAACAACAGACACAGTAACCATAAAGCCAGAGAAAACTGCAACAACGAAGTTCTGGAAAGAGCTTTGGGAAACAATAAGAACTACAACAAAAACGCTGGGTGGATAAAGGAGTTTGAAGGAAAATTCTCACACAACAAATGGAACAGATGGAAATAACAACTGAAATGATCAGCAAACAAGTGCAAAAAGTCAAGAACTGGACATCGCCTGGTAGTGATCAACTTCATGGATTTTGGCTCAAACATTTGATTAGTTTACATGGAAAAATGGCCCAACAATTCAATGAGATGCTGCAGAAAGGAAGTATCAGTGAATGGCTAACAACTGAAGAACTACCTGATACAAAAGGATCCAGCAAAAGGAGCAGCACCAGGAAACTACAGGTCAATAACGTGTCTGCCGACTATGTTTAAACTACTGACTGGCATCATAGCTGACAGAATTCAAGACTATCTTGAAGAAAAAAACATCTTGCCAGATGAACAGAAAGGCAACAAACTGAAAAGCAGGGGCACAAAAGACCAGTTATTGATTGACAAAATGATTCTGGAGAACTGTAAAAGCCGAAAAGCTAATCTTCACATGACATGGATTGACTACAAAAAGGCCTTTGACTCACTCCCACACAGCTGGATCATCAAGTGCCTGGACGCCATCGGGATTAGTAAAAACGTTGGCACCTTCATTGAAAACATGATGGAGCACTGGAAAACTGAACTGTTTGTTGGAAATGAAAGCTATGGACTGGTCAACATCAGGAGAGGAATTTTCCAGGGAGACTCATTGTCCCCTCTGCTTTTCATTATTGCCATGATCCCTCTGTCAACAATTTTACAAAAAAACAAATCTCGGCTATCAAACATCTAAGAATTCTCACAAAATTTTGCATCTGATGTACATGGATGACCTGAAGCTGTATGGAAAAACGGAAACTGAAATCCAGTCTCTGACTAACACTGTCCGAATTTTTAGCACTGATATCAGCATGGAGTTTGGCTTGGACAGATGTTCGACAGTGGCATTGAAGAAGGGAAAAATCATTGAAAGTGAGGGCATAAATATGCCTAATGGCCAAACAATAAAGTGTCACCAGCCAGAGGCCTATAAATATCTGGGCATATTACAGCTGGACAACATCAAGCATGAACATGTGAAGACTGTGGTCAGCAAAGAATACACACAAAGGGTCAGAAAAATTCTCAAAAGCAAGCTCAATGGAGGCAACACCATCAAGGCCATAAACACCTGGGCCATACCTGTCATAAGATATATTGCTGGCATTATAAATTGGACACAGGTGTAACTGGTCAACTTGGACATAAACACCTGGGCCATACCTGTCATAAGATATATTGCTGGCATTATAAATTGGACACAGGTGTAACTGGTCAACTTGGACAGAAAAACAAGAAAACTCATGACCATTCATCATTCACTGCACCCTCGCAGTGATGTTGACTGGCTATATCTGCCTAGAAGATCAGGGGGCAGAGGACTCTTACAAGTAAAAAAAAGCAGCCAAAGAAGAAGAACATGCCCTGGCAGAATATGTAAAGCAAAGTGAAGAACCTGCTTTGATTGAAGTCAAAAATCAGAAAGTCCTCAAAGCACAGCAAACAAAAAAACAGTACAAGAAAGCCACACTACAAACTAGAGTTGACAGCTGGCACAACAAAACATTGCATGGAAAGATCCTTGACAAAATAGAAGGAAAAGCTGATAATGAGAAGACCTGGCTATGGCTCACGAATGGGACCCTGAAGAAGGAGAGAGAAGGCCTGATCCTTGCAGCCCAGGAGCAAGCCATCAGAACAAATGCAATTAAGGCCAAGATCGAAAAATCAGCTGATGACCCAAAATGCAAGGAAACCAACGAAACCATAATCATATCCTCAGCTGCTGTAAGAAAATCACAAAGACAGACTACAAACAGAGGCACAACTATGTGGCCCAAATGATTCATTGGAACTTATGCCTCAAGTACCAGCTCCCAGCAGTAAAGAACTGGTGGGATCACAAACCTGCAAAAGTATTGGAAAATGAGCACACAAAGATACTGTGGGACTTCTGAATCCAGACTGACAAAGTTCTGGAACACAACAAAACAGACATCACAGTTGTGGGAAGGAAAAAGGTTTGGATCATTGATGTTGCCATCCCAGGTGACAGTCGCATTGACGAAAACCAACAGGAAAAACTCAGCCGCTATCAGGATCTCAAGATTGAACTTCAAAGACTGGCAGAAACCAGTGCAGGTGATGGGCACACTGGGCGCCGTGCCAAAAGATCTCAGCCGACATTTGGAAACAATAGACATTGACAAAATTACAATCTGCCAACTGCAAAATGCCACCCTGCTGGGATCTGTGCTCATCATCTGAAAATACATCACACAGTCCTAGACACTTGGGAAGTGTTCGACTTGTGGTTTTGTGCAATGAAATCCACCCTATCTCCCCTTGGGGACTCAGGGCAGGTCACAACAAATAGTGGCAATAATTCAATGCTGTAAAGTGCAGTCAAAAAACTAAAGACATAAATCAAATAAAAAGTATTAAACAAAAACATAAAATAACATGTTGACAGTCTCTTAGAAAAAGACAGGGAAATGTGCACAGAATCAGTGAAAGAATTTCAGGAGATCTTTGACACAGCAAGATCAGTGGTGGAGTCTATGGGTGGAGAAGTGAGGATTCCTTGCATCTGTTCAAGGCAGACTTGTAAAAGCAACATCTAGGCCACTTTACCAATACCAATGGGATGTTATAGGCTAAATGTGTACATCCAATTTCTGGACTTTTTCTGCAGTCATTTTCAAGAAATATTAACAAGACAAAAGGAAGTAGTTCAGGAACTGCAAGTATTCCTATTAATTGTGGCCATTTTAAATCCAACTTGAACAAGTGCACAGAACTTTACAATGAATTCCTTCAAGATATAGACACACTGATGGAAGAATTTGACTGGTGATGTAAAAAATTGAAAAAAAAAATCACCTTCAGAAAAGCCATCCAATGCACTGGAAGCATATCTATCTGTGATGGACAGTTTTTTTCAAATGTGAAGAAACTTCTTCAGATTTCTGCAACATTGGCAGTATCAACAGCTACAAATGAAAGGTCTTTTTCAACTTTTAAATGTTTGAAAACATACATAAGAAGCACAATGAGGCAAGTGTTGTAACCCAGCCTCCATCTGAGCTGTCAGGTGAGCCTGAGGTTGGCTCCGTTCAGCCTGTGCTTGTCCCTGAACCTGCCTTGTCAGAGGTGCAGCCAGAGTTTGTCCCTCCACCTGCCTTGCCAGAGGACTCTGGGCTTGGGTCCCAGTGGATTCTGGGACCAGAGACAGAATGGTTGCAAGTAGGCAGTTGAACCACATTCCTCAAAGCAGTCAAGGTGGGATCTCCTGGTGACAGATGAACATTCTAGTTCAGATGCTGGAAGTGATAAGGTGGAGAGGGAGAATGAGCTTGACAGGAGGAGAGTGATACCTCAGTTGAGAAAAGAAAGGGAGTATGTTAGGAGGAGTAGACGTTTGCTTTTGAAATGAAATAATGAGCAACCTTCTCATGGAAAGGGACTTTGAATTTCCCTTAAGAAGGGTTGTTTTCTCTGACACAGTCAGAAATGGTAACTTTGCTAATTCAAGAGAGGAAGATCTTTGCTTCGTGTTCCTGTGTATTCCTGCAGGAATACATATCTTGATTCAAGTACCAGCCTTGCTTGTTCCTGTGTATCCAGTTGAATGTTCCAGTACTTTTGCAGTTTGGATTTCTGTTCCAGTCAAGACCCTTGCTTGTGTTCTAACCAAGACCCTTGCTTTGAGTTTCAGCATTGACTCTGTACCTTGGACTAACTTGGAGTTTGTTCCTGTATTCCAGTTTTGCTTCTTGTGTTTCCAGCTTGACTCATGCCTTAGATTAATCCTTGAAATCTTGTTCGGACTATTCGTGACACTTTTCTTGGAACTGACATTGATATCCGATTTGGACTATGTTGTTTGAGTGATTTTTATAGACTCTTGCTTCAGGATTTTCAAGTATCTTGTTCTTGTGGACTCCAACCCATTTTATTGACTTGGAACTTTGATTTGCTATTGCTTACATATAATCTTTTTTTTAAAAAAACAGCTTTCTTGCTTATATTCTGCGGCTCCAGTGTGGTGTCTATGCAGCCAAGGGTGCAACAGCAAGAAAGGCTGACTGGACTTGCACTCTTGAGTCTCCACCAAAGTTTACGGATGGAGCTTGATTTCTGTCAAAGTGTATTGGCCTCAAGTTTTCAAGTGTTTCCAACATACATATTCTTTTGTAACTATAAATTATCAATTAAGAGTAATTTTCAGTTTTTTTAAGACTTGAAACTTTGTAACTAAAATAGAAATTTGATTTAATTAAATATTTGATAAATTTGATCTAATATAAAATATAGAATGAATCATATAATTAAAATTGTTTGTGTTATGGACTTACTCCTCATGATTCGCTAAAAAATGTTTCAATCCTATCCCCCATTTTTTTATGGCTGCAGCCCTGGGGGTGGGGGCCTTTTGGAGGTAGCACCCTTTTTATGGCTAATTGCCATTTATTTAAACAGGCCAAGATGTGATCCAAGGCATTTTCAGACCACTCTGATTGTATCCAAACTACACTTGTTTTATGATCATATTATTCAAGATTTTTTAAATTGGTTATATATTTTTATTTTTTTAAATTGAAAAGCTGTATGCACACAGACAGGAGACTATATAGAAGACTGTGGACAGTTCAACTTTGTCATTATTTAAGTCAACATGAAGTCAAAGCTGCTTCGTTTTATACACCTGTGAAATCATTATCATTATTTGATCATTGGTTCACTTTGTTCATCACTTAGCTCTTCCAAGTTGTGTTTGCTGTTGTTAAATCATGCAACTTTGTGTGAAAGAATGATATAAATAATGTTTCCCCTTCCCTAAACTTTTGTACCTTCAAAACTGCAGCTTTTTAAAAAGAAATGGACTATTATGAAAACCCAGTGCAACACATTTAGCATGTTTTTAGAAAGCATTCAAATGTCATTACAATGCTATCAGAATAATCATTCAACATTTTCTAAGAATGGGGAAAAATCACAAGTATTTGTTCCCAGTTCAAGGAATAAGTTTCCTAACATTTGGGAGCCCCCACTGGGAAGAATAATAGACTAGTGATATGCCCACACAAATTTGTCCTGATATTCAATATCTTAGGGTGTTGTGCAGGATTTATTCTGCCAAGAAAAACATGGGTGTGTGTGCAATATGATTCTGTTTTCTAGACAGAAAATTGGTTTCCTGCACAGAAAACTGTTTCTTGCGCGGGGAAAAACATGTGTGCAAGAAATCATGTTTTTCTTTATAGAACAATACTTGCACAATATTTATGTTATTTGAATACAGGAACAATACTGTGAAAAATATTTGTTTTCTTCTTCAGCAAGGAGAAAACTACTGTAGCTATTCGTCCTTGCATGCAAGGACAAAATAGTCTAGAATTTACATCTCTAGTGTTTTCTTTATTTCATCACCTCTGGATAGAGGGGGAGGAAGAATGTCAGTGTGGATTACACCATGATTTTGAGGCCTTTCCAAGGACTTCTATTTGCAGTGATGCAAATAAAGCATTGTTTAATAAAAATCGTCTATGATGACCTGAATTATATGACATGTTTTATTCAGAATGCACAGACTTTCCATCTCAACCTTCTCATTATTTCTGTGCTTCATAAAGGTAATTAACATTTTATGAACATGATAGATATACAGACTGCCAGTCAGACATTGAATAGTTACTATTATCTGAATGTGCTTCTCTTTGTTAATTTTACATTAGGAATTCTAGAAATGTCTAATGAACATAATACTAGGCACATGTGTCTCTTCACAGCCATTCAAATGGTACTATGGGCCAATCTACACTGCCATATAGTACATTTGGAACTGCATTTTTTGTTCAACATAGACTCATACAATACAGTTTCAAATTGTGTTATATGTTAGTGTAGATTGAGCCCACAATGCCATTTAAATGGCTTTATTGATATTGAACAGACACATTACCTGTGAAGAAGAAGCCCAAAGATGTGAGATGACACTCACGCCCCTCACCCAAAAAAGAAGTCCTAACATTGTTTAAAATGTACTGGCTGCCATTAGGCCTCCCTGCACACTGGAACATACCAATGATGAACGAGGAGCCAGGGGAGCCAGGAGCAATTCCGCCCACCTCAGCATGCATTATTGGTATGTTCCATCAGGTCTGAAGAGAGGCCCAATGGCACCCTGTAAGTTTTCCTTTTATTTTAAGGGTTTGTGCGGGTTTTTGGAGTGACCCCATGGCATCCTCCCAAAACAGGTTTAGAAAAAGCCCCATAGCTTGGCAGATCAGTTAAAATTGGCCCCAACGCTCCAGATCACTTAGTCTATTTGGGCTCCAGTGATGATGATTGATATGAGAGTACTCTGTTATCCATAGAACTGCCATAGATAAGCATCTTCCAGATAGGAGTGGAACAACTGTTAAACAGTGCCCCCCAACAATTGTATGAATGAAATAGAAGCCATAAGCCAATGACTACATTTTATAAAACTTAGAATTATTCTGTGAAATATTTAGCATACTTTCGCACACTATCATGAAAACATCTAAAATGGAGGACATATTTCAAGAGACGCAAGGAAACTATTTTATTGAACTGCTGCTTGAGTCAATGTTGTCTAATTATAAATTGCTCTTTTCCACATACTACCATCACATCAGAGCTTCAAACAATCAATTGCTATGTAAACAAATAATCATTGTACATTATATTTGCTAATTTGCCTATCTGAATTCTTTCTGTACTTTAAACCTGCGAAAGGCATATTGGAATTCTTATATGCCTCCCAAGGACATTTTTACTGGTTCTTTTTTCTTGCCAAAACAAAAACAAGTTGCCTGTCCTATGATTCTAGAGATTTGCCTTTTATATAGGTTGCAAGATCCTTCTGCACATAAAAGAACGATACTTTCCTTATGGTGAATCTCGCCATATTTGGTTTTTCTCATTTTTGTAATTGTGGGCAGTCTGTACCACCATGTCCAACATAAGGTCACATCATTTCAAATTCTGATATTTTCCAATTCTGGTCATTTTTTGTTGAGGGCTACCCCCACAGCCAGATCTAAATACGATCCCTGGGGAAGATAATGGCAACTCACCCCAGTACTCTTGCCATGAAAACTACATGAATCAGAACAACCAGAGAAATGTCAGTATACCATCGGAAGCTAGGACTCCTAGGTCAGGAGATGGTCAAAATGCTACTGGGGAGGAGCAGAGGACTAGTCCAACTAGCCCCAGATGTAATGACGCAGTTAGCTCAAAGCTGAAAGGAAGGCTAACGGCCAACGGTGCTGGAGGTGAATGACAAATCCGATGTTCTAAAGATCAACACACTATAGGAACCTGGAATGTAAGGTCTATGAGCTAGGGCAAACTGGATGTGGTTATTGGTGAGATGTTAAGATTAAAGATAGACATTCTGGGAGTCAGTGAACTGAAATGAAGTGGAATATCAGGAAGATCTTCCTCACTGTGAGAGTTGTTCGGCAGTGGAACTCTTTGCCTCAGAGTGTGATGGAGGCTCCTTCTTTGGAGGCTTTTAAGCAGAGGCTGGATGGCCATTTGTTGGGGGTGCTTTGAATACAATTTCCTGCTTCTTGGCAGGGGGTTGGACTGGATGGCCCATGAGGTCTCTTCCAACTCTACTATTCTATGATTCTATGGAATGGGCCACTTCACAAAAGAGGATCACCAGATCTACTACTGTGGACAAGAGGAACACCGAAGAAATGGAGTAGCCTTCATAATTAATAACAATGTTGCGAAAGCAGTGATTGGATACAACCCAAAAAATGATAGAATGATCTCAGTTTGAGTTCAAGGCAAGTCATTTAACATCACAGTGATCCAAATATACGCCCCAACCACAGCTGCTGAAGAAGCAGAATTAGATCAGTTCTATGAGGATCTGCAGCACCTACTGGATAACACACCAAAAAGAGAAATTATTCTCATTACAGGAGATTGGAATGCTATGGTGGGCAGTCAAATGACAACTGGTATCACAGGCAAGCATGGTTTGGGACAACAAAATGAAGCAGGATGCAGGCTGATAGAATTTTGCCAGGAAAACTCACTGTGCATAACAAACACTCTCTTCCAACAATCTAAAAGACGGCTTTATACATGGACTTCACCAGATGGTCAACACTGAAATCAGATTGACTACATCCTTTGCAGCCAAAGGATTAATAGAACAATATTATTCAAAAAAATGCGGTAATAGTAGCGATTAATGATGGAGTGACTAAAGAAATTAAAAGTGACAAGGGGAACAAGACAAGGGTGCCCATGATCACCAATTTTGTTCACTATGGTGATTGAACTATTCGCAAATGTAATTAGGAAAGATATAAATCTGGAGGGAGTAGGAGTAAACGCAAAACAAAAATTAAGGTTATTTGCTGATTATACATTGTTATGTCTAAAAAATATGGTGGATAAAATGGATAGGATAAAGGATTATTTAGATACATTTGGAAGGACAACCGGTTTACAAATAAATTGGAATAAATCAGAAATGATGCTATTGAATTACACAAAAAAAGAAGAAAGGGATTTTATAGAACAGAGCAAGATGGGAATAAGAATTAAGAATAAATTAAAATATTTGGGAATAATCATAACCAAGGATTTAAAAGAAATGGAAGAGGAAAATATAATAGCGTTAAGAAATAAGGTTAAAAAGCAATTATTAGAATATGAAAATTTAAATTTATCATGGTTCAGGAAAATTGCATTAATAAAAATGAAAATACTTCCAAGGATAAATTTTATATTCAGAATGCTACCACTCCAAATTATGGGAAAAGAATTGAATAAATGGCAGCAAATGATAAACAATTATTGTAATGGATTATTGTAATGGTAATAAGAGAAATAGGCTAAACAAACAATTATGATATAGACTGCAAAAGGAAGGAGGATTAGCACTCCAAAATATAAAACAATATTATGAAGCTAATAGATTAAGATTGGTTATTGAAGGAACGATAAACAAGGACGGTATAGAATGGTTAAAAATAGATTCTGAAAAAGTAGAGGAAGAAATACGGAATATATTTTTTAAGGATTTCACAAAAAAGGAAATCAGGGAAATTGGAAACCCAATGTTACAGAATGTATTAGACATATGGATAAAATATAAGAAAAAGTTAATATCGGGGGTTCAAAAATAATTCCAGTTATAATAGAAAGGAAGTTCCCCAAAAATTTAAAAAATATATTGGATAAAGTATTAAGGGGAAAAAACCTAGACAAAATAGGGGACTGGACTAAGAGTGGAATGAAGAAGGAAAAGATAAAGGAGGAATTTGGGGAAACAAAATTGACATGGTTCCATGGAGTTCGGCTAGAGCAATGGTATAAGAATTGGGTAAAAAATAATAAAGAGGAGAAGGAACCTAACCAATTTGAACAAATAATACAAAATGGAAGGGATACAGATGATTATAAAAAATTGAAAGGTGTAACGGGTAGAATCTATAGAATATTGGGTGGAATAAAAGAAGGAGAGAGAAAAAACACCACTCTTAAGGAAATATGGGAGGAGGAGTTAGAGGTGAAAATAAATGAAATGGAATGGTCACAATTGTGGAAACAAAGGCACTTGAAAAATTTATCAATAAGAGTTAAAGAAAATTATTATAAGATAATTTGGAAATGGTATTTAACACCAGAAAAAAGGGGAAATTGTGACGCTTCAGGGCAGCGTGAGCACTGGGAACCAGACACGGAGGCCAATAAACAATCTACTATCTTTATTAAAGAAATAAAGGAGTCAAACAAAAATAAGCAGAGTATATAGTCCAGCAATAGTCCTTTCGGAAAATGCCAAATATAGTCCAGTAATGTGAAAGTAGATGTCCGGTATTAGAGTTCAAAGTTTTAAATCCGATAACCGAAACACACTCAAACTTCTAGGCTGCTTGAGTGGGGATTACAGCAACGTCTGTCAAAAAATTCCAGGTTTCAAATCCGAGGCTAGGATACAAGGCAAGGCAAAGTTAGTCGTGGTAGAGCTGAATCGCTGTCCAGGCTTGGCAGGGAGACGAGATGCAATGCCCGGTCTACTCGAGAGTAGCGCGTCACAGATACTAGAGTCGATGTGATTTCCTCAACTGACACGTTGAACACCGCAAAGGTCCGCCCGCGCACAGAACTTTTATGGGACTTCAATCTCCCCTCAAACCAGGTGTCTGAACACTCTTTCCCAAGGGAAAGTGGACTAAAGTCAACAACTTGCCAGATGCAAACCTCCCGGGAAACTCTCAAGGGAACTGGCTTAATTAGTGCTTGCTTTCTCCGCCAATCTAGCGCTTTTTCTCCTATTCTGTTTCTCCGAGCAAGATGTTTCCCAAAACAATTTTCGATTAAAAGGAGCGCTCTCTGGAGAACCAGGCTCTGACTCAAGGGCCTTTGTAATTAACTGTGGGCAAGAACTGTCAACAGGGGACATCTGGAAGGGAGCAGAATCTTGCTGAATCGGCACAAACCCCATATCTTCTTCGGTCTGATCCATAATGGCTACGGGGGTCTCTGAGACACTACACAAATATTAATAAAAACCACACAAAAAATTGCTGGAGAGGATGTCAGGAAGTGGGAACATACATACATATGTGGTGGCATTGTAAATATGTAAGGAAATTTTGGTATAAAATATTTAAATAGATAGAGGATATAATGAACATCAAACTGGAAAGAAGCCCTGGTATTGCATTATTATCAATTTATAATAACAATAAGATGGATAAAAAAAGAAAAAGAAGCAATAACAAATTTATTGACAATAGCAAGAATGCTTATAGCAAGGAAATGGAGAAAAGTAATAAATGTTCAGATTGAAGAATGGTATAAGGAAGTATGGAAATTGGCAATAAATGATAAGCTACCATGCAAATTATAAGTTAAAAGAGGGATATGGAAAAAATGATTTTGAGGATGTATGGGGAAAATTTATTGAGAAAGGACTTCAAAAAAGGGATGGAGGGCTACCGCCTCAGGAAGAAATGAGATTTTGGTTGGACAATATATAAGAAGTGGCTCGGGGTGGGAGGGGGGATACACAGTGGTGAAGAAATATAGATGGACAAATGTTAACATTGTAGTAGATATAAATCAACAATAGATATAAAATAATTATGCAAGCATTGTATGATACATTATATATCTGCTATGTGATAAAAGTAATTATTGTATGAAATTTTTTTAAATTCAATAAAAACTATTTAAAAAAACAAAAAAAACAAAGGTGGTGGACATCCATCCAGTCGGCAAAAACAAGACCTGGAGCTGACTGTAGTTCAGATCATGAACTTCTTATTGCAAAATTTAGAATCAGATTAAAGAAAAAGGGGAAAATACACAGACCAATTAGATGTGATCTCACAAACATTCCTAATGAATATGCAGTGGAGGTGAAAAATAGATTTCAGGGACTAGATTTAATAAATAGAGTCCCAGAAATAGGGAGGACAAGAGACCTCTTCCAGAAAATCAGAAACATCGAAGGCAAATTTCAGGCAAAAATGGGCATGATCAAAAATAAAGATGGCAGGGACCTAACAAGAGCTGAAGAGATCAAGAAAACTTGGCGAGAATATACAGATGATCTGTATAGGAAGGATAATAATATCGAGGATAGCTTTGATGGTGTGGTGAGTGAATTAGAACCAGACATCCTGAGGAGTGAGGTTGAATGGGTCTTAAGAAGCATTGCTAACAACAAGGCAGCAGGAGACGACGGGATCCCAGCTGAGCTGTTTAAAATCTTGGAAGGTGATGCTGTCAAGGTGATGCATGCCATATGCCAGCAAATATGGAAAACACAAGATTGGCCATCAGATTGGAAAAAACCAATTTATATCCCCATACCCAAAAAGGGAAACGCTAAAGAATGCTCTAACTTCAGTACAGTGGCATTTATTTCCCATGCCAGTAAGGTAATGCTCAAGATCCTGCAAGGCAGACTCCAGCAAGACATGGAGTGAGAGTTGCCAGATGTCCAAGCTGGGTTCAGAAAAGGCAGAGGAACGAGAGACCACATTGCCAACATCTGCTGGATAATGGAGGAAACCAGGGAGTTCCAGAAAAACATCTACTTCCTCTTTATTTACTATTCTAAAGCCTTTGTGTGGATCATAATAAACTGTGGCATGTGCTTGGTGGTATGGGGATACCAAGTCGCCTTGTCTGTCTCCTGAGAAATCTGTATAAAGACCAAGTAGCCACAGTAAGAACAGATCACGGAACAACAGACTGGTTCAAGATTGGGAAAGGACTACGGCAGGGCTGCATATTTTCACCATACCTATTCAACTTGTACGCAGAACACATCATGCGATATGCAGGGCTTGACGATTCCAAGGCCAGAGTTAAAATAGCTGGAAGAAACATTAACAACCTTAGGTATGCAGATGATACCACTCTGATGGCCGAAAGTGAGGAAGAGCTGAGGAGCCTTATCACCAAGGTGAAAGAAGAAAGTGCAAAAGCCGGGCTGCAGTTAAATATCAAGAAAACCAAGATCATGGCAACTAAACCTATTGATAACTGGCAAATAGAAGGAGAAAACGTGGATGCAGTCACAGAATTTATATTTCTAGGTGCAAAGATCACTGCAGATGCAGAGTGCAGTCAGGAAATCAGAAGACGTTTACTTCTTGGGAGGAGAGCAATGGCCAACTTTGATAAAATAGTGAAGAGCAGAGACATCACACTGGCCACGAAGGTCCGCATAGTGAAAACAATGGTATTCCCCATAGTAACCTATGGATGTGAGAGCTGGACCATAAGGAAGGCTGAGTGAAGGAAGATAGACACTTTTGAACTATGGTGCTGGAGGAAAATCCTGAGAGTGCCTTGGACCACAAGAAGAACCAACCAGTCCATCCTCCAGGAAATAATGCCAACTGCTCACTGGAGGGAAGGATACTAGAGGCAAAGTTGAAGTATTTTGGCCACATCATGAGAAGACAGGAAAGCTTGGAAAAGATCATGATGCTGGGGAAAGTGTAAGGAAAAAGGAAGAGAGGCCGACCAAGGACAAGGTGGAGGGGGATGGTATCCTTGAAGTGACTGGCATGAACTTGAAGGAACTGTGCGCGGCGATAGCCGACAGGGAGCTCTGGCGTGGACTGGTCCATGAGGTAACGGAGAGTCGGAATCGACTGGGCGACTGAGCAGCAGCAACCCCCCCCCCCCCCGGCAGATCTATTGCATCTCTCTACTTTAAATCCTGAGAGAGAACATAAACTTTGAAATGCTTATATTTCCTGAATTAGTCGTTCAAGTAATATTCAATATTTCTTATATAAGTTCAATACATTTCTGTAATGGTAAAGAGTAATATTTATGCCTTTCAGAATAGTTCCCCATGATTTTTATTATGTTTGATTATTTTAATTGCCACTGGGATACAGTGATAGGAGAAGGAAGAAAAAGAAATGCTGATGGAGAATACCTACATTATTTTTATCACAGCAATCAAAATACGGGGTTGCATTCAGCTGTTATCAGTGACATCCATCAACTAAGAGAAATCAACATTTCAACAACTAATAAGAAGCCAAACCACCAAGTTTAAAGAATCAATGACAATATTCTTCAGATTGCACCTCATGGTTGGACAACTGTGGAGGAGGCTGGGACCATTTTTACCCATTATCTCTCATAAAGGGATGTGCTAATACATCTAATGCCACACAAAATGACATCGCATCATTTATAAGTTTTTTTACAAAATTGATTTTCAGCTTTTCTTTCCTTTTGGGGTATCTGGAGGGAGGTAGAGTCATGCAAATCAACTGCATGTTAGTGGGTTGAGTAATCACTCAAACAATGGGGCATAGGGATGAAAAATAAATCCTGATTTAGTTGATCTTAAGGCATGAGGAACTTCAAAAGCTGCCTGAAAGCTGAAGACCACACTTAAGGCCCTTCTACATAGGCCAAAAATCCAAGAGGAACTGGGATTTTAAATCCCACTTCCTCTCGGGATGGAAGCTACACAACTGGCCAAACCCCCAGGATTTTGTAGGGGTATGTGGCTCGATGCTTTCCCACACTGACCCCAGATTAGCAAGGGTGGGCAAGAGCACTGCCAACCTTCTCCTCCGTGCCCTCCATTTCCCCTCAACTTATCAGTAGAAGACTCCGACAAGACCTGACACCTTTCTTCCACCCTCCCTCTTCCTAGGAAGAGCCAAAAGGAGGTTTTGGTTAGGGGAGGGGAAAATTCTCCTCCAAGGCCCTATTTTAGTCCTTCCAGAGAGAAGGGAGAGGGGGGAAAGCCTCCTGGTCTGCATCGAAGCCTTCCTCCAGTAAGTGGGGAGGGAAATGAGTGCCACTAGAGTCGACAGGGGCAGGGAAAGAAATTTCAAGTTTTCCATGCCTGCAGGGGTACACAAGACATGGAAAAGTGCAGTTTTGCAGGGGAAATTCGGTTTAAAGGGCACTTTTTAAACAAGTGCTTTTCAGTCCTTAATCTATTTCCTTCTGATTCCTCCCATATTTTGGCTAAACATTATTTAGCTACCCCCCCCCCCCATTTTAACTCAATTTAACCTGTGCTATAACGCATGTGTAGAAAAGCCCTCTTTCCACTGCAATGTAAGGTCATATCATTTGTGTTAAACTCAATCACACAGGTTCATTAAGGTTATATAATCATACAATTTGTTGTGTATATTAAGTAGGAAAAACTGATAGTTTCCTACAATCTATGCATACAACATTATTTTTGAA
This sequence comes from Anolis carolinensis, assembly GCF_035594765.1. Lineage (NCBI taxonomy): Eukaryota > Metazoa > Chordata > Lepidosauria > Squamata > Anolidae > Anolis > Anolis carolinensis. The sequence continues at coordinate 297,619,494 of NC_085841.1, forward strand.
AATGCAATGCATGGCAAACAAAGTAATACCCCCCCCCCCACTAGAACACCAAATGAAAAAAAAAATCAACCCCAAGAAGTTGAAGAATTCATTCATCTTAATTTGACTGGCTGCATGCTAATATAAGCTTAAAATATAAAATTCAGCATTTTTTCTTTTTCGCTCTGCACCAGTCTTTTGCATATAACATGTGCCAGCCATATTACATTTAGATTTGACAGCTGAGATTCATGAGCAGGGATGTTAAAATCTAATTTGCAATAAAAACACCTGAAAACATTAAAAATTTTAACATAGAGAATTAAAGACAAATAAATCTCATTGTTTGGTAGGAAAAATACAATTGATACCAAAAATGTTTTTACACTAAATTCAATATCACAAACCAATTTAAGACATAAATCATTGTTTGATTTTAATTCATTAACTAGCTTTTTAATAGAATAAAGTAAAAGTCTTAATGTGTCATATAGTATTAAAACTTATATTTCTCAGATGTGGCATTTTGTAAATTCAGAAACTGAGAATTCAGTATGCTCGTGTTTGCTAAAAGTTGGGACTGACATAATTAATGGGAACGATAAAAGGTGTTTTCATGACATTTCAGAGTATGAATTGACCCTGCTCCTGACTGTTTCAGAAATGAAAGGCTGCAATTTACATTCTGTATTCATCACTATAATTTGTTTTCCCAGATCTACATTAATCTATTTTCTGTTAGCTGATGGTGCACAACCAGTTGCAAATACTAATTGGAAATGTGTGTTTCATTTGTCAGTCTGTGACAATATTTTTGGGGAGGGAAAAGTCTATCATTGTTCTTCTGAGTTGTTGCTTCTACTATAACTGTTCGTTTTAATTGTCATTTTAGTTGTTTACCAGGAAACTGAGTCATCTCTATCTTCTGTTTTATTCCTAAATTCTAGGCAAATGACAGATTCCAAGAAGAAGCTGTTGCTATACCAAAGACATAAAGGCCCACTAAGAGATTATTATACCTCTAGAGGGATAAAGAAATGATAAGAAATGAGAACCAATGAAGTATATCTAATCCCTCAGAGGTGAATTTACCTTCATGATAACCACACTGCCTGGAGGTCCTTCATTATCATCTGGATGTAAAAATACACAAGGAGAATAAGTTTTTAGAAGTACATGAAGATGTTAAGATATTTTTAAAATAAGCATACCAAATGGCTCTGTCCAGCTGTCTCCTTCTGTTGTTTTTCATCTGGTGGGACCTATGATGTCATACCATGAACTATAATCACCACTATTGTGGTTGCTATTAAGCATGTTGTTATTTGGGAGTCAGATAATCATGTACTGAATTTTGTTTTGCTATGGCTTATCAACCCATTTTAATTATGTGTGTCTTCTGTGTGTGTGATGGCAACCCCATTCATAAAAGATACAACAGTCAAAGCTGTGAACCTTTGCCAGAAGTGAGGTTGCCCAATCAATTCTGTAACAACTAATCTTTTGGGTTACATAAGAAACAGAAAAATAATTGGAAAGTGTGGAGATACATGTGCAAGACAAGAAACGGGAATACAATATTTTAGAATTGTCTCCTGCAGGTTCATCAGATTCTCTTTTTGTGACTTTCAGAATAAAACCTTATTGAGACAAATGAGACAACAGCCCAAAGGGTTCTTCCATGAAGTTTGATTGACTGTCTTTGGCAGCTCCTAGTATTATTATATTACATTTTATTGTATTGCATTATAGGATACATTCTTGCCATAAAACTCAAAATGCTGTGAAATAAAAAGTGGAAATCTAAGGAAGTAAAGGACAAGGGAAATGGACATGGTAGCATGAGAAAGGTATACTTGTACCAACAGTAGCATGAAGAAGACATTGAGTGGGAAGAAGGGATAGGGAGAGAAAGGTATTCAATCACTAACAGATTCACCTCCTAATTCTTAGGCCTGTTTAATGAGGTATACTCCACTTGTTTTACGCATGGATCATTCAAAAGTGATGGTCCATGGACTGAAGGTAGACCATGAGCTATCAGCTGCCAATATGTGGTGAGCTTCTAGCAAAAAACAATATTAGTCAACGGACACAAATATAGTGCTAATGTTAACTGGGCAAAATAACAAAACACTGCTACTCACCATATCAGATAGCCTGAAAAGTAGTACTTTAGAAAAGGTATTGTGAGTGTGATTGTTATTTCCTAATGCTACCACACTTCTCTTCAGTGGGTTTTTGGCCTTGAATTGATACTTTAGACTTCAAAATTCACTAGTTCCTATACCTGTCCTACTTAAGCTATATATTTTTTTGGAAAGCTTCTATAATATGTGCCATTTTCATACACATCTCCATTAAATGTCAAGGGGAAAGAGAATACAAATGAATATCCACAGTAAAATTGGGATTCCCCATCTGCAAGAACCACTGACGAGTGGGACCCGTTTATCCACAAATTTTGTGTTTACCAGTGTAACCATCCATGGCCTACTTTTTAAAAATCCAAAGAGCAGGTCTTGATTTTTCCATTTTATATAAAGGATATTATTTCACAACACTGATGTATATAATGGGAGTTGAGCGTCCATGGATTTTGGTATCTATAGGGGTCCTGGGACCAACCCCCAGTGAATATCAAGGGCTCACTGTATTTCCATTATTAAAGGCAACAAGCCTCTAGACAGTTTACCAATGGGAACAAGGTGGAAGTGTGTTGTCACACATGTGACCTGCTTGAGGGTTTCCTATAAATATCAGCCACTGTGGAAACAGAATGTTGACCCAGATATCCCCTTGATATGAACTGATGTTATTTTGCCATAGCTTGAAACCATTTGTATTCTCCTAAAGTCTAGATCCCTTGGGACCAGTTCCTAAAATACCACTTTGTGTACATAGGTGAGCTATTCTAGATGTTAATGACATAGAAATTAAACAGTACAAATAGATAACAACACAAAAATCTTAATTATGCCAGCCTTATGATTCTAAACAGCGTACTCCCACACATTTTTATTAATTTCCTCAAGTAACCCAGAAAACACTAATGACAACAGTAACATTCAAGAAATGAGGAAGACAAGAGAGCAAGTTACACTTTTCCCCTCATTCAGCGTGAGTTCCTTAGATGGCAAAAAAGCCTGGAGCAATTTCATCAACTGATAAACCAGCTCTGATTTTCCTCACTGGGTTTATAACCTTTTTCTATTGAAAAATGCCCTCTGCTTCCAGCTGTACCCATGATTGGATGAAACTCGAATTTAAAAAGATGAATTTGACCTTCTGCAGTGTTTTAAGAAATAGGTGGATGAAAGATTTATACTATACAAATATTGAGGGAGGGGGCATATTTGGGCCAAGGAAAAGTTCTAGCAGATTCTTTAGTTAAAAGAAAAAGATCAAACAGTCTACACTGAAATGAACATTCATTTTTAATAACACAATTTCTTTGAGGATAATTTAAAATATGCCACTTGGAACACAATCATGTTTGAGGAATAATTTCTAATGAAATTAGCTGTATGACGTTAGACTGGCTCCCAGTATGAGCTGCTAGAGATTCACTTGCACTGTGCTCTAGAAGCACAGCACTCCCAAGTTCAAAAAGAACACCACAGCTTCCAGTTTTCCTTGACTTTTGAGAAATTTCTTCTAAGGGCAATGGAAGAGAAAAGAGAAGTGAGTAGTGCTGCGTTCTCATCTTAATTTCATCATATATTTCATTACTCCTCTCAGTAGACAAAACCTTTGAGTTTGGCCCTTTGCTTTAACAAAGTCCCCCTAGGTTTTCTGTAGCATTACAGTGAAAGATAGAATTTAAGTGTAGGGAAAGAGCAATCACACAATTTTCCAGCCTCAGTAGGAAAAAAGTATCTTTAACACATCAGGGCACCTTGTTTGAAAAAATGGTGAACTGCTGTTAATTTTTTGAGCATTTTGGAACATCCCTCCCCCCCCCCCCCCCCATATTTGAGTGAATATGAGATTTATTGCAATATATTATGGAGAAAACATAATTATTTGTATTTTTTTAATTTTAAATTTTTGAACAAAGTCCCCAAATATGAAAATCATAGTTAATATTTCAAAAAACTATATAGCCAGCATTGGACTATTTATTTATTTATTATTTATTCACTTCTTTTATTTCTATCCCACCTGATATAGATATTCAAGGCAGCTAACAATAATAATAACTGTTCTTATATCCCGCTCCATCTCCCCGAAGGGACTCAGGGCGGCTTACATGGGGACCAAACCCAGTAAAACAAAATTAGAATATATCACCATAAAATACAATTGCATTAACAATTATTTGAACACATAAAACCTTTTTATAAAAATCATTAAAAAATGCAGTCTTACATGATCTCTTACTATCTGGCATACTGTTTCTATATTGTGATATATATACGTTGTCTTAAATACAAGTTCCACATCTGATACTTGTATTAAGTAGTGGAGAACATTTGGAACAAATGTTGCACAGTGACCTTTTTCTAGAGGGGAATGAGGACAATGTTTACTAATAATAAACTTTACTATGGCTGTGCACAGATCCATTTTTCAAAACAGGCTCTTGCTGTTTCGGCTCTTTGGTCAGCTGTAATGGCACAGGCGCTGCCATGTTTTTCCAGCCGCAACATACCATGTGGCTGCTGAAAATGACTGCTTTTCCATTTTTTCGACTACACATGGAGTGTGGAAATGCAGCTGCGTGCCTGCACTGATTTCCCTGTGAGGCTGTGAGACCTGCTGTCTGCCTAAGCCAATCAGAAGAAGAAAGCCACTTATGTGCTCCATGTTCTATCTCCGTGCCTTTGCTACTCTTAGGATCTCTTCGCTTGTTTTTAGACTCAATTCCAATCTTTTCCTTTGGCAATTTCATTTCTGTTTCTTAGTTTAATATCTTTCGTTCCTTCATTTTTACTATTTTGCTAGAGAAGTGAGGTTGAGCGTGCATTGGGGGGGGGAGCTGTGAAAGGGCATTGGAGATATTGACTAAAGGGAGGAGATAGCCTAACTCCCTTGAGCTGGTTTAGAGATCAGCAGCCAGGCTACTAATGGGAGCACAGTACAGGGAGAGAATGACTCTCATGCTGTGGCAGCTCCACTGTCTTCCAGTTTTCTACTGGGATGAATTTAAAGTGCTGGTTGTCACCTTTAAAGCCCTAAACAGTTTGGATCCAGACTACCTGGCTAACCGCATCTTCTCATATGAGCCTGCCCGAGCACTGCGCACATCAGGGAGGTCCTCCTCTCAGTCCCACCCCAGTCTCAAACTTGGCTGGTGGGAATGAGAGAGAGGGCCTTCTCTGTAATTGCCCCCCACCTCTGGAACTCCCTTCCAAAAGTGATCATAATGGCCCCATCGATGTCCTCCTTTAAGGAACATTCGGAAATGTGAATGTTTAAAGATTACTATGAAGTAAGGAATGGAATTTAGACATGGCTTTTAACTTTGTTTTATTAACATTGTGTAATTTATTATTATCGTTTTCATGTAATTTGCTTTATTGTCAAATGCTTTGTTTATTTTGAATTGTTTTGGTCTATTTTTGTATTTTACGGCACTGAATTTTTGCCTTTTATGTTGTGAACTGTCTTGAGTCCCCATGGGGTGATAGGGCAGGATAGAAATGAATGTTTATTTTCTTACTTGAGTCCCCATGGGGAGAATTTAATTCCTCCCCAGGTCTAGTTAAAGGATATTAAGGGAAAAGGCACCAGAAAAAAATGTTTATTTAATCTGATGCCTTAACCTAGGACTAGTTGAAAGATATTAGTGGAAACAACCCCAGATCCTTTGACTCTCTTGTGGCTTTTCTGTGTGCATGCTCGTTCTCTCATACAAGAAGCCTGAGCCTAACCCCCTGCCCCCAATATAAAAATTTATGGCTGTGGTATAGGTGCTGCTGGGTCAAGTGACCAGACTTTCAGGAGAATGCAAGTTAGAGGGAGAGGTACTACTGATTCTCATTCAGATCCTCCCACAGGATACCCCTTTGGGTTTTTTTCTAGAAATTTTAAGAATTTCCTAAAAATCAGGGATGCCAATGGGCCGAATCTTCCCAGAGCAAAAACAGATCTTTTGGCTTCTGGATAAAAAAAATGGCATTTTGCCCTCCGAAATTCAGAATTCTGAAAAATGGAATTGGGGGGGGGGGCACCAAATTGGGGGTGGGGCACCAAAAACAGAACAGCACCAAAAACAGAATGGGTTTTACCCAAATTGCACACTCCTAATGTTTACTAATTGAAATGACTTAGAAATGATTAAGGGAGGAAAAGCTAAAGAGGAAACATTTCAACATGTCAGTCATGGCAGTTTACAAGTGATATTATAACAATTTGAAGGGGAAAACTCAAAAATATGTTGAACTTAAGAACTGTTCTTAAGCCAAGTTGTGTATTCTTAAACTTCACTGTATTAAATGGAAGGATTAAATCTGCTTCACTGTCTGTTAATATCCCAGGATACCCTGCTGAGCTCATTGATAAACTACCTGCTGGGAAACAAATCTAAAACTATTTCTATGAAAACAGCATTTTATTTTTATTTTAGTACTCTTGATAATTCAGGAAGCAACTTGTGAAGGTGGAGTATGAAACCAAAAAGACTGATTTTTATTTAGTGTTTTTAAATGTTTCCTTGTTAATTTATGTTGTGTGTATAATGTTACTTTATCACTTTTGAGAATTCAATTGATAGAAATAAATGTCTCTTTCCATGTGTGTTGTGTGGTTTCCAGGCTAGATGGTTCTGGTCTAACAGAATATTCTTCTGATGTTTCACCTGCATTTATGGCTGGCATCTTCAGAGGATCTGATAGTGGTAAAGCAAGTGGAGTATACATACCTGTGGAATATCTAGGGTGGGAAAATACAGCCCGGAAACCACACAACACCCAAATGATTCCATCTATGAAAGCCTTTGACAATACATTGTCTCTTGCCACTACCATCATCATGTGATTTCAAAGCTCTGAAGTTTGACTAGTTTGCCCATGTAGTTAAAGTTTTCTAGTTAAATATTATCTGAACACACTCCATCAGTCTGTCTATAAATTACAACACGATCATATTGTCCAAAAATTTTCTAATACTAATTGGGGTTTTGTGTGTGTGTGTGTGTGTGTGTGAGGAGCGACTTGAGAAACTGCAAGTCACTTCTGCTGTGAGAAAATTGGCCATCTGCAAGGACATTACCCAGGGGATGCCCCGATGTTTGATGTTTTACCATCCTTGTGGGAGGCTTCTCTTATGTCCCCGCATGGGGAGCTAGAACTGACAGAGGGAGCTTACCTGTTCTCCCCATATTCAAACCACCAACCTCTCCATCAGCAGTCCTGCTGGTACAAGGGTTTAACCCTCTATGGGGCTCCACTAATTGGGTGGATATAAACAACCTTATAAAGTTATAACACTATGTACCACAACTTTTGTTCTTGCTTTATAAATGTCATTTCCTAATTGGTTCTATTATAAAAAAAACATGGAAAATGTTTATTAAATTGCAAAAACTTTATTTGTGCAGGACATCCTGCATCACATTTTACTATAGTTTTTCAATGAATCTCAACCAATTCAACATAGTTTGTGTCAGCCACAAAAACGAAGTTTATAGAGTATAACAACTACTTTCAAAGTAGGTATCATACAGTGAAACAGGAAATAACACTTTCAAACCAGGAACAGAAATTTTTTCAAACTTTGTTTTATAGTGTAATGACACAGTCTGAAAAGCTTGTTTGAAGTCCTTTTGGCAAAATGTATGCTTTTCATGATTTTTTTTCTTAAGAAATCAATTTTAATGAACTCTTTGACAGCTCACATTTTCCTTAAGAAAATTATTAAAAATAGTCTGCTTTAAAATTAATACTCAGAAAGTGTGTGATTTATATAACTGGCAATGGATTTCTATACTCCATGTTTTTTTCTGTTAAGATATAATCTCTGTACCACATATATGCTGTGTGAGAGGCTATATGCTTCTCTTGGGCTCCGTGGTGGAGCCTCCTTCCTGCTTCCTCCAGCAGCTGCAGCAGCAGCAGCACCATTGATCTTCTGGGGCACAGATGCTTTTCTCCTGCTCCACTTTGTCATGCAGACCCTTTCCACCATGCTTTTCTTGCTTCCAGGACCCTATTTCTCACCTACCACTTAGAGGGTGCTTTGATTGTGCTTTTACTGCATGGAAGAAGAGGGTGGGATTGGATGGGCCCTGGGTTGCTCCTATTACTATTATTATTATTATTTCAAAGGCTGGATGGCCATCTGTTGGGGAGTGCATTGATTGATTTATTTTGAGTGCATTGATTTTAATACATGGCAGAAGGGGGTTACTACTACTACTACTACTACTACTACTACAGAGGTTGTATTGCCACCTGCCAAGGGTACTTTGTGTGTTTCCTGCATAGCAGAAGGGAATTGAACTGGAGTATTCCACTGAAATACTGTTAAGTTTATGTTGGTTAAATTTGTTCTTCATTTTAAATATTGTATTCACATTCTCTTTCTTTCTTTCTTTCTTTTCTTTCTTTCTTTCTTTCTCTTCCTTCCTTTCTCTCTCTCTCTCTCTCTCTCTCTCTCTCTCTCTTTCTTTCTTTCTTTCTTTCTTTCTTTCTTTCTTTCTTTCTTTCTTTCTTTCTTTCTTTCCTTTTTTCCCACTAGAAGATATGTGCACTGTGCACAGGAATTTGTTCATTTTTTTCAGTTAGTTCACAAATACTCTCCATCCATCTATTACTGGCCTGGTCCGTTGGTCAAATTTTAAAATACAATGCATCAAAATGTTTGCTAATGCCTGATATATATATACATTATACATAATATATAATATAATATATAAACATTTCTTGGGGCTCCACCTTTTCTTCAAAAGAGGTTTTGTGCCTAAAAGTTTGAGAACCCCTGTTCTAGATGATCTCTCCTTGTGGTTTCATGCAGATGTTAAGTTACATTGGGGATAGATTGTCACTTCATGGTGTATCATAAAACAGCATACTATACAAAAATTTGCACATCAGGGAAAAATATTTTAAATGTTTCTTTTAAATGTCTATCATTTAACTGATGTGCATTCAACTATGTGTGCATATACACTGTATAATTAATGAAATTTGACCACTTTAACTGGTATGGCTTAAAGCTATGGAATCATAGGAAATGTAGTTTTACAAGATCTCTAGTCTTCTCTGCCAAATAGTGCTGGTGTCTCACCAAATTACAACTCCCAGGATTCCATAGAATTGACCTAGACAGTTAAATTGGAGTCACTCCACATTAATTCTACGGTATAGATGCACCCTTAATAGACCTGCTCAGTAAGTGTTGCCAACTCCCCCCCCCCCCCACTAACTCTTTTAGCAGCTACATGATAGAAAGCTACAACATGATTCTCCTATATGGGAGAGAAAAAAACAATTTTAAAGCACTGTAATGTTTTATTAAGCCCAGTGCATTCTGGAATATAGAATTTAGTCTTCAGGGATGTTTGAAATAAAATCCCAAGGCCCTGAGGAAAATAGATTCTACAATGTGTTGGGCTCAATAAAACATTACAGGTATTCTGAAAGTGATATATCTTTGGATTTTCTCCCTGTATCTGTCTTCCTTCTTTGTGCTGTTTTTGACTATTGAATTTGACCAGTGCACATGGATGAAAATGTCATACACCTGAGGTCTTTAAAATAAGAATTTCCAAAAATTCCTTTACAAACATGACTTAATGAAATTAGGATTTAAGTAAAATAGCATATGAAAAATGCATAATACTCTTCTCGTGTCTTTAAAATGTGTGCTCCAACAGAATATGAAACCACTTCCAATCAAACAAATCACAGAAATCAATAGAAACTGAGTTGAAAGTCCAAGTCATAACCATAGAACATGAGGAAAATATCGTTATTAAAATATTAACTTTAAAAACAATAATAGGTTAAACAATATAACACTCTGTCATTTTAAAACTACTGCTTTGCATTTTTTCACCTAGAATTGATCTGTAAGTTGCTGTTTTAATTACACTAACCCCGTTATACAGCCATATAATGCAGTTGGAATCTGAATTACTTGGTCAGTGTAGAGTCATATGATTTGAACTGCATTATATGGCAGTGTAGATGGGGCTTATGTTGCAACTTAGACTTACAACATTCAACTTGCTTACTAAAAAAAAATCAGACTATTTACATTCAATCAATGAATTCTCAGCAAATTGTTTGACTAACTTTAACCAACTTTAATGAAATATTTACCAAGTGGTCACAAGTCAGAGGCAAACAAGTAAGGCCCCTGAACCTATCAACTTGAAACAACTCTGGGTGGTGGAAGTAGAAGAGATCCTGTTTCTGCCAGGATCTCTTCTACTTTTTGAGTCTGATTATCCGAGGCTGGAAGGAAACAGCAACAGCAAAGATGAGATGAAAGGCATGCAATCAGAGGCTAGCGCTATATCAGTTGGTTCTCAACCCTCCTAATGCCGCAACCCCTTAATACAGTTCCTCATGTTGTGGTGACCCCAACCATAAAATTATTTTTGTTGCTACTTCATAACTGTAATTTTGCTACTGTTATGAATTGTAATATAAATATCTGATATACAGGATATACTTTGATTCACTGGACCAAATTTGGCACAAATAACTGACACACCCAAATTTGAATACTGGTGTAGTTGTGGGGGGGGGGTTGATTTTGTCATTTAGGAGCTGTGGTTAACTTACAATCTAAGAGCATTCTTAACTCCACCAACAATGGAATTGAACCAAACTTGGCACACAGCACTTCCATAAAAGTACTGGAAGGGTTTGATGGGCATTGACCTTGAATTTTGGAGTTGTGGTTCATCTACATCCAGGGAGCGCTGTGGACTCAAACAATGATGGATCTGGACCAAACTTGGCACGAATGCTCAATATGCCCAAATAATGGAGTTGACATTTCAAAGAGCCCTTGAACCCACCAATGATAGAATTAGGCAAATTGGGCTTTTGGTGGGAGAATTTGCCATCTGTTTCCAAAAAGGATGAGAAGGAAAGGTGAAGAGATCTTCAGCCTTCTCTGCCAAAGGGGTTACTAAGACCATCAGAAATATGTGTTTTCTGATAGTCTTTGGTGACCCCTCTGACACCCCATCATGACCCCCCCAGGGGTCCTGACCCCCAGGTTGAGAAACATTGCTCTATATGATAAAGTGGTGTCAAACAGCACTACTTCTAACTGCTGTGGTTCAATGCTAGGGAATTGTGGTATGGTGTAAGCCATCAGCATTTTGAGCCATGGTAGTTAAAGTGATATCAGTGTGGAACCAGCACAGAAAAAAAGACCCTTTTGTAGAAATGCTTTGAATTTGGAGTGGATCCTAAGTTTGCAATCTGCCTTTGCCAAAGGCAGCAAATTGAGAACATTACAATAGCAGTTATTATCTCAGTCAAAGTAGATGTGTCTTTGTTCATTATTTCTTTTTAGAACATAAAGCTTGGTACCAGAGATAGAAATAATATAGAAAGAATAGCTTCCTACATTCCAAAACAGAATAACCCAACATGTACCACCCACGGTTGGTTCCAAGGCTTCTGGACCTACATGTGATGAGATCCCTTCTCTCTTGTAGGCAGGCATACAAGACTGCAATAGAATCAAACTATGCTCAAACTTTTCTATATTGTTTACGCTGCTACAAACCAAAACTCTGCATTTCTCCCCCTTCCTTCATCAACCTCTCAATCCCAGTTCAGCTAAACAAACAATAAAGCTTCCAGAGAAAGAACAAGGAAGAAAAGAGGACACACAATGTAATTTTTAAAGAATGAGCTTCTTTGTCAGTACAGTAGAGTCTCACTTATCCAACATAAACGGGCCAGCAGAACATTGGATAAGCAAATATGTTGGATAATAAGGAGGAATTAAGGAAAAGCCTATTAAACATCAAATTAGGTTATGATTTTACAAATTAAGCACCAAAACATCGTGTTATACAACAAATTTGACAGAAAAAGTTCAATATGCAGTAATGCTAAGTAGTAATTACTGTATTTACGAATTTAGCACCAAAATATCACAATGTATTGAAAACATTGACTACAAAAATGCGTTGGATAATCCAAAACATTGGATAAGCGAGTGTTGGATATGTGAGACTCTACTGTATTTGTTTACTATAGCCTGCCTTTGAAACAGAAGGAGCAAAACCCACGAAGAAGAAGCAATGAATGCTTCCTTGGGTGCACCTCTCAATTACTCCTGTTGTCACAAGGCCGGGGCAATCAACCATTAAAAAATGGGTTTCCAGTGCTAGTTCACATCAATAAATGCCACAGTCAAAGGGAAAGTTACTGTATGCTTTCAAGTTGCTTCTAATTTATGGTGATCCTATAAAGAGTCTTGGCAAGATTTGATCAGCAAAGTTTGCTTTTGCATCCCTCTGAGGATGGGAGAGTGTGAATAAGCCAGTGTCACCCTATGTCACTCTATGGCTGAGAAAGCATTTTGAACTCTGCTGTCTGAAGTCACAGACCAGTGCCCAGGCCACTGCATTATACTGGGTCTATCATGAAAACATGGCACTTGATTATCTGATTTCTGTGAACTTCAATGTTGTGCATCAACTCTGAACTTTGGGGTTGTTCTTAGTGGATATAGCATGGTGTCTCCCAAACAAGATGGCCTTAGCAAGATTTACTTAGCTGTTGTTGATACTCTGTTCTATTCTACCTCTTACCTTGGATGTCTGCCTATCAATAATAATAATAATAATAATAATAATAATAATAATAATAATAATAATAATAATAATAACCCACCTCTCCTTGCAGCTCAAGACAGGGTTACCAGTGTTGCTCATCCACTGCCCCTTCAAGATTACTTTTGTTGAAATGTTCTGGCTTTGAGTATTGCTTATTGACTTTACTGCACTACTCTGAATGTTGACATGCTCTTTAGGGGCCATAGCCTGGTGACCTGAAGTGAAATGAAAGACATCTAGAAAGGGTGTCATGAATTTAGCTGTCTACTGCCCTAATTCTGCTTCTAAATATGCTTGTCTACTTCTTGTTTTTGTTTTTTTTTAATTCTATATTTGGTGCAGCTGTTAAACATGGGGATGCTCTAATATGTCTAGACAGGTGCCCTCAATAGAAAGTGTCAGGAAAAAGCAACATAAATTTAAAAAACTGAGAACTTGGGGGGCAGGGGAGGAAAGTTTAAAGGTGTTTACTACAGAAAGCCCTTAAGCTACCATTCAATTTGGTAGGATTAATTCCTTGCTCAGGGTCTATTATGTCTCCAGTTGTAATGCAGATGTGTGAAAAAAAAATCTATTTTGCCTTCCAAATGCATTTCTGTATCATCTGATTTCTAAATCTCAGTTGGATGGGAGGTCCCAATCGTACTGGATGAAGTCCAAATTGATTCAGTTGAATCAGGGCTTGATCCAAATTGTTATCTAAAACAGTGTGTTCCAATCTTTAGTTACCCAAGGGCCAATCAAACTTTAGTATAGGAATGTGAGGGCCAGAGACATTCCAGAAAGAAAACAAATTACATATTGTGTTCAAAAACTTAAAGCAGTAAGAAGGGTAAACTATTTTTTTCCAAATGTTAAATTAAAATATTTTTCCAGTAAGAAGGGCAAGGGCCAACAAAAATGAATTGGTGGGCCACATGCAACCCACATGCAGGGTTGGACCACACTGCTCTAAAACATTGCTTGGGGTTTCACATAGGCATACTATTTGGTGAAAAATATTATTTTGCAGGGTGAAAATTAATTTTATGTCACCCCATGAAAATGTTAGGACATTTTATTATGAAATAGTTTGAAGTAATGTGAATTGAAATTGAAATCGTGCTCATGCCAAGTTGTCAAAATCAGAGAAAACCTTTGACCTTTGGAAACCCCCCCCCCAATATATGTGAGAACCATATAAGTGAATAGTTACTTCTGGTGGGGTTCCATGGGTCAAATATAGCGGAAACAGCATATGCCATGGCAGCAGCAACAGTGGAAACTTCCCATGTTGCACCAGAAGCAATCGTGAGAAAACCACGTGGTCAATGCTTCCCCCCCCCCCGGGGATTGGCAGGCTGGTAAGCCAGATGATGCGGGGTATGACAGCGGGCTCCTCATGCCCCTCAATGGGCACCGCAAGATTCTCCATGATCCGTGGCAATTCCAGCAGCCTTTATGATGCGGTTGCAAGTCATTAATATAGGGCTCCCTTACACTGCAGTCTTTTCAGAGATTTCAAGCATAACTTTGTTGTTGTTATTGCTGTTTCCCTTCAGTTTATTTTTGACTCATGTCATGGGATGTTTTTCTTGAAAGGGAGAGTTGCTTTTGCCTTCCTATAATGCTGAGAAATTTTGACTTTCCCAAGGTCTATTTGTGGACTTTCATGATTGAGTAGGGATTTGAAGTCTGGTTTCCAGAGTCATAATACAACACTGAAAACACTGCACCATAATGACTCCCTTCAAACCTAACTAGATAAAATATTACAATATGTTTGGAAATTGTTGTGTTTATTTAGCCATATCAAAAATTATAATAAAATGTACTACTTGGCCTGCTCCATTAAATAATATTTTGATATATCTACTTAGAATCTACATTTATGAAAAGCACAGGTGAGTTCTTTTCCAACAAATGGGTCATGAAAATCTAAATCTGTGATAAATTCACTAAAAGACTTTTTAAAGAAAAGAACAAGAGAGAAGGTACGAGAACATATGTATATATATTAATGAATATTCATCTCCTAATTTATTATCATGTTTACAGCCAAAACTGCAGAGCGAATTATATTCTACATCAAGTCCCAGAGGGATTTATCTCCATGATTTGGACTAGTACCAAAATAAAGCACATTCAGAAGAGATACTGCAAAAGAGGTGTTTAATGTTTAATGTGCTGGAGACCAAAATGCTTATCATCATAGCCAGGGGGCAGAATCAACTGAGGAATAAAGACCCATATAGTGTGTGTGTGTGTGTGTGTGTGTGTGTGTGTGTGTGTGTGTGTGTCACAAAATCATAATCATTCAAGTGAAATGAGATGTTTGGGAATGCTACTGGAAGAATTGTGGTGGTGGGGGGGAACTATCAAGAGTTTATTCCTAAAGGCATGAACTGAACATAAACCTGATGTGAATGTATTTTTAAAAGCAGTGTTATTTCTCAAATTAGCTCAGTGTGTTTTAACTCAGGAATATTTGAATGAGCTTCTGTAGGGAATGTAAAAAGAAAAAGGAGAGGAGAAAATGTTTTTTTTTTGGTAATAATTATAAGCAAAGTATAGCCTAAAGAGAAACAAAAATATAAGTGAATATATGATTCATATCAATTTGGTTATAAAATGTAATCATGAGAGAAATAATTTACTGAACCATATAAAATTCCATATCAGCTTATCTTTGCTTATCATTGTTAATATGTAGGTAATTGTCTCTCCTATAAAACTCCCTAAAGAAATCCCTAAAAATATTTCTTGACTAAAATGTCTTGGGCTAATTTGAGGGGAATTTAAAAAATCCAACTCTCATTCTTATAAAGTTTAGTGTCTATTTCCAGGGCACTCTGGGTCTATTTCAATGACCTAGCACAGGTCAAGCAGATGAAGACTTCACTATATTAGTAAATTGACTGTTTGGTTCATTTCACTTGCTATGTAACCATAATTTACCAGACTTCCATGCTGGCAACAATTAATTGAATAGTAATGTGGTAATTCATGAAAAATGAGTTATATGCAATGTTTATGAAGAAACAACTGCAGGATTGCTTTTCACTCAGCCCGGATCTGCTTAATGAACATACATCTGTCACACTTGGATGCATGAATATCTAGTAATGATGGGAAACAAGGTTAGAATTTCTGTAGCTATGTGGTCTTGACAGTCATCTGACATCAGAGATTGCTCTTTTTCTGTTCCTTGGTTGATCTCAAACACTAATAACACATAAATAACAACGTCTATGCTAACTGTAACAATAAATTATTGAATCAAGGTGGAAATTTAGTGACATTTGGTTTAACCTTGTGGGCATGCAATATTGTAGACATGTTATAACCAGAACTACAGTTGTTTGGAAACAATGTGATTTTGAAAAGTATGACTCTTCAAAACAATGGTGTTTAATTAATAGTTTGCAGTTTTGACATACACTTTTTGTATGACAAACACAGATATTATTCACTCACACTTACAAATGGACTTTTGTTGTCACAGATCATGGGTCTCCATGGTGCTGGGTACATTTATTCATAGCTCTCTCCCTTTGCCCCAAAATTATTAGAGTCAGAAAGAGAGAGATAATTATAAGGTGAAGATGAACAGCCTAATCCGCTGCCTTGAATCACCTCATTTTTCTGCATTATTCATATTTCTTGGCTCAGCTCAGCAAATGCGAGCAGAATACTAATGCCTGTGTTGCTTTGCTTGCTGCCTGCTACCACCATATTTCTCTCCAGATAGATAGCTCCAATGAGCACCTATTCTCAAGCTCAAGATTTAAGAGCTTATAGCATGCATCACCAGTTTTCATTTAATTTTGTCTTTTCCTTTACACTTTAGTAGAACTGTGGTTCTAAAAAGATCTAAGCATGGGAAGGGGCTCTAGGTATTATTATCTGAAAGATTTTAGGGATGAAACAAGATCTCAGTTGAGCTTTAGGCTCTGGGTTTGGATATATTCAGGTTTGAGACCAGAAATGAGCATATATAAGGAGCATTTATTGTGGTTTAATCTCATGCCATTGTCAGCACAAACCAACCATTCATTAACATGGTTTTTGTTAGCATGGGAAGTTACTAATCAAACATTCTGACACATCTCTGATTCTGATACACAGCACCATTCACACATTTGCATTTGGTAAATAGAACCATAGAGGTAATCATACAGAAGAATATTTATGTGAAACAGTCCTTATACTATTCCAATATAGAGACCTCTTCACATGTACATTTTTTTGGTGGTAGCAGCCAGATTTTTGGGGCTCAGCCATGGAATCCAATGGCTCCCATCACACACCGGATAACTACTTCCGCACAGACTCCATGGTTGAAGTGCCGCTGCCGCCTAAAAAATTGTGACAGTGGACAACAGCAGGCTTCCTTTTTTCCATAAGGAAAAAAAAATGGGTCGAGCTGACAAAAAAAGTGATGAGGAAGGGGGGAAGCCATGACAGAACAGGGCATCTGGTGACAGTTCCCCATGCACCATGTATGACCGCTGCCAGGACACAGCAATCCACAATATTTGTGGTGGCACATCTGGCAAGGTCCTACCGTGTTTCCCCAAAAATAAGACAGTGTCTTATATTAATTTTTGCTCCCAAAGATGCGCTAGGTCTTACTTTCAGGGGATGTCTTATTTTTCCATGAAGAAGAATTCACATTTATTGTTGAACAAAAAAATGAACATTTATTATATACTGTACAGTAGTTGTCATCGCAAACCAGCATAACCAGACAAACTGTGAATCCTATCAAGAATTTCTTGTTACTACCAATATTTCCATGTACAACACTCTATGGTATGTACATTTACCAATCCCGCATGCTCTGGTGTTCTGTTCGTTGGGCATGCTTTCAAACAAAAGTTTTGCTAGGTCTTAGAAAACCTAAACAGCATGTACTTAATTCTTCATCAAAATCCAATTTTTCTTAACAAAAATCTAGTATAGGAAATGGATACAGTTAACTCAAATCCTACTTATTCGTCCCAGCAGCTACAGTCAAGCCATTGCATCAATTGGATTTATCTATGTATCACCTTGCCATTTGATCATCTATTCTAATTGAAACTAATAGGATTAAGGCCATAGATATTTCTAATAAACAAAGTAAAGCAACTTCCAGGATATGATTTTGGACAATAAAATGTTTTATATGAATCTAAGCCTCTTCCCCCTGTTGGAATGCTAAACTCCAAGTGATATATTTACTTGAAAACCATGGCTCCTCAATGTTTTTTTTCTGATTCTTTTAGCTATAGTTGTTTAATTTCTTGGCTTCAGTAATAATTTTCCAGATTCATGGAGCTACTGTTGCTAAGGTGTACATTTTTAACATCAACCAGTGCCTTCAGAAAGCTATGAATCAACCTTCATGATATTTTAAACATACACTATCTGGTATATACTAGCTGTTCCTCAAGTTTTAGTTTTTTCCTCTGATTTTGGGGAATTTAACATTTCTAATGTTCTAAAAAAAACCTGTGACCTAAATAGCAAAAATCTTTCTGAGTTGTCATTGTCACATCAGCAATGATTGAAGCATTGACTCCCTCTCTGTACATGTGTGTAGAAATGTATGTGTGTGCATGCCTCCAAGTTATCTGTTGACATATGGCAGTCCCATGGTTTGCTTAGTAATCCTAGAGACAGTTTGTCATTTGGTTCCTCTGAACTGTAGCCACAATAACTGTACTCCATGGAGATCCCCCATGCCAACCAGGGGCTGCCTAGGCTTAGCTTCCAAGACAGGATCTCCAGGGTATTTAGACCCTATCCCATAATTATTTCATTCAGGCATTTGACATTACTATTCTACTCTAACAAAGCCTGTGAAGTCAGCATGCAGCTAACCATGGGCTTTATCTGATGTGTGTAAAGGGGAGTAAAGCTCTCCATTTTGCTTTCCTTGGGGAAAAAAAAGCTGAAAAGAAATTGTATGTTTCAATACTTTTCAAAAATGTGCAGCCAAGAATCTTTCAAAGGAGTAGACATTTATTTTCACAAATAGGCTATTAAAATGAATGCTTGGCAGCAGGTTAAGAAATAGCCCACTGGCCAATTTTGAATTGGCTAGTCTCCACTTTTTTCTGAGTGAAAGCAAAACCCTATGGAAAGCTAGTTCTAATGCATACGCTTTAAATATTTTACCTCCCTCTGTATCCCCCTGCCCCCTTTTAACAAACACTGGATATCTGAAATGATATGCTTGTGGCTTTAAAGAAAAGACAGACTTGCTGACTTGCTCTCACTATTAATTTATTTCATTTTCATTATCCATGTTTTGGCAGGACTACTTTTCGTGTTAATGGCTCAAGTCAGAGTTCAGAGAAAAACAGCAGGATTTCCAAGTTTGTTCTTAACTAAATATACCATGGTGCAGGCATTGCAGTCATTTAGAAGCAGTCAAAGGGGAGCTAGTGTTTTTGTTGTGATAATAATAAAACATTAGTTGAATAACAAACTCTTTTGACATATTAAATTGTATTGTATATATTTGTTGTACTGGGGATCTTCAACATCCATACTGAGACTGTTTTGTCAAGAACAGCTTAGAACCTGATGTCTACCATGACAACCTTGGAAGTGTGTCAAATAATATCCTTGTAGTTGTTATTGTAGTTGCTGTTGTTTGTATTGGAAGCAGGATGGCAATGATCTGATGTGGAGAAGCTTTCTGTAGTTCTGTTGCTATAGGTTAAGGTTAAGGTTTTCCCCTGACATTAAGTCCAGTCATGACCGACTCTGGGGGTTGGTGCTCATCTCCATTTCTAAGCTGAAGAGCCGACGTTGTCCATAGACACCTCCAAGGTCATGTGGCCAGCATGACCACATGGAGCACCGTTACCTTCCCGCTGGAGCGGTACCTATTGATCTACTCACATTTGCATGTTTTTGAACTGCTAGGTTGGCAGGAGCTGGGGCTAACAGCGGGCGCTCATTCCGCTCCCGGGATTTGAACCTGGCACCTTTTGGTCCACAAGTTCAGCAGCTCAGCGCTTTAACACACTGTGCCACCAGGGGCTGACCATTATTTGGTGGGTCTAGATCAGGCATGTGTAAACATTGGTCCTCCAGGTGTTTTGAACTTGAACTCCCAGTAATCCTAGCCAGTATACCGCTGTTAGGAATTGTGAGAGCTGAAGTCCAAAACACGTGGAGGACCAAAGTTTACACATGCCTGGTATAGACTCACTGGTGTTATCAAAAAGCGGACCCCCTCCTCTAATAATGATAACTATTCATTTATAAAATATTTTTTTAGAATTTTGCTGGGTCTCAGCCAAGCTCAACCCCAGCACAACCCCAAACATTCCTGGGATGATTAATTTAATCATTTTCCAAGCCCCCAAGCTTCCAATATCCCACACCCCTTTTAGAGATTTACATTGTCATAACATTTTTAGAGCTTCTCCTATGTATTTTTAGAGCTTCCTCTATGTCAGGAAACTTCACAAAGTATTCTGAGGGGCTCCGCTTATTCCTCCACCTCGTCCCCCTTCCCCCTGGTCTAGTTCAACCTGACCATTGTGTGTGCGCACCCCAACCTTGCCTGCCTGCCTTTGTAAAAAGATTGTCCTTTCATTGCAACCATTTGGGCCTAGCAATGCCTTCTTTCCTTTTCTCTCTTGTTCTTTATTTCCCTCGTGGTAGTGTCCCTCCAAGCTGTCTCTCCTCTTTACTGCTCCTCCCTCTTTTCCCACCTCCCTTGATGCCAAAAACCTTTTCCCCTCAACCCTCTGGCCCACAAGGTGTTAGGGATTCTTTTTCTTCAGAAAAGGAAGGGGAGCAGGAAAGTGTTCATGAATCTGAGGGTGAGTTGGAATCTGAGGAGGAGACTTTGCAAGTACCCACTTTTCAGGAGAGGCTAAAGGAAACAGAGCAGAGTTGTCGTTCAGCTAGAATAGCTGCCAGAAATGCAGCTGAGTAATTAGGAACTGCCCTAGCAGCTGGGAGGGAACTCAGGGCTATAAAGCAGAAGCAGGTGCAGCCAGCTCTTGCTGGTAACAAACTGACTCTAATGCCTTCGCTCCCCATGTGCCTGCTCCGAGTCTGCATCTGGATTTATTGCTGTTTCTTTGTCTGAAGTAAAACTGCTATTTGATTTGACTGTGTCAGAGACTAAGAACTGCATTTGCCCTAAGACTTCCTTGCTTCCTTTTGGATTATTCCACTGAGTGTGCTGTACTTTATGTTTTGCTGAAGTAAAGCAGTTTTCATTTACTTACAACAGTGTCTTAAGGCTATTCTTGAAAAACAAAACAGGACACAAAGTGATTTCACCTCAGCTATCTATTGGGGTTGCTTTGATTGTGCCTTTTCTCCATGGCAGAATGGGGTTACATATCACAAATATGGTTAAATAGTTTGACATAAATTAATGGAATGACCACGCTGTACCATTCAGGAAGTTTTCCTTAAAATAACTATTTATTAGTTTTTGGCAGGACCTTTCTTTCTTGTGATCATCCCAAAATCAAACAATTGCCTAAACTGGATTATTTGAAGACACTGTCAATTGGTTTAATAAGGCTGCGTAAAAGACAAAGATTGATTCTGAAAGGTGCCAAAGATGGAAATATACTTTATATGCAAGTTACATTTTCACTCCTGCAATTTTCTCAGAACCCATGTGTAAGGACTGGTTTCTCAATGAACAGGGGTGGTTGCTGAAGGCGCCATCCTCTGGGGGGTGCCGCTGAGGCACCGGGGCCTGGAGCGCCAAGGGAGGATTGCGAGGGTGCCTCCCTGCATCCCGGTTCAGTGCCAAGGCCTGGCCCTCAAAGCTTGGCTCAGAATGATCAGCCTCAGCCTGGAAGGGAAGGTGGGCAGAGCTGCCTGAATGATGGGCAGCCCCTGGCTGTCCGTCATTCAGGTGGCTCCGCCTCCTTCCCTTCTCTTCCTGGCTGAGTGCTCTGAGCCAAGTGGTGATGGCCAGGCCTCAGCACTGAACCAAGATGCGGAGGGGGTGTGTGCATCTGGCCCAGGCAGGGACAGCCATCCCAGTTCAGCGCCAAAGCTTGACCATTGCTGCTGGAATCAGAATGCTCCACTGGGAAGGGAAGGGAGGGGGGCGGAGCTGCCTGAATGATGGACAGCCAGGGGCTGCCCATCATTCAGGCAGCTCTGTTTCCTCCTCCCTTCTTTTCCTTTCCTGCCACAGTGCTCTGGGCTCAGTGGTGACAGCCAGGCCTCAGCGCTGAACCGGGATGGCTGTCTCTGCCTGGGCTAGCTGCGCATTCTGCCCGCATCACGGTTCAGCACTGAGGCCGGGCCTTGAAGGGAAGGGGGAGGAGCAGCCTGAATGACGGTCAACCCCTGGCTGTCCATCATTCAGGTGGCTCTGCCCCCTTCCCTTCTTTTCCCGGCTGATTGCTCTGAGCCAAGTGGCAATGGCCAGGCCTCGGTGCTGAACCGGGATGCTCGGGGGGGGGGGGGGTGTACAGGAGGACCAGGCAGGGACAGCCATCCCAGTTCAGCACCGAGGCCTGATCGTCGCCGCTCAGCTCAGAGTGCTCCTCTGGGAAGGGAAGAGAGGGGGTGGAGTTGCCTGAATGACAGAAAGCCAGGGGCTGCCAGTCATTCAGTCAGCTCCACCCCTGCTTCCCTTCCCTTCCCAGCAGAGCACTCTGAGCTCAGTGGCGATGGCTAGGCCTCAGCACGGAACCAGGATGGCCATCCCTGCCTGGGCCAGCTGCCAATCCCCCCACATCCCGGTTCAGCCCCGAGGCCTGGCTGTTGCCCGTCTCTGCCCCCTTTCCTTCCCCAAGGAGTGGCAGGAGGGGCCAGTGACGTGACGTCAGCCACACTCTCACCGGGCGTCCCTTTGAGAGTCAATCACACTGGAAGTACACCCTCTGGCCGAGAGGGCTTCTCCAAACACGCTGCTGCTGCTGCTAAGCACCGCTTTGGCCATCCTTTGCTGGAGGTGCCTTCATAGTTTGAGTGGAAAATATAGTTTGAGCGGAGAGGGAGGGACAAGGCAGTTTCAAAAAAATAAAAGCATTAACTGGGGGAACATTTTGGACCTCTAAAACAGAGTAAACAACCATTATGCTTACTGATTAAATTATTTGATTTGATTTCCCCAAAGAGTAGGCCTCAATGTGGGTTAAATAAAACAAATGCAGCTAAAATGTAAAACAAATGCAACAAACATAAAAGACTGAAAGCATAATGATGTAAATAAACTTCTTGTTTGTAAGGTAACTCTTTTATCTATTCTATTCACCTCTACCGTCTACCTTTTATTTTTCAGTGATTGGTTTGGGGGGGGGGGGGCAAAATACTGTTAGCTTACATTTGAAAAATAGCTAGGGCCGGCCCTGTCAATGAATGTATTCACTTCTCATTTCCTATCACCAGAAGGAAGTGATGATAATCACATTCCCCCTTCCCCGATGAACAAGTAAACATACATTACTAAAATCTTTACTCTTGAAAATGTTACACAAAATGGAAAAAGCTTTGAAATAGAAAAATGAACTTAAAAGTACATATTGAAAAA
Organism: Anolis carolinensis; assembly: GCF_035594765.1. Taxonomy (NCBI): domain Eukaryota; kingdom Metazoa; phylum Chordata; class Lepidosauria; order Squamata; family Anolidae; genus Anolis; species Anolis carolinensis. The sequence goes on from NC_085841.1 coordinate 297,642,731, forward strand.
ATATGAAAATATGAAAAGTGTACACCAAAAAGATGCATTCATTTTCACACAGGAATTAAGTCTTACAGCCAAACATAAGATAATGATGGGAAGTAATTCCTGATAGGATTGAGAAAGGCAGCTAAACTGAAGCTAAAGGATTTTGTTATCCCCGCTTCCGTCTTTTCAGACTGTCTGAGTTATCAAAAGTTAAATCAAATATTAAAGAAGAGCCAGCTAAGAAATCCCAGTTGTTGTTCTAAACAGCAAATGTTACTATCAGATCAATATGATCTGCTGGAGTGAGCAAATTATGACCCACAAGAAAGCAGAGTCTGCTGAAAAGGAATGGCATTCATTCAGCACTTCCGTTAGATTTAGTACAACATCTTTAAAATCCCCCACTATGGTTTGGGGGACAATTTCAACACATTTTAGGTCTTGAGGCCTTCTGTTTTTTGTTTCTGATTTTTCTGTGGCCTAAGGATTTTATCACACCAGCCACGATCATGTTGTTTAAGCAAATGGAAACATATTCTTATTGGAATGATCTCTTCCTTTCCTTGACATAATTGCATGATGCAAATTTCCATGATCACTTTTCTGCACAGCTAATAAAATGCCAAATTTAATGACATGAATTCTTTATTGAGGAGGGCATTTCATGCATCAAAGGCTTCACTATTGGTAGAAGATTACTTCCATGTCATTGGGGCAGTGAATTTGCTTTGGGTTTTAGTCCAGACTTGAAAGTAGCCACTCAAGTTGCTGAATCATATACTTCAAATGTGTTCAGTGTTGTGGATAGCACAATTAAAAAACCCAAAATGCTTCAATAAGGTGGAAGCCACCACCAAGCATTGTTTATAATGATGAAAGCCCTCCTTCTAGTCACAATGTGGAGGACTCAACATCCTCTGAAGATAAGAACTAGAACCTCTTCACACAGGACAAAAATGCTCAATTTTGCTGCCTTCATGAGTGGCTTTGACTGGGCCTGCTGCTCACTACTACATGGTGCACAGCAGGCCCCGCCACTTTGCCCTCAATTATAGGGAGAAAAGTGTCACTTTTGGCCCCAAGAGTCCGTGTAATGGCAGAAAAGGCAGCAGGGCAACACATATTGCTGTGTCTTGCCACCCTTTCTGCCCTCCATGTGTGATGGGGGGGGGAGGGGGCATGCAGGACACCATGAGTCGCCCCTGCACACCTTTCCTTTTGCCAGCGTAAGCCCATGAGACTGAACGGACCAGCTGGGCTGTGCGACAATGTCCCTAACCCACATTCAAACATACTTTTATGGAAAATTTCTAGGCACCTGGGACCCCAAACACTTTAGGGCTTCACAACAGAAACGTCTACAATAAGCACAATAAGGACATTTCCCAGTCTCTACAATTTGTAAAGCATCATAGCAAACAAAATATTAGGGCAAAAATTATATACTTCATGGGCATATTTAAAAATGCAGTCCCTAGATTTTCTAATGCCTTTTAATTTTTACATGCTTTTCCATGCTTTTAATATGTTGCTTGCTTTTCCCACCATTATCACCCTCAATGTACTCCTCAAACATCTGTAAATGGCTGCTTGTTTCAGCCAAAGATGACTTGCGTGTATTCCTTTCTCTACAGTCTCATATTGACACTGAGGAAGGGAGACTGTTTTATAACCATAAGAGCTGTTCTCAACTCAGACACTGACTCTGCCCTTGGCCAGATTTTAAATCACAGTCCTCTGCGTTTAGTCAGCTGTGAAGTACAAATGTTAATTAACCTTCACAAGAGGTTTTTCATATTTATTAAAAGTGTATTTCATATTTTGAGAGCCTTGGGTGGAAAATGCTATTAAAGGGGTATCCTTCTGTATTGTTCCAAAGTTTGCTATCATGTTTTCTCCACAGGCTTGCTTGAGTTTTGTTTACCCATACAACTGCTTGTTGAAGATATTATGCTGCCATAATTCACCTACTCTTCCATAGCCACTCAAATAGTTTATTTTTTTAAAAGGATGAAATAGAAGAATGGGCTTTTCACATGCTAGCATATAGGAGGAAAATTGTCTTTCCTTTAAAAAAGTACTTGTGCTGGGGAAATCCATAGTTTGCTTCAATAAAATAGTATTCTGTGACTTGTATAAATTATGTAAATAACATGATTGAATAAATAATCTATTCTCATATTTTCTATTTGAAATCTTGCTCTGTTTTGAACAGGGGCTAGCTGCAATTTCAGGCCTCAGAATGTTGGTTTCATGTCAAAATCTGATGTTATAAGTTTTATTGGTGATTAATTTGTGCAACAAGTGCTGTTAAAATAAATAATAATGATATTTTAGCAGATGGGTTCCAACATCTCCTAATTAATGATAGAATCAGATCCCAAAACAACAATTTCTATCCAGACTTTTCCAAGGCCAATACACCAATTCCTTTAGGTGATTTTTCTGATTGTGATGCATCTACCCTAAGGTAAGGCAACTGAAATATGGATTCCCCAAGATTGTAAGAGGCATAATCGAACAAAGGAAACTGCATATAGAGGCCTGATAATAATAATACTTTATTTTTCTATCCCGCCACCATCTCCCTGAAGGGACTCGGGGTGACTAACATGGGGCACAGCCCAAACAGAGACAAAGTATAACAGTTTAAAACACATATCAATAAACTAAAAACAAAGATACAACAATCAAATAAAATATTCAATTAAAACATAGCATACAATAAAACATATGACCAAGCAAGTGAAGTAATAATACAAACATCAACCACTATAGATAAAAAGGGGGTTGGGCCGAAGAAGTTACACGATTGCAAGGCCTTTTAATAAAGTGCATGGACAGTGTCAGAGAGTCGGCTGGGATAATGTGGGATAGGATAAATAGGAAGGGAAATAAAGTGCTAAGAAGCAATGTGTCAGAGATAAGAGTCTATCATGTTGGTGACTATTCAAACGCACACTGAAAGAGCAACGTCTTCAGCTGCTTGATAAAGGCAGACAGGGTTGGGGCTAATCTAATCTCCCTAGGGAGGGAATTCCAAAGCCGGGGGGCCACTACAGAGAAGGCCCTCTCCCTCGTTCCAGCAAACTGAGCCTGAGATAGTGAAGCGAACGAGAGGCAGGCCTCCCCGAGGATCTAAGAGATCGTACAGGCTCATAGGGGGAAAGGCGGTCACAAAGGTAGACGGGTCCCTGATGTAGCTCTGATCACAAAATAAATGAAAATAATATAGACAAGTTTCTAACAGAAGGTTTTACATTCCTGGTCTGTTCCCAGCCATGTCCGCCTCATTTCACAATATTCAGTCATCTCCCTAATTTTAGATACTTCATCAGGCATTGTCCACACAATTCAAGCATATCAACGTACACAGGAGAATTTAGAGGTTGGAAAAATTATTGGTTTGGACCATAGTTCCCACAATCTGGAAGCTGTAGCAAAAAAAAAAATCCAGGCTTTATAGAGAACAATTGGTTCAAGTAGATTAGTAGGGGTGTGCAATTCGCATTTATCGATTCATCAGCCAGAATCCATCAGCCACACAGCACCATCCAAGAGAGCCAAAGATGACCTTAAGATCATGATAGGGGGAGAGCCTAGTAGGGTGTATCTAGATGCTGTTTCTATGTTTTAATATGTTAATGATATTAAATTGTATTTGTATTTATACGCCAATTGTTTCTAGTGATTTTATGTTATGTTTTATAATGAGGAACTGAATTTTTGCCTAGATGTATGAGGTATGCTGCTCTGAGTCCTCTGGAGGGTGAGAAGAGCAGGATAGAAATGAAGCAAATAAATAAACAAATAAACAAATAATAAGTTCAATTTTTGCTCCAGGAAGATCCAGCCCATTGGCAGCAATGGGGAAGTTCCAAGGATTCCCTTTCCATCATTTTATGGGTATCGGTATGAAAATGGCCACACTTGGAGGATACATTTACCACTGCAAGCTCCCCAAGTTTTAGAATGTTTGAGTCATCAACTGATTTTTAGGAAATTCTTAGCATTTCTAGAAATAAAATTGCTTTTACAACACCCCCCCCCCCCCAAATTTGGAATTTTTCAGCAGCGGCAGTACAAGAGCAGTAGCAAGGCATAATTCCTGCCAGCTTTCATAAAGATCCACACATTCCCCAATTCATAAGATTTTTAAAAAGTTTTTTTTTTTTTACTAAAAGCAAATACTGTTCCTAAGCTTTTGCATTTCAACATGGTTGTCAAGCCAGGTGATCTGAAGTAGGAATATACACAAGCCAGAAGGTAGGACAGGGGAGTGGAATAAATGAGTACGTCAAAGAGATGAACAAGAAGAAAAAAGGCTTTTTTGTAAAAATAAAATTTTAAATATTCTGTTGGGGTGAAGGAAGATGCAAGACAGAGTTCTGAAGCAAGAAGATAAATAGTCCTGGGGAGGGATTGAATTTTCCCTGTAGGGACTCAAGGCTGTCAGGCTATCTCCTCCTTTCACTACACCACATGCCCCCCCCACAAAAGTAAAAAACATTAAACAAACACCCCCAAAAATGCCCTTTCACAGCCCCCCCAAACGCACCTTCACCCTCACTTCCCTAGTGAAATAGTAAAAAAGAAGGATTGAAAGATATTAAAATAATAAAATTTAATAAAATTGTCAAAGGAAAAGATTGGAATTGAGTTCAAATCAATCCTAAACAGCGGTAGCACTGAAAGAGAACAAGCAGCTAGCTTGCACATGTTCTTTCTTTCTCAGAAGCCAGGATGTCACAGGAAAATGGAGAAGTTAGCCCTGGTATATATCGACCAGCTTGGCCAAAATAAACATGATCTGCTTTCTTGCTCTGATTGGCTCAGGCAAGGCTAAGGGGGAAAATATCAGTGTGTGCAGGTGCTGCCACTATGCTCCTGAAAGCAACCAAAAGCAATCACTTTCAGTAGCCACATGGTCCATTTTGGCCAAGTCAAACCAAGCCCTACTGCCTGTTACATTTCCGAGGATTCAGTTTCCAAAACTGTTGGATTTCCTGGATCCTGTTTTGAAACATGGAACTGTCCACACCCCATAGCTTACTACTACCAATACCAAATTTGGTAAACCAAAATTTGTCAAAAGAGTGTTATCTCCACTATAGGACTGCTGTTTCACTATCATTATTATCCTTATTGTGACTACTAATTATCTTCCTTACCTGATGATTCTGAGGAGTGAACTTGTGACTTTTTGAATACAAAGTCTGTCCTTCACTACTGAGCTGTGGTCTATAATAGGAAACTGAAATTCAATTTGAAGAAATAAATGCTTAAATTAATGGGCATTTTAAAAAAGAAGGGGCAAGTGAAAGCCCTTTTAATTAAGATAAATCTCATAAACATAGAATGTTCCACCATTATACTCCTTGCATTAGAACAATAATTTCAGTTGAGCTAATGATATCAAACTTGGTGTTCACAATGAGTTTGTACAGTGATAGCTCTGGTTTCTGATCTGGGGCATGTATTTTTCTATAATGCAAACACTATAATTAAGATATTTCCAGACATGAATATTCTATTTGCATAATACTAGGTTGAGAACAAGGAAAGGCACAACATCTTAAAAAAACCCTGATAAATCTAACTATCTATTAAGAAATCCTAATTATTACTCAGAATCAATATGTGTATTGCAACATGTTTTACCAAAGCTTACATTACTTGAAATAGACCATTTAGTTGAAATAAATCATGGAGCAAAATGCTGTTAGGATACTGAACTGTATACAGAGACAGATTCAGAGACAGAAAAAGAGATAGAGATGGAGACAGAGACAGAAGTGTAGATTTGTTCTCCTTTTCTAGATTTAATTGGTAATAGCAAATTTTTGCCAGCCAATGCCTCTGGGTGTAATGCTTTAATTTTGACCATTATTTCTGGTCATTGGGTATGGTTCTTCAGTGCAACTGTATTTCAACTTTGAACCTTTGAACTAAAAGGATGATTTATGTTTTTTCTGTTCACATTTTTTCTTGTGTTTGCACTTGCTTAGAGCATATGACTCCACACACTCACACTAGGCTTTTACTGCACCAGCCTCAGTAAATATACTGCAGATGCTATGGGTGAAGTAAGAGCCATCAACTTTCAGAGCTACACACTCAGTTAGCTGTGTATTCTTTAAAATGTATTTCATTTTTAAAAGCTAATTAAAAGATGGCTAACATTAAAATCTCTCAAATAATCATTGTTTTATAACATAAAAATAATATATAACAGTGCATATTAGTCATGATTCTGAAAAGTCAAGCATTATTGCTCCACAGGTTCTTCAAATTATTTCTAAGTAGCAAGGCTAGGGACAAAAAAGGAACCCTTTGATATTGTTTGTAGCTCCATATCCAAAACATCTTGCATAGGAGTCCCCAAACTAAGGCCCACAGGCTGGATGTGGCCCTCCAAGGTCATTTACCCACTCCTGCCCTAATCTGTAGACTTAAGAGTCACCCTCAATCTGAAACAACTTGAAGGCACACAACAACAACAATTCTAATTAACTTGACTATCTCAGTCAAAATCAGGGCCACACTTCCCATTGAAATACTGATAAGTTTATGTTGGTTAAAAGTGTTCTCCATTTTAAATATTGTATTGTTCTTTCACTTTTTTGTACTACAAATAAGATATGTGCAGTGTGCATAGGAATTTGTTCAGGTTTGTTTCAAATAATACCCCCCCCCCCCCCCGCCTTCCCAACAGTATAAGGGACCATGAACTGGCCCTCTGCTTTAAACGTTTGAGGATCCCTGCTCTTGCAATTCTTGAAGATACATTTCTGAATGTCAGACATACACCCCTCCAAATGGTGCTGCTTCCATATAAGTTGAAATTCTTTTAAATGTACATATGATGCTGTTTGATCTAATATCTGATACCATATTCTTAAATAAAGGGAGACTTGTTGTCTCTTTGTTCATCAGGGACCAATCCACTATAGATTGCCTTGTATGTAGAGCCTGAACTATTGTAGTAAAGTAATTCCCTCCAGGCTGCATTGCTAAGTCAAAGATGATGGTTATTAAATAATACTTTTCAAACTGCTAAAGCATACATTCCTATAAATATGCAGTGGCATATCAAGATATAGCTGAGCAGCAGGTGAGCCTGCAGAGCCTTTCAGAGATACTGTGAGACAAGTCCAAGGCTGCCTTTTACAACACATTAACATAAAGTTGTGCCATATTGCTCCCTGTAACAATACAACTTACATCTCTAGCAAAAGAACACACATGACAGATTCAATACTTCTGATATTTTGTTCTCCTTTTCTATATTTAATTGGTAATAGGTGATGTGACGGCGCGAGTGGCGCCATCTATATGTCAAACTATAAGTTTCAAGATTTGAATTGTTGTATCATGCCTGATTTTGCCCTTACCCTGTAAATGTAGTTGGATTGGTTATTTATATCTGTCAATCAATGTTGTTTGTACCTGTTATATTGCTCACTCAGCAAAACTGTTTGGCTCCACCTCTTCCTGGAGTAGGACTGTGTTTCCTCCTTTTCATTCCACTCTATCGGATGGACGTGAAAGAGAGGCTTGGCTCTGAAAGCCCTTCAAAAGTTACCTCTCAGTACCAATTCTGAGGTTCTTACCCTTGGGACTCACACTTCATGTTCAGGGCCAACCTGAACAACGTTGAGGAGTCTCAAGCGCCTTCACATCAGTCCTTTGGCAACAGAGGAAGACTCTTATCTTCAGATATAGGTCATTGGACTGAGGCTGAGTTTGCTCCGGCATTCACAGCCAGAGAAAGAGGGATCTGGACAAGCTTCATGGACTTAAACAACTAAAGACTGTAATGTATATTTTCTTTTACCCCCTTTGTGAACAATAAACCCAGTTTTTGAGTTAACTACAGTGTTTTGGTCCTTGGGAGTTCCAGTTTCCCTAAAGGAGGACAAGAAGCAATCCCCTGGGGAAAGATGTCACGTCCATGCCCCTTTCACTAAGAGTTTACAGCCCCAGGCGCGACGGCACAGGTGATATTTTCATTGAAGTCATATGAAAAGGCAGAAGTGTCAAAAGATTAACATTATTCAGACTGTGCTTCGCCTCCTGTAAAAAAAATATTTTGGAAAGAAAACAGTAAATGTGCCAGACTGACAATAAAAGGCAGATGCAGGAGAAAAAAACATTGAAATTTTCTATCTAATTCAGTACAAACCCCCTTTCCAAATCAATTACACTGGTAAGATTACCACGTATTTATAAGCCTTTTTAAAATGGTTACGATTTACATGGCTATTGAAATCATTTCAATTCATGTTGCATGCAGTCCTTTTGTAGGCACTTTAATGTTCTGGAACAAATGCATGCATGTTTTTTGCAGTTACATTTGACTCAATTGTTTGTGCATATAGTTAAGAAGTTAATACCATACAGAATATTGCAGAGGAAATAGACAAAATACTGTAGGAGAATCTGGGGTTTAAACAGAAATATGTGGAATGCCTGTCTCCGAATCATCCTCCATCTTTGCTTACCCCCTGAGAAAGTTGTTGATGTGTGAATGTCAGCTCCATCTTTGGAAGCTAGGGATGGAATCAGCAGTGATTCCTTACCTCCAGAGGACAGGCTGATTTGTGAATGATCACATGGCAGCCTCAGCTTCAGGAAGTGAGGGTACTGATACAAACTCACAAAAAACCCATGAAAGAGAAAGCATAGCTATGGTATAGATCTTTCAAAGGATTAGGAAAATCTTTTCTTTCTTTCTTTCTTTCTTTCTTTCTTTCTTTCTTTCTTTCTTTCTTTCTTTCTTTCTTTGTATCCTTCCATAATATAAAGAAATTGTAAATTTTGATAAATTCTTGAAAAATGAACTCATTTGCTCCAAACAGATTCATCACCGTCTCGCCATGTCCAGAGTTTGCAGTCAGGCCCTCAATTGGTTCAACTCATTTCTCCGAAACTGGAGCCAATGCGTGGAGTATATGGATCAAGTCTCTGAAAGATCTTCCCTCCTATGTGGGGTACCCCAAGATGCAATTCTCTCCCCTCCTCTCTTCAACATCTACGTTAGACCCCTTGCTAGTTTGGCTCGGAGTTTCGGCCTAGATTGCTATCAATATGCGGACAACACCCAACTCCTTCTGCGCTTGGAGCCTGGAGCAACATCAATACCAGACAATTTCACTTTATATCTGGAGGCTCTGTCGAACTGGCTACGTGCTAGTAGACTGAAGGTGAGCCCGGCGAAGACTGAGATTCTTTGGCATGGCCGCTCGATTGGTCTGACCCATTTGCTACCCACCTTTGATGGTGCTGCCCTATCTCCTTTGCCTAACGTTAAGAGCTTGGGTGTCGTTTTGGATTCGCAGCTGACAATGGAAGCTCAGGTTGCTGCTGCTAGCAAACAGGCCTTTTTCCATCTACAACAAGTGAGGCAACTGGCACCCTATCTATCTGATGAGGCTCTGACAACAGTCATCCATGCCACGATCACGTGTAAGCTGGACTATTGTAATGCCCTGTATGTTGGCCTTCCGATGTCCATGACCCAAAAGTTCCGTATTGTTCAGAATGTGGCAGCCAGGCTACTCACAAGAACACCCATGAAATGCCATATAACACCAGTGCTGCAGCATTTGCATTGGCTTTCAACTGATTACCGGGGTCTATATAAGTTGCTAGTTCTGACCTTTAAAATTCTTCACAGCCAGGGCCCATCGTATGTTAGGGATCGTCTCTCCTACTCCCATCATCGGAGGTCACAACGACCATCCCAAAGCAACTTACTTTATATACCGGGTCCTAGAGAAGTGCACTTGGAAAGGACCAGACACAGAGCTTTTTCTATTTCTGCCCCTGCCTTATGGAATGCCTTGCCGCCCTACATGAGAGCCATGCATGAGTTAGGGCCTTTTACCCTAGCACTTAAGACCTGACTTTTTACTAGAGCTTTTGATCTATGTTAATTTTATCAATATTTGTATGTATGTATTTTTATCCTTTACAATTTTATCTTGTAAATCGCCTAGAGCATCTTGGATGGAGGGCGATTAATAAGTAATTAAATGATGATGATGATGATGATGATTACTTACTGTTATAGCAAAAGTGTGAATACTATGTTGTCACATAAAATAATTACTCTACAGCCTCCTATAGCCTACATGCATGGTTCTCAACCTGTGGGTCCCCAGATGTTTTGGCCTTCAATTCCCAGAAATCCTAACAGCTGGTAAACTGACTGGGATTTCTGGGAGTTGTAAGCCAAAACGCCTAGGGACGCAAAGTTTGAAAACCACTGCCCTGGATAGTTTGGGAAATGTGTGCAGATGTTGTCATGTTTCCCCAGGCTATTTTAGACTTAGGAATGCTCTTTTCAAAATTATCAAATAATTTACTTCTGATTCACTTTCTGGTTGAATAAAGCCTCTCCCTGATGCAACCTTGAGATACTCATACTCAATAGGTGCTGATTTACACCTCTCACTATGAGCTCTGGTAGAATATGTCTACATGTCATTTCTATTTAATTCAGCATAAACCCCCTTTCCAAATGTTTGTTGATCATAGCCACATACTTTGTCATTCATGTAACTTTCTGTATGGCATTAGTCTATTGTTTATTACTCATCTTGTAGTCTTTAATTCTCTTTTCCCTTTAAGAACCATGTTATAGTTATGTACATTATGAAATTATTAGTATTTGTAAGCAAACTGAAGGCCCTTCCAGACAGGGCTATATCCCGGGCCCTGTCAGTTACGCTTCAGGTGAAAGCAAAACAATTTGAGACAAAGCAGGTAAACTCCACACACACACACACACACACACACACACACACACACCTTCTGGTGCATCATTGGTATGTTCCAGGAAGCTTGCAGAGAGGCCTAATGGTGATCCAGTAAGTTTTTCTTTATTTTAAGGCTTTTACAGAGCAGGTTTGTGCGGCCCCATGCAAGCATGGAAATTACTGTGCTGGCATGGGAACAACCCTTGGGAAAGCCTGCTTCTTTTAGGCATCTGTGGGGATAGCAACAAGGGTGAAAATAGGTTACATTAATTGCTGTCTGGGAGTGTCCTGGGTTACTTTGTATATGCTCATAAAAATGATTATGTCTGCCATATATAGTCATAAGTTAGTTTCACATATAAAATGAGAATAGGTTTGGGGGCAAAATTTTTGCTGTTGATATGACCCATGGATAAATTGAGAAGGATTCCACAGAGAGGGAAAAGTACCAATGCCAACTCGGGTGCTAGTAGCCATCCCTGGCTATGACTGCCGTTTTCCCACCCAGACATTCAAAAAGAAGGGGGAGGGGGTCGATGATTCTTTTATGTTCTTCTGGGATGGACTAAGGTTTTGTCTTTTGCTGCTTTATTCAGAGAAGGGAATGGTTCCTTCATTTATATCAGTTAAGACAATGTACTCACAGTGACCTATGAATACGCTGACCCAGATTTTTGAGGTGATTTTTTAAACTAAAATTTCTAGATGTATACATGAGTATGTAGGAAACTTTATTTCTCTTCTAGATCCTGTGTGAGTGTGTTATTGTTTGGTGGTGGGAGGTGGGGTCTGGTGTTGTTCGTCTTCTGCTTCCAAATAGTAACTGTTCTGCTTGTGAGATACAATGCTATGTCTTACATTCACCAGTGTTTCTGAGATTAAACACTTCAAATAGTTCAGAACATACAGCAAAATCTCTTACCCAAAATTTCCTAGAGCGTTTAGGGTACATTTTGGAGATAAAAAATAATGTCATTTTGTCTTATAAATCTTTTTATATTTAAGATGCAGGGATACTGCCTCAGTCACATTTGCCTCAAAGGAATGTTTGGTAAAAATACCAGAGGTTACTCTGTGGCTTCTTGCAAATTCTACAACTCCCTATAAAGGGTTTGTGGAGTGGTCTAAGTTGGCTTCTTCTCCATTATTCTTTTGCCTCCTGGAAAAGCAGGTTTCATTTAAAAAATTAGATAGGTTTTTGGCATCTAGATTGGGTCATAGTTACCATTTATGTAGGGCTATGGACAAAATAGCCTGTTGTTTCTTATTTCATGGCATTTCAAAATTGATTTTATGTTTTCATGTGCATGAAAGACAGGATATAAATTTAATAATAATAATTAAAATATTTGAGTGAAGAGAACTATACAATTTTACATGCAACAGCTTCTCTCATCAAATAAAAAAGGGACTCTCTGCTGTTGTTTTCCTTGCCAAATCTTTAGTGCATCTGCATTTTCAGTACTAGCCACAATAAAAAGGTGGATAATTTTCTCCTGAAATGCCTTCTGCACAGTGATATGTATATGTCAACATTCCTCTGAAATGCTTCTCATCACTTGTATGTTAACTAACAATCCATGACTATGGCTTTTGTATTGCGCCTATGTCCCTATTCACAGATGATACACAACAATACTCTCTTGACCATCTATTTTTTTATTTTTTTATTTATTTATTTCTATCCTGCTTTTCTCTCGAAACGGGACTCAAAGTGGTAAACAACAGGTGAGCAAAATTGTTACACCCCAAGGCTGTGTGGGCACCTTGAAAACCACACTGGAGCCGGACTAATAAACAACAAACAGTTTATTGAAGGATATATATATATATATATATATATATATATATATATATATGCAAGCAAATAGCACTTAAAATAAGTAGAGTAAAGGTTCCATAATCAAATGTCCTCAGCAGTTCAAATGTAAGTCCAATAAAGTCTTTCAAAGTTGTAATCCATAATCAGAACTATTCCATAAGCACCATCCCAACAGGAGCAGCTGAAAGTCACAAGGAGCAGGAGCAAAACACTGGTAACCCACGAACTGTAATCCACACGAGCTAAGAGCAACAAGGTATCACTGCAGCTGAAGTAAACAAGGCAAGAAGTACTCCGGAGTCGCAAGGTACGATCTCGGCAAGGAAGTCACGAAGCAAGACACTGGAACAAGGCAGACATGGAGCAAGATACTGGAACAAGGTAGCCAAGGAGCAAGGAGCTGGAACCTGGATTCTTCTCCCAAGGATGGCAAAGTTGACACCGCAGAGAGAACAAGGAGCGAGACATATTTAAAGAGTTCTCAAGGCTGCAGCATGATAAGAGTTAGGACAGCCAGAACTTCACATGGGAAACTTACTCATTAGCATGTCTGAGAACCAAGCGCCGGCTTTGTCTCCTGCCATCCCTTCTACTCCTATCCTCGTGAAGGACTCTCTCAGATAAAAATCAACACACTCCTCTGCAACAACAACATCTGGTGGATGCAACCTTGACTGGTCATCGGAATGTTCCCCAATTAAGGGATCCTCTGCAACCACAACCTCGGGCACCTACAAAGCCATTGGGCTTCGATCCAAGTCCTGAACAGGCCCGTAATCTGACTCGCACTCTGAATCAAACTCCATCTCCTGCTGAATGACAGGCTGTGACGGCTGAGCTACAACAAAAATATACTATACATAAAAAATAAACATAGTCAACAGATAAAAACATATCTGATAAAATTATAAACCCACAACACACATAATACGCAACTAGCACAAAAACCAACAATTTAAATATTCAGTAGATTAAAACCCCAAACTAGAACTAAAATCCATTCCTTTAGGCTGTTTGAATTTTGTCAGAACTTTACTTTGCACCAACCTATATTTTTATTAACTGTGCCCTTTCACTGTTGAGTACCAGAACTTTTCCAGAACAGGATGACAAGGATAGTTATATATGTCTGTAAAGTAGTAGCAATGCTGGAAAGGGTAAATACCAGGACAGAAGCTATTTTTCTTACATGGTTTGCATCTCTGTATTGAAAACCATTCCATGTTTGTCCCAACAGCTCTTGAAAGAAAATAGACACACCTTCTATCCTGTATTCATTATCTCTTTGAAGAATTGCCAACTCCATATCTGCTATAAAGCTAAAACACAATAAAAAGGGATTCCTAAGGCCTTAAATTTTCACACCAATAGTCAGAAATCAATAGAGGTTGTGAAATGAGCAGCAGCAAGGTACTTGACACAGTCGTTCTATTTGGACTAATGGCAAACCACAAGAACTATGCAATCATGTCTTCTTGATGATGATGATGATGATGATGATGATGATGATGATGATGATGATGATGATGATAGCCGCCTTGAGTCCTTCTGGGTGAGAAAGGCGGGGTAAAAATGTTGTAAATAAATAAATAAATAGATGATGATGGTGGTGGTGGTGGTGGTATGTCTACTGTATAGTCAAAGGCTTTCATGGCCAAAATTACTGGATTGCTGTAAGTTCTTTTGGGCTGTATGGTCATGTTCCAGCAGCATTTTTTCCTAACATTTCACCTACATCTGTGGCTGGCATCTTCTGAGGTTCCATCAGCACTAAAGCAAGTGGAGTATCTGGAATGTCCAGGGCGGGAGAAATAATCCTTGTCTGTTTAAAGCAAGTATAAATGTTGCAATTAGTAAGCTTAAATTAGCATTTGAGTAGCCATGAACTTTGGAAAGTCAACCAGTGAGGGTATCTGAATAGAGGCAGCCTGGTCTTTGTTGCCTGGAGGTATCCTCTATTAACTGGCTCTTGATTGCTTGCTGTCTGGACAGAAACTCAGAACAGCTTACAATACAACCAATGCAATACCATTTTAAACCTAAAATATACAAACATTGAAATAGAATTGAATATTAATGGTATTAAAAGCAACCATATTCAGAGCTAAAACCACACCACTTGATCTTAATAAACTCCATAATAAAAGGGTTTTAGCCTGCTGCTGGAAGGATAGCAGGGCGGTGGCCATTCTGGCTTCCCTGGACAGGGAGTTCCAGAGTCAAGAGGTAACCTCTGAGAATGCCCTTACTTTCATTCCCACCAACCATGCTTGCGATGGAGGTGGGACAAAAAGAAGAACCTCTCCTGACGATCTCATTATGATGGCTGTATTCCATGTCTTTTTAGGTAATAATTATTTTAAAATGTGTAACAATGTGTATTGCCATATACGATATAATTTTTTTAAAAATAAATCTGCATTTTTAAAAAAGCAAGCTACATGAAAAGATATAAAACAGGAATATTAACATTGATTACACAGTATTCAAGCTTTATTGTAAAATAGAACTTGAAAGAAGAGACAAGTTATCTCTCATGTCGCCCAAACTGTTAATCACCAGTCTTACTCAAATCCCCTCAGTCATTCCACTATATACAATTCACTCTTGATATTCCATTCTCTCCTTCCCTCCCAATAGCTCATATATAGAGCCTGCCTTAACAAATTACCATAATACACAGCCAGCTCTCCAAAGATTCTGCACCCACAGAGTCAACCATCCATGGCTTGACAGTATTCTTAGAAACAAAGTTCCAAAAAGAAAATCTTGTTTTTGTCATGTTTTCATAAGGGGCACCATTTTACAGTATCATTGTATACCATCGGACTTGAGCACCCAGAGAATTTGGTATCCATCGAGTCCTGAAACCAAATCCCAGTAGATATCAAGGGCCCACTGTATGGTACATTCCACAACATTTTGCACCAATAGTCAATGCTTTTAATAAAACTGCTACCCTTCATTTTTCTCTTTCTGGTGATACTTTTTCTTCCATTTGGTCATGTCATTTTGGTGTTACTCCAAATATCAGAAATCCAGCACAAAGTCATCCTTCATTATTTTACAAGAGCAATTTAATGGCATTCTTACTGTACATTAAGCTTTGTGATAATTTTTAACATGTTGGAATGGGGAGAAAAGAAAATGGAAAGAGCTATTTCATTAAGTGGTGCTAAAGAAGACTTACTGTTTATTTCAGATGTATGACAGAGAGATACAGGCATTTATTTTGATATCTGAAGTGTGACAAATGCAGAGCTCTTGGGTTAACTGATAGAGCCATAATCAAAAGAAAGGCAGAATGAACTTATTGTGCTTACTGTAGTCTAAATCTGTTTGATTCACTAAGAAAATTCTAAAACAGTGAAAATGTGAAAAAGAAAGAGTTTGCATTTTCTTTCACGTATAAATTAGCTTGACCTCACTTCCTTGCCCCTCCAGATGAAAACACTTTCAAATATCTGCAGCTTATGTAATTTTCTGCTTTTCTCATGATATCAGCTATTTATTGCTGAGAGTTTTTTCCCCTACATGTGACTTAACTGCAGTGATTCTGAAAGTTAGAGCTGGTTTTTTTTTTCAAAATTTTAAAGGAAAACTCTTGTAACTGCTTGAAATGGTGGTAATGATTCTTAGCCAGAAACAGAACAATATGGGTTTGTAGTTATTGGCTGTAAAGTGGCATCAATTGCTTTGTGATTTACACCATTATTCCATGTGTTCTTTTCAAAAGATCAGTCCATCTCATTTCTATAATAACCTTATTTCTTTAAGAAAGAAATTGCAAATTGTTTTACAAAAACACACTTTTATATGTCATCTTACCATGCAATCTGAACCACTGTCACTTTATAGCATGGCATGTGAACTTTATGTATAAAAATAATACTTATCACTTATTAATGAACTAACAAATCAAAATAATTAATCAGTCATTGTACCACCATTTTATTTACTTATGACCAAAGGTGACTATGTATATTACCTATATACACATTTCAATAAGATTTTAAACTGAGAAATAAATTGCAAAATTTATAGAACTGAAAACACATAGGACAGTTTTAGTTCAGGAGCTGTAAATCAGATTGAATTGGTGAGAAAGACAGACCATCTCACCAGCCTGCTGTTTTGCAGCAATCATATTGTCTAAGCAAACAGAAACATACCAGTATGGAAACAACCACTTTCGTATCTGACCTTCAATAGCACTATAGTGCCACTTTGGTGATGTATATTCCCTCAGTCAGTCTTCCACACTTCTTCACTTCATTCCCGCTTCCTATCCATGTCCATTCTATGTAGCATGTACATTTTGTTTAATTATTTTATCTGTACTTAGGCTACAATAGTGCAGTTTCAACACTCTTTTCAAGTGGAGGACACTGCTGTAACTATACAATTGTACAATTATGACAAAACATTTTTCAATAAAATCCAATATGAGGGAATGAAGTAAAAGCAACATTGTTTCTGTACACCATGACAAAATATTTCTTTGGACACTGAAAATGGAGTGATTCCTTGGAGACAGGGAGGGGGAGAAGAAGAGAACCACACCCATTAATGCCACATGACTGCCAGGATATCAGAACTGCACAAAATGAAATCATCACACCAGAAACAATATCTGTGTTTTGCACTAGAGCCCTGAAACACCTTTTCACCACAAACCACACTCTGTCTAGGTAATCCAGTAAGTAAAAGTTTTTTTTAAGAAGAGTATATGAAAATAAGCAAATTCAAAAGAGAGAATCAAAGTTCAAAATGTTATTTCCAAGATAACTGAGAGTCCAAAATCCTTTCAAATATAGTCTCCTGAGTCAATCCACAAAAATATCCATAAACAAGATAGCATGAATCCAAAATAGGCAAATTATGTCATATATGAACAAGAAGCAAGAACAAGCTTAGAAACGTGAGTACATGAATTCCATGAACATAGGACCCAAAAACCAAGAGCTGAATACAACATTGCTCTCACAAAGGATTGTATCAGCAGGAACCACTTTAAAAGGCCTCAGTCCCTCCCATAAAATCATTTCTCAAACACCTGCTTTTCCTTTCCTTATCTCTAAGCCTTTGGGAAAAGCAAGTTTTTGTTGCATGCTCTGTCTCCACAGTTTCTAGTGCCTTGACATAGACAAACATTCGTCTCTCACATTTCTCTAGCCTGCACTTCTTGCAGGTTCTCATGAAAATTGATATAAATTCTTCCAGTTTCATGGGAACTTCCAGGAGATTCAAAAATAACTCTCTCTAGGCTACTTTTATCCTCCTCTGTGCCCACAGAAACTATTCCAGCACCCCCTTCCTCATCTTCTGAGCACTCAGAATCTGACCAGAATATAACAAGCTGAACAGCAGTGATATTGGAACCATTCATGATTTCCCCCATAAGTTAACATATGTGATCAAATAATGATGGAGATGCAATGCAACAACAGGAGGGTCATGATGTTGTGTGATAAGAAAAGATCTAACACAACACTAAGCCAGTGCAATTGTGCAATAAACCTATTTGTAATAAAGTTCCAGATAAAACCCCTTTTTTCTGCAGTTCCTTGTCTTCAAGTCTGGAGTTAGACTGATTGCTCCAGATTAACCTTTCTAAGGAATCAATACTTTTTAAACATGCCTACATCCTTACTTTCACTTGAGACACATTCTTATTCAGTAACACAGTATTACATTTTAATGTTAAGATGATCGCTATAAGGTTTTTTGTTCCCAGGTTTCCTCCAAAGGGTCCAAATATGGAAGTAACTGTGTGAATCCATATCTATTGATTTATTTATCCATGGTTGGAATTCTTTTAGTTAGCCCCAACTAAAGTCAGGCCCAGTTATGTCATTTTTTAAAAGTAAGTCAACATGTAGGTGTTTTCTAATGATTCTACTGGTCTACTCTAGTTGGGAAAAACAATAGACCTATGCATGAATGTGTTTAGTACAGTAGAGTCTCACTTATCCAACATTCGCTTATCCAACATTCTGGATTATCCAACGCAGTCTGCCTTTTAGTAGTCAATGTTTTTGTAGTCAATGTTTTAATACATTGTGATATTTTGGTGCTAAATACAGTAATTACTACATAGCATTACTGCGTATTGAACTACTTTTTCTGTCAAATTTGTTGTATAACATGATGTTTTGGTGCTTAATTTGTAAAATCATAGCCTAATTTTCTATTTAATAGGCTTTTCCTTAATCCCTCCTTATTATCCAACATATTTGCTTATCAACGTTCTGCAGGCCCATTTATGTTGGATAAGTGAGATTCTACTTCTATTCCAGATGAACCACATGACAAAATGTTGTTGCTAATGTAACCCAGTGCCTTTTACAACAATTTCATTAAGACTGAACCAAGTTAGACCACGTACATCCAAAAGACAGGGACAAATATGGCAGATGGCATCAGTACCATTAGCTCTACTGGATTTTTGTTCTCCACACATTTTTTATTTTTAGATTCTTGTGACCCACCAGGACAGAAATTAGTTCTGTTCAGTTTGCAAAGATTGCCTTCTCAATTCCTTAGGGAGGAGTATTTTTCCTGCTATCACCTTCTATCCAATATTTCTAATGGTATTGAAGAGGCAAGTGCTTCTGACCGAAAAAACAAACTCACCATACATATTAAGTGTGCCTAAATATAAAATAGGAAAGAAAACTAATTAGTTCATATAATTTGGAGTGGGAAACAGTGGCTCTCTGCATGCTTTTGGCCTAAAACTCCCAGCAGCCTTAGCTCACATTGCCAGTGATGCAGGGCAGCAGTAACTGCATTCCAAAAATGACCCAAATGCTCCAGTTGCGCACCCCTGATCTGAATCAGTTCTCCCTTTTTTATTCTCATTATTTCTTTCAGAATTATTTGGGCGGTGTTGCACATACCTCCTGCAAACCAAGGATATTTGTGATTTCAAATATGGGCACTGTAATTTCAAGAAGCACCTTCTGGAATAGGTAGTTATATATTCTGTTCAAGTAGTACTGAGTACCAAATATTATGATATGTATATTATCCTGGTGCTGGACAGATGGCCAGTCCTTTGAGGCTCGTATATTTAACAGAAAGATATGAAGCTTGCATTTAAAACGTCTAGACACACACATCATTCTCTTTCCTTTCTTGAAATGTGATTAATATGAAACATTGAAGCAATTATCATATTGCAATGCACCAGAATATATGCAGATTTGGGCTTAACTCCTTAAAAAGAGTGTTAATAATTTTGAGCTAAAATCACTTCTGCTGTGGTTATATATAGCCTGCTTATGGTTCTAAACAGCTGGGATTTTATATTTATGCAGAATGTACCATGTGTCACCATGGCTACCAACACTTCTCCTCATCTTTTGAAAAACCCAGACTCCAAATATTTATTTCAAAGATTTGGGGGGAAAACGGATCCTTCCCACATCTCTGTGAAATCTCTCCCATCTCGCCCCCACCCTTCTACTTGTAGACGTTTGCATTGCCGATTCAAAAAGCTGCATAGAGACCTCCTCTGCCATCTTCCTCAAATCAAAGTTGTCTGCTAAGAAAGGAGGTCAAGATGACTCCTGAGATTTGTTTAATGGATTAAGTCAAGGTGTTTGAAGTTACCAAGTGGGAAATCATTTGGGCCCATCTGGAAGTCAAAAGAAGAAAGAAGATACTCAAAAGAAAAGGAAAAAAAGGTTTCATTCTGCTCACAGGTATTTCAACATTTTTGCCCTGGTTATTCTGGAGTGGGCGGAGGGAATTGGGAAATGAAGGCCACTTTGTGTTCTCAACAAGCATAGAGCACAGCAGTTGCTGCACAATGGTTTGAATAATGCCTTCAAGTAATTAAATGAGACCTATCTCTTCCTAATTATTCTCAGTGTGGAATCTGGTTCTGTCCTCAGCCTAGCCTTTGAAAAGCAGCTGGGCTTCCCCGATTCCAACAGAGAAAACATGAAGTGAGCAGTCATCCCTCTGTTGATCTCTCATTCAATTCAGTGCTTCACTGAACAGAGGGGTGTCCTTGTACTGCGGCGGAGCTGTGCCAAATTCTACTGACAAACACTCATAAATAGGCAGGTGAAGTTCTTCAACAACACAATGACAGTTAAACAGAACAGGCAATTTTTCTAACCATGCATGCTACTGGCCTTTCTTCGCAATAGACAAAAAAAATTAACAACATAGTTCTCTATGCAAACTAATATTACAATTCTTAAAATGTACCTTGAAATTTATTAATAAGGATTAAAGAACATTTGGCTCTCCAGCTGGTGCTGGATATCAGTTTTCCCAGCGGTGCCAAAGCACACCTAGTGGTGAGGGATGTTGGGAGCCAGGTCCAACAAAATATGAAGGATTTCAACTTGCTCACCTCTGGTGAATATTTAAAGCCACACTGCATCTTCAGTCCAGTTCTGTGAGTTAAATGAAATCAATCACTCCATTGATTGTCTGGTTATTGATAAGGTAGAAAGCTAGCAGCTAGTGAAGAATGGCCTGGAAATCTAACACTGGTCAGTTTAAATTTCTCTTCCTTCCCACATTTCTAATGTTACACTTGACATGAACTTTTTTGCATCTGTCCATATTGATGTGCATGTGCAAAGAGTGGAACAATAAATTTATTTTGATTAACAGAATTCATTAAAGGGCTATATTAGTCCATTGCTTTCTGTCTCTCTTTTTCAAAAAACAAAACCATGCATTTAGAATCCAAATCAGAAATATTCCATACCAGAAATATTTGCATTTTACTACACATTTCTAAACATCCCCCAATTTATGCATTTCAGTATGCATTTAGTTGTTTACTCATTTAAGCAAATATATGTAGGTGTAAACATGGATGGATGACTAATAGCTAATTTGCCCATTAGCCCAAGAAGTGTTGGTCAGGTTGTTTTGCATCAGAATTCACAGAGACTCATTCCTAATCACTGTTCACAGGGAAATATAAATCATGTATGTTGTCTGAAGCTGGGACTCTCCAAAGTGTTGATGTCCAGCTGGAAAAAGCTTTTAGTTGAACATTGACAGCTCCCTCCTTGATTTTCCACCACCTGATGAATTCAAAGAAAGATGCAACCAAGCCCTTGACAACAGATTAACAACTGAAATGCAGATATAAGCTGGATGCATCCTGATCCCACACACTCTACACAATAGGCTCTTCTCCATAGAAGTCCCAAACTCATCATCCTAAAATAAGTAGTCAATGAGACTTTCATCTTGTTAGCCGATATCAATCAGAAAATATCATTTTCCCTAAAGTACTCACTTTCTATGTTAATAATCTCCCAGAGAAGGAAAGGTGGCAGCAGGGATCCAGAAGATAAGATCAACAATTCTTCTTAATAAAAAGTTTCATTAATGTTATTTCCTACCATACTGCACACCAATCACAAACTGTAAACTTTCCAACAATGAATGTATTTTAAATCAATAAGACTGCAGATTGTAATTTATACTAATCAAAGCATCATTTCAAATGTTGGTAAAATGTCCATGTCTGTAACTGTAGGTTATGTCAGATCTGGAAATTTTCCCCTGACATCCTTCTTTGGCCAATGAAACAATAAATTATATCTGACTCTGCCCTTGACCTCCGCATGTCTCTATTGGGATTCATTAGAGCTTGATATGCATGGAACAAACCCTGAGATTTTGGACAACATAACAAGCATCCTTTTCTATACATACATAGCTTTCTATATGCATTTATGGTTAATCATAAGGTTAACAATAATATTAACTGTGATAGCAGTCTCTGCCTGTTTCTTATAATACTTCGACTTGATACTGTTATTTCTGGATTTTTTTCTTTATAAAATGCTAAGAAGCCCATCCGTCCAGCTTCTTAGATGATTGTTCAGCAGAACATGTGCTTATCATCAGACACCTTTAATTGAATGAGCAGACAGTTTTATATCCTATCTACTGTGAAGTAGTGATCACTCTTCAATTGGCTAGATAGCTAATCCTTCCCCTCTGAATAAGTAGAGTACATTTAAGTAAGTAATTGCGGCAATTTTGTAAGAACCGCTTGACAGTGAAGTACACTATGTTTGAGGATGGTGGACTCATCTTCTTTGGAGGTCATAAAAGAGAAATTGGATAGTAATCTTTCAGAGGCATTTTGGTTGTGTATTCCTGCATGACTGGAAGTTGTCCTGGATGGCCCTTGTGGCCCCTTCCTAATATGTTATCATTTGGGAATGAGATCTGCCCAATTAGTTGCCACATGTGAAGTTTATTTTACATACATACACCCCCCCCCCCAACATACACATATAAAGGCTTGATGAAACTCAATTCCACCGTTTGTGTCCTCACTGCTATATAATCCAATTTCAAAATGCTTTAAATAGCAGTGTAGATGGGGCTGATATTTCTTTGTAAATTCCCTCTAAAATGAAAATAATTTTTCTTTTTCTTTAAAAAAACACATGAAGCGGTTCTCCATGTATGCTCTGTGGAGCCCTTGGGACTCCGCAAAGCATTTTGGGGGGCTCTGCACTTCCTTCCTCCTCTCCCTATCCCTTATTGTTCTTACAGTAGAGTCTTGGTTATCCAACTGCTGTTTATCCAACACTCCATATTATCCGAGGCCAGGGCGCCCTCCCTTGCTCACTCACTCACCCTCCCTCGCTCACCACTGCCGGGACCCAGCCTGCTGAGTGAACAAGACAGCAAGAGGGGGCAGGTGAGTGAGTGAGTGAGTGAGGGAGGGAGGGCAAGCAACAAAAGCAGCAGCAACAGCAGAAGCTGGAGCCTGGAAGAGGTGGCCAGGCTCCTGCTCCTGCTGTCACTGCACCTTTGTCGCTTGCCCTCTCTCTCTTACTCACCTGCCCTCCCTGGCTTTCTCGCTCACTTACTGGGCTGGCTCCTGCTTCTGCCACCGCTGTCGGGACCCAGCCCGGTGAGTGAGTGAGAGAGCAAGGGAGGGCAGGTGCATGAGTGAGAGAGGGAGGGAGGGAGGGCAGGTGAATGAATGAAAGAGTGAGGGTGAGCAACAAAGGCGGCAGTGGTGAAAGAAGCAGGAGCCTGGCCAGACTCCTGCTTCTGCTGTCGCTGAGCTTTTGTGACTTGCTCTCACTCTCTCATTCACTCACCTGCCCTCCCTTGCTCTCTCACCCGCTCATTCAGCTGTATCCTGGCTCTGCCTCCGCTACCGGGACTCAGCCCAGTGAGAGAGCGAGGGAGGGCAGGTGAGTGAGAGAGCAAGGGGGGAGACAAAGGCAGCAGCCACCGCTGGAAGAGGCGGCCAGGCTCCTGCTTCTGCTTCCACTGCTGCCTTTGCCACCCTCCTTTAGTCGCTCACCAGGCCGGGTCTTAGTGGCAAAGACAGTGGTGGCAGAACCAGGACCCAGTTGGTGAGTGAGCGGGCAAGCATCTTTGCTGCTGGGATGAGCGGGGGAGGAAGGAAGCAGGGCCTGGAGGAGGCAGAAAGGGGAGGCCAGTGAGTGAGCGATCCCTCCCTATTATCCAACATTTTCACTTATCCAACATTCTGCCCACCAGTTTAAGTCAAATAACCGAGACTCTACTGTACTATTGTTATTTCAAAGGCTGGGTGGCCATGTGTTGAGGTACTTTGACTGTCTCTTTCCTGACTCAATGCGGAAAGGAGTTGAACTGGATGCCCCCTGGAGTTCCTGCTGATATTATTATTATTATTATTATTATTATTATTATTATTATTATTGACACAAAGACACAGTATGACACAGCAAATGAGATATATATGCCAGATTTCATATCACAAAATCACAAGTCGAATACTTCCCAAGCGTTTAGGACTGTGTGGTGTATTTTCAGATGATGTGCACAGATCCCAGTAAGGTGGCCTTTTGCAGTTGACAGATTGTAATTTTATCAATGTTTATTGTTTTTTAACAATATTGTTTTTAAATGCCGGGCACGGCACCCAATGCACCAATTACCACTGGAACTACCTGTACTGGTTTATGCCAGTGTTTACAGTTCAGTCTTGAGGTCTCGATAACGGTTGAATTTTTCTTGTTGTTTTTCTTCAATTCGACTGTCACCTGGGATGGTGACATCAATAATCCAAACCTTTTTCTTTTCCACAACTGTGAGGTCTGGCAAATTGTGTTCCAGAATTTTGTCAGTCTGGATTCGAAAGTCCCACAGTATTTTTGCATGTTCATTTTCCAATACCTTTGCCACCTTGTTGTGGTGGGGAGCTTAAATGAGGATGCTGAGAGCTGTGCTGGCAGTAGTGTAACTACCAGCAGGTCAAACCAAGCCAGAGAGGTCTCAGCTGAGGAGTGGAACTAAGAGCACCTAACCCATTAGCACTATGGAGAAACAAACCAAAACCAAGTCTATACTGGCTCGGTCGTTGCGCAGGATAAAAAGGACCGCAGTAGATACTGCCAATTCTGGACATCCATCGACAAGTGAGCTACAGAATCAACATACAAATGAACAGTCACAGAAACGGCAGAAATATACAATGCCAGAAAGCTGTACAATTAATTATTATTATTATTATTATTATTATTATTATTATTATTATTATTACTGTTGTTATTGTTATTAATATTATTAAGGCTGGATAACATCTGGGGGTCTTGTAATACTGTTATGTTTATGTTGGTTAAAATTGTTCTTCCTTTTAAACATTGTATTGTCCTTTCCTTTTTTTCATTACAAACAAGATATGCAAAGTGTGCATAAGAGGCACTTGTTCATGTGTTTTTCAATTAGTTCACACAATCACTCTCCACCCACCGGCTACTGGTTTGCTCCATCCATCAAATATTAAAATGCAATGCAGTCTCCTGTGTCCAAATGTCTGTCCATGCCTGATATGTATACATTATACAGGGTATTTGAAAAAGAACTCCCTATTCACCATTTAAATTAAATGGTGAGTAGGGAGTTCTTTTTCAAACACCCTGTATATAATACATTACGTAGTATCAGGGTGGTTTTTAATGTATTTTACAGCATTTGATAATATTTATGGTTTTAAGGGAGAATCCCCTGCTGACACCAGGAAATATTTCTATGTGACAAGGAAGAAGGAGGGAACCACATATGCTTCTGCTGATGTAAGAATGGGTTGTTGCTATGACCAAAAGCTCACATGGCGTTCTGATGTTGGCCAGGAGCAGTGACAGAACTGACACAGGCACAATCTGTCCCCCTTTCCCTGTGTTCATGAGTGCAAAGAAAAGGTGACTGGGGCAATGCCATGAGTGAATAGTGCACCCGTCCAAATTGGACCAAATCCTGCACTCCACACTTCCCTGAATCCATTGGGATATAACAACAACAACAAAAGCATTATCAACATCAAATTTTATTGGGTTGTTGTATGTATTCCGGGCTGTATGTATGTATGTATGTATGTATGTATGTATTCCGGGCCACATCTATGGCAGGCAACCTTTGAGGATGCCTGCCATAGAGGTGGGCGAAACGTCAGGAGAGAATACTTCTGGAACATGGCTATACATACAACAACCCTGTGATCCCAGCCATGAAAGCCTTCGACAACACAACAATTTTTATTTGTTACATGCCTCATTTCATGGCTTGATGTGGGATACAACATAGTTAAAACACAGAAATAAAACACAATGCCGTTAAATATATTAAAAACATAGAACAAAGTTTAAAATACCAGTACTAATAATATGTAAAATTAGAATTCCTCATTTCAAATTGGCTGGGTAGGCCTGCCAGAAGAGATAGGTCTTTAATTGTATCTCCAATTCTGACAGCTCATTTAGCTGTCAATGTTTTTCCACCAG
Organism: Anolis carolinensis; assembly: GCF_035594765.1. Classification (NCBI taxonomy): domain Eukaryota; kingdom Metazoa; phylum Chordata; class Lepidosauria; order Squamata; family Anolidae; genus Anolis; species Anolis carolinensis. Next base: position 297,669,079 of record NC_085841.1, read on the forward strand.
GTCATTCCACAGTCTTGGGGCAGCCAATGAAAAGGTCCTCTGGATGACAGCTGCCAGTCAGCTTCTAGTTGGTTGAAATGTTCCCCAGAGGCAGATTATATTTGGGGGGGGGGGCAATCCTGTAGGTAACCTGGATACTCCAGCATTTCAAACAAACTCTACATCATCCTGTGACTTTCACTAGCCTGGAGCTGAAATGAGTTAACCCAGTTTAACTCTTAATGCTTAACAGAATGGAGAAATGCCATGAGGACAGCCAAAATCCAACTGAGGTGTGAGTCCAGGTTTTCATGCCCATGTAGACAAGCCCTTAATTAAGTAGCTAAGTAGCATCTCTGAACCGAATCTGGAGATCTCTTCTGTCAATAAAGATGCAGCAAACTGACTTTCTCACTCTGCCCCTACAAGCAATCTCTGGTCAACAGCCAGAAACTGTAGTTTGATTACAGGGATGGAGGAACGGGGGAACATCAGTATCAGTGATCTAGTTGGTGAGAGAACAGACTCCCATTACTCACAGTGGCTGGTTTGGGAGATTTCTACATTCCTTTGTACTTCTTTCTCTATTGAATATGTAGGGAATATAAATCAATTACAAATGCATAACTTTAGGTTATTAATTGGTAATCATCATTGAGATTTTGAGCCAAGGTGCATTTACACTGTTCAGAAGATGATACAGATATGCACAGAATGCCTGTTTTATATATATATTTATACTATTAATGAGTTATACAAATAGCATATTAAAAGAGAAGGAATTGAAGTGCCACTGAAAGGTGACAGGGGGTAATCTTTTGAATTATGATATTGGATAGAATTGTTGGGTTTCTGGATTTTGGATTTTCTGACATTGTGGATTCATACTGTCACCACTGCAAACCAGGCAATGCAATGAAGAGAGGTAGAAAACAAGAACTATTCTTTTCTTCTGAAGTTTTCAAATTATTTTTTTTAGCCATTTGTGCAGGTCATCGTACCTTGAGCATCTGGAGAAAGATAGGAAGAAAGAACAGAGATTAAGGGTTTCATCAGACTAGCATTTTAAAGTTGGCACCTCCGCTTTCCTGGCTTCTTCTGCCTCATGCAGGATTCTGGGAAATGTAGTTTTGGGTGGGGCCTTTGATATTCTCAGCTAGAGGGGTCCTCGCCTACCCAAGCTACATTTCCTACAGGAGGCAGAAGACACTAAAAAATTGAGGGTGCCTGCTTTAAAATGCTAGTCTGATAAAGCCCTAAGAGAGGGATTAAAATATCAAACTACTTTTCCTTGCTGGACTACAAGTCCCAGAATCACTGGGTTAAATACAGATTACTGTACACTTTAGCATTCTTAACCTCCCTCATAGACAATCACCCATATGATTGTCTACCAAGGTCTTAGTCATGGGTCTATAAGTGACTGTGGAAACCTATTCTGGATCTGCATGGTCTTTTACAATGATGATACAGATTTCCAGATCGTCTCAAGGGTTTGCTTGATGCGTTTTCCTCTTGGCACATTTCCCCTCTCATCTTCTATCCATGACTCTTCAAAATCCACAGCACCGTTGGTAATACCTGACCTCCAGTTAGAACGCTCAAGGGCAGGGCTTTCTAGTTCTTGGAATGTTTTCCACATTTTTGCAGTTAACGTTAAGCCCATTTTAAAATCATTATGTTGTCGAAGGCTTTCATAGCCGGGATCACAGGGTTATTGTATGTATTCCGGGCTGTAGGGCCATGTTCCAGAAGCATTCTCTCCAGACAAGAGACGAACCTTTCCAATGCTAATTAGAGTGATTAACTTCAACATTCACACAACATTCCAACTGACAAAGAACTCTTCTCACACCCTGGACTTCCCACAGATATATATTAACCTTCCTTGCCTAGTTTCTCCATGCCTCACAACCTCTGAGGATGCCTGCCATAGATGTGGGCGAAATGTCAGGAGAGAATGCTTCTGGAACATGGCCATACAGCCTGGAATACATACAACAACCCTATTTGAAAATCTCTTTTGCTGTCAAACATTCAAATTTCCATTCTTGAGCTGAAAGTAAAATAACTGCTCTGGGAGATGATGATCGGGCATTTGAACAACATGGTCAAGTCCAGTAAAGTTGACGGCGGAGAATTGTGGCTTGAATGCTAGTGGTCTTTGCTTCTTCCCAAATGCTGATGTTTGTACAAATCCCAAGAGATTTGCACAATTTTTCAGAAGCAATGTTGATGGAATCATTCCAAAAGTTCAAAATGATATTTGTAGATGGGCCATGTCTCGCAGGTGTACAACAGAGTTGGAAGGACAATAAATTTAAAAACAAGCATCTTGCTGCCTAACTCCTAGTGTTGCCTGACTCCCAATAACAATACCACATTACACTTTGTTACCAGATATTATATGAAAAATAGTGTAGCAAAGAGCTTTACTGTATGCTATGCATAAACCGAACTAGAGAATTCTGGAAGACCTCAAGCACCATCCAGCCCAGCATCCTGCCATGCAGGAACACAAAATTAAAGCACTTTGACAGATGACCATCCAACTTCTGTTTAAAAACCTCCAAAGGACTTCACACTTCAAGGCAGCATATTGCACTGTCGAACAGCTCATATCATGAGGAAGAGAAAACAGAAATGCTAGCTTTTAACATCAGTAACTCAAAACCTACACTCCTCCTTTAAAAAACAAAACTATCCAGAATGAAATAAACTATAGCACAAAATGTTTGTTATTTCCTCCCTCCCTTACATTGTCTCCACAATCACTGTTCCTAATATTACCTTTGTAAGAAATGGCTAGCTTTAAGGGAAAAACTACTTATAGAGAAATGATACCAGTGTGCATTATTTTTACACTGATACCCAAGAGATGTAGAGAAAAAGATTCAAATGCATTTTTGTTGTGAAGCTACACAACATACACAGCACAGCATCTTAGTGTTTTCTCTTGACATGAAGCGGTTAGAGAACAATGCTGCTATGATTTCCTTTAAAAATATAACTGCTTACATGTAGTAGATATTAGAGCTGTGCAATTAATGAAAAAAAATGTTTCAAAACTCATCTCTGTAAGATATCTGTAAATGATTTTGTTAATTCGAGATACTGGTGACTTTTGAGCCAGCAATTTCACAATAGTTTAGAGTGGAAGTGAGTCAGTGTTCTTTAGCAATACCAAATGGGAAGGGTACTTTGAAATTACTTCTAATTAAAATGAAGGGTGTATAATTTTCATACATAGACCAACTCCACTGGATGGGCCATGTTGTTCGAATGCCCAATTACTATCTCCCAAAGCAGTTATTATACTCCCAACTCAAGAACGGAAAACAAAAGATACATAATATGGATAAGAGCTGTTCGAAAAAATGTTGGAGGGGTTGCCAAGAAATGGGAACAAATATTCACATGCGGTGGCAATGTAAATATGTACAGAGGTTCTGGGGAAAAGTTATAACAGAGATTTAAGGCATTATGAAGAGAAAAATTAATAGAAATCTGTTGACTATATTGTTATCTTTATACAATACAAATGATTAGAAAGAAAACAAAAACAATTTGATATCAGCAGCAAGGCTATTAATAGCAAAAAATTGGAAAGGAGGGGTAGAAATTATGTAAATATGAATATTAGCAATAAATGATAAATTAACATGCCATTTAAAGGTAAAAAAAGGCCTATAAAATAACTATTTTGAAAGCATATGGAAAAAATATTGAAGAAACACTGAGAAAAGAAGACGGGATACTTGAAACTGTGAACAACAACAAACCCTATAGTTTGACAATACTTGGGCTGAAAGAATACTATAGAATTACTCTAGATCTCAATGTCAAGTAATTTGTATTTTTTTTTAGGGCTTGAATGTTGTTTTCAGTAAAAGAAAAGAACATATGGACCTTATTGGTTTTTTTTTTTTTTAATGCATGTGGGGAGTAGCAGGAAGAAGTGGACATCAGTAGCCAGATAAAAGAGGCCACAGCTTTACAGCATGGTCTAACATGCTAGTTGCTAAGACCTTTAAAGAGAGGTTTGTTATTCTAATCCTTCCTACTGAGATACCCAGAGGGACTGGTTTGGACAGCCATCTGAGATATCCTTTGGCACAATCCAGATCACCATGAAGCTAGATAATGTCACATAGAATTGCACAGCTTTCTCTTTCCTCATTATATTTGGAGAGAGGGGAATTTTTCATTAGCAAACTCATGAACAGATGGGAGAAGCACTTTGTGACAGGCATTTTAAGCTTCTGATTCCAAAAGGGGTAGAGTTTTGGTTCACTCTTCAGGTCCTTGTACACACATTTGACAGACACAACTCAGTATGAATGCTCTTGACTATTGTGGGATGTACATAGAGAGTGGCTAAGGTAAATAGCGCATACTGTGCTGTTGGCAGACCAGAGGGAAGACACCTGCTGTGTAGTTATGTTCTTACATTGAGAATAAGAAGAAAAAACTACAGAGATAATATTAGACTGACACATTTTGATTTCAATAGAAAGTTAACAGAGGACAATCCTGAGAACAAATATTAATGTAACAAAATATGCATTACCATGGAAGATGGTCACTAAGGGAACACAATGGGTTTTCTGACTCTTGTTGAACTTCTCCAAGCTTCACTAGATTATAATACTTCCCTGTCCAAAACGTCAAGCCACAAACATATCTGAGTTGCAATTCAGCTTATGAATAAAAATCTATTTTTTCCATGAAATGGTGTGTTTTGTTTGGCTTTGCTGCAGCTCAGATGCTCCCAAATAGTACAAACATTAGAATATTTTAGTAAAACATTCATTACCCTATAAGACAAGAATCCATCTCCTTATTCTATACCAAAAAGATATTTTAATTACAGATGTGAAATAAGCAACAGAATACAAAGGGTAAAATTTAGATATTTAAGAGAGACACATGCACCCAATTCTATCAACAAAAAACAAAAACATTCTACTTTAGCACATTGCAATTCAGGGTTTTCTATGGCCATTCAAGCTTTAAAATTCTGGGAAAATGCAGCTCTTAAGAACTACAGCCAATAATCAGCCATATAGTTAAATAAATTTATACATTTGTGTGTTTGGTTTGACCCTTGTCCCACACCTTATAGGAACACCATACTCCCATTTTCTGATCACTAGCATTATGGACAACCTTCTCCTCATGTTTCTGATACCCTATAAAGTGTATCGTTATGATTTGGAAGAGATAAATGAGGAGTAGGTCTCCTTGCAATATCTAGGATTATAGCCATTTGACAGGTCATCATCACCACCTTTGCTTTGGATCAGAAATGCATTAACAATAACTAGAATTCCATTTTATATCAGAAATTCACTTGAAATGTTTTCATTCTTTATAAGAGCTTGATAATAACTTTGGTTAGTCTTCTGTACTTTTTAAAATCTTGAATGTTCTGTTCTGAACATTTTTGGCTCAAATTCTACTCACTATCAATATGTTTCTGGTCCAGTTAAAAAGTGGTGATGGTGATTTTCAGAATTCCATTAGAGCTAGCATGGTGAAGTGGGTATGACTCTGGAGGCCAGAGTTCCAATCCTCTCTTGGCGAAACAAGTCAGTCTCAAAGGGCCCTTCCATTGGATTATATGTCAGTGTGGACTCAGATAACCCCGTTCACAGCAGATATTACATATTATCTTCCTTGATATTCTGGGTTATATGGCTGTGTGGAAAGGCCCTAAGCCTCAGAAGAAAGCAAAAGCAATCCCCTTTTGAACAAATTTTGTCAAGAAACCCCTGTAAGAAGTTCTCCTTAGGGTCACCATAAGTCTGAAATGACTTGAACACACACACACCAACAAGAAGAGAAGGCTGAGAGGAGACATGATAGCCATGTACAAATATGTGAGGGGAAGTCATAGGGAGGAGGGAGCAAGCTTATTTTCTGCTGCCCTGCAGACTAGGACACGGAACAATGGCTTCAAACTACAGGAAAGGAGATTCCACCTGAACATCAGGAAGAACTTCCTCACTGTGAGGGCTGTTCGGCAGTGGAACTCTCTCCCCCGGGCCGTGGTGGAGGCTCCTTCTTTGGAGGCTTTTAAGCAGAGGCTGGATGGCCATCTGTCGGGGGTGCTTTGAATGCGATTTCCTGCTTCTTAGCGGGGGGTTGGACTAGATGGCCCTTGAGGTCTCTTCCAACTCTACTATTCTATGATTCTATGATTCTATGATTCTATGAAAACCATTATCATATGGATTCTATAAGGGATTTCTGCCAGCAATATGACTGCTGCATATTACACTAGCTATAAGCTCAATGTGCAACTTCACATGAAGTTTACTGGAGTAATTTAAAGATGAAGTTACTAGTCCATAAACTAACTGGGGCTGGCATCTCCCTCTCCAGTAATGGCTGTAGCTGGTAGGTCAAGCATAAGTGATCAATGAACCTCAATCCTTATAAAGGTAAAGGTTTCCCCTGACATTAAGTTCAGTCATGTCTGACTCTGGGGGTTGGTGCTCATCTCCATTTCTAAGCTGAAGAGCCTGCGTTGTCCGTAGACACCTCCAAGGTCATGTGGCCGGCATGACTGCATGGAGTGCTGTTACCTTCCCGCCGGAGCGGTACCTATTGATCTACTCACATTGGCATGTTTTCAAACTGCTAGGTTGGCAGAAGCTGGAGCTAACAGCGGGAGCTCACTCCGCTCCTGGGATTTGAACCTGGGACCTTTCGGTCTGCAAGTTCAGCAGCTCAGTGCTTTAACACAATTCGCCACCAGGGCTCTCAACCCTTATATGTATCTGATATAGATCCCTAAGAAGCATCAGACTATGTACCTGCATCTTTAGAGCAAGAAAAACCCCATCCAAAATAGGACACTTATCCAGTTTTGGTAATGATTCATAAATGATCACCTTCAGGTTTTTGTTTATCTTTATCTAGTCCAGAGCTATCTATCTATCTATCTATCTATCTATCTATCTATCTATCTATCTATCTATCTATCTATCTATCTATCAACACAAGGTTTGGAATTTTTCCTTTACACTTATGTACTACAGTTGATTCTTGTGTAGTTTCCTCTATAGCCACTATATAAACATCATAACAAACAGCACTGTCAACTGATTTTCTTTTCTTAATTAGAAACCTATCTATTTTAGTGGCATTTACTCCAACTCAATCAACAAATTGTCTAAATTATAACATTATAGCCATATCTACACTAGAACAGCATCAGCCTTTTTTCGTGGGGGCAAAGAGGGGAGCATTTTTCACGTTGACACACTTAGGGGCTACAGCTAATACACTAGTGTATCCTGACACATAGTTTGGAAAGCTCTGACCTAGTCCATTACAGCAACCAGGCACAAGTTATGCACCTTTGATAGCTTCACTAGGTTTGAAAAATGTGTATACTGATTACTAGGGTTGTCCAAATTTTGTTTATGTTTCTCGTTTCGTAATTATTTCGGATTGTTCTCATTTTTTGAAACGAGTATTGAAACGTTTTCCCTGGGCGCAACTGGCAATGTAATTCGAACCATCGTTGGCCCATTCTCTAATTGTTTCTTAAAATTTTCGTTAAATTTTTTCCTTCCAAAATTTTTTTTAATATTTTTTTTTGTTTCTGCAACCTAACATGAATGGGAGCCTAGTGCAGCCTAACATGGCTACCGCTCCCTGGCCAATCAGAGACTTCTACGATGGCTGAAAAAGGTGGGGGCTAGCGTCCTCCGCGTCCACGTGGAGGATCTCTATAAAAATCCTCTCCCCAATTGAGCCAAGCCATTCTGGGCTAGGATACCGAGGAGAGAGGGTGGTTCGCGCGTGCTGGGAAGCTGTTTGCTTGCTTGGGGGAGAGAGGGCTAAGTGACTGTTCTGGCTATAGGGGGTAGAGTGTCTGTCTGTTGTTGCTGGTTCGATATTGTGGGTTTTTTTTTTTTGGGAAATTGGCTTGGGGCTTGTGGCAGAGTCCTTGTTGTGGCTTTAGGAACTTTTATTTTCCAAAGGATGTCTGCGTTCCTGCAAGTGCAGAGCTTGGGGTGCTTTACTTTCCTACTCCAGAGGGAGTCCCTTTGCCTTTCTGTTTTCTTTTTTGGAATTTAGCAATCACCACATCAGCCCTTCTTTGCAATCCTGAAAGGGGGGGACTTGAAAATAATAGTTTCCAAAGGACGTCTGCATTCCTGCAAGTGCATTGCTTCCCTCCCGCTCCGTTTGTAATCCCAAGCCCCCGGGCTGAGTGTTATTGCAGCAATTACAAAGACACACATTGTTTTCAAACCTAAAGGCTACATTGGAAGAAATAGTTTCCAAAGGACGTGGGGCACCCGCCAAGGCATTGCTTCCCTCACACTCCATTTCTATTCCCAAGCCTTGGGCTGAGTTTTATTTCTGCAATCACAAAGTCAGACATTGATTTGATTCAATAGAGGGTCCACAGCAATTTATAGTTTCCAAAGGACGTTGCCAATCCTGTCAAGGCATTGCTTGGCGTGTGCTGCATTTCTAATCCAAAGTCTACACAAGTAGAAGAGGGACTTTTACAGTGATAAGAACCCAATTGAACAGGAAATAAGACTTTCAAACCAGGAACAGGTTTCTTCAAATATTGAAAAATAGTGTATTATAAAAAGTTATGAAAATTCGCCAAAAATCATAGGAGACAGGAAACATTCTGCAATTTGTTGAGCAAAGAGTGTGGAATGTGTTCTCCCACTGTACCAAATTTGATGAGAATAGCTCAAGAAATGAGGGCGGGAGACCCCCAGAAAAGTCCCCCCCGGTTTCCTGTTTTTTGGCGATTGCGCATGCGTGTCTGCCATTTTAGAAACATTTTAGAAACATTACGAATTTTCGGAACTATCCAAAAATTTGGGGTGAAAAATTAAGAAATAATTTCTATATCGAAGAGCCAGCACCCCCTACTTTAGAAACGAGAATTGAAACTTTTTTCCATCGATCGGACAAGCCTACTGATTACATCAGATTTTAAACATCATCCAATGGCTGACATAACAGAAATGTCCTCTAGCATAATAGCCATGGAAATTTTAAAAAATTGACTGGGCCTTTCTTATTAGCAATTTTAACCATATTTCCAATAAACCATTTCTTCATTTGTCCCCTGCTTTTCAGATCATTGCCAACTTTGTGCCACTGCATTTATCAACTGTCTTTGTCTTTTAGCAAAACTCTTTACTGTTAGCCTGCTCCTCTTATGCTTATCTTGAGTCCCATCTCAATTCAAAAGCTTATCTCTGCATCCTTCATATTTTCTTTTCTCAATGTTCCTGTGCCTTAAGTTAATTAATTGCCCCTCTTCACCTTTCAATCCATCTCCTTATCTTTGTTATCTGTCATTTAGCTTCTTTTAACTTTTCCTCTTCTGATCAGTATCAGACTCAAGCACATTAATTCAGAAATGTATTATATCCTAATTCTGTATCAATCCATCATATTAAAAACAACAACACACAAACATGGATATATTTTGTTACTTTAAGAAAAGTATTGTGTTGATTTTTGCCTTAAAAGCACATTTTATCCTCAAATTATTTCCTAAAATATGAATTTTGAGATAATCACATCCTGCAATGCACATTTCAAATATATTTGTATCAACAAATATATTATTTGTTGAATCCTTCAGAAAATATGGATACATGCAAAAAGCAAAACAATTACATTTCAGTCTACATACTGCTTCAGGTAGTATACCAGCTTTGTTTCTTTATATTCATTACAGATATGGATGTGCAAAGCTTTGGAGCTCAGCTTCATAATTCAGAGATTAGGAAAATTCAGAAATATTAACCTCTGGATTACTAATAAAAAGGACCCCTACGAAGCATTTAGGAATCGAAAAACAAGCCTCCAAAAATGTAGGATAGATTTGTAAAAGATTTGTAAAAGATTGGTTGATTTGCAGGGAGGCCTAGTAACCCTTTCAGTATCTGTGTGTCTTACCCCAAACTTATATCTTAAAAATTCCCACTCCCTTTCCAAACTTTACACCCTTGCCTTCTCCTCAGTTCTCTTAAAACTGCCGGCCCCATTCTGGCACAAATAGAATTCTGGGAAATGTAGTTTGGGAAGGCTAGGACCTCTGCAGCAGAGTATTGAAACAAGATTTCCCAGAATTCTTCTCACGCTGAAAGAACAGGGCTGCCCACATTAAAGTCCCAGTGTAAGTTAATCCCATGTGCTTACATTGAAAAAGATCTTTAAAATCAACAGATAGACTGATTGTTCTGAAACTACACTTGCTGCTCTGCTTATGTTGTCTCACCGTGCCACTATTTGAGTGGATACCGCCTGTAGTTTTAAAAAAATGAATTGAAAAAAACTTTTTAAAAATTCCTAGGAATTGGCAGATGAACTAATCTTTCTGAAACTTTGCAGAATTGATGCGCTGCTTATGTTGTCTCATTGTGCAGAAATTCAAGGGGATCCCTATTGTAGTAGTCTTAAAGAATTGTTTGTAAAAGCTTTAAAATTTTCCTTAAAATCAGTGGAAGACCAAAATAATATGAAACTTGGTAGGCAAAACGTGATAAATGTTTCCTACAACTGTGGTAAGTTTAATCCTGATAGCCATAACAATGACAGAGAAACAAGCCTTGCAATTTTCCCCATTGCTACTAATGGAATAATCTTGACAAAGCAATTACGAAGCTTCCGAGATTCATATTACAAATCGAAATGGCACCCCTTCCAAATCTTTACAAAGTGAAGCAAGAGTCATCAAAATTTCTGAAATGAATTACTAATCGGATTTCAGCCATCTTGCACACCCCTAATTACAGATCTTTCATATCACTATGATAGCTCAGTGAAAATTCATCACTACCACAGGCTACACCAACCCAAGCAAAAGAAAATGAAAGTGTAAACACATTAATTACCATCAGACATACATATTGAACTACAACTGGGATCAGGACATTAAAAACTAATCAGGCATGCAGAATAAATAGAAATACATTGACCCAACTAATTGCAAACACTGCTGCAATTAACATTAAGTCATCATGCCAACATCCCACTAACCTTACATATGAATATTTTAGTCTGTTTAAATGCATTTAAAAATTAACATACCTAAAAAATTATAATATGACTATTATGCTAATCAGGAAAAAAACTCTTGAGAAGATCTGGGTGAAGTCAAACTGGTGGCATGTTTTGTAATGAACAAAGACACTTTTGCTGTGTGAACATGAGTTTTGTTGTCTTCTTTGTGCTACAGTATAATTCATTCATTTATTTAATCCATCTGTATTACACCCCCCCATATGAAAATCAATAAACATTGATTTAAAAATACTTAAAACACATTCAAAGCATGGTAAAAATACAGCTTACTCTATTGCAAAAAAATATAAAATAATAAAGTTATGCAGCTAATTAATAAATGAAGGTCTGTCTACAAAAATGTATTTCCCTGTCAGAGGAGACAGAACAGGAGTGTAAATACCTCATCATGGAGAAACAGAGGCTGCTTCCATCATGAAGAATCCTGAGGGTCAGCAGAATCTGCCCACAAACACATCCTGAAAGAGACATCACAGCACAACTGACAGGATGCGTATAGAATGTAGGATCACACACAAAAAGTTGTGACTTAGAATTGCTCTGAAGTAAAAAAACAGTTTCAATTCCGTGTTCAATTACCCCATTTCTGAGATCTTTTCCAGATGGTTTCTAACAGGTTGCTGACAAAAAAGGGACAAATGTCATGTGATGGGACCCATTCACAATTACATGCAAAGGGACTCAGAACTGGAATATAAGGCAATGTGAGGGCCTAAATCAAAACTCCCTTGGGTGGGAGTATGGACTAAAATAAAGCAATGAGAAAACTACTCTCTCCTTGTCTCCCTACCAGGAGAGCCTGTGAATGTCATGAGAATGAACAGACTGAAAGATTCCTGCAGAATATGCCTTCTTGTTCCTGCACATTAGAAGTTTGTTTTTTTAAAAATGGAGAACTCATTCCTTTCTTATATATGATGATTTTCTATGTTTCTTCCACCGGAGATTTGCACCACCAAATTGTTATATTTTAGAGGAATAGAGGACCCATTCCCTCAATGGGATGACACGATATATTGCAAGTATCTTTAACTCATTTGCCTAAAATGGACTATATCTCTTACTTTACAAGAAAACATTAGTCACTGGAGGGCTTGATCTGAATAAGAACAGGACTATGACACAGGGAAATGATTTCTCCCCTACTTCCATAAAAATCACCCCTATCTTGCCAATAGTAAAAGGTGTAGTGGGAAGAAAATAATTTGTTAGAAAGGATGAACTTTAACCCAGGCAGAAATCTCAGCCTAGTCCCCCCCCTCCCCAAGTTTTTTTTTTAAAAAATAAAGAAATAGATAAGTATAGGAAATACAGCATTTGATTTTATGAGCCATCAAGTCATTTCCAACTGTTGGAGATTTACTGAATGAAAGATCACCACAAAAAAAACCCCTATTATTAACAGCCATATTCAGGTCTTGGAAACTCAGTGGCATAACTTCCTTTGTTGTTTTCACATTCCTCATATTTCATTTATGTTTAGAAACATTTGGTTCATTCTGTCACTAGACAAACAAATAAAAACCTCTTCCCTTGCAAGTTAATTTGAACAAGAATTACATGTGTATCATTAGACACAGTAATGAAATTAGCTGATGAACAAGATTGAACAGAAGCTGTTAGCCAAAGATTGTGGGTGAAGGAAACAATGAATGCATGCATACAGAATTATTGATGGTTTGCCAATATTTCAAAGAAACTACAAAAATGAATAAATCATCTTACACATTTCATATTCATAAAATGATGTGGCAGCACCATGAAAGTGCATGCTTTCAGAAAATGGAAAGCCTTATGAATCGGCTTCAGTCCAATTAAGCATTGGAAACTTACATAGGGTTTTCTAGGATTGTAGATATTGGAATGGATTCAATTTTAGGCAAATTGGGGGTTCTTTTCATTTTGGAGAAACTTGCTCAATGGAATTTGATATGGTGAACAAAGTGGGAGATAAAAAGTGCTGGAAATGTGGTAGAGGTCAATAGCATGTGAGTAGCATTTCTTCCACCAAAAAAGTATCCTGGAGCCAGACTAATAGTTTTAAAACTAGGCAATTTGTGTTGTAGATATCATCTTAGAAAATGAGCACATTCCTTTATAGCCATCAAATCAAATTAACATTTCTTTCCATAACTGATCAGAATCCATGTTGGTATAGCTTACTGTTAAGATAGCATTTCTACTTTTTTCAGTCATTGGAGAAGGAGATGTCTAGTACCTCTTTGTGCAACAACTTCCATATGCCACCTCAAATAGATTATACCAAAGTCCAACCAGCAGTCAGGTGTCTCCAGGCACTTTCTGGTTTCAGTGATTCAGCTGGAAAAGAAATAGTTGTCCTCTTTCTGCAATGATGTATGTACCTTTTACCCAGATGCATTATGACTTCATCAGACCCGGGGGTGGGGGGTCCCATCTTAACACTCTGCTAGCATGCTGTTGGGATGGAGTCTGCCAGAGCCTATCATATGATGCAGGGCTACATCCAGTGGGACTCCATTTGGTTCCATCCTGGCAGCGTGCTGGCAGCGTACTAAGAGGGAATCATGAGGAGATGGGTGACTACTACCCTTCTTCTCATTTTTGGAGCTGACTTCCAAAAAATGAAGGAAATACTGAGCAGCATTCCATGGACACCAATATTAAAAGACAAGAGAGTTAACGATGGATGGGAGTTTTTTAAAAGTGAAATACTAAAGGGGCAAATGCAAACAGTGCCAACAAAGAAAAAAATATGACACGTGCGAAGAAGCCAGAATGGATGTCCAAAGAACTTCTAACCAGGCTAAGATTCAAAAGAGACATGCACAAGAAGTGGAAAAGGGGAGAAATCACTAAAGAAGAATTCAAACGTATAGCCAACTCCTGTAGGGAAAAGGTTCGCAAGGCTAAAGCGCAAAATGAGCTCAGGCTTGCCAGGGATATTAAAAACAACAAAAAAGGCTTTTTTGTTTACGTTGGAAGAAAAAGGAAGAACAAAGAGGCGATAGGGCCTCTGCAAAGAGAAGATGGGGTGATGGCGACAGGGGACAGGGAAAAGGCAGAATTGCTCAATGCCTTCTTTGCCTCGGTGTTCTCACAAAAAGAAAGCCATCTTCAACCTCAGCAACATGAAATGGACGAAGGATTTGAGGAAATCCAACCCCAAATAGGGAAACAAGTTGTCCAGGAACACCTGGCTGCTCTAAATGAATTCAAGTTGCCAGGGCCAGATCAACTACATCCAAGGGTACTGCAGGAACTAGCGGAAGTTATTTCAGAACCACTGGCAATCATATTTGAGAGTTCTTGGAGAACGGGAGAAGTCCCAGAAGATTGGAGTAGGGCAAATGTGATCCCTATCTTCAAGAAACAGATGCAGTAATTGCTATTAGTCAACACGGATTTACCAAAAACAAGTCATGCCAGACTAATCTGATCTCTTTTTTCTACAGAGTTACGAGTTGGGTCGATACAGGGAATGCCGTGGATGTAGCCTACCTAGATTTCAGTAAGGCCTTCGACAAAGTCCCTCATAACCTTCTGGCAAACAAACTAGTAAAATGTGGGCTAGACAAAACTACGGTTAGGTGGTTCTGTAATTGGCTAAGCAAACGAACCCAAAGGGTGCTCACCAATGCGTCGTCTTCATCTTGGAAAGAAGTCACAAGAGGAGTGCCGCAGGGTTCCGTCCTGGGCCCGGTTCTGTTCAACATCTTTATTAATGACTTAGACGAAGGATTAGAAGGCACGATCATCAAGTTTGCAGACGACACCAAACTGAGAGGGATAGCCAACACTCCAGAAGACAGGAGCAGAATTCAAAACGATCTTGACAGACTAGAGAGATGGGCCGAAACTAACAAAATGAAGTTCAACAGGGACAAATGCAAGATACTTCACTTCGGCAGAAAAAATGGAATGCAAAGATACAGAATGGGGGACACCTGGCTTGACAGCAGTACATGTGAAAAAGATCTTGGAGGCCTTGTGGACAACAAGTTAAACATGAGCCAGCAATGTGATGCGGCTGCTAAGAATGCCAATGGGATTCTGGCCTGCATCAATAGGGGTATAGCGTCTAGATCCAGGGAAGTCATGCTCCCCCTCTATTCTGCCTTGGTCAGGCCACACCTGGAATACTGTGTCCAATTCTGGGCACCACAGTTGAAGGGAGATGTTGACAAGCTGGAAAGCGTCCAGAGGAGGGCAACTAAAATAATCAAAGGTCTGGAGAACAAGCCCTATGTTTAGCCTGCAGAAGAGAAGGCTGAGAGGAGACATGATAGCCATGTACAAATATGTGAGGGGAAGTCACAGGGAGGAGGGAGCAAGCTTGTTTTCTGCTGCCCTGCAGACTAGGACACGGAACAATGGCTTCAAACCACAGGAAAGGAGATTCCACCTGAACATTAGGAAGAACTTCCTTACTGTGAGAGCTGTTCGACAGTGGACTGTGGTGGAGGCTCCTTCTTTGGAGGCTTTTAAGCAGAGGCTGGATGGCCATCTGTCGGGGGTGCTTTGAATGCAATTTCCTGCTTTTTGGCAGGGGGTTGGACTGGATGGCCCATGAGGTCTCTTCCAACTCTACTATTCAATGATTCTATGATTCTATGAAGAAGCCAAGGACAGCACAGGAGGAAGCTGGGGACAGTGGGGAAACGTGGGATGGCATCCATGACCCACAATGGTAAGGAGAGGGTGCTGGGTGCTGCCCCATGGTTTCTCATATTGTCTCCAGGCTTCTGGACCTCCATGTGACAAGGTCCTTACTGCATCCAAATCGTGCCTGCAAGCCTTTTATGCTCTGACCACTGATTTGCCATGGGAGTAACTCCAGTTGCAAGAAACCTGAGTTGCTCAGCCAACAACAGCTGAAACCTAGCAGATAGATTCCATCAACATTACTGGCAGAGTGCTTTGAATGCATTGAATGCAAACTTGTCAATAGTACTTATAATTTTACTTACAGACATAAAGGCTTTATTTAAAAAGTCATGTTTTAATAGGATGCCAGTATAAGCCAGCATAAGTTTTGCATTTTGAGGTGCTCCCTCAAATGGTGAAATGCATCTGTTTATTATAGTACAAAACTCTTCTAATCTCTGTGTTTTAAATTTCATGAATTTTTTTTTGGGGGGGGTGGGGAATTGGCCATTGAGAACTCAGTAGTATTTCACTACCATTAAAAATACCATATTTACTTGAATCTAGAGCCCCATTGAATGTAATGCACTTTCCAAAACCCTGACACCCCACCCCCAAATTCTATCCTGGTTAATGTAATGCTTAACAGCAAAAAAGTGCACTCTTTGTAAATTGGCCAAAAAGGGGTGCATTATGGTTGCAGCCTACTTAGAATTGCTTCTTTAAAAACTAAAGTGTAAGGATACCAAATCTTCCAGCAATTGAAAGGAAAACCAGAGAAATAGATAACCCTGCCCTCAAGAAGCCTCTACTGTTGATCCTGCCTCAGCTTCCTTGGGTGAATTTATGCTGTAGAATAAATGCAGCTTGACACCACTTTAATTGCCCTTGTTCAGTGCTATGGAATCCTGAGAGTTGTACTTCTACGAGATCTTTAGCTTTCTCTGCTGAAAAGGGCTGATGCCTCCCCAAACTACAAATCCCAGGATTCCATAAATTAAATCATGATATTCTAAGTGTTATCAAACAGCATAAATTCTTACAGTATAGGTGCATCCTGGGTAATTCCAAAGTCCTTGGGTGAATCTACACTAGAATTAATGCAGTCTGACACCACTTTCACTGCTATGGCTCAATGCTATGGAATCATGGGCCAGTATTTTACAAGGTCTTTAGCCTTCTCTGCTAAAGAAAACTGGAGTCTTACCAAACTGCAACTCCCAAGATTACATAGTACTGAGCCATGGCAATTAAAAGTGGTGTCAAACTGCATTAATTATGCAGTATAGATGCATCCCAGGAGGGCTATGCTTGGGTCCTAGACTTTATCCCCCAAATCTTCCTACAGTTACAAAAGGGAACCATAAGCAAATCTAATGAAATATTCCCCTGATTTACAGGAAGTAATTATGGGGACTTAATACACCAAAGGCAATCACACAAAACAATAGGATTTGGAGTCTGCACCCACTTTCAAGCCTACATCTGCCTCCTGCAGATTCCTGGGGCTTGTAGTTTAGGGAGAGGTTTTTACCATTCTCAGCCAGTAAAATCTAGGACTCACTCAGTTACAAAACCAGAATTCTGCAGGAGGTTTTCAGGTGGGATGAAGTATAGTATGATCAAGTAAGTCCTATGTGATCTTAGAAACTAAGTACCATCAGTGCTAGTTACTATTTGAAAGGGAGACCCTCGATAAATACCAGTTGGTGTAGGTTATATTTCAAGGGAAGGAATTGGAAAAAAATACTTTGTGGGATCCCATTCTGCAACAGCTTCTCTCTCTCTCTCTCTCTCTCTCTCTCTCTCTCTCTCTCTCTCTCTCCCCCCCCCCCCCCCCGCCAACACACACACACAGCTATTTCTCTAGGCAACAAGAAAATGTTGTTACTGTAAGTTCATTTTATGCAATTTTATCTTTATTTGTAGTCAATTTGTTAGTAACCAATATTTTTGTAGTCAATGTTTTCAATATATTATGATGTTTTGGTGATAAATTCATAAATACAGTAATTACTACATAACATTACTGTGTATTGAACTGCTTTTTCTGTTTATTTGTTGTAAAACATGTTTTGGTACTTAATTTGTAAATTCATAATGTAATTTGATGTTTAATAGGCTTTTCCTTAATTCCTCCCAATTATCCAACATTTTTGCTTATCCAACATTCTGCAGGCCCGTTTATGTTGGATAAGTGAGACTCTACTGTAGCTTTTTACTCTATCTTTCCTCCATGGTTGCTCTGTGTTTGCAATCCTCATGGCGCTTCTGAAGCAACTCCCTTTTTCCTTTGGCTGGGCACTTAGGTCCCTTTCAGACAGGCCAAAATCCCGTGATGAACAGGGATTTTTAAGCCCAGTTCCTTTTGGTAATTTCTTTGATTTACATCCACCTTTCTCCAAAAAATAGGGAGTCAAAGCAATTAACAATACTATGAACAGGATAAGGACAAGTACAAAACACAAAGAAGATTAGTTAAACAAACCACATTAAAACATTTTTAAAATATCAATATGACAGTGATTAATTGCAAACAAAATTAATGAGCCAGAATAGGTTATGCCATATTATCTCAAAGTTATGCCATATTATCTCAAAGAATTCAAGTATTCTAATGTGTTGCTCAAATTCATATATTTGCAGACCTGCTATGATGGCTAGAGTTGAAGGACAAGCTGGAAATAATAAAAAGGTGCACAAATTTGGACACTGAGATCATAATCTGTAGAATAACAAGCTAACAAACTGACTGTTTTATGAGATGTTCAATTCTAAATAAAAATCAAGAGTTCATTGAAGAGTTAGGATCAAATTAGGTGATACATTTATTTCATTTTTAAAGCGATGCTCCCCCTAAACGGTGAACACATGTATTTGTTATCACCATTATCCACATTTGTGTATTTCGTATTTAGTGTGACTTATTTTGTGACTGGACATTGGAAAATAAATATTGGCATGATTTGCAAGTCTGCTGTGTCATGCGTCACTGAGGAAATTCCATTGCTACAAGAAAACAAGTAAACAACAGCCTATATCCCATTGTTCCTTTTGACTAAATAAACCCCAAAACAAGGGAATTTATCTATGTGTTGATTCAGCATTCAACATTTGATTCAATGAATCCACTCTAGTTGAAACTAGCAGGAATCTGACTATGCCTTCTCTTTGACTAGATTGACTAGACATCATAACCAGACCAGATGCTTGTACATTGAATTCAATGAAAGTTTAGGCAGTGACAGCATGGCTTTTAGAAGTTCTGATCCAAACAGATAACTTTTCCAATATCATACTTTACTCTCAATTAATTTAATTCCCATTGATTTTAAGGAATGTATTCTAAATATGAAACCAAGGTAATGCTAGCAGAAGTTTGGACTGAATGATCCCTGTGGTCTTTTCCAATTCCATAATTCCTCTCTTCAACTGATCAATTTTCCATCATTATTATTCCTTAATTAGAGACATCATGGATGAGGAAATTACTGAAGGCATTCTTAATAGAAGATGACAATTGCCTGTCCTTAACAATGATTTTCTATTTTATTTTAACTGTATGTATATTATAATTTCATTGTTTATTTCCCTGTAGGCATGTGGAAAAGTATAGCTCAGTGTACTGTATATTGCTCTGGAGCACAAGATGTCAAGTATCATGATCAAACATAGGTAAGAGATAGCATGGAGTAACGGTTAGACTATTGTCTACTACTTTATAGACCAGGGTTTGATTTCCTGTTTGGCCATGTAAACTCACTAGTGAGCTTTGGTGACTCACACATCCTCAGACCACAAAAGGTTCATCCTAGGGTTGACATAAGTAAAAATTAAAATTAAAAAAAAATCAAACAACAACAAACCTTATGGCCTGTTTTGTTGTAGAAGGGTGCTGATGGTGCCAGCTTGCTTTATTTTCAACTTAATTTAAAAGCTGCTGACTCTGCCAGTCTACTATATTGTGACACCTTGACTATAGACGTCTCTCCCCAGAAGTGTTTGTCTGGCACTTACCACAAAGATATTCTTTAAAAACTGATGTTTCCTAGGCGTCCTCTTATTTGTATGCTGAATAGCATTCAGTGTGATCCTCTTCTTATCTTGCTTGTATATTATATTGTTTTATTTTCTCTTATGATTTTCATTTTTATTACACTATGATCACAACCTGTTGAAGGAATATTTTAAAAGATCCTTCTGAGACAAGTTTTGGCTGTAGCATACTAGAAAGTAGACAAAAGCTATAATTTATTTTCTGAGAACAATCAGAAATAAAAGGAATGGGGCTGCTATTCAAATGTTACACAGCCTGTGCATAAACCTGTGACTCAGAATCAGCATATAGCACAGGATTACCTTTATAATACAAAACCAGGTTTCATAGATCTTGGAACTGATCATACTGCATGCAAGTAGGTGCACCAAAATGAATGCATGGAAATTACAGTGAAAGAAAATAAGAAGGAAAAACAGCTTTCAGAGTGACAGGTTTTCCTTCAAAGAGAACACAAGTAAAATTATTTTTCCCTAGAGTGGTACTATAAGTCATAATTTAACCAGCCAAATTTCCCTGATTATTTGAGTAGAGTCCAGCAATTTTTTCTGTAGATCTGAGAGTTCCAAATTATTTATGAAAAGGACATAAGAGGGAGTTTGAATGGATCAGATCACAAGTGTGACTAGTCTAGCATCATGGTCCTGTTTACGAAAATAGCTAGCTACATACAAATTATCTCTAAAATGTGGAGGTTCTAGAAAACCGTTATGACTTTCAATATCATACCAATGTGCAAGTGGTCTGCCGTTCTTCCATATACCATCATAGAATCACAGAGGGTTGAGCCAGATGGCACAGCCAGTGCCATCTAGCTCAACCCTCTGCCATATCAGAATACACACTGATATCACCCCCGAAAGGTTCTCATCCAACCTTTGGGGTAACTAATCAACTGTTGAAAAGTTATCACCATCAAGAAACTACTCTGATGTTTAGGTGGAATATCTTTGCTGTAAGTTGAATCCACTAATTTCTATTCTAGTCTCTGGAACAGGAGAAAAGAAGCTCACTTCATCTTCTACATTATGTATTTTTTAGATATTTAAGAATGGCTGTCAATTCACCTCCCAGTTTTCTCTTCTCCAAGCTAAATATATACCATGCTCTCTAAGTGGTTTGTCGTAAGGTTTTCAAACCTTTCATCATCTTGATTATCCTTCTCTAGACATATTCCAACTTGTCAATATCCTTATTGAATTGTAGTGCCCAAAACAATGCACAATATTCCACATGAGATCGAACCAAATCACAACTGATTCCTTGGATTTGGACTCTATGAATTTGCATTAGCTTTTCTGGCGCTCCAAATCACACTGTTGACTTATGTTTAGCATGTGATCTACTAAAACACTAAATCCTTTTCACACCTTCTACTTTCAAACTTGATGTCACCTAATCTATGTTTATGTGATTCATTTTTTCTTGCCTAGATACAGCATCTTACATGCATCCTGTGTTTGTTAAGATCATCAAGCTCTGCATACATAATTTCATAGTTTTTCACAGATTACTGATATCCTTGAGTGCATATTTAAACACTCTGCTAAAGAATCATGATATACATTCAAAATACTAATTCAGACTCTCTGAAAAGCAGCACAATCTGAGAGAGTTTAATTTTTTTCAACTTATGAATATAATCAATACATACATGTACAGCCAATCTGCTTTTCAGATGGGTTAGTTTACAATCCATGACACTTTTTGATGCATTCAAAGTTTGTCTCCATTGACCCAAAGCTTGTTTCCCAATTGAGATTTTTCTAAGAGGAGTGAAACCCTGGGAACAGCTCACTGAAGACTTAATGCAGTTTGATACCATTTTTACTTCAATGTTCAATGGTATGGGGTTATGGGAATTATAGTTTGGTGAGGCAATAGCAGACTTTTGGCAGAGAAAGCTCAAGACCTTGAAAAATTACAACTTCCATTATTCCATAGCATTGAGCCATGGCAGTCAAAGTGGTGTCAAACTACATTATTTCTAGTGTAGATGCATCCCAAAAACAGCATGTAAATTCTCTACATAAATAAAAGAATCAAAGTAATTAGGGATGATCACACTTCCAGTGTTGGGATTTCATAGATTCATAGAATCATAGAATTGGAAGAGACCTCATGGACCATACAGTCCAACCCCGTGCCACGAAGCAGGAAAATCGCATTTGAAGCACCCCCGACAGATGGCCATCCAGCCTCTGTTTAAAGGCTTCTAAGGAAGGAGATTCCACCACACTCCAAGGCAGAGAGTTCCACTGCCAAACAGCTCTCACAGTGAGGAAGTTCTTCCTAATGTTCAGGTGGAATCTCATTTCCTGTAGTTTGAAGCCATTGTTCGGCTTTTTTAGCTGCTGCATCACATTGTTGGCTCATGTTGTCCATGAGGACTCCAAGATCTTTTTCACACTTACTGCTGTCAAGCCAGGTGTCACCCATTCTGTATCTCTGCATTTCCTTTTTTCTGCCTAAGTGGAGTATCTTGCATTTGTCCCTGTAGAAATTCATTTTGTTAGTTTCAGCCCATCTCTCTAATCTGTTAAGATCGTTTTGAATTCTGCTCCTGTCTTCTGGAGTATTGGCTATCCCTCCCTATTTGGTGTCATCTGCAAACTTGATGATCATGCCTTCTAACCATTTATCTAAGTCATTAATAAAGATGTTGAACAGAACCGGGCCCAGGACGGAACCCTGCGGCACTCCACTCATGATGTCTTTCCAGGATGAAGAGTAAGCATTGGTCAGCACCAGTTGGGTTTGTTAACTTAGCCAATTACAGATCCACCTAACCGTAGTTTTGCCTAGCCCACATTTGACTAGCTTGTTTGCCAGAAGGTCATGGGGGGATCTTGTCAAAGGCCTTAGTGAAATCCAGATATGCTCCATCCATAGCGTTCCCTGAATTAGACTACTGTTTTACAAGCCCAAGGATGTAGAGATAGGTTCTTCCATAGACCTTTTGGATCATGGTTATTACTAAAATTAACATGCAGTGTTAATGGTTATTATTGTCAATTACTGAAATGAACATACAATGTATTTTTGCTGCTATGTACAGTATTATAATACACATCTTCCCTCATTGGCCCAAAACACATGAAAGATTGGATACAAATTAACAAGATGAACTGTTTCAAACAGCTTTTTGTTCATTTTTAAATTATATTTGAAATTAATTGTTTTAATACTTGTAACCAGTTACTTATTTCTATTGTAATATTTGCCTGTCGTATATGTTAAATTGTATTTCTTTTTAAGTGACAGCAGCTTTTGTTTACAAATCAGGAAAAGGCAGGGAATAATAGCAGCAGCAGCAGTAGCAACAACAGCAACAACAACATGTCATATTATTAATCTATTACTGGCTGTTCTGCAGATTTGTATCCAAACTTTAAAACTGATTGATTTCTTTGAAAAGAGTTACTTGAGAGTTAAATCGAATTAATTCTGACCATATGCCAACAGTAGATCATCTTATACAGTAACATACAATGTTGACATATAGTGCATATGACACAATATCCTTCATTTACACAGGCACGACAAGAGCAATAAAATTCTAATAAATCTTGGTTTCAATATTCATAACAAGCCTAGGCTCCTGTACCCAGAAATTGCAATATGTTTATAATTATTAACATAATGCAGTTTCTGAGTACAGGAGTCTGGACTTGTTATGGACATAGAGATTCTTCATAGTCTAGATCTTTGATATCCACTCAAGAGTTTCTATGATAAAATTGCATAGCGAAGCAGGGGGTCAGACAAAAACTTTTTAGATGAAAGCAACTGCATTTGAGAGGAAAATGAGTTTGAAATATGACCCACCTTGTCTTATGCCTGGCTGCACCCTACTGCTCCAAGCATTTTCTAGCTCTAAAATGGGAACTCAGATTGGCAAGAGAAAATGGTTTAAAACAGTGCAGTCCTACACTGTTTCCTACACCTGTACAGAGAAAAAGACACCACTAAACATTCACTCACACCAATGTTACACACTTAGAAAAATTCCTTTGGTAAACAGAGTGCAAGTCCAGGCAGTCTTTCTTGCCCCATTGTGCTTCTTATGTATGTTTTTAAACATTTAAGAGTTGAAAACGACCTATATATATATATATATATATATATATATATATATATATATACACATACACACACACACACACACACACACACACTTTAAATTGGCATATCTAAAAATCAAGATAAATGATCAAATTTTTAGAAACTACATAAAATACCTTTAATCTGGTACCTAATTATTAAAAATCACTTGCTAATTTAGGAGAAATTAAAGTAGAAACTTTTAAAGCAAGCACAAATGATCAAAGCTGTTAAATACCTGGAAACATCATAAAGTGTATTTAAACGTAAATCTTTCTCATGGAGTTTTTGGTATTACAATCCCCAAAATGGATGAGGCTTGGCATAAGACAAAAGCACAGCCCTAAAAGACACTGCCAGGATATTCATCATAATGAATATAAGTAATATAATGAAGATTTATATTTAATCTGAGGGTGTGTATCTTACTCTACAGTGAAGAGTGTGTAACTGTTAAACTTCTGTGCCTTTTAGGGTGCTAGGCTATGAGCCTGAGCAAGCAGGACCTGGCAACTCCTCTCAAACACTGTAGGAAATGGCACCCCCTGTGGCAGCAAAAATCCTCTTCCAGGAAGGGCCCAACAAGGGCCTAGTGTGAGGTGAAAATACAGGCCTGAAGGCCACAGCTAGGATTCCCACCCCAAACCAGGCAGTTGGTCACATAATGAAAATTTTTTACTTCCAATAGTGTGCCTGTATCTTGCTCTGAGGCCAAGAGAGTGTGACTGCACAGCTTCCAGAACAGACTTGAATAGATGCTTTCTAGTTTGTTAGGATATGTGCCTGAGCAGGCAGAACTCGGAGGGCTTCTCAGATACAGGGGGAAACCAGACGGCCTCCTCCAGAATGGCCCCAGCCTGAGACAACAACAATCCAAAGGCAGGAAGCCCAACAAAATGGAGACCTCCAAATGAAGACTTCCTAATATATTGGCAAAGGCTATAAAGCTGAACACGGGGCCTAAAGATGGACGCCTCCTAATATAATGGCAAAATTTAAAGTCTAACATGAAGCATGAAACAAAAGAGACCCCCCCCCCAATATATAATTGCAAGAGCATAAAGCCTAACATGAGCCCAAAGCTCAACTGCTAACATGAGGCATGTAATAAAATGTAGGCCTCCGTATGTGATGACACAGTTAATGAGTGGAATTGCCTGTTCCTTATTTTAAAGGAAGGAGTTCGCTGCAATCTTCCTATGTGATCCAGCAATCATGACTTGAGGTCAAGAAAGTGTGACCACCCAGGCAACAACTTATTAAGAGTTTATTCTAAAGCGGAGAGGAAGGGCAAACTTCCTCTGCTACAGGATGTGCCTTCCTTGAGGCAACCCAGGAGGGGAACTCTGCTTAGTGCAGCCACCCAAACCTCCAGCCCTTATGCTCTGCCGGGAAATACTGCCAATAAATGCTAAGGATAGAAACTGCCTAAATTGTAGGGTGAATCCCTGGGGCAAAGACATAGCAATGGGAACCGTACTATATAGAAAAGGAGAGGGTGCAAGGAGGGAAAGCTCTAATCCCCCATTAGGAGCTTGCCTCCTACCTCACGCTGAAGCAAAGAGCAAAGCAGGGGGTGGAGCAGTCTCAAATAGCCTGCAGCTTTGTCCCTGTTAACCACCCCCACCAACTTTGGTCTCCTTCATGAAGGTCTTCAAACCTTGCCCCCCCCCCCCCAATGCCTTAAGCTTTGCCTGCCAATTATGGGTGGGCCAACTTGGTTGCTTCCACTATATTGGCTATTGTTGCAAGTAATGATAGTGTGAATAAATTGTCAAAATTTGCTTGAGATAGTGCTTGCAGTTCTGGAAGGACTTGTTTAATTTTTGTTTCTCGTAGACTTAGTATGTGGATTTGTTTAACCAGTTCAAATTCATGAGTAAACCAGGTTTTTTAACCTTAGAAATTGGGGGGGAGGTTAAACCCCTTACCCACCCACCCCACCCGACCCCCACCCCGGCTATAGCCCTGTTTCTGCTTATACTTGTTTTAAACCTCTTGACTCCATGTTTTGGAGATGGTGGTGAAGGTGGTGATGATGATAGCAATAACAACAAAAAAAGATACTCTGGCATCAAAGAATTCCAAACAACTGGCAAAACATCAGGATGATGGCGCTATAGATAGGATCGCAATAGCACAAATAAAAAATGTTACAGTTGTTGGAAAAAGCCACATTCTCTAATAATGCCTTACTGATTACTAGATTCTTACATAGAATCTGAATAATTGATGATCCAAAATTATAGTTAATAATATCTGCTAGATTATAAAATCAATAATGATGATATATTTCTGTTATACTAAAATACCAGTGGCTGAGAAAAACGGTTAGATTCAAGGGGGAAGACAAAGAGATGGAAAACCCTACAAAACAAGATTCGGTGCCTCTGGGAAAAGAAAATACCTGTGATTACAGTGGTGATGGGTGCTCTGAGAGCAATTCCAAAAAGACTAACAAAATATCTGAATGAAAACACCATAGATAGGATCATAATAATATCATTACAAAAAGGGGCCCAGCTTGAAATCTGCCATATTTTGTTGATGCCACATAGATACCTAGATTTTGAATCACCGATTGGACAACATTTCAGTCAGCAACACCTGCTAGACTATGAAGGTGATAATGACTATTATTATTATTATTATTATTATTATTATTATTATTATTGTTATTGCTTTGTTATGACACAGCAAACAAGATAGATATGCTGGATTTCATATCACAAAATCACAAGTTGAACACTAATAGGAATATATTTTCATAACCTGTTAAGATTATGATCCCAATAGGGTTAAATATTAGTGCAGAGCAGTAAAAACGCAGAAGACTAGGGGTTTATGTGAGCAGAGGTAAAAAGAAATTAAACAATAAGACAAAATATCCAACCTCCCTTTCCCTTTAAAAAGTCATGCGCATGATTGCTTAGATAACCCAACAAACACTTCCCAAGTGTCTAGGACTATGTGATGTATTTTCAGATGATGCGTTATTATTATTATTATTATTATTATTATTATTATTATTATTATTATTATTATTATTATTTGATACACAACAAGATTAGTACACAGCAAACAAGATCACTATGCAGGCTTTTGTATTTGATCACACATTGGAAACTTCCCAAGTGTCTAGGACTGTGTGTGATGTATCGGCAAATAATACATGCAAATCCAAGTAAGGTGTCCTTTTGCAGCTGACAGATGATAATTTTGTTGGCGCTGATGGTTTTTAAGTGCAGGTCAAGGTTTTTATGCACTGCACCTAGTCTGCCAATCACCACTGGGACCCTTTACTGGCCAAAGTCTTCACAGTTCTATCTTTAAATCCTCATATCATGTAAGCTTTTCCAGTTGCTTCTCATCGATTCTGCTGTCAGCTCAGATTGCAACATCGACGATCCATACTTTATTTTTTAACATGATTGTGAGGCCAGGAGTATTGTGCTCCAAAACTCTGTCAGTCTAAATTCAGAAGTTCAAGAGTAGCTTGATGTGTTCATTTTGTGTAAGCTTGTGATCCCACCAGTTTTTTGTTACAGGCGGATGGTATTTGTGGCACAAGTTCTAATTGATCATATGAGCAAAAGTATTATGCCTCTGCTTATAGTCCATCTGCTGCTGCTGTTGTTGTTGTTTCTGTTATAAAGCCATTACCAATGAAGACAAAGGCCTATCTAGTTTAACATTCTGTTTATCAGTGATCAATCAGCAGGACATGAGTCCAATTACAGCCTCCATCTTACTCTCCCTAGCAACCAACTTACATAGAGTCATGCTGCCTGTGAAACCAGAGATGATATAGCCATCCTCTCTAGGATCAACTGATGACCTCATCCTCCATGAATTTATCAATTCTCCTTTAAAATAGCCAAAATAGCATTCTCAACTACCCTGTTTTCCCAAAAATAAGACCTACCTTGAAAATAAGACCTATCATGATTTTTCAGCATTTATGAGGAAGTTTGAAATATAAGCCCTATTTCAAAAATTAGCTCTAGTTCATATAGTTCATTTAAAAAGTCAATTTGGAAGAATATTACTGCCCCTGAAAACAAGCCTTAACACATCCTTTGGAAGCAAAAATTAATATAAGACCCTGTCTTATTTTGGGGAAAACTGGGTACCTCTCATTAACAATATAATGTATGAACAAATATGTTGTATTATGTTTCTTTATTATCTCATCAATTAGCATCTGTGAATGACCACAGTTTTTAGCATTATGAGTGAGGTGGCAAAGTTTCTTCCTATTCCCTTTCTCTGCAGCATGCACAAATGCCTGCTTTGGCAAAAGTGAAAGACCTAACCAACAGAGCCAATGATAACGAATCAGGTATGTTACAGATCACAAACATCTTGAGGGATATTCATCACCCTTCCTTAACTTAGAGAACAGAAAGACACATCTGAAAGTAAAGTAATTTATATGGTTCATGTTTGCTACACAGTTTCCTTCAGC
This sequence comes from Anolis carolinensis, assembly GCF_035594765.1. NCBI lineage: Eukaryota > Metazoa > Chordata > Lepidosauria > Squamata > Anolidae > Anolis > Anolis carolinensis. Next base: position 297,697,398 of record NC_085841.1, read on the forward strand.
TCTCCCTTTCTTGCACTGATTTGATTTGTAAAGTCATTGGTCCAATTTGAAGAAAAGTTATGAACTTTCTGTTGTGTTGAATAAACAAGGTGTCTCTTCTAAGTATAGGTGCTAAGAAATTCCCCCAACACATAGCAGCAGAGATGAAAAATGATGTACAACTCAGAGGCAAATTACTAACACTGTCAAAAGACATGTTATAGTGACGTATTCAGTGAAAGACATTAATTTAAATAATCCATCAATGTTATAAAAAATGGCGAGACCTTGCATCACTATAGCTTGCTTTTTTCTTTAGAAATAAATGCTGGTCTTTCCAGAAATAAAACCCAAATTACATAAAGCTACATGAGTTACAAGCTGTCATGAGCCAAATATGACTGCTAACTAAGAAAAGTAACTGAAGGTTCTTATTTTGACAAGCACTCAAGAAGTCTAGGTTGATGGCAATACAGCCCAGTGTTATGCTACAAGAAAATCCTGTACAATCTGATTCCTAGACAAGGACATAATGAAATAATAATTCCATAGTTAGGTTTTTTTCAATAGTTTTTTAAAATTTTAAAAACTGAACCAATTGCATTTTAAAAGAGCACCTGCAACACTTCACATTGCAGTAACATCATCTAAAAGCTCCCTGTAGCAATAATATATTCATTTTCAGGAGGGGATGTACATGGAACACAAGCTTCAATGTATCTGATTATAGTGTTATAGTGTATTGTACAGTTTTATATGTGTGTTTTATTGTAAGCCGCCCTGAGTCCCCTGTTGGGTGAGAAGGGCGGGATATAAATATTGTAATAAATAAATAAAAGGCTTTCATGGCCAGAATCACTGGGTTACTGTGAGTTTTCCGGGCTGTATGGCCATGTTCCAGAAGCATTCTCTTCTGACATTTCACCCACATCAATGGCAGCAATCCTCAGAGATTAAGGGGTCTGTTGGAAAACGAAGTAAGCGAAGTTTATATATCTGTGGAATGTCCAAGGTGGGAGAAAGAACTCTTGTCTGCTTGAGGCACATGTGAATGTTCCAGTTTGCCACCTTGATTAGCATTTAATGGCCTTGCAGTTTGCTGCCTGTGGGAATTCTTTGTTGAGAGGTGTTAGTTGGTCTTGATTATACCCGATTATAGGCTCCACACCCTAGTTAAGGGTTTAGAAACCTGTTGGTGTTATACACACATGTAAGTTCTCTTACATATCTGGTTTCACTTTTTTGACTGTGCAAAGGTGGTATAGAACAACCACTGTATAACTAAACAACTGTTTTTTACATTACACAAACATAAAGTAAGATCTTGACCAAGATCTGTGGCTGCCTCATTGAAATTCAAGGGGTGTGTGTGTGTGTGTGTGTGTGTGTGTGTGTGTGTGTGTGTGTGTATATATATATATATATATATATATATATATATATATATATATATGGGAATCTTAATCATATTGTTGTCTTTTAACCTTCTAAACCTAATTATAGTCCTGCAATATGGCTATCAGGATCATAGACCTTGCCATACTGACTTGTCATGCTTTTGCATATGCTTTGTAACATAGGATGATAGGATGTGCTACACAGCTGGTGATACTGCAGAGAGAGATCGTTTTCCATTTTCAGCTTGGGCGAATGAGTATACGCACAGAAGAGAAAAACCGTGCCATCAGCTGCCAAGGGCATTTCTGTGAAATCCTTGATAGAGGAGAGAAGGAGAGGTAAGGCCTAGGAAGACAGAACATTTTGTATTGCTGGTAAATTGCTTTAAGTGCATTGTGTAACTGAAAAGTCTTTAGTCTGTCAATAACTGTGTTATCTGATGAACTCTTTTTTTCCTGAATAAAACCATCTGAATCTGGTGAAAGGTTGTGTTTTGAAACTGGAGTTTGCCTGTACATTACAGTGGTCCAGGAGCATGTAAATGCCAATAGAAGCAAAGAGAGGCCCAGTAAATCTAATAGTGTCGCATATAATTTCCTGGCCTTACAAAAGGTATACAAAATAAAATTTAAAGGAAAAAAGTCAATCATCACTTCCTCTCACTTACTCATTCCTCTCTCTTCTCTACTTTTTCCCCATTAAATTCCAATTAAGGAGACAGAGAAAGGGGAGGAATAGCTTGACTTGCCTCACTTAGTTCTAGAGTATAATAACTTTGTAATTTTGCAAGAGATTGATATGGACAGTACACACTGATATTTTTGTATTGTACATTCCATAACTTTAGCCAGTATAGCCAGTGGGGAGGAATGAGGGGGAAGGCAGTCCAACAGCAGCTGGACATGCAACTTTCTCCATGCTTTTCTTCTGATAGAAACATATCTATCAGAAGAAAACAGTGCTGTAAAAAGTTAATCTATATTTTTCTTGAGTCTAAAATATCAGAGAGCTTTATTTATTTTGATTTTGTTCCAACAGATGCTAATGATACCCCTATTCTTAATGTGCATCATCTTGCTGGTATATTTCTTCTCTCTGTGTTTGAAGGCTATACAATTGTTGAATCACCCTCACCAAAAGTTTGTTACCTTGTGGCATATTGTGCATTTGTGTGAGCACAAATATATTGTAAGCCCCTGCCTGGTCCTTGATTTTCTAAAGAGGAAGAGAAGTGCATGCATAAAACGCCAGTCAAAATCTGGGCTTCATTGCCTTGTCATTTCAGCAAGGGACACAGATGGACAAACACCTAGTGCTGAGACAGCCCAGAAAATATGCTTTTTCAATTGTTATACATATAGCTGGGTCATGTCACTTTTTTAACGCTTGCAAAATGCCATTGCCACTTCTTCAGCTGTTTTCTACCCAAATGAAAGCTGCAAGAATAAATAAATCTGCAGACATGTTACAATGTGACAAATTTTCTCCTACCCAACTATGAATACGACATAATATGATTAATATGTTTTAGAGAAGTTATCTGTTCTAGCAACAGTGTAAGTCAGTATTTCACCTGGCAAAATATTTGTGCAATCCAAAATACAGCTGTGACTGTGATAAAACATACAATATTGTTCATAGCTTGAAAGAAAGTATGTTTTACCTGCCTGTTTTTCTCTTGGAAAAAATACCAGAGAGTCTTCTCCAGTATACATTTCCAATCTAGTTTTTTGCCCAAAGCCACTGGTTTCTGTCTAAGATTTATCCCTGAAAATCTTGTTTACTGTAAAACACATGTCTGGAGGTAAATAACACCATCGTGAAAAGGCAATTACAGCAGAAAATCAGAATGGAGACTGAATTTGGATTAGGAATATCAAAAGTTTATATGTGTCTTGTAGTGATGGACCCCTCTCTTACAAATTTCCATCTCTTAAATTCAGTTCACCGATTTGTGTTTGCAACCAGATATGACAGCATGGTTTCTGTGTATGTACATAACAGGCTACTTACTTTCTGGACTTGCAAATCCTACTAGAAGCACTGGCTGAAACTGTCTCTTGGATTGGTATACCTTATTGTTATAGTGCTGCCCGCTCCTATTGCTATTCTTCCTTTCTACAATAACACATCACAATGAGAAGCACAAATCTTTTCAATTTAAAAACAAAAGCATAGGCTAATAACCCAGGAATGTTGCTTGCTTTTCTGCGACAGTGTTGCTGATTTGCTACATCTACAGGAAAATCAGTTTCTTTACAGATCTGAAGAATAGTACTTGGATGGGAGAGTGCCAATTAAGGGCAAGTTCTGTAGGCTATATTGCAGAGAAAGGGATGGCCAAATCATCTCTGAGTATTCCCTGCCTAAAGAAACCCCTATGAAATTTATGGGGTCACCATAAATCTAAATGTGACTTGAAGATATACACACTTTATCTATATAGCAGTGGGATTGTAATTTAGTCTGGGACCCTCAGATCTCCAGGCTCTAGTGAAAGATATCCCTTCCATACTTTTGTTCCAGGAAGTTGACATAAAAATAATATAATATGTAGTTTAGCCTGTGGTGCCTCACTTGCATGTCACTCCAGTTTTCAAGGAAAAAGTTTTCCTTCAGAGAGAGGGAGGGACTAAAAAAAAAGGGGGGGGGGAGAGAATGTGTTTGCATATGAATAAAATAAAATCTCTAACTTAGCCTAGCCCTGAAGAAAGGAAGCACAACACCTAAGGGAAATGTGGGGAGAAGTAAGAAATAATAAAATATGCAACATCCAGGAGACCACTTACTATTCAACACCTTCTGGCATGGAGAGCTGGGGCTATCACTTCAGCTCTTCTGTATCACACTGAAGGGACAAATAAAGCCCCCCATCCCCATAACAGGGTTATCCATTAATTGTGAGTGCTCCAGAAATTTCCAAAATGTGATGCCTCATGGGCCTTGTAGTCCTGCTCCTAGTGCCATCGTGACAGATGAAGACGAAAACATGGGGGTTTCACCAGTTCAACAAGAGCCGGAGTCTTTCCAGCTGCCGGATGTTGATGTTTTCGCCCAAGAACCCAGTAAAACAGACCTTGGGCATTCCTCACCCCCGTTCCCTAGGAGACAGTCCTATTCTGCAGACAGGGGAGTGAGAGAACAGACTCGCAGGAGCTTACGGATTGCAGCTAAACAACAGGCTGATTAGCCATGCTTCCCTTGGGAAATTCTAAGGAGTTTCACATCTGGACAAAGTTGGGTTTCGTTTCCCGTTCTCTAGGGAAAGAGGTCGTTGGCAGGAAAACGAGACCCCAATATAGGTGCCTGGCACGTTAGAATTGTTGCGGAGTCAACAGAGCAGCTCCAGGATCAACTTCGTGTTTCCAGCCTTGTGTGGACTCCGCAAAGTCCGCAACCCCAGTTCCTTGCTTTCCGGATCAAGTATTCAAGATTTGTGTTGTCGAAGGCTTTCATGGCCGGGATCACAGGGTTGTTGTATGTCTTTCGGGCTGTGTGGCCATGTTCCAGAAGCATTCTCTCCTGACGTTTCGCCCACATCTATGGCAGGCATCCTCAGAGGTTGTGAGGTATGGAGAAAACTAAGCAAAGAGGTTAATATATATCTGTGGAAAGTCTAGGGTGAGAGAGGTCAGTATGAATGTTGTGTAGTTAATCACTTAAATTAGCATTGAAAAGCTTATCTGCTGTCTTCTTCCTGCCTCTGGGGCATCCTTTGTTTAGAGTCGTTAACTGCCCTTGGTTGATTCATGTCTGGAAATCCTCTGTTTTCAGAGTATTGATTTTTATTTACTGTTCTGATTTTTGAGTTTTGTAATACTGGTAGCCAGATTTTGTTCATTTTCATGGTTTCTTCCTTTTTGTTGAAGTTGTCCACATGCTTGTGGATTTCAATGGCTTCTCTGTGTAGTCTGACATGATAGTTGTTAGAATGGTCCAGCATTTTTGTGTTCTCAAATAGTATTCTGTGTCCAGGCTGGTTCATCAAATGCTCTGCTATGGCTGATTTCTCTGGTTGAATTAGTCTGCAGTGCCTTTCATGTTCTTTGACTCTTGTTTGGGCGCTGCGTTTGGTGGTCCCTATGTAGACTTGTCCACAGCTGCATGGTATCCGGTAGACTCCTGCAGAAGAGAGAGGATCCCTCTTGTCCTTCGCTGACCGTAGCATTTGTTGGATTTTCTTCGTGGGTCTGTAGATAGTTTGTAGGTTGTGCTTCTTCATCAGCTTCCCTATGCGGTCAGTAGTTCCCTTGATGTATGGTAAGGACACCTTTCCTCTGGGTGGATCTTTGTCTTGACTCTCATGGCTTGTTCTTGGCCTTGCAGCTCTTCTGATGTCTGTGGTGGAGTATCCATTGGCCTGTAGAGCCCAGTTTAGGTGGTTGAGTTCACCTTGGAGGAGGTGAGGTTCGCAGATTCTTTGTGCACGGTCTGTCAGGGCTTTGATTGTGCTCCTTTTTTGACTTGGGTGATGGTTGGAGTTTTTATGAAGGTATCTATCTGTGTGTGTAGGTTTTCTGTAAACTGTGTGGCCCAATTGTAATACCAGTATTACAAAACTCAAAAATCAGAACAGTAAATAAAAATCAATACTCTGAAAACAGAGGATTTCCAGACATGAATCAACCAAGGGCAGTTAACGACTCTAAACAAAGGATGCCCCAGAGGCAGGAAGAAGACAGCAGATAAGCTTTTCAATGCTAATTTAAGTGATTAACTACACAACATTCATACTGACCTCTCTCACCCTAGACTTTCCACAGATATATATTAACCTCTTTGCTTAGTTTTCTCCATACCTCACAACCTCTGAGGATGCCTGCCATAGATGTGGGCGAAACGTCAGGAGAGAATGCTTCTGGAACATGGCCACACAGCCCGAAAGACATACAACAACCCTATTCAAGATTTGTCTAGCCTTGTTTTTAGCCACGGACCTTGTTCTTAGAATCTCTGTTTCGTCTTGTTCCTAGTCACGGACCTTGTTTAATGATTCAAGTTTGTTTCCAGCCTTGTTCTCAAGCTACCTTGGACTTCAAAGACTCTGGGCATTTTCCCCACACTATTGCTTGGCAATAGTGTGTGTTTCGGTTATTGGATTAAAAACTTTGAACTCTAATATCATTCATTGGACAATACATTTTTGGACTATATTTGACCTCATTTGATAGGTCTGCTACTGAACTATATTCTTCACTTGTTTTTATTAATTTTATATATTTACTTAATAAAGATATTAGATAGATATTGGTCTCTGCGTCTGGTTCTTGGTGCTCCGTTGCCACGGGCGTGACACAAAATCACTGTAGAGGCCAAGGTAGAAGTTAAAGTAGAATGGAGGAGACATGAGAGAGAGGAAAAGAGGATGTCCCAACTAACTTTCATGGTCAAATGGCCATGACCTTTTCAATTTTTGTCCAACATTTTAATTACTACTCCATGCTAGTTCTAATAATATATGTACAAATTTACTCTCTGATATGTTATCCAAAAAGAGTTCTAATTTTTTGACAATTGTTCAAGTAAGTTTGTGACGGCGCGAGTGGCGCCATCTATATGTTGAACTATAAGTTGAAAGATTTGAATTGTTGTATCATGCCTGATTTTGCCCTTACCCTGTAAATGTAGTTGGATTGGTTATTTATATCTGTCAATCAATGTTGTTTGTACCTGTTATATTGCTCACTCAGCTAAACTGTTTGACTCCACCTCTTCCTGGAGTAGGACAGTGTTTCCTCCTTTCATTCCACCAGCAAGCTCTCTATCGGATGGACGTGAGAGAGAGACTTGGCACTAAAAGCCCTTTAAAAGTTACCTCTCAGCACCAATTCTGAGGTTCTTACCCTTGGGACTCACACTTCATGTTCAGGGCCAACCTGAACAACGTTGAGGAGTCTCAAGCGCCTTCACATCAGTCCTTTGGCAACAGAGGAAGACTCTGTCTTCAGATATAGGTCATTGGACTGAGGCTGAGTTTGCTCCGGCATTCACAGCCAGAGAAAGAGGGGTCTGGAAAAGCTCCATGGACTTAAACAATCAAAGACTGTAATGTATATTTTCTTTTACACCCTTTGTGAACAATAAACCCAGTTTTTGAGTTATCTACAGTGTTTTGGTCCTTGGAAGTTCCAGTTTCCCTAAAGGAAGGCAAGAAGCAATCCCCTGGGGAAAGATGTCACGTCCATGCCTCTTTCACTAAGAGTTATAGCCCCAGGCGCGACGGCACAAAGTTCAAAAATTACCTCCCTCATATGGGGTTATCAAACAGGAAAAACAGACAAATTGTCTTAAATTAAGTCTCTAATCCTACCCTTACTTATTGACAAGGAGCCCCCGTGGCCTAGTGGATTAAAGCCTTGTGACTTGAAGGTTGGGTTGCTGACCTGAAGGCTGCCAGGTTCGAATCCCACCTGGGGAGAGCGCAGATGAGCTCCCTCTATCAGCTCCAGCTCCATGCGGGGACATGAGAGAAGCCTCCCACAAGGATGGTAAAACATCAAAATATCCGGGCGTCCCCTGGGCAACGTCCTTGCAGACGGCCAATTCTCTCACTCCAGAAGCAACTCAGGTTGCTCCTGAAACGAAAACAAAACTTATTGATGGAAACTCAGTGGGATTCATTTCTGAGGACTTGACTGCCCCACATACAAAGTCTTCAGGAGAAACTTAGGGTTAAGGGCAAAGGGGCAAAACCAAAGCAATCTGTTTACTGACATTGTTCTCTAGTCAAACTGTTTCCTTTAACGTAAAGACTTTTTTATATTTGCATGGGGAGCTTGAAGGACAAAAGAGCCCTGCTGAGGAAACTTATTGCAAATGTGACACAAAACAGCAGCTCGGAATCTAAAGTGGCAAAACCACCATGTCAGAATTAGTAAGCAGCATTAAAAAAAAACCTCTTGATGCTGTACCAACTGCCTTGTTAGCATTCATGGCAGTGGCACCGCTGTCTTCTCTTGCAGACAGTTCCCTGTGAATGAAAAGCAAAAAGAAAGAGCCATTTGTTTTCCTCCTCTATCACCACTAGGGACTCCAGAGCTCTTTTCAAACTCCCTTCAGCATCTTGACACTTGACAGGCACAGAGAAAACAGGTTCTGTTAAAGAGGATGGCTGCAGAGGGAGCAAAGCAGCTACAACTGGGTAGCCAGCAGGCCAGCCTGGGGGTAGAATCAGTAGGGAATTGCAAGAACTATTCTGATGTCTTCCAATGCAGCAATGAGAATACTAGTTTGAGGGGAGGGCTCAGGAGAAAGGACACCAAAGAGGTAGATTTTATTGAAATTAATTATAAGTGGAATTAGGAACCATTGTGAAGCTCTGCTTATTTCCTACTTGCTGTTCTCTTTGTGTCAATTTTTCAGCAACCACTTCAATGGTCTTATCTCATCCTTTGTTCAGGTAGATGCCCTTTTCTGAAAACTGGCATGCTCTCTTCCACTGAAATGCAAATATCTAACTTGCAAGGAAGCACCACTAATAAGTGGAAATCTGAAATCCTATGCTGGACAGTGAAACTGCCATGAAACAGGCAATCACAACGATTGTAAGCAGCAAAGGGATGAAATTTTACTGCAGGACTGAAAAAAAAAAGATGCAGCCCTAATGGGTTTTTTCCTCAGTAATTTTTGGCACAAAATATGTCTGCAGTCATTTACAACCAAAATCTAGACAGTCTTAGATAGAAATATCTTGGGTGTCAGGTCTAGTAAATTTGAATTTGATGCAATACTGGATAAAGTTGCAATACTTTGTTACCTTGTACGCTTTCAGAGTATATGTTGTAGTTTTTGTTGTTTCTAACTTATGGCAACCTATCATGACTAGATTATTTCAGAAAGACTTTATGGGCTCATAAATGTTCACCGCATTTACATATCTAAGGAATCTTTTGATTTTGTTAGTTTTATTTATTTACTAGCTTGGGGACCCGGTGGTGCCCGGGTTATTTGAAAAAGGCATTATTTGTCTTTGATTGATAGGTATTTGTCATGGGACCAATTCCCAGGGCTGAGTTTGCAAGCCCTGGAATTGGAGCCATAACATCAACACTCCTGAATGTCTCATGAAAACACCTGGCAGCAGAGCATGGGAACTCGGGGGTGAAAATCATAACAATTATAATGAGTAGTTTGTGTGGGAATAGTAGAAATGTGATACAGGGGGTGGGGTTTGGTGATGATATTTACGTGTGATGTTACGTTGCAACCAAGGTGATAAAATTGCTTTTATGTAAACATTATGTCATTCTCGACTTTTTCCAAGTCGTGTGTTCTTCAATAAAGATTGGTTTTGATAGCAGCTGTCTTTGATCTGCGTTCATGCTGGTCGTTTGAAGTGAGCGCGACAATTAAGTCGAGAATCCCATTCTCACCCTCCTGCGGAGTCGCAGTGAAGTGAAAATGAGTGGAGGGGGCGATCAAAGCCCGAAAGGAGCAGAGGGGCCCTTGCCAGAGGCTCGGCCGCTGGGAGAGGAAACGCTACAAGCCATCGCTTCCTCTACCGGATACCCCAGACCGAACGGAATTACCCAGAGGATCCCCAGAGGAGGAAGAGGTGTCTCAGCAGCTGCAGAGACCAGTTGGGGGTCTGGAGGAAGCATGCCGGAGACCGTGGCCCTACGGTTGTCTATCTTGGAGACCAACCTGTCCAGGCTGTCGGAAACCGTGGGAATATTGGTGCCGCTGTTGGAGGAGAATCTCCAGAGGGAGCCCACTCGATACGGTGCCGAAAGAGAGCCGAGTAAGGACGAGGCTTGGAGCCAGAGGGGCCAGCGCGCATCGACGCAGAGCCCAACGGCAACAGGCGGCGGTGGAGATGAGGAGTATTGGCAGGAGCTGGAGTTCCGAGAAAGGATGGCGCGCGAGGAGGATCGCCAGCGAGCCTTGGAGACTCTGAGACCGCCAACTCCAACAGTACTCCCAACCCCCTGAATGGGTGTCGGGGTTGAAAGACCGCTGGGACCAGGGATCGGGTCCAGCGGGTTGGTGGAGGAAGGCGAGGAGGAGCCGGAGATCCATGGAGATGGGGAGGATGCACCGTACGGCGAAGGAGTGCGAAGTGCGGGGGCTACAGCAGGACCTGCGTTCAGATGGGTGGAAGGGCCGACAGCAGCAGCGGAATTCCGAGGGCCGCGGGGAACGACCGCCGGGCTGGGACGCGGAGTGATCAAAGGGCCAGCTCAGGGGAACCTGATGCAACCCCTCCCCAGACCACCCATGCAAAGGCAGCGGGCCGCAGAATGGATGTCCCAGTAGAGTGGTCAGTGATAGGGGTGTTCAATTCACAGCAAAATTCTGGGAAAAATTCTTGGAAATGCTAGGAGCAGAAAGGAGCCTAAGTTCTGCTTTTCACCCCATGACAAACGGGGCGGTAGAACGTACTCAACAGACGCTTGGGCAGTTCCTTCGCATGTACTCTAATATGAGACAAAATGATTGGTCTAAGTGGCTAGCCTTCGCTGAACTAGCTTTTAATTCTACCATACATTCCGCAACAAATAAAACCCCCTTTGAAGTAGTTTACGGGTATGAGATTCAGCCTCTGCCCCAATTGCCAAGGTGGGCAGAGAATGAAGAAACAGGGGCAGGGAAATGGAAAACCCAAATGCTAGAATGTTGGAGTCAGGTAACTGCATCCTTAAAAGAAGCACACAAAAAGTATAAAACATTCGCAGACAGGAAAAGGGTGGAAGGCGATAAATTGGAGAAAGGGGACTTAGTGTGGTTAAGCACACAAAACATCAAATTGGGGCTACCTTCAAGAAAACTGGGCCCCAAATTTATTGGACCTTTCAGGATACAGGATGTGATAAACGAAGTGACTTTCCAATTGTCCTTGCCAAAAAGTTTGGGGAAAATACATCCAGTATTCCATCGCAGTTTATTAAAAAAGTATATGGGTACTTTGGGCAAAATGGATACCTAGTGTTCTTGTTTGATTTATTTCAGAGTCGTGATGGAGGAAGCACAGAAGAGGAGGACGGAGAAAAGGGGGGCACCATGTCATGGGACCAATTCCCAGGGCTGAGTTTGCAAGCCCTGGAATTGGAGCCATAACATCAACACTCCTGAATGTCTCATGAAAACACCTGGCAGCAGAGCATGGGAACTCGGGGGTGAAAATCATAACAATTATAATGAGTAGTTTGTGTGGGAATAGTAGAAATGTGATACAGGGGGTGGGGTTTGGTGATGATATTTACGTGTGATGTTACGTTGCAACCAAGGTGATAAAATTGCTTGTATGTAAACATTATGTCATTCTCGACTTTTTCCAAGTCGTGTGTTCTTCAATAAAGATTGGTTTTGATAGCAGCTGTCTTTGATCTGCGTTCATGCTGGTCGTTTGAAGTGAGTGCGACAGGTATTCTCAGTCTGGAGTGGGTGAACTACAATTCCCAGAATCGTGGGTAATCCTCCCCAAATTCTGCCAGTATTCAAAGTTGGCCATTTTGGGTCTGTGTACCAAGTGTGGTCCAGATCTGTCATTGGCTGGTCATTGCCTGGCTGCAGTGCTCTCTGGATGGAGGTGAACTACTACAACTCCCAGATTTCTGGGGCAATTGTCCCGAAACATCTGTCAGTATCCACAGCAGGCAATATTGAGTCTGTGTGACAAGTTTGGATGCAGGTGAACTACAATTCCCAAAATAAAGGCCCATTCCTACAAACCCCTGCAATATGTTCAGTTGGTCACGAGGCTTCTCTGTGCGAAGTTTGGTCCAGGTCCATTGTCGGTGGGGGCCACTGTTTCTCTGGATGCAGGTGAACTAAAACTCCCTTTCCCCCTAACTTGTCCAATATGTTCTATTGCAGGAAAACTATAAATCCCAGTACTGACTACTCCCAAATGTCCAGGCCAATTCCCCTCCAAACCCACCAGTATTCGAATCTGGGCACATTGGGTACGCATGGCAAGTTTGGTCCAGACCCATCATTGTTTGGGTTCATAGCGTTCTGGGTGTAGGTGAACTACAACTCCTCTAAATTCTCCAGTAGGAGTCACAGTGCTCTGACTTGATGCAAGGTGAACTACAATTTCCATCATGTGGAGTCAGTCGCCCAAACTCCCCCTCTGCTGTGTTTGTTCTGCAGACAGATTTGAAAGGGAAGAGCAGTAGGCGGGATTATGCAAATTCCACACCATTGGAGAACCCTGGGATGCCTGCCTGTGGTGGAGGAAAATGCAAAATCTAGGATGAAATTGTCCCCAAATGAAAGCATTCCTTGGGTGGTGGGTCGTAGTGTTTGGAAAGGAGATTGGCAGGGTTGGGCTACATGTTCATAGAGCTTGCTGTAATTGCAATGTCAGTGGAAAAGAGTGATTTGGGGGCTCCTCAGCACTGGGAACTACAGCCTGTTTGTGGAGGCTGGAGGCTGTCTGTGTGAGCAGACACCTGTGCCATAGACATACATACAGGTTTTCACATTTATTATGGATATATAGATATAGATTTTATGTCTGACCTTTTTCTCAGAATCCAAATCACATTGGATTCAACTATCTACATCCACATAGAATTATCTAAAGAGGAATTTTAGAAAAAACAAAATAATAAAAATATACACAAATATTGCGTTGGGGAATAGAAATATTCTGAAAGAGTTTTATTAGTGGCAAATAAGAAATGTGTAGCAAAAATAAAGGACAGCCTACTTTTTTGATCATGGCAAATAATTCAAATAAGCACCTCACAAGGATGAGCAAGTTTCTAAGATACAGGCTGTGCTGGGTTAAATTTCAAGACATGACAGGGTTTGGAAATAAGCAACTTGGGGTTTTGAAAAACGAGAGGGGAAGACAAAGAAATAGTTTTTTATAAGATTGGGAACAATAAATAACTTTTCCTAAATCAAAGAAAGCAGAAAACAAGGAGATAAGTGAGGGAGATTTATCAGTGAAAGAGGACTAGGCAGAGATTTACAAATGTTTTAGCAAGAAGCCTCTTAGAAAGAGACAATAACTTTCTCTTCAAGAGTCAGAGCTCTTTGTCCAAGATGGAAGTAGCAAGTGCACCCATTCCCAGTATGTCTTCTAGTTGAAGATGGAATCTCCAAAGGAGATTGTCCCAGGAGGAGGTGCTTTTAGTGTCTGGTATCTTTTTATGTGGGTTGTGAGGTATTCAAAAACCCACATACACAACAAAAAAGAACATTAAGTTTGTTCAGGCTTACAAATTTGCCAGTCTTCAACGTTCTCAGGATATTGCATCACTTTGTAACTAAGCCCCCATCTACATTGCCATATAATTCAGTTTCACATTGATGAGGTCTTCCAAATCGATTAGCCAGTCTCCATGGCAAACTGGGAGGCAGCGAGGCAATCCCAGTGCCCTGCACCTCAACTCACTGGCAGCTGACACTTCCCCATCACATGTGGAGAAGTATCACCATGCGGCTTCCCCCTGTGGTAGCCCTGTGTTTCCAAATGGAACACAGGGAGAATCCTGTGTTTGTGTTGCAGGGTCAGCTGAAAGTGAGGCTATGTCATGTGATGGGTGGCTCAACTGGTGCAGAAGCATCTTAGGATGCTGAAATTTCCTCATGTGCTAAGGTCCATGGACTCACAGTTCAATGCAGTTTATCTGCATTATGTGAATCTACACTGCATGCATTATGTGAATCTACAGAGGGGAAGTCATAGGGAGGAGGGAGCAAGCTTGTTTTCTGCTGCCCTGCAGACTAGGACACAGAACAATGGCTTCAAAATAACCCGAACCCAAACTACAGGAAAGGAGATTCCACCTGAACATCAGGAAGAACTTCCTCACTGTGAGGGCTGTTCGACAGTGGAACTCTCTCCCCCGGACTGTGGTGGAGGCTTCTTCTTTGGAGGCTTTTAAGCAGAGGCTAGATGGCCATCTGTATTTCCTGCTTCTTGGCAGGGGGTTGGACTGGATGGCCCATGAGGTCTCTTCCAACTCTACTATTCTATGATTCTATGGTCAATGTAGATGAAGTCTTAATGCTCATGCAGGAGAGATTATGGTTTCAATTATGCTTTTTAATTAACAAGAGTGAAAAGAAGAATATCCAGCCTTTCTTCTTAGTCTGAATTTATGATGCATTATTTCCCATCCTCAGGATGTCATATAATATAATATATAATATATTATAGGTGTCATATGATATAACTCATTGCCCAGGCAAACACTGTTGTATAATGCTGAGTTCTGGGTTGTTCTAAAGCAGAGGTGCTCATTTTCCTATTGTGTAGCTGCCTCCTGCAGAATTCTGGGAAATGTGGTTTAAAGTGAGGCCTTTGGAATTCTCAGCAAGGGTGGTCCTCACTTCCATAAACTACATTTGCCAGAATTTTGGAGGAGGCAGCCACACAATAGAAAAACAGGCATCTCCACTTTAGAATGCTAATGTACTATCATCCCTGAACTGGGACACCAGAGACCAGGGTTTAAATCCTATGGAAAGTCTCTAAGTGATTTTGGACATGTCCCACTTGCTCTCCCTCAAAAGTAGGCAAAGACAAACCTCCTCTGAAAATATCTTGCCAAGATGACATAGGATTTCCATAAGTGGAATGTTTGAGGACACATAACAACTGCAATAATTTAAGCAGTATGACACATGTAGTTAATGGAGTCACATACAGCATGTCCCCATATCCCTGGGGAATATGTTCTGAGATTCTGAAACTGGGGATAATAGTGAACCCTGTATTTTGACTATACTCTGTCTGAAAGCATAGCATGAACTCACACTGGAGGCCCACAAATATTTCTAAAAGGGATTTTTTGGGAGTGTAGGTAAATAAAATTATGGATATCAAATCTATAGATATTGGTACTGGCTCCAGGCTTTGGCAAGACAAGCCTAACCCTGATGTGTCCTGAGCCAGACTATCAAGCAGCTTCATGTTGAACAGAGAATAAGGACAGCAGAGACTATTCAAGTATCTTGGTAACAAAGTGAAGTCCCATTGACTTCAATTAGTATAATCACATTTACAGCAGCCTATGGATACATTTTAATGCTGTGCTTGATAGGTTTCCTTTACCACATGATGGGAACAATGATCACATTATGTGTTGTATGGGGGAAAATATTCCACCCAGAATGAAAACTGTAATGCATATCCAAGGCTGCTTTCATATGTGATCTATTCCCCATGTTTCATACTGGAGGGAGCAATATATACTTCTTTGTTTTGCCAACTTATGTGATTGCTGTAAGTGGAGCCAAACCAGACTTCAGAAAGATCTGCAAAATATGATTCAGTCCTTCAGTATAGTTGGCAGGATAGTGCATTATCATGGAAAATCTACTTTTCAGCATGGAATTATTCATCCAGAGGTCACAAGAGGTTGCATTAAACTACTAAAAGCCAAAGACAGTATTTTAAAAAGCTTAGAATAATGAAGGAAATTGATCTACCCATTATAAATTAATCTTGTTTGTAACAAACCAAAATTCTTGATTTATAGCTTCTAGCACTGTGCTCTGAATTCCACCACACTGGTCCCATCAAACCTTTGCTTTTGAACAAGATAGATTTATGCACATCGGCTACTCATCCCTATTGGAAAATGTGCCTTTGATTCCTAGTACCATGTTCTTATTCTGATCCCTATGCCCTTCCCAGCCTCTGAATCTTAGGCAACATAGCTTTAGCAACTTGTGAGTGTCATGTGTATTGCCCAGGTGACAATGGGCATGGTCTCAGAAGAGAAGAGTTAATAAGACTGTAATGATGTTTCAATTACATTCCTAATCTTAGGTTGAAATGCAGCTGGGTGGTGGATAATTGATCACACGAGATGTCTTCCACAATACTACAGTGCAAAAAATGTGTGTCCTATTAAATTAAAACAAACATCTAACAAATTCTCAAAAAATTTGAACAAGTACAGAAAGAACTAAATATCTCAGTGGAGATAACATTTTTTCTAGCTGAGCAACCATTAGGCAGATTCTTCATTGTAAAAACATTAGAAACTCCAGTATGTGTAATTACCAAAGATTTCTTTTATTCCCAATAATAAATGTATGCATAAAATCATACTTGAACTAGACTTTAGGCTAAAGTTCTTTTAGCATGCAAATGTGTATAATGAAATCTTATAGGCCACCCACCCATTGCCCCTCAATGAATGCTGTCACTGCAAACTACAGCTTTCAGTGGAAATACAGAAAACAGAAGGGAACACTCAGTCCCTTTTCTTCAGTGGTCATTTTACCACTGCTTGAGTTAATTCTCCTAAACCTAGGAAGTATTTAGATGAGTATTTATGAAGGGGGTTTGATATGTGCCATACTATTTTGTTAGAAAACACAGATGACAAACCTGTAGCAGTCAGACAATAATGGTAATATCTGACAAAAATCCTGAATTCTCAGACCCTAAATAAAAATCCAATAAAGGAAAATCTAGAAAAAAATACAATTAGATTCGATGGGCCAAGCCAAAAGCTAAATCTGCAAGTGAGCAGTAAGGGAATCTGACTACAGCAATCTAAGCATCTCTCTAGAGACAGGACCCAAGTCAGCAATGGAGGTGCTTGCTCCATTAAATAGACACAGTTTGCATAAGATACATCATGGCTTTCTTCTATTCTGATTAGCCCAACAGGCAGGGCTCACAGGGAAACCCCACATGAGCATGCAATAGCCTCTCTATGTGCCATGTGATCCCAAATAGAACCTAAGGTAGCCACAACCAGCAGCTACATGGTCTGTTTTGGTTGAAAAAACATAGTGGAGCCCTTGCCCATTACAGGCATTTGAACAAGCTAAAGGCAAATGTCCAAAATGAATCCATGCACAAGCCTAGTAGCTACTAGGCCTGTGTGATCAATGAAAAAAGTTTAAATATTCATTACTAAATTAGGGGTGCATGGAGAATAAGTGTTTCTAAAATATCATTAGGAGTCTGTATTATAACTGTAATGATATAACGAATTCATTGTTATTTTTGTTAAGTAATAGTGCAAGGGGGGGGGGGAGAGTCCAACCCCCTTTATTCTTCCAGGGAGGAAAAACACAGTCAAACCACCCCAGCACTTTGAAACAACAACAACAACAACAACAACAACAACAACAACAACAACAACAACAACAACAACAACAACAACAGGAAGTCTACTAGGTAAACTTTGGAGTTACTGCCTCTCCAAATACATGCAGCCCTCCTAACAGATACATTTTTGCTGGAGAGGAATATCATCATTGCTTCTCTTAGTGCACCCCACTATCAGGAAAGGTTTGGCCATATCATTGCCCAGATCCCTGCTTTCCAGCACCTTGGAATGTTTCTCTCTTGGGGAAGTTACATGTTTTTAAAAGTAGGCTGTGGTACACTTTTGGTTGTTGGGATAGTCTGTAACCATACAAATGAATTAGTCATAAGCTCTATGCCATCTATTTCTAGCTATTTTGATCAGTTAGAACCTTGCAATCTCCAGTATTTGAAGCACTGATGCCTGCACACAGGACTTGTCTGCATACCCAAAAATAACGCACCTGTCATTCAGATTATTTAGCTCTAGAGCTGCCCCATATTCATCGTATTAACCAGACACCTATCAGTAATATTCCACACTGAAACTATATCGCTGCCCACAGTCCACATTTGAATCGGCATAGGTTTCAGTGCTTTGCTCGGGAATATGCAGTTCCCTCCCCACTTGCTTAGGCCAGATCCAGTATTGTGCTTCTCTCCTCTGGCTCCTTGGTGGGTGGGTGGCCTGTAGGGCTGCTCCGGAGTTTCCATCACTACAACTATGGGATGTGGTTACCGCCACCTGCCCTTGGACCCAGCAACACAATCTTGTAGGGAGTCAGAGGAAAATGATGCACTTCCACCAGAGCCACACAAGGAGTCAGAACAGGTGTGTGTGTGTGCAGGTCTCACTTGGCAGCAGCAGGTGAAACAGGAGCAAGTCTAGGGGAAGAGTGATCTGCTGATCTGCTCTTTACTTACTCATGATTGAATCATTTCTCCCCCACTCTGAGCAGGAATTGTGGCATTCACACACACACAAATTAAAAGGATATGTAATGTTACAAAGCATATACCTGAGAGAGTAGCAGTAGACACATAAACAAAAATGGTGATCCCAGAAACCTTTCCTGTCTCTTTCTTTTGAAGCTAGCCTGACCTAGATTTCCTTGAAAACTGCAGAGCAAGAAGTGAGTTTTGGAATGTTGCATCAAATCCTAAAAGAAGCACTTTCACTGCTTTTGAGGGTTATCTATCTTGAGTGAGATCAAGGCAACCACAAGGTGACTACTTGGTTTTTGTCTGTGTTGACAAGCCCACTGTCATACTTTTCCATAGTATGACTTTTTCATTGTTTTATTTCACATTTATTACGCAATTTTTGTTTTAGATCTTGATTGTCATGAAGGGGGAGGATGAAATACTAATTAATTGAATGTATAATCTGTTTTGAAAACACTTTGATTTTTTTTAAAAAAACATGCATACATTATATGCATACATACTTCATAGCTGTTAACATGAAATTACATTTTGGAAAATATAGCAAGACAATTGTCCTTTTCAACCTGTTCAGAGTAATAATAGCTCTTATCAATCTGACATTCTTAAAAATGTCTCCCACTAAATGTCAAGTGAGATTTTTTGAATGACAAGACAAAAATGAAATGCCTCCTTTCCCTTGCAAAGTGCAAGGGAAAGGATTTTTTAAAAGGTGGAAATTAGCCATGTTTTTTCCTAAGCCATTCAAGCAAGAACTAAGATTGAACATACATTGCCTGTGGTCTGTAATATTTCAATATGCCTAGAGATACAAACTGGGGAAAGTGAAGACATTTCTTTCTTTCTTTCACCTTTTAATGTGGCTCTGTTTTGTACTTCCAAAGCCAATGCACAAACCAGTTTTCCTTCAATGGCTGCACTTGTCTAAACTATGCACTGTGTTTCTGTGATCAAAATCATCTCCTAAAGTGCTGACATTAGAAGAAAGTGTGTACAAAAATGCATAGATTAAGAGTAAAAGCAGAAAAAAGTCATTCCTATACTAAACAAAGTTTTTAATAAAAACCTACATATTGGGATAAAAACATGCATGCCAAAATTTAAATTTAAAATGACATTTATAACTAGAGGCTGGAAAGATGCAGCATAAAAAAGTCAAAACATTTGTCTATCTCTAATTCCAAATATTAAGCACAATTTAAATATATATTAGCATGTTTACTGTCAAGTGCATGGTTAGAACCTGGAAAGTAGCTACCGATAATTAGTTATACTTCAAATTACAGAGATTGATAGGTTTTTTTTTAAATCAACATTTTACTTTCCTCTTTCTCAAAATAATTATGTTACTTTAAACTAGTTTAAAATCTAAATGCTGAAGGTTGCCTCTTTGAAGCATGAAATACAGTCTCCTCTTCTTGACCTCATTGTCATCTGAGCACAAAGCAACACTGGAACCATATGGTGCTCCCCCTCCATCTTTTAGTGAAATGACATCCCAAAATCATATTGTGATGTAAAAATCCTGTTTACATCACAATAGGACAGAATATATCAATTAAGGTAAAACTGTAGTGTAATGTCACATGCTTTCACTATTGGTGAAATGAATTAATTACAAATAATTATGTATCTGTAACTTAGTGAGAAAACTGTACGGTGCATTGGTTTGAGTGCTGGAGTAGGATACTGGGTTCAAATCCTCATTCAGCCAAGTCACTCTCTCTCAGCCTAACAATAGGCTAACAGATATTATCATCATCACCTTGTCAAGAAAGCTCCATGATAGTTTTGCCTTAAGATCATCATAAATAAGAAATAACTTAAAGATACACAAAATGTCACAGTAGTGCTAATAGTAGTACTAATAGTATTAGCAGCAGTTATTTTTCAGTTACTGTATGATCCAGGAAACCTTCATTTTACATTTCAGCTCTGTAACCTGTTTTGGCTAATTCTCTGTCCTGACATGGACTAAGAAAAAGGTTGGGTATGAATAAATATGAGGAAAAGTCTGGATATAAATAAATGTTGCTGCTACTACTCCTTTTAGCTCCAATCTGGCACAAATTAGGAAGCAGTTTGAAAGAAAGAAATATTTTGAACCTCCCATTATGCTTACACATTTGAATCTGGATCTAGTTCCCTTTGTGAATTTAATACGCTTTCCAAATCTCAGTTGTGAAAATATGCCAACAGATGTTCCTTATAAATTTATCCCAATAGGGCCATTCTATAGATTCTGTAGGGTGTTCTCTATTTCAGCTAAGCTTCTTTTTGTTAAACCAGAGCAAGCATAGTAAATGTATCAAGCAGTACAGTTGTAGTCATGCTCCCCTTTTCCAGCCCCCTGTTCCTCAGCTTGGAATAACACTTCTAGCTGTTTCAAGTATGGAAAGATTAAAGTGAAAAACATGTCTGAAGTAATGGGCAAAGTTTCCCTGATCTTTATTGGATTGATGTTCACTTCTCTGAGCAAATTAAGTCACATTAGCACATGCAGCTAATTAAGTAATCAGTTGTTAGAACAACTACCTTATGTTTGCTTAGAAGAAATCTGATTTAATGAGGTGAGGCACTTTGATTTGGGAGGAACCATCCTTAAGAGGCAAGATTTCCATCTGCTATCATGAGGCTCCCAGGTAAAATGGAACATAGATCTACAGCAGCACCTAGTGGTCAAGGAAAGGCATTAAACAGTAACCACACTGCTTAGATATTCCACTTGGGAGTCTCCTCTACTGCCCCCTACTTTTCCTGAGGGTGTAAGCAATTTGAAAGTGAGATTACATGAGAAAAACAAAGCTGAATTGGTGTTTCAAATGTGTCATATGTGATAATGGACTCAATCTTACAGTGAGTCATGGATGATATGTGCAAATAGAGGGAAAAATGATAGATGTTCGGGGGGGGGGGAGAGAGATAAAGCAGATCTGAATCACTCAGAAGACTCTAAAGTAGCAAATCAAGGCTGAGGTATTTGAGTCCTTGAAATTATATTCTATATCTAGTTTCCCCAAAGGACAGAAATACTCTAAGCAAGACAAGGACCTGGGTATCATTTGTGAGCTTTCATTTCATATGGTGTATATTTAGGCTCCCATCAGGAACTGTATGGTACATTCATTCAAGAACCAACCCAAGGTCATACATTCTAAAAGAAGTGTGCCTCATTATAGTGAGATGCCAAAGTCAAGTCTGTATCAAGTAGAAACAGAATAGTAAATAAATAAGGCAAAACTGATTCAATTTACTGCATCAAAACTAGACAACTGTCTAAACACATACATCTACTATAAATAATCCCGGAGGTCCCGACAGTTAATCTAGTTTAGTTTTTTGGCAGGCTGATGTTAAATTTATATATGACTGAACAAGCCCAACATTCACAACTCAACTGTAGCTGTTATTCCATATTTTTATGTTTTTTAATTGATTCCACCAAGAACACTTAAGAATATGATGTGGTCTAAGATATGTTCCTTTCTCTATAATCTAATAAGAATAATAAAGTTTATTTGGGTTGAGGAGTCATAAGCTACCCAGGATTCTTAAAAGCTGCACACTTTGGATGAATAATTTCTTTTCTCTGCTTTATTGTTGCAAATGCCTTTCATGATATTTGAAAATTCATTATGCTGCCTTGAGTGCCTTTGTATCTTTACGTCTTTATTTGTCAAGCCTTCATATTTCTATTGGCAGGAATTGCAATGTAATTGTTGCATTAGCTGGTTTTAAATCTACCTCTAGAAATGGGAATAGAATAGGAAAGACCAGCCCCTTCCTGTGTGAGCTGAAAATCACATTGCAAAGGAGAGTGGACAAATGACATTAGACATATACAATGTCTAATATTAGACATATGCAATGTCTTTGCTTTGTTTTTCCTAAAAGAGTCCAGTGTAGTTATCTTAAAACACACAGGAGATTAACACTGTTCTGGAATGAAGAGGAAACTACCAGAAATTATTAGGTTCTTAATGATAATAATTACCATCATTTTGGGAGGAGGGGCGTTGGTGGCCTGGAGTAAAAGTTCTCCGCCACCAGCCCTCATTCCAGTTTTACTTGGATGTGCCAAGGACTAAGCATAAAACAGTTTGCATGACAAGTAAAGGCTCTTGTTTCCTGCTTGAAGCCACCAGATCTTGCTACTGTGAAAACAGACAACCTTTTATTTTTACTATGCCACATTGCCTTTTATGACACTTCCTACTTTTGTAGGATGTGTGATGGCCAGCCAGCTATCACACCAAAGTTATGAAAACTCTTAATCTTAACCAATAACACATTGAGAGCTATAATTATAAACTAGAAAAGAAGATAGAAAAGAGTTGTACAGGTTGGATCTCCTTTATCTGAAAATCCAAAATATTCCCAAAATGGAAACGTTTGCCACATCCCCCAACTTCCATATTTGGGGAAAGAGGGCCATTCAGTCACACATCAGTATCAACTGGGTTCATTCTCAAGGAGGCTTCTGCACTCACCCTCCACCTGACCAATGATGGCATAGAGTGGGACAGGAACCCTGAATATGTTTGCAAGTGTGAGCACAAAGCAATCAAATATGTCTCCAGTATTCAGCCCAGAGAGAATAAAAAAATATTTACTGAGGGAAGTGGGGAAAAAGATTTTTCTCCTTTCTACTTGGCTGGCTTTCCTAAATGGACAGTAAGTGTGCTGACAGCTAAGGCCTATGTAAGTGGAGTCCTCCCCTCTTCCCTATCTTCTCTTCCCCCTTAGGTTAAAACTGAGTGGGCACTGGACATGTGACTAGCCTTTTCTCCATCCTATATCTCATCATTACGCATATGCAAATACAGGTATTCCAAAAACTTTTTTTTTAAAAATCTGAAAAACTTCTCTTCCAAAAATTTTGGATAAGCTGTATCTTGAAAATAGTCAGTGAATTTACCTGGTAAGACTTTTAACTTGTAATTCAAGCCTGAGGGTTTTTTTAATCACACCAATAAATCATGTGACGTTTGCTGTCTCCATGAACAATGCAGGGTTGCATCCAATGTTACACTAGTTGGAAGAGTACAAAGGTGCTGCTGTTGAATTAGTTATTGTGTTTTCTGATAATGGTTGTGGAAGTACTTGCAGAACAGCCAACAGATAACAGCTATTGTAGGATTGTCAGTTGTGAGACAACTCATCTATTGCCTTGTGCGAGTGGAAACAAACTACAGGATTTGAAACCAGCAAGTGGTGGAAGCTTTGCATAAGATAAATGACACCAGTGAACAGCAGTATTCCACTCACTATGTGTCATGTTGTTGTTCAAAATCCATCATGGAATTCACAGACATAATGTCACTAAGTGCCTACACACTGCAGAAACTTAGAGCTGAAGACATAAAGAACATAGCAGTGCTTTTTAGGGGTGCCAGTCAAAATGAGTTTTTAAAATAAAAATTGTCTCTGTCTCTCTCTCACACACACACATGTACACACACACATGAGCGCACACACAAACATCTTTATTTAAATTGGTTTTATTTATATAATCAATCTTCAGTCCATCTTTGATCTTCAAAGAGCCCCCTAAAGGTGGTTAAGATGAAATCATTAAAAATATTAAAATGCAGTTAAGGACCAATTAAAGAATAGGCAAAAAAAAAAACACACACACACACACACACAAAAGGCCAAGAGATGAGAGATAAAATTGAAATGTTTGTGACAGAAATTGTTACAAAGCACTATAGATTAAACTGCTGTGCCAGAAATAATGACAAATCAAATCAAATCAAATCACGTTTTATTGATTAGCCCATCGGCCGTATCAAAACATTTAACACATAGACATACATACAACATACAACCCGCAGTAAAAAAAAGAAGTTAAAATAAACAAGCTGTTAACAAGACCCCGTTCAGGTCAAATATCTGCATCACCTGCACAGTTTACCCCAATTGATTCCAGATATGCAATTCTCAGTTGTGTGGCTTTGAATAGGAAAAGGGCTGTTTTGTGTGTTATTTTAGGATTCTGGCCGGCCAACAAAAATGAAATTTTAATATGTGGGTCCCAGTGTGTTTTGTGAATAATGTATGACAATAAATTCAAGTTTAAATGTAATTTGATCCTGAAAACTCCTGGACACATTATAGCATGTTCTTAGATATTGTTTATACACTGATGAAGTCTTTTACTCATCTATCTCTACATCCTCAACTATTATATTATCACTTTTCTTTTTCTAACAGGATAGAAATGATAAGGCAGAAATATAAAATTACCCAATTTTTCTGTACTCACCAAGCTCATCTGATGTTCAAATAACTGTGGTTCAAATTAACTGTGGTCTGTGAAAAATCAAACAGCTCTTTACTTAGTAGATGCCCAATAGTAATGGTATAGAAGTGAAATTTCTATAATGATTTGGGAAAAGGGAGGTAGCATATTAAGAAATAATCTAAAAATATAATACTCCTAGTCATTGTAAACATGTACCATCCAAGGCTGAAATCGCTCTTTTCTCATTCTTTGAGAACGTTTCTCCTGAAGGATTTTGCCATAGCTTTTAGAGTAATCTTTACCTGGCTGTCTGGCTTGCTTTTCTTTCTTTTGGAAAAAGTAAGGTACAGTTGAGTCTCACTTATTCAACATAAATGGGCCAGCAGAATGTTGGATAAGCGAATATGTTGGATAATAAGGAGGCACTAAGGAAAAGCCTATTAAACATCAAATTAGATTGATTTTATAAATTAAGCACCAAAACATCATGTTATACAACAAATTTGACAGAAAAAGTAGTTCAATACGCAGTAATGCTATGTAGTAATTACTGTATTACGAATTTAGCACCAAAATATCATGATATATTGAAAACATTGACTACAAAAATGTGTTGGATAATCCAGAACATTGGATAAGCGAGTGCTGGATAAGTGAGACTCTACTGTATCTCACAGTATTTAAGGACATAGAACAACAATTCCTTGCATTTTGGGAATTTACAGAGCAACAACTCTGGAGGCAATGTCACAATCACTCATGACATATCTGAGCTTTCTTTTTCATGTATTGTTTATAACTACATCCATTTTCCAATTTTATATTCAATCAACTTTATGCTAATCTTTCACACAGTAGTCTTGTTTCATTTTGGTCAGGGGCGGCTGAAGCTATAAGCCAAGTAAGCAATTGTGGGTGGTGCAAAATTCACTAGGGGCACTGTTGAGGCGCTGGGGCGCTCAGAGTGCTCAGCCTCAGCCTAAGGAGAAGAGAAGCACATGTGCTTTTGCTTGTGAGTGCCATATTGCAGGCTGGGCTTTGTAGTTCTCCTTGCACACCCCCTCCCTCCCTTTCCACACCACATGTTGGGAAGGAAGAGAAAGAGGAGGAGGAGGCGCTGCATTTGCCCAGGACACAAGGAGCCAGAGACGCAAACACCGAACATGCCATCGTCTCTTGCTTCTTCAACTGGCTTTTCTCTTCTCACTTTGCGTCACCCTTTTTTGTATAGCTTTGGGAAATGAAAGGGGTAAGTAAGACGCCTTTTGCAAGGGAAGCTTTGGAAAACTTTGCAAAGAAAAGGGAGACAAACAAGGGGGTTAAAGAACACCACATTGTAGGCGCTCCAGACCTGGAGACAAATAAGGCCCTCTTTTGGATGTGCCTCCATCCTAACAGGGCTTCCCTTTTTTCTCCTTTCCAATTGGGGCAGGATTCCTTTCACTTTAGGACGAACTAACCACCTTTAATTCCCCTTTCTCTTCCCTAATCAACTCCAAAAGAGTTTGTTTAATTCCCCTGCTGACCTATTTTGTCTTTCAAGAACAGCCTTAAAACACTGTGGTAAGTAAATGAAAACTGCTTTACTTCAGGAAAACATAAAATACAGCACACTCAGTGGAATAATGCAAAAGGAAGCAAGGAAGTCTTAGGGTAAACACAGTTCTTAGTCTCTGTTAAATTCCCAAATCAAATAGCAGTCTCACTTCAGACAAAGAAACAGCAATAAATCCTTAGGAGCAGTTTCCCAGATGCAGACTTGAAGCAGGCACAAAGGGAGTGAAGAGTCAGTTTGTTACCAGAAAAAGCTGGCTGCACCTGCTTCTCCTTTATAGCCCTGAGTCCCCTTCCTGCTGCTAGGGCAGTTCCTAATTACTCAGCTGCATTTCTGGTAGCTATTCTAGCTGGACAATGTCTCTGCTCTGTTTCACCTCTCCTGAAATGTGGGTACTTGCAAAATCTCCTCAGATTCCAACTCACCCTCAGATTCATGAACACTTTCCTGCTCCCCTTCCTCTTCTGAAGAAGAGGAATCTCTAACACCTGTGTGCATTTAAATTATCTCTTTACAAAGAAAGACATGAGAAAGAGTTGCTTTTCTTGTCTCCCTTTCTGTGCGCCTTTTAAGCATGTGAATTTTGGAATACTGCAACGTTTCTGTTTAGTATTTTCCTACTTTTTGTTGTCCCCCTCTTTTTTGTTGTTTCTTTTTGGTTGGGTTGAGTGTATAGCTTTCTTGCCAAATCCCCTTCCCTCCTAAACTCCCTCCTGTGGCCTTGCTTTGCATGTGAGAGTTCAGGAGTGAGCCGGAGTGAGCGCGCCTTTGGAGATGTCTTGTGGGACCCTCTTTGGGGGACTGTTTGGGTGGGAAATACTATTTCTTACAATTGGAAAAGTGGCTTGGTGGCTTCTAAGGACCACGAGGGACTTTTCTCATGGTGTGGCTTGTGTGGGAAGAATTAAAAGAGTTGTGGAAAAAAGGGAAGGGGTTAGAGAAAGAAATTGGTGTGGTGATTTGTTTGGGGGGGGGGGGAGACACCAAAAAACTGTTTGCTTACACTTGAAAATTACCTAGGGCTGGCCCTGTTTTTGGTGATGCCAGAGTTTGCTGCAATCAGACCAGATCAGGGACCTAGATTTTTACACCACTCAAACCCACCATATTTAAATATGCCACCTTAAATGTAGGTTTTAATAACTATGCACTATTTCTTATTTGTTCCTTATTTCCTTTGAACAATTAAAATATTTTGCCACCTACTTTAATTTCAGGTACAGCCTTTGGGACCACTAATTATACCCTCATGTTTGTTCTTACCACTACTCACATGAGCAACCCACACTTTATCATTTCCTCTTCATCCTCTTTCTGTTAAGAAATAGAAGTAAAGCACTGCTTCATCTCCAATTTGTGTAAAGGTCTTCTCTTACTGCTAAATTCCTGAGCCCCAAGGATGCACTCCAGGAAACTGTTCTACATGGTAGGTTCAGCCAATTCTCCCTGCCATTCAAAATAAAGGGTAGTATTCTGTTCAGTAGTTACAAGATCATTGGCTGGATTGCTCACTGCTGTTCAAAACCAAGCCTGAGTCAATAAACCTGCATTTTCAGGCTGGCACCACTTCAACCAGAGATTCCAAGGCACTGCTGAGCCGCACACTGGGAAATGATGTCTCCAGTGCTCTTCCAATCATTCAGTGCATTGAGATAAGCAGTTGCAGCAGATCCCTGAAGGATCTCTCCAACTGCTTGTTCTCAACATGTTCTCAACCAGGAAAGTGCTCCAGATTTTATTTTGAAATGTCATGGACTGTGAGGCCATTAAAACACTTTGGCTTTAAGCACACAAAAAGCAGAAGTGTGCAATTAGTTTGTCTAGGAATTCTCAATAAATCAAATAACTTATAGGTTGTAGTTGAAATATATTTGCAATTTTAAAATGAATTATTCAGATTTGTAAGATATACATTACAAAATCAAAATAATTGCATGTTCAGTATTTATTTTCAAATTTCTCAAATTTTGGTAGGGTTTTTAAAAATATATGTGGCTTTACAGTTTTGTCAAAATGAATTGATAATGTTTTTGGAAATCATAAGAGCTATTTGCCAGATAGCAATTTTGCATCTAAAATTGAGTAGTGATGACTAATTAAGTTAAGTGACTACAGACTCTGTGGGCCAAAGAAAATTTGGGGATTAAATGGCCTAATTACATCTCTGTGTGCCTGTGCCTTCAAGTTGCTTGTTAATTCAGGGTGACTTCATTAATTTCATGAGGTTTTCTTAGCCAAAGAATGCTCAGAGATGATTTCCAAGTGCCTTCCATTGGATATAGCTTACAGCACCTGATATTTATTGGTAATCCAACTTCCAAGTACAAACCAGAAGTGACTCTGCTTATCTTCCATCGATGACTTCAGAATACTTTAGACTTAGTCTAAATGACTAAAATTGTAAAGACATACCCATTAAGAAAGCATTTGAGTGCAGATTTTAGATTATTAAAAAGGCAATGGGAACTAGCTCTTTAGATACGTACATAATACTACAATTAAACATGTACACATATATATTAGAACTTCCACAGGCCAGAACTTCTTCATGACCTCAAAATAAGAGGCTATTCAAGGTAGATCCATTATTTTAAATATTTTTAAAGCCAAATATATTTTTTTACCTGCAGCAAAACAAACAAAACCCTAATGTTTTGTATTTAACAGATATTTTTTCACTCTTTAATTTATTCTAGGTTACTGTAGGTAATTTGCAAATTACACAATGAAACATGGTTTTTGTTCCTGGATTATAAATGTTGTTTCCTAATTGGTTCTGTCATAAAACTTGGAAAACTATAGCACATTTTGCTGTAGTTTTTAATGGATATTTCATCAAGTCTCAACCAATTCAACATAGTTTGTAGCACACACAAAAATGAAGTTTCTGGATTATAACAACAACTTTCAAAGTAAGTACTGCAAAATTAAACAGGAATAACACTCTCAAATCAGGAACAGAAAAAAATCCAATTTTGTTACGTATTCTAATTGAATAATACACTGTCTAAATAAAATTCACTGTTTGCCATTTTCTGTTCCCAAAAATTAGGATTAGGATTAATTCAACATGGAAAACACAGTGTTGTGTGGGAATTTTTAAAGAGAAAGTGTCCAAATGTGGACAAGTAGTTTACTGTGGATAACAGCCCTGGGATCACCATAGGACACAATTTAACAAAGAGTTGGTTGCATTCAGATATTAGTCCTAACTACTTACTTTGGAACACAGTGGGATAGGACTGCCTTGCAAAACTTATTTATCTCAATGGGTTTGAGAACATAGAATAGTGAAATCTGAAATGGTTATTACAGAAAGCGAACAGTGTGCTATAGAAAAGACCCAGTCCTGTCACAGATAGTCCAAGCTTCATGGCATGCATTGTAAGATATGCTTTTATGGCTATTTAAGCTATTGATAAATGTTTTGCATGTCATAAATGTGGTTCTTGTCAGATATGAATACGGAGGGAAAAAACTATTCAAAAATATTTCCCTTTTTTATTTACAGCAGGATTATAATTCAGTCATCCCTCTATTTAGTGTATCTAGTAGGCATGTGCGATCCATTAAAAAAAATGGTTCTAAACTCACTTCCAAAGTAGGGAGCGCTGGCGCTTCGTTTCTGAAACTACTTCCGAAATTTGGCCCCCAAAAGTTTTGAAACTTACGAATATTCTGAATATTCTAAATTAATTCATTAATGGGCCGGGCTGTGGCGCAGCTGTTGAGCAGCTGCCTTAAATCACTCTGACCATGAGGTCATGAGTTCGAGGCCAGCCCGTGGCGGGGTGAGCACCCGTCAATTAAAAATAAAAAATAGCCCCTGCTCGTTGCTGACCTAGCAACCCGAAAGATAGTTGCATCTATCAAGTAGGAGATAAGGTACCACTAATAAAAAAAGTGGGGAGGCAAGATTAACTAATTTACGACCTGGTATGAGGAAGTGCCGTCAGTGTGGATGATGAAGCAGCTGCTCCCCCCTGTGGCCAGAATCGAACATCCCCTCAGAAGAAAGTTAACTTGCCTCTGCGTGTGTGTCTCTCAGTCTCTGTTTGATGTGTTTATGGGCATTGAATGTTTGCCCTATGTGTGTTATAATGTGATCCGCCCTGAGTCCCCTTCGGGGTGAGAAGGGCGGAATATAAATACTGTAAATAAATAAATAAAATAAATAAATAATGGTGGATACGCATGGTGGACAGCACTGGGGGGAATTTTACAGGACTCTCCCTCCCTCATTTTTTAAGGTATCTTCTTCAAACCTGGTACAGTTGTAGAACACATTTAACACTGCTAGCTCACCAAAATTCAAAACATTTCCCTTATCCTCTGATTTTTGGCGAATTTTCATAGCTTTTATAATAAACCATTTTTTAATAATTGCAGAAATTTGTTCCTGGTTTGAAAGTCTTATTTCCTGTTTCATTGGATTGTCTTTACTTTGAAAGTCCTTGTTCTACTTCAGAAACTTTGTTTTTGTGGCTGAAACTTTGTTAAATTGGTGGACAGTGTCCCAGGAAACCATTAATGTGCTCCATGTCCCTTGTGCAAAGACAAAGTTCAGGCAGTGTCTTAAATTTTGCCATGTTTCTATGACAGAACCAATTAGGAAATGACATTTATCACCCAGGAACAGAAATCATAGTATACCATCAAAACATTTCTGACAGATGGCCATCAGCCTCTGAATAAGGAAATCAGTTCCTGGTTTGAAAGTGCTATTTCCTGTTTCATTGGCTTTTCTGGGGCTGAGAGTGTGTGACTTGCCCAAGTGGGTGGGTGAGTGGGGAATCAAGCCACAATCGGGGTCCAACACTCAAACCTCTCCCTCCCTCCCTCTCCCTCTCTCTAAACTTCTCATACCTTCCAAGAATTCACATACCGTATGAAAGTTTGGTCAAGATGGTCAAGTGAGGACAAAAGGGGGTGGGGAATGTTAAGAGGAGAGAGGGCCTGGGACATCTGGTGTTGTATCCCAGCCACAGAGGCTGGCCAGATTCTAGATGAAGATGGAGGGGATTCTGGAGATTCTGGATTTGGGATTCAAGATCAGCAGTCTGAGGCAGAAGCTAGCTCAGACATGCAGCTGCAGGATGAGCTGCTGATTCCAGGAGAAACAGGTAACAGTCAAGCTGACATGAGAAATATTGAGGGAGAGACTTCAGCCTTGGAAAATAATGAGGATGACGGTTTAGCTTCTGACCAGCAGGTGCAAGATAACGAGGACTTATCTAGAGAGGACCGTTTGTCTTGGATGGGTTCTCATGTCCGTAGAAGTGAGCGTTTGGCGCGCAAACGTGAATCTAGCTGCGGTAAGAGGAATGCATTCCTAAGTTGTTATTAAAGCATGCTTTCACAGACTATTCTTTGTCAGTGCAATTTCATCACTTCATCTGTGTGGAAGTTCTATCAAGCCAGCATTCTTGGATTCTTGGGCCTTGTTCTTTGGACTATTTGCCTTGTGGTTTATCTTGGATTCTTGGACCTTGTTCTTGGACTCTATGGACTAATTCTTCACCCTGTGGATTATCTTGGATTCTTGGATCTTGTGCTTTGGACTCTATGGCCTAATTCTTTGCCTCATGGATTATTGTTCCTGCTATGCTTTTTGAACCCATGGACCTATCCTTTTGGATTGAATAGACATTTATGTACTTTGTGAATCTCTTGGACCTATTGACTCTTTCACTACAATTTTGAACTACCTTTTGATTGATTGCTTGATTTATATTCTGCTTTGCTTAATAAAAACTTCAAAATACTATCTGTGTGTCTGACTGGGTATCTATAGCAAGGTGAACTTAGCCTGAGGTGCGACATCTGGGAATTGTAGTTTTAAAGCAGGCATAGTACTATTGGAAAAACGTCTGCTTCATCTCAATGCTTTTATAAATGGGAAAAATTCAGAGGCCCTGTTTTCCTCCATTTTTAAAGCTATTGGGATGAAATTTGCCACAATCGAAGCAAATATTCACCACTCTTTGCCTATCAAGTTTCATAATGTTTGACCCATCCACTGATTTTTTTGGGAATTTTCAAACAACATTTTTTTAAAGGCTACAAGAATGATGGCCCCGCCTCTTCCTCCCTCTTCCTTCCACCCTGATTGGCTGAGAGGCATGCTAACATGGCTTCAACTCTCAGCAGGGCTACATCTACATCCGGAGACATCTGAGACAGATGAAAAAAAAGGTGCTTTTTGATTTGAATTCTTAATATTAGGAAGGCAGTGAGCACATGTGTCAAAACTCACTTCAAAAGTGCTTTAGATCTGAATTTGATACAAATTTAATGGGCATATGAAAAATTCACCCAACCCTAGTATCTAGTCCTCCTATCTAGTTATCTTCCTATCTAATTCTCTTCCATGTCTGAGACTCAATTCACCATGTATTTTTATTTAGAAGAAATGTAATGAATTTCCTGGGAAGTAGCCACTGGACTAGTGACTTGATCTCTGCTATATAATAATAATAATAATAATAATAATAATAATAATAATAATAATAATGATGATGATGATGATGATGATGATGTATTTCTATCCCACTCTATTTTTCTGAAAGGGTGGTATACAACAAAAATTGGCAAACATTCAATGCCATAAAAACATAACAAACACATCAAATCATGGACAGTCAAATAAACAACATCATACTTATAAAACAGGTCAAAAATAACAAATGAGAATTTAAATAAACAAATGGAGCAATTGGGACACATTTCTCTAGTAGGTCTGATAGTAATAAGTGATTAAAACATTTAAAATATATATTACAACATTTTATAATAAAATGTATAATATATGGTTTACCACTGGTATTGACCCATCAACCAGTGATGTTTGGGAGCCCTCATATCAATGGGATGAAAATTCCACTCTAAATATTAATACAAACTTTGAAGGAGCAACCTGGTGTGCTGAACTCTGTATAGGCTCAGCATCAGGGTTTCACAATTAATACTCATTTTACAACATGCAATATTTTCTTCCCCACTGATATGATACCACCCCATCAGACAGTGGCTCACTATTTTTCCCCCTGCTAAATAATATCAGGAAATGTGTTGTGCATGTAAGTTAGGGATATAATGAGTACTTGTATATTTGCACTAACAGTCATATTCTGTGTTCTTGTCAGGTCAAGAACACTCTCCAGGAAGAATAATCTCCACTTCTGAATCTCCTGCCAAAATCACAAAAACAAACAAGCTCACAGTTTTTAGTAATCTAGACAGAAACTGAGCAGAAGAACTGTCCTGACAACTATACAAAATATGTAGCAAAGAGTGAAAACAACACTGTTCATTTGGAGAATTCACATAAAGACGGTATGGCATTATTTGTAGTCATGGAGGGTCCTTCCAGATACCCATTAATCCCAGGAGGAAATGGGTTATTTAAAGCCACTTCCTCCCATGATTAAGGCCATGAACCTCCCCCTCTCCTCCGAGGGCACATGTCCTTGAAGGTCAGCCAAAATTGACCTGGGGGGGCATCCAGCAAACCCCATCCTCCCCCCGAAAAACTTACCTGAGGGGCCTGTCGGGAGCACAGGCCTCTCCAGAGAGGTATCCTAATACTCAAAAATTACATGTCGGTTTTCTCCGGATTAATTCAGTTTTACCTGAGGCAATGGAGCCTCCGGTGGCCTAGGGGATAAAATCCTTGTTACCTGAAGGTTGGGTTGCTGACCTGAAGGCTGCCAGGTTCGAATCCCACCTGGGGAGAGCGCGGATGAGCTCCCTCTATCAGCTCAGGCTCCATGCGGGGACATGAGAGAAGCCTCCCACAAGGATGGTAAAACATCAAAAACATCCGGGCGTCCCCTGGGCAATGTCCTTGCAGGGGATCATTTGAATGCCTCAGTTAAAATCAAGACAGGTCCTGCATTTTAGACATGTCTGGAAAACCCCAGAGTCATGCTTTGATTATATAATAAGAAAACAATGTAATTAGAAAAATTAAAGACAAAGTATTCTATAATGAGATATATTTTATTTACTGGAGCCAAGTTCTCTTCACCAAGTATGTCCTACAGGAAAAAAGACGTTTGGTATAAAAATAGAGGAGTATTAAAAGGGAAATTCAGCATTTTAGCATATAAATATTAGAGAAAATCACTAAATTTTTTGGAATAGACCTCCCTCTTGAGAGGTCCACCAAAACCAATATATGAAGTGTGCCAATCCTAAAATCTGTTATTGCTTTGGTTTTGCGTGAAAACTCAAGAAGATGAGTGAGGCTTAGTATAGCTGTCTATTCAAACATAAATAGCAAATCCCATTGTGCTCAAAGGTATTAAGAACTGTTAAAATTCTGACAATCAAACACATCATCATTCCCACCTGCCCTTGGTAAAGCTAAGAGGGGAAATTAAAGCTTGCTGTCGAAAAGATGTAAAAACCTTGCCAAGTAAAGCACAGAGATCTTAGCATGTTAAAATGTCAATAATCCATCTAGCACATCCCAATAATTTTTTCAAAATTTTATAGATGGAGAAAAATTATTTATTTATTTATTTATTTAATTTATATACCGCTCTTCTCCCCCAGGGGGACCCAGAGCGGTCTTACATAATGGCAAGATTAATGCCACATATAATACAAAATATAGTAAAACAAACGATCATAAAAACACACTTAAAAACCAATATCATACCCCATTTAAAACAGTAAAGCACTGTGTGGCCATTACAACAGGGCCAGTAGCATTGGGCCAAAAGTCAGAGCCAGTCTGTATTCAATTACACATTAATCCAGCGAATACATCAGATTATATCGACCGTATCTTAGGATGGGCCAAAAGCTTGGTCCCACATCCAGGTCTTCAGCTGCTTCCTAAAAGACATGAGTGAGGGGGCTTCCCTAATCTCCCTTGGCAAGGAGTTCCACAGCCGCGGAGCCACCACCGAAAAAGCCCTGTCCCTCGTTCCAGCCAAATCACCTGTGACGGTGGTGGGACCGAGAGCAGGGCCTCACTGGAAGATCTTAATCTGCGGGGCGGCTCATAGGGGGAGATACATTCGGAGAGGTAAGTTGGACCAGAGCCGTTTAAGGTTTTGTAGGCCAAAGCCAGCACTTTAAATTGTGCCCGGAAGCTAACAGGCAGCCAGTGGAGCTGCTTCAACAGAGGAGTTGTATGCTCCCTGTACGGCGCTCCAGTTAATAACCTGGCTGCGGAACGTTGGACTAGTTCCAGCTTCCGAACAGTCTTTGAAGGCAACCCCACGTAGAGCGCATTGCAATAGTCCAAACGAGATGTAACCAGAGCGTGGACCACCGTGGCCATGTTAGGCTTCCCAAGGTATGGGCGCAGTTGGCGCACAAGTTTGAGTTGTGCGAAAGCCCCCCTGGCCACCGCCGAAACCTGGAGTTCCAGGCTCAGCGATGAGTCCAGGAGGACACCCAAACTGCGAACCTGCGCCTTCAGGGGGAGTGCGACCCCATCCAGCACAGGCTGTAACCCTATACCCTATTCGGCCTTACGACTGACCAGGAGGACTGTCTTGTCTGGATTCAACTTCAATTTGTTCACCCTCATCCAGTCCGACACAGCAGCCAGGTACCGGTTCAGGATCTGGACGGCCTCCTTGGAAGCTGGAGAAAAGGAGTGATAGAGTTGTACATCATCTGCGTACAGATGACACCGAACTCCAAAACTCCGGATGATCTCACCCAGCGGCTTCATGTAGATGTTAAACAACAAAGGGGACAGTACTGAACCCTGTGGGATTCCACAAGACAACGGTTGTGGAGCCGAACAGCTGTCCCCTATCAACACCTTCTGGGTACGGTCCTCAAGGAAGGACTGGAGCCACTGCAATGCAGTACCCCCAAGGCCCATTTCCACGAGGCGACCCAGAAGGATACCGTGGTCTACGGTATCGAAGGCTGCTGAGAGATCCAGGAGAACCAGCAGGGACACACTCCCCCTGTCAAGCTCTCTGCGGAGATCATCCACCAAGGAGACCAAGGCCGTCTCAGTTTCATGCCCTGGTCTGAAGCCAGACTGTGCCGGATCCAGATAATCAGTTGCTTCCAAGAATCCCTGGAGTTGCGAGGCAACCACGCGTTCCACGACCTTGCCCAAAAAGGGGAGATTGGAAACAGGCCGAAAGTTATTCCAATTAGTGGGGTCAAGTGATGGCTTCTTCAACAGTGGTTTTATTACGGCTTGTTTGAGGCCGGCTGGAAGTCTGCCTTCCTGGAGGGAGGCGTTCACCACCATTCTTACCCACTCGACCAACCCCCCTCTGGCTTCTTTAACCAGCCAGGATGGGCAGGGGTCTAGGATGCATGTGGTCGCTCTCGCTTCTCCAAGGACCTTGTCCACATCCTCGAGTTGCACAGATTGAAATGAATCCATCAAAATAGGACAAGCAGGTGCTCTTGCTACATCTTCGGAGATTGCATCAACTGTGGCGTCAAGCTCGGAACGAATCAAAGCGATTTTCTTTGAAAAGAACTGGGAAAAAGCTTCACATTTCTCTGCCACATCATCTGTGGGCGCAGTTTGAGGGGTGTTGTTAAGCAGCCCTCTGACAGTTCTAAAAAGCTCGGCAGGACGGTTTTTGGCTGCCTCAATTCTAGAACTGTAATAGGTTTTTTTTACAGCAGCCATTGCTTTGCAATATGTTTTCCTTTGGGCTTTAACCCGTTCTAAATTTGATTCGCTCCGTCGCTTTCGCCACACACGCTCTAGACGCCTCGTCTCGCGCTTCATCGCTGCCAACTCCCCGGAGAACCAGGGTGCTAGTTTAGCTCTGCGCATTGCGAGGGGCCACTCTGGAGCGATCGTGTCTATTGCCCTGGCCATCTCCCCATTGTAGAGAGTGACCAGAGCATCAACAGAATCACCTACCGAGGAGGCGGGAACATCCCCAAGAGCCATCAGGAATCCATTTGGATCCATAAGCCTCCTGGGGCGGACCATCTTAATGGGTCCACCACCCCCGCGGAGGTTAGGGGTTGCAGTAATTCTAAACTTGACCAAGTGGTGGTCAGTCCATGACAGTGGGACTAACGAGAGCTCTTCCACACCACCACCATTCTCCCATCTCTGGCAAAATACCAAGTCCAATGTATGTCCAGCACAGTGTGTAGGGCCAGAAATCACTTGGGACAGTCCCATGGTTGCCATGGTATCCATGAAAACCTGAGCCGCTCCCGACAGGGTGGTCTCTGCGTGTATGTTGAAGTCTCCCAGCAAAAGAAGCTGCTGAGACTCCAACACCAAGCTCGAGATCACCCTGGCTAGCTCAGTCAGGGAGTTTGTAGTGTTGCGGGGTGGACGGTACACTACAAATATCCCTATACTGTCCCGGTCTCCTACCCGCAGGTGGACGCTTTCAAATGAGGTAGATTGCGGGATGAGGCATCTGGTCACGGGGATAGAATCCCTATAGATTATTGCAACCCCACCTCCCCTCCCTCCGGATCTTGGCTGGTGCTGAACAGAGTAACCTGGAGGACAGAGCTGAATGAGGTTAGGCCCACCCGACTCATCCAACCAGGTTTCTGTTATACAAGCCAGGTCTGCTTGCTCTTCTAATATCAGATCACTTATAGTGGTTGTTTTCCCATTAACTGATCTGGCATTCAACAGCACCAGCTTTAATCCATCAGGTCCGCCATCCTGGATACCCAGACTCACCTTGTCAGGAGACCCTTTTGGAATACGTTTTGGAACTAATAATGATCTCTGAAAGTCCCTAGGCCCAATTAACATATTTGGTCTCCTTTTCCCGTACCTCCCTTTTGCTATAACCGTCCCAATGGCGACTCCATGGCTGGCAGAACTCCCCCCATCCTCTGCACATCCCCCACTCTCCTCCCCTGACCATTGTTTAGCTGGGTCAGCCTGACTGGGCCAATTGAACAAGCCAGATGGTGGCACTTCCCACCCTCTTCCCACCCCCCTTACATAGTCTCCAAAACCCTCCAACACTCCCCCCTCTCCTTTTACATTCACATCCACGTTCCAATTACTGAAAGTGACCTGTGCAGAGGAATGGGAGATATTGTAAAAGCAGAATCCTAGTAACAGTTGGAGGCTATAAAGTGCACAGTACATAAGTAACAATAAAACTAAGGGGCTGGAGGAGCCAATCCTATATCTAAAGTGCCTATCTGTTAAATACATTGAATAAATTTCTATTGCCAAAAAACCAATCTGGTTCCGGGGGGCAGTCCCGATCAGTGATTACAACACCACCACATTTTAACATTAGGTTAGCAGCCACACAGGATTTTTAGCAGCTATACAGTACTGCTCTCAACTTCCCAGTCACAAGAGGATTGATGGCTCAGTTTAACAAAGACAAATTAACCCCCCGTCTTCCCAGGTCCAACCAAATTTAGATTAAATTCTGGCAATGGGTCCAACCCCAGAAGTCAGCCAGTGGTGGTAATAGCTATGGTATGGGCCCAGCCCAGAAATTCCCAAAGTCTCAACCCCTTGACAGGCTGCCAGATGCAAAAAGATGTGATAAGATGTGAACAGCTGAAAATGAGCCCAAGGACAAACCAGTAGGCCACGCTTCGTAGCAGGCCGAGGGGCAAAGGGAACGGTAGGACTGAGAACGCGAATGTTTTAAAGCCAGCTGCTCTGCCTTCTTCTCCAGAATGTTTATGGAGTTTTTAAAGTTTTCCCCTCTCTCTTTCCTCCTTACACCAGCAGAAGCAGGGCTGGGGGTGTGCTGGCAAGCAGCGATGGTAACAGCAAGAAGTGAGCAGCAGGCAGGTGTTTTAAGGCCTCCTCCTCCACCACCCTCTTCTTTTCCTCCTTTCCTCCTCACACGAGCAGAAGCAGGGCTGGGGGTGTGGCAGCAGGACTCACTTCTTGTGTGCTGGTAGCAACGATGGTAACAGCCAGAAAAGGAAGGAAAAGGAAGATGGTAAACAAATGCAGGGCCCTTTCATACTTTTGACATGGAATTCCACCTGAATTTTCCTGGATACATTTGTTTAATCTCTTCCTCCTCACCTCCCTCTTCTCTCATACTCTTATTTCTTACTGAGCACTTTAGGGATCCTTTCACATCACAGTTATAAAACCATGATTCTGTTTTACTGCTGTTATTCTGTCCTTTGAAATCCAGTAGTTTGCACCTGTGCTTTTCTTAGAAGATGATTTTGGAGAAGTTTAGTGGCAGATCAAATGCACTGCGAAGAAACAACTTACAGGTCAGGCATAGCATTTTCAGATAGGTCAGGGAAAGTTTCTAGCCCAGAACTGGCAGATTTACTTCTAGTCAATGGAGACAGCAGTAAATAAGTTTGACTCTTCATAGGAATGGTTGTAAGGCAGTCTCCAAGTCAGTGGGAAGAATGTATGAAATATGAGAAGAACCAGTGATGTATTTACTGTGGTAGAGACACGTGATTTACAGTTGTATTTTCAGCATTATTACCTAATGATCATGGTTATATCTGGTCAAAGGTGAAGTCTCCATGAGAACTTCAATATTGCTTTGTCATCCTGCCAAGAATAGAAAACCTTACAACACTTGCTGGGTTTGCTGCCTAGGGACAAAATGTTTCAATAGCAGGAATCAGACTCAAAGCAATTAGATCAAAATCATACATTTTAAGTAGAAATTTTGGAGTGATGATTTTCAAATTTAATGCATATCTATAAACCTTTTATTTGATTTCTGAGAGAATAGCTTTCCACCTCTTCACACTAGGCATTTTTGCCCCATTTTCCCACTTTACTTCACGGCAAAGATGGGGCCTGCCATGCACCATCACACAACGCATGACAGGTCCTGAACTCTTTCCTCTCAAAGTTGGGGGGAAACCTTGAAAGGTGCTTCCACCACAACTACAGGGAGAAAAGTGTGTTTTGGGTAGCTCCTCCCCATTTCCCCATGTGATGGAAAAAAGGGCAGCAGGGCAATGTGTGTTGCTGTGTGTTGCCACCCTTTCTGCCATCTGATTGGGGGGGGGGGGTGCCACAAGCTACCCTGCATGTCTTTCCTTTCACTGGCAATTGCCATCAGAACAGCACAACCCAAAAGAGCCATGTAAGGAGGTCCATCGTCTGGAATGTGTATAGAAATAGAAAAAGGGGGGCATTTTTATTGTATAAAATTTTGGATAGTGTGATTCATTGGTGTATGTAGCATTCTCAGTGGTGGCACTCTTCTCCTGGCTTTTCCATTTTGCATCTGGCGAAAACATTTCCTCCTTTTGCTTGATTTTGCATCAAAGCTTTGCTGCTTTCTTTAAATGTATTCTGACATAAGAGCTGTGTGTTTCATTATAGCTTGTTTTTTTCCCCTGTTATTTTTTTCCCAGGAATTACAGACTGATTGCTATGAGGTTTAACTGTGATTCTATTCTCATAAACTAGACATAGAATTTTGTGAACAGGAAACTAATAGAAGCAGTTCATAATTATAATGATTAAAATAATAAATTTTCTATGTGATGAAATATTTGTTATATTCAATCTTTACACCAATTCCTTCCTTAGTTTTTGTATTATTATTAAAGTGATGGGCTTGCAGCAAATTAAGAGAAGAGGAATGTGAATACTTGAATCCTACCATTTTATATACAGTACAAATGTCCCATAGATATCATTAAAAAGAAACAAAAAAGTAAACCTTCAACCTGCAGGGAGCAACAGTGAAAGATCTGTATTGATCAGAAGATCTTTGTGTTTACTTTTCAATAAATACTGTGCAGTAAAATATATAGTTTGTCTGTATTTTAATTAAATCAGTTAACAGCAATTTTACTACAGGCAATATGTTTTATACATCAACAGCTAAGGTAATCTGTTTGATATATCCACAGTCTATTGCATAAGAGCTGATGATTTCACTAAGACGTACTTGATAATTTCAGCATCTCAAAATCACTAGAAGAAGAGCAATATGCAGCCTTCAAAGTAGAGAGGCACTCCAGATCTCTGCATCCTAAATGGCTTGCTGCTAGCTATACAAGAAGTGAAGGAAATTCATCTCTACGATTCAGGTTAGTCGATCCAGGACTTTTAGTGCTTCACTTGGAAGAAAGATGCTTTACCCAGCACAATGTCATTGACAGGTTTGCATGAGCTGAATATTAATGCCCTACTGAAAATTGCCAGATTTTCAGAGGCTATTTTGTGCACAGAAGAGACTATATTGGCAAGACAGGTGGAAAATGCAGCTACAATGCAACCAGTAAGATATAAAGATTGCCTCGTTTCCTTTGATTAGAAAGACTTTGCTAGACACAGAGCTATTTCAGTTGAGAGCAGAATTCTCAATGAGGATTTGGAAAGTCTATAATCAGATAAATCTTTTCCATATTTTGACTAATGTGGGTGAATGGAGAGAAGAGACCTAAAAAGGCATATATAGAGATAAGTTTTCATTTTGTTTTGTTCCCTCTATATATAGGACACTGCAATATGCATGCCATTTCTGTCAATTCCACAGTGTCCTCTGTATTGCCAATTACAGCAACAATAACAGAGAAACCAGGGGCATCTTAAAGATCTAATGTGCTTTATTTTGCATTAGTTTATGCATATGCAGCCCATTTAAGCAAGCAAAAACCTTATTAGTCCTAAAGGTGTCACTCAACACTTCATTATCTATTCATTCACAGACACAAATTCACCCCAGTCCCAGTTTTACATCCCATTCTAGCACTGTTTAGAAACATGGAGGGAAACAGGGCTATGCAGAAACAGATATCTGGTTCCAGGTGCCAAAGAAACAGGTCCTTCTCAAGTTATTCCCTTCTGTGAAATAGTATTCGTGCAGGTGAAATAACTGCATTTATTGGGTAATATCCTACTGCAATCTTCCATCACACACACATACACAGACACACACCTTCTCAAAAGCATTTTCCAGCCCATCAGACCAATTATTACATTGCTAGGGTTGGAGGGAGGTTGGCCGCATAGGATGCAGCAAAATCAAAGGGATATAAGAATTTCATTCTGGGCTGGTATGCTAGGTAATATTGTTTAGCCTTCAATTGGCTCTTCTATTTGTGGCAGGGATAGGAAATGTTTGGGCTATGGGCCACATTCATGCCTGAGCTGCATTTTTTAGTCACCAAAGCCTCCTACTAGTTTCCCAAGCCTCCATTAAGCATTAGCATGCTTTATTGGTGATTTTTAAAACAATATATGCCACAGTGCTTTTGGATAAGAAAACTGCTTATTTGCCTGAAAATATGCCCAAAGAAGGATGACATTGGGTTGCTGTGAGTTTTCCAGGCTGTATGGCCATGTTCCAGAAGCATTCTCTCCTAACGTTTCACCCACATCTATGTCAGGCATCCTCAAAGGTTGTGAAGTATATGGGAAACTAAACAAAATCTGGTTACCACTACTAAAAACACTCTAAAATCAGGACAGTAAATAAAGAACAGCACTCTGAAAACGGAAATTCCAGACATGAAACTAACACCTCCCAACAAAGGATTCCCCCTGTCAGGAAGCAACCAAGCCTTGAAGTTGCAAGGCTTTTTAATGCTAATCAAGGTGATTACTTGCAACATTCAAACTTGCCTCCAACAGACAAGAGTTCATGGCCATACATCCTAGAAAACTCATAGCAACTCAGTGATTCCGGCCATTAAAGCCTTTGACAACACATAGGATGACATCACTTTTCAGGCTCCAATCACCATGCATGTGGTTTACAAAAGGTGGTACAGAGCAAAAATTATTTAGCAAAAAATTGTCACAGATTCGATTTCTAGCTTTGTTGAAACAAGGGCTCTTAAATTCTTAGTTCTTCTGGTCTAAACAAATGCCAGCATAGTCTTTGACCAAAGCAATGGGTGGACCTCAAATCTTCCTTTCCCAAGGTTAGGATAGCTACTGCATACGAGCAAACAAGTTAGTTCTTCTTTTCTATACTAAAACTCTGTAGTCTCCACTTTAAAAGTCAATCCCATTCCAGAGATAATGGATCCTACATATTTCCAGATGGTGTTAATTCATTCTGTAGAACCCGAATGGGCATGTCACTTTTACATTTTAAGGACAATAATGACTAAACTAATTCAAGAACATTGAATTTTGCTTTTACATGTCTTAGAGCTGAAAGCTGTATGTTCTATGAACATACTCCGAATATCAGGCTTCTATAGGACATTGTGAATGGGGTTAAAACTGGATATAGTACTATTATTGTGTAATATGAAAGATTCTAGATAAAGACAGGTCTAAAAAGTCTATTTATAGCAACATTCTAGGACAGATAAAAGTGATGCTTTGTGAGCTGTTTCACATTCCTCTGATAAGACAGACAGCTTGCATCCTTCAGACATTGGGAAAAGGGATCATTAATTTCATAAGGATTTTGTGATCAGGAGGTTGCCTAAGAAAAGCGTTGAGGTCCATAATGAACCAAAAGAGGGGAGGAAATAATTTATAATTATACAAAACTGCTTATAATTCTTAAAATATACTTGACAATGTTTATTTGTTGTGAAGAAGCACAGCATTATTTTTCTCGTCTGTTCTCAGAACTGGGGAAAGCTACTTATGGCAGAAAGCTGAATGCCATGGACTCCTGATGTTGCAGTTCTTTTACAGTTTCTGAGGACTATAATCTCTTGTGAAATGAAGACACCATGTGACTCCAGCAAGCATAACAGGTCAGTGACAAAGAGGAAAGGAAAATACATATCAGTACTCTGTTGGTTTTTAAAGGTTTCACAAGAACTCCCACACTGTATGTAGTGCAGAGCAATCAAGACTCTTTCTGCTGCTGCATAATCATACAACTGCAATTATTAGTCATCCCATTAACAGCAAGAGGTAGCAGAAGGGTCTAGACCCATTGGCAGATTGCTGGGTGATCTACTGTCTATTGGCAAGCATTTGGAACTCCTAATTTTTGGTAGTAACATCAACAAAATTATTCCTTTCTCTATTCCCAAATCATACTTCTAAAAAGAAAAATATATA
This sequence comes from Anolis carolinensis, assembly GCF_035594765.1. Classification (NCBI taxonomy): domain Eukaryota; kingdom Metazoa; phylum Chordata; class Lepidosauria; order Squamata; family Anolidae; genus Anolis; species Anolis carolinensis. The sequence continues at coordinate 297,741,472 of NC_085841.1, forward strand.
GATATACTGAGCAGTGGATTTCTGACAAGAAGAAATTAGACTCCATTCAGTATTTAAAATTTGTAACCCAAAAATGCAATGTTACCAAGGGAGCCTGAATTGTCATTCCATGACCCAAAGCCCTTCCTTGTGGACCTCGGGACTTTTGTATCACACATACCACTATGTTTTCTTGGTAGAAGACGCACATCTCCTCAATGCAGAAGCAAAAGGGACACAGCTGAAAAGTGCTGAAACCAAATAGGCAATTATAGCAAAGTAGCCTTGAAATTCAAGTAGCCCAAAAATAGTCTCATTCTAAAAGCTGGCACAAGAAGCAAGGAACACACAGTATTCACCATCTGGCTTCCGAACTCTGCATTTAGTACAGTTTATCCTAATACTGAGCTTCCTCTTAACAAGCCTTGATAATATAAAAAAAATCTGGGAGACATTAAACTTTTAGCTTAAGTAGATTCTATAGCTTAGTTTTAGATTTAAAAAGAGTAATTTATGAACTAATACAGAGGAAATGCAACACTCGTGAGAGAATAGGAGGTTTGAGTGCACAGCCTGATGTTGTGCATGTGCATTCAAGTAAGCCTGATAGACTTCAATGGGACTTTGTTCCAAAGCTGCAGAATGGGACTCCAACTTTGATAAATAGCTGCTTTTCTGATCAGATAAATAAATGAAGCATGTAGACCTTGCCTTGAGAAAGAAGCTAGCAATTATACTTCATAATTTGGCTAGTCCTCAAGGAATGTTATTTTTCTTTCTCCTTACTTCATAGAGCTATGTACCCAGTTTTCTGCATAGTCTGGAACAGGGAAAGAGAATCTGGCAAAGATATTAAGGATTTTGTGAGTCAGCGGCTTTCTCTTTCACAACTAGCATGTGCAAACATGTCCCAGAAAAACATTTTGGCTATAGCTACATTAGTAATTACAGTAAGAAATTGTTGTGCTGCATTCATTCACTTTTTATAAAGCCTCTACACAACTATGTTGTCCAGTCATGATTATCCTCTATTTTATGCATGTGTCTTTCATCTTTTCTCAAACTGGAGACACTTCCTCCATACCACCAAGAACACCAAATGAGAGGCACAAAATTCAAATGTATGAATTAATTTAGCACAATGTTTCAATTGCTAAAAAGAATGGAGTACTGTTACAGTCAGTGGCATATTTGAAAAATAAATTTATTATAGCTCAGGACACATTGACAACAGAATGCAGAGTGCTATTTTATGACCCTCTGTTGTTGTTTTTTTATAATGGAAATTTAACTAATGGAAAACCCCTTTTAAATGAAAAAGAATAATAGAATAAAAGCACAACAGCACAGTGTTCAGGACTTCTAAAAAGGAGTTTTTAGAAAGTGTTGCTGAATATTTTAAATCATTTTTCCATGTTCAATGTTTTCCACTAGCTTTGTCATATTATGATAAATATCCCTTTTACACACATACACACAAAGAAGCATTGTACTGTTTATTAGAAGACGGCTTTTTTAAAAAAAAACAAACAAAAAAACAAAACAAGCTATTTTCTGATAAAAAGTTCAAAAACCATTAAGCAGTAGGAAGTTACAATGTGTGCTAAGCTTGAATTGGCCTCTACTCCCACAGCAATTATGTCACGTCCACAAGAATGACTAGAACATTGTGGGAGTAAAAGAATATTAGAAAATCTTAAAAATGGTTAGAAATGACATTTTCTACTATGAAGACACTCTGATGACAAGAATACTATGCTTATTTTGCACAAAATGTTCATGTAGTTGTTTTGGGTAGTAAATCGTATTTTCTGTACCGAAATATCTCCCAAAATATGCACAATAATTGAGAAAACTGCAAAACTGTATATCAGGTCATGTCAAGATACACTTTCTCATCAAGAACCAATCTACTCCCCAAAAGCTATCTGCCTGTCTATCAGTTCAACAGTACTTTTTATTTTGCTTATAATTGATGTTCTTTTTCTAAAAGTTCTATATTATTTAGGTCATATTATTTTTAAAAAATATTTAATGTTGACATCAGTGGATATTTCCCTTTGGGTTCATGATAAATATTAGTATGAAGAAAATAATCTGAGTAGACACTGACAACCATAAGATGAAAAAAACAACAGGAGAAGAAGGAATTCAGAGTTATTCCTATTGTGTTTTGCAAGAAAAAATAAGGAGGAATGAAGGGCTTCCTGCTTGTCACAATTGATCTGGCCTTAACAGTACATGCCTTAGTTAACCCGTATTTTTAAAATAATTTTATTAAGAATTTTCCAAGAAAATAAGATTTAAAAAAATAAAAGAGGGTAGGGGGAGAGGGGGAGGGTAGAGTGCTGGGGGGGGGGGGGGGAAAGGCAAATTAAGTTGTCATTAACTGCTGTGCCACATTTTGTATGAGTGTTCTCTTGACAAAGATATGAGTTGGTGTTTGCCTGGCATGTGTTTGAAAAACAACTTTCTAAAACCAAGTACACTCACTGCCTTTCAGAAGTTTTTTTTTCTTCTAATGAGAGTTGTAGTTTATGAGGCACCAGCACTATTTGGCAAAGAAGGCTAAAAACTTTGTAAAACTTCAAGTCCCATGATTCCATAGTATTGAGTCATGGCAGTTAAAATTGTATCACATTAATTCTACTGTGTGGATGTACCCAAAGTCAAGATGCTGTTTTTTGACCTATTACATTTTAATACACTGGAGATTATGACATCTAAAATCTATGAAATCCTGTTCTCTTGGAGTATTAATGGAAAAGCTGAATGTGAGCCAACAATGTGATGCAGCAGCTAAAAAAGCCAATGGGATTTTGGGCTGCATCAAAAGGAGCATAGTTTCTAGATCAAGGGAAGTAATGATGCTTCTCTATTCTGCTTTGGTTAGACCTCACCTGGAATACTATGTTCAATTCTGGGCACCACAATTCAAGAGGGGTATTGACAAGCTGGAATGTGTCCAGAAACAGGTAACTAAAATGATCAGAGTCTAGAGACCATGCCCTATGAAGAGAGACTTCAAGAGCTGGGGATGTTTCACCTACAGAAGAGAAGGTTGAGAGGAGACACGATCACAATGTTTAAATATTTGAAAGGATATCATAAGGAAGAGAGAAGGGCTTGTTTTCTGCTGCCTTGGAGACTAGAACTTGGAGCAATTGGTTCAAATTACAGGAAAGGAGATTCCACCTGAACATTAGGAAGAACTTCCTGACCATGAGAGCCAATCAACAGTGGAACTCTCTGCCTCAGAGTGTAGTGGGATCTCCTTCCTTGGAGGCTTTTAAACAGAGACTAGATAGTCATCTGTCAGGGGTGCTTTGCTTGTGCTATTTCTGCATGTTAGGGGGTTGGACTAGATGGCCCATGTGGTCTCTTCCAATTCTATGATTCTATGATTCTAAAATATTATTTCTTTCTTAGTCTTCAGAGAAACCTGAATTCTTGAGGGCTTTCTATACATCTATTGCTGAGAAAGACAATGGTTGGTGAGTATTTAGACCAGCCTTTACTGTAGCTGCACTTTAATGTGCACTATCACTATCTCCTCAAAGGAGGTCCAGTTGGTTCCTTGCTTAGTGAGCCTGAAATAGGCAGTAAAATCTGCAGTTTTCTTAAAGGTGTTTTTTTTTGGTACAGTTTAATATGCTTTTTCCTTTCACCTCTCCTCCTCCCCTCTCTCGTCTTTGTTTGAATTAGTCAATGGACTTTAGAATTGATATTTCCTTAGCTTACCTCCTTCCTAAAATCATTCATTGTAGGATTGGTCCAGTGCCCAAAGTTTTTCAGGTAGATCATTACAAGCTGAAATAATAAAATGTATTGAAGCAGAATTCAAAACAATACAAAAACAAAGGAAAATACCTAAAATATCTATAAAAATCCTAAAAGATAAAATGGTTTACAAAGGAAAAAAGAAGGTTTTGCCTGGCACTGAAAAAAAATAGTAATATGGACTCTGGGCAAGTTTCTTTTCAGATTGCATTTCACAAACTGGCAGTCATACTTAAAGGTCACTATCTGTACAAATATATCAGTTTCCATGAAAATATTGTTATCTTTAAATCACAGTGTTGTCTCTCAGAGATTTATGCATTGATAAGTCCCATGTACCTCCATGCATGAAGTTTAGAATTGGATCCTCAAATACAGTAGAGTCTCACTTATCCAACATTCGCTTATCCAATGTTCTGGATTATCCAAAGCATTTTTGTAGTCAATGTTTTCAATACATTGTGATATTTTGATGCTAAATTCGTAAATACAGTAATTACTACATAGCATTACTGTGTATTGAACTACTTTTTCTGTCAAATTTGTTGTATAACATGATGTTTTGGTGCTTAATTTGTAAAATCATAACCTAATTTGATGTTTAATAGGCTTTTCCTTAGTCTCTCCTTATTATCCAATATATTCGCTTATCCAACGTTCTGCCGGCCCATTTACGTTGGATAAGCAGGACTCTACTGTACTAGTCAAATTTTAAATACTGTGTATATTCATGCATGAGTCTAGAATTTTTAGTCAAAAAATCAATCTAAAAATCAGGGTTGATTCATTCATGGGTCAATACAAGTACTGCACTACTCTTATCAAAAAAGGAACAATCTGTTTCCTGATTAGAGTGAAAAAAGCAAAAGGTTAGTCCATCCCAGGAGAACCAAAAATTAAAAAAATACCGACCCCCAATACTGTCTCCACATCAGTGCCGCTTTCTTTTCCTTCCTTTCTCCTCTTCCTCCTTCTTTTGAATGCCTGGGTAGGAAATGGTGGCAGTGGTGGCAGCTGTTTGGTGCCTTCCCGCAAAAGATGGCTGCTTCTTTTAGGCTCTCCTGGGATAGTTAATATGGCACCTTAACTTTTATGCAAAAATAAAGAATCCCTTTATCTGAGTAGAGTGTTGAAATACCTTTTTCAATGCCTGGTAGGAAATCGGCAGCAGTGGCTGTTTCCCCTAATGTTTTCCTCTCCATGGAATGACCCCCAACTTATCAAGATCCAGTGTTTGGGCCCCCAAACCTGACCTTGACTTATTATACAAGAGGTTGGGTTCTACCCAAGTATATATAGTAATAAATTCTAAAATAATTTATCTTAAATTTTTCTTTCAAAAGAAAAAAAACAGGAATAAACAAATCAGTACATTATGAAATCAGATGGCACCGTTACAACTTATGTATAATCACTGTTACTTCACAATGACTCATCACACATATTTTTGACCTGAGACAGTGTGTTCTATTAGGATGTTCCCAAACTATTATTCCTTGTTACTTAAAGCATAACATCTCTTTCATGTTAAAAAGATGTAAATCTGTCTAGGTGTGCAGTGCAAGTGAACCTAGGCAACTGAACTATCATGAAACTGCATACCCATTGTTCATAATCTCAGTTTATCATCAAAATGAGCCATGGAGCCAAATTTTCTCATCAAGTTAATTATTTTCAATTTGGGATTCATTTTCAGGGATATGAAAAGATTCTAGTGCTATTACCTCAAGCAATTATTTGTTTGGTTTTCTCCCTCTCTCTCCATCACTAGTTGTGTGTATAAGTATACATGTGTACATATACAAACAGTTATCTAAATGTCTAGTTCTGTACAAATATGTCAGTAATCAAAAGACTGCTTAGCCAGGAGTTCACAATCTGTGACACACTTCTTAAGAAACATACCATGATGGTGCACGAATGAAGCATATGTCTTAGAAGAGAAGTTTATACAAACTGGATCATTTCTCCTCATATCCATAATTTGTTAATAAAGTGAGAGACATATCACATTAATCTCATACAGCATCATTCATTAGACCTGCAAAATACTTTGATGAATTTGAAGACTAGCCAATAGGTTATCAATATTATTTCCTGTGCCACTTATTTTATTGACTCATGTTACAATGTTATATCATTTTACTTGGGAGTAAGCCCACTGAATTCTATGTGTTTACAACTGGATAGACATGCACAAGATCACACACTTAAAATTGCAAGATATATTTGTCAACAATGCACATTATTTAAATGTTTCACTTACCTCCAGGTTCAAAAGGATTGGAGGACAAAGGGGTGAAATCCCTCTCAAATATGGAGAAAGATTTTCCCCTCACTAAAAACATAAGCAATTGTTTAGAAAGCAATAATGGGTAACTAATTTGTATAACTAATATGGATTAAATGCAAAGGTTTTAACAATTATTTATTTTAGGAGATTAATTTTTTTATAACCCAAAAAAGAATTACTGCAAGTACAGACATTTTATAAATACATCTTGCTGGATCAGGCAAAAGTCTACCTAATCCAACATTTCTTGGAAGGATTCCAAAAAATGAAACTGCTAGAAAATGAGCTGTGTTCCACCAATAGCCAACATTCTGCCCTTCCTATCATTGAAAAAAATTCTCAAAGCCATTTAGATTTTTTTTTACTTGGACTAGATAATAAAACATCTCTGGAGCATAACAGAAGTATGACCTCATCAGACAGTCAGTGGCAGGAGGCAGCAGCACTCAGCTTGGCCACAAGGCATGGGGAATCCAGTACCCCATGCCTCGCATCGCCCACATCAACAGGAGGGTGAAAACATTGTCTGATGGGAGCTGGCAAGCTCCATGGGTGACTGGGGCTAAATTGGCATATGCTGCCAATTTTAGTCCCATATGATTAGGTCGGTAGTCTCCCTGATGTGAAAGTCCCATGTCCTTATGGTTTACTTTGGGGCACTTATGATAGACAGGAATGAAAAATGACAGTAAATGCCTTTGACAAATTATTTCACAGTAAGTTTGGCCCCAAGAGAAGGGGAAAAGTTATGAATACAAAGATGTATTAGCATCAGAAGACAAATGGAGAATCTCAGAAGTGTGTTCTTTATGTGTATTTAAATCAGTTCTTGCTTAAGATGAGCATGCTTTATTCTTGTATCTAGACAGGCAAGTAAACAATGACAGCTTGAGGTGGATTTAACTGACATGATAGTAGGATGACCTTAATGGTGTCCTTATGAGACAGCCATTTCATGGAGCTGGAAGATTAGATGAAGTACCCTTGATAAGCTTTATTCTGGACATCTGCTGAAGGAAAGAAACATGTTAAATGCATAGCAGATTGTGAGAGGAATGTCCACTTTTCCCGTGCTCAAATTAGCAGCAATATTCTAACATAAAATAAATAAACACAAAAATAAATAAACTGGTAACTCTCTGAATGGGCCTCTGGTTATTTTGATGTTCATTCTTTAGAGTCATTTGAATAGCTACCACAGCACAGCCTTCAAAACGTGTTTTGTTTTTTTGTTGTTGTTTTTTTGCAAGTTGGGTTGTGCAAAAAGCATGAGCACAATGTCTTCTTCTTCAGAGCTGTTGATAAATTTATCGTGATCAAAGGGTTTCTACTATCTTAGTTACTGAGTTTACAGTTAATTTAGGTGCCAGCATTTTAACAAAATTTAATATTCTAAATTAAACAAATGACTCAGCAAGTTGAATGTACATGAAGTATTTAAGGCCACCTAACTTGCAGTTCTGTGGGTGTTCTTTTATGCTAATTTCCCCCCCAAATTTAGCATTCCAAGATGCTCTAGCCAGCTGTCCCAGAATCTTTCAAAGGAGAGGAAGTATTCATATGTAAAATATGTAAGCTTCTGAGATATGGAATGAAAATCATAGAGCTTGGAGTCTGAATGAGAAACATGATTGATTGATTATGCATCCCCAAGGGAGGACAAGTGTGTATTACTTTACATTAATCATATTCTTTAAAGTAATTTTTAGAAGTATATTTTGGGATTTTTATTTTGTGTATGTTGTTGCCAAGAAACATTAACTGCAGTATCACTTTACTTTCATTTGTGTCATCTCAAGACTCCCCCCCCCCCCCCCCCCACCAATAGCAACACATTGACGGAAACAGGAGTAGAAATAAGATGAGTTGTTTCTATAATTCTTGGAGCAGTAGAATTAAATCTATTCCTTTTAAAAGGGGAAATGATGCAGAGTCCCCAAATGACAAGTAAAAAATAAAAAAAATTATGAAAAATAAAATGAGTCAATGAGACATATCCTTTTTCTTTCTGATTCACTTAAAGAAACAAAAGGAAAAGTTTCAAAATGCTGTTGAGAACTTTCATGGGTGAATTAGTACTCCATGAAAATTGGCAATTACTGTTTCTTATCAACTTTGAAAAAGTTTGAAATCTAACCTAATTTTGCCTGTGGAATATACAAACAAAATGAAGGAGGGAGCCCCATCAAGTTAGCTGGGCTTCCAGAGATGAATTCCTACAGACATATGCTTTTAAACATAACTGATAAAACACAAGACTTCCATACAAATCATCTGTAATTTACATGTAAAAGTCCTCCTAGTATGACTTCCAGAGAATTTAATGATTTGAAATCAAGAATACCTATGGATGAATAATGATAACATGGCAAAATAACAATTCTAGCTGTTTATACACTTCATATCGAAAATTAACAGGCAAAATAGATCCAAGATCATATCTAACTAATATCAATCTTCTATCAGTGGATAAAGAGATTTGTAGCTTTCATGAGATAATTATTTGAGTGGCTGGAGCTACCATTTGCTTCAGCTACAAGTGCCAGCTTCATCAGCCAATTGACTTAGCAACTCACTGATTCCTTCATTTCAAACACCACATATTTTCAAACATGAAGGCCCTGTTGGATGAACAGAAATCTGTCCTCACTAGACAAATGCATGATTATCTGTCTTTCCCTTTCTTCCTCCCTCCCTCCCACACTTTTGAACTTGATAGGCTCAGTAAGAATAATCCTTTGCTGCTTCCCTTGCACCTTCCAGTGTTAAGAGAAATTGCATTTTAAAGATTCAGATAAAACATTTAAACCCTTCAGTCAACATCTTTCCCAAATTAATACCAAGTGACAAGATGGAAGTATTTGCAAACTTTGTCCCATATGCAGGTTCTGGTATTTTTATAGGAAGTACAAGTATAACAGATCTAAAAGTAAATGTCATCTCCAGGAGAGACTGATTGGAATGTCCTCTTCCAAGGCAGCCACATGAACTGCAGTCTGACATAGTACTTTTAAAAGAGGGGAAAGCATCTGGTTTTCTTTTCCTTGAAACACCTCCACCTCTGTATTCTGTATAAAAACAATTTCAAATCTTCAAGAAGAAAGTGACAGACAAGCCAACAGACACATCACAAAATCTGTATTCAGCAGTAACAGAACATTTTCATTACGTTTTCTGTTAGTAGACCTTAAGGAAATAAAACCCTCTTTAGAAAATTAACTGAAAAGGCAATCTTTATGGATAGGTTAAGTATCCAATTTCATCATGATAAATTCCTCTCCCTCCTCACTCCACCCCAAAAAGGTGCACAGAGAGACTACTGATGCTCTTCCTCTACCTGCTCTTAACTACACACATCGTAAATCCGATGTAAAATAGTCAAATCTCTAACGTTGCATCTAGTCATCCACATGCATGCACCAAAAGGGAGCAAGGTAAGTTCAACCATTCCACTTGGGAGACTTTTCCTGTATAGACATAGGAAAATCAAACTGAGGTAGAAATTAAATACCAAAATGGAGGAGCCTGTCATATCACCGCACTGCAATCATATTTCACAAATAATTGCAAACACTAAGAGAATATCAACTTCCTCAAAGACATCATTTGCAAGTGAAGCAAAGACCAGAGTTTGGTTAAGATTAAAGTCCAGTCTGCAGACTGGTGGGGTAAAGCCCACCACAGTATTGTTCAAAGTGTTGCCTTACTTCCACTTATATGTGCTTCATCTTTTTAACAGTAACCAAGAAAAGGTCTATTGAATTCTAACATCCTGGTCAGAAAAAAGGATAGAATACAAGAAGGAATCTGAAATAAATTCAGGACTGGAGAGGCAAGCTTCCACAGTAAGCAACATCACAGATAAACTTTACATAAGAAGCAGCAGTTGATGAAGCCTGACAAGATAGTATTTTTACTATCAACCTAACTAGTAAATAGCAGCAGGAAAATCTCTGTGAAGCCACATGATCATAATTTCATCTGAGCAGGCAAAAATTCATGGCAAAGCAATATCAGATAAGTGAACAGGAGGACTCCAATCCAAGTTACTGCCCAGGTATAGGAAAGCTATAGAGAGTGACACAATACACACAGAATTTTTCCCCACAGAAGCTACAGAAAAGCTCCCAGACATGCCTTTAATATAGAATTTTAATTCATCACATGTTAATAAGGAACATGCAGAATTCTTTGACAGTTTTTTTTTATTTCCATGTTAACCATAGGGTTAGCAGAGAGTTTTCAAAGCAAGCATTTGACCCAGTAAGCATATCCAAGGTGGCATCAGGAGCTAATTTCTTTTCATCTTTTTAAAGCAAGGCATGAAATATGAGCACACACATGTAGAGAGGAGAGATGGAGTGGTAAAAGATCCTAGACTTACCTTTGTCTCTGATAGTCCCCCTTTAAAAGTTCTCCAACAGAAATTAATTCCACCGGCGTTACCTGGATTCTTTTAAGTCACACAGGAGCTCAACAATTAGTTACTTTTCAAATGGTCCATTTGCTGATCATCCAACCATAGAAAAATAGGTGTCCAAGAGACTTTGTCAAAAGTAAGTCCAGGATTCAAAGCACACAAGGGGGTGAAGAGATAGAGGAATTTAGTCCAAGAATAGAAATCCCCTCTTTTCCTGATATATTATCTACCTTCTTGCTCACCATGAAAACTGTAGAGCAAAACTGTCAGTGGCTGCTCCAGTAGCTGCTGTGAATGCTGCAGATGGTATGTCTCGCTGTTACCTTCCCAGATGGGTAGAGGATTCAAAGAACAGCAAAAGCAGCCCCCCACCACCACCACCACTCAAAAAATATAATACCCAGGTGAAATGCCAGCCACTCACTCACACGATCTAATTAATCAAGAAAGGGATGAGTTGGTCACCAAAGGCATCTCCTTCCAGAGTGCACGGGATTATGGCAAGGTTATTAATCTTGCTTTGCTGCATCCCCCTCCACCCCCTACGTTCGGCAGCCTGCATTGAGATGATTGCCAGTTCTGTCTCTGTCCCTGTTCTACTGCATTTTGCTCAGCCCTCCCTTGCTGCGAGTGAAACACAGCAGAGGGAGGAATACTAATAAGGTGGTTAGCTACAGTTTCTTCAAGCCATTCTACATATGTACTGTGTGTGTTTGCATGATGTGCAGACAAGTGTTCAAGAAAGACAGCATGTTTTTTCTTATGCATTTTTCTATGGAGAAGCACACTGTGGATTCATTTGTATTTGCTACATGAAGGCAGCTTCACCCACTGAAAAGAGGAGATTTCTTTTGGATTTTTTAAAAAGGAGGATCAGAGCAAGGAATCTTATTTTACTGCTGATCTAAAGGAAATAGAGTGTTAGGATCCCTGGAGGCCTAAAGCCATGTCCTCACAGTTAGGGGAGAGAAAAATGGTGTGTGTTTGTGTGTGTGTCTGAGAGAGAGAGAGAGAGAGAGAGAGAGAGAGAGAGAGAGAGAGAGAGAGAGAGAGAGAGAGAGAGAGAGAGAAGTTAGTCAATAAAACTCTGAAGACTATAGGACATTGAAGAGAGTGCTGTAACCTTGCCAAAAATGTCACTTAAATGTAATGCTTTAAAACCAGGAAAAGGCACAAGAATGAATGGTCATTTGTTTAAAGAAAATAACAGCTATTTGTTTCAAGATATAAATCAGCAAGTCACCTGTATTTTGGGAGATTGAAAGGGGAGGAAAAAGAGAAAAAAAAATGTGTCCGAGCAAGTTGAACTATAAAGAGTGCTCAAATTGCTCCGACACACACACACACACACACACAGCCCTTTCCATTTTTGGCTATTTCCCCTGAGTGTCTGTGGGATAATCTACTTGCATCTTTTACCTCCTCTTGTCACAAAAATAAAATAAAGCCAGGAATATGAATTAAGTTTAGAGTTCCCAGTCCCAGGTATATTAATAAGATGCTTTGAAACCAACAAAGGAATGAGAAAGGTTGGCTAAACAGTGTTTGTCCCTCCCACAGTTCATTCACATTTGATCATCCATGTACAAATTCATCTATTGAGCTGCACTCAGTGGAATTTGTTTTTTGGAATATAGAAGCTGCTGCTACGGCTTGTGCCAGTGTTCAAGCAGGTAAATTCTTCTTGGCTGCAGTCCTAGATTTATCCAGCAGATGCTGCTACATATGACTCAGTCAGAAGCCACAGGATGAGAAATCGACTCCAAGCAAGAATGCACACGATTCAAAAAGACTTCTCTATGCTAGTTTAGTTTCTTTTAAATAAGGTGGGAAGAGATTGGTTTGGCACACTAAGAATATGCTATTATATCTAGTCGAGATCAATGGTTTCCATCTAATACTGAGTATTCTTAACAAAATGAAGCTCAGTGTCATGCAAAAAAGTCAGATATTAGGTAATGGATTAGAAATAGAATTTAAAATCAGAAAACGTGATTTTTACATTTGTAATCTTTTCCAAAATTGAAATATTTAGTACCAATAAGCTCCAAGTGTTTTTAGTTTACTGATATTGGTTCAAGGTTTTTTGAAACTGAAAATATTTTGATATCTATTCCACTTAATGTCTCTTAATTTTATTGATTATTGTAAGCTTTCTTCTGTCACGTCATGGCAGCAAACCATTTAGTGAAACATAAGGAAAGAAGGAAGAGACATTACAGTCTGAAATATTTTAAATATTTTGTATACAGACAAAGCAGAAAGAACAATAATATTCCTGTTCCACTTACTGCAACAAGATAATATGAACATATCCTGCTTCAGTTAATCCATATTTCTACTAAAATAGTCTCAATTTCACATTTACACTCTGATTCCCTTCCTGCCATGGAATAAATCCATTTATTTCCAATAATCTTTTCTCTAAGTGTAAGGAGACCATAATAGACTCCTATGTCAACAGGAATTACTGTGACGAGATGGTAACTACAGTGAAGCTGTCCTTGGTTCCTATTAGGGATGTAAAAATATCTCTCAGGTAGCTCCTGCCAAAAGGACTTTCAAGAAGGGATGGAGAGATGAGCAGGTGGAAAATCTCAGTCCTTGATGATGGCCATTTTTTTCTGCCTGAATTAACAGTCAATAGCAAAGGTACTCCAAAAAAATATCCAAACAGGTAGGGGCAGGGCAGATGGATAGGCTCTCTGTATGATGGTGGTACATTCCTACTTTAAGCACCAGCAAGTTGCTTCAACTTACATTCCAAGTATAGGAACTATCCCTGCTTCATATCTTTCCTCTCACAACCATTTGTATAATAATAGTCTTCATCAGAAAGCCCAATCAATAACTTTTCCTTAATACTATTACTGTATTCACTATTAGAAAGTAACTATTCAGACCAGTTTGGTTATTATTCTGAAACAGAGGTCTGATTTTATTTGTGAGAAAATAAATTGGATTCTTCAGCTAAGCCATATGAGGCAATGGGATATGGGACTGTGTTCGTATTCATTCCTACCATTCTCTGTTGGCATCATCATGAGAAAACCTTTCTATAAAACTTTTATATTGAGATTGCAAGAACAACTAGAGTAAGAGTGGAGAAAGAGAGAGAAAGATTCTTAAGCTTAATATAAATGGAATTTGAAAAACAGTAAGAAAAGGGAAAGCTGGGCAATAGCCACAGTTATAGCAATTTCCAAGACAGCTGATATTTGCAATTTCACAAAGTACTAAGAACTCTTTGCCCAGAGAGCTTGAATGCTGGGGTTCAGTAAGCACAGAACTTCATCCAAGTTCTGGCTGCCTCAGGTATCTCTACTGATATCAGAATGGGGCACCTGCATGGTCATATGAGCACACTATGCTAACATCACCTGCAATACTCAGGAGCCACAATGGAGTTGAAATGGAGGAGTTGACAACCCAGCAAAGTGCAGTCTGGACAACAGCTTCAGAAGCAGTATGTAAGTGATGAATCCGGGGTTCCTTCAGGTTTACACCAGACTAAACTGCCCAGTCTTTAGGACTTCCCAAATGTTCCAACATAGGACTTGACTTCAAAACTATAAAATACATTCTAAAATGATTTTGAAACAAAATTTTGGATATCTATTGATATGTGAATTCTTACTTAGAATTTTGTCTTTCCTAACCCATTTTAGGCTGTAATCGTATACATATTTATGTGAGAATTGCTCCTATTGAATTCACATTGAACTTAAATCTGATAGTGGACTCATGTGGGATTGTGCTTTTACAGTCTGACAAAGCAGAATAGAGAGAATTGTTCTAGTCTCACAATATAACCATCTAATATGAAACAAAATGTACACTCAATAATTATGTGAAAAGGCAATCCGAAACCAACACATGCTGTGTTATATGCAAAGCTTTGGATCATTACCAACAGAATAAATATTAGTGATGCAACAAGACAATTATATAAAAAGTACTCTTCTGTATCTAATTGCTGTAGCACTCACTTTCTGTATGAGACACACATTCAATACACATTTTTCTCCTCTGGCCTTTTGTCACATTGGTCTTTTCTGTCACAGAAAGGGAGACATTTGTACTGAATGGGCAAATCATCTGGCATAAACTAGATATGTATTTACATTAGGTCAACAATCTCCCCCTTTGAATTAACAATTAAACAAAAAATACTATTTTATTGATTGTCAAACTTCTGAAAAATTAGTACAAAATTAATTTAAAACACAGCCAAAACTTTATGCACAGGAATCAAGCTTTTTGAATAACGGCTGCCAGTTTTCCAGCCGAAAAAAATATGCTTGAACCTAAGCCTAAGATATTTTGTTGCCTCAGGTAGATAATATAATGATCCTCCCATATTTGCTAGTCAAGGGAAAGTCAGTCAAGTAAGTTTGATACATGGGACAGAACATTTTATAAATGCTTCTTCTCCTCTTTGGCAATAAAAATACAATAGTAACACATTAAAAAACCTAACCTTTTGTTGCCATGACTCTCAAAATCTGCTGCTAGAAGTGGCTGCCTAACTCTATCCAGGCATTGGCTCTGACAAGATCTTTAAAAATGCTAAAATGGAGCTGCTGAGCTTCCCACCCTGGTCCTCCACTGGCAATCCTGGTCATGCCTTGTGCTCTGTATGCTTTGGCATGTCATAATGTTATTAAATGTATAGAATCTAACACTTTATTTTCCTTCTTCCCCCAATAAACCCCAGCTTTATTTTAGAACAGATGAAGTGTGAACATATTTGAAAAAAAAAAACATGTGGGGGATGCTGCAGAATTTGAGAGACAGTATAGTTTCACTGGGACAGAATTTTCAGACTGACAACTAGCTGCCTGACTTTGAGCAGGTAGTGATATACTTCCTAAGATAATGACTCACAATAATTATATTTTTATCAGACATTTGACACCTTATCACATTGAAAAATTTCCCAGTCATATGACACTTTAGCCACTTTTCAAGCATGGAGAGGCACTGAACTCATAACCCTCATTAGTTTAAAAGAGACAGGAGTGTCCTAAAAGAAGGGAACTCCGGCAATCAACCTCATCACATTGAGAAATTTCCCCCTCATAAGACACTTCAGCCTCTTTTCAAGCATGGAGAGACACAGAGCCCAACACATGTTCCAGGGTTGAAAGGAGGCACAAATGTCCTGAAAGGAGGGAATTCTGAACACGGGCCAGCAATTGTGTTCAGAGCTTCTACCTCTTATCATGATTTACTCCCATGGTTCCAACTGAAAAACAGGTGGAATGGGAACTATCAAAGTTTACTGTCCTTTTTCACTTCCCAACCATCAGCAGTGTCTTGTTCCTATGGGGTTTGATGCAGAACAATATGATTCCATGGAAAGAAATGGTTTTAATCTGGATCATGGTCTCTTGTATACTATGGGGTTTGGGGCAGAACAAAATGATCCCATGGAACAAAGTGGTTTTAAACTGGTGCAAGTCTCCTTTAATGTAAGGGGCTTTGGGCAGAGCAAGGGATCTCTTGATTTTCAGATATTGTTGTTTCTCCTGATTTTGAAAAAAGTAATACTGACCTTGTGATGAATGTAAGATGCCAGCTCTTAAGTTTCCACAAGTGAATGTGATGGGGAGGCAAAACTTGAAATGGAACTGCTGACAATATAAGAGGGTGTTTCTCTGTATTAAAAAGACGGCCACCATACTTTCTCTTCTCAATGCGATGAGTTCATTGGATTGATGATGCATGTTCAAAATGTAAATGTATACTGTGCATTGCCATGAAACAATTGTACTTGCACTGTTTATAGGCACCATGGCAAAGAAAGAAATAGTTTTGGTCAACTAAAATTTATTTTCTCCATATTTAGCAGAGAAATACAATTAGGAGCTATGTCTAACAATTGTCTCCCTAGGAAGAATTGTTTTGAAACAGGAAGATTCAGTTTCTTACTGAGCTTTAGACATGTTGAAAGAAAAGCGCCTGACAGTTCTAAGGTCAATCCAGGTTAGGCATGAAATAAGCACTGCATTTGGCAACAAGACTGAAAGCTCTTAGGTGTTCCCACCTGCATGAACTGAAATGAGAATGTGAAAATAAAACCTGAATCCTTTATCTATTTTTGCCATTATATCCATTTGTTAAAGTACTGATTTACATTTATAGTAGGTTGCCCTCAAATAGTGAGGACCTGCCAAAGAATACTGCTTGAGTTAAATCATTGGCCCATCGAACGAAATTTGTTGACACTAAATGACAGTAGGTTTATGACTGTTTCTTTCTCAGTCCTTAGTTGGAGATGCCAGGGCTTGAACCAAGAACTTCTGCATTCCAAGTTTTCTGTTCCTGGCATACTGTTCCTGACCCTCCTAATTCCTTATTTGTTCATATTTATGTCGAAGATATAACAGTGATGTGGCTCATGCTCTTTTTCATATCAAGATAAAATTACATGGAGAGCAAGTAACCTGAGGTGTGTGTACCATGTAGTCCATGATTATGAGAGTTGTTACAATTGCATCTGGCATAATTCTTATTCCTAGGAAGAAGATATATTGTTACCACAACCATTGAGTGAGCGAGGGAGGGTGGGCAGCAGCGGTGATAGAAGATCCTGGAAGAGGCGGCCAGACTCTTCTTCTGCCGCTGCTCCAGCCGGCCATGCCGGGAAACGCGGAGGACTCGGAAAAGGGGGCAGAGTCCTCCGTGAGTCCTGCCCCCTCTTCTGAATCCTTCACATTTCCTGGCATGGCAGGATGGAGAGGCGGCAGAACAGGAGTCTGGCCATCTCTTCCAGGCTCTTCTGCCACCACTGCCACCTGCCCTCACTCTTTCACCCACCCTCCCTCGCTTACTCACTAAGCAGAGCGGCGTTCCTTCTTCCCTGGAAGAGGCAGCCAGAGCCATTATATCCCAGGATCAAAAATCATGTTACATAGTGTAATCAAATCTGCAAAAAATTCAAACCCACCAATGTGCTCATAACTGGTGGATTCTTTAATATAGCCAGATTTGCTGTGAAGATTCTCCAGCACTTTACATATTAACTACCTTTAAGTCTCAGGAAGAATGGTATTTTGTAATAAAATAATTACTTATATATACATTTAACTCATTGAGTCTTATTTCATATGTAGAAGGTTGCACTGGTAAAGAAGAATGTTTGATGAATATATAGAGCCGGTAATTGAACTTAATGAACAACTTTCCCTACTATTAATTTAATAGATATTTAAGACTGATTGAAAAATTTCTGCTTAAAATACTTTAAAATAGCAGGGCCTCCTCAAAAGGACCACCCTATTTTTGGAATGCCATTCTGACACAAATTCATTTATTCCCTGTGATGTTGTCACCACGATTTTTGAAAATTTTCAGTGTCTCAGCAAGAGTTTTATTGCCAGTGATCAGATTTTGAAAAGTAATACTTTGGACAACAACCTCTAGAACAGTGGTTCTCAACCTGTGGATTCCCAGGTGTTTTGGCCTACAACTCTCAAAAATCCCAGCCAGTTTACCAGCTATAAGGATTTCTGGGAGTTGAAGGCCAAAACATCTGGGGACACACAGGTTGAAAACCACTCCTCTAGAATCATTACTTTGTAGGGTAGAGATTGGGAAGTCAAATAAATTACATTATACAAATTCTGGTCTTGACTATGTGTTTTTCATATAACCATGACTTGCCCTGGGCTACAGTGAAAAAAGGCAAGATATATGAAGTCTTTATGAAGTTCTGTATTTTAGACCTTTGCTTCCTAATCTATCCCGCATTGTACTATTAAAGCACAAATAGTTATTATAGAAAGTATAGCATTCATTTATAAACAACTAAGGAGACGCTCCATGAGGAAATTATAGGATTTGTCACAAAATATTTAGCTATCTTTGGTGCACATTCCAAATAGGTTGGGTCTTTACTGAGACTTTGGTTCCCCATGGCATCTGAGGGCCACATCACAAGCTGTAAGCTCCGCCATCCCACTAACCCACAGCAAAGCTTGTAAAACATAAGTGTAGAAATCTATACAAGTATTTGTAGGAACTGCTACAAGAATTGGCTCAACTTACAATGTGTTTCAACAGGAAGAAGAATCCAACATGTCCTGAAGGAAAATGCACAGCCAGGCTGTATATGAGAGATAGGCATGCCATTATTTTTCTAGCAACAGAATCTGTGAAACAGCCTGTTCTAATGTGTATGTATGCAAGCAAACTGGAAACTAGGTGTTTATAGTGGAAGCAAACACTAATGTTTTCTCATGAGGGAAAACAGACATGTCTTAATGAAATCAAAACCTTGTATTCAAAAATTCATCAACTTGCCAGAAGATTTCTGCTCAAGCAACTAGGAGGGCATTATTATAACTTCTAAGCACGTATCACAACATGATAATGTGATAAGAGTTTTGTTAACTGAATGCAGAGATTAGTTCAAAACCAGCCCTGTTGAACTACAAATGTACAGTTCCCAATTTTCTTGTTTTATCCCATTCTTAGTACATGAATGTAGTTTGCCTTCATAACCGTTTACAGGTCTACAGGTAAATGCAGTCACAGAAAACACATACTGCAGCATGTGTCGCCATTGATAGCACTAAGCTGTGACTGCCTTCAACTCTGATATCTAGAGCCCTGTACTATTGCTCCAGCTTAGTACTCATTTAACTAGAACAGCTTTCCCTGCATTAAAAAGCATTTAGGTCCTCATACCACAACACTTTCCTTTTCTGTTTCCAATCTGCTCACAAGTGTACAAAGGCATAATATAACATTAACTAGTTCAAGTAATACCTGTCCAATTGAGCAATATGGCCTGTTTGTTTGGCTTTGTACTTTTACAACTGTTCACTATATTTTAGATGCACAAGGATTGTATTTCTCTCACTTGCTAATTCTTACTCTAGTTGCCCATATCCAAGCTAATGAATATTGACCAGTATGCACAAAATATGGAACCCCCTCTCAACAACTTTGTAAATAGCTTCTTTTCATGTAATGCTAACACATACAATCTGCAAGCCAAAGTTTTTCATGCACCCTCATGATCACTTTCCTTTGTCACCTTTTCTCTTTGCAAAGGTCTTCAAGAGTTGTGTGAAGTGTTGATATTTAACAGGAATAGATGTGAAATTATGCAATTGCACCTATGAAATTCTCAGGATAGCTATTCTCAGGATTGTGTTGTTGAAGGCTTTCATGGCCGGGATCACAGGGTTGTTGTATGCCTTTCGGGCTGTGTGGCCATGTTCCAGAAGTATTCTCTCCTGACGTTTCACCCACATCTATGGCAGGCATCCATATTCTCAGGATTGTTTAATACTTTGTAAGTAATTCATAAAACTAATGATTTCAAGTTTCTTTGCTTTCTTTGTAAATAAAATCTGTATCTAAGCTATTTACAAGTGTATACAGGCATAAGATAAAATTGCCAGAATTCAAGTAATACCTGCCCAATTGTGCAATGTGAATAGTATATCTTCCTCTCCTTTTTTTCCCCCTTTCTCCTTCCACCATTCAGCTTAGGTTTTCACCAACAACCCCACCCCCATTCCCTGATAATTCAAGATTCAAACATGAGATCAGCAATGGGTCTTATGAGACAAGGAAGGGTAGAGCCTGAATGAACTGGGTATAGTGAAAATATTTAGCTAAAAAACCCCACCAGAATCTTGGTAGATTGAGGAACAATTCTTCTAAACAAGTCATAGCCAAGAGAAAAAAATATTTGTTCAATGGCCAATGAGACTGTGACATACACCAAGTAGGTGCTGTCATTGCTGCCATTCCCACTAGTGATTGCATCCTACATAATCTTAGCTAAAGCAAATGTGATTTTTTTTCCAGACCTTGGATTACTACAGTGATGTATAAAATGTTCATTTTCATTTCATAAGAATGTAAATAGCTTGGCCCTCTTAAGCCCTATCTGCAACTATCAGCAACATTGGGACCAGAGCTCTAGGCTTCTGAGAAGCCTGTCTTCACTTATTAATCTAATCACACAATGTCACAGGATAACTCAATGCATTAGTGCAGAGTTTCAGATGTTTAGGTTTCATAGTCCTGAAGCTATTCTATTTTATTTCTTGCTGATTATTCCAGTTGTGAGCATTGGTAGTCAAAGACTTGTGCTATCAAACATTGACCGAGACTCTACATCATAGTTTACAGTTTGTCATATAGTTGTTTTTAACTTGAAAGGGTATTTTTATCTATGCAGAAAGAGACTATTCATTGCTGACCAATTATGGAATAACAAAACTAATCACGAGCTTTCCACCCTCACTTGCTGGGGGTGGATGGAGATTTGTAAGTAAGTAAGTAAGTAAAACTTTATTTATATACCACTCTCTCTCCCCGAAGGGACTCAGGGCGGTTTACAAGCATAAAAACAGCAACATACATTACAAGAAACACATTATTAAACAAAAATAAAGACCCATACAACTCGTAAAACAGTGAAGACCATAAGAAACAATCACAACAACCAGAAGGAACAAGAATACATAATTAGATGGGTTGAAATGGACCGTTATTAGGGATAGATCATCCTTGTACAGCATGTTTACGGGCCAGGGGTCGGAAGTACACCTGAGAAAATTATTCAAAGACCCTCCGGAACCACCAGGTTTTCAACTCCTTGCGAAAGGAGGACAGAGTAGGGGCTTGCCTAATCTCCTTTGGCAGGAGATTCCAGAGCCAGGAGGACACTACTAAGAAGGCCCGCTCCCTCGTCTCCACCAGACACGCTTGGTACAAAGATGGGAGTGAGAGAAGGGCCTCCCCGGACGATCTCTGGGCCCGCGATGGTTCATAGGGGGAGATGTGATCATGGAGATAGGCAGGACCCGAGCCGTATAAGGCAACCTCTGATGAGTGAAATCACAAGGAAAATAGTCCTCTAGGACTATTTTCGAAGGTGGACTTGCTCAGCCACACAGCCTACTCCACAGCTCATTCACGATCTGACACTGGACCAGGCAGCAGCAAGGGTCTGAGCATCTGTAAGTAAGGGAAGAATGTGTGAGCTTGGCCTGGTTTGCTGCCCACCCAAATGGCTGACCCATTTGACTGATGGTGGAAGTGCCCGCTGGCTCTGGCTTTTGCTGTTTTCTGTCATATGCCACGTCTTTTCATTTGTGTGCTGTCGCTTGGGGCAGCTTGGCCGGGTATTTGCACTCACCACCTTTCCCCTGCCTTCAGCAGCTCTGATAGCTTTCTTTGCTGCCCTAAATCAGTGAGTTAGTGGTTGGCTACAATTGCAGTGGACATTAAGGTTTACAGATCCAGAGTTAGGCCACCAAAGGTTACAGTTGTTTATTAAAAGGTCCAAAATAGATCAAAAGGGTAAGGGATCCTCCAGAAGGCTCACGAATTGTAGTGATGTAGACATATGTCCGGTCCATGCAATGTTGATTTACATTGGCATTAGGGGCACCTCAGCTGGCCCCCTATTCTGTCACCAAAAGGTTTCCCCCCTCAGTATGTATTAGCTTTGGGCTATTACATCCAAGGCGCTGGGCATACAGGGCCAGAAATTCAAGAACCATTCCTTCCAGATAGAGCCAGCATTTATGGCAGCACTTTGGGCTATAATTCGACCAAAATACAATCAGATGGAATCATGATGGTATCATTCATATGTTCGACCACTTTCTTTACATTAACATTTGCCTATTTTTCCAAATGTCGGGTGGATGACATTCAGATGATAGATGCTGATCTGTGGTCACAGCTACATCCATTGGGTGAAGCTGCAGGTCCATAAAAGCTTTTTTGGCCAACATCTAGGTTTTGCCTCAAGGGCCACTGTTGATGGAATGGGGTCCATTGGGACGATTTGTGTCCTTTGTTGCTTAAATCGGGGAGAGGACCCCCACCCAATGTCTTAGTCATCCACCTTGGTGGCAATGACCTGGGACTACTCAAATACAGATCACTAATTCTGTAGGCATTGGCCGATTTATACAAAATCAAGGAGGCATTGCCTCATACTCACATTGTGTAGTCAGCAATCATCCTGTGACAAAAATGGCCAGAACATGGTGATGTGAAAAGGCTCGATGGAGCCAGAAAGAGAATTAATCAGATAATTCACAAGGCCTTGAGCAATGGTATGAGATATTATATACATCATAAAGAAATAACTCATTTTAAGAAAGAATTCTCCCAAGCTGGGTAATGAACAATTTCTTTGTGACCTGCAAGGCTTACTATTGGTGGATGCTTGCCCTTAATCTGTGGTGGGAAACAGGGATAAGTTCACATCTCAGTGTACACCTAAGGCACCCATTTCTGGTGTTGGCTATGAATGGAAACCCTCACCTGCTGTTTAAACAACCAAGGTGAGGGCGAACAGAAATGGCCTTGGAGTGGAGGGAGCTCTGGCCTCATTAAATCCTCCAGACTTGGGACAGAAATCTCCATGCCATTTCCCTGAGCAGTCACCCTGGAACCAGAGTAGTTTTAGTGTACCCAAGAGCCAAGGTGTTCAACCAAGCTAGCTAAGGAGTAGGTCTTGAATGGCTACTGCTTCAGCTTATTACATACCAAATTCATACCCTTTGAAAATTGGTTTGCAAGTCACAAAAAGTAAAACAGGTAACATTAACAAAAGTTGCCCATAGTTATTCCCATATTGTTGTGTGGTCTCATTATTTTGGAAGTTGGGGTACAAATGGGTTGAATAAGGGATACTTAATTTAGGCAATACCCTATATAAGTTATTTGGAGCTCAAAGGGGCAGGGGACAATCTGATGTGAGTCCAGTTGAGCCCATGAATCTATCCTGAGACAACACCCTACAGCCTTTCCTCAGATGAATTACCTGAATATTTGGATTGCTCACCATCCAAGCTACATGACTTTATAAGAAAGTGAAATCCCATCTCAAAGGTATATTCCTTCCCAAATCCCCAGACGGCAGGAGCTGCAGAAACCATTCCAGAGCTGTAACCTACACTAAAGAATGTCAAGGTGAACATCGACTTCTTAAATTCCTTCCCTGCCCCATTACAAATCAGATGACAAGCTGTTTATAGACATCACCTAAGACCAATGCCAAAGTCTCCCAGAAACAGCATGGGGTGCATGAAAACCCTGAGCAAAGAAGATAAAGTTTTTAACCTGCCCTGAAGCAACCAGATAAACTCACACTGCACTGAGGGCAAGGTGATGGATTGTGCTTTAAACAGGCATTTGAGTGGGCATTCAGACCCCACACCCATCACATGGAGCCTACCACAAAGCCTGCTGGTCTCTAATATGGAGGTCATCAAAATTTATCCTCCCACAGTGTATTCGCCATGCTATCTGGATATGCTTTGTGTGCAATACAGAACTATAACTCTGGGTGCATCTGTACTGTAGAAGTAATACAGTTTGATTTCATTAACTATCATGGTTCAATGCTATGAAATCCTGGGAGTTGTTGTTTTACAAAGTATTAGGCCTTCTCTACCGGAGTGCTGGTGCCTCACCAAACTACAACTCCCAGGATTCCATAGCATTGAACCATGGCAGTTATAATGTCAAACTGCATTAATTCTACAGTGTAGATGCATCCTATATCAGGATAAAAATGCTTTAGCTGAAGAGGCACAATTCTTGCTTCCTACCTCCAATCTCTTACTTTCTATTCATTAATGATGCATAGTCATTTTTGTAGGGGAGACCTCAGCTATTATAGAATTAAATTATTATTGCATCATTATAGGGGTTATGGTTCTTACTTCACAAGATAATGTGTGCAAATGAAGAATGACTCTAGGTATATGTAACTTAATATTAAGAAATGATGTATCCTAGTAATGACAGAGCAAGAAAGGAAAAGCAAAGCCAAATGTCTGCGTATGTTAATAGTGGGATAAACGGTACTGCCAGCCGATAATATGTCACCAACATAAATACTGCTCTCCACTTTTAAAGGTGGAGGGAGGCTTGTCATTTTAAGAAATTTTGCCTCCAGTGCCAGAGAAACATTTCATCCTGCTGCTGCTTCTTTTGACATAGATAATAGCCCTGTGCCCTTCATACAAGTGTTAAACACCAATCAAGTGCGGTGTTAACCTATGACAGCTAAGGTAAGGAACAATTCACTCAGTGCTGACATGTTGCCATTCACAGAGGGGAAGGGTGCACCTCTTCTTTCTCTTGCAGCCAAAAGCAGCATTGACACTATAGACCTTGACTAGGTTGAAACACATTTACTTGTGATGGTTTTCCAACAAAGAACCCAAGGAATGCTGTTGCTACAGATGGGAGTCTACAAGGAAATGTTGTAATGGGGTGTTGTGTGGTTTATGGGCTGCATGGCTGTGTTCTAGCAGCATTTTCTCCTGACATTTTGCCTGCATCTGTCGCTGGCATCATTTGAAACCACACAACACCCCAGTGATTCTGGACGTAAAAACCTTCGACAATAAAATGTTGTAATGTTTAGTGCTACCTTTCCATGTTCTGGGCAGTCAGTTATGTTTTCTTCCAATATAACACATTTCTTCACCTCTCATATTTTGAGACCAGTTGCCACTGAATTTTCTATCATTGCTGTGGTGTTGTTCTGAAGAAGGTGATTTTCCATTTCTTTCTTTGTTTTTAAAATAGTTCTGGGCTGAAATAAACACATAGACTTTCACAGGGTCATCTGCAAAAGTAGAAAGTTGGGGCATTTTCTTAAAGGAGAAGCAAATTCTCATTCTTTATGGATGTTAGTAGTTTGCCATGAGTACAAATGAGAGTAGATGCAGGACAAGATAGTCTGAAAGCCTACCATGCATAAATGTTTACTTGTCCTCCATTAATGCTTGTGAGAATAATGCTAGCTAATGGCATAGATTGGACAGGGAGTTTGCTTTGTAGCAGAGTAAATGTGTTGCTCTTTGCAGCTGAAAATATAGAAATTGAGGGGTGCATCTATCCTATAGAATGTATGAGGGTTGACACCACTTTCTTTCATGACTCAATGCTATAGAATAATGGGAGTTGCAGTTTTACTAGAACTTTAGCCTTCTCTGCAAAAGAAGGCCAGTGCCTCATCAAACTACAACTCCAGTGGTTCCCTAGCATTGAACCATGAAAGCTGAAGTGATGTCAAACTGCATTTCCCTCAGTGAAGGACCTCATCACATGAAGTTGCCTAATGAAGATGACAGTGGGGTGGATTCGCCAGGCAACATGGCAAATATGGTGGGTAGCAGGGGTATCAGTCATCCTGAGCCCAACATGGCCTGCAGTGATGCCTTCCCCATCACATGGGGGAAAGAATTGCTGCCCAGCTTCCCCCCAGAATTGCCCCATTGCTGGTAATGAGGACAGGAAGCCTCCCATGTTCTCTTTTGCTTTTTTAAGGATGCATTGGACATAGTTCAGGGATGGAGTGCTGTCGGAAGTAGCTCTACATCATTTGATAGAATGACGATAGAATGCTGGATGCATTCTATGACACTTAAAAAAGCCCATGTGATGAAATGGGAAGTCTTTGAGTGTGGTCATTAAATTTTGGTAAACAGGTGACATCAGTGTGCTAATAACACTCAGCTCCAGTCTTGTTGCCAGAATCATCTGAGCTGAGCACAGGTTGGATTGGAAAGCTTCATCAAGCCCTTGTAACATCAGTTTTAATGGAGTTGCACCATCTATCACCAATATATGTCTGGCCTGATCTGGTTATCATATCCAAAGCTCCTAATGGTTTGAGACCTCAGTATTTGAAGAATACTCAACCTCTCCTGTCCAAGAAATGCAGTTTGTTGGAAGAAATCTCCTCTGTGGGCACTTCCAAAACCGAGTGCCAAAACCCATGCTGAAGCCAGTTTAAATGACCTCCTTTGGCATGGGTTCCTGTTCCCACTCCCCCACTCAAACCTTCGGCTTTCCTGAAAAATGGTGTCTACATGCCATTGAAATCAGGATGGCATAAAGCCACACACACACCCAAGAAAGCCCCCCAATTTTCACCTAAATGTTAATTAAAAGGTACCTCGACACCATAAAGGTTTTCCTTGTGTCTTCCTGGCATGAGGAAATGATGCCTGAGAAGACGGGAGGGACAAGGAGGAAAATCCCTCCTTGCCCACCCCACCCCACCCATCTCCTCATACATCATTTCCTCATGCCAGGAGGATGGGAGGAAAATCTTTATGGTGATGGGATACCTTTTGATTATTTTTAGGGGCTTAATTGGGGGCTCAGGGGGGAGGGTGTGGGCACTATCCTGCACCTTTGGGTTCCAGGAGCCCAAAAGGTGCAAGGTGGTAGTGGAGACTGACCCCTGTGTAGTCCTCCCAGTTTTTGGGCCTGTCTGGATGGGCCCTTGTGTCCCTTCAAAGAAGAACAAGAAAAAGAGGTTTCACTGCTTTAATGTCCTGGTTGTGTGGTGGCCTCACTTTGGAGACCTCACTGGGGCAAATGTTACCATCATTCTGGTGCCAAGTGAAAACATGTCTCTTTTGTTAAGTTCTTTGGGGTCTAACACTTTTAATCCAAATCTGCATATGTGCACAATTTTGTTTTAAATTACGTTAACTGTTTCAAACTACTTTTGTTGCAAATTATTTAATATAATGTCTATCTTTTTTAAAGCTGTTTGATTTTTTAAATTAAATGGAAATTAATTTTTCAAACAAGTTTGTGCATTACTTTTTTGCATAACCCACAAAAAAAAGTGGAAGGGAGGGAAAGAAAGGAAAGAAAAAGGGAATGTGGTACAAGCACCTTTAAGGATAAAATGCTTTTATTTAAGCATGATTTATATCCACTTCTTCAGATGCAGTACAGATTGATATCAATACATCAGTTATTTTTGTTGTTGTTGCTGTTAACTGCTAAGAAGGCAACATTGACTTATGCAGCCCTATGAATGAGAGACATCCAAGCCAACTACCATCAGCTGTCCTGCTCAGGTTTTTCAAACTCAAGGCCCTGACTAAAACCCAACTGAAAAGGTATTTTAAATGCCAGTTTTACTTGGGCTTGAGGCCAAACAACCAGCCAAAACCTTGCCATTTTGGCAAGATGGTGGCCAGATACCCTCCCAGGTCAATCTGAGATCACCCTGCAAAACTCACCTTAGAGGCCTGCTAATGGAGTTTGGAGAGAAAATCCCCCTTCCCTCTCCAAAGCTTCTGTCACTCACAGTTTACTTTTAAAACCATAATATAATGGCTAGGTAAGGTTCTTTCTATGATCCATATAGACTAAAAGTAGATGGATGACAGGGTTTGCTTTTACCTCCACGAGTGTCTATTGAAATAAGGGCGAAAAGCAAGAGTAGGGTCATAAACATATTTTAGATGGAGATATCTAATCTTGCTGGAGCTTTATGAATCTTAATGTGACTAAGTACATATGATAGGTTTTCTGGTGACAGTTCCACCTTCGATATGCTGCCTTCTTGTTAGAGCTGTAGCTGACCTTTTAAAAGAATATGCCTGGATAATTGGATTTCATAAGGAACCTGAAAGTGGCATAAATGTATTGTGAAGGCCTCAGAAAGTGGCAATAATTCCTCTATATAATATGAATGTCCAGATATACTATGTACTTTCCTTCCCTCTAACCCGCTTTCTTATACCTTCTGGACAAAATGGATTTTCAAGAGTTCGAAGTGCTCAAATACCAAAAACTACAGTAATACAACAAATGCAGCTGGTAATACAACTACATACTATCTCATAAGCTTTATTATGGCCTGAAATGTGCTCTCTAATAATATATTGGGCCCTTTTAATAGCATCCAACACCATTAGCTTGCATGTAAATTTGGCATTAGGACTTTCCACCTCACAGACTTCTTGCACAGGCTCATTTGTTTCCTCCCAATCGCCCAGGGTTCCAACTAGAGCAGTGGTTCTCAACTTGTGGGTCCCCAGATGTTTTGGCCTGCAACTCCCATGAATCCTAACAGCTGGTAAACTGGCTGGGATTTCTGGGAGTTGTAGGCCAAAACACCTGGGGACCCACAGGTTGAAAGCCACTGAACTAGAAGACCATGGACAGAGACATCTTCACAGTTGAGGACGTCTTTTGCACAAAAATTGCATGTCATTGTTTGTAAAACAAATAGCACCTTTTTCATGGAAAATAATATTTCTATGCATAAATGTTCATCTTTGGGCAGAAGATGCTATTTTCTGTACAGTAAATGCTGTAATTGATAATTTATTCTGTGTAAAGTTAACACATATTTAATTTGCATAGCATTTAACATTTTCTGGCCGGAAATTAATATTCTGTGTAGAAATATTATTTTCTATGCACAGAGTAAGACCAAACTAAGAATAGCTCTTGAAAATTGTTTCTGAAGACTTTCTCACAGTGGGAAGAAAATTGCTAAAATTACAATTGCTTCCTTTGAGAAGAAACTTAAGGCAATTCTACATTAACAGTATAATGCAATTTAAAGCCAACTTTAAGCCACTGTGCATTACCAATATTTAATGCAATGTGTATCAAGAGCAGCAGTTTTAAGTCTGAATTCAGTCAAAAATACATTGCAACAAATGCCAGTGTATATCCCAGATCCAGGGTAAAATCTGCTCCACAAAATGCTGAAAACTGCCCCAGTAGCATAAGTGGACAGCAGGGAGCTCCAATCAATCTTTGGCTGAGGCAAGTGGATTACCTCTCTTGCTAATGTTACATTCCCTTTTCTGTGGTAAATGTAACCACCTTCCTGGAATTAAACTATTTCCTGGCATGGCAATCTGGTCAGCCTGCAGTGAAAATAATTTCCTTTTAAACCAGTTCCAAGCTGAATTATAGTATCAATGTAGAACTACCCATACTGAAGAATTATTGCTTATCTGGTATTCCTTCGCACTTTACAAATTCTACTTTAACTACCATGGCTCATCCTGCAATTTGTCATTTAGTGAGGTCTTAGGGCCCATCCACACAGCCATATAACTCAGAATATCAAGGCAGAAAATCCCACAACATCTGTTTTGAACTGGGTTTTCTGAGTCCACACTGCCATATATTCCAGTTCAAAGCAGATAATGTGGGATTTTATTCAACTAAGTGCAAGGGGCCCAAGAAGGGTCAGGCCTACTTAGTACTGGGATGTGAGCCAAAAAAGGGATATCAGATGCTGTAAGCTGTAATATACCTGTTCAAGAACATAGCATGAAACCTTGGGGCCACCCTAAGTCAACAGGTGACTTGAATGTACATATAAATACACACATTGCAAATCCTACGACTCCATAAGATGTTCTTATGGTAGTAAAATATAATTATAGTGTTATATTTTTGTAGCTTGTAAGGCCCCTGGAATCTCCAGGGATGGCAATTCATCTTTTAGATAGGTTGCATCCATTATCCACACTATTAACATTAGTTCTAATTGGACTGTACAACATTTCTGATTTTGTTCTATCAAGCAGCCCATGGGACTTCCCAGAAAATCCTAGGGCCCTTCTATACAGCCATATAACCCAGAATATCAAGGTAGATAATCCACAATGTCTGCTTTGAATTGGAATATCTGAGTCTACGATCCTGTCGATGCCTTGGTCGCTCGTTACAATACCGAGTTGTCCAGGGCTATTGACATGATCGCTCCCGAACATCCCCTCTCGCTGCGTGGAGTTGCCCCAGTTCCCTGGTTCACTGGGGAGCTGGCGGAGATGAAACGTGAGAGAAGGAGACTAGAGTGGCGCTGGCGGAGAACTCGCGATGTTTCTGACCGAGCACGGGAGGGCTTGCACAACTAAAACTTGTGCGCCAGCTGCGACCATACCTCGAGAAGTCTGATCTGACCAGGGTGGTCCATGCCTTAGTTACCTCTAGACTGGACTATTGCAATGCGCTCTACGTGGGGCTGCCTTTGAAGACGGCCCAGAAATTACAACTAGTACAGCGTTCGGCAGCCAGGCTACTAACTGGAGCGAATTACAGGGCGCGTTCAACGCCTCTGTTTAAGGAGCTCCACTGGCTGCCATTTACTTTCCGGGCCCAATTCAAGGTGCAGGTTATCACCTACAAAGCCCTAAACGGTTTGGGACCCACCTACCTTAGAGACCACATCTCCCTCTATGAACCCACACGTTCTCTTCGCTCGTCGGGGGAGGCCCTTCTCTCGCTCCCACCACCCTCACAGTCACGGTTGGTGGGGACGAGAGAGAGGGCCTTCTCCGTCGTGGCCCCCCGGCTTTGGAACTCTCTACCTAGAGAGATCAGGCAGGCCCCTACCCTCCTCTCCTTCCGGAAGAGCTTAAAAACCTGGCTGTTTCAAAAGGCCTTCGATGTTTAGTTGTTGCTGGATTGATCTATCTGTCCATTCCATAATAGTCCCATTGTTGTTGTCTTGCCATTTTATACCGCACTTTATTGTCCAACTATGAAATTTCCTTTTCCCATTTCGTATCACTCTGCATCTCGCCTGGGATCTACGAATTAGTCTCCTGTTTTTAACACTGTATCCTGCTTGTTGATTTTAATGATTGTTTTTATTGATGTTGATGTTTTTTACTGGGATAATTGTTTTATTGCTTTGTTACTGTTTTGTTTGTTTTATTGGGCCTGGCCCCATGTAAGCCGCCCCGAGTCCCTTCAGGGAGATGGGGCGGGGTATAAAAATAAAGTTATTATTATTATTATTATTACACTGCCAGATAATACAGTTCAATGTATAGCTGTGTGGAAGGGGCCCTAAGGACATAAAATTGACTACTGAGAACTGTAGTTGCCTGTCCCTAATACAATCCAAAAATAATTATGATGTATCTTTTGTAGTATGTATCTTTATTGGCTCACTCAAAATATTCAGAAGCACTTACATTGTCTGGTAGATTACAGTGCTGAAAAGAATTTGACTTTAACTTTGAAGACACAGTTGCATTTGTATTCCACAAACATTTGCTCCCAGGTGTTGACATTTTGGAAGATGACATATCAGCAAGACAGAATGTCTCCTGCACAGCAAAGTATACAGAAAATTGGAGAGATGGAATAGGATATAAATATATCTTAACAGCTTGATCCTGTACATGTTTACTCAGCAGTAAATACCAGAACTTACTTATTACTAAGTGACTTAATATTCCAATGGTACAAACAATTCCAGTATGTTGAATATATTTTTACCACAAAAACACTATTATGGGGAGTGCCTGCAGTTCTTGAAATATCCAGAAGAGGGGGAGAAACGCTTCGCTATGGGGGTTAATTTACATATTGAACACAATGTTTTAAATTGTGAATGGACAAGGAAAATATTGTGAGGACTGCTGTGTGTGGAGCAGAAATCATGTCAGAAGCCTGAAGCTAACACTGTCTTATTTGAACTGTATAGAAATAGAGCTTGCCTAAATCTCAGAGAAAGAGAATGAACAGACCTGGTCATGCATGGCCAAGCCTAGAGATGTGACATGTATATTGCAAAGCTGTGGGAGAACATTTAGGCTTAGTTATCAAAATGGATAACCCCGAGCCTTGAATAAATTAGCCACTTTTCACAGTTCCTTGGTACTCTTGCTCTCAGATATTTGTTGCCATTGCATGGCAGAAAGAATGTTTTATTTTATATATTGACCTTGCTATAGCATCCATTGGGCTTTCTATAGCATTCATTATGTACTTGCCTGAAATCTTTAATGAATTTATCCTTGGCATATAGTCCTCCAAGATAGGGCAAAGTTATATTTGCATCCATGGATAAGATCCTCAGCAGAGGCTACATTGCATGTTATGAAGCTAGGGTTGTTGTGTACATGTGACAAAGCTTTCACTGTAGGAGCACTGACCGTGGCACTCCCTGGCAAGGGAAGATAGGATGCCTTCATCTCTTCTTGGGGGTCTTTCCAAGTTGAGACAACACACAACATGCACATGCTATAAGCAAACAAATAAAGTCATGAACATAAATCTGGGCTCTTCTGGATATAAACTGTGGGTTTGTTTTACCAGCGGGTAGCTTGGGAGCAAAAATATACAAGGATTAAAAATGTTGTTGTGGTATATGGCTCAATTCCAGGCTATATGAGGGCCCTTTCAAACAGCCATATAACCTGGAAGGTGTTAGATCCCAGCCAGCTATGGCACCAGGGCCTGCAGTGTTTCAGGACTTGCACTTTGACACAGATAATGCTGAGGATTATACTGACATTTCACCCTCCACAGAGGGCCTTTGCAGCTGCAGGTCCCAGGAGATATTGGCTCTGGAGACTTGCTAATTGGGGAAGATTCTTCTATTCCTCACTCATAGATAGAGCCAGATGTTGCAGAGACGCCTGGGAATGGGGTTTTTAGTCGTAGAGATCTTGTAACCAGGGAGAAAAGTGCAAAACAAGGGGTCCGTCAGAGCCAGAGACTGGAAATTAGATGGGATAATGGTTAGTGTTCCCATGGGAAAGTGTTGGGAGTTTGTACTCCCTAAATTGTGAACAGTTAGGAATCTGTTAAAAGTGTTTTGCTGAGTAGATTTTCTTGCAGTGTCAACGTAGCTCTTCCTTGAGAGAGGTTCTCCGTCTCCAGCTCTTGTTTGTTTCCAAGCCAAGTTTATCCAGTTCCAGTCAGGCCATTAACTTTACTGCAGTTGTTTCCTTGTTCCTGATTCAAGTTTGCTTCAGCTTTGACAACCTTGCTGCCTTGATTGCTACAAAGTATTTCCAGTGGATTGAACTCTGTTTCTGCCAGCCTTGTTTCTCTGTTTCAACTCCTTTGATTTCTTTTGAGAGCTATCAAGTTCTCATTGTGAATTATAATATTGGACCTTTTCCTTTACCCATTTGGAACTACCATTGACTTTCTAAAAAGAATTATTCCTTACTCAGACTCTATACCTAATTTCTTTTGGATATATAATTGCTTTAATAAAGATATAGTGTGTTTTATTGGCTCTTGTCTGGTTTTTGAGTGCTCATGCTGCCTTGGGGTGCAACAGAAGGAGCCTGAGATCCCTGCGGATTCTCTTTTCTCAATACTTCAACCATCACAATCATGGCTTGTGGTAATGCAAGAGAGGGCCTTCTTGATTGCTGCCCTCAGGCTCTATGGTCCCTTCCACATAGCTGTATAGAATCCACATTAAATTGGATTATATAGCAGTGTGGACTCAAATAATCCAGTTCAAAGGAGATATTGTGGATTATCTGCCTTGATATTCTGGGTTATATGGCTGTGTAGAAGGGCCCTAGGACTCCCTTTTCAAGGAAGCCAGAATGGTAACCTCTCTGTTGTCCTTTTGGTAGACTAAGGGCCCTTCCACATAGCCATATAACTAAACTTTTGAAATAATTTCCTTCTGCATGCAGGAATGAAGTAAGCAAGATTTACACCTCTAAAGGGCAGAAACATTTTGTGGAGTATATCTGGGTTTGCATAACCCCTGGGCTTAATTCAACATGATAGTGCTGATCAATAAAGTCCTTAATCATACCTCTGCAGATAATGCTTTAAATTTTTAATGGTCTCCTCTTCACAGGGGAAAGATTGTGAATTAGTGTGAGATATTTGTTATCTTCATTCATTTGTTAGTGTAAACATAATCACAAAGACATGTCAAAACAGCTCTTAAAATAGGACCAGATTCTATGATATTGCATCACGATCTCAGGCACACAGAATCAC
Organism: Anolis carolinensis; assembly: GCF_035594765.1. Lineage (NCBI taxonomy): Eukaryota > Metazoa > Chordata > Lepidosauria > Squamata > Anolidae > Anolis > Anolis carolinensis. Next base: position 297,775,500 of record NC_085841.1, read on the forward strand.
AGTCATAGACTATGGACCTTATCACATGGAGGTCCTTAAGCTGGGGGACAGCGGGGGCATCTGTGGGGCAGTGTGGTGAATCCATCAGGCAGCTGGGTAAATCTTCTGGCAGTGCCCCATGTCGCCCTCTTGCCATGCCACACTGAAATCTGTCTGGGCCCTGACCTGTTCTATGAGAACACTGGTAGTCACCCGTGTTCTCAGGACTGGCCCTTAGCATGCTATCGAGACACAGTGGGCATGGAGCCAGCATGGAGCCTCGCTGGAAGTAGCCCTGTGTCATGGCAGAGTCCTAGGATGGGACTGAAAGCCCATGTGATGAGGTCATATGAGAATTGGAAGAGATCATTAGGGCCATCAATGTTGGCTTTAAAGGCCTCCAAAAATAGAGAGTCCACTCACTTCTGAAGTAATTTATTCCACTCTTAGAGTAAAAATAATCCTCCCTAATGTTTACGTAAAATCTCTTTTATTTGTACATTTCAAACATGTTCTTGCTCTGTCCCTAGAAGGTATTTTGTTGGATCTTCTATAAGTTGTTCATTTATTTAGTTTTTTTTCTGTTTATTTCCTGCAAGGTCTCCCCAATCTGCCCCAGTTCTTTACTTCTTCTTTTTAATAAAGATATTGTGAAATAGTGACACAGACTTGTTACTTACTCACCTGGTAGTACTTTTATTTTTATCTATTTTATGTTTACCAGTTCTTAAAACATTATAAATGAATTACAACATTGGAAAATCACAGCTAATAATGCACAAAAAGCAACAGCACTTTTATTTCATCACATATGGTCATAGAAAACAAACACATACATCCTTACAGTTTCACATTGATTTGATGCTTTTATTAGAAATCCTAATGTGTAATTGGCTAATCCCATCGTTTGCCAATTGTACTTTGAAGAATCAGACAGAAGAAATAGACATGCACCTAAAAACCCACAAACAATTTAAAACTGGCTAAAAACAGCCACAGCTTCCATCTTTAATTTTAAGAAACAGAGACTAAGCAAAATAATGTCATATGTGCTGCCTGCTAGGAACTCAGAAAGGTTGAAGCCGGACTAGATTCACTTGGGAGGGAGTTTCAGAGTCAGGATTCTACTTCAGAAAAAGCCTTGTCATATGTACTGACCAGCAACAAGGTCTCCATTGAGAATATTAGATCAGTCAAGCTCATGGGGGAGAAGGCGATTTTCCAAAGAATCTGGTCTCAATCCATTGGGAGCTTTATAGATTAAGATCAACACCTTGAATTGAGCTTGGAGGCAAACTGGAAGCTAGTAAGTTGCTTGTGAAAATCAGTGTTATTTGGTTTCTGAAACACATACCAGACAATTGCCAGCCTGCTTAATTTTCTACTGGCTCTTGCATCCAAACGTTTTCCAAGAACGTGTGTGTGTGCGTGTGTGTGTATGCCTTCAGGTTGCCTATCAACTTAGGATAACTACATACATAGATTTTCCTACAGCAAGAAATACTCAGAGGTGGTTTTGCCAGGTTCTTCTTCTGAAATATAGCCTACAGCAACTGATATTCTTTGGTGGTCTCCCATGCAAGAACTAGATCAGCAGTCTAATCAAAACGAATGTTCACTTTCCTGTAATCCATAATAGCATTTAGGTGTCCAAAACACACAACATTCAGACCTTCAGGCAATCTATTGGACAAGCAGTGCTTTCTCACAACACATTAAGATAAGAAGCATATGATGATATGTCAAAATAATCAAAGTGCAGAAGATCTTGACATAACACTTTATTTTGCTTTTTTCCCTATAACAATACTTTCTTATTTAGTACATTCCTTTTCCCCAGTGAGTTGAAGATAACATGCATGGCTCTCTTCCCCTTTCACTTTATCCTCACAACAATCTTGTAAGAGAAAGTGGCAAAAGCCAAGATCATGCAGTGGTTTTCACAGTTCAGCAATCCTCTAGCTGCTACAACACAATGGAATCACTTATATACTATTTTTAATCTGTTATCCCCCCCCCCCCCCCAACACACTCATACAATGTCATTGGTGTTTCTGGTTTTTTAACAATTGTGTTGAGTAAGCGAGACTGTGAACAATTACACATAGAAAATAATATTTTCTAGTCATTACTATGCCAGTCCTAGTTGTTATGATCCAACTGGTATGGTACAGTGGAGAAAGTGTGCATATATTTGGAGATATGGATTCATATCTAAGTGACTTCATTTCATCTTTAACCTTTTAAGATGGACAATTTCTCCCTATCAATAAATGAAATGTTCTTTCCTCAGTGTGCCTAAGTCATTGCACTCATGTTTATGATATCCTTCTTTATAGTATCCTTTAATGATGCTTGCTTTTGTGATGACATTGAAAAGCTCCATAGCACTGCAGTAGCACACATTGTATAACTAACTACTGAGTAGAATTACATCCTGTGTACATCTATATTTTTCATTTTTAATAGCTTTATATACAGATGGAAACAAATAGGGATGGAATTATTGTATTGATAAACCTGAATACATTGGGACTTAGGGAACCTCCTTTGTTATAAAACGATTGCTTCACATAATACAACAGACAGTCAATACCTCTTGTGTGATACCCTCCCCCTCAGAAAAAGAAAGGCTGATGATGATGATGATACAGCTAGGAAACTATTTCAGAGTATGATAAATGTGTATTGCTCTTGTACTTAATGTACTGATGTTGTCTCACTTTGTTCAATGTAGTAGATGGATGGTGTGATCAGTCTCCTTTCCCACTGTCACATCTGAATGCAGTTTTCCTCTTTTCTTTTTCAAGGAAGAAAGAGGAAACAAATCTTGGAGAGTCCTTTTCCTCTAAGGGGAAGGAAAAAAATGGTTTACCTGAAGTTCATTCTTAATGTCATCCCAACAACAGGTGTCATTGGATTATATTGATAAACAAGGAATCAATGAATGTATGTCACAAATCCTTCCACTGACTCAATCTAATGTTAGAAGTCAAGAAAACACTTAGAACTGAAGAGACAAGAAAGCCTCCAAGCAGGCAGTATTAATAGGATGACATAATTTGAGTGACCCTAAAGTATTATATCTTCTTGTCCATCTCTCTTGACTCCTTTGTCATGTTTGTGCAAAAAACAGTTTTTGCATGACATATATTGTTTCCGGTTGTACAAACAAGTTGGGGGGAGGGGCAAAAAACTCACAGAATGAAAAGAAAAATGGCAAATAAATAAATACAAAAGTTCAACCAGAGAGTGAAATATCAAAAATGCAGTACTAGGAGTTACATCCATATCAGTCACTTGAAGGTAAGAAAACAGATAAGCTTCCAACAAACTCTGAGGCCCTATCCATACAGGCAAAAAAAAAAATCCACATTCACATATTGTAGGTCCTTGTGCTGCTTGCACATACGCTGCTTCTCCAAAGTGACATTGATGCAATTTTTAAAAACGTATTTATTTTCTGCAGTTTTAGGGGAAAACAAGGGGTTTTTTTTACATGTGACCTTAATTGGCATCAAAGTGGAATTGAGGGGTGGTAGTCAACTGTGTGATGGATTAGCTAAAAAAGCAAGAAAGGATATTCTGCCTAAAAACTGAAAAAATCTCTTGAAAGTAGATTCCATCTTAATATTAGGTATATGTGTGCTTAATATTTATTATTTTATTAAATGCCACTAAATGGGTCTCTCGGTGCAATAGTTTAAACACTGTCTCACTGGGAAGAAGGGGGTGTAATAGAATCAGATATGAGAACTGGATCAGCAATGGGCCTCACTGGGAAGCCGGGATGGAAGCAGATCAGATATGGGGAAATAAAACAAGCTGAACAAGCCAGTTTTTGAACCTGTGAACTTTTGCATGAAGAAATATAGTCCATCATTGTTTCCCCACTGTGTCCTGCTGATATTTTCAGAGTTTTATGGTTCACATTATGCTAGTGTTCCTCACACACCTTCTGCCACCAGCTTTCTTTTATTATTAAATACTAGCAACCATGCGTTGCTGTGGCGTTGTCTGGTGGTGTTGGTGAGAACTTGTTGAGGTAGTGGTGGTATTGAATGTCTGTTATATGGTTGTCTTTATGTTTAGTATGCATTTGGTTGTTTGTGTACTGTGAAAGTGGTGAGGGTAGAGGGGGTCTATGTCCCTGTGTAGTATTGTATAGTATTTATACATTGTCCATGTGTTGTGAATACTTGGATTGTGTCCTGCTGCATAGTAGAAAGGGTTGGGCTGGATGGCCCTTAGAGGTCTCTCCAAACTTATACTTCTATTATTATTATTATTATTATTATTATTATTATTATTATTATTATCATCATCATCATCATCATCACCATCATCATCATCTTCATCGTCGTTATTATGTAGAGGCTGGATGGCCATCTGTCAAGAGTGCTTGGATTGTGTCCTCCTGCATGGTAGAAGGAAGTTGATCTGGATGATCCTTAGGGGTCACTCCAAACCTTAGGATTGTATGTTGTTGTTGTTGTTAGTATTAGTATTGAGAGGCTGGGTGGCCACTGTTGGGAGTGCTTGGATTGTGTCCTGCATGGTAGAATTGGGTTGGACTGGATGGCCTTTAGGGGTGTCTCCTAACTGTCTGATGCTATGATTCGATGTGTATTATTATTGTGCAGATATTGGATGGCCATCTGTCAGGAGTGGTTGGATTGTGTCCTCCTGCATGATATAAGGAAGATGAACTGGATGATCCTTAGGGGTATCTGCTAACCTTAGGATTGTATGATATTCTTCTTCTTCTTCTTCTTCTTCTTATTATTATTATTATTATTGAGAGGCTGGTTACCATCTGTTGGGAGTGCTTGGATTGTATTGTCCAATGGCAGAGTTGGGTTGGACTGGATGGCCTTTAGGGGTCTCTCCTACCTGTCTGATTTTGTGATTCGATTTGTATCATTACTGTGCAGATCTTGGATGGCCATCTGTCAGGAGTGCTTGGTTTGTGTCCTCCAGCATGGTAGAAGGAAGTTGAACTGGATGATCCTTAGGGGTGTCTCCTAACCTTATGATTGTATGATATTCCTCCTCCTCCTCCTCCTCCTCCTCCTCCTCCTCCTCCTCCTCCTCCTCCTCTTCTTCTTCTTCTTCTTCTTCTTCTTCTTCTTCTTCTTCTTCTTGAGAGACTGGGTGGCCATCTGTTGGGCGTGCTTGGATTGTGTCCTCCATGGCAGAATTGGGTTGGACTGGATTACCACAGTAATTATTTCATATTACAGTAGAATCTCACTTATCCAACATTCACTTATCCAGTGTTCTGGATTATCCAACACAGTCTGCCTTTTAGTAGTCAATGTTTTTGTAGTCAGTGTTTTATATTCATTGTGATATTTTGGTGCTAAATTTGTAAATACAGTAATTACAACATAGCATTACTGGGCACTGAACTACTTTTTCTGTCAAATTTGTTGTATAACATGATGTTTGGTGCTTAATTTGTATAATCATTACCTAATTTGATGTTTAATCGGCTTTTCCTGAATCCCTTCTTATTATCCAACATATTCACTTATCCAATGTTCTGCCGGCCTGTTTATGTTGGATAAGTGAGACGCTACTGTATATTTATAATCTTATATTATCTGCTTAGAACTGGATTATATGAGGCCCCTTCTACACAGCTGTATAAAATGCACACTGAAGTGAATTGTCTGGCAGTGTGGACTCAAGATAATCCAATTCAAAGTAGATAATATAAGATTATAAATGGGTAATATAGCTGTGTCGAAGGGCCTTGAGTCTACACTGCCATATAATCCAGTTAAAATCAGATAATCTGTATTTTATAGGCAGTGGGGAAGAGGCCTGAGGCCTAACTGTGCCTGTCCCCTGGGCTGAGTGGGTTGCTAGGAGACCAAGTGGGCAGAGCTTAGCCTTTTAAGTGGCAGCAATTGGATAAAAAACAATTATTCTTTTCCCTCTAATTAGGACTTTCTTTTTCTTTTCTTTTTGTTGTATGAACGTAGAGGCATGGGTGAGGGGTTGTGTTGCCAAGTTTAGTGTTTCTGGGATGTGTAGTTTTGTTGTTTTGTCCTAGGCTGAAATTTTTTATCCTTTTATATATATATATAGATTGTTACATATACATCCCTGCATCTCCATTTTTTTCTTTCCACTTCATGTAAGGAAAGATAAATCAATTCCTTCAGTCCTAATTCTTCCTTTTCTTAAGTAATTGATAAACAATAAAACAGAATGTCTGAATCAATTGCTGAGAATCAACTCAGAGTGGCTTCTTAATAAACCATCAGCCTTCAGGCATTTTATATAGTTAAGGAAATATCAGCCTGTTGCATTAAAAGAAACCAGCTAAATTTAATTAATTTTCAAAGTGTGATTATTCTACAGCTAGATTCATCTCAGAGAGGCATACGATTCTCCTACTCAGTTGATCATATATAATAAAAGACATATTGCTCACAAGCTTGAATGTCTTGCTTTCTGCAGGTAGTTATGAGCAGATTTATAGGAAGCTATAGGCTACTAAATATCATGGGCATTTCATAGCTAAACTTCCTTAGCTAACAATATTTGATCCAAGTGTTGTTAGCTGAGGAAGTTTAGCTAGGAAGCAGAAAAACAGACAGTTCTCCCACTTCCATAGATCATGTCCTTCTGTGATATATTCAAAATCACAAGAAAAAGAATTAAATCTATCTTTGGAACAGTATGCTGGCTGGCAATAGAGCTGTCTTATGCATTCCATTTTTAAGAGAACCATATAACCATAAAATCTTAAAGTTACAAGGGACCACAAGTACCCTCTATTCCAAGCTCTTGCCACATAGAAATACACAATTAAAAAAGAAGATAAAATTAGCTTGCCAAGTTTCAAACAAGATAGGTTCTGTAGGTTTGTTTTTAAGTCAGAGCAGGTATTTTTTGTAGGGATAGATCTCCCTCACTTCCTATTGTCTAACCCCCATTCTTAACTATGAGTCATTTGTAAATTGGGTGGCTGATCAGTTTTATCCAATTTTAAAATGGAAACAGTTAAGATATTTTCCAAGTTCATTATTTAAAAAAAGCAAATTCAAAACTAAGATAACATTCCAAAATGGGGGCAGTGTAATTGAATAAACGTCTTCTCTAATGGCACACATGACGTTTACCTTGATGAACCGTTAAGTGAAGAGAGAATCTGTTCACCTTTCCAAGATAGATATTTCACTAAATGATCTCAAGACAGATGGAAATGTCAGTAAAGCAGGGGAAGACCTTCTTGGCACTACTGCTGTCTTTGTTTTTCTGCCCACTTCACTAGCTTTGAAGATTGTCTTTTCCTTACTTCTTTGATAAGCCAGGTCTAGATTTTTTTTCTTAGTACAATTTATGGAAAAATCATGACCTGTTTACACTGGCCCCAGACCTCAATTTCATTCAGAATTTGAACCCAATGACATCCTGGTTCCTAATGTAGCCCTCTGGTCCACATTACAAGAAGTCATGGAATGTCTCAGAATTTTGGTGAAATTCCAGAGCAGCCCCACACATCAGGGTTTATGTGGACAGATGGATCCACTCTAAACCAAAATGGTCAGCTGTTCATACAGTATTGTTGTGTGTTTTCTGGGCAGTATGGCCATGTTCCAGAAGTATTCTCTTCTGACGTTTTGCCCACATCTATGGCAGGCATCCTCAGGAAGTGAGGGAGATCTACCCCTAAAAAAAAACCTGTTCTGACTTTAAAACTCCAAAATCAGAATAGTAAATAAGGAGCAACACTCTGAAAACAGAAGAATTCCAGACATGAATCAATCAGGGGCAGCTAACGACTCTAAACAAAGGATTTCCCCAGGCCAGGAGGTGAAGCCGGGAAGGCCATTTAATGCTAATCAAGGTGATTAATTACAACATTCACACTGGCCTCCAACAGACAAGAGTTCTTTCCCCCACCCAGGATCTTGCGTAGTTTCTCCATATACCTCACAACCTCTGAGGTTGCCTGCCATAGATGTGGGCGAAACGTCAGGAGAGAATACTTCTGGAACATGGGCATACAGCCCGGAAAACATTCAACAACCCTATTATTTTTATTGTTCTAAGTATATTATAATTTTATAGATGGACACTGCTTAGATAAGATGTTCTTGTCCCTCATTCCTTCATTATTTTCATGAGGTTTATCCCTACTCTTCAGTTTATGAGATATGTGAGAAAACAGTACCCCATTACTCACTTCATGTGATTAACTTTTTTTAAAATGAAAAAGATTAATCACTCAGTAAAATATTCTTAGGAAGCTGTAAAGCAGCATACTGGGAGAAACTCATGCACACTTACTGAGAATTAACAAAAGAATGGGGAGTGGAGTGGGGGTGGGAGATCAAATAAACCATGCCAAATGAGGATGAAATGGAAAAAAATCCTTATTGCCTATTTAATCAAGTCTTAATTTTCTGTAACTAAGGGCACATCCACCCAGGGTGGAAAATGCATACCCTTCCAAACAAAACTTCAGATAAAAATGAATTCCTTCGGCACAAAGCAGGAAAACCCTGTTTTGTGCCAAAGTAATTTGACAGCTGGAAAGACCCAGGTCTTTCCAGTTGTGGGTGCTTTGTGGATTGGGCCCAGGGATTGTGTCACATGACTTCCGTTCCCAAATCCACACAGCTCTCTCAGGAGTTTTGGGACTCTTGGGGTCCAAAAAACCAAAGACAGTCCCCACCCCCTCCCAAAACCTCTTTAAAAACCTTTAAAAGAAAAAAAATTGACTCAGCCGGCATTTTCTTGATGTCGGCCCTCTCCTGGCACATAGAAATGATGTACCAGGAGAAGGGAGAAATCGGTCCTGTCCCCCTCTTCTGGCACATCATTTCTAAATACCAGGAGAGGGCCTGCAGCAGAGAAATGGCAGTCGGTTAAGTTATTTTTTTTCTTTTTAAGGCTTTTCTAGGGGGTTTTCTTTTGTGTCCAGATGCCCTGTCAGAAGGTCAGGCATCTGAACCCCCCCCCCCCCCCCGAAAAGCATGAGCTTTCTGTGGCATGTGTGGATTGTAATGTGGGCCCAATCAGGTTTTTAAAATCCAATTGGGTATGCATTAAAGTGCTATCCGGAACTGCCCCAAGTAAAACTTGAATTTCACATCAGTCCCACTGATGCTCCCTCTCCTCCTCTCTCTGAACACTTGTATATTCACAGCTCAGAATTCTGTTTTCATACAGTATATACTGAGTAGGCCCTATGAACTAAAAAGGTAATTTTGTACTGATTAAAATTTAATGCTCAGGTGATTGGGTTTGTACATTGACAAAGCAGCAAGCCTTCATCAGAGCAGCACTACATGGAATGGTTTCCAACAAGCCATCCATCCTGCAAAAGTGACGGGTGCATTTATTAAAATGTCTATGGTCTATAAATCAGACCAAGAATTAAAATAAGTACCCCACCCCCACCCTCTGGAATAGATATATAAATATATTACAGGAGGACCACTAAAGCAATCACAATGGCAATTATGAAATATTTCATTTCCCAGCCTTTGTTTTAAGCCACTTATAACTTATATTTGAAGGAGGTAGCACAGACAATCATTTTACAAAGTTGCTTGTAGCAACCCAGTATCTTGCACCAGTGTAACAATAGTTTTAAAGAAAAGAAAAGAAAAAAAATTGTAGGTAGTTTACACACAGGAATAACATGGAAACAACAACAGGGAAATATGATAGTATTTTCAGCAGAAGCAGAGATCAGAGGTAAACTGGAAATATCAAACAATTCAATCAGGTTTTATTGTTTGTTGCCACTGGTCTTTACACTGTATCACAAAACAATATACATAATAATGTAAGCAATCAATCCAAATAAATTAACATAAAACTGGAGAAACACAAATCACCAGCAATAAAAGAACAATAATTTTGTCTTTGTTAAAGTTAAAAATTCCCTTGGCAATTAACATTATTCCAGTTCAGAAAATTAGCTCTTAACTTTTTTTTTGCTGCTGCAAATGCATATAAAACTACTCCATGACCTCTAGTAATCATCTAATTCTAAAGTCATCTGCAGATCTTCTAAATGTGCCATAGTAATCCAAAATATTGATTCATGTAGAATTGAAGTAGCATGTCAAGGATTAGTGAACTTTGTTACTCCAAATATCACTGAACTCCAATTGGCATCAATCTTAGCCAGTGTAAATTATAGTGAAACATAGCTGGAGATATCACATAATATCTGTAGAACTGGAGAGTTTCCATCCTAGATTTAATCTGTCAGTGTCTTGAGCAGTGGTGTCCCTGACCGTGCCAACTGACGGCCTATCTACACAGCACCTAAAACACAGAAGTTAGTAGGTTTAAAAGGGTAGAGTGGCTACATGATGCTAGCGGTAAATCTGCGTTGATTCACTGCATTGAAGGAAAAACATGAGGTAAAAAGGTCCCCTTTTATCCTGATTCCTCTCGGAAATGCACATATTTCCATCACTATATATTCCTGCATGTGATTTCCTTCCCTTCCCCCTGTAGAGACTGCTCCAACACATATCCTTTTTTAAAAAGCCAGAAATAGCTGATCAACTGATTGGAAACACAAACAGAGAGCAATTAGAATTCTCTGAAACTTATTTTGAATTTTATAATATTAAACAGAGCTTGAATAAACAATTTGGGGAAGGAAGAAATCTGGCAGAAGTTTAAAAAAAATCCCTCCGTTATGCACTGAACTCCATATGCATACATGCAAATCTGCTTAGGATATTCACATGTGCACATATACAGTACAGTATGTAATTGAGTGATTTTTTTTAAAAAAAACCCCACTTCCAACAGATGTCCCCCGTCCTCCATCTTGATCTGATACAGAGGAAGCCTGTGAGGATGGCAAGGGACTCAATCCCCGGCCTGACAGGCTTGTATGGAAACCTGCAGTTACATCCCAGGACTTTTTGTAACCTCCATTTAAAACTGATAGCATTTTTGTGCGGTCTGGAAGTGCCCTGAGATCATCTATAAGAGTGATGACAGACACTTAATATAGAACCAGAGCCGGCCCTAGATAATTTTCAAGTGTAGGCGAACAGAATTTTGCCCCCCCCCCCCAAACCAATCACTGAAAAATAAAAGTGTTGGATAAGCAAAAATGTTGAATAATAAGGAGGGTTTAAGGAAAAGCCTATTAAACATCAAATTACATTAAGATTTTACAAATTAAACACCAAAACATCATGTTTTACAACAAATCAACAGAAAAAGAAGTTTAATACATGGTAATGTTATGTAGGAATTACTATATTTGCGAATTTAGCACCAAACATTGAACAGGGATATAGGGCAGTGTGGACTTAGATAACCCAGATAGCCCCCAGGAAAAACTCTAAAATCAGGACAATAAATAAAGAACAACACTCTGAAAACAGAAAAAATCCAGACAGTAAACAATCAGGGACAGCTAACACCTCCCAAAAAAGATTCTCCCAGGCAAGAAGAAGCCAGGCCTTGAAGCCACAGGGCCATTAAATGCTAATCAAGGTGATTAATTACAACATTCACACTTGTTTCAAAGAAGAGTTCTTTCTCCACCCTGGACCTTCTACAGATATATAAACCCCACTTACCTAGCTTCCAAGTTCCCACAGACCTCACAATCTCTGAAGGCCCCAAAGGTGGGCCCGCACGGCACGAAGGCGGGAGGCCCAGGACGGGCACCGGGAGGCCCAGCGTGGCCGCCAGATGGCCCGAAGGAGAAGGAGGTTGGGGGTGACGCCATCCTCCTGGGACGAAGGTGCCCCCAGGACGATGGGACCACAGGCAAGTGCCTAGTTCGCCTTATGGTTGGACCGCCTCTGTATAGAACTCAGGAATGTAAAGATAACTCATATGAGCTACCAGCCTTACTAGTATTAAATGCATATCTAAAACCTTCAGTAGGATAGGCTTCTAACTGGAGCTAATTATAGGGAGTGTATGATGCCCTTATTAAAGCAACTCCAATGGCTGCTGATAAGTTTCTGGTCCCAATTCAAAGTGAAGTTTATGATCTATAAAGCCCTAAACGGTTCGGACCCTGCCTATTTTGTGACTGCAGCTCCCCCTGTGGACCAGTGTGGCCTCTAAAATCCGCCAAGGAGGCCCTCCTCTTGGTCCCACCACCGTCACAAGCATGGTTGGTGGGGACAAGGGAGGGAGCCTTCTCAATGGTGGCCCCCTGACTTTGGAACACCCTCCCCAGGAAGATCAGGCAAGCCCCCACACTGTCCTCCTTTCACCGGGATTTGAAAACCTGGATGTTCTTAGCTCCGGCTCTATGGTACACTGCTCTGTACTATCCCATGCCCGGCCCCTTTTATATAGCCTGTTCATGCCCATTTTAGTATTTTTGGTTATTGTTTTTTGTCAAGCATTGTTTTGATGGAGTTTCAATGCTACTGTTTTATATTCTTATGTTTTATTTAATTGTGTTTTTATCTGGATTGTTATATTTTACTAGATTTTATTTTATTGTTTTTTGTTGTAATTGTTTGTTTTGGTTTTATGTCTTGTGGACATTCTGTCCCATATGTAAGCCGTCCTGAGTCCCTTTAAGAAGATGGTGGTGGGGTATAAGAATAAAGTTAATAGTAATAATAATAATAATAATAATAATAATAATAATAGCCATAAAAGGACATTATATTACCCTGTTTTCCCCAAAATAAGACAGGGTCTTATATTATTTTTTGCTCCAAAAGGTGTGTTAGAGCTTGTTTTCAGGGGAAGTCCAATTTTTTTTTTTCTAAATTGACTTTTTAAATGAACTATATCTAGGGCTTATTTTTGAAATAGAGTTTATATTTCGAGCATCCTCAGAAATGCTGGAAAATCATGATACGTCTCATTTTCAGGGAAGGTCTTGTTTTGGGGAAAACAGGGTATCTACTTACACTGGTTGCTCAGAGTTTATTTAGCAATTAAAATGTTTTCTAAATAGGAACTCACAAAATGTATGATTTATGTTCTATATAAGCATGTGTGCACACACACACAAAGGTGTGACCACAAAATAGTAAGGCTCCGTGGTACTGTTTGATGTCAATAGCATTCACATAACTAATAGCACATCAAGATTTACACTTGAAGTTCATTAAGAATTGTGCTAAGTGTGACTAAGTTTTATATTTCTCTACAATTTAGCCCAATAGGACTTTTTGCTATTCTATGGAGCACAGTGGTGTTTCCTTCTAAATAGATGTGCATTGGATTATGGGTCTTATGCCAGGTTATGTTATGCCAGTGCAATAATGGCAGCAAAAGGAAATTTCACCCTGCTGACCGGATATGCTGCTGCTGACTTGTGATGGTTTTAAATAATGGTTTTAATGTTAAGATAATTGATTTTAGTGTTTATGCATATATATGGTTTATTTTATGTTGTAGCATTGAATGTTTGCCATATATATGTTGTGTTCCACCCAGAGTCCCCTTCAGGGTGTTTCAAATAAATAAATAAATAAATATTATTGGTTATACTTTCTTTTTTAAATGCTCAGTGTTAAAATTAAAATATAGGAGACAGTATAGAGATTTCCTTGAATCATAATCAAGAGCATGCATGTGGGTTTTCAAAGCTGTGTTTTAGGATGTCTGTTTATCATTACAGCAAAAATTGAACTGTGGAGGAACGGCTGAGAAAAAAGAAATGAAAAGCCAAAGGGAGAACTAGAAAGCCTTACCAGATACACAAAGTTATGTGCCCACACAAAGTTATGTGCTCAGAAATAGTCTTCATCAAGCACTATGGCTAATTTTCCAATAAAATATATGTGAAAGTATTAAAGGAAGGATTTTGCCAAAGTCATTTTATATAATAGGATTAATAAAAGAGGATACTAAAATTAAGGGCATGCATTGACTGTTTATGGAATTTTGTACATTGATCTCAACACTGACTCAGACAAGATAACATACTGGTGTGAGAACTACATTGGCCATCTGGCTCAAGGAAGGGATAACCTCCCTCACTGGCTTCATGTCAGCTTCATAAAGTGATACCTGGGAGCCAAATACCAGTGATGCAGAAGTTTAGAAGATAGAAAAAGAATCTCAATTCCAGTAAAGCAATTTCTTTAATTTAAAAAAATTACTAGAACAGACATAGGCTTAAAACTTGAACTTAGTGTGATTTTTTTCATTAAAAAACAACTCTTATCACTCAGCCATACACTTCTGAATATATTTTGATGTTCATCATAAATGCATTTATAATACTGTTTTTTCCTAGAATTAGTACTTAAAGTGGCTAACAGCGCTGGTGCTTTGTTTCTAAAGTCATTTCTGAATTTTGAAGGCAAAAAGTTCAAAATTTTGCAAAATTTCTGAAACTTCATAATTAATTTGTTAATGGCGGATGCGCATGCGCAATAGCGAAAGACAGCAGTGGGGAAAAATGTAAGGGACTCTCCCATCTTACAGCAAGGCTGTACTGGCAAAATTCTCTTTCCAGGTGCTCTAGATTGTCTCTGAATAAAGGTAATATGTCATGATTTGCAAAGGGACTGTGCTGTGTGTTTTAACTGGAACATGAAGTGCATGAAGCTGATTGGCTGAGCCTGCAAAGACCTGGGGAATGATTTGATACTTTTTCTGTTCCGCTCCTGCAGAACCAGTTTGGACAAGTTTTTCAGTGCTGATTGAGTACTGCTGGTAAAGAGAGCAGTGTACTCAGAGAGGCCTTCCTATTTTGAGGCCTGTTTGCTGCTAAGTAAAGAGGGTGAAGAACCAGGACTGTATTCTTCTCTGAAGCAGATATGTGGAATGAGAAAGGACTGTTTATGACTGTGGACTGTAAGCAATCATAGGGACCATTGTACAACTGTTTTTTTTTTAATCTCTTGGAATTAGTAAAGTTCCTGTATTTTTGTTCTGCAAACCTGAGTGGCATGTTATTGTTCTGCGGGTGATTCTGGATCACGGGCATACGTAAGAGCCATTCCTCACATTTGATAGGGGAAGGAGGGAGTGCATGCAGGGCATCATGAAGAGACTTCTGGCAAAACAGCATGCCACCCCCTGACATGTGAAGAGGTCCTAAGATGCATATTCTAGCTATTCACTGAGGGCACTTCCAGATAGGGGAAAAATCCACAATGAAACCGGTTTTACAAACCCACTTTGGAGTGCATTTTCATCCCGACACCTACCTCCAAACCCAGGCTTTCCTGGGGGAGGGGGGTGTCTAGATGCCCTCCCGATAGCTACCAGAAGGGCACTTAGACACCCAGAAGTCACCCAAAAAGTTCTTAAAAGAAGAAATAACTTACCCAGCTGCCATTAAGGACTGCTGGAGTCTCCCGATGCATAGAAATGACAAGCAAGGAGTTGGGGGGGGGGGCGAGGAGGTTTGTCACCAGAGTTTTGTTGGTCTGTTACCAGAGTTCTTCAGCCATCCACAAGTGGTCATGGTGAAACTCATATGTCCCAATCCATCCTATTTTCCCTGAACTGCTCAGTGTAGGGGAAAGGGGCCAGTAGTAATGGGCCATAAGGACAATGGACTAGTCTGCATCAGACCTGGCCATGATGACCACACTGTGCCCAAGGTAGATAAGCCCTTTGTTTCAGTGATTCAATGTCTATTTTAGTTATGACTAGCAAAACATTTAGCTTTCTACCCCCACTTCCTGGGAGGGGGCAATTTGCTCATATCCAGCAATGGAGACCATAGTTGATACCAGGACTGGTTTTCGGAGGCCAAGCTATCTTAGCCACACTGCCCTGCCCTAGAGCTCACTTCAGATCTGGCGCTAACCCACCATCCCACCCACTAACAGTGTACTTATTGGGTCGCTTCTGGGGCTGGGTAGGAATTCCCCCCCCCCCACATTCTTGGGTTTTTTTTTACCTGCACTACACTGTTTCTTTATGGGCTAATTGGTGTCAGTAGGTCTTGAATAGGATATCATGTGGTAAACAGGGATGGATTTATATCTTGATGTACACCTAAGGTACCGCTTTGTGGTTCAGGTAAGAAACGGGAACCCTCACTGTGGTTTAAACAACCAAAGTGAAGGAGAACGGAAATGACCTTTGAGCGGGGGGGGGGGGGGGGAGTTCTGGCTCCAATAAATCCTCCAAATTTGGGACACAATTCTCCATGTCATTTTGCTGAGCGGTCACCCTGGAACCAAAGCAGTTTTCTTGCAACTGGGGACCCAGGTGTCTTGCCCAAGTTAGCTGAAGAATAGGTCTTGAATGGCCACTGCTTCAAATTATTCAACACCAAGTTCATACCCTTTAAGATTTGGTTTGCAGGTCACAGAAAAGTTAAATAGGTAACATTAATAAAAGTTACCCATAGTTATATTGTTGGGTGGTCTCGTTATTTAAGTGGTTGGGAGGCAATTTAGGCCATAGTGCCCTTCCAGAATGAGTTGTGCTTGAAGCAGTAGCTATAGCCAAGTGGCTGAAAGAAATCTGAACTACTGACTGACTGACTGAACAGTGTCACCATTGCAGCAGCATTGGAGAGTAAGGGAGATACCTTCCAAGGTAGGCTTTAGAATAGACCTGACACATCCAGTGGCTGAAAAAAATGAAGCTTCATATAGGTCGTGGCACAGTTCATCAACAGCATTTTGAATCTCTTAGCTGCATTTAAGATCATCTTTATCTACCTTACGTTACCACATAACAAAAAGAAAGAAAAAGCTTCAGTCAAATGCTGGATAACCTTGCCATAATGAAGTTGTCTAGTGGAATGAAGGTCACTCATGTATTATCCACAGATACATGTTACACAGCTAACACTATATTAGTTACCATTGATTGTCTCCTGGCTTTTTTCTGAAAACACTGGTTAGAAAAACATTATACACAGCAGCAGATCACCTAGGAGAGAGAGCAAACAGGAAACAACACAGTATCAAAATGCATATACACAGCCAGGGAATGCATCTGTGGAGACTCCAAGCTGTGAGATGTGGTATTTAAATTAAACTGTCATCTTCCCTGCTGCATACACTTACGGGCTTTCAAGTGCCCTTTAGAAAACTGTTTCAAACAATAGCAGACAGGCTTGATGTCAACATGTTGCAAATCATTCTAATTTGGAGGAGGATAGCAAGGGGCGGGGGGAGTAATCAAAATGAAATATTTGTTCATGCTTTGAACTTTTGAAAATTCAAGTGATAATTTAAAAATGAGTTCCTTTCCTGTTATGAAAAGATATATTGTATTGATACAATGCAGCTCACTTCTCCCAGGACCGGACAAGGAAAATGATGGGGTTATCTCCTTTCCCCAGTTTTTTATTAGAATGACCTATGGTATGGATATGGAACAAGTAACATTTCAAATGATTTTGGACTACAACTGCCATTGTCCTTCACCATTTTAATCCCATTAAACATGGTCAGGATCTGTGAGAGAAGAATAAAAAGCATATTGTTATTATATTTAATCTCCCACAGGTAGGGCCAACTACCAAGAGTGACATTATCAGCTTTCTGTTCAGTTTCGTAGGAGCCACAGGATCCCCATCCTTATTCCTGATTATGTTTAACATCTGGAAGCTGTTGGGTAATGTCATGAGGACGTTGAGTGCTATCAGCTTGCTTATGCAACAAGTATGCATATGACAGCCAGTTCTAGTTCTCTTCTCCTCAGAGATAAATGAAGTTTGGCAGGATTTGGATTGCTGTCTGGATGTTGTAAGATTCTGGCAGAAGGCAACATCCTCAACTTGAATCTCAATAAAAAGAGACTCTGTGAAATGATGAATCCAAGACATAGGGATCGAGTAAGCAACTTACCTGGGACTTATTCTGCACAAACTCATGCATGGTTGCTTTGAACAGAAAGCTTCCCTAGACAGAGAGATCCAAAGATGAGGGGCAGATACGAAAAAGGCCTGCTCTCACACACCATACCCACCAACTGGTCTTGTGATGGTGATAGAACTCAGAGGAGGGGTTCTCCTGAGGATGTCAGGACCTAGACAGGTTTGTAACCTTTTTATTAAGGCAAGCTTTTAAAGAAGAAAGTTTTTAAGACCAAATCAGGGAGTGTTGTGTAGTTTTTTATGTATTGCAAATGGTTTTAATCATTTTAATGGTTTAAGTATTCATTGTAGATAGCTTAAAGTTTAATTCTATTTTAATATTTATAGTCTTTAGGTTTTATATTGCATGTTTTTACCACTGTTGACCACTTTGAGTTTATTTAAGAGAAAAAGCGGTAAATGGCGATGGTGGTGATAATGATGATCAAATAATAATAATAATAATAATAATAATAATAATAATAATAATAATCCCCCCTGTAGGTGCCACCTTGATGTGGTGGGGGGCTTAACTGCTCCAATGATGACTGAGAGCTGTAACTACCGGCAGGTCCAACCAAGCCAGAGAGGTCTCAGCTGAGGAGTAGAACTAAGAGCACCTAACCCATTAGCATTATGGCGAATCAAACCAAAATGAAGTCTATACTGGCTCGGTCATCACCCAGGATAAAAAGGACCGTGGTGGATGCTGCTGATTCTGGACATTTATTGACAAGTGGGCTACGGAATCAAAATACAAATGAACAGTCACAGAAGTGGCAGAAATATACAATGCCAGAAAACCGCACAGTTATGAAATGCTGTTACAAATCTGAACCTCAAAAGCGTGGCTACCAAAAAAGGATGCATCAGCTATAGAAACAAGAGTACCCTGACTCACAGATAACAGAACCCCGACTGACTGACAAACGGAGATTCATAATCAGAAACAAAGTGTTCAGTGAAGTTGAAGAAATCCAGAAAATCTGCATAGCAAATTACCATCAGACCACAGCACAGACAGCAGCAGAGACTCCAGCAACACTTGGAATGGTGGAACAGATTGAACCAGAAGAAAGTGTGGAGCGTTTGCAAGAAACATCGAGGGAAAATGAACTCTTTTACTTATGTGATCTACTGGGAAAATCGTTCAGTACTGTTTTACAACAGTTGGAGACACTGAACAAGAAAATTGACCATCTTTTCAAAGGAATTTCCCTAATGGTGAAGAATCCTTCTCCTATAGACATTATACAAACTGTACCAACCAACTTTATTAATATTAATGAGGAATTAAGTGCTCTGGAAAGCCAGGGAAGCAAAAGGCTAGAGGAGCAGAAGGAAGGCAATAGGTCAGGCTTGGAAGGGGCCAGGGATGGGGAGGAGTCTTTATCTGGGGAAGAGAGTCAGAGTCAGGGGAGGGACGGCTGGAAGGAAACTAATAGAGTCTCTCAGAGGACAAACAACACGCTGTCCCCAGAACTGTTTGGACACTCCCTGTGAAAGGGGTGATTTGGGGTCCCCCAATCACTTATACATACCGGGCGTGCCAAGCCGCTATGAGCACCACTCGGAGACCAAAGAGTTGAGGACAAAACACCTTTATTTTAGGAAGCTTCCGACAGACAACAGCAACACGGCAGTGGAGCTGGCAAAAGTTGTCTGCCCCGAATGAATCTGCTCGGGGCTTATTATACACATTTCTAGTTCCCCATTCTGGACTGGGTTTTACTGGAAAAACCACCAGTACAGTTTGTGGTCGGCAGGCACATCCTGACTTGTAAACAACTCCAGGATGTAGCCCACCACAAACGGTAGAACATTGCAACAGTTTATGCAAAAGTACATGTATTGCATACATTTCTCAGAATCGGCTAACCACTAGCTTAACCACAACTGATTCTTGCTAAACATACAGGACACATGCTATCTTGTGACAGGACAGCAAGTTGCAATTTTTATCTTTATACTTAGAAGAGAGACTGATCTGTTTCAAGCAGACAGGTATCCCAAAATGGAGTCACTTTGGTTCAGTGATCCCTTCATTCCCTCCTTTTTTTTCTTGTAACCAAGAAAGACAATTTCTTGGTTGCACAGGTATCCAATTACAGTGGAGTAGTTTCTCTCTCCATGGTGTTCAGCTGCATGTACATGACATGCTGGATTTCCCTGTGCTGAGTGAAAGTAGCTGTGATCAGTCTCGTAATCATATTTTTCAAACACGACATAATACATGGCAAAGAAAACAAAGCAAGAATCATGATTAGCAGCATGACAAATAATATTTTGATGAGGTCTCCCAGCCACCCAAGATGTGGAAGCCAATCCACAAGCCGATCCAAATCTTCCTTCCTCAGTTAGATAGATATTATCAGGATCCTGGCCACGTTTTCCACCATAAGCTCCATTAGGCCTGTTCCACCGGTCTGTTGCTTCCAATGCCTGCAGGGGCTGCTCTCGCGGGTGTATTTCAATGCTAGTGGGGGCTAAGGTACCAATGGTGCATGTACCTATCCACAAGGGGGGTAAGACTTTATCTCCCCACTTTCCACATATCCAGAAATACCCCGGAGGCAATCCCCCCATGGCATGGTTGTCAAGCAGAATACCGGGCCTTGGCCTACCTGGAATTTGGTATTCCATTGGGAAGTTTCCTCGTGTCCGGACCAGATCTTGTCGTGGTGGAGGCGCAGCTCCCGCCGCAGGTGGTTGAGTTGCTGCTCGAGGCAGTTCCGACCCGGGCTTAACCACATATATCGCCAGACGAGAGGGTGGTTTCTTGTCATCACCCTCTGGCGAGGAAGCTCGCCTTTTTGAGCTTTGCGAGTGATCATCCCTTTGTGGCTGTTCAACTCTAAAGTGTATGTTGTCATAATACACAGGGAGAGAGAGATTACAATGGGGGTAATCTCCTACTTCTATGAGGGTGGCTTGGGGAAAGTTCTTATGATCAATTTCTGAGATCCCATCTTTAGATCGTGTCAGACAAGCTGATGCGGTTGGTGCAAAATCATCATGGGCCAACATAAATTGTGCCGAATCAGTCAACCCCTCCTGGTCAGCATATGTCCAAGGGGTGAACAGTTTCCATCTACTCAGGTCCAACAGTGGTCCTGCTTTCATGACCCAGCCCTCATACTGAGAACGAGGGCCATGGGCACAAACCCAGCAGTCTTTTACTCCTGCTTCCTTTACTATATCTTTAATTATTTGGTGGAACGTGTTCCTGTCCCAACCCATCTGGGCCTGCACCAACGGCATCATGATCAATATTAAAAGGTATAATTGTGTCCTCATCTTCACACTCGTGTTTGTCCTCAATATCACAATATCTTAGCCCATACAGAAACAAAATACAACCCACACAGAAACACACAATTCCCCACACCCAAAACCCAGTGTCCATTCGGTCTTTTGGGACACTCTAGGTAGTGTACCCTCCTTCCTTCTTCAAGGCGGTTCTGGGTAACCTGACCTCTGGGGCTAGCTCTCGGTAGCTTCGGACCCCTCCTCTTCAGGGCAGCTCTTGGTAGCTTGACCCTTAGGGCGTGTGAGTGTGAATTTGAGTGGATTGTCCTTATGCAAGTTTACCTTCCAGAAATCAGGGTCCTTGGTGGTGTAGTCCCTTTTGATGCAAGTGTAATGTACCCACGGCTTTACACCATTCAACTTCACAGCGGTAGGAGTTGTTAGTAACACCTCTTTCACTTTGGGCCGGGGGAATCACACTTCCAATCTTTCAGCCAAACCTGGTCTCCTGGTGAGAAAGAATGTAACGCAGTAACGGGGAAAGGACAACGCAGCATTCCAGTATATTTATACAGTTTGTTTAACACTGTACCCAAAGCTTGGACCTCTTTTATTAGTTCTTGTTTTCCCAATTCATGTATGTCTCCTTGCAGAGGTCTAATTTTCAGAAGGGGTCTTCCATACAACAATTCATAAGGTGACAAACCCAAATTCATAAGGTGACTCCCAGCAATGCCATTTGTGGCACCTGAACCCATGATATTCCAGTTTCCTGACACAATTTGATATAGTTTCAAAGTCCTGTCCATCCTTTTTATCTTTCCCCAAAAATTGGGGTTGGTAGGCACAATGCAACTTCCAAGCGGTTCCTAACAACTGAGCTAGGCACCCAAGGACCTGATGAACAAGGACTGGGCCTTGTCATCCCCAATGTGTAAAGGTATCCCGTACCTAGGGATTACATCCCCTAACAAGGCACGCCTGACCCTTCACAACCCTTTCAGAGGTGGTAGGATATGCTTCCACCCACCCTGAATATGTGCATACCATCACCAACATGTAGCCTTGGCATCCCGAGGACCCTTGGCATTTCAGCAAAATCAACTACTAAGGACTCAAAGGGTGTCGTTCCCAAGTACTGGACTCCAGTCCATGCCAAGGCATGCCAGCCATCCACCCAGGGCTGCCTCTCCAAGAGTGAAGCTATTCCAGTTGCACCTAAATGGGTTTGTCTATGAACTTCTCTCACCAATTCCCATCCCAAAGCTTTTGGGACGTAAACTTTTCCATTGGGTAAGATAAGAATCTCACCCTTCCATTTTACCCCTTCTGCCACAGCCCACGCCTTCTCTTGTGCAGAGTAAGCCATGGACTCTACTACGGGTGTAACATACAGTTGCAAAATTGCTTCTTCTGATGTGATATTTATCAGCTGCTTTCCTAGCCTGTTGATCTGCAAAGCGATCTCCCTGTGTGACCTGATCCTCTCCATACTGATGTCCAATCTTTTGATTACAAACTGCATCTAAAAGTTACAAAACAATCCTCTTTTCCTATGGATAGCACCATGGGCATGCAGAGTGGTGGAGGCATATTTTTAGTCAGTGTAAATATTGACTCTTTTCCCTTGTGCCAATTGTAGGGCCCTTGTCAGAGCAATCAGCTCGGCCCGTTGTGCAGAAGTCCCCGGAGGCAACCCCCTTTGCCTCTAGGGTCTCCCCATTACCATTCACATTTTCATACAATTTCCATTCTTATAGGGCACACTGCCCCAGCTCCCTTTCTGTACATAAAACCTTTTTTTATCATTTTCTTTCAGAAAAACAGCCCAGGCACATCCAAAGCAGGATCAACCAATCCAGCTGCAACCGGACCCCAACTGGGCTGGTTGGCAGCTCCACGGTTCTGTCTCCTTCCTTTCCAACTTCCACTTCCATTTTGCACTTTCCTATTCTGTCCTCTTCCAAGATCCACGTTACAATCCGCCGCCCAGTGTCTTTGCTTGTTGCACCGTGCGCATTTATTCTTTCCAAGCTTTTGCCCTAACACAGCGGCTATAACCTTGGCCCTACAAGACACCGCTGCCTCTTCCCGTTTGGCTTGCACAACCTCCCGGGACGAATAAGCCTGATTTGCTATATCCAATATCCTTTCTAAAGTCAAGTGGGCCAATCCAACATCCTTCTGTATCTTTCTCCGTATGTCCGGACAACATTGGCTGGCAAAGACACTTTTCAACACTATTCTTCCTTCAGCTTGATCATTCTGATCATCCATGTCATAGGGAGAAAACTTCTCAAAAGCTTCCCTAAGCCTTTCCAGAAATGCTACTGGACTTTCATTCCGCTCCTGCTCCATTTGGTAGATCTTTTTCAAATTTGGAACTCTTGGAGTCCCTTTTTCCTGGGCACGAACAATCAAGTTCTGATGCAGCCTCAATGAGTCTTTACCCTTTGCTGTTTCCAAATCCCCTTGAGGGTCTATTCTCACTGGGGACACTCTCTCTTGGTATACATCCACGGCATCCAAACTCCCAAACAATGCACCAAACACAAATACGAACCAAATGCCGTATCCGAACCACCAAACACAAACACAAGCCAAGCACAGCATCCAAACCTCCAAACGAGGCACCATTCCTACCTCGGCTGTGTACTTCTTAAATTGCTCTAAATTATTCAACCTACATTGGAGGGGGGTCATTGACCCTCCTGATTCTTTTGACTCTTTCCCACCCATTGTGGTATGTGAAAGATCAATTTCCTAGTGGAGTATGTCCCCGGACCGTGGTTGGATTTCCCTTGCACGTCCTGTTACTAGGGCCTGCCTCCAGACCTGGTCGGATTCCCCTTGCAGGTCTTTCCCAGAGCTCTTTCTCTCCCTTTGGGTTTCTCTCGTTTCCCAAGGGATTCCTACGGGACCCAGAACTGCTTTTACAATTTAAAACTTCCCTCCCCGCAAGGCTTCTGTTGATGCTTTCCCACCCCTTGTGGCGTGTGGATTCGGCCCTGGCCTGCACCGCCGGACTGTCAACGGTCAGTAACAGGGAACGCAAGGCTTCCTCCGCCCTCCCACTGGATGTGAAAGATCAATTTAACAACAAGCGGTTTGAGAGGTATACTTGCCTAAATTTTCGTTCCGTCCCGCGGCGGCCGCCTTTCCACGAGCGATGGTTGTCTCACAACTTCTGTTTTGGAGGAGAGCACGCCTTTCCTTGCCTCGGGTGATGCGAAGGGAACCACCGGTCTTTACCTCTATTGAGAGGCCGTGGCCACGTCTCGGTGTGGACCGTACGCAGCACCCCGGAAGGGGAAGCGGACACGCCTTGCTCCCAAGAGCAGCTCCGAGTGGGCTACAACGGAACCTTGGCAACACTACAAAGCCCAAAATTTCATCCCGGATGAGCATCCCAAAATGGAGTCACTTTGGTTCAGTGATCCCTTCACCTGGACACTTACTGCAATTCCCAACATCTGTTGCGAACTAATAAGGTGGCAGTGGAAGTGCAAGACTCACTATTGAACAGAGGAAGATGGACATCTAAGCGAGCGGTCCGGACATCTCTCTCACAAATTCTATCTTTTAGCTGGTCGAAAGTGAAGATCAAGACTATCGACTGGCTTCGTAGAGACTATCAGTCCTGGAACCGCTCCATTTCTCTTCTCATTGGATTGGAAGACAGAACGCTAATGGAGGAATTGTTTTTGTATAGGCCCAAACTACAACAGTGGGGCATTACTCTCAGGAGGGTACTAGTAGACCCATTGATTCGCCCCTTGGACATCAGGCTGAATCTTGGTAGACATGATCCCCCAATTTTAGGCCATGTCTATGCTACCTCTCAGTCCCGCTCTCCGACATCATTAGTGCCTAGCCCCCTTCCCACGCTAGATGATAATCTGTTAGATGACTCCTTTCCTCTTACACCAGCGGAGATAGGCTCCTCCTTTAAACAATCAAGTATTGCTGGTGATTTCCTATCTCAAGACAGCTGACTATCCCCTTTAATGGGCAACCTCAATCAGTCAACTCTCCAGGGGGAAGAGGGTTTCCACGGGCAGGATCTCATTGAGGTGGTTTGGGGGAGAAGGAAGAACGGTCACTTTCGACCCAGGGAGAAGCGCAACAGAGTTTTTGTGACCCTGGAGAGGAATAGGTGTGGTAGTCTTCAGGACAGACCTCCCAGCCTTAAGGTCCTGCTTTTGAACGCCAGATCCGTCAATGGTAAAACAGCTGTTATCCAGGATTTGATCCTGGATGAGGGGGCGGATCTGGCATGCATCACCAAGACGTGGTTGGACGAGCAGGGTGGTGTGAATCTCACCCAGCTGTGCCCACCAGGTTTCGGGGTGCATCAGCAGGCCAGGGCTGGGGGGCGGGGAGGAGGAGTCGCGGTAATCTTTCGGCAGTCCATCGCCCTGATCAGATGCGCCGTTCCGCAGTCTCCGAGGTTTGAGTGTGTCTTCCTGAAGGTGGGAGCCCGAGACAGCTTGGAGATTCTGCTGGTGTACCGTCCACCCCGCGACCCAGCAGTCTCTCTGTCCGAGCTAGCAGAAGTGGTCTCCAATTCGGCCCTGGTCTCCCAACAACTCATAGTTTTGGGGGACTTTAACATGCATGCCGAGACCACTTTGACAGGTGCAGCTCAGGATTTCATGGTTGCCATGACGACCATGGGGCTGACTCAAGTTATATCTGAGCCCACACATCAGGCGGGACACACGTTGGACCTGGTTTTTATTGTGGACGGTGGGACAGTCAGAGTGGAAGAGCAAAATATTCTTCCATTGTCATGGTCTGACCATCATCTGATCTGTTTAAGTTTCGCCGTGGCTTCTAACCTCCGCAGGGGTGGTGGACCCATTAAGATGGTCCGCCCCAGGAGGCTGATGGATCCGGATGGACTTCTTGGGGATCTTCCTGTTCTGGAGACTGGCGATCCTGTCGATGTCCTGGCTGATCGTTATAACAGCGAGTTGGCAAGGGCACTTGACACGATCGCTCCCGTACGTCGCTGCGTAGAGTCACATCGACTCCTTGGTTCACTGAGGAGCTGGCTGTGATGAAGCGTGCGAGGAGGGGACTAGAGTGCATCTGGAGGAAATCTCAGGATGTGTCTGACCAAGCATGGGCTAAAGCCGCTATTAAGGCTTACTCCGTGGCTCTGCGAGCAGCCAGGAAAGTTTTCACGACTGCCCGCATAGCGTCTGCAGCCAACAGGCCATAGGAGTTGTTCCGAGTTGTTGGGGAGCTCCTGCGGCCTCCTGAGACCCAGGGGCTTCCTGATGACTTGGCAACTCGGTGCAGCGATTTCGCGCACCATTTTGCAGGCAAAGTTGCTCAGATACGTCATGTGTTGGACTCCAGCTTAACTGTAGTTCCAGCGGAGGTAACTGAGGTACCTGTCTGTTCGATCTTATGGGATTCTTTCCGGCTTGTTCTTCCTGATGACGTGGAGGGGATTCTTGGGTCTGTGAGGGCTGGTTAAGCTAGCCAAAGATGGGTTGTTGGGTTGGTTTATGGCTATTATAAATGCCTCCCTGGTCCAGGGGTCAGTTCCATCCTGCTTTAAGCAGGCGGTGGTAAAACTGCTATTAAAAAAGACCTCCTTAGACCCATCTGTATGTAGCAGCTACAGACCAATTTCCAACCTCCCATTTTTGGGCAAGGTTCTGGAGCTGGTGGTTGCCATGCAGCTCCAGGAGTTCCTCGATGACACTGATTTTCTGGACCGCTCACAGTCTGGTTTCAGGCCTGGGCACAGTACTGAGACCTCCGCAGGGAGCTGGACAGGGGGAGTGTGACCCTGCTGGTTCTCCTGGACATCTCTGCGGCTTTCGATACCATCGACCATGGTATCCTTCTGGGGAGGCTCTCTGGGATGGGGCTCGGTGGCACGGTTCTGCAGTGGCTCCAGTCCTTCCTGGAGGGCCGTTCCCAGATGGTGAAGCTGGGAGATACCTGCTCGGATCCCTGGCCATTGACCTGTGGGGTCCCGCAAGGGTCTATCCTATCCCCCATGCTATTTAACATCTACATGAAACCGCTGGGAGAGGTCATCCGGAGTTTTGGAGGGCGTTGCCATCTCTACGCAGACGACACGCAAATCCACTACTCGTTTCCATCTGAATCCAAGGAAGCCCCTCGGATGTTGAACCAGTGCCTGGCCGCTGTGGCGGACTGGATGAGGAGGAACAAGCTGAGGATCAATCCTGACAAGACAGAGGCTCTCCTGGTCAGTCGCTCGTCTGATCGGGGTATTGGGTGGCAACCTGTGCTGGACGGGGTTGCACTCCCCCTGAAATCACAGGTCCGCAGTTTGGGGGTCCTCCTGGATTCAGCGTTGACGCTTGAGGCTCAGGTGTCGGCGGTGGCCGGGAGGGCTTTCGCACAACTCAAACTTGTGCGCCAACTGCGACCATACCTCGTGAAGTCTGATTTGACCACGGTGGTCCATGCCCTAGTTACCTCTAGACTGGACTACTGTAATGCACTCTACGTGGTGCTTCCCTTGAAGATGGCTCGGAAATTACAACTGGTCCAATGCTCGGCTGCCAGATTAATAACGGGGGCGAGTTACAGGGAGAGATCTACTCCCCTGTTTAAGGAGCTCCACTGGCTGCCGTTCACTTTCCGATCCCAATTCAAGGTGCAGACCATCATTTATAAAGCCCTAAACGGTTTGGGACCCACCTACCTTCATGACCGCATCTCCTACCATAAACCTGCCCGATCTCTTCGATCATCAGGGGAGGCCCTCCTGTCGCCACTGCCTGTATCCCAGACCCGCCTGGTGGGAACAAGGGAGAGGGCCTTTTCTGCTGTGGCCCCCCGTTTATGGAACTCACTGCCCATCGAAATTAGGCAAGCCCCCACTCTTTTAGCCTTCAGGAAAGAAAAACCTGGCTTTTCCGATGTGCTTTCGGAGAGTAACTATTACACACTTCTTTTGTTACTCCTCCATCATCTACCCTCTAGATTGTTTTTATCTTATGTCCCTGGTCTCCCTGATTGTATTCTTATCCTTTTCTCACCCCAAGTTTTAATTAAGTGTCTCATGCGGCCCGCCCTGAGATATATATATATATATATAGGTTTTGTGTTGCAGTGTATATGATTATTTATTGTATTGTTTAATTGTATTGTGATATGTTGTTTTATATTTTGCTATATTGTACTGTTCTGGGCATGGCCCCATGTAAGCCGCCCCGAGTCCCCGTTGGGGAGATGGTGGCGGGGTATAAATAAAGTTTTATTATTATTATTATTATTATTATTATTATTATTATTATTATTATAATTTGAAGAACCAGCACTTGAAACACCTGTTGAACCACCAGGAACATTGACAGCAAGACAATAAGAGCTCAAGGATAAGATCATGGCTCATGCTGCAGCAAATGCAATAAGAAAGCGGCTCCCAACTCTAAAAACAGTGCCCAAGAGACACCTGGCGCCTCTCATGAAAGATGTGAATACAATACTGCCCACTGTCCAAATAACATCAATTGAACAAACAAACCAGTATGCCTACAGTGCAGCAGTGATAGTAACAGAAGAGCTTGGGTTCCTACAACCAAGGCAGACCCAAAGAAAATCGACTGGAAAACCAAAGTGGAAGGTCAGGCTAGAGTTGAAAATCAAGAAACATAGATCAGATGCAAGTAACCTGAAAAATATGAAAGAGAAGAAACTGAAGAATGACAAAATCAAGCAATACCTGATCAGAAAGTACTGGCTGAACACCAGAAAAATGGAAGAAGCTTTGGAAATCGTGAAAGAACAAATTACAGCAACAGCCAGAAAAATGGAAAGATATGAAGCCAGAATCATCCAGTACAGACAAAATCAACTGTTTCAATCAGACCAAAGACGGTTCTACCAGAGTCTGAACCAAACAACAGACACAGTAACCATAAAGCCAGAGAAAACTGCAACAATGAAGTTCTGGAGAGAGCTTTGGGAAAATAATAAGAACTACAACAAAAACGCCGGGTGGATAAAGGAGTTTGAAGGAAAATTCTCACAGAACAAAATGGAACAGATGGAAATAAGAACTGAAATGATCAGCAAACGAGTGCAAAAAGTCAAGAACTGGACATCGTCTGGTAGTGATCAACTTCATGGATTTTGGCTCAAACATCTGATTAGTTTACATGGAAAAATGGTCCAACAATTCAATGAGATGCCGCAGAAAGGAAGTATCAGTGAATGGCTAACAACTGGAAGAACATACCTGATACAAAAGGATCCAGCAAAAGGAGCAGCACCAGGAAACTGCTCACTATGTTTAAACAACTGACTTGCATCATAGCTGACAGAATTCAATACTAACTTGAAGAAAAAACATTATTTATTGGATTATTTTAAATTGATTGTTTTAATTGCTATGTTTTATTTTTGTACTGTATATTGAATTGGTACGGTATTGAATTTGCCAGATTGTGAGCCGCCCTGAGTCCCTTCGGGTGAGAAGGGTGGCATAGAAATGATGGAAATAAATAAATAAATAAATAAATCTTGCAAGATGAACAGAAAGCAACAACAGCAGCAACAACAACAACAACAACAACAACAACAACAACAACAACAAATATCAGGTGTCATCGACTGGAGTTTAAGACCATCAGTGATTTAGATTATATCCAGAAACTTAGGAATCAGTGGAACATTCTTGGGGCATATTAACTTGTTCCAAATAATGCTGTCATGATACTGTTCATCCAACTGTGTGTTAAATTAATCAGGTGTTGTTAATCTTATTAACCTTGCATATTGTGTACACTTACTGAGCAATAAGGGTCTTTGGACAATAATAAAATGTTGTTATATACTAGCTAAAATAATTTCTTTCCCATTTTTCATTGATCTATTTGCAGATGCTCACATAGCATCTGTCACCTTTGGAATCACAAATTCTTTCTTTTCCCAGAGGTGCTAAATCTTGACTTGAAGATTTTATAATGTCCATAACCTTTTCAAAGTCTTTTCCTTGTCTTTTCCCTCAATTCTTCAAAATATGCCACACATGTAATCTGAACTTCTTTTTTTAACCACATTTGAGCATATCATTTCCCAGGATCCAAAGTAGCATACAACATTTTACAAACATAATACAGTAGAGCCCCGGTTAACCGAGCTCCAGTTAACCGAGGATTCGTATTATCCGAGGCGCCGCCAGGGGTGCCCCTCCCTCTCCCTCTCCTTCTCTCGAGTTCGAGAGAAAGAGAGGGAGAGGGAGGAGGAAGCGCCCCACGATAGCTGCTGCCTAGCAGCGATGGCGAAGCACTTCCCAAGGGGCGAGGTCTCACTGAAGAACAGCATTAAAATACGTTTAAAACTGTAATGATTTAAAAATATTACACTCCCATTAAAAACTTTATCTGGCAGAGCACAGTAAAAACCAAAAGCATAATTACAAAGAAAGGTTTTTATCTTACCCAACATCAACAACAACAAACTTTATTTATATACCACTCTATCTCCAATAAGGACTCAGAATGATTTACACATCATAAAAACAATCAACACATATACATAATACGAAATACAAGAAACCAATATAACAACAATTAACAAACATCTTTAAAATTCCAACATATTAAAACAATATAATACCTAATAAGAGTAATTGAAGATTGCTCCATTGAGTGGTTCTACAACAAATGGGAGTAATATACAAAATATATAAAATAAGCAAGATGGCAGTATGGCTGGAATAGGACTCACAGTAAAAATGGCATAAAGCCAAGGCAAAGTGTGACTGATAGCAAGGAACCTAGGCCAAAATTCCGCACTTCGGCCTACTGTATAGCTATCAGGTAGGAGTAATAGAATAAACATAAGAAGATCCAAAGAGCAGATAAAGAACAGGACAAGTGTCATGCAATAATCAAGTGTGGTGTCTAGAATTGCAGAGTAAGCACTTCCAAAAGCCAATTTCGATCCCAGTTTCCATTTAATGGCTAAAGTGGTGCCTAAGGCTTCAGGTTAATCATTTCCAAAAACCTGTTGGAACCACCAAGTTTTCAAATCCCTACAAAAAGATGTTATTGATGGTGCTAATCTTAGTTCTTTGGGTAGGACATTCCAGAGGCGGGGGGCCACCACCGAAAATGCCCTCTCTCTCATCCCCACCAGCCGTATTTGGGATGGCAGCAGGACTGAGAGGAGCACCTCACCAGAAGATCTAAGGTTCCATGCTGGGGCATAGGGGAAGATGCGATCACAAGGATAGGTGGGGCCCAAACCATTTGGGGCTTTATAGGTCATGATCTGCACCTTGAATTGGGCCCGGCAGCTGATCGTCAGCCAGTGGAGCTGTTTTAGTAAGGGAGTTGTTCGGTCCCTATAACTAGCTCCTGTCAGGAGTCTGGTTGCGGCTCTTTGAACTAGCTGGAGTTTCTGGGCCATCTTCAAGGGCAGCCCCACATAGAGTGCATTACGATAATCCAGTCTAGATGTAACCAAGACGTGGACCACCGTGGACTAATCAGGCTTCTCGAGGTATGGTCGCAGCTGGTGCACTAGTTTTAACTGTTCAAAGGCCCTCCCGGCCACCTCCAACACCTGAGAGTCAAGTGACAGCACTAAGTCCAGGAGGACTCCCAAGCTGCAGACCTGTGTTCTCAGGGGGAGTGTAACCCCATCGAGCACAGGTTGCCACCCAATACCCCAATTAACCCCACAACTGACCAGGAGGACCTGTGTCTTGTCTGGATTAAGTTTCATCCTGTTAGCCCGCATCCAGTCCAACACAGCTTTCTTGGAATTAGGTGGAAAGCAGTAGTAGAGTTGGGTGTCATCCTCATAGAGATGGCACCCAACTCCAAAACTCCAGATAACCTCTCCCAGCGGAGTTTTGGGAGTTGTAGTTCATCTGCATCCAGAAAGCACTGAACCCAGCTAACATAAGATCTGGACCAAACTTGGTACGCAGATCCAACATGGCCAACTGTGCATACAAGCCTGGTTTGCGGGTGATTGACCTCAGATCTGGGAGTTGTAGTTCACCTTTATCTAGGGAACCCTGAACCCAGCCAACAACGGATCTGAACCAAACTTGCCACACATACCCAACATGGCCAACTGCAAATCCTGTCAGGGTTTGGGGGTGATTACCCCAACGATGGTTCTGGACCAAACTTAAGTGATATTACCTAACATCCCAAAACAAACAAATTCATCTTAATGACCTATCTACATACTCTTGTTCGTAGCTTGGGAATTTGCCTGTAGTAGGTTTTAAAAGTTATATACTTTTAATTCTGCCCAGCAGTTGGTGGACTTGTTCTCACAAAGGGGTTATATGATTCCTATAACTGTTTCAATCAACAGCCTGGATATAGCACTTTGGATCTGCTGAAGCTGGGAAAGGCAGCCATGCATAGAACGTGATATAGTAATCCAAAAAAAGGTGCAATCAAGACATGTGTCACCATAGCCGGATCTGGTGTTTCACTTAGGTTGGTTTGAAACCAACAGTGAAGGAAGTGGTTTCAGTGTACATGGAATGTTCTGGAATCGGTGTGAAACCTGGATGATGCTTATATGCACTGCAGAGGTTAGCCTCAAACCAGTTCTATGGAGAATGAATTTTTCAACCCCCCCCCCCCCCGACACACACACACACTTTCGATCTCTATATTTTGGGGGCCTTTCCTTTGACATGCTTTTATGGTTATGGATCTGCATTTGCATCATGATTAATTTCTTCTTTGTTGGTTTAAAAATAGAACAGCAATTAATCATTGGCAGATTTTTTTTAAAAAAAGAAATACTGCCTTTAATTAATTATTTGCTAGGCTCATTTTATTATGATGCTTTACTAAATCTTCTAGTCAATAGTTGAAAATCTGGCTCCTCTTTTAGCTTTCAGTTGAAGGGATCCTGCATTCATTGGCAAGTAGAAGTTTGCATCTGGTAGGGGAGGAAACAAGACTCCCTTATTTAATAGAGGCATATTCAGGCTGTAATGTACTTGGCAACTGCACATAGAAAATTATAATTACATCTGGTTTGCAATCAGGGTTATTTTGTCCACTTGGGCATAGTTGTCTGTATGCATGGTGATTTCACTGCTGCACACATCTTTTTCTTAGAGGAAGATTAAGCAACGAAAAGAAATCAGGAGGCTATTCTTGAGTCGGCTGATTCCAGTGTCCCTTTCTTTCTTACTGGAGACCTTTAGTGGTGGCAAGTGTTACTGTTCTAAAGCATCTAAGTCCCGTTTGAACTGGTCACCTTACCAGCATTACAAACTGATGAGTTGTGAAGTAAGCTGATTAGGGACATTTTTGCTATTCACTGTGGCACCTGGTGAAACAAACATGCACACTGGTGCACTGCCAAGGTATTCACTGGACCTTGGCAGATATACAAGGGAAAGTAGTTGCTTCAGGAAATGATATCAAGTGGTATATGCAAATAGAACTGAATGGCAGAATAAACAGAAATAAATGCAGAGGCTACAAGAAATGATGGCTGTGATTAAACTACAGAAATTCCTTTCTGCTATCTTCTCTGTGCAGTTCATCTAAGTCTGTGGCTGAGCACATTCTGTTTCTGATCAGAAAATTATTTAGAAGAAATTGCATCAATTCTATTGCCCCACTAGCCTAGGAATGTAAATCTTCGTAGATTTCATTTTCACTGGCAAGTCTAAATAATTTTATCATGTTCACCTCACTGTGAGGAAGTTCTCAAACGATACCATCTTCAAAGGCCATTTATAGTCCAGGAATAATTTTATGAAAACAAATTGATTTACCTGTTTATTTATATAGAGGATAACATTTTATTTATAGAAAACAAGTTTCCGGCTCAGAAATAAGAATTTTCCATTCATAAAGCAGGGTTTCCTATCCAGTAAACAACATTTTTTTTCTGGTGGTTTTCTGCAGGGAACTAATTTTAGCCCTAGACAGTTCAGGTCCATGGGGGTGGGGCAACATATTTAGGGCTCATAGCATATTACCATTGTGACTGTGTATATGCCTTCAAGTTGCCAGTCAATTTATGATATTCATATCATTCCATGAATTTCATAGGGTTTCCTTTATACAAGGATTACTCAGACATGTTTTTTTCCAACTCTTTCCTCTGAATATAATCTCTAATTTATATTCTACTACAGTAATTGATATTCATTAGTGATACAGCTTGAAAAATACATCTGGGTTTTACCTATGAGCAGCTATTTCATTTTGCAATTGTAGGCACCTGCCGATGGTGTACAAAAGATTGCTCACCTTTACTGCAGAAGAAATGTACTATATTTTAGATATTATGTCCCACTGGTTGGTTCATGGGGGTGGACTTTATTTCAGAACAGCCTTTTTGGTGGCTGCTCTGAGGATGTGGAGTGCTCTTCTGAGTAATAATATGCTGACTTCTGTTTTTCCTTTGGAAAGTGAAAAACTTTTTAAAAAATGAATAAGTGATCAGCTGCTTTAAAAAGGCTTTTATTGGGTTGCACTGTCCTTTTTATAGATGTATTTTATATGTTCCTTTTGAATGTATTTATAATATTAAAATTTGTTGAATTGTTTTTAATATTTAATGTTATTCTGTACTGTAGTTTTTATTTGTAAATATGTTTTATCTTGTGTGCCACATTGATTCCCATCTTTTCCCTGGGGTGAGAGGAAAGAAAAATCTTGTTTCTGCTACCATTCTTTTGATTAAGTCTAAGGTTCTCATCACACTGAGGTCAATAAGCCAGGCAGCAGTGGAGGGAATCACCTCAGAGTGTGTTGAATATGATAGGCAATTGTGTGTGTGTGTGTGTGTGGGGGGGGGGGGACGGGACATTGCCTCACATCACCTGCTGTGCTACTTATATTATCCAACAGCGGGAAGTGTCACTGCCTGGCTTGCCTCTGTTCTTCTGAATGAGAACACAGGAAGCCTACCGTGTTCTCTGGCAGGACTCTTCCTCTTTGAAGCCCTTGCCAGAATAGCCTTACATCATGTGATGGCCTTTGGTGGGTTCCGTTGATTATGCATCCTGGAAGCATTCTAGGATGCTTTCCTTTCTCCATGCGATGAAGTGGTAAGATATATGTTGTAGGTTGTTGGGGTTCTTTTTTGTATGACCAGCAACACCTCTGGTGAAAAGACTAATCCCAAATTCTGAAGGATCCAAATTCTTTATGTGATTTTGAGTACGATTCCCTCCCAGAGGCATCACTTTTCTATGCATGATGGGAGAATAACAATTGTCATTGGATGTGGGGTGTTTTAGAACAGGATTGTTCCTAAATGTCAGTTGGTTTCACTTGTCTTTTGTATTATATATTGGCATTGAATTCTGCCGGATTGTGAGCCGCCCTGAGTCCCTTCAGGTGAGAAGGGCGGGATAGAAATGATGGAAATAAAATAGAGAACTTTTGGCTTTTGCACAAATTTTTGGAACATAACAGGATGGTTTCAACCATCTCTATTGACGGCTAAGATATTAAAAGTGGAGTGAATAACTCAATTCTACCATGTAAAGATTCAGGCCTTGAAGGGAGAGAAAATGCAGTATCTGTTGGACCTAATCCCCTGCCCCCAACACACACACACTGCTGTCCCCTTTTCCTTTTGAGTCATGGCGGGTGGATGCCATGGAGGCAGGACAGATGTCCTGAGAGCTCTCGGGATGCCACCACCAAAGCAACCGGGTAGAGCCTATAGGCTCCCTCTATTAGGCAGAATTTTTAGCCTAATAGACAGCTAACCTCCCCGAGCCCCAGTCGAAGGTCCAAGAGCCCACCACCCCTCAAGGACAGTGGGCCATGGACCCAGAAAAAAAGAGCTTACTGGGTAAGCAGGTTGCTAAGGTTTGAGCCAGAATTCTCTGGATGACTGCCGACCCATTCACTTTCAAATTCAACCAGAAGATCAAATCCACTGTGAAGTGAGTAAAATTGAGAAGGATTCTTACTTTGATAGCCAAAAACCTCTCTGCGGGATTAGAACAGAAGACTTTTGCTTGGATTGAAACAAGGGGAGGAAGGGATTTGGCGCAAAATAGGAGTTTAGAAGACCTGAGGTCCCTTGGTTTGGGGAAGAGGGGGCTAGACCTTGAAGGAAGGAGGCAAATTTGAAACTATAATTAAAGGGGAAGCAAAAACAAATACAAAGAAAAGGGGAGGAGAAGCTGGGCAGTGGTGACATTTTGAGGAGAACTGACCTTGATGAAGATTAGTCTACAGCCCTCCTTCTTTAAACAAAGTGGAAGAAGTCAGGAAATGGAAGAGTGAGATGAGGAAGCTAAGACGATAGAGACAGAAAGAAGTGAGAAAGAGGGCAAGAGAGAGCTGGCCCATAGAGCAATAAACACAGAAAACAGAGCAAAAGGAAGACTCAAGACTGCCTCTGGCAATAGAGCTATACCAAACTTGGAGACAGACAAAGTAACAACAGAAAGAAAAAGGTCCAGTAAACACTGGGAAGGAAGGACCCAGTGAGATAAGGACCAGGAGCAAGGAGGAGGGGAGAAATGATGGCCTTTGGTGGGCTCCGTTGATTATGCATCCTGGAAGCATTCTAGGATGCTTTCCTTTCTTGGAAGGCTTGGAAGGAGGTCACCCATAGAAGGAGACGCAGGACCAGGCAGCCTTCGCAGAACTCCTCTGCTCAGCTGCATTTACACAACAGATTTGAAATTCTTACATCATTAACATACAATCAGGAAACACATCTTGTGGAGGACCACAGTTTCTTAGATACCACTCAGTGGACCACCCTGGATCAATGCGCAGGGGATAGCCCTGACGGGGACAGTGCATCACCACAGTCACACTTATGTAATCATGCAAATGCTCCATCCCCAATCATAGACCAGGAGCAACAGGAACATCCTTGGGAGAGTAATGGGCTCTCGGATGTATCTCAATGGATTGTCATTGATGAATGCACTGGGGATGTTGAGGAGGAGGACAACACTTTACACCTACATGATTCACTTCAACAGGAACACTCTTCAGGGGACATACACACTGTCTTGCACAAAAGGGACCCTGTCAATCCTCAAAGGAAACAGGTCTTGGTAGTAGGTGACTCCCTCCTTAGAGGAACGGAAGCCATCATTTCCAGACCGGATGGGATGGCTCGAGAAACATGCTGCCTCCCGGGGGCAAAAATACACCATATCACTCAGAGGCTCAGCAGGCTCCTAAAGCCCCATCACCCTCCCCACCTTATGTTGATTCATGTAGGTACCAATGACACCGCTAGGCATACTTTTCAAAAGATCACAAATGATTTTCGAGCTCTGGGAACAAAGCTAAAACTGTATAATGTACATGTGATCTTTTCATCCCTCCTCCCTGTTGTAGGACACGGCTCTACAAGGGCCGGAAAAATAGTACAGGTCAATAACTGGCTCAGAAAATGGTGTCAAGAGGAGCATTTTGGCTTCCTTGACCATGGTCTACTCTTCCGAGAGGATGGACTACTGGCAAGCGATGGGGTGCATCTCACACAAGTAGGAAAACATCTTTTTGCACACAGACTCACAAACCTCATCAGGCGCACTTTAAACTAGATCCACTGGGGGAGGGGAACAGCCTGGCGAACACTATATTACCCACGACCACAGGGAACCGCCGAAAGGCTAAACGGAGGGCTGCACAAACACAGCAAGGACCAAGTACAGAGAGCACAATAATCCCAAATAAACAGTTCGAGGGGAGGTCACAGGGGCTTACATGTCTTTACACTAATGCTCAGAGCATGGGAAATAAGCAAGACGAACTCCAACTCCTAGCACAGCACCACACATACGATGTCATAGGCATCACTGAAACCTGGTGGGATGACTCCCATCACTGGAATTTAACCATTGAGGGCTATAACCTCTTTCACAGAAATAGAACAAAGGGGAGAGGAGGGGGAGTAGCTTTATATGTCAAAAACAGTTACGTTGCAGAAGAAATGCAAGACTGTAATCCGGGAAACCAGCTTGAAAGCATCTGGATAAGAATCAAGGGAACCGGGACTCAAAAAGATCTTGTCGTGGGTGTCTACTACAGACCTCCGAGTCAGGATGAAGGACTTGATGAAGCCTTCTGTTAACAGCTGACCAAACAGGCACAAAGAAGAGATATAGTAGTCATGGGCGATTT
The DNA here is from genome assembly GCF_035594765.1 of Anolis carolinensis. Classification (NCBI taxonomy): domain Eukaryota; kingdom Metazoa; phylum Chordata; class Lepidosauria; order Squamata; family Anolidae; genus Anolis; species Anolis carolinensis. The sequence goes on from NC_085841.1 coordinate 297,813,606, forward strand.
CAATTATCCCGATATCTGCTGGAAAACAAACTCAGCCAAGAGTACAAAGTCCAACAAATTCCTCACTTGCCTTGCAGATAATTTTATGGTCCAGAAGGTAGAAGAGGCAACAAGGGGATCGGCAACTCTTGATCTAATCTTAACAAATGTGGAAGACCTGATCAATACAGTTGAAGTGGTTGGATCCTTAGGGGCAAGTGACCATGTGCTCCTGCAGTTTGCAATACAAAGGAATGCTGAAACTAAGACAAGTCAAACACGCATTCTGGACTTTAAGAGAGCTGACTTCCAAAAAATGAAGGAATTACTGAGCGGCATTCCATGGACGCCGATATTAAAAAACAAGGGAGTTAAGGATGGATGGGAGTTTTTCAAAAGTGAAATACTCAAGGCGCAAATGCAAACAGTGCCAACAAAGAAGAAAAATAAGACAAGTGCAAAGAAGCCAGAATGGATGTCCAAAGAACTTCTAACTGAGCTAAAGTTCAAAAGTGACATGCACAAGAAGTGGAAAAGGGGAGAAATCACCAAAGAAGAATTCAAACGTATAGCCAACACCTGTAGGGAAAAGGTTCGCAAGGCTAAAGCGCAAAATGAGCTCAGGCTTGCCAGGGACATAAAAAAACAACAAAAAAGGCTTTTTTGCTTACGTTGGTAGAAAAAGGAAGAAAAAGGAGGCGATAGGGCCATTGCAAGGAGAAGATGGGGTGATGGCGACAGGGGACAGGGAAAAGGCAGAACTACTTAATGCCTTCTTTGCCTCGGTCTTCTCAGAAAAAGAAAGCCATCTTCAACCTCAGCAACACGGAATGGACGAAGGATTGGGGGAAATCCAACCCCAAATAGGGAAACAAGTTGTCCAGGAACACTTGGGCTCTCTAAACGAATTCAAGTCCCCAGGGCCAGATCAGCTACATCCAAGAGTACTGAAGGAACTAGCCGAAGTTATTTCAGAACCACTGGCAATTATCTTCGAGAGTTCTTGGAGAACGGGAGAAGTCCCAGCAGATTGGAGGAGGGCAAATGTGGTCCCTATCTTCAAGAAGGGAAAAAAGAACGACCCAAACAGTTACCGTCCGGTCAGCCTCACATCAATACCAGGCAAAATTCTGGAAAAGATCATTAAGGAAGTGGTCTGCGAACACTTAGAAACAAATGCGGACATTGCTAATAGTCAACACGGATTTACCAAAAACAAGTCATGCCAGACTAATCTGATCTCTTTTTTCGATAGAGTTATGAGTTGGGTCGATACAGGGAATGCTGTGGATGTAGCGTACCTGGATTTCAGTAAGACCTTCGACAAAGTCCCCCACGACCTTCTGGCAAACAAACTAGTAAAATGTGGGCTAGACAAAACTACAGTTAGGTGGATCTGTAATTGGCTAAGCGAACGAACCCAAAGGGTGCTCACCAATGCATCGTCTTCATCATGGAAAGAAGTGACAAGTGGAGTGCCGCAGGGCTCCGTCCTGGGCCCGGTTCTGTTCAACATCTTTATTAATGACTTAGACGAAGGGTTAGAAGGCACGATCATCAAGTTTGCAGACGACACAAAACTGGGAGGGATAGCTAACACTCCAGAAGACAGGAGCAGAATTCAAAACGATCTTGACAGACTAGAGAGTTGGGCCAAAACTAACAAAATGAAGTTCAACAGGGACAAATGCAAGATACTTCACTTCGGCAGAAAAAATGGAAATCAAAGATACAGAATGGGGGACGCCTGGCTTGACAGCAGTGTGCGCGAAAAAGACCTTGGAGTCCTCGTGGACAACAAGTTAAACATGAGCCAACAATGTGATGCGGCTGCTAAAAAAGCCAATGGGATTCTGGCCTGCATCAATATGGGAATAGCGTCTAGATCCAGGGAAGTTATGCTCCGCCTCTATTCTGCCTTGGTCAGACCACACCTGGAATACTGTGTCCAATTTTGGGCACCACAGTTGAAGGGAGATGTTGACAAGCTGGAAAGCGTCCAGAGGAGGGCGACTAAAATGATTAAGCGTCTGGAGAACAAGCCCTATGAGGAGCGGCTTAAAGAGCTGGGCATGTTTAGCCTGCAGAAGAGAAGGCTGAGAGGAGACATGATAGCCATGTACAAATACGTGAAGGGAAGTCATAGGGAAGAGGGAGCAAGCTTGTTTTCTGCTGCCCTGCAGACTAGGACACGGAACAATGGCTTCAAACTACAGGAAAGGAGATTCCACCTGAACATCAGGAAGAACTTCCTCACTGTGAGAGCTGTTCGACAGTGGAACTCTCTCCCCGGGGCCGTGGTGGAGGCTCCTTCCTTGGAGGCTTTTAAGCAGAGGCTGGATGGCCATCTGTCGGGGGTGCTTTGAATGCGATTTCCTGCTTCTTAGCAGGGGGTTGGACTAGATGGCCCATGTGGTCTCTTCCAACTCTACTATTCTATGATTCTATGATTCTATGGATAAGAACCAGAGGAGGAAGGGACGAACAGCAGACAAGGGAGAGACGTAAAGAAGAGAAGCGATGGACGAGAGACAGACGAGGGATGAGTGGCAAGAGACCAAAGGATAAAGGTGAGTAGCAAGGGTGTAGAGGACGAGAGGTGGGCTGCAAGGGAGCAGTGGACGACAGAGAAGAATCGGCAGATGAGTGGCAGACGACGAGGGAGCAGCGATTGAGAGGAGAGCAGCGAGGGAGCAGTGGATGAGTGAAAGTGGTGAGGGAGAAGCAGGCAAGTGAGGAGAAGTGGTGGAAGGGAGCAGCGGATGAGGGAGAAGAACCAGCAGAGGAGAGGCAGATGATGAGGGAGCAGCGATCGAGAGGAGAGTGGCGAGGGAGCTGCAGACAAGTGACAAGCAGTGAGGGAAAAGAGGACGAGTGAATGAGAGATTGACAGTGAGGGATAGAAGAGTGGATCAAGGAAGTTAAAGGAGTAGACTTAAAGGAATGTAATGGAGAAAGGGAACATGGAAAGATAAGGATATAATGTGGAAGAGAAGAACAATTTAAACCATCATTTGGCATTAATGAAACAAAGAATTAAAATTAAAAAGAGAGAGAAAGAAATACAATTATATAAAATATATAAAGTATAAAGGTAGTGGTGAGGTATTTGATCAACTGGAGATTTGTAACAATATCAAGTTACAAGTTTGATTAGTTGATAATTAGAAGATACAGCAAATCTTGGATTACCTTTGGACTAATTCATTAATCAATTTATTAGAGACTTAATTTTTGAATTAATTAATTATTTACATAAAAATAGATACTTAGCAATTTATCAGTTTATCAATTCTTCAAGGGGAATAGACAATACTCTATAGAAAATGGCCACCTCTAAAATAAGACCAGAGAAGGAGGAGGCTAAGACATTATCAAGAAGACACTCTCTCCCTGATAATTTAAGCTTGAAAGATATCATGAAGGAATTAATGAGGATATCAGATAGACAAAATATATTCCAGGAGCAAATGTTAAATATGAAAAAGGAGATTTCAGAAGAATTTAGCAATATGAAAAGAAACTTTGATCAGGTTCAACAAGAGATAAAAGAGATAAAACAAAATAAACAAAAATTAGAGGAGTCACAGGATGTCCTATAAGGAAGAATAAATGAGCTAGAGAACATAAGTTCCAGATTAGAAGTGAGACAAGAAAGGCTAGAACAAAAAGAGTCAGAATTTCAAATTAGGTTTAGAAATATACAAGAAGCAGCCAAGGAAAACATCAGAGAGATTATCTGTAAAATAATGGCGGAGATAACACAATGAACAAAGGAAGAGATGTCAGATAATATAGAGAAAATGTACAGAATCACTACTACTATAAAGTTGCCAGAGATGTCATCGTTCATTTCACAAGAAGGAATTTGAGAGAAGAAAACTTAAGAAACAACAATACAAATCCCCAATATTACAATGGATCTAAAATACTCATTTTGAAAGAACACCCTACCAGTACCCTGATTAAGAGAAGGAAATATATGTTTTTGGCAGATGAACTCAGAAAAAATGATATCTGTTTTAGATGGGAGAAGAAAGAAGGTATGATGGTTACCTATAAAGAAGAAAGGATATGGATTACTTTGGAGGAAAAGGCAAAGGACTTTTACAAAAGCTGAAGAGAGACCAGGAGAGAGACCAAACACCGGATGAAGACAACCAAAGAGAGACCAAAAGGGCAAGATTCCTTTCACCAAACGTGACCACCACAAATATCCCTCAACCGGACTTGGATTTAACAAATGATAGTACTTAAATAAAGATTCAAAGATGCAATTAAAGTGTTGGATTAATAATGTAAATGGGCTAAACTAACCCACAAAAAGAAAGAAACAACTTAACCAAATAAAAAAGGGGAAATATGATATAGTGGCTCTCAAGGAGACCTACGTTACTCAAAAACACGCCTCAAATTTAATTCAGGACAAGATAGGAAAAGAATACCATTCCTCTGCCAATGAGAAAAAGAAAGGAGTGGTTATATATATATATATATATATATATATATATATATATATATATGAAAATAGATTCTAATCTGGCATTTAAAGATCAAGACAGTAGAATAATTGGTATCAATATAAATTGTAACAATCAGAATACTTTATTTTGTAACATATATGCCCCAAATAGGCCTAAAACTAACTTTTTAAATGACCTAAAGAAAGATAATGTCTCAACAATTTGATAACTTGATAGTAGCAGGAGACTTTAATGGAGTGCTGGACCCAAAAATGGATAAATCGCCAAATCAAAGAAATAAACCCAGTAACAAAGTTAGCCAACTTCCCAAAAAGTTTTTGAATCTTAAAGAGGAGTTAGACTTAAATGATATTTGGAAAAAAACACATGGAAATGAAAGAGACTATACTTTCTTTTCGTATAGACACCAGTCGTGGTCAAGAATAGACATGGCCTGGGCCACAAATACCATCTTTACAAAGATATCAAAGATTAAGATATTACCTAGAGTCCTCTCTGACCACTGTCCGATAGAATTTATAATAAATGAGACAAAAAGGATTTTCAAATGGAGACTTAATGAGAATTTATTAAAATCGGAAAAGGACATAAGGAAATACAGGGAAATTCTAAGAGAACATTTCCATTTTAATATGACACAGGATGTACCAATTCAAACAGTATGGGATGCTAGTAAAGCGGTAATACGAGGACATTTTATTCAGCAGAATGCATATAAGAATAAGATAAGGAGAGAAAAATCAGACAAAATAAATCAACAAATAACACAAATAGAAGCTAAATTAAAAGTGAGTCCTACAGAAAAAAAACTTAAAACAAGATTTAAACTTTTGGTTAGCTCAAAGAGATTATTTAGAAACGGAACAAATGGCAAAACAATTGAAATACATAAAACAACAAAACTTCCAAAATGCTAATAAACCAGGACGATGGCTATCTAGAAAAATTCAAAAAACCAGGCAAGCACGAATCATAACTGAAATACATATGGATGGTAATGAACAGGATATACTTAAACAATTTTACAAATATTATAGTAAACTATATCCTAAAGATCAAATTAATACAGGAGATGTAATGTCTCTCCTAAACAAACAGAACCTGCAGAAAATTACGGAGCAACAATGGGAAAGATTAAATAAAGAGATAACAGTAGATGAGATAGGAAACGCAATAAGAAAGATGAATGTGAACAAAGCTCCAGGCCCAGACAGCCTTTCAACTATCTATATATATAAATTAGGGTTGGGCAAAAAATTCGAACCCTTCTGATGTCGTATCCAATTCGTATGTTTTGTCACTTTTGTACCGTGTTTTGTAAAAGGTTATCCTGTCGTATGTATCCCACGATATCGAACCCTTGATTGCCAATTTTTCGAATGGTGTCGAATGTTTCGGAGGGGGCAAGCATTTGCAAAGGGCTCCTGGACTACTTGACTGCTTATGGGGCACTTTAATCCGGTTTTCAGAACGAGCGGAGAGAGGTCTGGGCGACCTGGAGTGCTTGGCTGTTTGCAATGGGGTGCTTTAATCCGGTTTGCAGAACGAGTGGAGAGAGGTCTGGGTGTCCTGGAGTGCTTGGCTGTTTGCAATGGGGCGCTTTAATCCGGTTTGCAGAACGAGCGGAGAGAGGTCTGGGCGTCCTGGAGTGCTTGGCTGTTTGCAATGGGGCGCTTTAATCCGGTTTGCAGAACGAGCGGAGAGAGGTCTGGGCGTCCTGGGGTGCTTGGCTGTTTGCAATGGGGCGCTTTAATCCGCTTTGCAGAACAAGCGGAGAGAGGTCTGGGCGTCCTGGAGTGCTTGGCTTTTTGCAATGGGGCGCTTTAATCCGCTTTGCAGAACGAGCAGAGAGAGGTCTGGGCATCCTGGAGTGCTTGGCTGCTTGCTATTGGGGCACTTTAAACCTATATCCCAGGATCTAGTTTCAGATTATCTGATTTAAACTGGATTATATGAGTTCTCTCTGCAGATAATCTGGGATAAGAAGAAAAGTGATGGATCTGGACCAAGCTTGGCACACACCAGCTGTGAATCCTAGGGGGGGGGGGGGGTTGGATGGTTGACCCAAGACTTTTGGGAATTGTTGTTCATCCATACATTATCTCATGGGAGCAATCATTAAAAAAAGAGAGAGAGAGAGAGACACCATGGTGTAATGTAGTGCAGGGGTTCATAGTCCCTCAGACTGTTTAGGGGCCAGACTGTGGTGAAATAGTCCAAAATTAGGATTGTTGTTGTTGTGTGCCTTCAAGTCATTTCAGACTTAAGTCAACCCTAAGTGTAAAGTTTAGGACAGGGGCCAGGTCAATGGCATTGGAGGGCCGCATCTGGCCAACGGCCCTTAGTTTGGGGACTCCTGGTGTAGTGCATTATGGTTTCCTAAGTCCACCAATTTAACAAAGTTTCAGCCACAAAAACAAAGTTTATGAAGTAGAACAATGACTTTCAAAGTAAAGACAACCCAAAGAAACAGGAAATAAGACTTCCAAACCAGGAACAGATTTCTGCAATTATTATAAAATGGTTTATTATAAAAGCTATAAAAATTCGCCAAAAATCAATAAGGGAAATGTTCTGAATTTTGGTGAGCTATCAGTGTTAAATGTGTTCTACCACTGTACCAAGTTTGAAGAAGATAGCTCAAAAATGAGGGCGGGAGAGACCTGTAAAGTCTCCCCCCGTGCAGTTTTTTTTGCCACTGCGCATGCGCGTCCACCATTAACAAATTACTTTTGAAATTAACGAATTTTCGTTAAATTTTGAAATTTTTGAGGGGCAAAATTTGGAAATGACATCAGAAACGAAACGCTAGCGCCCCCTACTTTTGAAGCGAGTTTAGAATCAATTTTTTCATGGATCGCTTAAGCTTAATATAAATGAGTGATGGTATCATGGTGACCAACAAAACAACAAAACTACAGGCCCCCCAACCTTGAAATTTGACAACACAACCCATCATACACGCCTCTAGGTTGATACAACAAAAAGAAAAATAAAGTCCTAATTAGAGGGAAAGGAATAATTGTTTTTATCCAGTTGCTGCCAGTTAGAGGACTAATCTCTGCCCACTTGGTCTCCTAGCAACCAATTCAGCCCAGGGGACAGGCAGACTTAGGCCTCAGGCCTCTTCCACAGATTATCTAATTTGCACTGGATTATATGGCAGTGTAGACTCAAGGCCCTATAACTCAGCTATATAACCCATTTATAATCTTATATTATATGCTTTGCACTGGATTATCTTGATTCCACACTACCATATAATCCACTTCAGTGTGCATTTTATACAGCTGTGAAGAAGGGGCCTCATATAATCCAGTTCTAAGCAGATAATATAAGATTATAAATATACAGTCGAGTCTCACTTATCCAACATAAACAGGCTGGCAGGATAAGTGAATATGTTGGATAATAAGAAGGGATTCAGGAAAAGCCAATTAAACATCACATTAGGTAATCGTTATACAAATTAAGCACCAAAACATCATATTATACAACAAATTTGACAAATTTGAAAAAGTAGTTCCATGCGCAGTAATGCTATGTAGTAATTTCAGTCGAGTCTCACTTATCCAACACTCGCTTATCCAACGTTCTGGATTATCCAACGCATTTTTGTAGTCAATGTTTTCAATATATCGTGATATTTTGGTGCTAAATTCATAAATACAGTAATTACTACATAGCATTACTGCATATTGAACTACTTTTTCTGCCAAATTTGTTGTCTAACATGATGTTTTGGTGCTTAATTTGTAAAATTATAACCTAATTTGATGTTTAATAGGCTTTTCCTTAATGCCCCCTTATTATCCAACATATTCGCTTATCCAACATTCTGCTGGCCCTTTTATGTTGGATAAGTGAGACTCTACTGTACTGTATTTACAAATTTACCACTAAAATATCACAATGAATTTAAAACACTACAAAAACATTGATTACGAAAAGGCAGACTGCGTTGGATAATCCAGAACATTGTATAAGCGAATGTTGGATAAGTGAGATTCTACCAGCTAACACCTCCCAACAAAAAAATTCACTCAGGGAGGAAACAGCCAGGCTTTAAAGCTGCAAGGCCATTACATCCTAATCATTTTTCCTAATTGCAGCATTAATACTTGCCTCCAACAGACCAAAAAAAAACCAATCAGAAATATTGTATATTCACAACCTTTAGGAAATAATATCCCCTGATGGCGCAGCGTGTTAAAGCGCTGAGTTGCAGAACTTCTGGACTGAAAGGCCGCAGGTTTGAATTGGGGGACCAGAGTGAGCCCTCACTGTTAGCCCCAGCTTCTGCCAACCCAGAAGTTCGAAAACATGCAAATGTGAGTGCATCAATAGGTACTGCTCCGGCGGGAAGGTAACGTCGGTCCATGCAGTCATCCCACATGACCTTGGAGGAGTCTACAGACAACGCCAGCTCTTTGGCTTAGAAATGGAGATGAGCACCAGCCCCCAGAGTCTGGGAAAACGTTTACCCTTTACCTTAACTACTAGGGTTGTCCATATCGTCGTAAAAATTGTCATACCGTTATAATTTCGTTATGTTCCCGTTTTTTGACACGAGTATTGAAACGTTTTCCCTGGGCGCAACTGGCAATGTAATACGATCAATCGTTGGCCCATTCTGTAATTGTGTCTTAAAAATTTCGTTAATTCTTTTCCTTCCAAATTTTTTTTTAATATATATATATATATATATATATATATATATATATATATCTGCAACCTAACATGAACGGGAGCCTAGCGCAGCCTAACATGGCTCCTGCTCCCTGCCAATCAGAGTCTTCCACGATGGCTAAAAAAGGTGGGGGCTAGTGTCCTCCCGTCGACGTGTAGAATCGCTATAAAAATCGCCTCCGCACAGAGCCAAGCCATTCTCTAGGTTGGGATACCGAGGAGAGAGGGTGGTTAGCGCAAGCGCCGTGAAGCTGAGAGGGCAAAGTGGCTGGTTGTTGCCGGTTAGATATTGTGTTGAGGGGAAATTGGCTTGGGGCTTGGGGCAGAGTCCTTGCTGTGGATGTTGGGAATTTTTATTTTCCAAAGGAGTCTGCGTCCCTCCCTGTAACCGCTAGCTTTGGGGCTTTTGGGGTGCTTTTTCTTTTTGAGGTAGACTTTTTGCCTTTCCTTTGCAAAGTTTTCTGGAAGAAAGCAATAAAACCCATATAAGGCTTTCCAAGCCTGCAAAGGAGTGTGTGCTGCACTGCTTCTTTCCCTGTAACCCCAGAGATTTGGGGTGCTTTTCCTTTTTGAGGTTGACTTTTTGCCTTTCCTTTGCAAAGTTTTCTGGAAGAAAGCAATAAAACCCATATAAGGCTTTCCAAGCCTGCAAAGGAGTGTGTGTGCACCCCTTTTCCTTGTTGCACAAAAAAACAAACAAAAAAAACCCGGCCACCGCTTTTTATTAGATAGGGGCAGGGTGTGTGGTGTGGGGCTCAGGTCACAAGGGAGTGGGACATGAGCTCCCATGTCTTAGGAAGCTGAAATATCACCAACTTTAGATAGGAGCGGGGGGTTTCCAGTTTCTGCAAATGACCACCATTTTCGCTGATTTCTGGCCACAGCAACAAATATACACAAATAGAAAAGAGGGACTTTCACAGTGAAGAACCCAATTGAACAGGAAGTAAGACTTTCAAAACAGGAACAGGTTTCTTAAAATATAAAAAAATAGTATATTATAAAAAGTTATAAAAATTCGCCAAAAATCACAGGAGACAGGAAACATTCTGCAATTTGTTGAGCAAAGAGTGTGGAATGTGTTCTCCCACTGTACCAAATTTGATGAGAATAGCTCAAGAAATGAGGGCGGGAGACCCCCAGAAAAGTCCCCCCGGTTTCCTGTTTTTTGGTGATTGCGCATGCGCGTCCGCCATTTTAGAAACATTTTAGAAACATTACAAATTTTCGTAAATATCCAAAAATTTTGGGTGAAACATTTAGAAATAATTTCTACAACGAAGAGCCGGTACCCCCTACTTTAGAAACGAGAATTGAAACAATTTTTCCATCGATCGGACAACCCTATTAACTACCACCAATTCCTCAATACGTTATTTCCCATACCACCATACTTCTCCACAGCAACGCGTGGCCGGGCACAGCTAGTATACTATAAAACAATGAGTGATGAAATAATACTACACCTGCAAAAGATTAAGAGTGCGATATTAAATGACCAAAACCCTCCGGAGTCTTGGAGAATGGCTTTGATAATAATGATAAATAAAGAAAAACAAGACCCCAAAGACGTTAAGAATTACAGGCCAATTTCCTTCCTTAATGTAGATTACAAAATGTTTACAAATATTTTGGCTGAGAGATTAAAGTCTTTTCTAAATGAGTGGATTAAGGAGGAGCAAGCAGGTTTCTTACCTAAACATCAGATTAAGGACAATGTGAGAACTATTTTAAATGTATTAGAGTTTTATGAAAAAAGCCATCAAGAAGAACTAGCCCTATTGAGCTTGGATGCAGAAAAGGCATTCAACAATTTAAATTGGGACTTCTTAAAATTACTGCTGAAAGAAATAGATATTGGATACCAATTTTTGAATGCCATAGAAGTGATTTATGGAAGACAAGAAGCGAAGATAATAATAAATGGGCAAGAATCACCAAAAATAGAAATAAGTAAAGGAACTAGACAGGGATGCCCCCTTTCTCTGTTACTTTTCATTATGACACTAGAAATTCTGCTCAACGAAATTAGAGAAGACGCAAATCTGAAAGGCTTAAAAATAAAGAAAGAGAAATTCAAACTTAGGGCCTTTGCTGATGATGTCATTGGTATTATTAATAATCAATTGGATAACATAACTAAATGGATTAACAAAATTGAAAAGTATGGGTAAGTTTCAGGTATAAAATTAAATAAAAAGAAAACATCTCACAAAAGCAATAACAAGAATTATCAAAAATAACAGAAATGCAAGTGGTAGACAAAATAAGATATTTACGTCTCAACATTACCGCCAAGAACTCTCAATTGATGAAGAATAATTATGAACAGATATGGAAGGATATCAGAAAGGACTTAGATAATTGGAAACAACTGAAATTATCTCTCTTGGGTATAATATCCACAATCAAAATGAATGTATTGCCAAAATTGCTATATCTATTTCAATCCCTACCAATTATTAGAAATGTGAAAATTCTTAACTATTGGAACAAAGACTTATCTAAATTTATTTGGCAGGGCAAGAAACCTAGAATAAAACGGCTACATTTAATAGATGAAAAGAAAAGGGGCGGCTTTGGCTTGCCTGATTTAAGATTATACTATGAAGCCTCAGGCCTTATTTGGATCAAAGATTGGGCAACACTAAAAAAGCGGAAAACATTGACCCTGGAAAGCTTTGATTTAAGTAGAGGCTGGCATGTCTACATTTGGTATAATAAGACAAAGATAGAAATAAATTTTTCTAACCATTTCATAAGGACCGGTACAAGTCAAGATTTTATAGTTATACCCCGATTTGGGTATCTCCCCTGGAAGCTTTCCAAAGAAGAGAACTTGGCTGGCAATTATGGCCCACCTATGACAACTGACTAACAAAACAAAAGGTCAGATAGAACTAAAAGAGGAAAAAGATATCAAAGCTAATTTTCCTAATTGCTCATGGTTTCAACACAGACAAATAATAGAAGCATTCAGAAAAGATAAAGAAATAGGCTTTGCAGAGAAAACGGGATTCTGGGACAATATTATGAGGACAGAAAATAAGCTAATTTCTAAAACATATAGACAATTACTAGAGTGGTCAACGGAAAAGGAACAAATAAAGAACTGTATGATCAAATGGGCTCAGAACATTGGCCACCAAACTGAACTGAAACAGTGGGAAAAGGCCTGGAACCAAAGACTTAAATATACCTACTCATACGACATGAAAGAAAACTGGTTAAAAATGCAGTATAGATGGTATATCACACCTTATAAAATTTCAAAATGTTTTAAAAATGTCTCCAACAAATGTTGGAAATGTGGCCAACAGACGGGCACTTTTTTTTACACTTGGTGGTCTTGCCCGAAAGCACAACAGTATTGGAGAGAAATAAATGAAGCCATCCAGAAAATACTTAAAATGAAAATTCAGAGAGAACCAGTAAATATTTCTTACTAGGGATGCTAGACATAGAAAAAGACAAAAACAAAGAGATCCCAAATTTTTTTAAATATATTTTTTAAAATATTTTTTTTAAAATTTTTGTTTCTGCAACCTACCTTGAATGGGAGCTTAGCGCAGCCTAACTTGGCTGCCGCTCCCCGGCCAATCAGAAGCTTCCACAATGGACACAAACGTGGGGGCTAGGGATAAAGTCCTGGATGATCATTGCTTTTTCGTTGACAGACCTGGCATTCAGCAGTACCACCTTTAATCCAGATGAACCGCCAGCCTGGGCATCCAAGTTTACTATGTCAGGAGGCCATTTTAGATCTACAAGAACTCTCTTTCTTTCCTAGGCTGAATTAATTTAGGCCTCCCTTTCCCATATCTCCCCCTCCCCTGTATTACTTCTGTGGGGGCTCCTCAGCTCCCTGGCAGCCACCCCCCCTCCACATGGTCCATCATGAGACTAGTGCTAGTCTTTACATATGGGCAGGGATCATGCGTTATACTCCAACCTCCTTTAAAGATGGTTCTTTCCTTCTCCCCCTCCCCCACCTTAGGAGTTACCCTGATGTTATATCTGAGATAGTTCTGCGGCTCACTACCTTTTTGCCTTATAGATCTTAAAGTGCGAGGGCAATGTGCTACAGGTGAGGGAAGATCTAATTCATAAATATCAGTTATACAATCACAGGGGTACAAATGATTTGATTGGAGGTTAAAAGGTAATAGTAAGTTTACAATTAATATGCTCAGGAGTAATGATCTTACCACCGCATTATATAACTCATTAGATGATAAAGTGCTCATATATATTGACATAATCTATATGGTTATTTGTAGTTGTTTCCTATGGTCAAGATAGTTGTAACAATAACCCAGAATTAGTAAGCAAACTGTCCCTCCCCACCCTCCTAAACAGACCTCCCTAGCCCTCAAATAAAGCCCAAAGTTGATAAATCAAACCCATTCACAGTATATGTTAACAACAGTTGTTCAACAGATGTTAGAAGTAACAGCAAGGTCTAAGCAGCAGTAATTAAAGTGCTTTAGTGCCTCAGTGCTTGATCTGGGTTTAGTTCAGTAGGGCAAGTTCGATAATCAGAAGCAGTCTGATAGTGGCAGGTGAAGTAGTTTGATAAAGTGCAGCAGGCAGGTTTTGTCCGAATAAGGTGCTTAGTGGTGGCAAAGCTGCTCCATAAGTGCTTAATAGATCATGCGTTCTGTCCTGTATAATACTTAGTACTTGGTAGGTGACAGTTCTCTCTGGCCTTACTAGTCCAACTCACCCCAGTATGTTGTTGGGGTTATGCGCCGAAAAAGGTACATGCGCCCTTCCTCCTCGCCACAGCAATGATGTCCCCAGCCGCAGGCCCAGCTCCACGAGAGCAGTCTGACCAGTCGAACGGCAGTAGAAACAGATAATGCCCCACCAGCTGGTCACCCCAGGCCCAGCCCAGCAGCTGCAGGCAGCAATGACGAGCAGAGGCCAAGGCCAAAGAAGCACCAGGGGCAGAACCGCACAACCACAACTCGGTCTCAAAATTGTGGTTCTGGCAGATATAGATGGTGTATATGGAGAATGGATATCCTAGTTTATTTGGCAGTGAAGATCATGCACTGATCTGGTCTTAAATTCCAAACTCCAGCAGCGTCAGGCAAGGCCCCTCCATAGCGGGCCCACACATGGGCCGGTGGCAAAACTCCCCCAAACTGGGTCAACATCCAAGTGCAGCAGCTCCGAGCTCCGGACCCCCGCTGCGTCACAGCAGCTCCAAACCCCTGCCATGCCAGAAGCCGGCAACAGGCAGTGAGGTTTCTCAGGCCGAGCCAGCGGCACATAGGAGCCAGCCCCCGAGCCTTGGTGTCAAAACAAGCCAGCAGTCGGCAGCTTCCAACAGAGGCCCGCGGAGGTCTACAACTACATACTTGCCCCAGGGATCTTCCAATGAGGTATTGGGGGGGGGGTCGTATAGTCCCTTAATAGCCCAGCAGCCAGATGTAATAACGTCAGCAGTATAGGCTTCCTTTTAGTAAGCACATCAGTTCTTCTCTCCACTCTGAGCTCCTGTTCGTCCCGTTGTTTCCCGCTTGTATTTCTCTCGCTCTTCCCTCCCTCTATAACTTAGGGCTCCTCTTAGGCAACCTCTGCCACCCAGGGTTACAGCCCCATTTATAATTTAAGAGAGTGGCAAAAAGAGCAGACATTTTTAAAAGGTTTTAAACAACTCATGGAGCCCCACAGAGATGCGACTCATCTCGGTGCCATCTTGAAAATTTCAGTTCAGTTGACATTTTCAGAAGGTATGCAATGTAAGCATTGTTTTCTGCCCTAATGTGACTTCTTCCACAAATCAGTTCCAATGCAGAAAAAAAATCCTAAAGCATTAGAACCTACACTTTTTTGCTCTTTCCCTTTATTTCAAGAAGGTGGGCAAAAGGTCATGGATTCATTTGCATACACAAGTAAGTTGTGGACAGAGCTGCAGTCTAAGCCAAAATCTAAATAGTGGCATATTTGCTATTTGATGTGGAGAGAACATTCACTGGGAAAAACACAAATATAAAAATATAAGCACAGTTAAATACCTTTGGATGGCATGAACACCTGACAACATTAGGCAGGATTTGCTTAAAATTACAAACATGCACTATTTGTAATTCTGTGGATAACTATCATTAACAGGTACTTTCTCTGAAGGTTAAGTATCATGCATGCACTGTGTTCAGACCATTTTATGTATATATAAAAAAGGTCAATTTGCAAACTGAAACATACACCTCTCTTGTTTCCAGCTCTGGATATATTTATGTCACAATGAAATGCCATTTGACATCATGCTGTCAATAACTGCCTGCAAAAGAACAGTTTCCAAATTTACAACTAACCTCTGCTGTAACAACTGTCACAAGGGTAACATTAGCACTCATTACCATACTAATATTATAAACAGAATAATATCACTGCTAAAATGCTAAAGTCAAAACAAGCCAGCACAAACAGATGGGCTTTACAGTGTGCAGCACAAGTAGATAAATATCAACTGTGGTTTTATAACACTAGAATGGGTTTCTTTGATCGTTCCTTGCCACCTGTCCCATGGTTCTGAGAACACCAACGTAAGTAGGAGGACTTGAAGCATGTGGAAGCCATTAGAAATGGAAACAGCCCTGATGTTTTATCTAGAGCTGCTGACAGGATCATCATGACCAGTCACATAGTTTGTATTCAGCTTTATCTCCCCTTTAGGTCTGTGTTTGATGATATTGTCAACTAGGATTGTACGCAAATCCATTTTTTAAATGGAGCTTTGGCTCTTTTGGCTTTTTTGACTAGCCGTAATGGCACGGGTACCACCACTATTTTTTTTACAGCTGTAACAGACCACGCGGCTGCCAAAAATGGCTACTTTCAATTTCTTTTGGCTACACGTGGAGCACCAAGAGGCAGCCGTGTGCCCACACAAGTTTTCCTGTGAGGCTGTGAGCCCTGCTCCTTGCCTAAGCCAATCAGAAGAAGAAAGCCGCTCACATGCTATAGCTCTGTCTTCTATCTCAGTGCCTTTGCTGCTCTTAGGATCACTTTGCTTACTTTTGGACTCAATTCCAATCTTTTCCTCTGGCAATTTCCTTTATTTTTATTAGTTTAATATATTTCATTTCTTTCTTTTTTACTATTTTGCTAGGGAAATGAGGTTGGGTGTGAGTGTGGGGGACTGTGAAAGGGCATTTGGGGGGATTGTTTAAATATTGGTATGGTTTACTGAAGGGAGTGGTCAGCCTGACACCCTTGAGTCCCTACAGCAGTGGTTCTCAACCTGTGGGTCCCCAGGTGTTTTGGCCTACAACTCCCAGAAATCCCAGCCAGTTTACCAGCTCAACTAGGATGCAGAGAGGAGGAAGAATTAGTAGCTCTACCCTGTATTAGATTGGCCCCATGTTGAGTTTTTTTTTAAAGCAAGCATTGCTATAATCACTTGATCAAAACAGCTAACTCTCTGGAAAACTCCAACTTCTAAGAAATCCTGGGATTTTCACATTGGTGGGGCACTAGAGATCTCTATCTGAAAATTTGAAATATTCCTCCTTAATCTACAAGTCCAAGATTTCATAGGGATGGAGTCATGGCAGTTAAAGTGGAATCACAGCAGTATAGTAATGTGGGATGGCAGAGCCCTAGAAAGTTGGAAGCGATATAAATTGTGACAAAAAACATTTTAGGATAGTCTTCATTGATAGTGTTCTCCTCTATTCCACTTAATCTACACTTCCCCCCACTGTATAGCTAAATGTAATGGCAGTTTCAATTCAGGGTGAGGAGAAAGTTTGTAAAGTCTTCCCTCCCTCATTGATCGTTTCTTTATTTCTCTGTTTGGTCTGTAGCCTTCCAGCTCTTTCCTTGTGGAATTTATAACTGTCAAAGGCAAGATTGTGAATTACACAAGGAATCAATAGAGTTATAGGTAAGAAAAATGTGAACTCCCCTAACTACAAGTTCCACATGGTCAATAGATGGCATGTTACAACAAAGGAGGAAAAAAAGGTAAAAGAAAAACAGAACAGACAAATGAATTCCCATAGTGTGGCCTTTTACAAGCTATGGTAAAAAATGGGGAGAAGATAAGAAAAACAATTTATGTTTTAAAAAAGAATCAAATAACATTTTATGTCCTTTAAACTACACAACTTGGTACTACTATTTGCAGAGTAGCTGGAGAAACACTTTACATACTGCCTCAAAGGATGTGAAAATGTCAGTTTCAGCTTTCATTGCATTTGCCAGAATGGCATAGGTATGAAAATTCATAAATATTTCCAGTATGTTCTTTTGATAATATATACAACTTTGTACAGTGATACCTTGACTTAAGAATTTAATTCGTTCTGTGACCGTGTTCGTCATTCAAAACATTCCTATCTCAAAGCAAATTTCCCCATTGAAACCTACATTGAAACACTATTAATCCATTCCCCCCGAAAACCACCCAATTTTTTGTGTTTTTAAATAAGAAAGGCCTCTACTGGGTCCAATTCAGACCAAAATCGGCTTCAGTATCTGAGTCCAAATCAAGTTTCAGAAAGCCAAATATTTCCATCTTTGATTGACCTACACAAGGAAAGCAAAATAGCGAAAATTTTTCAGTGTTCTTGGACAAATACATGAAATTTAGTGACTCGGTTGCCCCCTCAGTGCAATTAAGCAATGACATACAGTAGAGTCTTGCTCATCCAACATAAACGGGCCAGCAGAATGTTGGATAAACAAAAATGTTGGATAATAAGGAGGGATTATGGAAAATTACATTATGATTTTACAAATTAAGCACCAAAACATCATGTTTTACAACAAGTCTTCCACTTGTTTGGGCTGCACTTGTGTTGTTGTTGGGCGTTTTGGCCTGCTGCGCGTTGCTGCCTAGAGAAACAGCTATGGATCTGGGTGGGAGACAGACGGCGTTGGATAATACAGAACAATGGATGAGTGAAGGTTGGATAAGCGAGACTCTACTGTATATGCAAACTCGCCAATAAGGAGAGCAGCACCCTCGTCTTTCAGATACCATATTAGAGCCACCCTGAAGGTTTGGAGTTTAAAATGTGCTTCAGAGAACAATATTGAAGGCCAGAAATGATGAATGAAATTAAAATAATGCTCCAAATATCTGTGTGGGGAAGCAATGGATGAACAGGTCAATAGACAGGAAGGCAATTAGAGAAATGCTGGTACCAGCAAAATTGAGAAAAACAGCACAAACTTTTATGAGAAAACTGAATACTTACTGATCTCTCATCATCTCTCTCTTCCCAAGGCACTGTCATTGGATCACTGGAGAGTGTTTCTGACATTCCTCCCAGACCTGTCACTCCATAAAGATCAGTTCCCCACCCTATCATTTTTTTTGTAATACAATTTCTCAAACATTTAAAATGCATGCATGTTTTTGTTAAAAGGCATGCAGACCATAAACTAGATGATTCCATTTAAATTTTTGACTAATATAAATTTTGTCTCCAACCTTACATACATCTACTACTTTGCAGCTCAAATTTACCCAAACAATGCCTTTTATCCACACAATGCATAGTTTATCAACATTTGTCACAGTCAGTACACTTCCAGCTGAACATGTGCAAAGGAGAGAGGGAATTTTCTTCAAGTGGGAAGCATCTGTCCCATCTGGCTGCATGTTACAACAGTGCTAAATTTGGTTGAGGTTGAAAGTTATCAGACAGATCCAACAGACCTTAGAAGGAACTGGGCTTGCTTGCTCATACTTTGGAATACAGAAAATGCTGGGTTTAAAAAGCAAACCTCATCTCCCTTGCAAAAGATAATTATCAAAAAGGTCTCCTTCAGAATACATGTTTGAGCTTGTTCTTTGATCAGTCCAGTTGTCTCCACAGGTTTCCATTTTAATCTCCATTAATATCTACATTACATTCTGTGAATCTATGTATCCTGATACAATACAACCCCCATCCATGAACTTCTTCTTTATAAAAATACTCGCACTCTGTCTGTTCCCTTCAATTTTAATGAAAAGATGCTCTGGGGCAAAAGTCTGTGACAATTCTCTGTGGACATATCCAGTGTGGGAGATATTTTGACCTGTCTCTGGCATGACAGGTGAGAAGGTGTTACTCATTTACACTGTAGGCCACCTGCTGTAAATTGTCTAGTTTATTAGACTGCAGCCAAAGGTTACACTTTTTTTCTATATTAATATTTCATTTCCAACTTGAATTTTTTTGGAGGGAGACCTCCTACTGTCCTACTCCTGACAGCTGTAGAGTTATACCAAACTGCCACATTGTCGCCACTGCTTTTGACTAAATAACCTGCCTAATCTAGCCTAAAAGTTTTTTGTCTCAAACTGGGTAAAATCAACTCCCAATGAAAACAAGCAAATACGATCAGCTTAAATTTCCTTGTTTCCAACAATACTATGTGTAGTATCCATTAAAGGTGTGCAAAATGTCATTTTAGTGTCCAAGATTCTGGGGATTCAGGTGATTTATCTCCCAAATGCATGAAAATGAGCCTAGCGGGGGGAGGGGGCAGCTGAAGCTTTAGCCAAAACTAAACAGAGCAGCCAGTTCTTTTTGGCTAATGGGAGCTAATGGGGTCTAATTGGGCTGAGTGGCACTCTACCTGAAGTGGAGGCAGCAGGTGGCCAGGACAGCATCCCCAATCAGGCAAGCTGTGGTTCCTCCTTTGCTTTCTTCCCCGACAGGCTCCTCCATCCTTTCCTGAAGGACCTCCCCCACATGCCTGCTTGAGGCAAATGGGAACTTGCTTTCTCAGCAGTACTTTGTGTGTCACAGGCACTGAAGTAGACTTGTGTTCCCTCCTGGGGCATGATGGGATTTGTAATGTTTCTGTTTGTTTTTGTCACTTTCTTTCTCAACTAATCAGAGGCCTGGTTGACTGTATCTCCTCCCCTCTGGTGGCACGTGCTTGGAACTTCAATTCCCAGAACCCCCTTGAGTTTTTTTTAATGTTATGGTAAAAGTATTACTTTCCCAAAAATTAGTGGATTGGTGAAACATTCTGAAACTTGGCAGGTTTGCAGTAGTAGATGTGACCTACAAGTGAAGTGAGTTTCATGCTGATAGGCCTAAAAATGAAAGAAAAATGAACCCCTAAGGTACTCCATTGGCACCAATAGACCGAATCTTTATGGCATGAAAACCCTCCTGAATTTGGAAAGTTCTCTAAAAGCAGAATTGTGTGTGTGTGTGTGTGGGGGGGGGGGGGGCTGAAAACCAGGCACCAAAAAGAGCACAGGGTTTTCCCAAATTGTACACTCCTGGTATCAATGTCTAGTTGGCAGCAATTCCTACTAAGTTCACAAGGCAAGTGGAAACTTTGTTATGATAAATTGCAACTAAGTTTGGACCATATTCTTCCAAGTGCTTGGATTAGATGGGTCTTGATTATGGAATAATGAATACTGATAATGAATACTTGCAAAGCAAACAAATTAGGACAGAAAAACCCTCGGGCCTATGAGGCTAATGCTAAACTAAACTAAGTTTATTATGGAACAAGAGAGATGGTGTGGGTGAGAAGAGGTGGGAAAATTCTTAGGAATATCAATTTGCATTGCAGAGAGGTCACGTTTGGTGGAAAAAAGATAAGGAAACCTTGTGTCAATAAAGTATTTAATCCTATTACTACTATTCTCTCTGAGGCATTTTATAAGTTCTGGTACATTTCTAACACATTTCTTGATTAGAGTAGTCAAAATTCACCAAATTTAAATTTTGAGTAAAATAAAGCATTGTCTAAAATTCATTTTTAAATCCTATATCGTTGGCATTTTATAAACACTTACATTACCTAAAATCAAATTGTGATGTTGCACATTGCTGTTATTCTCAGGAGAGGAGCAGAAATCTTGTGATGCTATTGTGCATTATTGCAATTTATTAGCATGGTTGCATAGTTGCATGTCACAGTCTCTAATGCAAGATCTCATCCATTTTGTAACATTTGGCTTAACTGGCTTATTCCTCAGATTGTCACTAAAAAGTGTTCAGATAATTAAATGGTAGATTACATAGTAAAACAGAGACAGACAATTTCTTCCATTTAGATGGCTACTGATTCATTTTTGGCCATAATTCAAAATGCTGATCAGACAGCTTGGTTCCAGACTGTTTGAAAGACGAGATCACCTGATATGACCTGCCAGATCTGTAAGATTTTCATGAGAATTCTTTCTTTTAGTCCATCAGACGCTTACTTAGTGAGGACAGGTGAGAGAGTCTTCTCAGTGGCTGCTCTCACTGTCTGGAACTCCCATGAAAGATTAGGCTAGCCCACTCGCTGCTGTCCTTTCATCAGCAGGTAAGTATATTCTGTTCAAGCAGGCTTTTAATATGTAATAACACTCAGGGGGGTTACATATCTTTATATTTTTAATCGTATTCTTCTAAAATAATCTTACACTGTTTTAAATAAGATTTTATTATTTAAAAATATATATTGTTAGGATTTAAATAGTTTTATCTGTGAGCCACCTTGATTCCATTCTAAGAGAAAGGTGGCATATTAATTATTAAGTAAGTAAACATGTGTTGGTGGACTGTGGCTCCCATCATTCTTCACCTGCAGCTACAGTGGCTAGGACTGGGGAGGATTGCAGCCCAACAACCCATGGAGGACCAGATATGTTTCCTGCCTGGGGGATGGGGGAGTAGAATAAAGGATCATGATCAACAGAGAAAGACAAAGGCAAGAGCAGAAGGTAGAGGCCTTTCTGTGACTCTTGGTTACACAATACTGGTTGCAGGGCAATGTCAGAGAAGAAGAAAAAGAAACTTTTCCCTGAACTCTGATAGTGCTGAGAGGCCAACAACCAAATAGAGAGGGAGGTGCTGCTTCAGTTTCTTGATCTTTGGCCTTAACTGTGGGTGCAAGGACAAGAAAAAGAATGCGAAAATAGTAGCCTCTATGAATCATGCAGGAGGCCCCTTCAAAAGAATCGGCAAAACACAACTGAGAAAGAAAATGAAAGGGCTTGCAGTTTCAAGAACACCAGAACAAAATCTGGGAAAGTTACCTTGACATAGCACAGCAGGTGCTAAAAGCATGAGATTTCAACACTTTCACATCAGAAATTGAAGGAAGCACTTGTAGAAGTGTGAGCCAAACCTGGCTGAGATTGTCAGCATGCATCTCTATGAGAATAGCCCAGTGAAATGTGATCTTTTCCAAGTTGCTGATTTACCTGCCCACTTCTCTCACAGAGATCTTCCCAAACACTTCTTAAAGAAAACAAAAAAAGAGAAAGAAAGAAAGAAAGAAAGAAAGAAAGAAAGAAAGAAAGAAAGAAAGAAAGAAAGAAAGAAAGAAAGAAAGAAAGAAAGAAAGAAAAAGAAAAGAAAAGGGGGAACTTTTGGCATCAGCTTTAAAGAGGCAAAGGGCTATTTAAGTCATTAAAATCTGAACAAAAGTTTAATCGATTTCTAAATAATATATCAAAGCTGGGTCCTCTTAATAATCTTGGTGTAACACATTCCAATCCAGTGGCATTACTTAATATTTATCTTTAATGAATAATAAATGGAACATGGATATTGACTGAAGAAGTGATTAAATATTCCATCAGTAACAGACCACAGAAATGATTTTCAATTATTAACAAGCTACACATTTTGCTAGTCAGGTGCAGTATATTTTTGACATGAAAAGGCGTATTTTTCATGTCAACTTCTTGGGCATGTCAATTCTATAATTTAGTTTTCATATTGTGTTTATTGTGTAAAATGTCCACTCCTCTATACACAAGGTCAAAACGAAAAAGTCAGAAGACAACATTTATAATAATAGAATAGTAGAGTTGGAAGAGACCTCATGGGCCTCATCCAGTCCAACCCTCTGCCAAGAAGCAGGAAATCGCATTCAAAGCACCCCCGACAGATGGCCATCCAGCTTCTGTTTAAAAGCCTCCAAAGAAGGAGCCTCCACCACACTCTGGGGCAGAGAGTTCCACTGCCGAACAGTTCTCACAGTTAGGAAGTTCTTCCTGATGTTCAGGTGGAATCTCCTTTCCTATCGTTTGAAGCCATTGTTCCGCGTCCTAGTCTCCAGGGCAGCAGAAAACAATCTTGCTCCCTCCTCCCTATGACTTCCCCTCACATATTTATACATAGCTATCATGTCTCCTCTCAGCCTTCTCTTCTGCAGGCTAAACATGCCTAGTTCTTTAAGCCGCTCCTCATAGGGCTTGTTCTCCAGACCCTTGATCATTTTAGTTGCCCTCCTCTGGACACATTCCATCTTGTCAACATCTCCCTTCAATTGTGGTGCCCAAAATTGGACACAGTATTCCAGGTGTGGTCTGACCAAGGCAGAATAGAGGGGGAGCATGACTTCCCTGGATCTAGACACTAAACTCCTATTGATGCAGGCCAAAATCCCATTGGCTTTTTTAGCAGCCTCATCACATTGTTGGCTCATGTTTAACTTGATGTCCACAAGGCCTCCAAGATCTTTTTCACATGTACTGTTGTCAAGCCAGGAGTCCCCCATTCTGTATCTTTGCGTTCCATTTTTTCTGCCGAAGTGGAGTATCTTGCATTTTTCCCTGTTGAACTTCATTTTGTTAGTTTCGGCCCATCTCTCTAGTCTGTCAAGATCGTTTTGAATTTTGCTCCTGTCTTCTGGAGTGTTGGCTATCCCTCCCAGTTTGGTGTCGTCTGCAGACTTGATGATTGTGCCTTCTAACCCTTCGTCTAAGTCGTTAATAAAGATGTTGAACAGAACCGGGCCCAGGACGGAGCCCTGCGGCACTCCACTCATGACTTCTTTCCAAGATGAAGAAGACGCATTAGTGAGCACCCTTTGGGTTTGTTCGCTTAGCCAATTACAGATCCACCTAACTGTAGTTTTGTCTAGCCCACATTTTACTAGTTTGTTTGCCAGAAGGTCTTGGGGGACTTTGTCGAAGGCTTTACTGAAATCCAGATATGGCATTCCCTGTATCGACCCAACTTGTAACTCTGTCGAAAAAAGAGATCAGATTAGTCTGGCATGACTTGTTTTGGTGAATCCGTGTTGACTATTAGCAATGACCGCATTTGTTTCTAAGTGTTCGCAGACCACTTCCTTAACGATCTTTTCCAGAATCTTGCCTGGTATCAACGTGAGGTTGACTAGACAATAATTGTTTGGGTCATTCTTTTTTCCCTTCTTGAAGATAGGGACCACATTTGCCCTCCTCAAATCTTCTGGGACTTCTCCCATTCTCCAAGAACTCTCAAATGGTTCCAAAATAACTTCCGCTAGTTCCTTCAATACTCTTGGATGTAGTTGATCTGGCCCTGGCAACTTGAATTCGTTTAGAGCGGCTAGGTGTTCCTGGACAACTTGTTTCCCTATTTGGGGTTGGATTTCCCCTACTCCTATGTCTATTCCATGTTGTTGAGGTTGAGGCTGGCTTTCTTTTTGTGAGAAGACCGAGGCAAAGAAGGCATTCAGTAGTTCTGCCTTTTCTCTGTCCCCTGTCACCATCACTCCATCTTCTCCTCGCAGAGGCCCTATCGCCTCCTTGTTCTTCCTTTTTCTACCAACGTAAGCAACCCCCCCCTTTTTTGTTGTTTTTAATGTCCCTAGCAAGCCTGAGCTCATTTTGTGCTTTAGCCTTGCGAACCTTTTCCCTACAGGAGTTGGCTATACATTTGAATTCTTCTTTGGTGATTTCTACTCTTTTCCATTTCTTGTGCATGTCTCTTTTGAGTCTTAGCCTGGTAAGAAGTTCTTTGGACATCCATTCTGGCTTCTTCACACTTGTCTTATTTTTTTTCTTTGTTGGCACTGTTTGCATTTGCGCCTTGAGTATTTCACTTTTGAAAAACTCCCATCCATCCTTGACTCCCTTGTCTTTTAATATTGGCGTCCATGGAATGCCGCTAAGTATTTCCTTCATTTTTTGGAAGTCAGCTCTCTTAAAGTCCAGAATGCGTGTTTTATTTGTCTTAGTTTCAGCCTTCCTTTATATGGTGAACTGCAGGAACACATGGTCACTTGCCCCTAAGGCACCATCATCCGACCACTTCGACTGTATTGATCAGGTCTTCCACATTTGTTAAGATGAGATCAAGAGTAGTCAAACCCCTACAGATGTAATTATTAACTAAGTTTATTTTCAAAGGTATCAATAAGCAATTTCATTAATTTTCTTCCCTATTCAAGAATGTCTTTTAAAAACCACACAATTTGGGCTTATTCTGTGCAAAAAAAAATTCATGTGGTTGTTTAGCATAGAATACAGTATTTCCAGTGCAGCGTTTCCTGTGTAGAAATAATATTTAAATCTGCTTTCTGTACAAAAGATTCTGTTTTCTGCAAATCAATGTGCACAAATTTTACACAGAACATATCCCCAATTTCAGGGTTGTTTTATGTGTGTTTCCTGTGCAGAAAAAGCTATTTTCATGCCAAACAACTATGTGAAAATTTTGCACAGAATAGATCCTGAATTATTATGGTCAGTTCATGTTTCTTCTCATCAGTGAGGGTTGGGGTATTGTGTTTTACATTTTTGATGCTTTAAAAATATTTTCAAATATTATTTCCATGCCTGTTCATAGCAAAAAAAAAATCCAAGGAGATGGCAGTACCTAGTTCTTTGATATGTCAGGTCTAATTCACACAATTTACCAGCTTGGCATAACTATTATATATTTCTTGAATTCTAGTTACATTCATATGTTATCTTTCCCTTAATGAGCTCAAGATACTAGAAATTAAGTTGCTTCCTTCCTCCCAACTTATCCTGAAAAATCCCTAGAGGTAGATCATACTGAGAAAAAGTGACTGCCTATTTAGCAATTCAAGAAGGATAATAACAAGCTAGATTGTGTCCAGAAAAAGGTGATCAAAATGATCAAAGGTTTGGTAACCAAGCCATATGAGAAATGACTTAGGAAGCTGGGTATATTTAGTTTGGAGCACAGAAGGCTGAAAGGGGACATGATAACCATGTTTAAATATTTGAAAAAAAAAGTCATATTAAGAAGGGGGCAGCTTGTTTTCTGCTGCTCTGGAGACTTCTACACAGGTCCTGAAATCTGAGAGAAACTGGGATAAAAGGGGGATGGGGTGGCTAGATGATGATTGCTGAAAATGGATGTTGAATTGTACCATCAGCTGAAAAAACATGGGTTAAAGAAGTGCACTTAAAATCTGAGACTGGCCAAAAAATGCACATAATCGCATCACTGTATATTCATGTATACAATAAAAACATGGGACTTCATTGCAATATGCTAGTGTGATCTTCTCTGGAGCTTGATTTTACACAGTGGGCATAGCAAGCAGGTGACCCCAAAAGGAAAATGTTTAAGAGGGAAAATGTAAAGGCAACAGAAAGATGAAGAAAGATAACAAAAAGAAATCTTCTTATGTGCACATTCATATAGTCACATCAGTGCCTTTGAGGTCCAGGACATTTTGGAGAGTCAATTAAAAAAATTAAAACAAAACTTTCAGCAGATGTTCCACATCCATTTTTAGGATTTTAAAAATCCACTACAAATAACTCTTTCAGGGAACTATTTGCTAGGTCTGATAATTCTGTGTTTTGATTTTCTTTCAGGTAGCACAACGTTTGCCCTACTTCTTTGTCTTGGATTATGAGGCTGTCTGGTAGGGCCCTAGGTCACAGTTCAATGGATTAAAGCTGCAGGAAAAGGGATTGCACCTAAACATTAGGGAAAACTTCATGACAGTATGAGCTCCTTTGGCAGCAAAATATAATGCCTTGGAGTATGGTAGACTCTCCTTCTCTGTAGATTTTAAAACAGAGGCTGGATGACCATTTGTTAGGCATACTTTGATTGTATATTTCTGCATGGCAGGAGGTTGGACAAGATAGTGCCCTTGTGGGTTTTTTTCCAACTCTGTGGTTCACTGAGTTTTATGGTTCAATCTCAAGTACACCACAGTCGCTTTCACTTTAGAGATTAGGAAAAATTCAGTGTGTGTATGTGTGTGTTTGTCCATAAGGTTACTTATTCAAGCGCTACTATTAGGGATTAGACTTGTGCAAAGATTAGAAGTTCCCTTCAGCCAATCCGGCATGTGTGGCTTGGCTAGATAATAATAATAATAATAATAATAATAATAATAATAATAATAATAATAATCTTTATTTATACCCCGCCACCATCTCCCCAACGGGGACTCGGGGCGGCTTACATGGGGCCATGCCCAGAACAATACAATATAACAAAATATAATAGAACAACAAATCATAGCACATTAAACAACACAATAAAAGAAAATATGCACTACATTAAACAAGATCAAAAGAACAATAAAACCAAGGGTGGGCCACATGAACACTAGATTAAAACTCGAGGTGAGAAAGGAAGTAGGAGTAAAGACCACAGAGGACAGGGTCATAAAGTGGCGGTGCAATCTGGAGGACAAATATTGAAGGAGAGCAGCAAAAGGGATATATGTAGTGATTACTCTCCAAAGGCACAACGGAAGAGCCATGTTTTCAGGTCTTTCTTAAAGGCTGCTAGTGTGGGGGCTTGCCTAATCTCACCGGGCAGTGAGTTCCACAATTGGGGGGGCCACAGCAGAGAAGGCCCTCTCCCTTGTTCCCACAAGGCGGGCCTGAGATATTGGCAGTGGCGACAGGAGAGCCTCCCCTGAAGATCGAAGGGATCAGGCAGGTTTATGATAGGAGATACGGTCATGAAGGTAGGTGGGTCCCAAACCGTTTAGGGCTTTATAGGTGATGGTCTGCACCTTGAATTGGGACCGGAAAATAAACGGTAGCCAGTGGAGCTCCTTGAACAAGGGAGTGAATCTCTCCCTGTAACTCGCCCCAGTTATTAGTCTGGCCGCCGACCGCTGGACCAATTGTAATTTCTGGGCCGTCTTCAAGATGGCAGTAATGGCAAGGGCGTAGCCATCACGTTTTCCCATTCATAAAGGAACCATGTGGAATCCAATCACAGCTCCTCCTCCCATAGTCGGCATCACAGTTGCATCCTGACTTCAGTATATTTTTTGGCTTGGCTTCTGGCTTGATCTTTCTTATTTTTTTTTTATTTTCTTTGATTTTCTTGATTCTTTTTATTTAGTGGGACTGATTGGGAGTTGGGAATGTGCAGTAAACAAAAAGAAAAGTCTAATTCTCCAAAAACTACTACCACCTAGTTACCTATCCTCTAGAGCAGAAAGTAGAAATAGCTTTAAGGAAGCATTAAACCCAAAGTAGAAAGGCATGGGGGGGGGGGAGGCAACACTCCAGACAGGGCCTGCAGTGCAAACCAAGAAAAATAGAGGGTTAGTTTCAGGGCATCATATTTCCTTCCCTGGGAATTAGGAAACCTCCTTAAAATGCCTTGGAAAGCTGCATGCAAGGAGAGAGCAAGTGCATGCCTGCTGTGCCTGTAGCGCCTGTCTCCTCTAGAGTAGAAACATTTTTAACAAAGCATTAAACCCAGATCTCCTCTACAGACCAAAGGGAAAGGATTGCAGAAAAAGTGGTATTTTAAGCCCTTTCTTTAAAACCAGGTGTCCTCTACAGACCGAAGAGGAAAGGATCGCAGAAAGAGTGGTATCTTAATTCTGATGCTTTTACATCCAGGTCTTAATGAAGGGTATAAGGACAAATGATGCCATTGCCTAAAATGATGAGAAGGGGAGCCCCCCCCCTCAATTGCCACCATTGGCCAGGATCTGGCCATATTTTCTGGCTGCAGTACAGAAACAGCTATCCGACTATCCACCTGTTTTCAGGAGACATGCAAAAATGGATAGGGAGGTCTACCAGTGTCCAGCCAGCAGAAATTGATTGAGGTTCAGCTAAAATGCACAAGCCTACCAGGGATGTCTCTACAATCATTTTCAGACCCACTGCTAAAACTCTACACTTGGAAGACAATCATACTCTGCCACAAATGATAGACTATGATGATGACCAAGAATGTATCGGGGGGGGGGGGGGGGGGGGGCTACTGCTCCTCTAATAACTTCCTGTCCAAACAATTTTCCTTCAGTTGCCAAATCTCTACCACAAAAATAGCTTAACATTTCAGTTGAGAATTTGGAAATACTGTTCAGACATCGAAAGAAATGAGGCAGGCAAAGGTACTGTGGAAATGCTAATGCTGGAAAATAGATATGATTGGTAAATAGATGTCCTGCTTTTCTCCCATATTGATCCTAAAGCTGTTAACACTCTACAGTAAATAAAATAGCTAAAAGATATGACTGATCCCCACTGTCTCCTCTCATAAATGCTTGACATTTGGAGACTAAACTGAAGGGGGAAAAACATTTTCTCCATAGCTACACTGCATCTGGTGCTGAAAGTATAGTATGCAAAATCTGAGTTAATTTTTATACTTCTAAAGTTTCAGCTACAAATAAGGAATGAAAAGGAAGGAAGAAAAAGGAAGAAATGCATCCCATCTCCTGTACCACACATACACTTTGTAAAACACAAAGCTGATAAAAGTAGGTCAACTATTTCAATATTTGATTAATCTAATTTATATTCCAAAATGCATGCACAGTAACTGCTCTCCAGTAAATCTTCTTTACAATAAACCACATACCTCATACTGTTTCCCTGGGTGTATAAATGTCATTTGTAAAGGAATTTGTTAAATATAGTATGTTTGGGAATTAAACTAGAAGATCTTTGGCAATAATCTTTCTCAGACAAATTTCTATCTTTTTAAAAAGTGACTTTTTATAGAAACATAGACTGGTAGACTAGGAACCTCATCATATGTGCTGTCGGAATCACCACGGATCATGGTGAAACTGGTGGTGCCTTGTGGGGGGGGGCATGGAGAACCCATGCCCTGCTTCTCCCAATTAACCCCAGGCCACATGTCACCTTGCTCCCCCCCCCACACACACACACACATCATTGCTAATGAAACATGGAAAGCCTCTTGTGTTTGCTGCCATGGTGGCATACACCAAATCTGCTTTAGTGTAGCCACAAAGCCATGCCAAAATTAGCTGTACACCATGGAGTGGAAGCCAGTGGGCTCCATAGCTAAACTAGAGTGGACTAGTTTATGCTGCTGAAATCAGACCCATCTGATGAGGTCACAGATGTCCAAAAAAAGAGAATTACATAAATGAAAAATATTCCAGTCTACACCACTACCAGTATAAAAAATAACATCTAAAGCAACTTTGAGAGTTGACAATCTGATCTTTGAAAACCTACAAAGAAGCAGTGTCCACTAACTTCCAAGGTAGTTTACCTCACTGTCTAGGAGCATACAATTTCCTTGGTGCAGTAGCTCCACTGGCTGCCAACCCATTTCCAAGCCTATATATCCCTATATCGCTTGGGTCCAAGTTATATGGAGGATCATATCTCTCTTTATGAGCCTGTTAAAACTCTACATTCTTCTGGAAAGGGCCTTCTTTCTGTCCCATCATCCTATCAAGTTCAATTGATGGGAACAAGGAAAACGGCCTTTGTGGTAGTGGCTCCCAGACTTTGAAACTCCCTCCGTAGCGAGACCAAGATTGCCCTGTTCCTGCTTGCTTTTCACAGGCAGATGAAAATGTACCTCTACCATCAGGCATTTAGAAAATGATGAAAGGAATGAGTGGGATTTTGGAAGTCTCTATAATTTTTAAATGTAGTCCTAATTATATTTTAATATTTTTATGTTCCATGACACACACAATCAGGGCTGTAGCCGGGGGGGGGGGTGATGTTAGGGATTCTTACCCCCCCCCCAAAAAAAAATTTCAGGTTTAAAAAAAACCTGGTTTACTCATGAATTTTAACTAGTTAACCAAATCACCATGAGTGTCCACTGAAGTTTATCTGTCTTGAGTGTCCACTGAAGTTTATCAATGGAGCCTGATTTCTAAATTATTTTGTGTTATAGAACTTATCTTCATGATTCGCTTAAAAAAAGTTTCAACACCCCCCCCCCCCCCTGGATTTTTTTTCTGGCTATGGCCCTGCACACAATTCAGTTGTTTTTAACATTTATATTTATATATTTTAACTTTATATTTAATGCTATTTTATTGTGTCATGTTTGTTGTTAGCACATTGAGTCCCTCTATCAGATGAAAGGCCAGATAAAAATAAAGTTAGCCAGTTTATCAGCTGTTAGGGTTTCTGGGAGTTGAAGGCCAAAAACATTTGGGGACCCCAGTTGATGGCTACTGCCCTACAGCAACAGAGCAAAAGCTTTCCCCATCTAGACATAATAACCTTTCAGATATTTGAAGATGGCTATAACAGTCTCAGGGCTTGACTACACAACCAAAACATACCCCTAGACTTACCTCAAATTCAGTGCTGATCGTGTAGATCAGGGGTCCCCAAACTAAGGCCCATGGGTCAGATGCGACCCTCCAAGGTCATTTACCTGCCTTCAGTTTTAAACTTAGGCTTGCCCAAAGTCTGAAATGACTTGAAGGCATACAACAACAATCCTAATTAACTTGACTATCTCATTGGCCAGATAGGTTTATGTTGGTTAAAATTGTTTTTATTTTTAAATATTGTATTGTTCTTTTTTTTTTTTTACACTACAAATACGACATGTGCAGTTTGAATAGGAATTTGTTGGTATTTTTTTCAAATGATAATTCGGCCCCTCAACCGTCTGATGGATTGTGGACTGGCCCTCTGCTTAAAAAGTCTGAGGACCCCTGGTGTAGATGATGCACAGTAACTTCTGGTGAGTATTCCTGGTATTAGCTCAACTTTGCTCCACTTTAGGAAAAGTCTGAAGATACTCTGGAGTTTGCAGAAAAGTCTAGAATATCTGAAGGCTTTGTGCCCAGGATTTGTTTTGGACCGATCCACTGTCCATGCTGACACAGCCACCATTGCCCTTTCCATGTGTTGTTTAGCAGATGAAAGGTGAAGGGTTGTCCCTGCCTAGCTGCTTCCACTCTTGGATAGCCACAGAGGTTCCTGTTGGGATGGTTCCAGCCCCTTATCATGCCCTGAATTTATACCAGCATAAACTTGGCAATAATGATTTCCCCACTTATTATTTGTAGTGGGGGCAAAAATGCATAAAGGGATAAACCTATGTTTTAAAAATCTTTTTCTCTCTTTTACCCTGATGACTCTGACAATAGATCTCTGAAACAGAGTATGGTATTATTGTGCACATCTTCAGATCTTATTTCTTAACTGTGTACCTCAGCTTCCCACCAGAAAAAAATGAAACCACACTCTTAGTAACTATTGTAAAATTGTTAGGTCTGCTGGAAGGAAGGGACAGTCTGAAATTGTTATGAGTGAACCACAAGAATATTAACACGTTTCAAATTATAATGTGCAATGCTGGAGTTTGTAGCTACCTCTCCCAGTTTATTCTACCACATGGACATGAATTAAGGCTCTTGCCATGAGTCATTTACCTTTTGCAGATGACATTTCACAAGTTGCTGATCACAGCTTACTCCCATCTTAATAATGCTATAAAATCACAGATGGGGGGGATAAAAAAAAGGTCATTTGCTTGCAGAATTTCTATGAACATCTATGATATTCAGTATATGACTGCAGTTGCTTTTAAGTGTATTTTAAAAAAATATTGAAATGTATCAGTAACAACTCTTTATTGATTAGTTAATTTTGACCATATCAAAACATGTGAAAGTATCAGTAAAATAAACTAATTGTCAAGGACACATTATCAATAATAATAATAATAATAATAATAATAATAATAATAATAATAATAATAATAATAGCAGCAGCAACAACAACAACAACAACAACAACAACAACAACAACAACTTTATTTATATTCCACCCTATCTCCCAAGGGGATAAACAAACCAGACAGATAATTTGTGGCAACTTAAATCAATGCCTTCTGCTTATTGAGCCGGAATCTACAGTGGAATGAAATGGCTGTAATTGATCAATTCTAGGAAAGTCTTGCCGATCAGATTATGGATGAACTGCCAAAGTGGAGCACCCTGGAACCCTGAAGGCCTTTTTAGTGTTATGCCTGAAAAATGATGGTTGGCTGGAAAGTCACCAACACATTTCACAATCTATGCCACACCAGAGCGCTTCTCAACTCCTGTCTAAACTTCACACTCTAGTTCCCCCCAGTTGTCAGTACTCTTGAGCAGGTATGACAGGCAGGGTGGGCAGGATGAGGCTCCAGAACTGGAAAGCATCTGGAGAGCAGAGATATAAATAGCCCCACTCCAAAGTGGAATAGGGTTTGGGACAGTCAGCAAATGAATTTAGTCTTCAGTTTGAATTCATTGGTTGGAGTTTTCTACTTCCCCAACCAAGAGTCATGCCAAGGTGTGCTGGTCTCTGGGAGAAAGAAGTGAGTGGGCAGCAATGAATTGGGCCAGCATGCTCTGCTCCCACACTGAACCATAAGAAAGCCATGTAGTGCACGTTTTGTGAACAATGTGTCTAAAACAAACAGGTGTGTACAGTGAGCAAAGCCATTGAGAAAAATTCAAACAGATTAGAAAATGAAATTAAAAATATTTCTCCCTGCCAAATGACTTTTTATTTGTTTTCCCCATTCATTTTTAATATAAAGAAACATACAAACAAATATTTTCATTTGTTTCAAAAGTCTATCACCAAATGACTTCTGAAAATTTCCAGGTCAGGTTTCCAAGATACTAGTGGGGCCAGGATTATATAACTGCTATCATAAATTTATATAATTTATATGACCTTTACATATTGGTTTCAGCATGAGTACTCTATTTTTAAGATCGTTTTCCT
Organism: Anolis carolinensis; assembly: GCF_035594765.1. NCBI lineage: Eukaryota > Metazoa > Chordata > Lepidosauria > Squamata > Anolidae > Anolis > Anolis carolinensis. The sequence goes on from NC_085841.1 coordinate 297,847,443, forward strand.
CCACTCACCATTTAAAGAAATACTACATTCCCTGAAATGGGAAGAATTCGTGGACTAAAAGACAACCTGAAATTCTTCAGCAGCGATTAAAATATTGGACTAGAATTTAGAAAATCCACGTTTAAGCCCCCACTCAGACATGAAATTAAATGTGTGACCTTGGCCAAAAATTCAGTTTAAGGATTATGGGATCAGTCAGTTATGATTTCTCCTGCATTCAAATTCTTTCCATCCTGAATCTGTGATTTGAAAACGGTGATAAATTCTTTCAAGAGAACAGTTGAAACTACTTTTATGTTATAGAGACATTATATGGAAAAAAATAATTCCATTAGCTTTTCTTATGTATCACCCATTATTTTGCAATGATCTAAAATTAAGTACCGGAAATGAATTGTTATATACACTATAAGATTTGTTTCTTTTTCTGTGTGTGAAAGAGAGAGCAAATGAATGAAAGAAAGAGGAATACATTTACTCAGGTTTTCATTTTTCTGTATGTCAGAATTTAAAACAAAGGTAGTGAGGCCATTAAATATTTTAGCAATTTTAATTATTCAAGCAAAAGTTAAATGCTAAAGACTAGCTTCTAAAATAGATAACATTTTATTAGGCATTCAGTATAGTAATCTAAACAGTATTTGGTGGTAAAAGTAAAGGTTTCCCCTGACATTAAGTCTAGTCGTGTCTGACTCTGGGGGTTGGTGCTCATCTCCATTTCTAAGCCGAAGAGCTGGTGTTGTCTGTAGACATCTCCAAGGTCATGTGGCCAGTATGACTGCATGGAGCACTGTTACCTTCCCACTGGAGTGATACCTATTGATCTACACACATTTACATGTTTTCAAACTGCTTGGTTGGCAGATGCTGGGGTTAACAGCAAGTTCAGCAGCTCAGTGGTTTAATCCGCTGCGCCATCAATGGCTCCAGTATTAAGAATATCTAAATTAAAGATTTCAGCATTGCTATAGTTCAAAAAGTTTGAATTCTATATAAAACAAAGAAGTATATGAAGTCTTTGTTCAAACAAAGAAGCAGTCTATTGATTTGTTTACAATCTGTATTTGATTTTGCAGTTAGGTTATATAAACAATTTTATGGGCTTTTATTGATACTACTTTGGGAATTTATAAGTACATGTGATGACCTGTTGCAATTCTGGTTAGTGGTTTTTCAAAACATGAAACATATTACTCCCATAACTAACTTTCAGGTTGCTCCAGAAATCACCATCTTATTATTAGCACGATAATAGACTCCAATATAAAGCATTGTTTTCTTCCACACTGCCCCTTTTTTCATCTTGTTGCAAGCACTGAAATTTCATTGTCCATAAAAATGCTAAAAATTGAATAATGGAGACTTGCATAGACAGAACATTTCAGAGAAAAAAGTTGTAAAACCTTAAATGAAAGATAGTGCCATTTTATTACATTTGTAAATGATAATTGGTCTGTACTTATTCCTCCAGCTTCACATGGACCTGTACAGAAAGAAATCAAAGGCTGACTGTGACAGTGGCCCAGAATTAATGCCTTGCTCTATCAAGGCACGATCCACACAGCCTTAAGAGAAGCTGTGGTTAGACCTTTACTCACAAAACAGTCCCTGGATCTGACCATACTGGACAACTACAGGCCAGTCTCAAATTGACCTTTTATCAGTAAAATCTTAAAAGTGGGTGGTGGCCAAACAACACCAGGAATTTCTGAATGAGGGTTGATTAGCTGGACACATTTCAATCTGGCTTTAGACCAGAATATGGGACAGAAGCAGCTTTGGTAGCCTTGGTGGATGATCTATGTGAAGAGCTTGATAGGGGGAGTGTGGCCCTGTTGACTCTCCTGGACCTCTCAGTAGCGTTCGATATCATTGACCATGGTATCCTTCTGGGAAGACTCGAGGGGATGGGGTTAAGAGGAACTATGTTACGGTAGTTCTGATCCTTTCTCACAGTTGAACCCAGAAAGTCGTCCTGGGAGAGTCCTGCTCGACTTCATGGCTGATGAACTGTGGAGTCCTACAGGGCTCATCACTATCCCCGATGTTACTTATCATCTACATGAAGCTGCTGGGAGAGATCATCCAGAGTTTTGGAGTTCGATATCATCTGTATGTGGATGAGGCCCAGTTCTATTACTCATTTTCACCGGATGCCAAGGAAGCAGTTCTGCACCTAAACCGTTGCCTGAAGTCAGTAATGGACTGAATGAGGGTAAACAAGTTGAAACTTCATCCAGACAAGATGGAAATATTGCTGGTTTCATGTAAGATGGATCTGGGAATAGGTTTACAACACGAGCTGGACAGGGTCACATTCTCCTTGAAGTCTCAGGTTCACAGTTTGGGGTTTATCTTGGACTCCGCCTTAAACCTGGAAGCCCAGGTGGTGGCAGTGACTAAGTCAGCCTTCGACCTAGCTTGTGCGCCAAATGTGCTTGTTGGAGGACCTGGCCACAGTGTTACACACAATGGTTTTATCCAGATTGGATTGTTGTAATGCGCTCCATGTAGGTCTGCCCTTGAAAAGTTCTTGGAAACTGCAGTTTGTACAAAGGTCTGCAGCCAGGCTTTTAATATGGGCTGTTCTCAGGGAGCATACTACTCTGTTACTGAGACAGCTTGATTGGCTGCTTATATCTTTCCGAGCCCAATTCAAGGTGCCGGTTCTTACCTATAAAGCCCTATATGGCTTCAGTCCAATCTACCCAGAACACTGTGTCCCCCTATTGGGTTGAGCATTGAGATCCTGTGGAGAGACCCTTATCTCAACACTAACCCTCTCTGACATGCATAGGACCAGGGAAGGCTCTTTTTCAGGGATGGGACCAGCACTTTGGAACACCCTTCCGGCAAAATTAAAATCTGCCTGTTGAGTTTCTGGAAGGGTGTAAAGACCTCTTGTTTAAGAAGGCTTTCAATTAAAGACTGAGCCATATATTTAAGGCTGGGTTAAGATTTAAGGTTTAATACTTTTATGTTGAAGGGGTTTTACATTGGGGAGGTGGTAATGGTTATATAGAATATTTAATTGTAACCATGTTTTAAATTCTTTATTGTATGTTTTATATGTTTTAAGCTGCCTTGGATCCATTTGAGGAGAAAGGTGGGGTAAAAATATCTTAAATAAATAAATAAATCTTCTAACACCAGCTGCCCAACCTAACATTGAAAGTGCCAAGCGTATGTTGGGGTTGTGGGAGGATGAACAGTAGTTTACCTCTAAAAACTTTAAACCTGGGTTTTACTTCTAATTTATTCTCCATTGTGATTAAAAGAACCCAGTTCTTTTCTACCCCAAATAAGAATATTTGTTGAATAAATGATAGGATACTAATAACAAAACTCCCCAAGAATCCTACTACTTGATTTTTATTTGTTTCACTGAAGTTGAACAGCTGGGTTTTTTAAATTCATTTATTTGCTTTATTTTTATCCCACCTTTCTCCTGATATAGGGTCTCATTGATGAGCAGGTTTCTGGCACAAATTGAACTTATGATGTTTCAGTATCAGAATCAGGTGATTTTTATGTCAGCAGAGTCATGGGTCCACTTTATGTTTTAATCCAAATTTTAGATGAGGTTCCAAGGAGCTCAAATCATTTTGGTGATATCGTTCAACAATTCAGAAAATTCTAGACCCAAAGTAAATTGATTGCCTCATCCAGCCACAAAAAACCTACTTGTTATATCAGCAGCATTTTCAGAATTTGACTATGAAGCAAATAAATAAATAAATAAATAAATGCTTGCCTGCCAATAATCAGTAATTGTTGCCTATGTATAAAGTCATCTTGAGTTCCCTTCGGGGTTGAAAATGACAAGGTATAAATGTCGTAAATAAATAAATCTTCCTTCTTAATTTTTACCTTCTCCAACACATTAACTTTAAAGAAAGCTTAGTGAAACCTTTTTTGGTTTGTAACCTTTGATGGTTGGTTTGACATTGCTTGCTTCACATAAAGAAAGACAATTTTGGAATTTTACACATCATTCTTTTGACTGAAGAATGAGCTGCTTGCTTTTTTTATAGCTGGAAACAAAAAGTAAATGACCTCCATGTATTACTCAATGTTCAACTGTTTATTCCTTTCAACATCCTGTTAAAAGAAATAAATAGTTGGCTGCCAACATGTGGAGCTTTTCTTTCTTTCTTTCTTTCTTTCTTTCTTTCTTTCTTTCTTTCTTTCTTTCTTTCTTTCTTTTTGGCTTATATATGTGGTGGTGCAGCGGATTAAACTACGAAGGTGCAGAACTTGCTGACTGGAAGGTTGGTGGTTCAAATCTGCAGGACGGGGTGAGCTCCTGTTGTTAGTCCAAGTTTCTGCAAACCTAGCAGTTCGAAAACATGCAAATGTGAGTAGATCAATAGGTACCACCTCGGCGGGAAGGTAAATGGCGCTCCATGCAGTTATGCTGGCCACATGACCTTGGAGGAGTCTCTTCATCTTAGAAATGGGGATAAGCACTACCCCCCAGAGTCACACTCAACTAGACTTAATGTCAAGGGGAAAACTTTTCCTTTGTGTGTGTGCGCGCGCGCGCTTTTTAGTAATCTCTCTACTTTTAATTTATAGTTGCACATTCCTAAGGATATCATCACATTGAGGTCAAAAGGGTGATAGTGGGGGGATTCACCAGGCAGTGAGGTGAAACTGGCAGGCTGCAAGGGAAGCCATCATCCTGAACCCTACATCATCCACATCTCCTGCTTACCCATCCCATGGGAGGAAGTATCGACACCCAACTTCTCCCCGCGCTTGCCCCGTTCTTGTAAATGAGAACATGGGGAGCCTACCATGTTCTCCGGGCAGCATCCTAGAATGCTGCCAGAATGCTGGAAGCATGGAGCCCTGCCTATGCTGTCTAATGGGCTCCATCCTTCCAGCATCTTGGAAGCATCCTGGGATGAAGTCCTTAGATTAATGTCTCTTATGGTGCATCTACACTTTACAATTAATGCAGTTTGATACTACCTCAACTTCCATGCACAATGGTATGGATTCATGGGGGTTATACTTTTAGAAGATCTTTTGCCTTTTCTGCCAAATAAGGCTGGTGTCACCAAACCATCCTATGATTCCATTGCATTTAAGTGGTGTTAAACTTTATTGATTCTATAGTTTAGATGCACTACCAAGTATGTGGGGAGATGTGATATTAGGCCACTCTAATTCAAGGCCAGGACTCTGTATGTCCAAGCACACTGGGTCTTAGCTGAACAGCTTAGTGATTTATAAAACATCATTGAAAGCTACTTTATATGGACCTTTGGATATCCAAGGAACGAAATGGCTTACCTACTGTTGTTATTGCTGCTACTTTAGCAGCTATTCTTCTCAGAAATGACTTGGCCAGACCATCCACTTTTGAGAAGTAACTTCTGACTTCATTTGTAGAAATTCTCCTTCTATCACTTGTTTGGGAGAGAGCCATAGACAGATGTTCATGTTCTTTTACAACAATAAGTGCTAGCTTTAAAGGGCAAACACAAATCTGCAATGCAGAACTGGGAGTATTCAAAGGTAGAGCCACTTGTCATTAATTTCAATTCCCTTTACACATCTGTTCCAAAAATAATTAGGATTTTATGCTGCAGTAAATATGCTTGTTCATCCATTACAGCAAAATGGAAGATTAATTGCATTACAATGAGAGTCAGGACTATAGCATTTAGACATACAAGGATAGTGGTGACAGAGGGCTGCCTATAATAAACAATATAAAGCTTTGTTTAGGAAAATATGTTGATAAAAAAAAATTCACACAGTGGATAGTAAATGATAGCCTGCTTATATTTATTGCAACTAAAATCAACCAAACAACCATGTCAAGAAAACAGCATAATGTGTTACTTAATGTTGCCATATTATTGACTATAAATATTATATGTTTCACCATCACATGAGTATCACAACATGGATAGCCCCACTGTTGCTTTCATAACATTTTGGCTGGCAGATCAGATTGCCTGCTGAAGTGAATAGCACCTTGATTTCTTTGGTTTGTCCTCATCTTTTGATTCTCAAGTGTAGTAAAGAAGGTACATAAAACAGCTTATGGTTGTCTATATCACAATCCTCTTTCACTTTGCATTGAATTAGCTACCTTCTGCTTTTACTTGCATGTTGAAACTATTCCTTGCTAGGTGCATGTAACAGGAAATGAGTATTGGGTCAAGGTATACATTTATTCTTTAGAAAAAAATGGTAATATATCACTATCATTTATATTCTTCATGTCTGCCCGTGATTCTAGGTATCTGATTTATTTAATAATGGACATAGATGTCAGACCAACGTAAAGTGGAGAAAGGCAAACAAGGGGAAAACATTAACTGAACATTACCTAAACTGGGTGCTGTCTATATACATTGATGATTGTTACTGTGTGTCTTCAATTAATTTATGACTTAAGGTGAACTTAAGGCAAATGTATCTTGAGTTTTCTTGGCAAGATTTGTCTAGAGCAGGGGTTTCCATTGTCTTTGTTTGAGGCTGTTACTTGCCCTAATTCACCCAGTAGGTTTCCATGACTACGCAGGGATTTGAACTCTGATCTCCAGAGTGATAGCTCTGTTCGCAAACCACCAGACCATGCTGGCACTTTAAACTGATGGGTCTTCTTTCTAAATTCCCAAGAATCCTCCCTTAGATATTTGTAGATATTAAGTATCAATGGAAAAAAATGTTTTTGTATTAGTTGCTTTATCTTACTGATCAATGTATTAGTAAAATCCTTGTCATGCCCACATTCCATCTGAAAACCTAGGTCCTCATTGTGGCAGACCATGTAGATCCCGAATAAGTCTCTACAATCACTTATAGACCCACCACCAAGACTACTCTTGGAAGACTACAATCTTATAGCAGTGGTGGTGATCCTATAGCATGCATGCCAGAAGGAGCACTCAGCGCCCTCTCTCCTGACATGCACACTGTCGCACGACCCCTGCTTCCTTGCCTGCCTGCCTGCCATTTCACTTGCCCACTTCTCCCCCTTGCTCCCCCCACACTTGCCTTGCTGCTTGCCCCCTTGCATACCACCCCCACTCGCCACTCCCTGAGTGCTCAACCTCACCCCCCCACCCCAGTTTGGGCACTCAATCTTTAAAAGATTCGCCATCACTGGCCTATAGGATAAGAAGATATCATGGGCCAGCACAATGTTCCTTTCCCTTGCTTCTTTTACCCCACTATTGCATCCCCTTTCTCCTTCATTGCCTCTTCTTTGGCAGCCATGCCTTTCTCCCTTGCACCAGGCCTTACCTCACAACTCATAGCTTTGTTTCTTTCATCACACCACTGAAACCTCAATCACCCCTTCTCTTCTTCATCTTCCATTTTATCCTACACACTTTCATCCTTCCTCCTCATTCCACAGTTTGCCCCAACTTTTATCAGCAGAGTGCTTCCCTTCTTTGCACTTCATACATACTGATGCCTTCAACGTTTGCCCACTTTGTTCCTCTGTTTGTCTACCCTTTGTGGGTCAGGTAAGCAGGCAGATAGGCATTGGCAATTGGCTAACAATCACTGGTGCAACAGCAGGAACATTGTAAATCAGGGTAGGTAGATGTGACGAAGATGAAGCCCAAGTCAAACCAGTGGAGGCAAGGTATTAAGAGTTAGATGCTAGTGGCAGCAATTTTCCTCCCAAATTTAGGTATTGGGAGAGGCTAAGCTGCTCATAATAAAAATGGATTTGATTTGTTTTTTATCAGATTTTTTTTTAAAAAAAATCACCATTAACTTCAGAGTGCATGGCATCTGAAATACTTATACAGCTCCCACCCAGATTATTTCCAAGAGTGCTTTCTTCCACATGGCCCTATCCATAGTTTGAGATCTTTCTCTCTATCCCACCCACTTATAGGTACATCTGTTGGGCACATGCAAATAAGCATTCTAAATGGCAGCTTCCAGACTCTGGAAGTTCCTTCCTAGACAGATTAGGCCGGGACACACTTTGCTATCTTTCCCTAAGCAGGCTAAGATCTTTCAGTACTTGGAAGACTGACACTAGTCAAGCTGAGAGGGATTTTTCTGTTTTCTTTTTTATTGTTTCCTTTTCATATTCCTTTGATAGTTTAATTACATTTTAACTATTGCATGCCGATAATTGTATTGCTGTTTATTAGCCAGCCTATGTTCTGAACTTAGAAAAATCTAGCATGATAATGATGAAAACTCCTACTTTATTATAATAAAAGCAACTTTTGCTGTTCCTTGATCAGGTGCTTTGATTTTATGCATTTCTCCCATCCCAATTCATTCCCATGGCTTTACTGCTTTCTGGTAAGCTTTGCAGGCAGAATAAGACCTCAATTGGGATGTTCCTATATGTGTAGATTCCTTTCCACTTTCACCATGACATCTGCCCAGCAACTAAGAGATGAAAGGTCATTGTACACTTTCAAGAGTCAGTTGTAGCCCTAGTCCATAGTCTCTCCCAACATGACCTGTGCCGTCCGCCGGACAATAAAAAGCTATAAAACTGAAACGTGCTGTCCTTTATCCGGGCGAACTGCAAATCCCTATAAGCTGTCCTATAGATATTGAACGACTGAGTCTGGATAACTTCAAAAAAAAGGATGTTTATTCATACAAGGTTGTAAACCTGGCACAGATCTTAAAGTTGCAGAAAATGAAACAAATTTCTATAGGTTTTAGTCACAGAATTATCCCTGGTTCCAGAAGGCAAAAGTGATTATAAAACCACTATACCCTAATCACGCTGCCTATATTAGAAGGAGAAACTCTTTCCTTCCCTATCTTTACAGCAAAGATTAGTTCTAGAAGCGACAGAATAGCCCTGCTCCTCTAACTAGATTTTCTATTCCAGATCAATATAATTCAATACTTATCTAATTTGGATAGGCTTAGATTGGCCTGGTTTTGAGGATGATTTGTCCCAGTTAGCCTTGCACAGCTCCAGCACGTTGTAAGACTATAGCCAGAATGAAGCTCCAAAATGGAGACTAGACCCTGGTAAAAAGGGCGGTCCTAAGATGTTGCACTCTTTGACCAATCACTGCAAAGAAAACTGCAGCCAGCTATTGCAGATTCCAAGCCACTTTTCCTAGGCTTTTGCAGCCAGAGGCTCAAACAAAATGCAAAGGAGGGAAAACAAACAAATGACCAATAGGTAAGGCAAACCATCGTCCTGGGGGACGGAACACTCCCCGCTAAATTCCCAGGATGTGGGAATTTACCAATCAAAAACATACAAACACCTTTGTATACACAACAATAAAACAGTATAAAACTTACACACTTTGGACAAGCAACACGAGATTGCTGGTTGGTCTGTCCAGGACAGACATTTTGTCCTTACTATGAGTCTTTACCTGAACTTTTCTAACCTTACCGTCAGGGCAAGGAAAGGTCTTTAGTGTAATGCCCATAGGCCAGGCATAGCGGGGCAAGTCTTTGTCCTTTGGCAACACAAGGTTTCCCACCTTGGCATTGTCCTTTGGGGTTTGCCAGAGTCTTCTGGTTGGAAGCTGGCTTAAGTATTCGGCCTTCCACCTCTTCCAGAAGTGGTTGGCTAAGGTCTGCACATGCAAAATTGGTGCCACAGTCCGACCAAATTGACTTAATTGGCCCTCTGAGGGCTACAAACCTTTTCAAGGCATTTATGGATGATGAAGTGTCCATTCCCTCTGCAACCTCTATATGGACAGCTCGTATTACTAAACAAGTAAACAAAACTGCCCATCTTTTATTATTTACAACACCACCCCTGGTTTTCCTAGTGACAACCTCCCAAGGACCAAACACATCGATTCCCACATGGGAAAAAGGTGGGTCTGTCAAAGTCCTATCCTGAGGTAGTTCTGCCATCAACTGACTTTGACAGTTTCGCCTAAGGCGCCTGCATTTAACACATTTGAAAATACAACTGTTGACCAAACTTTTAGCATTTACCACCCACAGGCCTTCATTTCTAAGGGTCGCCTCAGTCAGAGTTCTACCTTGATGATGGATTTTCTCATGGTAGTGACGAACCAACAACAAAGCAATATGACTATTGGGGGGTACAATGATAGGGTTCTTTATACACACTTTGAGTTTAGCCTTAGCTAACCTCTCACCCACTCTTAAAATGCCCTCTTTATCCAGAAATGGGTTCAGCTCACACAAAAAACTCCGGCTGGGGGTGTCAAGCCCTTGTTCTAACCTGGCTATTTCTAGACTAAACTCATGCCTCTGAACTGACCTGAGTATTACTCCCTTAGCCTTCAGCATGTCCTGAACTTGCAAAGGCTGACTATCTTTGCAGACTAAGCGATGTATGAGCCTAGCAACTGCTCTCTGAAGACTGTGCCACTCTGAAAAACGTTCAAAATGGTGTCGTTCCAGACAAGATCTTTGGCCCATCTTGATTTCTGTGGTTGATTTGCAGGCTTTCACCTCTGCACTTCGTGAGACTTGAGCATTCATAATGTCCGAAAACCTTTGCTCATCTTTCGAGAGCGCTGTGGCTTCGTCTCTCTCAGAGACTTTGAAGATGGAGGAATACTCTGGAGCTATTGCTTGGCAGTAGACCGAGATATGACTTAGGCAACTGCGCACAAGTGTAGGACGTCCACCTTTAAGCACCTGTGCTTGATTGGAGTCCAACGACGATAGTGGGTGCATCTTGTTTATGCACACTGGGCCTATGACTGTCCAGCCTAATGGCAATTGTTGTGCGATAGGTGCACCTGGAGGTCCTTTAACTTGGTCGTTCACACAGAACAAGCTCGGGCAGTCCGAGCCAAGCAAAAGGGCAATGTCCACATCTGGCCGAAAGGCTGGTATAGCATTCTTTAGCCTTCGCAAGTGTGGATGAGCCTCCACAACTTCTCTGGTGACAATCTGCCTTTTGTTCCGGGGAATAGAGGAACACTCAATCAGGTCTGGCAACTTGAACTGTCTCTTCTGGTCGCAAGAGGAGACAACAAAGCCGGATGCTATGCGACCCTGCAACTTCTTTTTTCCTGCACACGTAGTCATAGTGTAGTCAACCATCTTGGTTTTAAGGTCAAACATGCGGAAGAACTCTGGAGTAGCCAGGGAGGCGTCGCTCTGTGAATCCAGGGCCACATAGAGTCTCTTTCTAAGCCAAGGGCTCTTGGCTGGATATACATCCGCTAGGCAGATAGGATGACAAACTCTGTACTGGTGCGAGTCAGAACACAGCTCTGTACAGGCGACTGCTGAAACTTCCACCTGCATCTGCGGTGCAGCCGGCTTGTCGGTATCTTCGCTTGCTGTCCTTTCCTTTGGTGAAATGTCCCCTTTGGTGTGGGAGACACCATTGGAGTTGTGCATTGCGGTGCAATGCTTGACGCTGTTGCATTTCTCGCACTTGACGTTTTCTTTGCAGTTGGATGCAAAGTGCGGAGTTGCTCCACAGCATCTAAAGCAGATTCCCTGCTTTTGAACTAGCTGTTGCCTTTCTTTGTATGTCTTCCTACTAAACTCCCTGCAGTTGGCCAAGCTGTGAGGCTTTTGGTGAATAGGGCAAAGCAACTCTTTTACCTCTGACCTGGGTTCGTCAGTCTTGTGTTGAGTTTCGACTGCCTTTACGCTGACAGGTCTATTGGCCTCTCTAGGTGGTTTCTTGTCCACTTCAGGCGCCTTCCCTGTATGGATCCCTTGATATAAGGTGGGCAGGCCCGTCTGTGGATCATTCCTTTCCCTGGCCGCTCTGGTGATGAACTGGACCAGATGGGAAAACGGTGGGTACGCCTGAGAATGGGCCTCCTTGTAGTTAAAAACCTGTTTCCCCCAGTCTTCCTGCAGGGCAAAGGGAAGTTTGTCCAGAATCTGCCGCTGGGACAGATGCTGATCGAGGCACTGCAGTCCAGGCAACTCTGGATTCTCCTTGGCCGACTCTAACTCTGCAAGAAGATCACTGAGGTCCCACAAGAGCTTGCAGTCCTTGAGCTTTAAGGTTGGGAACCTTTGCAGCTTGTCCATTAGAGATGCTTCAATCTCCGTGCTAGCTCCATACCGCTGATGTAATCTGTCCCAGGCCTTTTCCAAGGCTTTGTCGGGATCAGCTACATGGGCTGAATATATTCTCTTAACTTGAGAAGATGATGCTGGACCCAACCAGGCGCCTAGCAGGGTCAGCTCTTCTTCAGGCAACAACTTTAAGTCTCTAATTGCCCTCTTGAAGGTAACCTTCCAGAGAAGGAACTCTTCAGGCTTGTCTGAAAACTTTTCAACTCCCTTGTCTTTGAGGTCTCTTTTGGGACTTCTAAGGATCGAGACGAGTTGGGATTCTGGCGTCGACGGGAACAAGTGTGGCGTTGGCTGCTGTGGGGAGAAATCCCACCATACTCCTTGCGTCGACCTTTGGTCTTTTGGAGGGATGACATCGTCTGTAGATGGACCGATGGTTCCCTTTGGACTTGCTTGTAGGGCCCAATTGGTGGTAGGCTTTGATGGTTTGGCTGACTGTTCAGGAATCTTAGTAGGAGGCACAGGCAACCTGAGCAAAGACGAGCTCCCCGCTATGATGCTCTGAACTTTAGGCAACCCGAAGGCAACTTTAGGGCCCTGTTCTGACCGAAGAGAGAAGTCTTCATGTTCCTCGTCAGAAAGCTGGCTGTTTAAACTATTAAGGTGCACAAGCACCTTGGAGGAAGGGTCCTGCATTGGCAACTGACTTACATTTTCTTCTGTGAGTTGCCCACTTAGGACCTTGGCCAAAGTCTCAGCTTTTACCTTTTTGGCAGTAGCATCCATCCTTATTCTAAGCATTTCTATTTCACATTGCCTTTGGGCCTGTTCTATTTGGAGTCGCTGTTCCTCCTCTTTAAGGTGGAAAGTGTGGTCAGCTGCTTTTGCATCAGCTTCCGCCTCCGCAACCTTGCTCTGTAGCTCCAGACATGCAGCCTCCTTAATGTGCAAGGCAGCTAGGGAAGAGATGACACTCCCAGCAGCAGAAGACTTGCTAGAGTGGCTGTGTTTAGACGATGCACGCTCCCTTAGTTTAGATACCTGGCTAGACCGGTTGGACTTAAGACTAAGTGCCACAGCAGGTGATTTTAAAAGATTGGTCTCATGGCTGCATAAGGAAGCTAGGATTGCCCTCACCCTATTTTCTTTCTCATTAGTGTCAGCTAAAACACTCACTATTTCTAACTCTGAATCCTTGGCGTTAATGCGCTCGAGGACCTGGACTATCTTAGACACTAAACCCCTCCAAAGACCGAAGGTCTCTTCGAGGTCTGTCTGTAATATGGATGGCACCCTTGTAATACCCAAGCTCTCTATTCTGCCCATCAATGTTGTGATGCGCTCCCATGCCGAACCTAACCTCACATGGAGGAACTCCTTTTCGTCTATTAGATGGGCTAGCATTTTGGCTGAAGGGTGCTTTATCCTTTGGGGCCTTTCATTCCTACTTTCAGCCTCAGAAGGAGGTATACCATCTGCATCATCTTGAAATTGCATAGACATTATGTATTCTTAATAGCAAGTAAATTTACAACAAAGGCAAATGCAATATACCTGCAAGTAAATTTACAATAAAAGCAAATTCAATATATAATACAATTCACAGCACTTAACCATAGCAATATATATCACTAAGTAACTATACTTTACAAAGATTGTTGGTGACCTTTGGCGCCAAACTTTGGTAGGCAAGCTGCAAAATGCCAACTGACAGCAACTTGCCACTTGATACCTCCCTTGCCCGAGTGACGTAAACTGCCAAAATGGCGACTTCGCCAAATTTTCAAGCACCTTGTGCTCCGCGGCTCGAGGCCTGCCGCCGAAGGAGCACCGAGGCTGGCTTTGGAAAGGAGGAGAGAAGAGACGCCTCCTCCCCGCTGTGAAGGGAGGTCACCACCGCAGGTCAATGAGGCAGGTCACCACCGCAGGACGATGAGGCAGGTCACCACCGCAGGACGATGAGGCAGGTCACCACCGCAGGACGATGAGGCAGGTCACCACCGCCAGGCGATGAGGCAGGTCACCACCGCAGGACGATGAGGCAGGTCACCACCGCAGGACGATGAGGCAGGTCGAAGCCGGCCGAGTGCTCCGGCCGAACTCGCAGCAGCGTTGCCAGGCCTGTCCAGGTTCTAGCCTGGTTCTGGTGGGCTTCACGCCTCAGAGCCAGCCAAAGAACTGTCGCTGGTGCTCCGCGGCTCGAGGTCTACCGCCGAGGGAGCCCTGGACGTTGCTGGGAACTGCACAGCCTGTGCAAACCCAGAAAGCCACTGGGCCACGTGCGCACACGCGAGCCAAATAGCAAGGAAATAGAGCCCCACTATTTGACTCCTTCAGGTCTGAGAGCGGGCTCCACTGCCTCAGACGCTGGTAGAGTCTTTAGGTATGCAGACTGAGCTCAGGCGGAAAAGCCGCGGCCTAAACTAAACTTCCTAAACTATAAAAAACTATAAGCCGTGCAAGCTAGCTCAAGCGGAAAAACCGCTGATCTACCTCAAAACTGTGCCGTCCGCCGGACAATAAAAAGCTATAAAACTGAAACGTGCTGTCCTTTATCCGGGCGAACTGCAAATCCCTATAAGCTGTCCTATAGATATTGAACGACTGAGTCTGGATAACTTCAAAAAAAAGGATGTTTATTCATACAAGGTTGTAAACCTGGCACAGATCTTAAAGTTGCAGAAAATGAAACAAATTTCTATAGGTTTTAGTCACAGAATTATCCCTGGTTCCAGAAGGCAAAAGTGATTATAAAACCACTATACCCTAATCACGCTGCCTATATTAGAAGGAGAAACTCTTTCCTTCCCTATCTTTACAGCAAAGATTAGTTCTAGAAGCGACAGAATAGCCCTGCTCCTCTAACTAGATTTTCTATTCCAGATCAATATAATTCAATACTTATCTAATTTGGATAGGCTTAGATTGGCCTGGTTTTGAGGATGATTTGTCCCAGTTAGCCTTGCACAGCTCCAGCACGTTGTAAGACTATAGCCAGAATGAAGCTCCAAAATGGAGACTAGACCCTGGTAAAAAGGGCGGTCCTAAGATGTTGCACTCTTTGACCAATCACTGCAAAGAAAACTGCAGCCAGCTATTGCAGATTCCAAGCCACTTTTCCTAGGCTTTTGCAGCCAGAGGCTCAAACAAAATGCAAAGGAGGGAAAACAAACAAATGACCAATAGGTAAGGCAAACCATCGTCCTGGGGGACGGAACATGACCCCAAAGATCTGCTGCATACTTCTGGGCATACCTGTAGGGACTAACAGTGCTTAGCAACACCCACAACTTATGTTATGCATCAACACATGCAAACATTCTGATATTGGAATGCATTTAAGATTTCCAAAAGTAGGCTGAACTTTTTGATGAATGAGAACTATTTTATTTTAGCATCCACCTATGCAAAACTTATTTCTAACCACAGTATGCAATATAATGCATTATGTGTCATGGTTAGAAATAGCATTTATAAAATAGCACAGTTTTTTAAAGCAATCACCTTCAAAGAGTGGATGAAGTGCATAATGAAAAAGAAGCCTTTGTTGAGCTATCCATTTATGAGTCACCATCACCTGCATAGCTGTCATAACATATTCAAGCACAAATCATCATGGAGAAGTGCTCTTAGTAAAGTTACCAGTGGAGACAAAAAAATAGCTTCAGACTAAAAGGATTGCATACATCCTGCAAAATGTACATTTGTATTATTAAATATGGCCCTAGAGCAAATGAATGAACTTATACATGTTCTGAGTATACAAGGGATCTCATGGCCTTGGTCAAAAAGATGCCTTAAGCAAATTGGTATCAATACTCACATTCACACAGAACTCCCTAAAAGAAGAATGTTTATTGAACACACAGCATTCATGATATACACAAAATATATCCACTGGAGAATAGCAAATCATATGATACAACTGCATAAATGAAAAACAGCATGTGCAGAATATAAACAGGAACTTAACTGAACACAGTTACTTTGGGATGGGGAAGTAGTAAGCAAAAATCAACAAACTGTCAAGACTGTGAGGGTTTGGAATCAAGCAATGTGAAGACACAGAAGTGGCTAAGAGGAAAGAGAGATGAGAGCAAGAAGGAGATCCAGAAGTAAGGACAATATAATACATTTCTCAATCTACACTTGCACAGCAGCGAAAGAGGGGAAGTTTAGGAGAGCTGCAAGGAAGAATGTCAAAAATGACTTCCCCTTGGTACTCTTGGATGAGTTTTCTGAAATGTTTGGTGTGGGAGTGTTAGCACTCCTGGCTGGAACAGTGTAAAGAGAAGGAGGGTCAGCTAATCAAGGTCCTCTGCTAAATGTCCTCTGCTGATGGATATTAACATTTGAATTCCTAATGACATTACTTAACAGCTTCATATAGATGGTAAACATGACAAGTAATATAAATGGAGACCCCTGTGGCCTCCTGCAATATAATATCCATGAAGCTGAACAGAAACCCCCTAATATCACTTTCTGTAACCGGCTGTACCTGTGGGGGTTGAATTGTAACAACAACATGCCTCCTATTTATCTTGCACAGTAAACTAGTTCACATTTTTAATATAATAAAAAGAAAACAACAAAGGACAATGGCCATGTAGATCCATCTTCAGTTTGTTATTTCAGTCTTGCTTTTCTTTGCATATTGTCTCATTTTGCTGACTAATGTTCAACTTACAGATTCTTACTTCATCCTAGTTAACAAATGACCTCATCATAAAGGCCACTGGAATTACTACACATCATGGCATTTCTGGCAGTGCATGTCGAACCCATCGGCCCATGGCCCACATCGCCTGACTCACCCAGCTGAGCATCCCACAGGGAAGCGTTGACCACCCGTTTTCCTCCCATTGTTTCTGCTAAACACAGGAAGCCTCTTGTGTTGCCACCATGGCACCATGCTCCACTTCACCACCCCTTTCAGAACAAAGCCCCACCAGAAGTAGTTGAGTGTTGGGTAATGGGAGCTGGCAGGCTCTGTGCTTAAAGAGGCAGCAAAGTGAAGTATGCTACTGATTCTTCCCCATCTGATGAGGTTGAAAGAGAGAAGACTGCAGCTGATCACCTTGTTCTCCAAATGTATTTCCTGTCTATAATGCATCATTTACCATCTTTAGAGCCACAAACTGGAAGAGATAGGATCTTGTCTGTAGATACTCAGTTGTGCTCCAATAGTTTAAACAGGAATCTTAGCATATTTGTTGATTGCAAATGGAGTTCCGCACTGGTGTTAACTACAGAATTTACCACAGGTCTTTGTTCTCTTAAGCCAGAGTTAGAAGAATTCCATTTCAGAGCACACACATTTACATCATGGCAGAAATGCTGCACAGATCTATTTCCTAATATATGCACATATAAGCATTAATGTATATACAGTTAGCCATCCAAATTCACTTGTGTTAAGGACTCAGGGCACCTGCAAAGGTGGGGGAAATGCAAATAAAAATGCTGGTTTTTTATCCTGAGAATATCTCTTTCTGGGAATTGCTAAATCCTCTAGCACAATTAGTCAGAGGTTGAGAATAAAATCATTTTGGAGGACTAAGTAACCACCTTATCACACTGAGAAATTTCCCAGTCGCAGGACACGTCAGCCTCTTCTCAAGCATGAAGCCCATCACATGTTCTGTTATAGAATGATAGGAGAGATAACAGCAAGAGAGATCCTTTGAGAGGCCAAAAGTCTGGTTTATTATTTTCAGCTGAGTCTCTGAAAGTGGAATCTCTTCCAAAAGCAAACCAGAGCCCCGATCAAGGTGTTGACATTGCCTTTTATACATTTTCAGACAAAGAACATGCTTCTACATACATCTTGTCATTAGTATGTCACTTCAAATGCTTACATACATGGGCATAAATATGCACAATCAGCATTTTCCTATCGAAGCACTCTTAAAAGCCTATAGCAAGACACAGTCACCATGGCTCAGCTATAGTACATTAATCAGGGGCCTTGTCAAAAAGTCTGCTCTCCCTCTATTAGCTGTGGTAGGAACCAATTCACACTGGAATGTACAGATAACAGGCTCCCCTTCTCCCAGCTTGTACATTTACACAGAATCTAACACAGAGAGAGTCTGATTTTTCTACATTTCAGTGCTTCTATTGTGCATACAATATATGTCTAAAAATCCATATTTTCCAGTTCCTCATCAGTTCCAGGGTTAAAAAGAGGCAGAAATGTCCTGAAAGGACCAGCAATCATGTTCAGAGCTCCTACCTCTTATCACGCTTTACTCCCATTGTTCCAACTGAAAAATAGGTGGGATGGGGATTATCAAAGTTTCCCATCCTGTTTCATTGCCCAACCATCAGTAGTCTCCTGTATCCTATTGAATTTGATGCAGAACAATTTTATCCTATGGAAAGAAATGGTTTTAACCTGGATCACTGTCTTTTGTATCCTATGGAATTTGATGCAGAATCACAGGATCCCATGGAAAGAAGTGGTTTAACACTGGGCTCAATCTCCTTTAATGTAAGGGGCTTTGGGCAGGGCAAGGGATCTCGGCAAGGTTTTCGGATATTGTTGTTTCTCCTGATTTTTTTTAAAAAATAATACTGACCTTGTGATGATTGTAAGATGAATTTATTGCCAGCTCTTAAGTTTCCACATTTGAGTCTGATGGAGAGGCAGAACTCGATATAAGAGGGGTAATTCTCTACTCTTAAAGGAATGGTCACCCATGATTTCCCCTCTCAATGTGATGAGATAGTAAGGCCCCTTCTACACTGCCATATAAAATCCAGATTATCTGCTTTGAATTACATAGATTACATGGCAGTGTAGTCTCATTTAATCCAGTTCAAAGATCTATGTGACCTTAATACACTGAAGCAAGCTGGCAAAGCAAGTTTATCTGCTCCCCATTTTTCTTTCTCTTTTGTTGCCCATGTGCTTACAGTGGTAAGGGATTCTGGAGGCTGCTGCTGCTTGCCTTGCATGTAGGCAGGCACATACAGTTACATTTGAATCAACTAGGACAGAATCCCAATCTTTCCCAGTTCAAGTTTTGTTTATTGCATTGTTTGCTGTAGAAATGCCGCTGTAATCTTACACCGAAAGTCTTGGATTTTTCCCTCCCCTTCCCATTTTTCCAATGCTGCTGTTATTAAAAGGTAAAAGAAAAATAAAACATTACAGGAAATTAGAGTGTACCTGAACCGTGGACCTCTCTACCTTGGGGGTGTGATGGAGGCTTTCAAACACAGGGCTTTCCAGCATGGTTGGGGGTTGGACTAGGTGGCCCATGTGGTCTCTTCCAACTCCAAGATTATATTATCCTTTCAGTTAGGTAGAAGATGCAGAGACAGGTGAAAAAGTCTTTGCTAAAGGGAGCTTCTTTATTAGAGGCTTTGTCTGGATCTACACTGTGCTATATCCAAGGATCCGATACCAGATTATCTGCCTTGAAATGGATTATATGAGTCTATACTGCCAGACAACATGGGATAAACAGTGTGACGGCGCGAGTGGCGCCATCTATATGTTGGAACTATAAGTTTCAAGATTTGAATTGTATCATGCCTGATTTTGCCCTTACCCTGTAAATGTAGTTGGATTGGTTATTTATATCTGTCAATCAATGTTGTTTGTACCTGTTATATTGCTCACTCAGCAAAACTGTTTGGCTCCACCTCTTCCTGGAGTAGGACTGTGTTTCCTCCTTTTCATTCCACTCTATCGGATGGACGTGAAAGAGAGGCTTGGCTCTGAAAGCCCTTCAAAAGTTACCTCTCAGCACCAATTCTGAGGTTCTTACCCTTGGGACTCACACTTCATGTTCAGGGCCAACCTGAACAACGTTGAGGAGTCTCAAGCGCCTTCACATCAGTCCTTTGGCAACAGAGGAAGACTCTTGTCTTCAGATATAGGTCATTGGACTGAGGCTGAGTTTGCTCCGGCATTCACAGCCAGAGAAAGAGGGATCTGGACAAGCTTCATGGACTTAAACAACCAAAGACTGTAATGTATATTTTCTTTTACCCCCTTTGTGAAGAATAAACCCAGTTTTTGAGTTAACTTCAGTGTTTTGGTCCTTGGGAGTTCCAGTTTCCCTAAAGGAGGGCAAGAAGCAATCCCCTGGGGAAAGATGTCACGTCCATGCCTCTTTCACTAAGAGTACAGCCCCAGGCGCGACGGCACAGTGCTGAGAGAAGCCTTCTTTTCCAGAAGTACTGAGAGAGAAGCCTTCTTTTCCAGAACTGCTGAAAGAAGCCTTCCAGAAGTGCTAAGAAGGGAAAAGAAGGAGTGAAAGGGCCTTAAATTTGCCAAGCCCATAGTCTCCTAAAGATAAAGAAGTCAAAGGAAGCCCAGCCTTCAAAAAATTGAGACATTTACAAGCTTTCCTGCTCTTTTGCATCTCAAGCCCCCAGCAAATTGATACATCCAGCTCTTGCAGCTGCAGCAAGTTGAAGCCTTCTGCAAAGTGGATACATTTGCTAGAAGCCTAGCCTTTGCAAAATTGATACATTTGCTAAGTTTCCCGCCTTTTCTGTTTCTCAAGCCAGCAAATCGCTACATCCAGCTCTTGCAACTGCAGCAAAATCCAGGTTTCTGCAAAGTAGATACATTTCTCCAGAAGCCAGCCTTTACAGCAACCAAGCCTCTTCCAGAAACCAGTTTGCAAAGCAATAAATTCCAACCTTCTGCAGTTCCTGCCATTTCTTCAAAGCCTGCTGCAAGTTTATGAAAGCCCAAGCTTAACTTCTCAGTTAAGCAGCTGTTTTAATTGTCTTGTTTAAAGTATTGCATTTATATAACTATAAAGTATAGTTATATAGTATTGCATTTTGTACTGTTTGAAACTTGGGATAAGTTTCCTTTTGAATTACAGAATGTCAAGTCATAGCAATGAGATTTTGCAAACAAGGGTCAAATCTCCCCGCCCAGTCAGAGAAAGGCACCCCACAGAGAAAACAATGCTCTGCCTTTTGCAGCAGGAAGGCCAGCTTAGGCAGAGGTTTAACAGAGCTTGGCAAAACCTGCCAACCATAGCTGATGCAATAAAGGCATCCTTTTGCCCAAAGGAAAAGGAAATTCTTAGGCAAGAATTTGTAAAGGCCTTCAATAATGGGAGTGCTATTGCAGAAGAAATAATCTATGTACTGAACAAAATTAACACTCCAGAGTCTTTAGATAGGGCTAAGGAAATTTCTTTTAGCCTACAAGAAGAGAGGAGGCGTTACAGCGCGGTTCTATCTGAACCAGAGCCCAGTTCCTTATTCAAAGGTGCAGAAGAAAGGGTTCAAGGCTCCCCATGTGTAAGCCTTAGATCTAGTCTGCTCAAGATTCCATCTAACGATGCTAGCCTTAAATCCAAGCATTCATCTAGGCGTAGCAGTTCCTCCCAATCCACACACTCATTCATCAGTACTTCTTCCAAAGCAGCCCACTACAACAGAGAGGCTGTCCGTTTGAAAATTAGAAAAGAGGTTTTAGAAGCACAGGCGTCTGCAGAAATGGCTAAGCAAGACCTTTCCTTCAATGAAGAGGAACTCCTACTTCAACAGGCTAAAGCCAAGCAGAAACTGCTTCTAGCGCAGGCTAGGGCCCAGCAAGAAGCTGATCTAGCGCAGGCTAGGGCCCAACAAGAAGCTGACCTAGCGCAGGCTAGGGCCCAACAAGAAGCTGACCTAGCGCAGGCTAGGGCCCAACAAGAAGCTGGCCTAGCACAGGCCAGGGCCCAGAGAGAAATAGAGCTTGCAATGGCTGAAGCCAAGCAAGATGAGCTGCAACGGGATCTAGATCTGCTTCAAGTAAAAAGAGACACAGCACAAAAGATAGTCAGAGCTAACGTTCTAGCCAAAGCCCTATCACAGGAACTAACCCAAGAAAACCTTAGTTTCCTGCCAACACAAGAGCCTACAGCAAAGGTTTCAGCACATCTGCAACTGGAATCACCTGTAGTGCAGAGTCATATCTCCTTTTGCCACCTTGAAGATTGCTCACCTGTTCCAGTGTTCGCAACTTCAAGGCCTGCCCATTCCTCAGAAGTACAGCAAAGCACGGCCGGGAGAGTGCCATCATCTCTGTCAGAGTCCATCCCTCTACTTAGGCCTCAGAGATACCACCTGTCTACTTGGGAACGAAAGGATGACGTCTTTCAACAACATCCAGATGTCCATTCAGATTGGCAAGGCATGGCCGGGAGTGAACCACCACATTCATCCCTGCATACCAAGTCAATTCTCCCATCGCTGAAGATGAAGGCTTCAGAGGTGCTGCCTGCCAGCAATCTGCTGAACCCAGCATCGCCTACCATCGAGACAAGATGTGTTCAACCGAAGAACATTGACTTCGTCGGGCCACATCACACTCCTCAGATGTACCCTTACACACTGGAGTCTCAATTGGGTTCCCTCTTGAGAAATCCAAGAAGAGACATCAGAGACAAAGGCGTCCAGAAATTCACTGACCGACCAGATGACTACCTTCTGTGGAAAATCACCTTCATGAGGGCCATTCGAGATTTCAAGCTAGAAGCGGATGAAGAACTGTCCCTTCTTATGGCGTGGCTTGGACCCAGCTCAGCCGAGCAAGTAAAAAGACTTTATGCTGCTCATGTAGCAGACCCCCAAAGAGCTTTGTCCACAGCGTGGTCTCGCTTGGACCAGCGCTTCGGTGCGAGCACTGACATAGAAGCGTCCCTCATGGATCGACTCAACAGGTTCCCATCACTGAAGATGAAAGATTGCAAACAGCTTTGGGACTTTAGTGATCTTTTACTAGAGCTAGCTTCAGCCAAAGGAAATCCAGAGCTGCCAGGTTTAGCATGTCTGGACCAGCACACGTCACAGAGTGCCATTCTCTGCAAACTTCCTTTTCCTCTTCGAGAAGCTTGGGGGAAACAGGTGTTCAAGTACAAAGAGGAGAATGCAAATGTATACCCGCCCTTCACTTTTTTGGTGGATTTCGTCACTAGAGCAGCCCGCGAGAGGAATGACCCTCAAACAGGTCTTCTCGCTTTGTACCAAGACCTAAAGCCTGAAAAGACCTCCAAAGAAGACAAAGCCCAGGGCAAAGATCTTAGAAGGAACCTGAGTGTCAAGATGACAGACGCAACTCCTGCAACTTCTGCTCAACCAGTCAGCAACAACACCATATCTTGTCCCATTCATCAAAGGCCACACAGCCTAGCTGAATGCAGAGAGTTCGCAAAGAAGCCTTACAAAGAACGACTCCAAATAGTTCAAAAGGCCAAGGTGTGCTTTAGATGCTGCGGCGCCACTATTCACTTCTCCAAAGACTGCAAAGAAAAGGTTAAATGCCAACACTGCAACAGCATCAAGCATTGCTCTGCAATGCACAACTTCGATTCCCCTCAATTCAAAGCAAAGTCAAATTCTCCTACCAAAGAAGAAACCAAAGAAGACCAAAGGCCTACAGAACCTCAGGTAGCCCTCAAGGCTCCTGCGGTTGCCTGCACCAAGCTTTGTCAAAATAGCCACAAGCCCAGGATTTGCCACCCAATCTGCCTGGCAGAGGTGTATCCAGACAAGCAGCCATGGAATAAGAAAAGGGTCTACGTCGCCTTGGATGCCCAAAGTGACGCATCTCTTGCAACCCCAGAGTTCTTCAACACGTTTGACCTTCATACAGAGACAATAGAATACACCATATCCACTTGTTCTGGAAAGAATAAGATGAATGGCAGAGTTGCAACAAAGTTCAAAATCTCACCTGTCGGACAAAAGGCCAGGTACGATCTTCCTGACCTTATAGAATGCAGCCTGATTCCCAGGAACAAAGAACAGATAGCCACGAAGGAGGTGGTACAAGCCCATCCTCATCTCAAAGGTATTCAAGATCTAATTCCAGCTTTGGACTTGGAAACAGACATCGTCATGCTTATCGGTGCAGATTGTCCCACACTGTTCCGTGTTAGCAACCAGATTGAAGGTCCTAAGGGATCACCCATGGCCTAGCAGTTGCCTTTAGGATGGACGGTGTTGGGCCCAGTCTGCCTGAACAAGATGTTCCAGCCTGTCACTAAAAGGCCTTCACTAATGCAAGGATGTGCCAGCCACATCTCAGTTTGCTGCCAGGGAGTAATGCCCGATTACTCTTCCATCATCGAAGTCACAGAGAGAGATGAGCAAACAGCCTTCTCTAAAAATGAACAGAAGTTCCTTGAGATGATGAACAGCCAAGTCACTCAAGTCTCTGAAGGTAATTGGATAGCACCTTTACCTTTCAAGCCGGAAGGACCATCTCTACCCAACAACAGAGATGTTGCCCTTCATCGTCTCCTGTCCTTAAGAAGAAGGATGCTAAAGGATCCGAAGGTAAAGACCCAGATCACCCAGTTTGTGGAAGACCTCTTCAGAAGCAACTACGCTGAACCAGCCAGCGTGTGTGCGGAGGGAGAAGAGCAGTGGCATTACATATCCACTTCAGAAAATCCGGCAGATGTGACATCCCGAGGAACATCAGCCGCAAAGTTGTCCAAGTCATCCTGGATCACTGGACCCAAATGTCTTCAAAATCCTTCCTTTCCAGAAAGCATCTCCGTGCTCAAGGACACTGAGTTGCCAGAAATTCAGTCCTGCAAATCTACCATCAATGGCCAAGACTTATCAAGGCAAGGTTTAAATCCAGCCAAGTTTGAAAGATTTTCAAAATGGACTAGACTTCAGGCAGCCATTGCCAGGCTCATACATTACATCACTACAAAAAACAGTGGTGCAATTCAGCCCCAAGATCTTTCGAAAGCCTCAACAGTCATCCTGAGATCCACTCAAAGACAGTGTTTTTTAGAAGAAATAGCTTGTCTAGAAAGAAAAGCATCCTTGCCCAAAAATAGTTGTTTAAAGGACTTGAACCCTTTCCTGGACAATGAGGGTCTCCTTAGGGTTGGAGGCAGACTAAAGAGAGCAAAGATTAGATCCTGTGTTAAAAATCCTGTTATTTTGCCACACCATAGCCACATAGCTCTGCTGTTGACACAGCATTTCCACGCAAAGGTTAAACACCAAGGAAGGACATTTACAGAGTCTGCCCTAAGAAACTATGGGTTTTGGATTGTTAAGTGCCAACGTAAAGGTTGGGGATTTGGTGTTACTTAAACAAAAGATGCTCCTAGATACCAATGGGCTAAGGGTATTGTGTCAAAATTATATCCTAGCTCTGACAATAGAGTGGGCAAGGCTCAGGTTAAGGTCGTCTCTAACGAAAAGGTTTTTTTTTGTTTGACAGGCCTATTAGCGACATGGTTGAGTTATTTTCACAAGACGTACAGTCTTAAAGTTATTAGAGTTAAAGGTATTTAACTCCATTTTGTTTAGATTTCCGAAAGTCCGGAAATCTAGGCCGGGAGTGTGACGGCGCGAGTGGCGCCATCTATATGTTGGAACTATAAGTTTCAAGATTTGAATTGTTGTATCATGCCTGATTTTGCCCTTACCCTGTAAATGTAGTTGGATTGGTTATTTATATCTGTCAATCAATGTTGTTTGTACCTGTTATATTGCTCACTCAGCAAAACTGTTTGGCTCCACCTCTTCCTGGAGTAGGACTGTGTTTCCTCCTTTTCATTCCACTCTATCGGATGGACGTGAAAGAGAGGCTTGGCTCTGAAAGCCCTTCAAAAGTTACCTCTCAGCACCAATTCTGAGGTTCTTACCCTTGGGACTCACACTTCATGTTCAGGGCCAACCTGAACAACGTTGAGGAGTCTCAAGCGCCTTCACATCAGTCCTTTGGCAACAGAGGAAGACTCTTGTCTTCAGATATAGGTCATTGGACTGAGGCTGAGTTTGCTCCGGCATTCACAGCCAGAGAAAGAGGGATCTGGACAAGCTTCATGGACTTAAACAACCAAAGACTGTAATGTATATTTTCTTTTACCCCCTTTGTGAAGAATAAACCCAGTTTTTGAGTTAACTTCAGTGTTTTGGTCCTTGGGAGTTCCAGTTTCCCTAAAGGAGGGCAAGAAGCAATCCCCTGGGGAAAGATGTCACGTCCATGCCTCTTTCACTAAGAGTACAGCCCCAGGCGCGACGGCACAAACAGATAACATGGAATCAGATCCTGGAATATAGGGCAGTGTAGATCCGGCCTTTGTTAACCATGGCATGCCATAGCATAGATCACCTGATATTCCTTGGAAATCTCCCACTCAAATACTAACCAGATTTGACTCTATTTAGCTTCAAGGTGCACATTTACACAGGCAAGAAACCCTTGGGTTGTTGGTGGTAAGACAGTCTGTCCAGTGGGAGTGAACCCTTACCACAATGGTCTTGTTGGCACTGTTCTGTAGCTATGGAGCTTGAAGAAGGGAAAGGAAAAGAAGGGGGTGATCCCTTCCTTCTTTAAGTTGTACAGATACCTCAGCAAATAGCAGCAATAGCACTCCAGGATGGACAGGAGCTCTTGTGATAGGACCACAAAGGTAGAGGCCATGCCCTGTCTCCATGGTGCAGAGTCCAGTGAAAACAGGATGACCATGTAAACATTAGGGCCAGTTCCAACTGTCACAACTATTTGCAAGTCCCTGAAGTACCATGCTGCCCTGGAACTGCAGAGAAACTCGACAACATCCTCCAACTTTGGATAACACAGGGAAACACTGTATTAAGTGGACTTGTCCCATTTTGGGAGTGAGAAAAGCATCATGTGGATACTATGGGGCTGATTCTTGCTTGCCTCACTTAATAATGTCTATGTTGATATAATCTAAGTTAAATAGGATAGGATACGTACATTTACACACCTGACACAAGCATAACACATGAACAGTGGTATTACAGTGATGTTGTGGAACCATTATTGAATCTTGGTTTCTAGCAGAAGAAAGTTTGACTGAGCTAACTACAAAAGCCAGATTTTTTTTATTTCATAGACTAACAATTGAAATGAAGCTCCATACACATTGATGCCCTCTGTATCTTCTGATTCAACTAGACAGAGTCACATCTTCTAATGGAAATGCTTCATATAACCTGGTTGACATCTGAATTGGTTTCCTTGTACATGTCTGGTAATTATAGGTACAATTCTTCTGGAAAAACTCCAGGCTTGGATTGAATGAGAAGCCATAAGCAGTTATTGCAGCTCAAGGTGTGTAGTTTCTATTTAAGTGACTCTGATGAATTACCAACTCTTTCAAATGTTGAAACCAATTATTCAGGACTCGAGGCAAACTGCTGCCTCATTCTCTTATGCCAGGAGATATGGAGTTGACAATAAATATTACAGTGATAGAGTTATGAAAAACGTCTTCTAAGAAAAGCAGAGAAATCATGTGTATTATTCAGTGAAGGCCACTAATATTGAATGATGCACAGTGGGCATAAATATGGACACTCCATATTCAGATCCCTTTAGTATGATGAAATCCTCAAAAAAGTTCCTTTAGCTTATTTATGGGCAAACATGCAGAAATATGCATCTTAAATATAAAAATGGATTGGCTGACATAATAATTTCTCAGTAAGGATCACTGATCTTGGGAAACCAGTGTTTATTCAATGACACACTCGTGGTTTTTTTTTTAGTTTTACATACATTTCAAAAATGTAATTACAACTTCTGAGAAAAGGGCTAGTAATTCATAGCATTGCCATAGACAGAAAGTGGTTGTTTAACACTTTTTCCTTTGGAACAATCCTGATCAAGCGGGCCATTTTGAAGAAATCTACATTTTTAGAAAATTTCCTATTAGTATCAAAGGGGGATTTCCTCCAAATGCAAGCAATACTATCAAAGGAGTGATTTTTTTCATCAAGAACAGAGTACTCAAGGTGGTCCAAATTATCTCTTTCTATCTCACACACACCAGCAGTTGCTATAGTCTTATTTTTAAAGTGCCCATGTGAAATGTAAATGTTTTTAATGTTGCGTCTAGTTTGCCTGATTATGTATTGCTCTTCCTCAAATAATTCTACTATGGTATTCCAAATTAAACATGGCTTTCCCTGATCCCACCCACGTACCCACCACACAATATCTCTGTTTTTCTAATTCCCTTTCCAGCCCCCAGCATGGGGGCGGGGAAGAGCTTTGCTCCCTCTCAGTGAAGGGAGAGGCAAATAGTCCCAGCCGGGACTACTTTTGGGCGGGGCCAGCCAGGCAAGGCTTCCCCGCCCAAGCCATTCCATTTTGGAGGCTGAAGAAGGAAGACATGCTTCAGGCCCTGGAGAGCCCAGCTACACATGAGTAGGATGGGAGATGAGGGGCAGGCCTTGCAAGTTCTAGGCCTGCACCCTCATCCCCCATCTCCAAAGGGGGATCTACTCCAGCGGTTGGGTGCCCAAGGAGATTTTGTGAACTTTTTGGGGTTTTTTTATGGTCGGGGTTTGGGCCTTGGCCTTAATTCCAGGAGGTTTTTTGGGGGCTTGCAGGGCTTCCTTTTGTTGCCTGAGATATGGATGGTGTGTTTGGCCCCTTCCTTTTGTCCCCTGGGACATGGATGGTGGGTTTGGACCTTCATTTTGTCTCCTGAGACATGGATGGTGGACTTCGGCCTTGCGGCCTGCGCCTCAGGCCTCAGGCCTGAACCTTGGGCCTTCCTTTTTCTCCTGGGATATGGATGGTGGGCTCGGCCTCTGCCTAGGCCCTCGGCCTGGTTTGGGGGCCTTTTTTAGGAGTTTTTTCCTTGGTGTGGATGTGGGGGCTCGGGCTTGGCTGGGCCAGAATCATCATCATCATCATCATCATTTCTGGGAAACTTTTGGGTTTCGGCCCTGGGGCTGCCCAGGCCCCAGCGGCCCAGAGAGAGACATTGGGCCTTGCCTGGTTTGCCTGGCATTGGGCCTCACACTGGTTTCCCTTCCCATGCAGGTACTGTGGCTGGGGGCAGAGACTGGGACCTTGTTTTTCTTCCAATTCATCTCTTATTAAGCCTGTTTTTTCTGGTGCCTACATTTTTCTGCAACCAGGAGGGCAAGCTGGCCATCAACCTCTCCTGTGCAGCTTGTTGCCGGACAGGAGTTTGTAGTCCGAAGGCTTCCATGGGGGTATCCATTTTGGATACATGGTGGGAGGAGCCAGTCGGCCATTTTGGATGCCATATAGCCATCTTGGTCTGCCATGCGGCTTCCACGGGGGCATCCATTTTGGATACATGGTGGGAGGAGCCATTTTGGCCATTTTGGATGCCATACAGCCATGAGCAGTAGTGGCAGGGGCACGCTGCAAGCTAGCAGTTCAGGTCCGGATTCAGTTATTATTACAGGAATTGCTTGCTTGCTGGGGGGCAGGGGGCAATCTGCGCAGGCATGTAATTGTACTGAATAGCATTGAGTATTTTTGAATGGTGTTGAATAGTTACCGCACTTAGTGCATTTTATTTTTTTTTAATTTTAATTTGTTTATTTATTTTATTTTTCTCAAAGTTCAGCAATTAATACATTTTTTTAACTTTTAAGGTAATCTACTTTTTTCCAGTTTGTTTCTCTAACACTTTTTCCTCTTGTTTCTTTCAAAAGAAATGTAAGTTTGTCCATGTCGCGTATTTCCCTTATTTTATTCAGCCAACTGTCTTTCTTCGGAACATCTTCACTTTTCCATTGCTTAGCAAAAATCATTCTTGCTGCTGTAATACAATATATGAATAAAATATCATCATTTAAATCAAAATTTGTATTTATATCTGTTATACCTAGTAAATAGTCACTCATGATATATCATGTGTTTTGATAACAGGATGCCAGTGAAGAAGAATGTTGGGGGCCCTAAGGACAAGGGACCAGCAAAAAAGGCCCCGGTTAAAAGGCCGGCAAAAAGGCCACCCCCCTCAGAGGAGCAGGATACAGGGGCTCAGTGGGGAATGCCACCTGAATTTGTTAACACTGTATTGTCCTGTTTTGCAGTGGTTGAAAAGAGAACGTTGCCACCGTGCTCATCCAATCCGATGGTGCTATTAAATGCTTTTTTGTCCTGTCTTTCTAGAGTTGACCCGGGGCTGGAAGGGCCTTCCAGTTCCAGTCAACCTGCAGGGCAAGCACAGGAGTTTCCTTTAGTCGAACAGCAGGAGGCACAGCAGAGCATCGAGCAACCGATTGGGGAAACTGTAGTCAACCCGGTGATCCAAGTGGTAATGGGTTCAGTGCCTGAAGTAGTGACCCAACCGGTGACTAGTATTGTGGTCAACCCAATCCCAGCCATGCAGGCACCAAGGGGAGCGGCGCCAGCACCACAGCAGGAGGGCAACGGAGCTGCAGGTAGTATGGACACAACAGTTTACCCATAGGGAACTGTCAGTGAACAACTGGGCCTACAGGCATGAGTGGCTCTGCCCCCAATCAGAAAACGGATGGTGTGGGGGAGGAGCCCAGGCTAAAGAGACTCAGCTGGCCACTAGGGCACTAAGCCAGGTCACCGACAAGCAGCACTGGGGAACTGCGGAATGGCCTTTACCAGCAGACTCAGAGGAGAGCGACCTCAGTACTGTCATGCCCTGGCAGCGGAGCACTAAGAACCAACACACGGAGGCCAATAACAATCTAATATCTTTATTAAGGAAATATTATAGTAGGATAAAAACAAGTAGAGAATGTAGTCCAGCAATAGACCTTTCAGGGAAGGTCAAATATAGTCCAGAAATATATTGTCCAGTATATAATATTAGAGTTCAAAGTTGTAATCCCAAAACCGAAACACACTCTACTTCCAAGCAGTTAGAGTGGGGAAAGCGTCCAAAGTTTTTCTAGAGTTCAAAGTAAGTCCAAGGCAGGAACTGAAGACAAGACTGGGTACTTGGCACAAGATGCAAGGCTGGGAACACGGTGACCGGTCAAGAACACGGCAAGACACAGCACGGAGAGACTAGAGATAGCGGACTCAAAACGCAGTCCACACTTAACTAGAACCGAAGTTAATCCTTCAACTGACACATTGACTCCGCTCAGATTTGCCCATGCGAAAAGCTTTTAAGGAACTTCGAATCTTCCTGCAAACAGGTGTCCAGAGCTTCTTTTCCCAAGGGAAAAAGAAGCGAAACACATCTTCATCCAGATGCGTTCCTCCCTGAAAGCTCCCAGGGGAAACTAGCTAATTAGCACCCTGTCTGGCTGCTAATCTTGCGCTTCTCCTTGTTTGCGCTCTCTGGAAACGGCTCGCCTCAAAGAACTCCCGTCTCGCTAAGGGGGGAGAAGCGCTGGGAAGAACTTGTTCAAGGTCTGTTTTAATGAGTTCTTGGCAAGAATTGTCCACAACAGGCATCTGGAATGACACGGTCTCTTGCTGAGATGGCAAAAATCCCATGTTTTCATCATCATGATCCATGATGGCGCTGGGGTCAGGATTCCGAGGCCCATGGGGCATCACAAGTACAGACAGTCACCTATCTCCGAAGATAGTAGAAAAGATACTGAATTCTGAGTTCGTTGATATGTTCTCATTACTGTATAGGGACCTGGACAAGAAACAAATGGATGAGCTAAGTGATGAACAGAAGGAAAAATTTAAAAAGAGGAGAGTAGAGGAGAACTGGACCAATTGGCTCAATGGCTATTTAATTTATATGGTAGTGATTATGAAGGCCTACCCCTCTAGGGGTTTATCACTGGCTCTTTACCTCAATATCATCCATTCAGCATACGTTGAGTATGCTGGCGATGCGTGGCTGGAATACGATAAGCGCTTTAGGACCCAGGCGGCCATCTGGCCCATGCTGAAGTGGGACAAAATATCGAGTGGAATTTGATTGAAGGTCATGTCAGGGACTAGGGTGGTACATGGGAAAAGGGCAGATAGCGGACACCTGCTGAAACCTGTGAAGGGGGGATGTCCTTTTGGAGCTCCCCCCCTCCCAATATCAGCAGCAGAGGGCAGCGTGCTGGGAGTTCTCGGCACAGGTTGCATGCTCCAGGAAGTCTTGCAGATTTCAACATAACTGCTCAATCTGTGGTGGGGCCCATTCCTCAAAAAGCTGTAACAGAGGTAAACCCTTCAAGGCCCAGCAGAAGGATAACCAATATTTCCGGAAAGGGCAGGGGGCTGCTCCCCTTCCAAAAGGGCCCCAGCCCAATTAAATTGCCCCAGTTGGAGTTTTGGCTGGAGAACTATCCTGAAAAGGTAGCTGCCAAATATTTGCAGGATGGTTTTCAGGAGGGTATTCATATTCCAGCCCAAGGGCCAAGAGCTCCATTTAGCCCAAAAAATTTAAAATCAATTGCAGGGATGGAAGATATTCTACAGCCTGGGCTGTAGCGCAAGCTGGTGAGCAGCCAGCTGCAGCCAACTGAGACCAATCACTCTGACCATGAGTCTGAGGCCAGCTCAGAGCCTGCGTTTGTCTTTGTCTTTGTTCTATGTCAAGGCATTGAATGTTTGCCTTATATGTGTAATGTGATCCTCCCTGAGTCCCCTTCGGGGTGATAAGGGCAGAATATAAATACTGTAAATAAAATAAATAATAAATAAATATTGTACAACAAAAGATAGATAAGGAAGTTAGAGAAGGTAGAGTCCTTGGTCCCTTCATGTCGCCTCCTACTGACAATTTTAGGGTTTCACCACTGGGAATCGTACCCAATAAAGTCCCAGGGGAATATCACCTCATTCATCACCTGTCGTATCCCAAAGGGGGGTCGGTGAATGATGCCATTCCCGAGAAGATGTGCACTGTGTGGTATGCATCCTTTGATAGGGCAATTCACATTATTAGGGGCAGGGGGTCAGCTGCAGACTTGGCGAAATGTGATATCAAGTCAGCCTTTTGGCTGCTCCCAGTCCATCCAGAGGATTTCGAACTGTTAGGTTTTGCATTCGGGGGAGGGGGACGCTTATTATATGGGCCCTACCCATGGAATGCTCGGTGTCTTGTGCTGCATTTGAAAAGTTCAGCACATTCCTAGAGTGGGCACTGAAGGCACGCATGGGATTACATGGGGTCGTGCATTATTTAGATGATTTCATCGGCAGAGCAGGCACAAATGAGTGCAGGGATTTATTGGGGGCGTTTCAGCATATGGCTGCACAATTTGGTGTCCCACTGGCCGAGGAAAAGACTGAGGGTCCAGCTAAACAGCTGACATTCCTGGGCATTGAAATTGACACGATGCACCAGTACTCAAGGTTGCCAAGTGAAAAAACGAGACAGTTAGTGGATAAAATACAACAATTTATGGGACGTAAGATAGCAACACTTAGGGAATTTTAAGTTCTCATAAGACATCTTAATTTTGCTTGCAGGGTGGTGGCACCAGGCAGGGCCTTTGTTCGTAGATTGTGTGACGCCATAGCGGGGGCTTCGCTCCCCCACCACCGTATTCGGGTTACTAGGGCCATCAAAGCAGATTTGAACATTTGGTTGCAATTTTGGGGGGAATGTAATGGTATCTCCTTTTAGAGACAGGAAGCGTAGTGGGAGATAGTGACTAAGCAGACGCTTGTCCCTAATCTGTGGCAGTAAAGCAAGCTTAATGTAACATAGGCTCACTGGTACACTTGATCACCAGATTGTCCCATTAGGCGCAACAAGGGGTTGCATTCGGGGAGTGTGATGCTGCCCCATTTGTTGGGTGAGGAGTTGGCCTTGAATGGTCAAGGCATCAATTGTATTGCTTAACAAAGTCAAGTGTAAGTTCAAGTTCAAGTTTAAGGGCAACTCCAAGTTTATGTTCACGCCCATTTATTATGTTTGTAGATCACACAGATATTTGATTAGTAACGTATAATAAAGTTGCCCATAGTTAATCCCACATGTTTGTGCTGTCTCGTGATTTCACTGGTAGGAGAGCAAAGCCAGTACAGCTTAGACCTCAAAAAATGAACATTTCACAGCTTCTCCAGATAGCGAGAGAAAAAAGGTGACAAATAAAGGGGGTTTGATTGAGAAGAAGCATAGAAAAAAAAGGACCCCTAACAGATAGCTCTTAATGCAAGGACCTCAAACTCACTCTTCAAATCAGTAGTCTGTCTGTCTAACTTTTGGAAAGCATCATTGTCATCCCTCGAACAATAATCACCAAAAGGTTGGAGACCTTGCTGTATATGGAGAACAATGTGCTTGCACAGCAGTATAACCAAGTATGGAAACATACAGTATAATGTAGATTTAATTTATGAGAGCGCAATAACACAAGATAAGGTGATGAGACAGAAAATGTGGGGAAATGATATTTCCATATTTTAGAAAATGCAATATGATAGAAAATCGATAATACGTTGAAGCCCATTTAGACAAATGTCTTGTAATAATAAAACTGTTCAAAGAATAAATGCAATGTGTGCCAGTAATTTGCTTCCCCTTTAAAAAAAAGATTTCCACTTTGAAGTGAAATTTCTTTTAAATGAATAGATTATGATTTAGTTTATAGGGTACTATTTAAAGAAGAACAAAAAGCTTTTACATTAATATTAAAAGTTTCAGAATATAACCAACATTTTTATGCATGCATTTTTATGCAGGCAGATTGGAGGTGGGAGTAATCAAGTTAAAGAGTCAAGAAAACTTGCAAACTTTGGCAACATGGTGTTTGAGAGAATACAGACAGGATGAAATATAATTCAGTGATGCTAGAATGGAAAATACAGTGGTTTAGGCAGGTAATTCTTTGGTTCATTCTCATGATTGTAATTGTGTCAATGTGTCCACTGGCCTTTAAAGTTGCATGTTCTGGTGCAGAATAAACAAAGAACTTTTTCCATCAGGGAGCAATGGATGCTTCCTTATTCAAGTATATCAAAAGTACTGTTGCTGTCATAACCTGGAGTTACATGGCAATCATTTGCCCCAGTAAGTTCACAACTATGATTCAAATAAAGTAATTTATGGAAGATTTTCCAAACCAAATTCCAAGATTCCCCTTGCTGGAAGTTAGTAGTATTATGAGTCAACAGGTAGTGTTCTGGCCAAGAAATGTGGAGTCAATAATCACTGTTGGCAACTGAAACCCAGATACTGCTAAGAGTTGATGTCTTTCTCTCCCCCTCCCCTTTATTTTAAGTTGTCATTTATACTTCTCACAATGCTCTAAATTGGTGTGGTCCTGTGGCAAAATGGAGATTTAAAAAGAGGGCTTGATGCATCCATTCAGTTCTGCTTAGAGGGTTGCCATCATCATCATGGGCTATCACTCATGGCTGAGTATAATTGTCTTCCAAAGGTAAGTTATGGTGGTGGGTTAGAGTGACTAAATCCATATCCATGGCCCATGAGCTGTGTCATGGATAGTATGAATGAGAGTTTGTTGAGTGATGTCTCAGCTATAGAATTAGAGTTTAGCCGCAGCCAAAAGGTACGACTGCTTAGCCTGCTGGCCAATAACAAGAGGCTTTGGTTGAGCAGGCTGGGGAGGCATTAACTATTCCTGCCTTTGTGGAATTCAGGAGAGAAAAGTCTCAGCTGCCAAAATCAGCAAGTCTTATTTATTTATTTATTTATTTATTTTCGGTATTTCTACCCCGCCCTTCTCCCCTGGGGGACTCAGGGCGGCTTACAAATTGGCAACACAGTGCCATCACATCAACAATACAATAAAAAAGGCATTAAAAACTAAAAACATTAAAAACATCATAAAAACCAATATACAATAATAAAACATTACCATGCACCGAGGTAATGTCCTTTCATTCACTAGACCTTGTTAATCCAGAATCTTAAAAACCGACCGTGCCAAGCTCGAAGTTCATTCATTGAATGCTTGAGCACATAGCCATGTCTTTAGTTTTTTTCTGAACCCTAGAAGGCAAGGAGCCTGCTGGATGTCACTGGGGAGGGAGCTGAGGAGCCACCACCAAGAAGGCCCTGTCTCTCGTCCCCACTAGCCGCACCTGTGAAGCAGGTGGGATCGAGAGCAGGGCCTTCCCAGATGATCTTAAAGTTCTTATGGGCTCATAGGAGGAGATACATTCGGATAGGTAAATTGGACCGGAGCCGTTTAGGGCTTTGGAGGTCAAAACCAGCACTTTGAATTGGGCTTGGTAGCATATCGGCAGCCAATGGAGCTGGCTTAACAGGGGGGTAGTACGCTCCCTGTAGGCCACTCCCATTATTAACCTGGCGGCCGCCCGTTGTACTAGCTGGAGCTTCCAGGTCACCTTCAAAGGCAGCCCCACGTAGAGCGCGTTGCAGTAATCCAAGCGGGAAGTAACCAGAGCATGGACCACCGTGGTCAAGTCAGACCTCCCAAGGAATGGGCACAGCTGGTGCACAAGGTGGAGTTGTGCGAATGCTCCCCTGGCCACCGCCGAGACCTGGGGTTCCAGGCTCAGCGATGAGTCCAGGAGAACCCCCAGACTGCGAACCTGTGTCTTCAGGGGGAGTGCGACCCCATCCAACACAGGCTGTAACCCTATTCCCTGTTCAGTCTTGCTGAGAAGAGGGCCACCAACCAAGTTGGCACACCCATAACTGGCAGGCAAAGCCTAAGGCATTTTTTTGGGGAGGGGGGAGGGGGGAGATTTGAAGGCCCTCATGGAAGAGACCAGACTTGGTGGGGATAGTTGACGGGGATGGAGCTGCAGTCTATTTAAGGCTGCTCTGCCCCCCTGCTGTGCTCTTTGCTTCAGCTTGAGGTAGGAGGCAGCTTCCTTAATGGGGCATTATGCCTTTCCCCCCCTTGCTTCCTCCTCTCCCCCTTTCCAGATGATAGTAGAATTCCCATTGCTATGCCTTTG
The DNA here is from genome assembly GCF_035594765.1 of Anolis carolinensis. Taxonomy (NCBI): domain Eukaryota; kingdom Metazoa; phylum Chordata; class Lepidosauria; order Squamata; family Anolidae; genus Anolis; species Anolis carolinensis. Next base: position 297,883,990 of record NC_085841.1, read on the forward strand.
TCCCAGAGTTTCATTCTACAATTTGGGCAGTTTCTGCCCTTGACATTTATTGGCAAGGATTTCTCAGCAGTGCATAAGGGCTGGAGGTTTGAGTGGCTGCACTAAGCAAAGTTCTCTTCCTGCATTGCCTCAGGGAAGGCACATCCAGTTTACCCTCCCTCCCCCCTTTAGAATAAACTCTAGTTGCCTGGGTGAGTCACACTCTTTCAACCTCAAGTCATGATTGCTGGATCACATAAAAAGGTTGCAGACAAGCACTTCCTTTAAAATCATGCTTAATTAATTGCTGTCTGGAGGGAGTCACACTCTCTCAGCCTCAGTGAGGCACAGGCAATTCCACTCATTAACTGTGTTATCATATACTGAGGCCTATATTATATTGCATGTCTGATGTCAGAAGTTAAACTTTGGCCTTATATTAGGCTTTATATTTAGATATGCTAATTTAAAGTGTGTATGTATATGTGTGTGTGTGTGTATATATATATATATAAAAGGTTTCCCCTGACATTAAGTCCAGTCATGTCTGACTGGGGGTTGGTGCTCATCTCCATTTCTAAGCTGAAGAGCTGGCGTTGTCCGTAGACACCTCCAAGGTCATGTGGTCGGCATGACTGCATGGAGCGCCGTTACCTTCCCACCGGAGCGGTACCTATTGATCTACTCACATTGGTATGTTTTTGAACTACTAGGCTGGCAGAAGCTGGAGACAATAGCAGGCGCTCACTTCGCTCCTGGGATTTGAACCTGCGACCTTTCGGTCTGCAAGTTCAGCAGCTCAGTGCTTTAACACACTTTGCCACCGGGTCTCTCTCTCTCTCTCTCTCTCTCCATATATATATATATATATATATATATGATATTTCAAAATGCCATACCTCTTATTCTTATCAACATTTTTTGTGAAATTTGAGCACAGTTATAGGCTTTATTATGTAGTTTCATTTTTACCCATTTAATTTTCTTTACTAGTATTTGAAATATTATTTTTAAAAACACACGAAAGTAGTCACATCACTGCTCTCTTACTCTTTTCCCTTTCAGTGTTTTCTTATGTCTATCTTCTTCAAAGAAGTTGTGGGTCATTCTTTACTGTGAAATTTGTTTGCTAGCTTGAGTTTCTGTTCTGAGACCTAAAGCCATGTTAGCTACTATTAGTGTTTCCTGTCACCCACAGGAAACACTAGAAAAGATGCTGAAAAATCTTTCAAAGCAACCAAATGTTTTTGAGTTCATTGCAAAAAAGAAAAAGCCAACTATTAAAGAGCAAGAAGACAGCAGGTCGAGAACCATTGCAGTATCTGGTACTGATGAAGAGCCCAGAACATGCATACCCAAACTGCAGGTGAAAACTGAGGAAGCTGTGGTAAATGCGATGTCTACCACTGGTTTATCTAATCTATGCCCTGCCAAAGAAACCCTGGAACAGGAGTAAAGACAAGAAGGTATGTCATTGCTAAACCTTGGACTTTATATGAACAAGGCTGTTTCTGATGACCAATTAAAATATCAATTAGTGTAAAATCCACAGACTCCATTGTAGATAAGAAGATACACCTAAGTTTTCAACCAAAATGGTTCAGCAGTTTTCCATGGTTACTCTACTCATTTCATGTACGAAGTTCACTCTGTAAGTACTGTGTAGTGCTTGGAGGAGAAGTTGGGGGTAAAGGTGGTCATCAGGAGCTTGGTGCATTGGTTGCTAAACCATTTGTGCGATGGAAAGATGCAATAGAAGTCTTTAATGGACACCAAAAAACACAGTACCATCAGATCAACTTGTGCTTGGCTGAAAACGTCTTGCTAATTCATGTCCTGTTGTAACCTGTCATTATGACAAAGGAAATAAGAAGAAAAAAGAAAGAAACTTCTGCCAATTGTTGGAAACTATTGTCTTTTGTGGCTAACAAGAACTGGCTTTAAGAGGGAGCAAAGATTCAGAGCATATTACCTATGAAGAACGTTTGCACAATAATGGTAATTTCAGGGCCTTTTTGTGATTTTGTGCCAGATTAGGAGACATTTACCTGAAAAGTCATCTCAAAACTGCTGCTATGAATTCCCAATATCCTCAAATGCAAAATGAACTAATAAACATTTGTGGTGACAAGATAGTCCAAAATAATTGAAAGATGCAATGCATCACAGTGTTTCTCTGTTTTGGCAGATGAAACTTTAGATGTGAGTACCTCAGAACAGTTATCCCTCTCAGTAAGGTACATTGATTCCGAAGTTGCAGGATTAGGAGAAGATGTTATAAGCTTTGTGAAGATAAGTGATATGACAGGTGGAGGACTTACAGACATTATTTTGAAAACACTGGGAAAATTGAGCTTAATTTGCAAAAATGTGTGTGGACAGGGTCATATTAGTGGAGCCAGGGCCGTAGCCAGAAAAAAAATTCAGGAGGGGTTTTGAATTGGGGGGGGGGGGGTTGAACCCCTAGCACCCCCTCCCCCAGCTACAGACCTGTCAATATCTGCTTGAGATAGTGCCTGGAGGGACTCTTAATGTTTTGCGTCTCATAGACTTAGCATGTGGATTTGGTTAACCAGTTAAAATTCATGAGTAAACCAGGTTTTTTTTTAACCTGAAAAATTTGGGGGGGGGAGGTTGAACCTGTAACCCCCCCCCCCTCGCTACAGGCCTGAGTGGAGCACAGGCAATTATATCACAGAAGTATCCAATGGTTATCTACATCCACTGCAGTTCTCACTCACTAAATCTAGCCTTGCAGCAATATCATCTGTACACAAATTCTTCAGAGCATCAGTCATCAAACTGTTGAACAAAAATATAAAGAACTGTTTTCCTGAATCAAGAGCAAATAGCCTGTTGTTGCTTTGTGAAACCTGTTGGGTTGAGCAACATGATGCAGTTTTACCTTTTATTGGACTGTGCAGTGTGGTGATGAGAACACTTGAAAAACTAAAAGAGAGTCTTTTATACAACAGTGAGACTTCTTCCCAAGCTGAACTTCTTTTAACTGTTCTGAATGCTGAATTTGTAGTAACTATACACATTCTAAAAAAAGCTTCTGTCATCATCCCTTCAGCTTAGCAAAACATTACAAAGAGTAGACATTGACATTTTTGGTATTCTGCAACATAATAATAATACTTTATTTATATTCCACCCTAACATGTCGACAGTCACTTAGAAAAAAACAGAGATGTGCACAGACTCCATGAAAGAATTTCAGGAGATCTTTGACACAGCAAGATCAGTGGTGGAGTCAATGGGTGGAGAAGTGAAGATTCCTCACATCTGTTCAAGGCAGACTTATAGAAGCAACCTCCAGATAACTTCACCAACACCAATGGAATATTATAGGCTAAATGTGTACAGCCCATTTCTGGACTTTTTCTGTCATATAATCCAATTCAAAGCTGATAATCTGGATTTTATATGGTACTGTAGAAGGGGCCACAATCCAGTGGCATGGATACAACAATGACTGGTGACTTCTTATCTGTTGCAGTCGCCTTTACTCAGTGGCCACCAGAATGGCAGTTTGTTATTATAGAAGGGGCTTCTCAACAGTTGCAGCAGAGGTCACAATGATGCTGTCTTGATAGATTGCTGCCTACCACCCAATGGCAACCGAAGTGCTGCCACCATTGCCACATAAACTATGTAGAGCCCATTGACAGATGAAGGGCTTCACCAGCAGATGTGCCCTAATTCTCTTCAAATCTGGAGCTGGCATTGCTGGGAGAATACCCTTGTTTATTCTTGTCCACCTTCTGTGTTGATGTTAGATGTCAGGTTGCACCTCTTTAGTGCAACAGCCACATGAAGCATGACCTTAATTGGAACTTGGCTCACTGAAGAATTATTTTGAGGTCTTATTTTCTCTCCCCACTGCCACACTTTCTTGTGTGTTCTTTTTCTGCTTCTTTATAGAAAGCCCCTTGAGTCTGCACCCAAGGCCTATACTTTTAAAATTGCTTTTACTCTCAGTTATAATTTAGAAAACATTTTAATTAAACATAAGTCACTTTTCTTTCATGCATTTGCCTCTGATGTGTAGACATCGACGAGCATGTCAAAACAAGTGTATTTATAAAAAGGAAAGCATAATAGTATATGAGGAGGGGAATTACCCCCCTTTAATCATTCCTTCCCTGTGCAGTAAAGGTGTGGGCTCCACTCCTTTCGAGTAGCACTCAGTGGGAGGTGTGATTGGCCACATGGAAATGTTGGCTGCCTGCTGAGGTCAGCAGTTTAAAGGAACAATTGCAGTGGCAAATGGCCAGTGCTTAAAAGCCATGAGCTAACAGTTCAGAAACAATAAACTGCAACAGGGCTTCCGGTGACAGCATTCCTATGAAATATTGAAGACAAGCTAAAATAGTGCATGTACCACAGATAATGAGAACAAGGTTTTGTTTTGTTTTTTTAAAAGTCTCCAACTCCAGGGACTTGCAGAAAACAATGCCTTAGTACAAGTTCCATGCTATCTTAAGATGACTTCACCCATGTCTCAAGTGAAAAGGCAGTACAGGTAAGAAGTCCATCCTCTCCAAATGCCCCAGTTAGGCAAAAATACTCCTCCCATTTTAAAGTTGCTTTTAAAAAGTCCTTGTTCCTCTCCTCCTCTCACTTTCACCATTGTCCTTATTTCAGACTCTTCTACACTGTCATATAATTCAGATTATCAAAGCAGATAATTTGCATTATCTTCTTTGAACGGGATTATATGAGTCTACACTGCCATATTATCAAGTTCAAAACAGATAATCTGGATTTATATGCCAGTGTAGAAGAGGCCTCAATTGGAGCAAATTGAGTTCAAACTTCAAATGTTGTTTGTACCTCATTAATTTAACAGAGGAAGAAAGAGGAGTGGGCATAATTTTGCCTTCCCAAGTGCTCGTGTGTGCTTTGAAATAATTTCTGATTTATGACAACTCTAAGGGAACTCTATCATAGTTTTTTTCTTGACAAGATTTGTTCAGAGGAGGCTTCTCCTTTATCTTCCTCTGAGACAGAGAGAGTATGACTTTCCAGCAATAATCCAGTGATTTTCTATGACTGAGTGGGGACTCAGGTTATGTTCTTCAGAGCTGTAGTCCCACTATTAAACCACTACACCACGATTGTCTTTGCCTTTCCCAACAGACTCAGGCAAAAACAAACTACTGCAGCTTTTCCTAGAATGCGTGTTCTTTCTTCTCAATACTTTTAATCACACATTAATACCATATTGAACACACTGTAATATTGCTTGGCCACAAATGTCCTAATTTGTATGTTTGAAATGTTGGAAAGTGATTTTGGAACCATGCCTCGGGCTCTGCACAGCAGGATATGAAGTCTACGCGCACATCTTTATATACTGAACTTACTGTACATGTGTGGCCAGATGGATCCACTAATGTGGGCACTACAAAGATTACTTTTTCTGCTCCTCCTCCTGAAGCAACTTTGAATGGAACAGGACCTCTGCTATTGTTGATCCTTTGAAGAGATTGGGTTCAGCACTTGGGTTCTTATTCACTTTGGATAACTTGGGTCCATCTACACACCCCAAAGTTGGTAAGAAGTTTCTTCGTGGTGTTTGCATGATGCATGAAACCATTTCACAGGGCAAATCCCTTAACACAATTTTGCGCTATATCAGGTAAAGATGGGGATTGCTCCATAGCTTTTTGGGGGGAGGGGTGAACAGCTGGTCTGGTTCTGAGTTGGATCAGCTTCACCTTTCACATGGGCCAGTACTACCATCCAACATTCCCCCTGAGGAAAATTGGATGACACTTACCTTTGTCATTTTTCATCGCTATACAGTCGTCACGGAGCTTGAGGGAGCTCCTGGCCATCATTCTGCACCTTTACCAATTTAATGAAAGAAGCCCACATAACTTGGAGTGGAAAGGGGAGAATGGAGGGGGCAAAGGGCAAGGAGTAGTATTGGAGAGGGAAGGGAGGACCCTAGTCCAAAGTGTGTGAGTGCATTTGCTGACTGAGAGAGACATCAAGTAAAAGCCAGGAGTTGTCCCAAACTCTATGGCCATTGCTATAGCAACAGAAAGCGATAAAGGTAAGGTTGACTGTCAAGCAGGGCTGAACTGGGTTCAGCCTAACAAAATAGTGAAGGCTCTGCTCCTGCCACTGATGCAGTTCAGGAGCAGAGTGCATGGTAGAATCTGTGTCTGGTTCAAAGCAGCAATTCTTTGGATCAACCCCAGATTTTGTGGCCCATGTAGGTGGACACGCTGTGGTGAGACCAGTATTGAAATCAGATCTGCTGGCTTTCTCATTTGTAGTAATAATGGAGAGGGAGCACTGGACATGGGAGACTGATACATAAGACATGCATGATACTAGGAAACAATACCAATGTTTGTTTCAGTGTATTCTATTCCCTCACCTCTCTTTAAAAAAAAATGACTAAAATCAACATTGTTCTTTTATTTGGTGCAGGTCTCCCTTATATCTGACTCCTTCTCAAATTCAGCTTTTCCCCATTATTTCCCTTTTCCACATCTACTCTGGACTTTTTTTTTAAATCCTAGGATATTTTTCTCATTTTCTAAAGTCTAAAGAATCACTCAGATCCTGTTAAAGTTCATCTCCATAGCAGTGCAGTTACAAGTTCACACACCCAGCACGATATTGTGGTTTGAGGTAAAGGAGAGCTTCTGTCAGCCCTCCATGTACAGATAGCTCTTTAAATCTCACCTCACTATTTCTCATTATGTCTCCTGAATTCTGCTGATTTGAGACACCAAGGAGAAATTCTGAGGCATTAAAGAAGATCTATTCCAGCAATAAAGGAGATTCAATCTCTTCCATTTCTCTGAGAACTAAAGAAGGGAAGGATGAGAGTGAATATTTCCATATGCGAAAAGAAAAAAGGAGGGGGGCTAATTACATTTTTTATGAAGGCCAGTGCAGAGACTTTGCCTTCCATAGTCCTATAGGTGTTAAGACTGCTCTCATGGAAAAAAATATCATAGAACAGAACACACTCTGTAGGCCATTACAACTGTTATTTAGGCAAAAGAATCTTCATTTTTATGTCATTTAAATTATTTTGATTCCTATCTATCTCATGCACTAAGAATGCTATGGAGCTATATGCACTGAAACATCTTGTTATGCATGCATATATAAAGGTTATAATCAGGAGAATTCTAAACTCTTTTCTCCATTTGGTGGAAAACCATTAATTACTCTATTTTCTCCTATTCTGGCCTACTTCTACAATTAAAGTCCTTCAGCTTGGTTCACTGTCCATCTCCTATCCCCTGGAATGTTGTATTTTTTTTATAACTTTTCAAGTTGGCATACAATAACTATACTGGTGTTGTTTTCCTGAATGTTAAAGTGGAGTAGTGTCATTTTTCAAATGGGAGCTAGCCATGCCAACAAAAAAAAGACATCATGGGACATAAAACTCAGGTATAAAATGGTAGTCTCAAAATACAAGGCATGATATATATTAGCCATAGGTGAAGCAAAGGATTTCAGTGACAGAAGGGTAAGCTGGACTGTTGCCATTACTTTATTTGTAGGGGTGTGGAGGGTTAGTCTAGTTTATATTTGTTCACCCATTTCCCATATTAGTGTTTGTCTCATATTTATATGTATAAATTTTATTTATAGTACAGATTTTATTTGACCTTCTTCAGGGAAGATATCTTATTTTTTTACAATATGCTAAATGTGTTTATCTTTGCTAAATGTGTCCAACTTTGGAACAGGAGTCTGAAATTCAACATTCTCTGAGTATTGTATAAATATTTGCATGTAGACCCCTGCTGCTCTAAGCCATATACCCCTTGAAAAGACTCCAAAGCTGACCTGAATGGCCATTCTGTGCTTCCCAGCATGCAGACAGGATCAGAAAAAAAATGGCTTGCTATGGCCACTTAGCCAGGCATGACAGGATTACAGATGTGCAGTGACCTCCAGAGGAACCTGGTATCATCATTTGGCATATGGCTATAGAGGATGTAGCCAGATGTTTCTATCATCCTGCCTGCTCATTGCAAAACATGGAATGACCATGAGAGACAGCTACACAGGTTTTTAAATAAGAATGGGCTTTGGACTCTGCAAATGAAGGGGGAAATACAAACTCACACAGTACCCCCTCCATCCCTAGAAAACACTTCCACATACGTAAATGTGTATGTCTCAAACAGAATGCTTGTCATCGTCTGGGACAGAATGTCTTGCATTAAGCATGTGTATTATCAGGGTTATTATATATCTGCTGAGAGCCAAGATTTTACAGTATAAAATTGTGCTAGTATAATTATTAGGGTTGAGCTAATTGTTTGTATGCTCGTTAAATTCATATCAAATTCGGATTTAAAGCACTTTTGAAGCGGGTTCCGATGCACCTGCTCACTGCCTTCCCAATATTAAGAATTTGAATCAAAATTCTTCTGTCTCAGATGTCTTTGGATGTAGCTGTGACCAAGCCTCGCTGAGAGGTGAAGCCAAACTTGTTGGCATGCCTCTCAGCCAATCAGGGCTGATGGAAGAGGGAGGGAGAGGTGGGGTCATCGTTCTTGTACCCTTAAAAAAACATTGTTTTAAAAACTTTGAAAATTACAAAAAAAATCAGTGGATGGGTGAAACATTATGAAGCTTGATAGGCAAAGAGTGATAAAAATCTTCTGCCATTGTAGCAAATTTCACCCCAATAGCTTTAAAAATGAGGGAGAACGGAGCCTCTGAATTTTTCCCATTTATTTACTGGGAAGTGAGGAGCTGCCACAAGTGCACTAAACTACATTTCCCAGAAAGCATTGGGCTAAGCCAGTCAGGGCTGATGGAAGAGGGAGGGAGAGATGGGGCCATTGTTCTTGTAAGCTTTTTTTTTTAAACCCATTGTTTTTTAAAAAAAACTTTGAAAATTCCCAAAAAATCAGTGGATGGGTGAAACATTATCAAATTTGATAGGCAAAGAGTGGTAAATGTCTTCTGCCATTGTAGAAAATTTCACCCCAATAGCTTTAAAAATTAGGGAGAACAGAACCTCTGAATTTTCCCCATTTATTTACTGAGAAGTGAGAAGCCATATGCTATACACTCCACTTGCCTTATTTCCAACAGACCTCTATGCAGAGACACTCCCTGATTGACTTTGCAGCTGCAAGGCCATTCAATGCTAATAAACTACATTTCCCAAAAAGCATTGGGCTGGAGCAGAAGTTTCCCCAATAGTACTATGCCTGCTTTAAAACTACAATTCCTAGATGTCCCAGGTCCTCTCTCCTCTTAACATTCCCCACCCCTTTTTGTACTCCCTTGATCATCTTGACCAAACTTTCATATGTGAATTCTTGGAAGGTATGAGAAGTTCAGAGAGAGAGAGAGGGAGAGGGAGGGAGGGATTTGAGAGTTGGACTACGATTGTGGCTTGATTCCCCACTCAGCTATGGAAACCCACTTGGGCAAGTCACACAATCTCAGCCCCAGAAAACCCAATGAAACAGGAAATAACACTTTCAAACCAAGAACAGATTTCCTTATTCAGAGGCTGATGGCCATCTGTCAGGAGTGATTTGATGGTGTACTATGATTTCTGTTCCTGGGTGATAAATGTCATTTCCTAATTGGTTCTGTCAAAGAAACATGGCAAAAGTTTACGACACTGCTAAAACCTTGTCTTTGCACAAGGGACATGGTGCTATAATAGCACATTATAGTTTGCTGGGACATTGTCCACCAATTTCACTGAGTTTCAGAAACAAAAAGAAAGTTTCTGAAGTAGAACAATGACTTTCAAAGTAAAGACAACCCAATGAAACAGGAAATAAGACTTTTAAACCAGGAACAGATTTCTGCAATTATTAAAAAATGGTTTATTATAAAAACTATGTAAATTTGCCAAAAACTAGAGGATAAGGAAAACATTCTGAAATTTGGTGAGCTAACAGTGGTAAATGTGTTCTACCACTGTAGCTAATTTCATTAGGATAGCTCAAAAATGAGGGAGAGAGAAGCCCCTCAATTTTCCCCATTGACGATAATGTTTTCCTTCATGCTCATGGGCATCCGCTATTAACAAAGTACATACAAAGATTCAGGAGTTTTGCAAAGTTTTAAATTTTTTGCTCCAAAATTCAGATATTACTTTAGAAATGAAGCGCCAGTGCCCCCTACTTCTGAAGCGAGTGTTGAACCGTTTTTTTTCATGGCTCGCACATGCCTAATAATTATCCTGGAATGTGTGCAGAATGCAGTATATAACCATGCACTCTCTGTTGCACATCTCAGTCCAACTTGCCACTCAATACTCAGGACCACACACTTACTGAATCTGGAACACCAAAAAACACTTGCACAACAGTGTATTCTGAGGTAACAAGATTTGTGAAATCCTGAAGGGGAAGCTATCAGTGGCAGTGAGTCCTGCTAGCAACTTCAAACAAGATCCAGGGATCCCAAGTGAGAAGCTGTTGAAGTAAGAAGCAGGGACATAGCCAAAAAAAAAATCGGGGGTGGGGGGATACTTTTTTAAGCTAATTATTAAGAGTAGTTCCATAATGCAAAATAATTTAGAAATCAAGCTCCATTGATAAACTTCAGTGAGCACTCAAGACAGATAAACTTCAGGGGACACTCATGAGGATTTAGTTAATCTGTTAAAATTCATGGGTAAACCAGGTTTTTTTAAACCTAAAAATTTTGAGGGGGGGGGGTGAACTGCTCAACCCCCCCCCTCCCCAGCTACACCCCTGGTAAGAAGTATCTGATATCAAAACAATCCAATGTCAAGAAATCCATAAATCAGAGACAAGGATCCAGAAAGTTGTCCATTAGGCTTGAGCGATCCACAAAAAATTTGATTCTAAACTCGTTTCAAAAGTAGAGGGGGGTGGTGATTCGTTTCTGAAGTCATTTCCGAATTTTGCCCCAAATTTTTTTCAAAATTAACGAAAATTCGTTATTTTCTAAATTAATTCGTTAATGACGGACGCGCATGCGCAGTGCCCCAAAAACAGCCCAAGGGGGGGGAGTTAGGGGGCTCTCCTGCACTCATTTTTTCAGCTATACTGATCAAATTTGGTACAGTGGGAGAACACAATCCACCCTGCTTGTTCGCTAAATTGCAGAGCGTTTGCCCTTTCCTAAGATTTATTGCGCAATTTTATAGTTCATATAAAAAAACTTTATTTACCAATTGCAAAAAATCTGTTCCTGCTTTTGAATTGTTATTTCCTGTTCAATAGGGGTTCCTTCACTGTGAAAGTCCTTCTTCTACTTGTGTAACATTGTTTCAGTGTCCGTAAATCTGTCAAAATGTTAGGGCATTGGGGGCCATTGGCCAAGAGACACATTTTGCTGCCTGCCACAATGCGCAATGACTTTCACCAGGCATCCATATTGGAGGCCATTATACCACAGTGGTCAAGCCCCTCCCCCTCCCAAGAAATGTAAGATTTGTGTGACGTTGGTTTGATTTATTGCCTGATGGCAAAATGGGGGCTTGGATCCCACTCCCCTGGGGACCCGGCCACCGTGGGCCGTCTCCCACCCCCGCCCCTTTCCCCAAAGCAGCAGGGCATGGGCTTAAACTGCGGAAATAGACATGGGGGCATGGATCCCACACCCCTGACCCTTTCCCTAAAGCAGTAGGGCGGGGGCTTAGTTGCAGAGATACACATGAGGGTTTGGATCCATTAAAAGAAAAAATCAACGTGGGGATCCGAACCCCAATGTCCAAGATGGAGAAAAAAGCAGAAAGAAAAATTCCCCGTGGGGATCCGAACCCCAATGTCTATCTCAGCAGCAAAGACCCCACCCTGCGCCGGCCACAGTTGGCTGGCATGCATCCCCTAGAGAGAGAGAGAAAAAAAAAACAGAGGACCCCACCCCAAAGGAAGGATCTGGGAAAAATTGCCCAAATATGAACGGAAGGACAGCCGCGAGAGAAGAGAGATGTGGTGCATCGTGGGAAACTCGACCACGTAGGCCGAGAGGCAGCAAAAAGAAAAGAAAAAAAGAAAAAAGCCACAGGCAGCAAAGCCCAGACATTGAGCCAGGCCGGCCACAGTTGGCTGGCATGCATCCCCTAGAGAGAGAGAGAGAAAAAAACAGAGGACCCCGGCCCAAAGGAAGGATCTGGGAAAAATTGCCCAAAAGTGTGCGGAGGGACAGCCGCGAGAGAAGAGAGATGCGGTGCATCGTGGGAAACTCGACCACGTAGGACGAGAGGCAGCAAAAAGAAAAGAAAAGAAAAGAAAGAAAAAAGCCACAGGCAGCAAAGCCCACACGTTGAGCCGGGCCGGCCACACTTGGCCGGCATGCATCCCCTAGAGAGAGAGAGAGAGAAAAACAGAGGACCCCGCCCCAAAGGAAGGATCTTGGAAAAATTGCCCAAAAGTGTGCGGAACGACAGCCGCGAGAGAAGAGAGATGCGGTGGATCGTGGGAAACTCGACCACGTAGGCCGAGAGGCAGCCAAAAGAAAAGAAAAGAAAAGAAAGAAAAAAGTCACAGGCAGCAAAGCCCACACATTAAGCCGGGCCGGCCACACTTGGCCGGCATGCATCCCCTAGAGAGAGAGAGAGAAAAAAACAGAGGACCCCGCCCCAAAGGAAGGATCTGGGAAAAATTGGCCAAAAGTGTGCGGAAGGACAGCCGTGAGAGAAGAGAGATGCGGTGCATCGTGGGAAACTCGACCACGTAGGACGAGATGCAGCAAAAAGAAAAGAAAAGAAAAGAAAGAAAAAAGCCACAGGCAGCAAAGCCCACACGTTGAGCCGGGCCGGCCACAGTTGGCCGGCATGCATCCCCTAGAGAGAGAGAGTGAAAAAAACAGAGGACCCCGCCCCAAAGGAAGGATCTTGGAAAAATTGCCCAAAAGTGTGCGGAGGGACAGCCGCGAGAGAAGAGAGATGCGGTGCATCGTGGGAAACTCGACCACGTAGGCTGAGAGGCAGCAAAAAGAAAAGAAAAGAAAGAAAAAAGCCACAGGCAGCAAAGCCCAGACGTTGAGCCGGGCCGGCCACAGTTGGCCGGCATGCATCCCTTAGAGAGAGAGAGTGAAAAAAACAGAGGACCCCGCCCCAAAGGAAGGATCTTGGAAAAATTGCCCAAAAGTGTGCGGAGGGACAGCCGCGAGAGAAGAGAGATGCGGTGCATCGTGGGAAACTCGACCACGTAGGACGAGAGGCAGCAAAAAGAAAAGAAAAGAAAAGAAAGAAAAAAGCCGCCGGCAACAAAGCCCAGACGTTGAGCCGGGCCGGCCACAGTTGGCCGGCATGCATCCCCTAGAGAGAGAGAGAGAGAAAAACAGAGGACCCTGCCCCAAAGGAAGGATCTTGGAAAAATTGCCCAAAAGTGTGCGGAGGGACAGCCGCGAGAGAAGAGAGATGCGGTGCATCGTGGGAAACTCGACCACGTAGGCCGAGAGGCAGCAAAAAGAAAAGAAAAGAAAGAAAAAAGCCACAGGCAGCAAAGCCCAGACGTTGAGCCGGGCCGGCCACAGTTGGCCGGCATGCATCCCTTAGAGAGAGAGAGAGTGAAAAAAACAGAGGACCCCGCCCCAAAGGAAGGATCTTGGAAAAATTGCCCAAAAGTGTGCGGAGGGACAGCCGCGAGAGAAGAGAGATTCTGCTTTAGCGACCTTAGCCTCTACCCACGCCAACACCCCACCACCCAAGGAGAAGGGCGTGTTTTCTTCACGTCTGCTATTGAAATGTGGGCCCAAGCCCCTCAGACCAGGGGGGCCGGCCACCGTTGGCCGGCCCCACGCCCACACCCCACAACCCATGGGGAAGGGCGTGTTTTCTTTACGTCTGCTATTGAAATGTGGGCCCAAGCCCCTCAGACCAGGGGGGCCGGCCACCGTTGGCCGGCCCCACGCCCACACTACACAACCCATGCCACAAAGGCACACTCCCTGACAGCAAACCGTCAAGCCTCTGGATAATTCAAGCCATTTTTGTAGTCAATGATTCCAATATATCGTGATATTTTGGTGCTAAATTCATAAATACAGCAATTACAACATACCATTACTGCATATTGAACTACTTTTTCTGTCAAATTTGTTGTATAACATGAAGTTTTTGTGCTTAATTTGTAAAATCATAACCTAATTTGATGTTTAATAGGCTTTTCCTTGATCAGTCCTTATAATCCAAGATATTCGCTTATCCAAGCTTCTGCCGGCCCATTCAGCTTGGATTAGTGAGACTCCTCTGTATTAAAGAAAATGTTGCATCAATAAGACATAAAATAAAACTGCTGTCACAGTCAGCATACAGCATTACCTGCTTAAAAAACAGTGGTGTAAAAACACGGCTCTGGTCCGAGGGCTGAATACTTCACAGAGATGAGGTAGTTTGACAGTTAAAAATCAATAAAGTGTGAAATACTCTTGGTCTGGCAACCAATTCTTCAATAGGCAACGATCCACCACACAGTCCTCGAAGGCTTTTTGGAAGAGGAAGGTTTTAAGGCTCTGACGTTAGGTTCATGTTTCTATGGAGTTCAACTAGAGGGAAGACTTGTGTGTGTCTGGTGTTATTAAAGTTCTCTAGCAGATGAGCTGGAAAGAGGGAAATGACTTCGGCAGTTTCAGTAAAGTTGAGGAAGTAAAATAATGAAAGATATTGTCTTTAATGGAGTAGTAATGAATCCAAAGAACAAACATAGCACAAATGTTGAGACAAAAGAAACCATGAAGACATAACTCATTGTTTTTAATAGCAATACAGAGTTTCTGAGTGGTTTGTTTCTCTACTTATGAGTCTGCGGAAGATTAGCATCACATACTGTCGAACACACCCGCTCAAGGCGATGGGTCAGTGAAAGAAGACAATTTTGAGAAGTGGCGAAGGCCAAGGTGTCCCGCTTTCTGCGGTGTGATTCCACCCTCATCTATTGTCCTGCCAACAAGCCAGCAAACTGAAGTTCCCACGCCACAGAACCTGCGCCCACACATCAATAGCAGCCGCAAAGGCACACGCCCTGACGGGCAAACGGCACCGTCCGCATGCGCGGCCAGAGGGCTAGGGGACCCTAAGGCGGCCGTCCCGCGGCCACAACGTCGAGCACACTGCCTTTCAAGGTGATGGGACACTAGACAACCATTTTGACAAATGGTGGCAAAGGCCGAGCTGTCCCACTTTCTGCGGTGATTCCACCCTCTTCTATCGTTATACCAACAAGCCAGCAAAAAGCAGTTCCCACGCCACAGAACCTGCGCCCACACATCAATAGCAGCCGCAAAGGCACACGCCCTGACGGGCAAACGGCACCGTCCGCGTGCGCGGCCAGAGGGCGAGGTGACCATAAGGCGGCCGTCCCGCGGCCACAGCGTCAACCACAGCCTTTCAAGGTGATGGGACACTAGACAACCATTTTGACAAATGGTGGCCAAGGCCGAGCTGTCCCACTTTCTGCGGTGATTCCACCCTCTTCTATCGTTATACCAACAAGCCAGCAAAAAGCAGTTCCCACGCCACAGAACCTGCGCCCACACATCAATAGCAGCCGCAAAGGCACACGCCCTGACGGGCAAACGGCACCGTCCGCGTGCGCGGCCAGAGGGCGAGGGGACCCAAAGGCGGCCGTCCCACGGCCACAGCGTCAACCACAGCCTTTCAAGGTGATGGGACACTAGACAACCATTTTGACAAATGGTGGCCAAGGCCGAGCTGTCCCACTTTCTGCAGTGATTCCACCCTCTTCTATCGTCCGGCCAACAAGCCAGCCAAAAACACTTCAGAAGCCAGGTAACCTGCGCCCACACATCAATAGAAGCCGCAAAGGCACACGCCCTGACAGGCAAACGGCACCGTCCGCGTGCGCGGACAGAGGGCGCAGGGACCATTATTCAGCCGTCCCGCGGCCACTGCGTCGACCACACCCGCTCAAGGCGATGGGACAGTGAAAGACGAAAATTTAGTGAAGTGGTGGCCAAGGCCGAGGTGTACTATTTAATGCGGCCAGACACAGCCACAAAGGTTCTGATGGACCGTTATCTCTGTAAAGTGAGACTCTGCCGTATTCCTTCACCAAATATGTCTTACCGAAGGATCCACATCAATTATAACAATGTTCTTTCTGTACAGGAACTGCGAGGATCTGGAGAAGACCTAACAGTCATGGCTCATTCCCAAAATATTTTTTGCCAAAAAAAGGGTAGAGATTTGAATGTAATCCATTCTGAACCCAAAGCGGAAGCATTTCCTACCTTGGCTTTTATGGACTAAGTTCCCCCAGAATATCCTTCTTCCCATCCAGAATCATTATTACAGGAGACAAAACCTATTGGAACCTCAGGGAACGGCCCCTAGAGATTGATTTACCCAAAAACGAAAGTGGGCAACGGTGTGTGATGATAAAGACGAGAACGGAAGGGAAGAGAGGAAGGAAAGCATGGTAGGATAGAGGAGAGAGTTGTTGGACATAGGCCAAAGGGGCAACCCCCCTGCCCCCCAACAGAAATAGTCAAAGTTAATCAGAAGCAGAGCTGCTTAAATGTCAGGACCCAGGCTGCAGAGCACCAATAACCATGCGCAGAGACCAGAATCTATCTAATATCTTTATTAAGAAATATATACAAGGTCAATAAAACAAGTGTAGAATATAGTTCAGAAGTAGACCTTTCAGGAAAGGTCAAATATAGTCCAGGAAAATAATGTCCAATATGTGATATTAGAGTCCAAAGTTATAATCCAATAACCGAAACACACACTTTGCCAAGCAAAGTGTGGGGAGAAGACAAGGTCCTTAAGTCCATAGAAACTTGGCAATTAGGCTGGAAAGCAAACTTGATACTTGGCTAGAACAAGACTTGAAACAAGGCAACAAGAGCAAAAACAAGATCCGTGGCAAACGCGGGACAAGGCAAGGCTGGAAACTTGATCCGGGAAACAGGGAACTGGAGTACGTAGTCTACACACGATCTCACTCCTCCAGCTGACGAATTGACTCCGCAAAGTTTCCCTTGCGGCAAACACCTAAATAGGGTCTCGTTTCCCGCCAGAAGAACACTTTCCCTGGAGAACTAGAAGTGAAACTCAACTTAGTCCAGATGCAAGACTCCTTAGAATTTCCCAAGGGAAGCAGACTTAATCAGCTAATTGTTTGGCTGCGATTCTGGCGCTCCGGCGATTCGCCTCCCTATTTCCTCTATCTCTATTATAATTGTCTCTTCGAGAAAACGGGGGAGAATTCTGCCCAAGGCTTGTTTGGCTGACTTCTTGAGGGCAAACATCCTCCAGGTGCAAGGGCTCCGTTTCTGGCTGAATCGGTGGGAAACCCAAGTTTTCCTCTTCGTCTGTCACCATAGTACTAGGAATGGGACTACATGGCCCATGAGACATCACATTAAAGGAGGAGAACTGTTGTTCTAGGAGCCGTCGGTGTCAAAATCCAAATCGGGGAAATTCAACACGGGAAGGTTGGCCTTCAGGAAGACCAGTTTCTCAACTGTTTGAGGGTCCAGCAAGCTGCGGTGGGGCGTGACTACATCTCCCGCTAGGCTGAAGACCCTTTCGCTCTGCACGCTGGTGGGAGGACAGCTGAGGAACTGGCGGGCTACGTGTGACAGATCCGGCCACATGTGATCAATAGGCCAATGGATCACAAGAAATTATCTCAGGAGGCTCCTCAAAGTACCTGTTGACCGAGCATTCGGCCGAGTCTAACTTTTGAGCAGAAGCCAGCAAAGAGGAATCTTCCGAGCAGGCTAGTATGGCCACCGTCTCTGCAAAGAAAGCGTTTCCTGATCGCGGCTGGAGATCCGTAACCCTACGGCAACCCCCTGCCGGCTCCCCAGGACTATCACTCTCGCCACTAGCGCTAGTGCTGGGGGTTGCAGGCATTTCCGGTAGAGGGGCCGCTGTGCCCGTTTCCCCCACCCTGGCAGCAAAGACCTCCCTCACAAGGTTAACTAGTTGGGCCTTCCATACGGTAAAGTCTTTTGGGCAGACGTTGTACTTTAGCCGTGGATCACACAAGGCCGCCAGCATATGGACCTTGCTGGAAAGAAGTGGCTCTAGGCGTTTCCGTACAGCAAAGGACAACCTCCTCACCACCTCCTGGACCGGCAGTGTCAGCGGTCCAGCCAGGGAGTCCAGTGTTCGACCGGCCCCAAGCCTTTCTAGGTGCCTCCTTAGCCTCAAGACCATGGGCACTGCCTGGCTAAGAAGGGCTTTTGATTCCGAAAGGGTTTCTGTGGCATGTTTGAATGGCTTTAGGACATCTACCAGCTGGGAGATGGTGTCCCACTCTTGCTTAGTTGGAACAAGCTTGCTAACAGGCGCAACCAATGTAAGGGAGATGCCGTGTACCGCCTTCTGCTGCTCGACCATGCGTTCGAGCATCTTATAGGTTGAATTCCACCGGGTAGAGACGTCCTGGAGCAGCTTGTGCTGCGGGAGGCCTTCAAGGCTCTGCCTGTCTCTCAGCTGCCGGGCTGCCTTGATGCTCCTGTGGAAGTAGCCCGCGATCTTTCTACAGCGCTCGATCAGCAGGGCGATGTTTGCGGTGCTGGCCGGCTGCTCTTCCGGGCTCTTTAAACCTTCCTTGACGGTATTGTGAAGCAAGTGGGCCATGCAGGTGACATTCAAAAACCCTGCACTTTCAACCGCTTTGATCATATTTTTACCAGCGTCAGTCACCATGAAGCCCCTCCTCATTTCTTCCGGCCTGCACCGCATCCACTCCCCCATCATGTTTTCCAGATAGCTGCAGATGGTCTCTGCCTTGTGATCACGATCAACTACCTCCAAAGCGAGGAGTGCCCAACGATGGGATGTATCCATACTGCCTTCCTTCTCCCACCAATGTGCCGTGAGAGAGAGGTAGGAATGGCCTCCTCCCAAGCTTGACCAAATGTCAGAGGTAAAATGGATGTGTCCTCCCATGGCGCTACGCAACATCTGGATAATGCGTTCCTTGCAGCCCTCGTACAATCCGGGAATAACTTTTCTGGAAAAGGTGGGACGGGAGGGGATTTTGTAGCGGGGGCACAGTCGTTTCATAAGGCGGACGAAGCCTTCTTGTTCAACCAGGCGGAAGGGATGGTGATCAAGGGCAATCATCTCTCCCACACTTTGGGTTATCTGCTGGGGTGTGGGTAATGTTTCCCCCGTTCTCTTCCTGGCTAAAGGAATGCCCCAATCCTCCAAGGTGGACTGTGTCTGCCTTCCACCATCTTCACCAGGAGAACTTTGTGTGCTAATGCTGCCACTGGAAGGGCTTGCAGCTCCCCCTCCTACCGATATCGAGGGATGGTGTTGCTTCATGTGAGAGCTCAACCCCGAGGTCGCAAGATGTCTCAGGTCTCTGCCTCTGCTGATATTTGCCCCACAGCGTCTACAAACTGCCAAAGTGGCACGCTGAGTGTGGACCTGGAAATGGTCCCAAATATATGACCTTGGCCTCCCCACAGCCACTGTGCCGACGCCCACGGAGATAGGAGTCGTGGGCACCCTTTCAGCAGCATGAGAAAGTCTATGATTTGATGGTACAACCTCCTCTACCTTCTCCTCACTGTCAGTAGCGGGTGGAGGGGTGGGGTTATCTAGATCCTCACTATCCACCACCTGTAGTTCCAGGACGGCAACACCTGTATCTTCCATTGATCGTCCAGTTGTCTCAGCTCCAACCGACAACTGGCTCCGGGTGGAGGGCTGTGAACTTTCAGCAGTCGAACAGCCAGCTTCTTCATCAAGTCCACCCACTCCCATCGTTCCGCGTTCAAGACGGATGGGACCCACCCTAACTTTTTTGGCCCCCCACAGTGTCCGGGCTGTTGCTTGACCACTAGCAGGACTTGCTGCACCAGACCCGCGTTCAGCTGAACGCTTCATGATAACAGGAGTGTTTTCAGGTAACAGAAGGGAGGAAGGTATTGTGTTACTGGGGGGAAAGATGTGTTGTTTCTTGATTGGCAATGTGTTCTGGGTCTAACTGCCGCAAACCCTTCTATTACAGTTGTTCTTATTGTTATACGTTAAAAAGGGGATACCTGTATTTTCCAGACCTTGATAGGGTTAATATAGGAGAAAGAGATTTGCAGCAAGCCCTACTTTGGCAAACCCTTTTGCCAAACTTTGCTTTTGATTCACTGCGGCCCTGGCACAGACAAAAAGCCCTGCTTGAGCGGCTGAGAAGGAAAGGAGGCAAAATCAGGCTCCCTTTTTTCCCAAAAAGGAGGTGTTGTTCTACAAAGGACGCTGGGACGTGCAACCCTTTTGCCAAACTTTGCTTTTGATTCACTGCGGCCCTGGCACAGACAAAAAGCCCTGCTTGAGCGGCTGAGAAGGAAAGGAGGCAAAATCAGGCTCCCTTTTTTCCCAAAAAGGAGGTGTTGTTCTACAAAGGACGATGGGACGTGCAACCCTTTTGCCAAACTTTGTTTTTGATTCACTGCGGCCCTGGCACAGACAAAAAGCCCTGCTTGAGCAGCTGAGAAGGAAAGGAGGCAAAATCAGGCTCCCTTTTTTCCCAAAAAGGAGGTGTTGTTCTACAAAGGACGCTGGGACGTGCAACCCTTTTGCCAAACTTTGCTTTTGATTCAATGCGGACCTGGCACAGACAAAAAGCCCTGCTTGAGCAGCTGAGAAGGAAAGGAGGCAAAATCAGGCTCCCTTTTTTCCCAAAACCCTTTTGCCAGACTTTGCTTCTACCGTTGAAAAAAGAAAAGTATCCCAATCAAAACGAAAGCCCACCCCGCCCGCAACAGGCAAAATGGCGCAGCAGAAAAATTGCAGGCCGGGTGGGAAAATGGCAAATGCCAATCTTGTGGGGAAAAAAGCCCACAGGCCCTTTGGAAAAAAAAAAACAGAAACACCCAACAGTTTCCAACCCCACCCCACCCCACCTCACCCACCCAACCTTTTCTCCCGGTCTTCTAATCTGTAGCCTAGCTCTAGCTCAGCCAAGGAAGCTGTGACGCAGCAATCTTGCCTGCCTGTGCCTGCAGAATCTCGCTCCCAACCCACCCTCTCTCTGCAGATCCCGAAATGAGCCACGAGGCTCCCGTGCACCGTCTTTTCATTCAGGATGTACTACCAGCCCCTCCCCCGGGTTAAACGTGCTCTCTGATTGGCCACAAGGTGGAAACAACACGCTAGATTGCCCCAGTGCACTTAAACAAGTTTGGGTGATTTGCAAAAGCTTTTTTTCCCAACGAAAAAAAACGACGACATAAGAAAAACGGCCTGTCACGGTTCGAAACCGCGATATCCAGACGTGTGGACAATCAATGTCGTATATTGCTTCAAAAGTAACGAAAGTAACGAATTAGTAACGGGTAACGGGGAAATCGAATTATTTGAGCAAGCCTAGTGTCCATTAATTACTTTAACAGTCCAAAGATCCTAAACATTTGCACAGCAGTCAAGAGGAACACTGAAGCAAATTGGTTGTGGAAGCCCAGCCAACACAGCAGTATTTAGGAAAAAAGTTGCACAACTGTGCTCCTTCTGATGCTTTGATTGCGGCATTTTGTGTTTGTGGAGGGTGGGGTGAGGGGTGATCTAAGTGAGGTGCCTTAGCTGAGACCATGAGGCTCCTCATCCAGCTTCTCTTCCTTTTCTTAACCAGACTTGACCTGGTGTACTAAAGAAGGGTTTGGGATCTTTGTGCAATGAGCAATAATGTGGGCCTGATCTGGAATCCCAGATGGCAGATAAGGCCTGCATGGTGGCCATGTTGAGACTCCCTCAAGGGTCTCAGAGTTCTCCACACCCCCACGTTGTAGCTCACCCTAACCACCCATCTTTGTCTTTGCTACTCTAACTAACGTCAGCAAAAGTACTGATGTACTAAGGGAGCTGGGGGCCCCTTCCAGACAGGTTGAAAATCCAAGAGGAAGTGGGATTTTAAATTCCACTTCCTTTTAGGATTGAGGCCACACAGTTGGCCTGAACTCCATGCTTTTGCATGGATGGTGTCCAGATACTCACCCCTGCTGATTTGAGAACAGCAGGGGTGGGCATTGGTACTGCCAGCTTCCTCCTCCCTTTTCTTCATGTACCCCTGCACTTACTAGGAGAAGATTCCAACAAGGCCTGAAACCTTCCCTTCCTCCCTGATCCCTTGGAAGAGCAAAAAAAAAAAAGGCTTTTGGTTGGGAAGGGTTTTTATTTTTCCTTCAAGGCCCTCTGTTAGTTCTTCCGGAGAGGAGGAAGAGTGGAAAAGGCTGCCAGCCTGCAAGGAAGGCTTCCTCCAGTGTTTCTCAGAAGAAATCAGGTTTAAAGGGCAGCTTTTAAACATGACTTCTCCATCCTTTAACCAAATTCTGCCTGATTCCTCCCACATTTTGGCTAAACATCATTTAGCCACCCCCTTTTAATCCAATGTAACCCAGACTATATAGAAGGGGGGGGGGGGGAGAGAAGCCCCTCTCTCGTCTCTTCTTCCCTGTTGGCATGCGTGTGTTCTGGCTGACATTAACCTAAGCCCACAAGAGACATTAGATTGGGTATTGCAGCTAGGGAGTGCTTTGACGTGTGTGTGTGTGTGTGGGGGGGGCAATGAGAGGGCACCTACAACTCCACTAAACCCCACCCTTGAAGAAATTTTCATTGGTGAAAATATGGAATTCTGGGTCAAAGCTACATTTTACCATAAAACCTCATCATCATTTCCTGACTGGCTGCCAGAGAGCAATGTCTGGCCAGAAGCCAGCTATGAAACCACAAGAGGAAATAAGGGAACATGTCTTGATGAGATTTTACATTTTAATCACTTCAGCAAACATTTTTGATGAACTTACTAAAGCTCAGTTGAGACACAACTATATTTCACATTGTTCAAAGGTGATTAGCTAAACATTTATACATTATGTTCGGATGGAATGAAAAAGCAAAGACCTTGAGTTTTAAGAGTAGTAGGCAATGGTTATGGGTAAATTCTTATGCTTTCACCAGACGAAAGACAGGTAATGAAAGATTTATTCTACTTGAAATCTTCTTTAGCCAGCTTGATGTCACAAGTATTGTATGTTGAGAACATAGTTGGCAAGCACTGACCAGAAGTCCTATTAAGATCGCTTTGGTGTTCCATATTTCTCTCTTAACTCCTTGTTCATCAGTAAGTGTTAAAAATTTGGTTAGGTTAATGGAGTTAATTTTTGCCAAGGGCAATAGTATCCGGCTGTTTGATCAAGATTGCCTTTAATTCATTTGAATTAAAGAACACCTTTATTTGGCATAAATCATCAAAGCATGCAGAGAACCACAAAGTTAAAGTGGTAGACTTTATACAGAGTATGCTTTAAAAGGTTCCAGCATTGCAATTTTCTCCCACTGATAAAACGACAGCAAATAACATGCACTAGTTAATATATCAGAGACTAAAATAAAACAACATCAACCAAATTGATGAGATCTAATGAACTTTCCTTACAAAACTTGTGTAAATCATCACTAAGGCCCCTTCTACACTGTCATATAAAATCCAGATTATCTATTTGAACTGGATTATATGGCAGTGTAGAAAGGGCCACAGGCTCAAATCTTATTTAGGTAGATCAAAATCCCACAGTTGCCCACCTGATTTAAGGAAGGGACTCCTAACCATGTTAATTTTCATTTTCAAATAGTTCCTGTCAAACAGGGGTGGAAAAATGATGATAGAAGAGAATGTTTTAAAACATTATTTTATTTCAAAACATTGTTCTTTAGCTTTGTAGTTATCTTTGCACATGTATAACCCTTCAGGATTATTTAAATCTTGAATGAGTGCCATGACAGCTTGTGGATGTTAGCACAATGGCTGATTAATTAAAGTAGGAAGCAATTTAGTGTTAAAGTCAAGAGGGTTTAACAGTCCACTGATTTTGAACTAAGTTCTATAGGATGGATAGTTCCATTGGTTAAGCATCTGTGTTTCTCTCTCTAGATAGCTTGCTGGTATCATAAGGTCAGAACTCCAGCAGACAATGCTTTGAGATGACACATTTTCTGGGATTATTTTGGATATGAGAGGTGGAGAACAATACTTTGTAGTCAAGGTTTTGCAAAGAAAATTAGTCATGGACAGGCAGAGCTTCCATAAATGAAATGTTATTTAGCCATTATGAAGACTGCTGGCATGCTCAGACAACCTCAGATTTCACATTTCAGTCAAATTGTATAAATGTAATATCCACAATTAAAAATCAACAAGAAGATAAACTTTATGGCAAAGACAGATGACTTTGTTTTATTTCATTAAAATGTAGTTTAACATAGGCCTATAGCTTTCCATGTTCACTCAAGCTCCAAAACATCAGACACTGGGAGCTTTTGATAGATTCATTATTTAAGCACTATGTACTTAGTATGGTCACTTTAGTTCCTGCCTCGAGATAGCTTTAGATTTTGAGAGATGTAAGTAGCAGAGTGATTGACCCAGATTTGTCATTTGCTCATTGCTAAATAAATGTGGAATCTATGTAAGTACCCCACTGGCAACAATGACAATGACAGAGAATGGGAGGGGGCATGAAAATCAACTAAGTCTAACCTCTTGCCACAGTTAAAGCTGGACTATACATCATGAAGAAGTACTTGTACTGGTAAGCTCTATAGTTATGTTTCTTGTAGATAATTTTATATTGATACTCCTGAGAGCTTTCAGATTCCATTAATGCAAGTTAGGTCTAAACAACAATGTCCTTATAGATTTGTCTCAGGACAAGGAATGGATGAAGATATGCAGAATGAGCAAGAAATAAGTAGACAACACAATATAATAGCAGCAGTGTGTGTGTGTGTGTGTGTGTGTGTGTGTGTGACTGTGTGCTCGCGTTCTATGGAGCAGATGTAGTTTCAATTTCTTCTGAAATTTCTAATAAATTGAAATTGTTTCCTGAGTTGTCTTCCATTTCTTTGCTAACTAGCCATAGTCATTGCCCATTCTAAACTCTTACTCTCAGATGACCTTATATTTGGTTCTCTACATGCGAACACCTTACAAGCTTGAATCCTGTTAGAAACTGAGGAAAAACTGAGTTTATGTATCAGAATATCCTTTTTAGGAAGCTGTGGAAAGAGGGCTTCAGCATCGTCTTGCACAATGTTCTTCCCCATTCAGGCAGCTTTGAAATGCTAAGCATGTGCTAGCCAAGATAAGAAGGGAGAGGTGTTCAGGCTACCCCAAACCCAGTTGCAGTCTGCAGACAGGAAAAGAAAGCGTACCTCACCCTCCAATGAATCACTGGAGATCTGGAAGGGCAAACTCTTAGGGAAAGAAGGAAAACACATTGTTGGTGGCACTCCATCTCCATCTGTTACCACCACCTGGTAGCCTCTATGTGACTTCTTCAGTAGTTCAACTCTCCACACAGTCAGAGTTAGAATGAAATGCCAATTCAGACCTGTAAAACATCTGTGCCATTTGACTGCTTGTCACAGACACAGGACAGACCTCCAAATGACTGAATTGCACAATTCTCATTAGAATCCTTTTACTGGCTTGTTATGCCAGAATAAATACTTGAAAAGCTAGATACTCTGTGCCTATTTTTGCAATACTTTTGCTCCAGATGTGCAAAGATAGTCAGAGGCTCATTTTGTTACTGATTGGCTGCAAGGATTCAACTGGGAAGCATGTTCCATTTGTGGTGGTGGCAGCAGTAGGCCATGACTAATTCCTCACCCCTAGGACACAAAGATTGATGGAAAGCTACAAGGAGTTCAAGCAATCAGTGGCCAGAAGGCAAAATTATGCCCAGGAATCTTCACTCAGCTCTTTTTGCAGATCTAGGGAAGAAGTAGTCCTGATTGTACAAGTTTGCATTATTAATACATTTGCCCATTGAATTATTCCTTTTTACTCTTCAGGCATTACCAATTCAATTATCTTGTCCCTGCAAAATTCCAGCATCAATACATATGCTCCATAGACATCCAAATATGTCTTTGATCATCTCACTTTATAATTTCATCTCTTAATCAATTTATTGATAAAGTAAATATGATGAAAATATAATTGAAAACCAATATTAGGATTGCCTATGCTATTGTATTTCCCATCTCTACTTATGGCTGTGAAAACCAAACAATGAAGACAACTGATAGGATGAAAATCAACTCAATTGAAATATAGTCCTGGAGAAAAGTTCTGTGGGCTGACAAAAAGACAAATCAGTGGAAACTAGAACAAGCCGAGCCTGAACTTTCCATTGAAGTCAAAGTAACTAAACTGAAACTGTTACACATTCCCAATAGTTAAACTCATGACCGTTCTACAGTGACAGCCAATGAGTGGCCAAACCAGCATCTGGGAAATCATATTGATCTATTAGGGACTCTATCAGCCACCTTGGCGGTGGGAGGAATTCTCAACTGTCACCTATGCCCAAAACGATTTGATGCTTGTAGGCAGCCACCCTAGGATTGGCCCACCTCCATGTTGCAGCTGTCCCCCCGACTGGCCTTCAGTGTGCTGTCCCCAGCTGTAATGCCCCTCCTACCTTGTTCTCGGGTACTCTGGCTGACATCAGCCAGAGCACCGCTGTGCTAAGGGCACTATGTGAGCACTATGTGGTTGATATCAGTCAAAGTGCCTGTGAACAAGGTAAGCAGGATGAAACAGCCATAGATAGACACAACATGGGGGGAGGAGGAAGAGGGATGACAGCGGACTGCCATAATGTGTCCCTGGGCTGCCTGAGCCCAGGTAACACAAGATGGCAATCAAGATACGTGCAGCCAGTTCTAGTTGGGGGCCAATCCAGCTGTCTTGACAGTCCCTAAGTCAAGTAAAAAACCTGAATCCTGGGTCAAAATTCCGTACTTTCTCCTGAGTTAACATAACTCAGGGCAAGGTAGCATTATGGTAGCTTTGCCCTTGGTTAAGCCAGATCACTCCTGTGCAACATTTAGCTGCCGTGGGGTGGATCTGATTATACACTGACATAAGAGGCCAGTGGAGAAAAGACCTCAGTCAAAGAAGCAAGAGCCCTGAGTCTGCAAGACCTGAGGAAAGCTGTTGATGATAGCCTTGGTGACTTCTCATTCATGTAATTGCCACAAATCATTGTAGTATCCATTACATTGGATCAGAACTTTTTTCTGTGAAGATTGTGTGATCCCCACACATAAATTCATGCACAGGCATCTTCCACAATGCAGACACAACATCTTCCTCTTTTGCTTTTATTTCTTTTTCCCTCATCATGTCCCTACACCATCTCCCCATGAAATACATCAGGAACAACGGGTAGAAGAGCAACAGTTCCAGACAGTATTATTTTATTTCATTACAGGGTGTTTGAAAAAACTCCCTAGTTTTAAGTATAATTACATTAAAGCTAGGGAGTTCTTTTTCAAACACCCTGTATATCTCACTCTTCTCCTGACACAGGACCCAAAATGACTAACAATAATAAAGTTAGTTGGTTTCAAAAACAGCAATCTGTTGGTGTAAATCATCACTGATTTTGTTCTCATGTACAAGTACAAATAATTTCAACAATTTTCTCCCCACTATATATGAGGGTTGATTGATGTTTTTCAACGACTATTTGGACTTTGAGACATTCTCAAGACAATTCATTTCCACCCAAATACACATGCTGCTTTTGGGCAAGAAACATAAAATACAGTAGAACTCAGCATGAAGTTCAGTCATGAAGCCCTATTAATTTTAGTGTGAACTAAAGTATAGTTAACTTGAGCCTTTTCTACATCAGTTCAAATGTGTTCTTGGAGGACTCTGCCCAAGGACTGTTTATTCATGCTTACTGCAATATCATGCTTACTCTTTCATAAATCTAGATTTAAAAAATTACCAACAATGATTGTAAATGCACCAGAGGTAAAATCTAATCCTTTTTCCCCTCACAAAAACATTTCTGTATTTGATAGCATTTTCAATATGTTGCATTATATGTAAGCCATTTTGCTTCTTAGGCAATCTCTTTCAGATACTTTTAACTTATTTCAGCATAGAAATACATTTGTATCCATCACATTTATTCAGCATAAGTATTGTTGCATGGACTATTTGCTAATTTTACCTGCCTGAGAGCTTTATCAAGCTTATTTGTTACACTGGCTATCAGATCATTCTAAATACATTTTCATCCATCCTGGGGTTGCATTCAACCACTTCTCCAGGCTCAGTCATGATGTGAGTGGCCTCAGAAAAGTCTGCTGTTATAACTTTAGAATAATTTATTTATTTGTTCCTTTGGCCCGTAAGGAAAAGACTATACTGACCTTTATTTTAATTCAGTTTTTGAAACAGGTCTTGTCTTGTTTGGCATCCTGCCTTGGATACCAGATACAGTATTGCCATCCTTTGAGCAGTTCAATAGCCTTTGTTTATTGTCTAGTTGCCATATACTGTGAGTTCACTACCTCACATCTGTTTACTAAAGTTTTCAGTTATGAAGCTTCATTATCTCTTCTTTTGACTTTCTCTGGCTAAATGCCCAGAAACAGATTTCAAGCCTGTAAATTTAAAATGAATATTTCCCTTGCTGTTACACAGGCAGCCATTTTTAAATATATGATTTTAGAGATATTTTACGTCTTCAATTTGATCTGGCTAAATATTTGTTGCCATTGACAGAATTCTTTTCTTCTCAATGTGTCAGGAACAAGTACAATATGTATGCTATGTGCCCGGCCACACGTTGCTGTGGCTTATGGGAATCATTTGTTGGTCAAGCGGAATAGCAGTGAATAGACTTGCTGCTTGCAAGCCTGGCCGCTTTCTACCTAGTGGAATTCTTGGTTGGCCAGGTTGAATAGCAATGAATAGTCTCAGTGAACCAAACAGGAATGCTGCAATTAGTCAACTTGATCAGCATTTAATGGCCTTGCAGCTTCAAAGCCTGGCTGCTTCCTGCTTGGACAAATCCTTTGTTGGGAGCAGTTAGCTGGCCCTGTTTGTTTCCTTTCTGGAATTCCCGTTTTCAGAGTGTTGCTCTTTATTTGCTGTCTTGATTATATTGTTCTGTATTTTTATACCACAGCAATTATTATATATTATATTTATAATCTTATATTATCTGCTTAAAACTGGATTATACAAGGCTCCTTCTACACAACTGTATAAAATCCACAGTGAACTGGATTATATGGCAGTGTGGGCTCAAGATAATCCAGTTCAAAGCAGATACTGTGGATTATCCTGCCTTGGCATTCTGGGTTATATAGGTGTGTGGAAGGGCCTTGAGTATACACTGCCATATAAACCAGTTCAAATCAGATAATCTGTATTTTATAGGCAGTATGGAAGAGGCCTGAGTGAAGAGGCGCTGGGTGCCATTCTGGCTGAGTGGGTTGCAAGGAGATGAAGTGGGCGGAGTCTAACAGTTCTTCCTTTGATTTGGACTTTATTTTTCTAGGTTTTTTTGTTTGAAAGACACAGACTGGATGACTATGCCTTTTATGGCCAGATTTGGTGTGATTTGGTTCAGTGGTTTTTTTTGTTTACTCCATAGTAAAATGGCACATTACATTTCTATATATATAGATATACACTATTCTTCTTCTTCTCATTATCCAGGAAGAATCAGCCAGGCTTTGAAACTACAAGGCCATTCAATGCTAACTGACCTCTTTCGCTGCATACCCTCCACTTCAGAGTCATCATTATTACTATTATTCTTATTCTTATTCCATGAAAGTTGAAAGGAGACATGAGATCTATGTAAATACCGGCTGCTCTCCCTCCTGAGAACAGTCCCTTACAGTAATAGTACAGCTGTTTTTCTCTCACTGCACGCTCTCTCTTCTGAGGGGGAAAGGGAAGGGTTGCCAGCCGCAAACCTCACCCACCATGGAATGGGGTTAGGCTCTGTGCACAGCTGCAAGGTCCTCTGGGTAATGTAGTTGTTTCAGTTCTGGGGGGGGGGCTCTACGCATGCATGGTAAACTGGGGTTTTATTTGGTCTTTATTTTGTTGTTTGGTCTTTATTTTTCTAGGTTTATTTGATTGAAAGACATAGATTGGCTGACTATGTCTTTTGTGGCCAAATTTGGTGTGATTTGGTCCAGTGGTTTTATTTTTTACTTCATGGGAAAAACTCACATTACATTTATATATATATAGATATATTTATATTTATTATATTCAAATTCCATGTGGAATGCCACAAATCCATGGACTGTCATGTTGAGTAGCATCTATTCAATCAATGCTTACAAAAACATTTTAAAGTTTTTACAGTGGAATGAAGCACATATGAAGTCTTATGTCAAGGCTGGCTTCAATGGACTGCAACAAAATCAAAATTGAGAGGATTTTCACATCCCTAAATATTACAACTGAGTCCCACAAAAAGGAGTGGAAACAGAAAACCAATTCTGAACATGATTACACAGAAGTAAGCCCCAGAGTAACATAAGATTGCAGACTAAATCAAACTGAATTGGATTTCTTGCTGTGTAACATTTTCTACCCAGCTGAAGAAATATCAGTTATCTGGAGGACCACTGGGTACATTTGAAGGCATTTCCCTGACTTTGTTGACATCTATCAGTCTGCATGAACTCCCAAAGCATTCTTGAAAAGTGATTGGTCACTTTTTAACAAGCAGGTTGAATGCACTCTGTATGTATCATGTGCACTGAGACTTTAATTACAAATTAATTAATTTCATCTGGCCTGCAGTTTTTCAATCAACCATTTTTTTTTACAAATCAAGGTCAGGTTACATTATAAATGCCAACACTTACCTTGTAAAGTAGTGCAAGCCACTCAGATGTTATCCTTGTGGGTGTCAAGGCAAGCTGCATGCTGTTTTTTCTTTTTCTTTTCAGCTAATCAGAAGAAGACAGTTATAATTAATAATAATTTCAATTTTTTAACTTCTCAATTTAATGTTAAATAAAGGTATGAGAACCTTTCTTGTCTATCCATAGTTCTCCTCTCTGCTTACCTCTCTATATTGTTGTTTGTCCTTCTTTCAAACTGTGAGGCAAAAAGAGGTGCAACACCATGCAATTGTAAACAGTGTCCTGATAAGTGCAGTTTTATTATATCAGGTGGCAAAATGGGCACCTATGGACAAAACAAACCTTGATAAAGGGCACATCTGCACTGTGGAATGAATGCAATTGACCCCACTTTAACTGCCATAGCTCAATGCTATGGAATCATGACAGTTGTATCTTGTTGAGGCATCAGCCTTCTACGAGAGAAGACTAAGTCTAAAGGCTTCGTAAAACTACAATTCCCATGCTTCCATAGCACACACACACATAATATGCCCTCCCAGTGTGGCAAGTGTAATCCTGATAGCCAAAAACAGACTTTAATTTTTTCAAGCCTCTGAGGCTGAGAGAGCAACTAGATAGAATCATAGAATAAGAGATTTGGAAGAGACCTCATGGGCCATCTAGTCCAACCCCCCGCTAAGAAGCAGGAAATTGCATTCAAAGCACCCCCAACAGATGGCCATCCAGCCTTTGCTTAAAAGCCTCCAAAGAAGGAGCCTCCACTACAGTCCGGGAGAGAGAGTTCCACTGTTGAGCAGCCCTCACAGTGAGAAAGTTCTTCCTGATGTTCAGGTGGAATCTCCTTTCCTGTAGTTTGAAGCCATTGTTCCGTGTCCTAGTCTGCAGGGCAGCAGAAAATAAGCTTGCTCCCTCCTTCCTATGACTTCCCTTCACCTATTTGTATATGGCTATCATGTCTCCTCTCAGCCTTCTCTTCTGCAGGCTAAACATGCCCACCTCTTTCAGCCGTTCCTCATTGGGCTTGTTCTCCAGACCCTTGATCATTTTAGTCGCCCTCCTCTGGACGCTTTCCAGCTTGTCAACATCTCCCTTCAACTGCGGTGCCCAAAATTGGACACAGTATTCCAGGTGTGGTCTGACCAAGGCCGAATAGAGGGGTAGCATGACTTCCCTGGATCTAGACGCTATTCCCCTATTGATGCAGGCCAGAATCCCGTTGGCTTTTTTAGCTGCCGCATCACATTGTTGGCTCATGTTTAACTTGTTGTCCACGAGGACTCCAAGGTCTTTTTCACATGTACTGTTGTCAAGCCAGGCGTCCCCCATTCTGTATCTTTGATTTCCATTTTTTCTGCCGAAGTGGAGTATCTTGCATTCGTCCCTGTTGAACTTCATTTTGTTAGTTTCAGCCCATCTCTCTAGTCTGTCAAGATCATTTTGAATTCTGCTCCTGTCTTCTGGAGCGTTGGCTATCCCTCCCAGTTTGGTGTCGTCTGCAGACTTGATGATCGTGCCTTCTAACCCTTCGTCTAAGTCGTTAATAAAGATGTTTAACAGAACCGGGCCCAGGACAGAGCCCTGCGACACTCCACTTGTCACTTCTTTCCATGATGAAGATGACGCTTTGGTGAGCACCCTTTGGGTTCGTTCGCTTAGCCAATTACAGATCCACCTAACCGTAGTTTTGTCTAGCCCACATTTTACTAGTTTGTTTGACAGAAGGTCGTGGGGGACTTTGTCGAAGGCCTTACTGAAATCCAGGTACGCTGCATCCACAGCATTCCCTGTATCGACCCAACTTGGCCAAGGTGCCCAAATCAGAAAAAAACTCAATAAATAAATAAATAAATAATCAGAGGATGACCAGATCTTTCTGAAAATTTGCAGAAATGATGTCCTGCTTATGTTGTCCCATTGTGCACAAATTCAAGGGTTTACCTGGATCTTTCTGAAACTTTGCATGAATTATGCCCTACTCATGTTCTGTCGATGTGGAGAAATCCAAAGGGCTACCTCCTTTGTTCTTTAAAGAGATATTTTATTTTTTGGACCATTAAGAATTTCCTTAAAAATGAGTGGATGACTGAAACGTTCTGGAACTTTGCCGGAATGATGCCCTACTCATATTCTGTCTATGTTGAGAAATTCAAGAGGCAATTTCTTTTAGTTTTTTTTTTAAAAAAAGAATTTTTATCTATAGAAACTTTAAAAATTTCCCCAAAATGCTCTGTATGGCACATCATGTGCAGACCTGAAGCAATTTCTTCAGAACCTACTGAAAGGCCATCTGCCCTGTAATTTAGCATCTCTCAGGCTGGATCTACACTGCCCTATATCCCAGGATCTGATCCCAGATTATCTGCTTTGAGCTGGACTATATGAGTCTACACTGTCAATCTGGGATAAACAGATAATCTAGGATCAGATCCTGGGATACAGGGAGGCCTCAGAAATCCTGTCTGTGTTGCCCACACAATTGCCTCTCCTGCTGTAATGATATGTTTCTATACTCCAGATTTCAGAAAATAATTGAGAAAAAATGAAATCATGATAATTGATGGGTAATCATTCTATAACTAGACTAGCTGTGCCCGGCCACGCGTTGCTGTGGCAAAGTATGGTGGTATGGGAAATAAAGTATTGAGGAATTGGTGGTAGTTAAGGTAAAGGGTAAAGGTTTTCTCCTGACATTAAGTCCAGTCGTGTCTGACTCTGGGGGTTGGTGCTCATCTCCATTTCTAAGCCGAAGAGCTGGCGTTGTCCATAGACATCTCCAGGTCATGTGGCCGGCATGACTGTATGGAGCGCCGTTACCTTCCCGCTGGAGCAGTACCTATTCATCTACTCTCATTTGCATGTTTTTGAACTTCTGGGTTGGCAGAAGCTGGGGCTAACACTGGGGGCTCTCTCCGCTCCCCCAATTCAAACCTGTGGCCTTTCGGTCCAGAAGTTCAGCAGTTCAGCGGTTTAACACGCTGCACAATCAGGATACTATTTCCTAAAGGTTGTGAATATACAATATTTCTGATTTTTTTGTCTGTTGGAGGCAAATATGAATGCTGCAATTAGGGAAAATGATTAGCATGTAATGGCCTTGCAGCTTTAAAGCCTGGCTGTTTCCTCCCTGAGTGAATTTTTTCTTGGGAGGTGTTAGCTCGCCCTGATTGTTTCCTGTCTGGAATTCCCTTGTTTTCAGAGTGGTGTTGTTTGCGATATTTTATGTGCTTCTACTGTCTGTGGCCCTCAGAAAACAGAGGAATAGCCAGACTTTGATGATGGGAATACTTTGTTGGGAGGTGTTAGCTGGCCCTGATTGTTTCCTGTGTGGAATTCCCCTGTTTTCAGAGTGTTGTTCTTTATTTAGTGTTCTGATTTTAGAGATTGTATTGTTCTGTTTTATTATACCACAGTAATTTTTATATATTCAGATTGTAGTGTTTTTGAATAGTTGGAGCCAGATTGTATTCATTTTCACAGTTCACAGCAACACAATAATAATAATAATAATAATAATAATAATAATAATAATAATAGTAATAGTAATAATAATGACTTTGGTAATACACACTGATTTACTCCCTTCTCAGCTTCTTTTCTGGAAGAATCGTTTCTTGGGAGATGTTAGCTGGCCCTGATTGTTTCCTTTGTGGAATTTCCAATTTCCCTGCTTTCAGAGTGTTGTTCTTTATTTACTGTCCTGGTTTTAGAGATTATATTGTTCTGTATTATTCAATCACAGTAATTATTTCATATTACAGTAGAATCTCACTTATCCAATGTTCTGGATTATCCAACGCAGTTTGCCTTTTAGTAGTCAATGTTTTTGTAGTCAGTGTTTTAAATTCATAGTGATATTTTGGTGGTAAATTTGTAAATACAGTAATTACTACATAGCATTACTGTGCATGGAACTACTTTTTCTGTCAAATTTGTTGTATAACATGATGTTTTGGTGCTTAATTTGTATAATGATGACCTAATTTGATGTTTAATCGGCTTTTCCTGAATCCCTTCTTATTTTCCAACATATCCACTTATCCAATGTTCTGCTGGCCTGTTTATGTTGGATAAGTGAGACTCTACTGTATATTGTATATATTATCTGCTTAGAACTGGATTATATGAGGCCCCTTCTACACAGTTGGATGAAATGCACACTGAAGTGGATAATATGGCAGTGTGGAGTCAAGATAATCCAGTTCAAAGCAGATAATATAAGATTCTAAATGGGTTATATCGCTGTGTGGAAGGACCTTGAGTCTACACTGCCATATAATCCAGTTAAAATCAGATAATCTGTGGAACCGGCCTAAGTGAGGCCTAACTGTGCCTGTCCCCTGGGCTGAGTAGGTTGCTAGGAGACCAAGTGGGTGGAGCTTAGCCTTCAAACTGGCAGCAATTTGATAAAAAACTATTATTCCTCTCCCTGTAATTAGGACTTTATTTTTCTTTTGTTTTTGTTGTATCACCCTAGAGCCGTGGATGATGGGTTGTGTTGTCAAATTTCGAGGTTGGGAGGCCTGTAGTTTTGTTGTTTTGTCCGCTGCCCTGATGCCATCACTCTTTTATATATAGATTCTTCAAATCTACAATTAGAAGACCTAAAGATAATAAGGCACATACTGCTAACCTCAAGGTTAGATTTCTGCAATGCACTGTGCATTGGGCTACCTTTGTGACAGAATCAAAATGGAAAGGACTTTCACATCCCAAAATATTACAACTGAGTCCCACAGAATATCTTTTAGAAATCCATGGCCAAGATCCTGGCTAATGGGACATCATGGGTGGAACTATGAAATATTCACTTTCTCACACTGTCAATGAAGCTTTTAGCAGCTGCAGCTTCTAACCTCAAAATGCCAATTAACTGAAAGAGGAAAGTTGGGAGGTGACCAATAAATATCAGGCTTTATCATAAAGCTGGGTGTGAAGTAATGAGGTATTGTGCAAGTTCAGTAAAGAAATTTGCCACAGCCAAAAAAAAAATGATTTACAAAGGGATAAATTGGAATTACAACTGAATAGATCACTAACAGCACATGAGACAAAGGTGATCTTTTGTTGTATTTCTATAAAGCTTTAATGCCTAGACCAGGTTTTATCCCCAATCCACTGAAGATAAGTTTAACCACAGTTTCCCATTATCACCAGCCAGAGTGACCATGTTGGGAAAAGTATATCTTAGATAAAGAGGCAAGAAAAGATACTTTTTGAAGTGCAAGCCCAGAAGCCCCAAGCCACTGAAGATTCTGGGAGATGTAGCCAAAAAAAATAAAATAAAAAAAATTCCAAGTTCTTAGAATTTCTCCACTTTTTACAATGACTATTTTTTAAAGCTCTCTTTCTCAGTTGTGATAGATTCAGCTTGTGTAAATCTTTCATAAGCAAGAGAATGACTTCTTGAAATTCAACAACTGGGAGAAAGAAATTCAATCAGTTATTTTGTATTTGGTTGACACTTACCATATACCTTGAGATACGCAAGCGAATTGTTATTCAAAAGTGCTTATGACTTGCTGTTCAACAGCATAAACCATCTGAATTAAATTTAGAATTTTGCATGCTATTAATCCAATAATAAGCACTTATTTCCTGGAACAATTACAAAGTGAATCATTAGAATATTTCCCTTGTGTCTCATTTCCAGTCCACAAACACCTATAGCTAGAATGAGATCTCCATTATGTGTTTAGAGCATGTCTTTCTTATTCTCTAAGTACACATATTTAATGTTCATTTTACTAACAATGAACCTAAATATAACATTAACTTATGCCCAAGCATCTTTTATAAACATTTTGATTATTTCACTGGATTCTGCAAGAAAAAAAGTACTCCCTGTGCTTCGTTTTCTACATTGATAATGCCAAAAAAGAATTTTTGTTAGCTATCTTTATAATTACATAAAGGGTACACCATCTGTTTATTGTGTTACGTGTTCTTCTCTTGCTTGTAAACTCTTGCAAAATGCTGCAGTATTTTGTACTTGTTGCAAGTCTTTACATAAGTTGGGAATTGATTCTACACATTATGCAGTTTTGCCTTTTCTGCACTTGCACCATTTTGGAGCTTAGAGCCCTAGGCAATCTCTGCCCTGTGCTATACATCTGTGATCTTGTTGACATCTCTATGCCTATTGTATCTGATTTATATTGTAGCTCTGAACTCTTGTATATCTCTTCCTCATCCCCACCCCAATTTTGACAATAAAAACATCTTCCTTAGGATGAGTTCAGCAACTAGCACAATCACAGCTTTACTGACTCCCAATTTTATTTTCACCTATAAAGCCCTATATATAGCATGTGTTTAGATTGAAAGACCATCCCCGTATATATGAGCCTGTCTTACTTTTGAGATCCTTAGGGAGTCCTTTTCTTGACCACACCACCATCTATAGCATATTTGATGAAGACATGGAAACCAGCTTTCTTGATGGCTGCTCCCAGTTTTGGACTTCCCTACTACAGGAAGCTAGATTCACATTCTCCCCGCTCTCATTTTTGTGGGCAAAGATTTTTTTTTTTTACCCAGGTGTCTGACCATTAAATGAATGCTTTAGTGGAGGTTTTTTGTATTTTTCGTCATTATGTTTCAACTGTATCGTAAATCTTTTAAATTAAAAATTTAACATGATAGTTTATGGAATTATTTTTCTATTATTGTACATCTCTTGTTTTGCCTGTGCTTCCTAAACTATTTGGGAAAAACATGAAAAAGGAAAAAAAAAAGAAGCATCTACCCACTCCCCCCCCCCCCCCCGGCATATGCTTAGGGGTGCAAATGTACAGTTAGTGAGTTGGGATGGTATAGTGGGTGAGCAAGCCTTGGATTAGGACTGTGAAGACCAGGGTTTGAATATCTGCTTAGCCTTTCTCCTTTGTAAAATAGAGTGACCTTGGGCAAGCCACACTCTACAAAGGAAGGCAAAGTCTCCTCCATACAAATTTTGCCAGGAAAAATCCTTGATAGAGTTACCTTAGGGTCACCTAAGTCAAATATTATTTGAAGGCACATAACAATATCCACATAACTATTCACCTCTCAGGACCTCATTCCATGGTGGGGGAGGGGTGGAGGGTGTCATCTTCTTATCATTTCTCTTCACTTTAAAGGTGGAGTCCCACAGAGTCTATCAAATGAAGAGAAATGGAGACTTGTGCAGCTGGGGAATCACTGCTTTCAACGTGCATAGCAACAGTTGAAACTGGGCATCTTAATGGGGTGTGTGTGTGGCATCTTTTGTATTTTAAGGTGGGATGGGAACTATGGTTAAATTCTCCATTTCCTTTGGATATGAAAAGCCACTGAATGCTACACTTTGAGGATAATACCCCCCCCACTTCCTCTACCCCAGTGGTTCTCAACCTATGGGTGCCCAGATGTTTTGGCCTTCAACTCCCAGAAATCCTAACAGCTGGTAAACTGGCTGGGATTTCTGGGAGTTGTAGGCCAAAACATCTGGGGACCCACAAGTTATGAACCACTGCTCTACCTCCCCCCCCCCCCCCCCGGTAGGATGAGGTCCTAATTTGTCTGTGTGATTCTGATTAAACACTGAGTTATAATACAGTGAACATAATCCCTCTATCACACACATAAAAAGGTAAAGGTTTCCCCTGATGTTAAGTCCAGTCATGTCTGACTCTGGGGGTTGGTGCTCATCTCCATTTCTAAGCCAAAGAGCCAGCATTAGGGCTGGGCTGTGGCGCAGGCTGGTTAGTAGCCAGCTGCAATAAATCACTCTGACCATGAGGTCATGAGTTCGAGGCCAGCCCGTGTCGGGGTGAGCACTAGACAATTTTTTAAAAAATAGCCCCTGCTCGTTGTTGACCTAAGCAACCGAAAGATAGTTGCATCTATCAAGTAGGAAATTTAGGTACCACTTATATGTGGGGAGGCTAATTTACAACACCATAAAAATCATTCAGCCACTGTTGGAATGAGGAAGTTGCCGTCGCAGTGGATGATGAAGCAGTTGCTCCCTCCTGTGGCCGGAATCAAGCATACCCTCAGGAAGCTGTAAGCTGGAGAAGGTTTAAATTGCCTCTTTGTCTGTGTCTGTTCTATGTTTATATGGCATTGAATGTTTGCCTTATATGTGTACAATGTGATCCGCCCTGAGTCCCCTTCAGGGTGAGAAGGGCGGAATATAAATACTATAAATAAATAAATTGTCCATAGACACCTCCAAGGTCATGTGGCTGGCATGACTGCATGGAGCACCATTACCTTCCCGCCGGAGAGGTACCTATTGATCTAATCATATTGGCATATTTTCGAACTGCTAGGTTGGCAGAAGCTGGAGCAACAGCGGGCGCTCACTCCGCTCCCGGGATTTGAACCTGGGACCTTTTGGTCTGCAAGTTCAGCAGCTCAGTGCTTTAACACACTTTGCCACCGGGGCTCCTATCACACACATAAATGACAGCAAAAATCAAGTATCTATGATGACTAAACTGAGCTTTGTCATCATAGATACTCTCCCCACCCAAATCCCCCATCCAATGAACTGAAAAGTTTCCAAAGCACTACAGATCAGGGAGCTGGTGAGTGATGACTGTGAGTCTACCTTGCAACACACTGAGACAGACAGCAGGAGAAACTCCTTGAAGTGCAAGAGTATTTTGTCTTTCTCAGTCTTCTCATTCTTCAGCACCTACAAAAACCTGGCTTAAATATTGTGTTTTGGGGATCATCTTTGGTCATTAGCTACAGTAAACTTGAATTCCAAAATTATAGACTTGCAAATCCATATTATGACCCTGTCAATATTGGTCAGGATGACAGCTAATATTTAAAAATGTTTCTTCTTGTAACATATATATTAAAATGATTGAGTCATTGTCTCCCTCTCCTCAGCTCCAAACTTACTACAGCAGTTTATAGAACTATATAGCCCCTTTCTGTTCTAAACCAAATTAGTTTGTTTTATTCGTTGTTAAGACCATATGTCTTTCACATATAAGGCAAACAAATAAACACATGAAAAACAGATTATTAAATACAATAAACACACCATTAAAATCCTATATGAATCATTAACCCTGCATGACATAACGCAAGCTGCCTATACTTATGTCACCAACAGAGGAGCTAGTACTATTGATTATATGGCAGTTTCTGTCAACCTGCTATCTGACAGCCAAAGATTTGCAATTAATGATCAGTGATCATTTTCCTCTGCCATTCCTATTTAATTTTGAAATAACACCTCCAACACAATTCTCTCAAAATTCTCAAAATCTAAATGGAATCTATGTTGGAGAACGGAGGATAAGGTGGTCAGTCAACACAGGCAACTCCATTCAGTGTATATTTGAGAGCAACCCCTACAGATTTCACCAGCAATACATTCTAGACTTGAATACAAACGTTTTTCTTGCCTCTCAATTCATCATTCAAAATCTTGACCCAAACTGGTCTGATTCTGAATGTAGAAGCACCAGGCAAGCTCTAATGGAGCATTTCAAACATACACTTAGAAACAAGGATACTGTGATTGCTGCAAGTCTAAACAGAAATATATCGCTCCCAGACTGAATAGAGCCCCTAAAGGGGCATTTCTAGAGGTTAGGACATTTTGTTTTAGGTCCCTTCTTGTGTACTGACACCTCCATATTGACAAATTTAAAATCTTGGTAAATCCTAGGTCAAGAAATAGCAATTGTGAAGGTCATGCAATGATGCATTTTATTTAGGAGATACTTTGCAAAGATCAAGTAAAGAATGCTTAGAAATGCATTATTATGAATAGTTTCAGAAACTGCTTATGCATTCCTGGTAGTGCTACCCCTCCCCCCCCCCCCCAACATATGGTATATTCATAAATGAACAACCAAGCATATGGGTGGCACAACTGTATTTGTTTCAGCTATTTTTCCCATCTAACACCCACAAATATGTCTTCTCCTGATAAAGAAGACATTTAATTCTCATCAAATAAGGTAAGTATAGCAAGCAAATGAAGGCCATTTTATTAAGAGAAATACCATTCCCACATTGTAGCCGCTCTTTTTTTCCTGAGTATAAATATTATAATCAATTTCTTTTGCCACCAGATAATCCATAGTTCATTGGAGAAAGAACAGATTCATAAACCTTGGAATTTATTTTCAAAACCACTGAAAGAGAGTGGCACAACTTATCATATAGTTAACTTGCATTTCAGGCCAGAGCACAGCAGCCACCTCTGGTAATGGAAGTTATAGGGCTTCTTCCCAGAAGCCTTTCCATGTGTTTCAGCCCTAGGAGGAATAACCAGCCAATAAATTTAAACTGAGGTGATTTGACTGAAGACATCACTCTGATCAGATGGAGGGTGTTATAAATAAATAAATAAACAAGTTGCACTGCTCGTGTACTTTCTAGTCAGTCTTATCTAAGAGGCAGCCCACATATTCCCTCTTTATTTAGTTGCTTGTTAAGTGTATCAGAGGTTTGGGTATTATATATCTGTTGTCACAAACTTTAAAGGGAGGGGTGGCATGGGTCCAGGATTTGGATTACCAATGTCTCCAAAGAATTGGTAGATAGATGGCGATCACCTAATGGGATTCAGGAGGTGTGGACTGAATGAGGTCTTGGCCAGCCCAGGGGCAGGTCACACCTGGAGGACTGCAGCCCACATGGATCCTTTCCTGTCATCCCACATTTTCAGGCAATGGGCCAGAGTTGGGTGCTCATCAATCAACAGGCAGTTTCATTGATGCCTAGATCCAGGACCCATGTGCATGGCCCAACCCTGCTTACAGCTGTAACTGATAAAGTTGTGGCTTTCTTAATCCAAGTAATTTGTATGAATGGACGTTTTGTCAATTAGAGCAGACCTTATCCCGAAATGTGCAAATGAGTCAGTGGCATACTGATTATGTCCAGTTATAGGTTAGCACAGGCATGGGCAAACTTGGGCCCTCCAGTCCAAAACACCTGGAGGGCCCAAGTTTGCCCATGCATGGGTTAGCACAAGACAGTTTCTAATGAAATTGAAGGAAAAGCTGAGATATTTTCATTGTCTTCTAAATAACTGGCTCTTTTGTTTTAAAAAAATCTTGAAAGTATTGCAGGAATAGACAGTGCAATCCTTCTCTTGAGAACACTTTCCAGCAAAGTGCCTTACAAACTCAGAGCCCAGAAGCCAGTTTCTTGATGCAAAGAACATGCGGCCATGCTTAAATTGACAAGAAATTATAGATTTAGAAGAAACTAGAAGGACCATTCAGGTCATGCATGAACACACAAACAAAACACGCCTGAGAGATTATCATCAGGTCTGTTTAAAACCCTTCAAAAAAGGAGACTCCACCACATTAAGAAGCAATATATTCCACTGTTGAACAGCTCTCACCACCTGGAGGTTCTTCATAATATTTCCTTCAGTTTAAAACGATTGCTCCATGTCTTAGTCTTTAGAGCAGAGAAAACATCTCTGCCCTGTCAATAAATCATGGCATTTAAGTGAAAATAGCATGTAGTTTAAACTACATATTTCAGTAGTGCATGAGTTAATACAACAGAGGTGTGTAAAATTGCTAGAGTGTCGTTTATGACTTTCCTGTGCCAACTGGAAAAGACAAACTGTATGCCTCCGTGCCTTTATTCTTCAGTATGACTTGACTGAGTGCAGACATGTTTGAAATATTGCAATGTAAACAGTTCTGCTAATAAAGTAGAAGAGCATCTGAACTTTATCTTCGTGCCTTCAAGACAAGTTCTTGTGAAGGTTGAAGGGACTGAGATAAAAGCAAATGATTTATCTCAATTTTCCTGACATGCCCCATCTTTAATATCCTTCCAAATAATTTAAACATTGCTATCATGTCCCATTTTAATCTTCTCTTCTGCGAGCTAAACATACCTGCTCCCTAAGCCACTCCTCATGATTATAAACAATTAAAGCTAAGGAGGTTTGGCTTGAACTTTGGTCCAGATCTGACATCAGTCAACCCAACTGCTGAACCATGAAAATTTAAGCCCAGCCTTCATGGGCATAGTGTCCCTGTCACTTGGGAATAACTGCCCCCTCCCCCAAGTTAAGTAGGACTAAATTCACCCCTTTCCCAGGCCTCTCTGAAAGGACCCTCCAACCTACTCATAATAATAATAATAATAATAATAATAATAATAATAATAATAATAATAATAAGTTTATTTATACCCTGCCTCCATCTCCCCCGAAGGGGACTCGGGGCAGCTCACAGATAGTATCAAATAAAAACAGTGACTTAATAAAACACGGAATTAAAAACAGCAAAGTTGAGTAATAGACTAGCTAAAGTGCACTTTGTTAAAGTTGTAAACTCAAGATAACAGATAAAGTGCTACAAATTCATTGGAGGTCAATTTGGGATGGGAAGGACCCTAAGTTAATATCAAGTTAACCAGGAGAAGTGCGACCGATGCAGGAAAGGTCAAGGAACATAATTAATTATGGGGGTGGGCAGTCTTTAACTGAAGGCCTGTGTGAAGAGCCAGGTTTTCAGGCTCTTCCAAAATGCCATCAGGGTGGGGGCTTGCCT
Source organism: Anolis carolinensis (assembly GCF_035594765.1). NCBI lineage: Eukaryota > Metazoa > Chordata > Lepidosauria > Squamata > Anolidae > Anolis > Anolis carolinensis. The sequence goes on from NC_085841.1 coordinate 297,927,130, forward strand.
GATCTCCCTGGGGAGTGAGTTCCAGAGCCGGGGGGCTACTACGGAGAAGGCCCTCTCTCTCATCCCCACCAACCACGCTTGTGACAGTGGCGGAAGCGAGAGGAGGGCATCTCCTGACGAACGAAGAGATTGTGCAGGTTCGTAGGGGGAGAGACAATCACAAAGGTAGGAGGGTCCCAAACCATTCAGGGCTTTGTAGGTGATCATCTGCACCTTAAATTGGGTCCGGAAAGTAAACGGCAGCAAGTGGAGCTCCTTAAACAGGAGAGTTGACCGCTCCCTGTATAGGGCTCCAGTTAGAAGCAAGGCTGCCGAGTGTTGGACTAGTTGAAGTTTATGGGCCATCTTCAAGGGCAGCCCCACGTAGAGCGCATTGCAATAATCCAATCTAGAGGTAACTAAGGCATGGACAACCATGGCCAGATTAGACTTCATGAGGTATGGTCATAGCTGGCACACAAGTTTTAATTGTGCAAAGGCCCTCCTGGCCACCGCCAACACCTGAGCATCAAGCATCAGTGATGAGTCCAGGAGGACCCTCAAGCTGTGGACCTGCACCTTCAGGGGGAGTGCGACCCCATCAAGTACAGGTTGCCACCCAATACCCCGATCAGACATACGACTGACCTGGAGGACCTCTGTCTTGTCAGGATTAAGCTTCAGCTTATTCACCGTCATCCAGCCCATTACAGCCACCAAGCACTGGTCCAGTATCTGAGGGGCTTCCTTGGAGTTTGGTGGAAAAGAGTAGTAGAGTTGGGTGTCATCTGTGTAGAGATGACACCGCACTACAAAACTCCGGATTACCTCTCCCAGCGGTTTCATCACAGGTCAATGGCCAGGGGTCCGAGCAGGTGTCCCCCAGCTTCACAAACTGGGAACAGCCCTCCAGGAAGGACTGGAGCCACTGCAAAGCAGTACCCCCAAGGCCCATCCCGGAGAGCTGACCCAGAAGGATACCATGGTTGATGGTATCGAAAGCCACTGAGATGTCCAAGAGAACCAGCAGGGTCACACTCCCCCTGTCCACATCCCTGCGGAGATCATCCACCAAAGCGACCAAAGCCGTCTCAGTACTGTGACCAGGTCTAAAGCCGGACTGCGATGGGTCCAGAAAATCAGTGTCATCCAGAAAACCCTGGAGCTGCAAGGCAACCATTCGCTCCAGGACCTTGCCCAAGAAAGGGAGGTTCGAGATTGGTATGCAGTTGTGTAGAATGGTCGAATCAAGGGAGGCCTTCTTCAATATGGGCCTCACTATGGCCTGTTTGAGGACAGATGGAAATTTGCCTTGATCCAAAGAGGCATTAATTATTATCACAAACCACTCTACCAACCCTTCTCTGGCTGATTTAATTAGCCACGAGGGGCAAGGATCCACGGAGCAAGTGTTTGCTCTCACCGCCCCAAGGATCCTGTCCACATCATCCGGGCAAACAAGCTGAAACAAATCCCACAAGTTCGGACAGACAGGTGCCTCTGTTACCTCTTTTGGCATTGCAACATAACTAGCGTCCAAGTCGAAGCGAATCTGAGCAAGTTTGTCTGCAAAGTGGTGCGTGAACTTGCTGCACTGAGTTGCCGAGTCTTCGGGTGCCCCTCCCCCCTCAGGAGGGTGAAGGAGCTCCCCAATGACCCAAAACAACTCCGATGGTCTGTTAGTTGCAGATGCTATGCGGGCAATCGTGAAGATCTTCCTGGCTGCCTGCAAAGCCATGGAGTAGGCCTTAATATAAGCACTAACCCGTGCTCGGTCAGAGACGTCCTGAGTTTTCTTCCAGCGACACTCTAGTCTCCTTCTCAAGCTTTTCATCACTGCCAACTCCTCTGAAAACCAGGGAGACAAGGCGACTCTTCGCAACGAGAGGGGACATTTGAGGGCGATCATGTCAATTGCCCTGGACAGCTCGCTATTATAGCGATTCACCAAGGAATCAACAGGATCGTCAGCCTCCATGACAGGAAAATCCCCAAGAGATCTCAGGAGTCCATCAGGATCCATAAGTCTCCTGGGGTGGACCATCTTAATGGGTCCACCACCCCTGTGGAGGTTCGAGGAGATGGTGAGTCTTAAACTGATCAGGTGGTGGTCAGACCATGAAAACAGAAGAATATTTTGCTCTTCCACTCTGACCCCACCGTTCATCGCAACAAATACCAGGTTGAGTGTGTGACCAGCTTGATGGGTGGTACCAGATATCACTTGGGACAGCCCATTGTCGTTGTCGTCATGGCAACCATGAAGTCTTGAGCTGCACCTGTGAAAGTGACCTTGGCATGAATGTTAAAGTCCCCCAGCACTACCAGTCGCTTGGAGACCAACACCACACCAGGGGACATTGGATGATTTTCTTGGAGTGAAGGGGACCTAATCAAGGAGTTACGGGCACTATCAATGTTTGAACTAGTATGAACTTGAGAAGATGGTACCAAGTCTGCTATTAAACACTCTGACTCTTCCTGTGTTAAATAGGATTCCAACCCATACCCCAGCTCCAGCCTGAACAGTGAATGGGTTAAATTAAAAGTTGCAAAGAACATTAATGGCATAATATAAAGAGTTTGTGGATCAGAATCAAGCTCCCAAGCAGGTAGAAGAGTAAAGCTAGGGAACACAAAATAAACAGTTAGGAGACAGATCTGAATAAAGCCTTCTATGAGTTTCCTTTTATTTTGCTCCCATCCATCTTAGCAATGTCTTTTGGGCTGGCTCTCCCATATTTTCCACAAGCCTGCAAATATGCACTGGCTTGTGGGACAAAAAGGCAGAGCAGACCAAAGATAGTGCTGTCCATGTTCTAGCCTGTCATCCCAAGCTGCAAAGGTTAAAAAAAGTTGGTAACGCCATTTTTCCATATCTTGTAGCAGTAAGTGCTGCTACCAAGATTCCTTTTAATAGTCTGTTTAATTTCAGAAAGATATATTTGATGCATATTTTTCTACAAAAATAGAACAGGATATTTTTCATTGCACAAGACAGTTCTTTCATTTAAGCAGCGTTATTCAAGGCTCTATCCAAAACCAAAGAAAACAAATGCATTTTCAAGGGATCTAAAATCTGCCTTAGTTTCTGATTCTATCTCCTTATGATAACAAAACCTCTCCAGAGAGACAGACAGAGAGAGAAAGATTGGAATCTCTGCAAAGCCCAAGGGGCTGTGGAATGTAGTGACAATAAAAGCAGCAAAATGTTACCTGGAGATTTGAAGTGCAGATACAGATTAAAACTAAAAAGAAAGAGGAAAAAATATTTCACATAATAAACTTCAGTAGGAATTTCAACAAAACTTTGAACTCCACTGTGAGAAGTGAAGCTTTGCCACTGCCACTTCCAGCAATAATCCTCATCTTTTAGCTGTACAAGGAGAGAATAATATTGTCAGATGGATAGATATACCTCATCCACTCTTTTGTGTCTCTTCGAATACTTGACTTCATCTGAACAGGTAGGATCTGAAAACAAATGCTTCTAAGAGATCTGTTTAAATATGCATTTATACAAAGGAATTATAGTTTTAGGATTTTCTTTTCTAATTTACTATAAAAAGTAGAAGCGATATATACTGGTCGCAAGATTTTATTTGGGCACTTAATCAACACTACAGAAAACAGCCTGCTGTAATTTAGATTGCTATAGAACCAATCCATTTTGAACTGGGTTCTAAACATTCACATCCCAGAATTTGTGTATTTGAATCCCATATCCCAAAAAGGTTTAAATGTGAAGGTTGATGTTTGTGTCTAAAATTGATTTTGATTGGAAAAAATAGAAACACAACTATTACTATAGAATATGTATGAATAATGTTAGCATGCATTGATCTAGAATATTTCTTTACTGAGTTTTTCAAAGATTTCCCCACACACACACACACACACATACAGAGAGGGAGGGAGGGAGGGAGGGAGGGAGGGAGAGGGAGGAAGAGGAAGAGAGAGCGAGAGAAAGAATGTTTTCGTTAAAATGATTGTGAAAGCTGTTTTACTTTATTTTACCTGTGCAATTTCCATTCTAAATCAGTTATAACCTTCTGCAAATAATACATTTTGATTTGCCTTTCATCGGAAAAAGAAAATAGGTTCATTTGAAATGTATACTGATGAACACCAAGAGGCTTAGTGAAGAAAATTGCCATAATAAGACGGGAGGAGGATCAAGAGACAAAAGAAAAGATATTTGTGCATACTTATGTCTTAAATATTCTCAACTATATAGCTGTGAGAGAGGATACCAGTTGTCCCTGCCTATATTTGCTATTCTAAGGAGTGAAATATTCAAAGGCTTTGAAAACTGCCTAAGTAAAATGCCTTTTCTGATAGCACAGTTTGAAGCACTATCACTTTTCTCTCCAAGTGTAGAAGTTGTTTTAAATTGTTGATAAATCATTTTGTTTGCTGTTTTTTCCTGGGTGAGGAGAGATGAATAAAATATGACCTGGAAGGTGTGCTGTCTTGGGCATAGTATATGTGCATGCCTGTCTGCTTATATTAAATGTAATTTTTAGCATATAGCTTTGAAGTATCTGAAGCTCTTGGAGGGACCACAAAGACCATCTAGTGCACAACTAAAGTGCTCCCAGAAGATGGCTATCCAAACACTTTTTAAAGTCCTCCAAAGAAGGACAGTTCATTATCCTACAATGCATCTATTCTACTCTCAGTCACACTGAAGAGGGTCTTCCTAATGTTTATGTGGAATCTGTGTTCTTGTAATTTAAATCCATTGGTTTGTGTTCTGGTCTCTGAAGCAACATAAAACAAGCTTGCTCCATTTTCTACATAACATCCCTTGAGTTCCTTAAGTATCATATTACTTTTCCATCTTTTTTTCCCTTCAAGCTAAATATATCCAGCTCCCTAACTTGTTCCAAATAGGCCTTGATTTCTATATCCTTTATCATTTGAACATCCTTTTCTGAGCATATTTTTCTCTGTTATCTGTTTGTTTTTCTGGCACTAGTGTTCAGCTGCATGGTTCTCATGAAAGAGTTTAGTGTTGTTTGGGGAGTCAGGACAAGAATCTAGGGAATCCATATTATAAAATAAACATTTGTGATCCCTCTCATCCTGTATTTTTTGGACCCAAGCTGCCTGAAGACAAGAGATGGAAGTCACATCTGCTCCCCACTCCATGTCGCAGTAGTTGTTGGTCTTAACAGTCTGCTGTCACTTAAAGTGAAGTTGGCTAGGGTGACAGGGTGCTCTGGGAAGGGCGGGGGGGGGGGGGGAGGTTGTTTCAAATGGGACATTGATTATTCATTTTACCCACTCAGCCAATCTCCCTAGCCTGCTTTTATAAGCCAGGAAGGGTAAAAGTCCAATGGACATGTGACGACTCTCACTTCTCAAAAGATTCTGTCCACATCTTCAGGCTGCATACTATGAAGTTTATTCATAGTGTGGACAAATAGGAGGTTAATCTCTCAGCTTCATCCAGTGAAATCAATGTAAGTCAGGTCAGTATGCTCATTCAGGATCAGATCCTATGTGCTCCCCCTCCTATGCTTTCCAAATTAAATCCACCTTCCTTCCTTCCTTTCCTTCCTTCCTTCCTTCCTTCCTTCCTTCCTTCCTTCCTTCCTTCCTTCCTTCCTTCCTTCCTTCCTTCCTTCTTTTTTTGCCAGCAGGGCAGAATTGTCTCCAGCAATCAAAGATATATGTAAAAAGGAATCTTCTTCTCAGTCCAAAATATTTTCTTTCTTTCACCAACTTCCACCTTTCTTACATTTTTTGTTTAGGTGATCAAACTTACAGATCTATACTTTTTAACATACTGGAGGGAGCTACCAAAACAAGTTCTCTCAGTTTGCATTTCCTGCATGCTCAGTAAGGGATTCTTAAGAGAGCTATTGTTTACCTTGCCTGTTGTCTGCAGGCACACGTATGTAAAGTTGGATTGGCTATAAAGTAGGGACCTTAGGATCCATTGCATTGACCATTACAGATACATTACTGAAACCTGGTAATGAAAATTTGTGTTTCTCCATCCCTCCTGCACCCATGTATCAAAGTAGCAAAAAAATGCTATACAGAAGGTGTGCTGGTGGACAGGAATTTTAAAAAATGATAAATTGGTATTGTTGGCTGGGATACATCTGAATGAACAGCGAGCAACCAGAATCCTGCATAAATCCTATTTCAATGTAGCAGTTAAGTATCTTTCTCAGAAGCCTCAAGCTTCATGTGAAGTGAAACTCAGGTCACTAATGATGAGTTTTGTTTTTCCAAGATTTTCTAAGACTCATTATCCTCGGATTTAAAGAATAGGTCACCCCAAAAGTTCAGGTCAAGTAGCAATAAATTAAATCCATAAAAGACTAATTATATTTATTCAAATCATGATTTTGACTCTCCATCCCACCATACCAAGGCAACTTGGGAAATTTTGTTTTAAAAATTAATTAGTTTTAAGGGGTTTTGCTATTGTAGTAATAATTATTAAAAGTCATTCTGAACTTAAAAGGTACTAAAATGATTACTTTTGAGTTACTTTAAGGCTTCTGAATGTTTAATGCCACAGGCTTGTGATATAAAACAATTTTTTCCCCTGTCCACTTCAACACACAACAGAACACAAGGTAGCCTCACAAAGGACATCATCACATCTAGTAAAAACACTAATAATTGAAAAAGCATTCCATTTAGTAAGATTTAACTCATTTATTAAAATAATGAGTGTCAGTCCAGGTCATCGGGTTTACTGAGAATGATATGGTGGTTATCAGTTTTGACTGATAGCATATTGTTACTGGTGAAAGTATGGGAATCAACTGTTTCAATTCAGTTTTTCTGTCTTCTGCATCTCGTTTTTCTTTTCACTCTTTTCACTCTCACCAAAACATCATTCACTTTAGTCAATCACTTTTCAAATTCCTATTTTGTTTACAGTATATAAAGAATGATTTGTTTCATTTAGAGAGCACTGATCCAAAACTAGTACAGCAATAAGCAAATAGCTACAAAGGTTGAGCAATGAACAGAATTTAGTATTTCTTTATCTGAAATACAGTAGGCTTCCATATCCACAGAATCTTCATCCATAGATTCAACCATCCATTGTTTGAACATATGTATATTTTTTAAAAAAAATCCAAAAAGTATATCTTGATTATTTCATTTTATATAAGGGAACTCATGTCATGACACCACTGTATATAATGGAATTTGTTTTGGTATCCACCAGCCAATACCAACTTCCCACTGTATTAATCTGGTATATTTAAACATCTATGAGTATATGCAGAGTGTTCTTTTTTTAACTGCACAACTAAATCCCTGAATCCTATCTCTTCATTTTCCATTTAAAACATGTGGTCTGAGAAAATGAGTAGTAGAGTACAGGTTTTTCATGTAAGTGATGGCCAGGGATCTCTGTGAGGAGAAGATGGGGAAATTCTGACAGGGGATAGGGAAAAGGGCCTTCTCTGCTGTGGCCCCCCGATTGTGGAACTCACTGCCCAGTGAGATTAGGCAAGCCCCCACACTAGCAGCCTTTAAGAAAGACCTGAAAACATGGCTCTTCCGTTGTGCCTTTGGAGAGTAATCACTACATACATCCCTTTTGCTGCTCTCCTTCAATATTTGTCCTCCAGATTGCACCGCCACTTTATGACCCTGTCCTCTGTGGTTTTTACTCCTACTTCCTTTCTCACCCCAAGTTTTAACTTAGTGTTCATGTGGCCTGCCCTTGGTTTTATTGTTCTTTTGATCTTGTTTAATGTAGTGTATATTTTCTTTTATTGTTGTTGTTTTATTGTTGTTTAATGTGCTATGATTTGTTGTTCTATTATATTTTGTTATATTGTATTGTTCTGGGCATGGCCCCATGTAAGCCGCCCCAAGTCCCGAGATGGTGGCGGGGTATAAATAAAGATTATTATTATTATTATTATTATTATTATTATTATGAAAATGCAGAACCATTTAATGCCTTCTTTGCCTCAGTCTTCTCACAAAAAGAAAGCCAGCCTTAACCTCAGCAATATGGAATGGATGAAGGATTAGGGGAAATCCAACCCCAAATAGGGAAACAAGTTATCCAGGAACACCTGGCTGCTCTAAACGAATTCCAGTCTCCAGGGCCAGATCAACTACACCCAAGAGTATTGAAGGAATTAGCGGAAGTTATCTCGGAACCACTGGCAATCATTTTTAAGAGTTCTTGGAGAACGGGAGAAGTCCCAGCAGATTGGGGATCCATTCATACCTTTGCCATTTGGAACATTTACTAAATATTGTAAATTCTTAAATTAATATTTAATATAAAATATGCTTTAGTAAATAAAGTTGTTTCAATCTATCATTATAATTGGGAAAAGTCTCTCCCAGTCCTATTCAGTAAAATCTGAAGGTCTGCTGCCTTGGGACTTTATCACACCAATCTGTTGTCTCATCACAACCATGTTCCTTGAGCAAGTGGAAACATACCATTATTGGAACAATCACTTTCACATTGTGCCATAATTGTGCAATGATGGCACTTTGGTGATGCAAATTCCACAATTAGTTTTGTACATCACAAAACTTTCTTTTCAATTTTGCCCTAGCAGAGCATAAAGTTGTGCTTTGCTATTTTCACTTCCCATCTATTTTGCCACAACTGATGATTTTTTTCCCCTATAAGTGAAAGCAGACAATCTAATGATGATTCAAATGCAATGCAATTCCAGGAGATACATGGCATCTAAAACTACTTTACCCAAATCCCATTTTTCCTGCAGTAATTGCACCTTATTAGTTTCGTTTGTGTATGGGCAAACTGACAGAAGACCTTTTGTGATTTTAAGGAGTTAGTGGCCTGAAGCCTAGTTATTCCTCTATATCCTATCTGTCCCTCTGAGCTGTTTAAAACAATGGGTCTCAACCTGGGGTCCCCAGAGGTTGTTGGCCTTCAACTCCCAGAAATCCTAACAGCTGGTAAACTGGCTGGGATTTCTGGGAGTTGTAGGCCAAAAACATCTAGGGACCCCAGGTTGAGAACCACTGTGTTTAAGGGATTGTTATGCTTTGCTTGGCCTTGTCTAGTTGGTAGGCAGGATAACACAGCTGGGGCATTGTAAGAAGCAATTAGTAACCTTGAAGGGTATGGAAGTTTAACCTTGGAGACAAGTGCGAGATAAGCAAGGATAAGATATCCTGGGGTGATGTGATGCTCAGATCATCTCCAAATGTAAACATGCATGTTATAAAAATGCCCTGAATGGCACAATTTGGGGGCTTCAACATGAACCTGCTCCTGAGGTGTCATGTACCAGGTGGCTACAACAAGGGGCCCATCTTGCTGCTTTCCACAGTCCCTGCAGCATGATAAAGGGTGTCTTGCAAGGTATGTGGTTTTTCTTTCTGTATAATAAAGCTAAACCCTTTTTTATCCACAACTAGTCTTGCCAAACTTCTCTTGCATTTGGCAAGACAGTTTGATGAAATTATCAGAAGAAGAAAAAATATTAATATTGAGTGGTAAGTGTCACATGGCCCTGTTATTAGCCAGAGTAATTTGTGTGATCCTTTGATAAAACATGGGGAGGAGAAAGGGGGGAGGGAGGGAGAGAGATTGAGCTGTAGCCCAGGTCAGATTATTGGGTTTGTGGAGCAGAAAAGCAGCTAAATTTGGGAAGCAGAAACAGTGGACAAGAGAAAAATGTGAATCTTTGTAATAAATGGAAGTGTGAGAACTGAATACTTAGCAGGAGGCCAAGAATCTAAAAGGAGTCAGGCCCTTGGAGAATATGGAAGGAAAGCTAGTAGTCTTTCTCAGGGTGGGGGTAAATTGTGACTCTTTTCAGTAACTTCTCATCTCCTCTATCTACTGTGTTCTGGGTTAGTTTCTATTCTATAGCATGATATACTTGGTGTTGTAAAAAGATAGACCTAATTGGAAATCACTTTTTTGTACAATTAGAATGTAATTTTGGGCACTTTAAAAAGGAAAAAGTATTTTAGTCCTCATTGTTTGAAAAGATGTTTGGCATTTTTCTATAGGGTGCATTTCCCACACAGCACTAGGTTCTTGGATAATTAAGTAAAATTTTTCCCTCTTATCCCTCATTTCTCTTGTGCCTTGCCCCCTCTATCTTCCCTGTCATTGCAGTTCTGGGCTTTACTCCTGTCTTGTACCTCTTGCCCACCTCCTTTTAAATATGTTAAGGTAAGATGGATGCAAAGATTATGAATAGGCTTGTTAAACCAAACCTATGATTAAAACTTCAGCTGTCACTGTCTGTATGTGGGATCATAGAATCATAGAATCGTAGAGTTGGAAGAGACCTCATGGGCCATCCAGTCCAACCCCCTGCAAGAAGCAGGAAAATCTCATTCAAAGCACCCCAGACAGATTCTACCTCTGCTTAAAAGCCTCCAAAGAAGAAGCCTCCACCACTGCCTGGGGGAGAGAGTTCCACTGCCGAACAGCTCTCACAGTGAGGAAGTTCTCGGGTGAAATCTCCTTTCCTGCAGTTTGAAGCCATTGTTCCTCATCCTAGTCTGCAGGGCAGCAGCAAACAATCTTGCTCCCTCCTCCCTATGACTTTCCCTCATATATTTGTATATGGCTATCATGTCTCCTCTCAGCCTTCTCTTCTGCAGGCTAAACATACCCAGCTCTTTAAGCCGCTCCTCATAGGGTTTGTTCTCCACACCCTTGATCATTTTAGTCGCCGTCCTCTGGATGCTTTCCAGCTTGTCAACATCTCCCTTCAACTGCGGTGCCCAGAATTGGACAAGAATTCCAGGTGTGGTCTGACCAAAGCAAAATAGAGGGGCAGTATGACTTCCCTGGATCTAAACGCTATACCCCTATTTGTGCAAGCCAAAATCCCATTGGCTTTTTTTGCTGCCACATCACATTGTAGGCTCATGTTTAACTTGTTGTCCACCAGGACTCCAAGATCTTTTTCACATGTACTGCTGTCGAGCCAGGCATCCCCCATTCTGATTCCTTGAACCTTGTACTGAAAATAATCATATATTCTGACATGGTGTTCTTGCCATGACTTCCATGTCTCAAAAAGTAGGCTGCAGCATTTTGAGCCAGCTGAAAAGGTCACCAAGGGCAGCTTATCTTGGCATAATATAAGTGTGTGTGTGCATGCGTGCATGCATAAGTGTGTGTGTACGCATGAATTATGGTCTCAACATCTTTATTCAGGACAAAACTCACATGGGATAAGACAGTTCACAATGATCATCAGCTAGACTAGAGAATGCTAAAAATTGTATCTAAGCTTACAAGTCTTTTTAAAGAGCAATTGCTTGTCAAGATAAAGCAAATTCTTATCTCTTACATCCACATTTTCTAAACTTGAATGGTGCAGTTCATGCATATATTAAAATATGCAACTGATCAGATCCTAATTGGCTTGCAGTGTTCACTGCTTTGGCCATTTGCTTTAATAACAAATGGTCTTAAGCAGATCTATGTTCTTTAATGGTTTTGAGGGGTTGTCAGTCATATATACACTTTATGCTGTTTCACTCTCTTGGGCTATAATCCTTGCATCACTTATGTATACAATAATCTAACTGACTTTAATTAGACTGTTTTAATATCAGTGGTTTGAAGATTGTCTTCCAAAAGGAACATAAGTGCTATAGTGTCTTCTATATGGGAAATGTAACCCAAATAAAGCCACATCTTCAAAATATTTCTAGATCATGTTCTGGGAATGGAAGGGCTGAGAATTGGGGTAAACATGTATAGTATATATGGGGGAGGGAGAGAAAGAGAGAGAAAGAATGCTGATATACTCTAGTAGGCCAGATCCATTCTTTCAAAAGTGATGTATGGCCTCATATGAGAAAACTAACCAATAGTTTAAACTTTTCCCTTGAATCTGCAGTTTTTATCTAGAAGTAATTTTCAACCAAGAGAGAAAGATAACATCTTTTAATCTTGCTGTGCTTCCTTCAGCAAGCTGGTTTTGGGATCCCAACTATACCCAGCAACTTTCTAAACAGCAAAATAATTATAAATTCATTTATCCCATTTATATAAACCCCTTTCATCATGATCAAAAACCATGGCACATTCAGGGACTATAAGCTGCAACCAATAGAGCTGAAAATCTATATCCAGAAAAATCACTTTATCTGTTATGGACCTTGTTTATGCGGTAGAAACAAAAGTGCTTTAATAGAATACAAGAATGTTACACAACAATTAAAGACAGGACATGGCTGAAGACTAAAGCAGAGGAGCACATACACACAACCCTCAGAGGAGATTTTATACAAGCAGAAATAAAAAGAGGAAGAAAACGCATTGCTTCTCCCTTTGACATAAATTGTATAGCCCTGTAGAGAAAATGTGTGTTTGGGTACTTAAGTGTGATACACACTTGTCTTTCAAATTAATCCTTATAACAAATGCATTTTTTCACTTATTCACTCATGACTCTTAAAGCTGAATTAATTAACCAGTACTGATCACCAGCCTAAAAATCTCTGAAATTCTTCTCTGAAATGGATCCATTTGTGTTCATTTGCATTATTTAGAAATATAATGGGACTTTGCTATTTCTGGACTGGCATTATATACAATGGTATAGTAAAAAGTGTCTCTTATATAAAATGGCAAAATCAAGGTCTGCTTTTGGGATTTTTGAAAAAAATTCAAGCCATGGATAATTGAATCCATGAAAGCAGAATCCATGGATATAGAAGGCCAACTTCAATATGAGATGAAATTACAAAAATATAAAATATAACTTAGGGTGTATCCACACAGCCAAATAATATGGTGTAGAATTCATACAATACACAAAGGCTAATACAGTGTGCCCTGGGGTAAGCTGGGATAAAATGGTACGCAGCAACCTTCTTTTCCTAGTTCCATGCCATGTAACTGACAAAGGAACCTGGGAAAAGTAGAATGGGGGGCTGGAGGTACAGGGAGGGTGGAAGCCGAGCCCATGTTCAGTTCTGCTGAGCCAGCTTTGGCACGGCACAGCCGCCATCAAGAAGGTAGCTCAGGACACCCTTGTGTTACCTGAATGTGCCCCAAACCAGCCTTTTTTCATGCCAGTTCTTAGTTAGATGCATTATGTGCCTGTGTAGAAGGATCCCATGACTCCTAAATTAATTAGACTCATGTAGTTTGTCTGTAGTGGCTCACCTTTTCACGTCTTCCCCAGTATTAGATTCAGTTTGGATTCTGTTGTTCGACAGTGGAACTCTCTCCCCCGGGCTGTGGTGGAGGCTCCTTCCTTGGAGGCTTTTAAGCAGAGGCTGGATGGCCATCTGTCGGGGGTGCTTTGAATGCGATTTCCTGCTTCTTGGCAGGGGGTTGGACTGGATGGCCCATGAGGTCTCTTCCAACTCTACTATTCTATGATTCTATGATTCTATGATTCTATTATTCTGATTTTGCATTTACACTGTAGAATTAATGACATTACTTTAACTGCCATGGCTCAATGCTATGAAATACTGGGATTTGTAGTGTGGTGAAGTACTGGCACTAAAGACCTTGTAAAACTACAAGTCCCATGATTCTATAGCATTGAGCCATTGTTACCGAAGTCAGCCCGCTGCTAGAAATGATGGGTGAGGATAAGCGCCTGGCATGTACCACTACTTTGAAGTCAGGATCGAGGAGACGTACTGGGTTAAGGCAGCAGAAACAGAGGTTAATTCACCTGGCCAGATGTGTAGCAGTTAATATAAAAGCTTGTCCATCAAAGACATAGCAGCAACACACAAAAAGGAAATGTAAATTTACTCTTGTTCAGCAGAGTTCAACACAGCAAAATAAGCCTGTGGCATGGCATCAAAATAAGTCCTTCAGAGTAACAGAACTTACATAGTCTTTGTATGTAATCATACTAACACAGATGACATGGCTTCTCCAACTTCCATCCCCAGAGAGCGAGCAAGAGAGAGAAAGCCTCATGTATCCTAAAAGACACCCAATTATACCCCACCAGGAGTGGTGCAAACTTACTGGCCTTCATGAGCACATCCATGTAGCAAACATATAATAAGCACCAGAATGAGTCCTTTTTCTCTTAACACACCTGGTGCAGTGAAAGTAGTAACCCCACACAAGACTTACTGCCTGTTTTATAGAAAATTTAACAAGATGGATGTCTGAACAGTGTAATTGCTCAAAGTACTGACATAACTCATACAGAGAAGTACAACACATTTATACAGTTTGAATGATAATAAACTTTATTTGTAGACCGCCCTATCTCCCCAAAGGGACTTAGAGTGGTTTCCAACACTTACAGCTAACATTCAATGGCAACAAAGAAACATATGAACAAATTACATCAAAACAAGATAAGTCAAAACATAAGTAAAATAAATAAAGCAACCATTCCTAAAACTTAATGCCAAATAGCAGTTATCAAAAAAATAAAATTAGACCACCCTGACAAACATAATCACATATTATGAATTTAAGCAGGATAAAAAATTTAAAACAGCTAATACCGTGATTAAAAGTAACATGATTCTCCACAACTAACTGGCATGAAATCAATTCCAGTATCTAGACAGGGTTTAATATATCTAGATGATGCTGTATGTCGAGATGTATTAGTCTTCCTCCTCTCCGTATGCCAGTGTGCAAAGATGTGTTTTAGCAACTTTTAAAAGGCGAGGAGAAAGGGGGCAGTTTTTACTTCTTTTGGGAGGGATTTCCAGAGGCAGGGAGCAATAATGGAGAATAGTGGTGTGCATTTGTATGGAATCGCTGTTTGTTTAGTTTAGTTTCATTCATTTTGTATCAATTTTGTATTTGTCTCCATTTCCAAAATCGGGGTGCTTATATGAATAGAATTTTCATCTTGTTTATTAAAAAAACAAACATTTTTGGACCATTAGTGGGAATGGGAGGGCTTCCGAGGCTCACCCCCCCCCCCCAGCTCTGTTTTTGGGCTAGAGGGGTGAAAATTGCCACACACGGAGGACATTTCGACCCCTTTTAGCCCACCAACTTTTAAAACATTTGGGTCTTCCCAGAGTACTGTTGTTGTTGTTGTTGTTGTTGTTGTTACTAATATGCATTGGCACACATCAACTGTCATGGGAAAGCAGACCTCTCTCAGACTCAGCTTAGGGTCCCAGAGTAACTATTGTTATTAATATTATTATTAATACCCATTGGTACACATCAACTGTAATGGGAAAGCAGCCCTCTGTCAGTACCTGCTTATTGTTACGCAGCCTAAAACGAAAGGAAAATGAAACCACTGTCTATCATCTTTGAGAGTTCTTAGAGAATAAGAGAAGTCCCAGCATGGAGGAGGGCAAATGTGGTCCCTTTCTTCAAGAAGGGAAAAAAAGATGACCCAAACAGTTACTATCAGGTCAGCCGCACGTCGATACCAGGCAAGATTCTGGAAAAGATCATTAAGGAAGTGGTCTGCAAACACTTAGAAACAAATGCAGTCAAATGCTAATAGTCAACACAGATTTATCAAAAACAAATCATGGCAGACTAATCTGATCTCCTTTTTTGATAGAGTTACAACCTGGGTAGATGTGGGGAATGCCGTGGGTGTAACCTACCTGGATTTCAGTAAGGCCTTCGACAAGGTCCCCCACGACCTTCTGGCAAACAAGCTAGTAAAATGTGGGCTAGACAAAACTACAGTTAGGTGGATCTGTAATTGGTTAAGCGAACGAACCCAAAGGGTGCTCATCTTCATCTTGGAAAGAAGTCACAAGTGGAGTGCTGCAGGGTTCTGTCCTGGGCCCGGTTCTGTTCAACATCTTTATTAATGACTTAGATGAAGGGTTAGAAGGCACGATCATCAAGTTTGCAGACGACAGCAAACTGGGAGGGATAGCTAACACTCCAAAAGACAGGAACAGAATTCAAAACGATCTTGACAGCTTGTTTTCTGCTGCCCTAGAGTCTAGGACATGGAACAATGGTTTTAAACTACAGGAAAGGAGATTTCACCTGAACATGAGGAAGAACTTCCTAACTGTGAGAGCTGTTCGGCAGTGGAAATCACTGCACCAGACTGGTGGAGGCTCCTTCTTTGGAGGCTTTTAAACAGAGACTGGATGGTCATCTGTCAAGAGTGCTTTGAATGTGATTTTCCTGCTTCTTGGCAGGGGGTTGGACTAGATGACCCATGAGGTCTCTTCCAATGGTATGATTCTATGATTCTATGATCCATTCTAAAATGGGAAAGTTACTCAAGGTGCTGATCTAATCTGGTTTCATTTTAGGGAAGAGCTGAAAGAGAACTAGCAGGAAGAGAAGAGGTTGACAACTGTCTCTAAGGTAGATTTGAGTAAATAGACCAGAGGCTTGGATGGTTTGGATCATCAAACTAACTGGAATGTGTCCTGAGAAGGATGACGAAAATGGTAAAAGGTCTGGAAGCCAGCCTCTTTGAAGAGTGGTTTAGGGAGCTGAGTATTGTTTAGCCTGGAAAAGAGATACCTGAGAAGAGCCATGATAGCCAAGTTTAAATGTTTGAAAGGGTGTCATATTGTGATGGGGGCAAGTCAGTGTCCTGCTGCTATAGAGACCATGGAGCAGTGGATTAAAACTGCAGAAAAATTTTTTTCACCTAAACATTAGGAAATGACTTCCCTGGAGCTCCCTTCTACACTACCAGACAATCTATGGGCCCTTCCACACTGCCCTTTATTCCGGGATTTGATCCCAGATTATCTGCTTTAAACTGGAATATGTGAGTCCCCACTGCCAGAAATCCTGGGATAAACAGACAATCTGGGATCAGATCCTGGGATATAGGGGCAGTGTGGAAGAGCCCTAAGTTATCAAAACAGAAATCCACGTTATCTGATTTGAACTAGTTTATCTTAGTCTACACTGCCATATAATCCAGTTCAATGCAGATAATGTGGATTAACTTGATTATCTAATCAACTTGACTATCTCATCAGCCAAAAGTAGGTCTACACTTCCTACTGAAATATTGGTAAGTTTATCTTGGTAAAAATTGACCTTTAATTTAAATATTGTTTTGTTTTTTATTCATGTTTTTCCTTACTACATATAATGTATGTGCAGTATGCATAGAAATTCATTCATGTTCCTTTGCAAATTATAGTCCATCCCCTCAAGAGTCTAAGGGACTTTGAACTGGACCTCGGCTGCCATGGTTCTATCCTAAGGAAACCTGGAATCGGTAGTTCAGCAGTTACTTTGAATTCTTTCTTAGAGCCCTTCCACACAGTTATATAACCCAGAATATCAAAGTAAATAATCCACAATATCTGCTCTGAACTGAGTTATCTGAATCCACAGTTCAATGTGGATTTTATACAGCTATGTGGAAGGGGCCTTAGAGTGCTTTAGTGAAATTCCCATAGTTGTCCTTATTGAACTTTCAGGTCCCTTCTACACTGCCATATAAAATCCAGATTATCTGCTTTGAACTGGATGATATGGCAGTGTAGACTCATATAATCCAGTTCAAAGCAGATAGTGTGGATTATCAACTTTGATAATTTAGATTATATGGCAGTGTAGAAGGGGCTTCAGCCTGTCTTCTGAGAGGGGGTTTGTAGACTAAAGGAATCATAGAATTTGAAGAGACCACAGGAACCATCCAATCCAACGCCCTGCCAAGCAGGAACACAGAATCAAAGCACCCCATCCAGACTCTGCTTTAAAACCTTCAGAGGATGAACTGCAGATTTCTCTGTACATCACTAAACTACAAATGTCAAGCTATGGCAGTTAGTTGTATCAAACTGATATAACTAGATGTACCTTGCGTCCTCTTTCGGCACAGAAGACAATTTGGTGTTCAACACTACTAAATAAAATTATTAAACTCTAGATGAGTCAGGCAGTTATAGACACTAGAGCTTGACTTCTCAACACACAGTAGTATGTAAGAATGGAAAGAATATATTCATTCCCAGGTAAAAATGGGTTAGCTGCTACTCTGGAGATAACCTTTGGAAGAATAATAGACAAGGGAGAATGATGTGCAATTTTCATCAGGAATTTTTTGACCAAATGTAATATCAAATATTCTGTTTTTTTTAAAAAGGAAACACACCTCACCCCTTCATTTTCTGTAAAGAAAATTCAAGACACGGAAATTAGGGCCATCTGCATTAAAACACATGCTTTCCCACATGTTTCCCTGGCTTGAGTATTGATGAATACAAGGACAATATTGCAGAGAAATATTTCTTTTCTTCAACTACTATAATTATTCCCATGGGAAATTGTTGCAGATCTACATATTATTGTTGCTGTTGTGTCCCTTCAGATTGTTTTGAACCATAGGAGATCAATGTTATGAAGGCATTGAAGTATGAAGTGCAAAAAGAGTGAGCATCGAATATGGATTGGTACTCCCTTTTAACCCCCGCAGAGCTGATGCCCTTGGTTATGCTTTTTTGAAGTATGAAATGCCTTTCATTGGAATCAAAGTTGCAGGTACCATGTTGCATTCTCTGAAGTGCACATTGATGATGGCCTTTCTGAGGACCTTTCTACACTGCCATATAATCCAGAATATCAAGACAGATCATCTACATTATCTGATTTGAACTGGATTATCTCAGTCTACACTGCCATATAATCCACTTTAAAACAGATAATCTGGATTTTATACAGCTGTGTAGAAGGGGCCTGAGTCTAAAGACACATATACAGCTATGTGGTTGGCACCAAAATTATTCTGTGTTGTAGAGTACAATGTGTTTTGTAATGTCTGCAACATGTAATGCACGTCCAGAGCACAACTGCATAGCATTTTTCCTCCATGGAAATTCAGCATGATGTGGTGCAATGCAATTTAAAAGAAAGAAAGAAAAGAAACAAAACTACTGCCTAAATTCTTCTTTGTACTTTCCAGGGAGTATTTTTTTAACACTATATGTAGGCATTTGACTGACTTTACCTTATTTCTATATCAGAGCAACCAATTTTATCATGCAATATCCCCCACCATTTACTGTGCTTTGGGGGGGGGGGGTGCTCCTGCTGCATTAAAATGAAAACAAAAACACCCTGGCTATAAAATTCCAGCAGCCAGTGTTTATGACACATTAAGTTCACATTGAGCAACAACAAAGCTCAAGGAGTCGCTCTTGAAATTCACTATACTAAACAAGGCAATGAAATGTCTTCCCCTAAACTTCCAACTGAGAATCAGCCTTGTGGTTTTCTACAAGGTATTCTGTGTATCTTAAAAAGCCATGACAGGTTTTAAGAAACTTTGATTTCCCTCCTTTTCCCCCCGTAATGCTCCATTAACCCCCAACATCTGTTCTCTATGTGCAGAATCAGCAGCTCTGCTAATCTCTCCCTCCTCTCCTTTCTTTCTCACCGAAACCGTTATCTTTGATAAAATGGTGCTTCTAGCTGCAACCCCACTTGCTTCTCTCACACCAGCCATAGGGAATCCATAGTGCTATCTGGCATAGTTTTATTTGTCTCAGCACTTTATGGGCCTAAAACTGTCATGCATGCATTCACAGATCCATTAAAAACAAGAGCACATACTGATGCATTCCACTGTTGTAAATTAAACTCCTATGCTTTATGGAAGTAATGGCTGTTTTGTGACTATATCGACAAAGTTCCTTCTTACTTGTACTTCTTACTCTGCAGTAAGTGCCTGCCTTCTCAGTTGTTTTGCCCATCGTACATATTTATATTGAGCAATGCTAATTTGATAACCTCACTATATATACTGTGTATGTATATATAGGTTTTGGGGTCAAAATTACAAATTTTGATATGACCCATGAATAAGTCAAGGGTCATTCTGTGGAGAGAATGGGAATGAGCTGCCCCTGATCACCACCATTTCACCATCCTGACATTCAAAAGTGACAGAAGTGGCACTAGAATGAAAAAATAGAGGGTCAGTGCTTATTTTAAGCTCTCTTGGGACAGATTAAACTGTCAGAGAAGGGGATGGTTCATTAAAAAAAAAAGATTTGAGGTATACTACTTATATTGAGTTCCCGGTGGCACAGTGAGTTAAGCTGTTGAGCTGCTGAACTTGCTGACTGAAAGGTCAGTGGTTCGAATCCAGGCAGTGGGGTGAGATCCCGCTGTAAGCCCCAGCTTCGGCCAACCTAGCACTTTGAAAACATGCAAATGTGAGTAGAGCAATAGATACCACTCTTGCTGGAAGGTAATGGCGCTCCATGCAGTCATGTTGGCCACATGACCTTGGAGGCGTCTACAGACAATGCCGGCTCTTCGGCTTAGAAATGGAGATGAGCACCAACCCCCAGAGTCAGACACGACTAGACTTAATGTCAAGGGAAAACCTTTACTACATATATTGACCCATGGATAAATGGACCCCTGTATTTTGTGTTGATACTTTTGACTAAAATGTCTGACTATATACATTCGGTGTTCAGATAAATGTTTAATGTGCACAATCATAGGTTTAGCATCAACAGTAAACTTCTACCACAGAAATGTGGATTTTCAGGCACAGTGGTGTGATTGTAACAACAAGCATAAGCAAAACAAGACAAATTCATTTTCACTGTGCTCAGTGAAAATATGTGATTTCATTTAACATTTATCAAGGCTAATTCTTTCCATCTAGTACAACTACAGTTTTACAGTCATTAGAATAATGTTAAATGATGCTGTATTGTCTTTTCAGTTAAGAATAATGAAAAGCCAAATATGAACCACACTGGAAAGCTCAGTAAGGGAAACAAGGGATATTTGATATTTCTCTTTGAATTTTAGTCTTTACTCAAAAATAGTCAAGCACTTTCAGGCAGGGAATGGTTCCCAGTAAAAGACAAGAGAGCCAGAAATGTGTTCCACCACTTGTCAAGACTAAAAATATTCTTTTTTTCTTTTCTTTTTTTTTTTTTTTTTGCTCCACCTGAAAAGAGCAACAGAATTGTATGTGCAGGTGTGCACATGCATGTAGTTTTTTGTCAGTTTCATAGTAGAACAACAAGAATCAGGAGCATTCCATCTGATCATTTAGTCCTTGACATTTGAGATAAAGTAATCTGAAACATTAGAGCTACATGTCTTTTCCAGGTCCTTTTCTGCCAGAGATTGAAAAATAGAGTTTTGTGGGGAATACAGGCATAGCTCCTTATGGAATTATATTTTTATATAGCATTTGTTATTTTTCATCTTGCCTTTATTAATAGTCTTATTCATGCATGTGGTGTATTGTGTTTCTTATCTTAGAACAGTTATGGTCACTCTTAATTTATAGATGACAACAGGAGGTCAGTGAATGAGAGATCAGTGTAGTGAAACATGTCTTACTTTAATAGCCTGTCACTTTAAGACTCCATTGTATCTGTCAGAACATCTGGTTTTCTATCTTTTTTTCACTCTTTCGTCTCTCACCCCACAGGCAGCTCCTCGTGATCTGTAATTAGAAGAATGCTCTTGTACCCTAGGACACTTCCTCTTTAACCCCCACCCCCACCCTTCCAGGTTTTTGTACTGATTCTGCCTAGCAGGAGAATAGGTGATGCATCTTCTAACACTCTCATACAGCTTTGTCTCCTGGGCCACATATCCTTCTCAAACCCTCTATTGGGTTCACATGTCTCAGACCAAGTACCAAGCTCTCCTACCCAGAGGCATGTCCAGTCAGCTATTCTGTGGAAAGATTTTCATCCATTATGTAAAACCTGAAATACTTTTCCCATCTTATCTTTCCTTAATGGTAAGTGAAACTCCCAAACTCCCCCCACCTCCTTTCCTGTGTCCATAGATTTTTAAATCCCCAAGTTCTTTTATAGAAAACTGTCACATTCTGAACATCAAAATTGCCTCTTCTATTCATTATTGAATAGAAGACTATTATTGGATGCTTAAATTAGATTTTGCTTAGAATGACCTAAAACCTTATCATGTGAACTCACTATTTCACTGCAACGATACTATCACTGAACACCTTTGATATTGCATTTCTCTTCAAAACATGCAGTTGTGTTGATTTACCAATCTATGGTCCTGCAATTGTACTTTCACATACCTTCGTAACTCTGCCTTCCTGCACTAAAACTGTTCCTTTTCTTATTTTAATTTTAAAGCAATTACACAATTCCAGCATTGAAATACGAAAACAAAAACAAAAAGGCACCTACAACCATAAAATAATCAGAAAATACTGGGGTGTTGTGTGGTTTCCAGGCTGTATGGCTATGTTCTAACAGCATTTTCTCCTGACGTTTCGCCTGCATCTGTTGCTGGCATCTTCACAACCATACAGCCCAGAAACTACACAATACCCCAGTTATTCCAGCCATGAAAGCCTTTGACAATAAATCAGAAAACAGAAAGCTTTACTTTACTGCTAGCAAAAGAGGAAGAGACCCATCTCACCAAGGTAGGTGATGGAATGTTGCAGGTTTGTGAGCTGTTAACAGATCTTAGCAAGCAATAGCTAGGGACATAATAAGCAAAGGGACATAATAAGCAAAGTGCCCGGTGTCATGCAATAGGAACTTTGGTAATTTTCTACATGACCTGCAAACAATTTTTTAAAGAGGAATGAACTTAGTCTTTTATGTCAGAAGTGACTTGAGAAACTGCAAGTCACTTCTGGTGTGAGATAATTGGCCATCTGCAAGGACGTTACCCAGGGGACACCCAGAAGTTTTGATGTTTTTACCATAATTATGGGAGGCTTCTCTCATGTCCCTGCATGGAGCTGGAGTGACAGAGGGACCTCATCCACGCTGTCCCCGATTTTGATTCAAATCGGCAACCTTCAGGTCAGCAACAAAATTTTCATGTCAGCAGTCCTGCCAGCACAAGGGTTTAAACCACTGTGCCACCAGGGAATGTGGAATAAGCTGAGGCAGTGGCCATCCCAGACCTCCTCTTCCTCCTCAGCTAACTTGGGCGAGATACCAGGGTCCCCTGAGTGCAACCCCGCCTGAGTTACTCCCAGGGTGACCTCTTAGGGAAACTGCACAGAGAATTCCAACACCAAGTCATGAGGATTAATTAGGCCAGAATTTCCCCACAACTCCAAGGCCATTCCCATTGGCCCCTACCTTGGTTGTCTAAACACCCATGTGGGTTCATATTCCTGGTCTTCACCAAAATGGATGCCTTAGATGCACGCTAAGATGCAAAATCCATCCCAGTTCACTGCCACAGATTAGGGGTAAGCAGTCGCTTTGCCCCACCCCTACCAAGCCTGATAAAACAGCCTTAATACTCCCATGCAAATCACATAGAAATTGCTATTTGCCTGACTCTGAGAGAGGGATACCATCAACCCAGAATAAATCTGTGGTATGTTATCTCCTGGTGATTTATGTAAATTCCTAGGCCTTTACCCATGGGCTTATAAATTCCTTGGTTGACTGGCCACATCCAATCTTCACAAACCACCACAGGACCATTTCTGCCATGGAATAATGGCAGACCACGTGAGGTGTTTACGAGGCCAAGTCTCTTTAATCCTATGCATGTTTGCCAACACTTGTAAAATCAGTGCCTTGCCCTTAATAAGGCCCAAGTCATTGCCACCCAGATATATTACCAATACATCTGGAGGGGGCATTTCCCACTCCTATAACAACAATGGGCACAACCCATCCCAATTGAGGTCTCTTTGCCCCCTCTCTTCAACACTGGCTACTGCAGCAAGTCCCAAGTATTGACTAAAATGGCTATGCCGAGTCTACGTCTCAACCCAATGCATATAGTTATGGCTGCAGATCAGCATCTGTCATCTGAATGACATCCCATTGATATCTGAATTAATCCTTTTACTGGAGACACTGTTTGGACACCCTCCATTTTGAACCAGGAGCTCCTGGGATAAAGGTACTGTCTGGATGTGCCCCTAGCTTCCACCACCATATTCCCCCCTCGCACCAGGTGTTGCCCAGTAATTGATGGGTGTAGCTGTGCCAACACCATGCAACCAGGGTCAGATACAGACACCCACAAAACAGAGAGGGAGCTGGGGCAGCCCTCAAGACAACAATCTCCAGTGTGGTCAATAAGCAGGGAAGGGAGAGGAGACAACCAAAAAACTTCCACCCATCCCCACCCCACCAACAGAGCCACCATTACTAAGTGCTCTGCCACTGCAGCAGGGGCGGAAGGGGGATTGGCAAGTGAGGCTATCCCCACCCCTCTCCTCCCTACTTATAGTTAGTGAAGACAGACTGTCTGCTGCAGTGGTTCTCAACCTGTGGGTCCCCAGATGTTTTGTCCTTCAACTCTCAGAAATCCTAATAGCTGGTAAACTGGCAGGGATTTTTGGGAGTTGAAGGCCAAAACATCTGGGGACCCACAGGATGGGAACCACTGATCTACTGGGTTACCAGCTCCGTGTTGACTTGCTTAGCACTCACAAGGAACTGAAAGAAGAACCAGGGCTGCCCCCTAAAAGTAGTTCAGCTAGGACTAATTGATAACTGGTTTCCTTTACTGGGGACCAGCAAATCACCCTCCCCACCCAGCAAGTAGGGAGGGAGAAGCTAAGTACCTGCCTTGTGATATAGGGTTGTCAGTCAGAATGAAAACTGAAGAGAGTTTCTATACCTTTAATGGTTGTGTAAATGAGAAAATTTGAGTAGGTATTGCTTGTACATGACAAAAAATGCCTGCAGAAATTCCCTCACAACCATTAAAAATGCCTAAGCTAATTAGTAAATTAAACTTTAATTTTTTTCCACCCGATTTCTAACCTAACATTAGTTCTTTAATAAATATTTCTTTAATCTACTGAGTTGTTGAATGCGGGCTAAATAATGCACTGAGCTTTCTTAACACTTGCAGGATCAATTTTTTACCACTGAATATGAGAATCTGGATGCTGTACTGAAGCAATTTTGACAAAAGTTATAGGAGAAGGCAACACAAATTATTCATCCTGTTTTAAAGCGCTAAACTGTCTTTTCTGACAAAGGAAGTTTCCTAAGGATGCAGATGTCTCAGCTGAAAAGTCAACATAACCTATCTTCAAAGGGCATATACTGTGGTGGGGATTCACTTGTGAGTCAACAAATGCACTAATCATAAGACAACTAGGGCCTATGATAGACTAAAAGCCAAAGATGTGATCAGATATCCAAGAATATTTTCTTTTTCACTTTCTGAGAAAACAACCCTCCATCTCATGCCACACGGCAATCCATTTCTCAACATGAGGAAACATTCAAATGGAAGTTGCGATATTGTAGGGATTTCTGATTCACCAAAGTTGGAAAAGTGTCCCTGGCCATGCCTAAGTCAATCAGTTACTGTTTTGATCATATTCTCAGAACCAAACTATACAAAATAAATGGTGCATTGATAGGAATCAGGAGGCAACACATAGGCTTTGTTTCCAGGTCTAATAACTGAGAAACAAAGTGTTGCCAATTGGCTCTCTGGAACACTAATGTGCTTTCAGCCTCTAATAGCATGCTATCTGTAATGTATGGTTTGAACTGCAGTGTGATCGCTGAAGTGATTTCTTATAGGTAAACCAAAGGTGTGTTTTTAAGGACTCTTTGCTATTTGTATTAATGTAAAAGCCTAAGAAATAGGCCAAGGATGCATTGATTTGAGTCATGATGTTTTGGGAAGAAAGCCAGGGAAGTGGATGAATAATGTATCCTGCACAGGATGCCAAGTTCATATTGGAAAGTACAGATCAAACATTACTTGATCAAAAGGTAAGCTATACAAATAGCATATGTGCCATCCACAGTTGACATGGATTGTGAATAAGATGTTTAATGGTCCTCACATTATGATAGAACTGCTTCACATAACAGTTAGGTTCTGATCACAGAAAAATCCTGGGCCTACTAAACTTTATGGAACAGAAATAGGTCTACTTGCTATGCATTTTCCCAACCACCAAGATGTTCTGATTGCATTGCTTATGGATGTTTGGGTACATTCAGAAAGAGATAATTAGATTATGAAGCAACTAGACTGTTTTTCTAATATTTCAGTTTATTTTCAGTTGTTCAAATTATTATAAAAGACACATCACTTTTACAAGGAATGAGTCAATTGCTGGGGAAAACATACAAGCACAAAATGTACATTTTAGCTTACAGTAGCTGTAAAAAAAAGTGTGGCCTGTAAGCCAGAAGCGCTGCAGCCCATGGGTACCACTTTTGCAGTCTCTGAAACCTCCCCTCAGACCCCCTAGCACCCTGAACTTCCTCAAATTATAAAATATTTTGGCATGTTTTTCAGCTCATTGCACATTCTTCCAAAACTTTCTCATAACCCACACTCTCCAACTGTCAAATAATTTTATTCTTGTCGGAACACAGGCACCTTAAGGAGCCACACAAACAATACTCAGTGTTAACAAAAGTTTATTTGCAACTCAAAAACAGGCTCAGAGACACTTAACTGCAGTGTCTCTATCCAAAACTCAAAGTCTTCGCCCAAACTGATCTTAAAAAGCAGAACAGAAAAATCCAGATTAAATGGATGGATAGTCCGGAGTAAAACATAGTCACCAGAATTGGCAGCAAACAGCGCTGAAACAGGCTTCTTGGAAGATAGCGCTGTACACCAAAGTAAATGAAACCAGTAAAAGTTCACCAAAAAGCAGGAAAGAAGGTCCAAACTAACATCGTCTTTAAGTTGATTACACAAGCCGCAGTCAAGTCAAACCAGGAGTCAGGAAAGGGGAAAGCCACACTCACGATAGCCAATCCAAAGCCAGAAAGGGAGAAAGCTGCGTCCATGAAAAGCCAGTCCAAACGTTGTTACCGAAGGTCATCAAACAGAGCCAAAGTCACCAATCCAAAGGTCCAGGAAGGGAGAAAAGCACATTCATGATAGTCCAGTCCAAATCCAAGAATCACAGTAACCGGGAACACCAAGCTGTAGAGCCAGGACCCAAAGGCCAACAGGAAAAACAGGCAAGGACAAACCTACGCCAAAATGACACTTTGCCTTCTGCACAGGATCCCCATTTCAGACCCTACTTTTAACTTAAACATCATTATCCAAAGATGAGCTGGCCTCCACCCCAATATCATCCCCCACAGCTGTTCCCGTCGTTACATGTGAACCCCACCCATCATCCCTCCAGTTCCTCAATCTCCTGTCAAGATTTAGGTCTCCCCATGCCCTGGGTGTATCAGCTGCTTGCCAATCCTCCTGTCCCAAAACCCCCACAAACGTATCACCAGAAGTTGGCTCTGCAAACACATCCCTCATTTCTTGTACCCTAGTGCAGTCCGATGTGCCCTCCACATTTTATCATTCCCAGACCCATCATCCCCAGAGAAACCTAAAAACGACTCCTCCTCTGTGGGAGCAGTAAGTATATCCCGGAGCTTCTTCATCTCCCTTCATCTGATTCCTGCTCCCGAGTAACCCTTTTAGTTCCTCTATTCACATCCATCCCATTTCCCTCTTCAATCATTGACTCCTCATCACTTGAAAACCCTTCAAACGTGTCTTCTTCAGAAGGTGCCATAAGTATCTCCCGGATCTTCCTCATCTGGCAGCTGCTCAATATTACCCCTTTTCCTCCTACTAGTACTTCAACTTTATTAACGAGTTAAACGAAAGGAGAGATGGGCCGAAACTAACAAAATGAAGTTCAACAGGGACAAATGCAAGATACTTCACTTCGGCAGAAAAAATGGAATGCAAAGATACCGAATGAGGGACGCCTGGCTTGACAACAGTACATGTGAAAAAGACCTTGGAGTCCTCGTGGACAACAAGTTAAACATGAGCCAACAATGTGATGTGGCAGCTAAAAAGCCAACGGGATTCTGGCCTGCATCAATAGGGGAATAGCGTCTAGATCCTTATGGTCAATCAGCCTCCCTCCCACACTCCACGCCGGTGAGTTGATAAGAACGGAGGGGAACTTCGCAAACTCCAGAAACAACTTGGAGGAAAAGGGCAGTGGAGCTTACTTTAAGGGACCATCCTGCCTTTGGCTACAGCTCTGCAGCCTCCCTCCCACACTCCACGCCGGTGAGTTGATAAGAACGGAGGGGAACTTCGCAAACTCCAGAAACAACTTGGAGGAAAAGGGCAGTGGAGCTTACTTTAAGGGACCATCCTGCCTTTGGCTACAGCTCTGCAGCCTCCCTCCCACACTCCACGCCGGTGAGTTGATAAGAACGGAGGGGAACTTCGCAAACTCCAGAAACAACTTGGAGGAAAAGGGCAGTGGAGCTTACTTTAAGGGACCATCCTGCCTTTGGCTACAGCTCTGCAGCCTCCCTCCCACACTCCACGCCGGTGAGTTGATAAGAACGGAGGGGAACTTCGCAAACTCCAGAAACAACTTGGAGGAAAAGGGCCGTGGAGCTTACTTTAAGGGACCATCCTGCCTTTGGCTACAGCTCTGCAGCCTCCCTCCCACACTCCACTCCGGTGAGTTGATAAGAACGGAGGGGAACTTCGCAAACTCCAGAAACAACTTGGAGGAAAAGGGCAGTGGAGCTTACTTCAAGGGACCATCCTGCCTTTGGCTACAGCTCTGCAGCCTCCCTCCCACACTCCACGCCGGTGAGTTGATAAGAACGGAGGGGAACTTCGCAAACACCAGAAACAACTTGGAGGAAGAGGGCAGTGGAGCTTACTTTAAGGGACCATCCTGCCTTTGGCTATAGCTCTGCAGCCTCACTCCCTCCCTCACTTCACCTTGGAATGAATAAGAACAGAGGGGGAAGAACTTTGTATAGCTTCTGTCCTATTGAGCTGCTGCCTCTGAGCACTTTAAAAACCAGAAGTTTGTCAAACACTTTGGGGGGACAGTGTTGTCGTCATTAAAGCACTTTTAAGTGTAGAAGGGACACCAATAAGCACTTTCCAGTAGAAGTGAACTGCTGCACTGCACTTTATGAACTAAACCGCTTACCACCTATATTACATCAAATATTTATTATGATAACATCAAATACCTATTGCTGGACCCTCCTTTGGACTTGAATTAAGCACTATAGCACTTTGGCACTGTGGTCGTTATAACCACAGTCAACATCTGTAGTGATCAAGGTGTGTTAGTAGCTAGGGTATTAATTAAGGGTCAGGGAGGCTAATAGGAGGGTGGGAAGGAGGGCAGTGGTTAGAGGCTATTGGGCCAGTGCAATTACCATCCACAGATAATACAAACAACACTGAAGCACTGGAGCACTTTTATAGGGGTTGGGGTAAAGAAATTAACATCCTATCTCCTTACGCTTAGTATACTACTGCTTCCAATCAGAACATCAATATAACCCTCAAGGAGGTAGGAATAGGAAGCAGCGGTAATATGATCCTCGGATGTGAAAGTGAGTCTACCACTATGGTAGACCATGTAGGGAGAGGGTGTGCATTTAGCAGCTGGGGGGCCCCCATCGAAGTTATCCAGGGGAGGGGGAGATACGGGAAAGGGAGGCATAACTTAATTCGGCCTAGGGTGAGAAATAGAGTGCTTGTAGATCTAAAACGGCCTCCTGACATAGTAAAGTTGGGTGCCCAGGTTGGCGGACCCTCCGATCTGAAGGTGGTGCTGCTGAACGCCAGGTCTGTCAACGGTAAAGCTGCAATCATCCAGGATCTCATTCTGGATGAGCGGGCAGACCTGGCATGCATAACTGAGACCTGGTTGGACGAGGCTGGGGGAGTTAACCTTACCCAGCTTTGTCCACCAGGATATACCGTGCAGCACCAACCAAGATCTGGAGGGAGGGGAGGAGGGGTTGCAGTGGTCTATAAGGAGTCCATCCCCCTGACCAGGTGCCCCATCCCTCAGTCTACCTTGTTTGAGTGTGCTCATCTGAGGGTAGGGAGCCGGGACAGTTTAGGGATTCTGCTAGTGTACCGACCACCCCGCTGCACTACAGTCTCCCTGCCTGAGTTAGCTGGGGTGGTCTCAGGCCTGGCTTTGGAGTCCCAACGGCTCATTGTGCTGGGGGACTTCAATATCCATGCCGAGGCCACTCCCTCCGGTGCAGCTCAGGACTTCATGGCCGCCATGGCAACCATGGGGCTGTCCCAATTAGTATCTGGCTCTACCCACAGAGCGGGGCACACACTTGACTTGGTTTTCTGCCAGGGATGGGAGGAAGGTGGCGGTGTGGAGGAGCTCACCATCGCTCCGTTGCCATGGACCGACCATCACCTGATCAGGTTTAGACTCACTGCACCCCCCAACCTCCGCAGGGGTGGAGGACCTAAAATGGTCCGCCCCAGGAGGCTTATGGATCCGGATGGATTCCTGACGGCTCTTGGGGAATTCCCCGCCACCTCGGCTGGTGATTCTGTCGATGCTCTGGTCACCCTCTGGAACAAGGAGGCAGCTAGGGCAATAGACACGATCGCTCCAGAACGTCCCCTCTCGAGTACCCGAGCTAAACCATCTCCTTGGTTTACTGAGGAGCTGGCAGCGATGAAGTGAAAGAAGAGGGAACTAGAGGGCGTGTGGCGTGCGGAGCCAAGCGGGCCAAACCGAACACGGCTGTGTTCCTATCTTAGGGCATATGCCGCGGCAATAGATGCTGCAAAGAACGTTTTCTTTGCAGCTAATATTGCGTCGGCAAAGAACCGTCCGGCAGAGCTGTTCCGAGTTGTCAGAGGTTTGTTATATCCCGTCCCTCAAGACGGGATCCCTGACAACTCAGCAGCCCGCTGTGAAGCATTTGCTCGGTTCTTTGCGGACAAAGTCGCTTTGATCCGTTCTGGCTTTGACACCATATTAACGGCAGTCTCCGAGGATGTAACACGAGCACCTGCTTGTCCTATTTTGATGGATTCATTTCAATTGGTTCAGCCTGAGGATGTGGACAAGGTGCTTGGAGAGGTGAGGGCGACCACATGCATCCTAGACCCCTGCCCATCCTGGCTGATAAAGGAAGCCAGAGGGGGGTTGGCCGAGTGGGTGAAGGTGGTGGTGAATGCCTCCCTTCGGGAAGGCATATTTCCAGCGAGCCTGAAATTGGCTGTGATCAAACCGCTGTTGAAGAAGCCATCACTGGACCCCACTCAATTGGAGAACTTTCGGCCTATTTCCAATCTCCCCTTTTTGGGCAAGGTCATGGAACGTGTGGTGGCCGCACAACTCCAGGCATTCTTGGTAGATACCGATTTTCTGGATCCGGCACAGTCTGGCTTCAGGCCGGGGCATGGTACCGAGACAGCCTTGGTCGCCTTAGTCGATGATCTACGCCGGGAACTGGACAGGGGGAGTGTGTCCCTGCTGGTTCTGCTGGACCTCTCAGCGGCCTTCGATACTGTCGATCACGGTATCCTTCTGGGACGCCTCGCTGGGATGGGTCTCGGAGGTACTGTTCTGCAGTGGCTCCGGTCCTTCCTGGAGGGTCGGTCCCAGATGGTGTCATTGGGGGACACCTGCTCGGCCCCACAACCATTGACTTGTGGGGTCCCGCAGGGTTCAGTACTGTCCCCCATGTTGTTCAACATCTACATGAAGCCACTGGGAGAGATCATCCGGAGTTTCGGGGTCCGGTGTCATCTGTACGCAGATGATGTCCAGCTCTGTCACTCCTTCCCACCTGTCACTAAGGAGGCTGTCCAGGTCCTGAACCGGTGTCTGGCTGCTGTGTCGGACTGGATGAGGGTGAACAAATTGAAACTGAATCCAGACAAGACAGAGGTCCTCCTGGTCAGTCGTAGGGTCGAACAGGGAATAGGGTTACAGCCTGTGCTGGACGGGGTCGCACTCCCCCTGAAGACACAGGTTCGCAGTCTGGGGGTCCTCCTGGACTCATCGCTGAGCCTGGAGCCCCAGGTCTCGGCGGTGGCCAGGGGAGCCTTCGCACAACTAAGACTTGTGCGTCAGCTGCGCCCGTTCCTTGGGAGGTCTGACTTGGCCACGGTGGTCCACGCTCTGGTTACAGCTCGTTTGGACTACTGCAACGCTCTCTACGTGGGGTTGCCTTTGAAGACGGCCCGGAAGCTCCAACTAGTACAACGGGCGGCAGCCAGATTAATAACTGGGGCAGCTTACAGGGAGCATACCACCCCCTTGTTAAGCCAGCTCCACTGGCTGCCGATATGCTACCAAGCCCAATTCAAAGTGCTGGTCTTGACCTATAAAGCCCTAAACGGTTCTGGCCCAATCTACTTGTCCGAACGTATCTCCTCCTATGAGCCAGGAAGATCCCTAAGGTCATCTGGAGAGGCCCTGCTCTCGGTCCCGCCTGCCTCACAGGCACGGCTGGTGGGGACGAGGGACAGGGCCTTCTCGGTGGTGGCTCCCCGGCTGTGGAACACCCTCCCCAGAGAAATACGGCACGCCCCAACCCTTCTGAGTTTTAGAAAAGCCCTGAAAACATGGCTATGTGCCCAGGCTTTCAAAGATTAAATGATAAAAGACGACCCTGGACTGATTTACGGCTACAGCACGAGGATTTTGGAGGAATGGATTTTAATCATATGTTTTATATTTTTCTATTGTTTAATTGTTTTATTGGATTTTCATTGCTGTTTTAATTATGTGCAGGCATTGAATTGTTGCCAATTTGTACGCCGCCCTGAGTCCCTTCGGGTGAGAAGGGCGGGATATAAATGTTGTAAATAAATAAATAAATAAATAAATAAAATAGATCCAGGGAAGTCACGCTACCCCTCTATTCGGCCTTGGTCAGACCACACCTGGAATACTGTGTCCAATTTTGGGCACCGCAGTTGAAGGGAGATGTTGACAAGCTGGAAAGCGTCCAGAGGAGGGCGACTAAAATGATCAAGGGTGTGGAGAACAAACCCTATGAGGAGCGGCTTAAAGAGCTGGGTATGTTTAGCCTGCAGAAGAGAAGGCTGAGAGGAGACATGATAGCCATATACAAATATGTTGAGAGGAAGTCATAGGGAGGAGGGAGCAAGCTTGTTCTGTGCTGCTCTGCAGACTAGGATGTGAAACAATAGCTTCAAACTACAGGAAAGGAGATTCCACCTGAACATCAGGAAGAACTTTCTCACTGTGAGAGCTGTTCAGCAGTGGAACTCTCTGCCCCAGACTGTGGTGAAGGCTCCCTCTTTGGAGGCTTTTAAGCAGAAGCCGGATGGCCATCTGTCGGGTGTGCTTTGAGTGAGATTTTCCTGCTTCTTACAGGGGGTTGGACTGGATGGTCTGTGAAGTCTCTTCCAACTCTACGATTCTATGATTCTATGTATCCATGCCATTGGATTAGAATATCTCTCCGGGAACATTTTTTTTTGGTCTCTGTGTACCAATCCCCACACATAAAACAAATGCATACATAGGCATTTTTGAAGCAAATCAAAACCAACAAAAGTCCCATGATGATCAGCGAGTAGTGACAGAGGCAGGACTGTGAAATCTAGGAGCTCCTAGCTATGGACAGGGCAATGGGCAGTGCATATGGATTCAGTCAATCTAACCCACTGCCAAGATGAGTGATAGCCTATGATGATGATGATGATGATGATGATGATGATGATGATGATGATGTTCCTAACAAAATGGTTTTCACAGGTTTGCTCCTATATCCCAGGATCTGAACCCAGGTTTTCTGCTTTAAACTGGATTATGTGAGTTCCGATTGCCAGATAATCTGGGATAAACAGAAAACCTGGGATCAGATCCTGAGATATAGAGCCTGTCTGGAAGGGCCCTTTGATATTGTACAATTACAGAAGTTTGATGCCACTTTGATTGTTATGAATCCATCTTACAGAATCTGGGGATGTATAGCTGGGAGAGGTATTCAGAATACTCTGCTACTCTGGTGCTGCTGTAATTCAAGGGTTGCTCCTGGAGCTCTCAGGCAAAAAAATTAAAATCTTTAAGTACTTTGCTGAACTCCAATTTCAAGGCTCTCATAATGTTGAAGCTTAAAAGTAAAAGTGGTATCAAACTTCTATAAGCATGCTGCATACGAAAACTCAACAGAAACAGCTTCTTCGCTGTGGCTCTATGGTTATGTCCAGATAAACTTTATTTATTTATTATTTACTACCTTCGTCCCCTAGGGGACCCAAAGCGGTTTACAACATAATATACAAACAATGAGCATAGTGTTAAAAATGAGCAACTAATAGCATTTAAAACATGCCAAATAAAAACAGATTAAAACATCTCAAATAAAAATAGTTAAAATCACACAATCCGAAATCCAATGTCAATTTTATCCAATTTTATCCAAGTTTCTCTCATCATGGATTTTGTCATTTCCAACAAAATCTCCAATTATATTCTAATAATTTTAACCATTTATTTATAATTTATTTATAAGAAATAGCAGGCACAGCTTGGCTGCTGACCACTAAAAAATCACCTCAGTCATTATTGAGCAATTTTCCTAACAAAAATATAGCATGGCAAATACAGAGATAAGAGAGAAAGCAAAATGGCAGAATAAAATGCTATCAAATCAACTTAACTGGGACTTGGATCTAGCTAGGGTGCTTTCTTGCCCTGTGAAAAGAGTAAATGTATGTGCTTTTTTTGTCTTTGCATTTATACATCAACCTTCTGTCAAGGCATTAAGAGCTTCAGTACATAGAGATAAGTACTTACTGTTAAATACCCTTGTGAGGTACATTAAGTTGAAAGAAGTTGACCTTGCCCCAGAACAGCCTTTGTTAACCTAATGTATCCCACAGAAAGTATGACTAAAACTTTATAAGAAGAGTGTTTAGTAGAACTCAGGACATTTTAGGGAAGTTCAGTGTCCCAGTTATTGCAGTATATTGGCTCCCAATTAAGTTTTATTGGTCATTTTCTTAACCTCAACACAATGTCTTTTTAAAGGAGCCCAAGGGCAAATAGAAAAACTCTTCTTCCACTTCAAACCTTCCACTGTTGTTATGTGCTTTCAATCTACACTTTTAAAACTCTTCTTAACTTTTCCATCTTTGCACCAGGCTTTTTGAAGCTGGTAATGTGTGTCTCAGGGGCCCCTGGTGGCACAGTGTGTTAAAGCGCTGAGCTGCTGAACTTGCAGACCAGAAGGTCCCAGGTTCAAATCCCAGGAGCGGAATAAGCGCCCGCTGTTAGCCCCAGCTCCTGCCAACTTAGCAGTTCGAAAACATGAAAATGTGAGTAGATCAATAGGTACCACTCCTGTGGGAAGGTAATGGCGCTCCATGCAGTCATGCCAGCCACATGGCCTTGGAGGTGTCTATGAACAACGCTGGCTCTTCGGCTTAGAAATGGAGATGAGCACCAACCCCCAGAGTTGGTCACGACTGGACTTAACATCAGGGAAAACCTTTACCTTTTAATGTGTGTCTCACCTAAGGTCATCCTTCCATGAGTGATCAGGGAATCATACCCTGGTCTCAAGTGTTATATTCCTAACACCTTTGCCAATTCTTGAAGGATTCCTTTCAATCAGTGTTAACAGGACTGAGTGAGATGGACCAATGGCTTAATATCTGGTACAGGGCAATTTTCATCACCACCACCATAATCACCATCATGGTTATCATCCAGACTTTTCTTCAGTTTGTGACTCAAAGAAGCAGGCATGTAGCCCCCCCCCCCCAATTCTCAGGGTGGTCCGCGAGAAGGCCTTATATTTATTATTTAAACTGTTATGTTTATTCATATCATGACCTGATCACCATGCTCAATATATCCCATATGCATGGGGGTATTGGGATAAGAATACAAAAGGTTTGCTAGGGTAGATCCTCTCTCACTCAGACTCAGCCCCACTGAATAAAAAATCCCAGCCACCCCCCCCCCCCCCGCCCAAATCAAAATCCTGACTACAGGCCTGCAAAGAAGCTTCTAAAATTTAAAATTAGTCATTATCATGTTTTTAAAACAAATAAACTATTTAAAATCTAGCATGTTTGAAATCTAGCATATTTGAAAATGATATCAAATCAGCTCAACTAGGCTAAACAATCTTAATACCCTTTTTTTTAAAAGCAGTTCTCAAAGGCCTGTCAGAACAAGAAGATCTTCACCTACAGATGAAAAGATAATAAGGAAGGTGCCAGTCTAACCTTTCTATGAAGAGAGTCACAAAGCTTCAGAGAGCTATCATAAAGGTCTTCTATCAGATATATTTTTGAGGGTAGTAGAACAGAAAGAAGACACTCTTCAAAAGATCTCAAAACATGGTCAGAGGAGAACACAGTCCTTGAAATAATTTGGGTAAATGTGGCGTTGTAACACTCAACAGTTTGAGTTGTGCCTGGAAACATACTGGCAACCATTGGAGCATTTGCATCAGAGGAGTTGCATACTCCCCCTAAATTTTCTCATTCTAATTCTATTCTAATTAAATTCTAATTTGTCTGCTGTAGTTCTAATTGCTAATTCAATAATCTGTTCTAGTATAAAGGTGAGATGGCAGTTTCTGAAATAACCTGGGCCCAAACTTTAAGACCTTTGACTTGAGTCCAGAAGAGAATGAAGAACCGCCAAAGATTGTATAAAAAAGTCAATTTGAAGCATAATCTATACATTTCTGAGAGATAGAAAAAGTCTTTCTAGTGAGTGTGCCAGTTGGAAATAATATTCAAAAAGCTACAGTTCAAGCCAAATTAGTAAAGAGCAAAAAAGTGCTGAGTTTTTGCATGAATTTTGGATCACTTTTCAAATTAGCCACAAATTAATCTCAGTGCTGTGTTGCATAATTGTGATACTTTAATAAATTGATGTTCTTAATACTTGCTCAGTATTTACTTAACATTCAATCACTATTTTATTAGCACTAAATGAAGTGCCATATGAAGTAGGGCACTTAATATAAAGTGCTGATCATAACTGCTGGTTACTGAAAGCAAACAAAGCTTGTCTTCTGCACTCACTGCGTATTTCAGCCACATTATCAGGAATTCATATTAGCTCAGAATGGAAGACCACCTTATAATAATAATAAAACTTTATTTGCATACCACCCTATCTCTCCAAAGAAACTCAGGGTGGTTTCCAACATATAAGGCAAAAATTCAATTGCCAGAAAGAAAACCATACAGACATTACATTGAAATACATTGACACATTCAACAATTGACACATTCAACAATCCAATTAACTTAACGAGGAAAATATGAACAACTAAAAGCAACTAAAACAACTAAAATGCCAAAAACCTGTTAAAACATAGTAAAAACTAAAAATATTGATAACCCATTTCATTGTAGCTTCATCAGTAGAGGTTCAGCAAACCAATAGCCAGGTTTACAAAATAAACATGGCCAACTATAAAAGGGTTGGGCCAGTGAAACAATGTATCATAGGGCCAGGGAAGTGGATGAAGTGCAGGACAGAGTGCTATCTGATTGCCTAGGGACTAATCATTCTCAAAAATTTGCTGGAACATCCAGTTTCATAGAATCATAGAATCATAGAATAGTAGAGTTGGAAGAGACCACATGGGCCATCTAGTCCAACCCCCTGCTAAGAAGCAGGAAATCGCATTCAAAGCACCCCCGACAGATGGCCATCCAGCCTCTGCTTAAAAGCCTCCAAAGAAGGAGCCTCCACCACGGCCCTGGGGAGAGAGTTCCACTGTCGAACAGCTCTCACAGTGAGGAAGTTCTTCCTGATGTTCAGGTGGAATCTCCTTTCCTGTAGTTTGAAGCCATTGTTCCGCGTCCTAGTCTGCAGGGCAGCAGAAAACAAGCTT
Source organism: Anolis carolinensis (assembly GCF_035594765.1). NCBI lineage: Eukaryota > Metazoa > Chordata > Lepidosauria > Squamata > Anolidae > Anolis > Anolis carolinensis. Next base: position 297,964,597 of record NC_085841.1, read on the forward strand.
GCTCCCTCTTCCCTATGACTTCCCTTCACGTATTTGTACATGGCTATCATGTCTCCTCTCAGCCTTCTCTTCTGCAGGCTAAACATGCCCAGCTCTTTAAGCCGCTCCTCATAGGGCTTGTTCTCCAGACCCTTAATCATTTTAGTCGCCCTCCTCTGGACGCTTTCCAGCTTGTCAACATCTCCCTTCAACTGTGGTGCCCAAAATTGGACACATTATTCCAGGTGTGGTCTGACCAAGGCAGAATAGAGGGGGAGCATAACTTCCCTGGATCTAGACGCTATTCCCCTATTGATGCAGGCCAGAATCCCATTGGCTTTTTTAGCAGCCGCATCACAGTTTGTCAGATCCCTACAGAAAAAGGACAGTGTGGGAGTTCGCCGAATTTCCCTAGGGAGGGTGTTCCAGAGATGGGGGGGCACCACTGAAAAGTCCCTCTTCCTCGTTGCCACCAGCCATGTTTCTCATGGTTGTAGAAACGAGAGGACAGCCTACCTGGCAGATCTTACAGCCCACACTGGTTCATGTGATCCCAAAGATAGGCAGAGCCTGAAACGTTTAGGCCTTTGTAGGCCATAACACGCACCTTGAATTGGAACCAAAAACTTATCGGCAGCCAGTGGAGCTGCTTTAATAAGGGAGTCATACGTTCCCTATAATTAGCTCCAGTTAAAAGCCTAGCTGCTGACCTTTGTACCAAATGCTGTTTCCGGACCTTCTTCAAAGGCAACCCCACATAGAGTGCATTGTAATAATCAAGTCTGGATGTCACTAAGGCATGGACCACGTCCAGTATCTTGAGGTACGGTTGCAGCCAAATATTGTTACCCCCGCCTTGGAGATTTTTGAGAAGCCTAAATCTTATAACTACTTTGAAGTACAACCTATTACTTTCTAAAACCCTCAAAAATATGAGTAGCATGTTTTATTTGAGTTTTGGTTTTATGGCACAATAAATTCATTTAAGTCTCATGTAGGATGAATTTTGTTACTATTTCATTATAGTAATTGTGCATAATTACTATAATTAGGGAAACTTCAGGAGCTCTTTTCTCCCTCATTTTTACAGCTATTCTGGTGAAACTCACATTTACCACTCTTAGCCTATCAAATTTCAGAAAATTTCACTTATCCATGGATTTTTGGGGAATTTTCAAAATGTTTATAAACAGTGTTTTTTAATTAATAAAGAAAATATGTTGCCATTTTGAAAGTATTATTTCCTATTTAATTGTGTAGTCTGTACTTTGAAAGTCATGGTTATACATTTATAACCCAGGAACAAAAATCATTTCCAGCAAGCCTTAAATTGGCTGTGATCAAACCGCTGTTGAAGAAGCCATCACTGGACCCCACTCAATTGGATAGCTATCAGCCTATTTCCAATCTCCCCTTTCTGGGCAAGGTCGTGGAACGTGTGGTGGCTGCACAACTCCAGGCACTCTTGGTTGACACTGATTTTCTAGATCCAGCACAGTCTGGTTTCAGGTCGGAGCATGGTCTCCTTAGTTGATGATCTACACCGCGAGCTGGATAGGGGGAGTGTGTCCCTGCTGGTTCTGCTGGACCTCTCAGCGGCCTTCAATACCGTTGATCACGGTATCTTTCTGGGGCACCTTGCCGGGATGGGGCTCGGAGGTACTGTTCAGCAGTGGCTCCAGTCCTTTCTGGAGGGTCAATCCCAGATGGTGTCATTGGGGGACACCTGCTTGGCCCCACAACCATTGACTTGTGGGGTCCCACAGGGTTCAATACTGTCCCCCATGTTGTTCAACATATACATGAAGCCGCTGGTAGAGATCATCTGGAGTTTCGGGGTGCGGTGTCATCTGTACGCAGATGATGTCCAGCTCTGTCACTCCTTCCCACCTATCACTAAGGAGGCTGTTCAGGTCCTGAACCGGTGTCTGGCCGCTGTGTCGGACTGGATGAGGGCTAACAAATTGAAATTGAATCCAGACAAGACAGAGATTTTCCTGGTCAGTCGAAAGGCTGAACAGGGTATAGGGTTACAGCCTGTGTTGGACGGGGTCGCACTCCCCCTGAAGAAACAGGTTTGCAGTCTAGGCGTTCGCCTGGACTCATCGCTGAGCCTGGAACCCCAGGTCTCAGCGGTGGCCAGGGGAGCCTTCGCACAACTCAGACTTGTGCGCCAGCTGCGCCCATACCTTGGGAGGTCTTACTTGGCCACAGTGGTCCATGCTCTAGTCACATCACAGTTGGATTACTGCAACGCGCTCTACGTGGGACTGCCTTTGAAGATGGAAGCTCCAATTAGTACAACGGGCTGCAGCCAGATTGTTAACTGGGGTGGCATACAAGGAGCGTACTACTCCCTTGTTAAGCCAGCTCCACTGGTTACCGATATGCTACCAAGCCCAATTCAAAGTGCTGGTCTTGGCCTACAAAGCCCTAAACGGTTCTGGTCCAATTTACCTGTCCGAACGTATCTTCCCCTATGAGCCCATGAGAACCTTAAGATCATCTGGAGAGGCCCTGCTCTTGGTCCCACCCGCCTCACAAGCACAGCTGGTGGGGACAAGAGACAGGGCCTTCTCGGTGGTGGCTCCCCGGCTGTGGAACTCCCTCCCCAGTGACATTCGGCAGGCCCCATCCCTTTTGGGGTTCAGAAAAAAACTGAAGACCTGGCTATGTACGCAGGCATTTGAAGAATAAGCATGTGTTGGCTTCGACGTGGTCTGAATTACGGCTCTTGTATAAGGTCTGGTGGATGAATGGCATAAGCACTTTGCATTGTTTTAAACTTTGTATATTGTATTTTATGACTGTTTTAACTGTTTTAACGTTTTAGTTCATTGTATATCAGTGTAACGGCATCAATTGCCACTTGTAAGCCGCCCTGAGTCCCCTTGGGTGAGAAGGGCGGGGTATAAATAATTGAAATAAATAAATAAATAAATAAATTATTGGGACTAAGGCTGGCTATGGAGTGCCAATTCTTTCTGATGCTGAGCAGTGCAGTGCATTCTGGGAAATGTAGTTTGTGGCAGGGCTCTTTGAATTCTCTGGCATAGGGCTCGTCCCTTCCCAAACTACATTTCCCAGAGTTCCCTGCTGTTCCCAGAACATACTGCCCCCCTTTTATACAGCTGTATAGAAGGGGCCAAAGTGAACACAAATTGCATTCATTCTGCAATGTAGAGGCAAACTAAGATTATCCTGACCTGTCCACTTTATGTGATATACAGTATTGTTAAGCATTTCTTTGTGAAAAGTATTGCTTAAAGATATTAATTTTAAAAAATAAAGAAAAAGAATTGACTAACTTTTGAATGCAGTTAGTTATTTTTAATAATCTTTGTATTATTAATTCTACATATATTCTGTGCTTGATTCCCAAGTGGGTCAAACTTTCTTCACTTTGTAGTTTAAGTTCATAGATGATTATGTAAAACACATTTCCTGCTACAAAAACATTGCACAATTGTTATTCAGAATTCATTGTTGAGCAGTAGCCTTGGTGCCGTCTAGGGAAAAATCATCAAAATTGCAAGGCCATCATATTGATAATTTCCTTTGGACAACTAAAGGTTTAAGTATTAATCATGTGAAATCCTTGGGACCAGAAGTGTGTTTAATTTCTGTTTTTTTTTCCTAGAAATGTACACAATGAAAAATCTTGGAGATGTGATCCAAATTGACACACACACACACACACACACACATATCTGTAGGGTAATTGTATACACTATTTTTGATGATTTTGTGCATAAAACAACATAGTATATATTGAAGATATAGCTAAGGTGTCACTATCTCAGCAACTCATGTGGGTTTAGTTTTTTGTTGTTTTTTTTTGTATTTCAGATTTCTGGATAAGGGATGCTCAACCTGTATTAATAGAAAAGCAATGAAGTGAGTTTTATTATGAGCTACCTCCTTCTGAATAAAATTCTGAACAACTTTTTAAGAGACAGTTTTGAAAGTCTGAAAATTAAAGTCTGTCTTTGAACCATTTATCTTCATCTCCTGTTCTCTCATGAACATCTGCCTTCTTTCTCCTTATCACCAAATCCTTTGTGTTCAAGAAACATACTCATTTTATACAAAATTCCATTATGCTTCTGTGCTGTGAAGGCCAAGGGTTGAGATTCCTTGTTAACATTGTGCCAGGAAGAAGATTGGTTTTGTGGGACCCTTTTTTTTATTGGGCTGTTATTTTCTATTGTTAAATGCATCATTTAAACAAGAGAAAATGCTGGTTTTGCCAGCTGTTGCCCTTTTATTTAGAGAAAGGAACATAGTCTGTGTACAGTACATAGCATTTTATATGGCTTAGGGGAAGTTTAACAAAGGAAAAGGATTTTTAGAAATCAGAATGGCAACATTTCTACTCAGTAGTTTGAAATGTGGACTCTGTGATCTGTTAAATTTCTTCTGAGATTGAAACACATTCAACTAGGTAAAGAAAAAACCCAACCCTATAAATGGAGCTCCAATCACTGTAAGTGGCAGCAGAGAGTCATTAAGAATGACAAGTGGAGTACTTTTATAGTGTATTTAGAGAGGTCTTGAGTGCTGATGAGACCCTTCAGCCAGTGAAACTGCTAAGCATTGCTGATGAGGCTGCTGCCTGCATTACACTTTCTTCTCCAGAAAAGGAGTTGGAGCAGGAAACACAGGCTCTGTCTTATCTTGAAGTGTTGACACTGTCATAAATGCAATGTTAGTGATGATAGGTATGTACTCCTCTTGTTGTGTTTGATAGGCAATTTTCAACCATTACTACTTTAACAACTAGCATGCGCAAACAATTTATTGTGTCTCAGGGTTTTATTGAATGAACCCGCTATTCTACTGCAGTTATACTATCATTGATGGCAGATACGCATTAGGTTAAGCACCTTTCATATTTCACATCTATTCAATTGTGCAATGGTACTGATTTACCATTTGGGGTCCTGCAATCATATTTCCACTTATCCTTGTAAATTCACATTCCCGCGCCATTGCTGCTCCTTAGTTTTTTCATTTTTATTTTTAGAGCAATTTTGGAATCCTGGTTTTAAAAAATAAAACAGAGAAATATACCAACAAGATATAAAACGAAAGGATAACATTCAGCTTGGGAATCCTGGAATAGTGAAAAGGGGGAGAAAGAGTTAGAGAGGAAGAGAACCCCACTGCTTCACTTCACTTTACAGCTGGTTCGGCAGCACATAAGCAGAAGGGACCATTTGCACCAAAGTGAGTAACAGAAACACTGCAAGATTTGGAGCTATTGATGGGTTAACTTATCAATAGCTTGGGACTAGAGAATCCTGGGCAGGAGGCAGATGCCCATGTGTTGCATGATAGGAACAGTCACCAAAGCTGACATTCCATTTGCAATACTGGTTTGCTTACCTCATGCAATAAATTTCTTAGAGCACAATCTCAGCTGGTGGCAATGGTCAAGAGCCAGCTGTACTAATATTAGATCAGTGGTTCTCAACCTGTGGGTCCCCAGGTGTTTTGGCTTACAACTCCCAGAAATCCCAGCCAGTTTACCAGCTGTTAGGACTTCTGGGAGTTGAAATTCAAAACATCTGGGGACGCACAGGTTGAGAACCACTGTATTAGATCAACTAGGGTTGTGCTGAATTCAGACCCCTTTCATCCTAAAGAATTTGTGAGTATGGATATCCAAATATCCAAACCTAATCTTGTGCAGACATTGATTTTATGTTGCTGGGCTGAACATGGTATATCTCAGCAGCTCCCTTGCCCCTCTTCCTCAGTTTTTGGCTCTTCTGCCACCAGCAAATCCTGGCCAGGAGAACATTTCTGTCAGCAGATAGTTCTTTTGGCAGGTCTTTGAAATCGGTTGGCAGAAGGGTCAGCCAGCACAAGAGCATTTCTATGCATTGAAAAGGCTGATATTTAATTGTAATCTCTAATGATTAGCACATCTTTTGAATTAGGGTCATACTGTTACATTTTGGCTCATTTTGTGTGCTAGTGCAACATGACAGGACTGTGCAAAAATGTGCCTGTTTTGGGATTCCCATTGTATTAATTATATACAAAAGAGGATGACTTCAGATTAAGTAATTTGAGCTAATAACAGGGGGTTCTGATGTTCAAAAATAGTACTGGTTAAAAATAAAGCTTTGAATTTACCTTTGATTGGTCTTATATCCTCGACCATGATTAACTGCTTGCTTACTGAACTCTTAGTTCACTTTAAGAATAAAACTAACATATCACCTCATTTATCATTGGGCACTAAAAGTCTATTCATTAAATTATTGATTAACTGCATTTATATTCCACTTTTCTTCCAATAATCTCAGGTCAATGCATATTGCTCTTCCTCCACCCCATCTTCCAAAAACTCTGGGTCAAGCTGAGAGAGGATGACTGATCTTAGATACAGTTTGTGATTGAGGGTGCATCTCCATTGTAGAATTAATGCAGTATAATTTAATTTTAACTGCCATTCTGAAGTCATAGTATCATGGGAGTTTGGTGAGGCACCAACACTATCTGGCAGAGAAGCTGTAAAACTACAGCTATTATGATTTGAACCATGGTAGTTAAAATGGTGCCACACTACATTAATTCCACAAATTCAATTCCCACCTTTGGTGAGAATTTGAACTTTAATGGAAACTTGAATGAATGAATCATAGTTTAATACTCTGACCATGATATCATGCTGTTGCTGTTGTGTACCTTCAAGCTATTTCCAGCCTTAAAGGAAAAAAATACAATATAACATTTTGTGTCAGTGTTTTCTGATAGATTTTTGGCTATTTAGGAATGCACAGTGTTAAAAGTATGTTGTTGCTGCTGTGGTGGGGTGGTTGTTGTGTGCCTTCAAGTATTTTCTGACTTATGGTGACCCTAAGGTGGACCCATCATGGGGTTTTCTTGTCCAGAGAGTGGTTACCTTTGACTTTCTCTGAGGCTGAGAAAATGTGACTTGCCCAAGGTAACCTAATGGATTTTTGTGGCTAAATGGCACTTTAAACCCTAGTCAACCACTACTATGCTGGCTTTCACAGACACCCTGTTATCTAAAATATGCTAGGATATGTGTATATGAGGAAGGAGGGATCTTGTGTAGCTTCTGGCCAAGGTCAGGTCAGTTAATCTCTAAATTACAGATAATTTCAGAGGAAATACCATCCTCTGAAGCTAGGAAGTACTTCTTCTAGCATCGTGACTGTGTTTCTCTGAAGTGAGAAAGACAGCCTAAGGAAAGTGCCACTGGCAGACTGTTAGCTAAATTGTCCTGTTCTCCTTTCACCCATAGAGTCAGGTAGCAGATTAATTCCAAGAGTGTGAATGACTGCCACATGCTATTGAACCACAGCAAGCTTTGAGGAATGAACGTATGCAGCAAAAACAGCAGCCACCAAAATAGAAATGCCATTGACAGTGTTGTACAGCAACATTTCACAAATAGCCAGTCACTTACTACAGCTGTCTGTAGATGGCAGTGTGGTTCAGTCATCACTTGGCAGCTCCATCTTAGAGCAGTCAGCAAAATATACAGGGGGATGGTTGATCTTCTGAGTACAGATCATGTCCATAGGGAGCAGCTTCTCTTGGAGAAAGGAAACAGTTGAACTCCAGGAGTTGAATGTTTTTTTTTTCAATGCCTGTTCTTTCTTTCTTTCTTTCTTTCTTTCTTTCTTTCTTTCTTTCTTTCTTTCTTCCTCCCTTCCTCCCTTCCTCCCTTCCTCCCTTCCTCCCTTCCTCCCTTCCTCCCTTCCTCCCTTCCTCCCATCCTTCCTTCATTCCTTTCTTGGAAACTTCTTCCTTGTTCCTTCCTTTATCTAAACTGTTGAAGTGCAAATCTAATTTTTGAAAGCATTTTTCATTATGTTGTAGCTTCTATAGTCTCATGGATCACATAACCAATAAAAAAGCCCTACGACCAAAATAAAGGTTGTCATATCTATATATATATTTTCTATATGGAGGTAATCTCAACATTCATAAGCAAAAGGAAAACACGCTTTCTGCTTGAACCATTGGCTTCTATCAATACCAACTCATTAAGCATTTAGAAAAGTGATTGTTTTTGATTGTGATCCAAACAGGATATTAATTATTTCTTTGAATTCATTACATTTATTAATTATTTGTTCCCCAAAATCATTTTTAAAATATATTCTTTGTGTTCATTAGAGTTATGTGCAGAACCTGTTTTTCTTCGTTTCATCCATCCTTTCATACTTTTGTTACTTTTGGGAGCATGTAATGGACCCCCCTCCCCCAAATTAGCTCGACATGAAAGCAAGTGGGAGTTGATCATCAGCTCTCCCTCTGCTTTCATCAGCATGTGGCTCTCCATGCCTCCTTGCCTTGGAAAGATAGTGTGTGTGTGTGTGGTGTGCAGGTTCAACTCACATGCCTGTCTGTAGCCAAGTGCCTCCTCTAGAGTAAGAAAGTCAGAATTTGCCTCCTTGCCTTGAAAGTGTGTGTGTATGGCATGCAGGCCCAGTGCGGGCATCTGCCTACAGTCAATCACTTCCTCTAGAGTAAGAAAGTCAGAATTTGCCTCCTTGCCTTGAGAGAGTGTGTGTGTGGTATGCAGGCCCAGTGCAGGCACCTGCCTACAGCCATTCACCTCTTCTAGAGTAAGAGAGTCAGAACTTGCCTCCTTGCTTTGAGAGAATGTGTATGTGCAGGTCCAGCTCCCATGCCTGCCTGCAGCTGAGCGCCTCCTCTAGAGTGAAACAGGGAAGAAGCCTGCTTAAAGCACATGCCTGTCTGCAGCTGAGTGCCTCTCCTCTAGAATAAAACAGCTTAAATGCTTAAAATGATGGGAAGGGGAATCTGGGAACCCCCCCCCCCCATAATGGGCCAATAAAAATGGATCTTTCAGCACCCCAGAGCAAAAAACAGATGTCTGACCTCCTGATTTCGGGAGGCTCCCAAAAATTGGATCGGGACCCCCACTGAAAGCTGGGACAGAAACAGGTTAAGGTTTACACTGAAAGCACAACCCTACCTAGTGTGTATGTGTTAAATATATTTTAAAAGTCATCAGATTACAGTTAATCTTCTACATTTGTGGCTTTGACTTTTGGAGGATCTGGAGCAGTGTTTCTCAACCTGTGGGTCCCTAGCTGTTTTGGCTTCCAACTCCCATAAATCCCAGCCATCTTATCAGCTGTTATGATTTCTGGGAATTGAAAGCCAAAACATCTGGGGACCCACAGGATGAGAATCACTGATCTAGATATTCCTAGAGATAACACTAGATTCTCCAGGACAATTCTATGAGTACCCTCCAGTGGAAGCCAAGCCATCATAGCCAATGGCTAAGAATACTGGGATTTGCAGCTGAAGACATCTGGAAGACGTTATGATTCCCAAGTTGGCCTCACTTATAAGCAAGCTTATATTTTACTTTGCAGGCAGGTTCATCATCTAGAACAGGGGTCCCCAAACTAAGGCCCGTGGGCCGGATGCGGCCCTCCAAGGTCATTAATCTGGCCCCTGTCCTAAACTTTAGAGTTAGGGTTGACCTAAGTCTACCTGGTCTTTGGATGTCTCTTTACTTACTTATGGCCTTATGAGATCATCTAGACGGTTTTTGAAGGTCTCTTTGCTTAGCTACAGTCTTTTGAGACCATCTAGATAGCTTTTGGAGGTCACTTTCCTTCTCTATGGTCTTATGAGACCATCTAGATGGTCTTTGAGGGTCCCTTTCCTTACTTATGGTCTTATGAGACCATCTAGATAGTCTTTGGAGGTCTCTTTGCTTACCTATGGTCTTATGAGATTGTCTAGATCACGGGTCCCCAAACTAAGGCCCATGGGCCGGATGCGGCCCTCCAAGGTCATTTATCTGGCCTCTGTCCTAAACTTTAGACTTAGGGTTGACCTAAGTCTGAAATGACTTGAAGGCACACAACAACAACAATCCTAATTTTGTACTATTTCATCATAGTCCGGCCCCCCAACAGTCCGAAGGACCGTGAACCGGCCCTCCACTTAAAAAGTTTGAGGACCCCTGATCTAGAAGAATGTATTTGTTTAGACTCCCTTGTCCTTTACCAAAGTTGTTATGGGACAGGAGGAACTAGGGACTTTAACTCTCATGTGTACTAATGAATAGCACACTCTGGTGATTGGGTTATAACAAATATGCAGTTAATGTGAATCACTGAAGAGGAAAGTAACAGTTTTTTTTCCTGTCTAATGATGAACCGTGGATATGGATTGCAGTGTTGTGCGGTGGGAGGGGAGGGAATAAAATTGAGTATTTTGAAAAAGAAGCTTTACAGTTGATGATGAAATCTCAGATTGATATAACTTCTTTGAAAACGAGATACACATACCAGTTTGATTAAATATTGATTAAATGTTTCGTTATTAAAGAGTGGAGGACCATTATGGTATGGTGGTTTTGAGCATTGGGCTATGACTTTGGAGACCAGGGTTTGAATGCCTACTCAGCCAAGGAAAATCACTGGGTGACATTTGGCAAGTCACTCTCTCTCAGGCTCAGAGGAAGGCAAAGAGAAATCTTCTCTGATCAAATATTTTCAATAAACTCCCATGGTGATAGCTTCACCTAAGGGTAGTCATAAATTACTTGAAGGCATATAACAGATCAAGAAATGCATTTTAAGGCTCCAAGTGCATATCTTATGCTCCATAGTTAAAAAATTAGTTTCAAGATAGCAGAAATAATCCTTCCATCTAAACAAGTTATGAGGCTAAGTTATTATCAACTCTTTATTACCTCTCTCAATATGTATGTTCCTTACAGAGGCGGTCCAACCATAAGGCGAACTAGGCACTTGCCTGTGGTGCCATCGTCCTGGGGGCGCCATCGTCCTGGGAGGAGGGCACCACTCTCCACCTCCTTCTCTTTCGGGCCTTCCGGCGGCCACACTGGGCCTTCCGGCCAGCGCGGACCCACTTTCACACCACATGAGCCCACCTTTGGGGCCTTCAGAGATTGTGAGGTCTGTGGGAACTTGGAAGCTAGGTATGTGGGGTTTATATATCTGTAGAAGGTCCAGGGTGGGAGAAAGAACTTTTATTTGAAGCAGGTGTGAATGTTGTAATTAATCACCTTGATTAGCATTTAATGGCCCTGTGGCTTCAAGGCCTGGCTTCTTCTTGCCTGGGAGAATCTTTTTTTGGGAGGAGTTAGCTGTCCCTGATTGTTTACTGTCTGGATTTCTTCTGTTTTCAGAGTGTTGTTCTTTATTTATTGTCCTGATTTTAGAGGTTTTTTTTTTACTGAGGGCTATCTGGGTTATCTAAGTCCACACTGCCCTATATCCCTGTTCAAATATAGTAATTCCTACATAACATTACCATGTATTGAACTGCCTTTTCTATTGATTTGTTGTAAAACATGATGTTTTGGTGCTTAATTTGTAAAATCATAATGTAATTTGATGTTTAATAGGCTTTTCCTTTATCCTTCCTTATCATCCAACATTTTCGCTTATCCAACAATTTTATTTTTCACTGATTGGTTTGGGGGGGGGGGCGCCAAAATTCTGTTCGTCTACACTTGAAAAATGTCAGGGTATTGTGTATTGTGAAATGTTAAAATCAATCTGGATACAGCAATCATGGAGTTAATGAGAGTCTGCTATGATTGATGTATCACAGGACCAATGGGGTCAAGTGTGTTTTGACCGGGACTTACTATCTTGGTTCCTGTGGAATGCGAGGGAGTGTGTGTTTTCCTGTGTAGAGCAGAGAACAGAGATGAGCAATGTGCTGTGTGTGTGCATGGGTGCTTTTCGGCAAGCACTCATGATGGAGAAAGGACTGAATTTGCTCTATCTGTAAATAGTTCATGTAAATAAAGATAATCAACAGTTGGACTTCGTCTGCTGGAGTGAGTTTGTCCAGTGCTGTTTTCCACACGGGGAAACAGTCTAGAGAGAAGGAGGTGAACTGGGATGGTGAATTTTTTGGATTTCACTCTGCTACCCATCATCCCCGCTGACAAAAAATACCTAGGGCCAGCTCTGGTTCCTTACATATATACTTCGTGGAGGAGAGCAGTTTTGCCATTGGAACTTGAGCACAACATATTTTCTCTCTTTTTTATGAATGAAAACTGATGACAGCTGCTTTTGTACTGTGGTTTCTTATTGTAAATGTGCCAGGCTTTGATCACATTAGGCTAAGAGGACCAGATATAATTAGGTATCTCTTATATTTGAGGATTGGCCATCTCAGCATCCATACCTCAAGTATGCGAGCAAGTGTAGAAAGAGAAGCTTTGATAAGTAGGGATTTTCTCTGTGATCTATCAACCCTTTCCAATGCGAAAATTCTAGTATTAGACTTCAAATGATAGTATTTGACACAAAGTAGCTACTGTTAGAACAGCCTAATTTCTGATAAGAACAGTGGTGTCTATTGATGTGCTATTTTGTCATTTGTCATGGGGGCAGGGGAAGGGATGCACTAAAGTGAATGGAGTGAAGTTTCATTGTAACAATAAGGTTGAGCAGACAGGGGATGAGTTTCTTCTTTAATTCTGTACCTTTCAGGTTGAATAATAGCTATATAGGATGGTTTCACTTTTCAGAGGCCCCATCTTCACTAAGTAGGACTCAAAAGACAGACAGCTTACTATACCCTTCAGAGATCAATAACTGGCTGACTGGCATCAGCATCTCAGTTCAAGAACTCATTCACTGTCTTCTCTTTCTCAGCATTGTACAATTTAACCTTTAATAAGACCTAAAACAGTCAAAGGAAGAGTAATCCGATGAAATTATCCCCCATATATCATAAATGACATGGATATGAGATTTTTCATTACTTTTTAATTTTTAATTTAAATAGAGATTAAGAATTTAAAATTGAAAACAGCTATGGGGAGAGGGATGTCTGTCCCAGATTTCCATCCCTTTGTTTTTAAATGGTAGGAGAAATACCTATGTCAACTCGCACAAGTCACATTCCCAGTGGAGAATATAGATTTATTTTAAATCCAGTAAATAAAATGCTACAACTACTCACAGTTGAAACTCAGGACTTATGATCAAGTAACATCAGGATGAAGCAAAGAAGTCAAGAGTCATGAAGAAAAACATACAGGCTAGTAGAAATGTAACATTTTGCCTTTTCCTGAGCCTAGAGAGAAAAGATCACATCCCTTCCTCTCCTCTCCCTACTAAATTGAGTACACTTTGAACTCAGTTTCCAGCAACTGAAATAAGCTGAGGACAAGGGAGAAAGAGAAACGAGATGATAAATACTGGAAAATTTTAAAAGCAGCTGAAAAAGTGTGATGAGAATGGATTAATCAGGACTGTTTCTGCTGAATGGGTACAATTGAAGGGTACGTCATCATCTGAGGATGTCCTGGTTTAGGATTTTCTCATTACTAGTAACAAGAAAACTGATAATGGTACCCTTGTGGCTATAGAATTTCTGTAGGTGTATCTTTGAAAAAACAACTTTTGCGGCATATTACTCCCACATCCTGATTCCCATCAGCAAGAAAAACATTTCATGTAAGTGAGTGAATGTTTTACTAGTTGTTATATACAGTTTCCACAAAATAACTTATTTTGGGATAAACTTTTCACCCAGTCCAAGGGGTGAAAAAAAACCTTTAGGAGAAGACAGGGGGAAAAAAGGTCAGAACTTTGTTCTCTTAAGTTATTTATTACTCTTTTTCTTTAACACAAAGCAGTGAAAAGCTTTTAAGTAACTTTAGGTACAGCTCACAGAACACATATCTTTAGGTACAGCTCACAGAACACACTAGACCTACTCAATGGGAAATATGAAAGCAAAGTAACACAGGCATATTTATATCAGCAACTCTTTTCTGTTAAGTAATTGCTCTCTTAAATAATTTATCAAAAACTCAACTGCCTTCCCCATTTGTCTTATTCATGCTCGTGTTACAATCACTGTTTCTGTATTCTACCTTAGATGTGCATACATTTTCTTCACCCTTCATTAATTGTCTCTGATTTTGCTCTGTTTAGTTCTACCTTTCCCCATTTGGAATAGTCAGAAACTTGATTTTTATTTGAGCTTTTTGTTTTGTTTTGGTTTGGTTTTTGTATATATTGTCTATCACTGCTCCAAGATATTTCGTTGCCTGAAAAAATAGATAAGTTGACATAGCTTGCCCAGCTCACATATCACTAGTGAATGGAGTGGTAGGCGAAGCTTACTTAAACTTTGGCAATGAAATGGCACCAGCACCACACCCGAGACAGCATGGAATATACATGGATATAACTGAAATGGAGTAAACCAAATTAATTATTTCTAAAAGGTAAGTAAATACAAAAAATGAATCCCATTTAATCAATGAGACCTATTAGGATTAACATAGGATTCAAGGCAAAGTGACATATAGAATGCTTCAGTAGAGGCGATTAGAAAGTTAAAGGCCAGACAAGAGGCTGCTCCTATATCTTCTAGAATCCACTACCGTACACATTCTGATGGTAGGTTGATCCCTGACTTTTCTTTTATATTGAAAATGAAAAATTTCCCAAGTCATTAAGAAATCATTTCAAGAGGAAGCTCTTTCATTATCTGTTCAACAAAAAGGATTTCACCCTTATCCCTTTTGTCACTGTACTTTTGCATCATGAGTGGTTCATGTGGAACCCAGATTCTTGTCTGGATATGTTGAGCATCTGACCAGGCTCAAGTAGAATCTAATCCTTCCTAGTGTCTGCTTTCTTCCTGCACAGCCCTTTCCTGCATGTTAGTACACTGCAAGTTGTATCATGTTGTCTAAAAGTGAGGGCATCATGGTTGATTGAATTTAGTAAAGGAAAAAAACTGGAAGCATCACTACCAATCTGTGCTGACAATAGTGAGACTCCAAATATATTAGTGGTCTGATTCAATCTATATATATAAATGAGTGATGGAATCCCGGCGACGAGCTAAACAACAAAACTAAACACCCCCCAACCTTGAAATTTCACGACACAATTTCCACGCCTTGAGGTTGAAACAACAAAACATCACATCATGAACCTCCATGGGGCCTAAAAAACACTCATACCCGAAATGCGCCATGTGCGCTTGCGCAAAAACAGACTCCTTGCCGCAACAGAACCACCTACACCCCTTCCCTCTACACTTCCTGCCATTTCACCCAATTCACTCACTCAACCACCCTCACGACACCAGGCCTCCAGGGCACAACGCCACCCCGACATGGCCTCCAACCTCCCAGATGCCTCTCCTGGCTCTCATCCTCTTCTCTCCTCTCCTCGCCACTATTCCCAGAGGACAACTCCTAAAGGACTCCTACGGCATGCAAGCCCAAGGAAAAAGGCAGTCCTTCCCTCCCGACCTTCCTGCCAACGGAGCACCACTCCTCAATGGTGAAAAAACAAAACCCTACATTCAATGCCTCGGTTTCTTTCTCACCAACCTTTTCCTCTTCCTTTTTCTCTTCCACATTCCCCCAGGAACTGGGGCTAAAAATAACCACCTTCCCAAACACTTTTGGCTCTCTATGTCTCTCTGTTTCTCCCCCCCCCCACCCCCCAACACACACACACACACACACACAACCTACCTTCCACACCCAGCCGCAAGAGGGAACAACAAGAGAAAAAAACAGACAAGGTCGAGGAAGTCTGGCTTCTACCTTTCTCCCACTCTCCTTGCTCCACCTCCCTCCCAATTCAAACCGAGGGAAGGAGAGCACCAGCACTAGCAGCAACCCATTCTACCTCGAAATGGTTTTCTTCTCCCTTTTCCCCTCCTTCCTTCCTTCCCTCCGTCTCTCCCTCCCTCCTTCCTCCCCCCCACTTCATTTCAACACTATCTATGTCTCTCACAGACACATAATATCTCTGAGTATATATCTTTCACCATCCCTTATCCATACATACCTGTAATATATAGACAATTTCAGATTCTTTATATCTCCAAGAGAGAAAATACATAGATATAGATATATAGATTACTGTGAGTTTTCTAGGCTTTAGGGACATGTTCATAGATAGATAGATAAATAGGGTTAGGGTTAGGGTATACAGATATACATACACACACACATACATACATACATATACTGGTCTATATACATAAGAGATGCTCAACATACACCATATTTAGGTCTCACATACGTACATCTATATATATATACCCAATTTCGGATTCTCTTTCTATCTCACACAAATTACATACACACACACCCCACACGTTTATATGGATAAGGTATCCTCAACATACTACATATAACTCCTTCCTACCACGAGGAATCCTTTCTTAACCACCTTAAATACTATTAAATACCCTTACACCTTCCAACCCTACCTACTTCCTAACTAAGGTAAACCTTTCTTCACCACCTAGAATTCCATTAAATACCCTTCCACCATCAAACGTTACCTTCTTCACACTTTATATACTGCTGGACTTTCTGGGGGTTCACCGGGCATTATTTGAGTTGTAGTTCACACACAATCTTAATCATTTTCTACATATATGCAACCATAACACATATACCAAATACCACAACTTCCTCATTACTTTATTTTCCACACCACCACACTTCTCCACAACAACACACAAACAACAACACTCTAAAACCAGGTCAATTGCACACAGAAAACAATCAGGGCCAGTTAACACCTCCCAACAAAACATTACCCCAGACAGCAACTACTCAGGCTTCAAAACTAAACGACAGCAAACAATTGCGGCCAGCTAACACCTCCCAACAAAAGATTCCACCATGCAGGAATCACCCACGGTTTGAAGCTACAAGACAACAAACAATCACGACCAGCTAACACCTCCCAACAAAGGATTACCCCAGACAACAATCATCCAAACTTCGAACATACAAGGCAGAAAACAATCAGTGCCAGCTAACACCGCCCAACAAAGTATTCCACCACACAGTAATCACCCAGGATTTCAACCTACAAGGCAGGAAACAATCAGAGCCAGTTAACACCTCCCAACAAATAATTTCCCCAGACAGGAAACAGCCAGGCTTTCAAATTACAGTGCTATTAAATGCTAATCAAGCTGACTAATAACACCATTCATACGTACCGCACCAAAATTATTCATTATATTCCACCTCGCCAAACAAGAATTCCCATAAAAACAAAATGGCCACACTTTCAGCATACAAGGCTATTCACTCCTATTCCACCTGCCCAAAAAATGATTCCCATCAGCCACAGCAACGCGTGGCTGGGCAAAGTTAGTATGTGATAAATTTATAAGTTTATAAGACCACAGTGATAGAAACTGTATTTCAGGGGCAGGGGAGATGAAAAAATGTTTTGTCGTAGGCAAAATTGCTGAAAACTGTCATGGCTATGCAACTATTTCTGAACAAGATGCAGTAGTTCTAGATCCTCAGTGCTCTTATGGCTATTTGACATTTATTTGTAAAGATATTGTATTCACATTTGAAAGAGAGAGAGAGAGAGAGAGAGAGAGAGAGAGAGAGAGAGAGAGAGAGAGCAATACCAGTTGCTCCATTTGATTAAATTAATTTTAAAAACCTATCCAAAGACAGAAAATGAATATGCAGTGTGTATCTAGCCTGAGCTGATTTGAATGAGCTTGAAAGCTTCTGGCACAAGTAATAAATCTCACAACTTCGTCTTTTCATTAATTTCAAGGTGTTTGGGATTAAGTTGTTACTGCAGATGAAGTGTATCCCTAGGGACATAATAAGTGACAAATTTTCTCAGTCATACAGTATTTCGCTATGGCAATTAGAATGGGGACAATGTTTGTTTAAAACTTGTAAGGGTTTCTAAGGAATCCTTTGAGTACTTGAGAGTCCTACTTCATTTATTGTGCCCCCCCCCCTTAATTGGTATAAGATGATCTTGGGAATTAAAAAAAAGACAAATGGGGAAAGTAATAAAAATAAAAATGGTTGAAGGCATTCTTCCTTTGATTAAAATAACTTCAAAATCTGTAGTTTGGATTTCAATTCTATTCACACTTTACATCTGACAGTGATGTCAACCTCCAGGTCATCTTACCATCAACTGTCCTGCTCAGATCTCACAGATTCAGGGTGATGGTTTCTTTGATTAAATCTACCCATCTGGAATGTGTTTTTCTCTCTTTTCCTACTGCCTTCCACATTATCAAGCATTATTGTATTGTCCAGTAAGTATATATTTTCATGATATGACCAAAGTATGACAATCTCAGTTAAGTAATCTTGGTTTATAGGGAGAACTCTGACTTGATTTGCACTGCCTATTTATTTGTCATTTTATCAGTTCTCAGTGTCCACTTTAATAATTAATTAAAATAAATAGCTAACAGTTTCATTCTGTACATATAGACAGCTTTAACCACCTTATACACTTATGTATAAGTCTAGAAATTTCAGAGAAAAAATCAACCCAACAAACAAAATTATCTACAGGTCAATGTGAGTAGTATAACTTAATTCTAATCCAAAAAGAAACCATCCCCTTGCCTAGTTGATCATGACCTTGAGTAGGAGAATTAATCTGTGTGCCAAACAATCCATTCAGATTTATTTTTCACTTTTAAAGACCAAAGATTGCACATTTTAAAAATGTCACATTGTCCTAGAAGAAGCTGCTTTGCCAGATACTTTAACCTGCTTTTTAAAAGCAAAAGCTATTGATGCATTATGTATATTGCAGACAGAATTCTTTCATTTGAAAATGTGCTAAACAGGAAGAGCTCTCCTCTTTTTTTCTTAATCACAAAAGAATAAACACTATCTACAGTTGAAGGTAAAACAAACAAACAGCCAACCAGCTCTCTAAACATGAAAAGCCTACAAGGTGTTGTAAAATGAAACCCAATTTAAGAATAAATATTTTCAGGAACACAAACAGCCAAACTGGATGTGTTATGTTTGTTTGTTCCATTGTTATTTATATCTAGAAACCAATCAGCATAAGAAAAGGAATACAGTCATTTATAAGTGAAAAGCTGTCAAATTCACGTGGTTCTAAAGTGGTGAAACTTGCCCCCATTTTCTAAAATCCGATGACAATAGCAA
Source organism: Anolis carolinensis (assembly GCF_035594765.1). NCBI lineage: Eukaryota > Metazoa > Chordata > Lepidosauria > Squamata > Anolidae > Anolis > Anolis carolinensis. The sequence goes on from NC_085841.1 coordinate 297,983,564, forward strand.
AAACAATCCATTAAAGGCCTGTCAGTCATAGTAAAATACATTATGCTGATGTGATTTTTTTAAGAGAGAGGAGGAGGAGGAGGAGGAAGAGGAAGAGGAAGCTTTGAATGAAAAATACAATAATAGCTAGGAAAATGGTGCTGTCTGTGGTCTGTATAGAACCCTGTCTCCTGCCTTGCCAATATCTGTATTAATGAAAATAGATTTACAAGGTGGAACATTTATTACAGCATTAGCAACAACAAAAAGGACTTGACAGTGTGATGGAATAGGTTATTTGTGCAACAAAACAAGAGCATGAGATAATTTTCAGGAATAACTGAGATTGGCCAGCTCCTTCTTCTTTTGCCAGCTCACTGGATGCTTCATTTCACAGGAAAGACTGGGTGCTCTTTCATATATTATTCATACTTGCCAATGTTTGAAACTCTAAAAGAGGGAGGTTGGAGCCTTCTGCCTGGAACCTGTACTAGCTTGCAGAAACATGATGTGAAGAAGAAATCAATCAGCAAAGCATTATTTCACTGCAGATGTGCTCAGCTCAAAGTATCACTGCAAGTTGAACATGACTAAAGAAGGAGAATGCCCTTGTGAGGGATGAGGGAAGGAAAAAATCATGCTTTGTCTGTTGCTTCTCATGCCCCTTCCACACAGCTGTATAAAATCCAAATTGAACTGGAATATATTATAGTGTGGACTCAGATAATCCACTTCAAAGCACATATTGTGGATTATCAGCCTTGATATTCTGGGTTATATGCCTATGTACGGGCCCTGAGCCATGCTTTTGCCCCTGCTAACACTTGCCATCCCAGGTTGAGATTTTTACTTAATCTATTCAGGAGTTCAGGACCTACACACACTAATCATATAAGGAAAGAGAAAGTGCTAGCTTCATCTATGCTTTGGCCCTGTCTATATTGCTCTTCATGTGAAGGATGAGTTTTTGAAGGGGGAAGTCTTCTCTGTCTGTAGAAGTTCTTCTTTTTCAGTGTGTTTTAAAATTTATTGACACATCCATTCAATTAACAAAATTGCCATGCAGATCTTATCTCAATATACATGGTTCCAAAAGTCACTTTATCTTAATTAATGCTTTATATATTCCTTGTATGCGTATCACCCATTTCCCATGTGTTCCTCCCCCCCCACTTCCCCCCTCCCTCCTGGAACAGCGATTCGGAATGATATCTTTGCGTTAGATTTAACCGTGTAGAAAGTCTGGTTCAAAATCCTATATCTGTCATCTCTATCTGTTTTGTCAGTTAGAATAGACCATTTCTTATACTAGTATTATACTTGCTTTTACTTTGATTAATGAAATAATTGATTATGGATTCCAAGAGATAAGACTACCATGTTTCCAAAACCCATCTTGTATTGTCTCTCCATCCTCAGGATATTGTAGCCTGTATTGTGGCTATCATATAGTTTAGGATTTCTGTCCATTTATTATCTTTCTTTGCCTCTACAGTGAGAGACATGAATCTAGCTTTATCCCATTTTAATTTTTGCCCTATTATTTCCCCCATTGCATTTCTGATGTTACTTTAATTGAAGGGGCAAAGATGTAAAAATACTCCTCTTAATCCAAAGTCAAAAGCAGGAAGCCTCTTTTCTGTGGAGAAGGTGAGGAAAAACACCACAAAAAGTTGGATCTTCAAACTATTTATTGCGTGGCCATAGCAATGTGACAAATACATGCATCCATGCAATCAAAGGATTTGTCCAAATTTCCAAAATGGTTGCAAGGGTTTTATCACCTCCACAGAAATTAGCGAGCATATCGTTATTGGCTTACAAAGATCATTTACCCCATTTGTCTAATGTTGTCTACGTCACAAGCATCTCAACCATCATGCAATCCCATTGGTTTTCTATGCTGTAACAACATGTGATTCTTTAGACAATGGTGGTTTCATGTTACTGACCCTGACTTGTTGCAAGTATACGCTCGAAATCCTATGGGAACCGGTTCTGACTTGATGTATTGTTATTATTTGAAAGTAACTTCTTTTCTCTGGAACAACTCTTTCCCAAACATCAACATTTTCTCTCAAGCACAGGCGTTCCTCAAACATAGGCCTTTTGCAACTTAGGTCAATCAAAACATCCTGGTGAAGGTGGCACAAAATAAGGGGAAGGGAAGAGGGGGAAAAGGTATAACAAAAATAACGATAATTTTCTGCAATCCCACCACATATGAGAGAATGAACCTATCCCCCCACAATTATGCCAACATTTGTTGGAAATATTTCCCATTATATATGAGTGAAGAAGGAGGGGGCCAGGAAGACATCATACCAACCTGTCTCCTGTGTCATTGGTTGGGAGCCCCTCCCATCCAGGAATAACTGCCACTTTGGGGCCAGAGTGAAGAAGGAGGGGGCCAGGAAGACATCATACCAACCTGTCTCCTGTGTCATTGGTTGGAAGACCCTTCTCCCAAGGAATAACTGCCACTCTGGGGCCAGAGTGAAAAGCGGGGGGGGGGGGGGTAGGAAGACATCATACCAACCTGAGAGACAGGAAGATAGTTCCATCTTGTCTCCTGTGTCATAGCAACATGCTATGCTAATTTTATACACACACACACATATATATAATTTATAATTAATTTATAAATATATAATATATTGTATATACATATAATATTGATAATATTATTATAATGGAATACAATATTATACTACTAATAATGCAATATAATAATATTAATTATATATTAAATTTAATATTACTAATAATATTACCATATAATGATATAGTATAATATAGTAATTTAATGCTTATATTGTGCTATGCTAATCGTATATTGTATGTTCATTTGATTTGTAAGCTGCTCTGAGTCCCCTTCAGGGTGAGAAGAGCGGGATATAAATGTAGTAAATAAATAAATATGTTAATTGAAGGAGGGTCTATACCATTTGGAGAGTATTTTCCATTGAATTTGGAAATCCTAATTTGTTTAATTTTCTGAATATTTCTGATCCAAGACCTGTTTAATTTCTTGCTATTTTTTCTTGTTTCCAGTTCTCTATAAGGGTGGTTTTTGTGTTGTAAGATAAGGTGATTAATTCCTTATGCATTAACCCGATAATTACTTTCTCTTTTTCTTTTTTTAAATTATTTTTTATTGAACAAATTTTCATGAATACAAATAAAAACATAGATCCACACCAGGTGGGGGGAGGGGGGGTATACAGGCGACAGTGGGGATCTCTATAGAAAAGGAAGGAGAAAAAAAAGAAAAGGGGGGGAGAGGGTAGAGGGGGGAGAGGGGAAATTTTAGGTCTTCCATTTTCATCGGTCTAGCTTTATTTCAATGTTAGTCCGTATATATATATATATATATATATATATATATATATATATATTAGGCTTGCTCAAATAATTCGATTTTCCCGTTACCCGTTATTAATTCGTTATTTTCGTTTGTTTTGAAGCAATATAGAACCTTGGTTGTCCACACGTCTGGATATCGCGGTTTCGAATCGCGAGAGGCCGTTTTTTCTTATTTCTTCGTTTTTTTCGTTAGGAAAAAAAAGCTTTTGCAAATCACCCAAACTCCTTTCCTTTTGCCCCTCAGCCAATGGGAGGCTCAGCCAATGGGAGGGGGCGAGGGGGAAGGAGGCCGAGGAGGAGGAGGAAGACGGAGGGGGGAAATGGCCGCCGCCGCCGCCGCCTCGCCTCAGCTCAGTGCATTAATTAATTGGGCCTTAATGATCCCCCTTCCAAGCCAAACCCACCAGAGAAACACCCTCAATGCAAACCTTGCAACGTCCTTCTCTCCTTCTTGGACACAAAGGCAAAGGGAGGAGGCACTTCGGGTTCCCAAGCGACCTGAAAAGAGCCATAGAGAAAGGGAGAGCCAGTGCGCATGCTCCACCCTCCAAGGCACACAAGGGGGGAGTTCGCATGGGAGCCGGAAGTGTTGGGGCCTCCGTCCCTCCCTTGCTTTTCCTCTTTGGTCTCCCTATCTTGAACACAGAACACGCATGAAAAAAAACACACCATAATTTCACAATATATAGTTTAAATAACAAAAGGAAGAGGAAGGAAGAGGCCCGGGATGCGAGGGGGTGTGGGCCAGGCCCGTCCTCGGCTGCTCCCAGGGGCCCAGATTCGCACCCTCCCTCCCCCAATACAGGTCTCCAGTCCATACTACGCTACATGAACTTGAATGGATACTGTGGTTGTGTTGTCGAAAGCTTTCATGGCCGGGATCACACTGTTGTGGTATGTATTCCGGGCTCTATGGCCATGTGCCAGAAGCATTCTCTCCTGACGTTTCACCCACATCTGTGGCAGACATACTCAGAGGTTTTGACGTCTGTGCGAAGCTAGGCAAGTGGGGTTTATATATCTGTGGAAGGTCCAGGGTGGGAGAAAGAACTCTTGTCTGTGGGAGGCAAGTGTGAATGTTGCAATTGGTCACCTTGATTAGCATTGAATAGCCTTGCAGCTTCAAAGCCTGGCTGCTTCCTACCTGGGGGAATCCTTTGTTGGGAGGTATTAGCTGGCCCTGATTGTTTCCTGTCTGGAATTCCCATTTTCTGGGTGTTTCTGGGAAGGTAATGGCACTCCATGTAGTCATGCCGGCCACATGACCTTGGAGGTGTCTATGGACAACACTAGCTCTTGGGCTTAGAAATGGAGATGAGCACCAACCCCCAGAGTCAGACATGACTGAACTTAACGTCAAGGGATACCTTTACCTTTACCTACACACACACACACACACACACACACACACACACACACAAGCAGGGACTATATATACACACAATATATATCACACACACACCAATTTAACAAAGTTTCAGCCACAAAAACAAAGTTTCTGAAGTAGAACAATGACTTTCACAGTAAAGACAACCCAATTTAACAGGAAATAAGACTTTCAAACCAGGAACAGATTTCTGCAATTATTAAAAAATGGTTTATTATAAAAGCTATGAAAATTTGCCAAAAATCAGAGGATAAGGGGAACGTTCCACATTTTGGTGAGCTATCAGTGTTAAATGTGTTCTACCACTGTACCGAGTTTGAAGAAGATCACTCAAAAAATGAGGGCGGGAGAGCCCCCTAAGTCCCCCCCCTTCGGGCTGTTTTTGGGCCACCGCGCATGCGCGTCCGCCATTAACGAATTAATTTAGAAAATAACGAATTTTCATTAATTTCGAAAAATTTTGGGGGCCAAATTCGTTATTAGCAACAAAAACGAAAAACTGTCCCCTCTAGTTTTGAAACGAGTTTAGAATCAAATTTTTCATGGATCGATCAAGCCTAATATATATATATATATATATATTCCTTTCAGTCTGGATGGTTTTATTCGGAACAGATTTTTTTTCTTTCTCCATTGTATTTTTTCGTTTGCTATTTATTTCTGACTCTTTTTCTTATATTCCTCGAATAATTTCCAGTCCGTTTGTCTTATAGGTTTGCCTTTATGCTGTCTCAATAGAAATGTTAGAGTGTCCATATTGTATATGTCTTCTAACTTCTCAAGCCATTGTTCCCTGTCTGGAGTATACTGCATTTTCCATACTTTTGCAAATGATATTCTAGTAGCTGTAACCATATAGGTGAATAGAATATCTTCGTTGCGGTTAAAGTCTGTATCTTCATCCGTAATCCCTAAAAGGAAATACTCAGGTTTCAGAGGAAAGGTCTTTTTCAGTATTCTTTGTGTTTCCGAGTGGATTATTTTCCAAAATTTTTGAGATTCCTCGCATGTCCACCATATATGGTAATAAGAACCCACCTGGGTCTTACATTTCCAACAATTATTTTGTACATTTTTGTACATCAGCCCTAGTTTTTCCGGTGTGATGTGCCATCTGTGGAACATTTTCAACCAGTTTTCTTTTAAGTCTAATGTGTATGTATAGTTTTGTTTTCTGTTCCAGATCTGTTCCCATTCGTTTAATCTGATTGGTCTGCCTAGATTTTGGGCCCATTTCACCATGCAGTTTTTAACCCCTATTATTTCCGTAGACCATTCCAGTAGCTTGATGTATAGTTTGGTTATGCCCTTTTTCTCATTCTTGAGTAGCTTATCCCAAGTAGTTTCGTTGTCATTGAATCCAATTTGTTTATCTTTTGTATAAACTTCTTTAATTTGGGCATATTGAAACCAAGTTAAGTTGTTATACTTCTTCTTTAGTTCACCCTGGCTCTTCAATTGAAATCCATCTTTGGTTTTAATCAATAATTCCTTATATCTGGGCCAGTTCCTCCAGCCTAGGATTTTCCTTTGAATGGCTTCCAGGGGGGAAACCCACATAGGAATTTTCCCATACCAGAATTTTTTCACAATATTACAAAAGTCATTTTCCATTCCCCATTGTAACAAAAGGAAAAAAAGAGATGCTAGGAAAATCAATGGGGGAATGTGGATAATTAGTTCAAACATCCATGTACATATATTTCAATTTCAATTTAATATATCATATGTAAAAACTATTTGGAGTAATACTGAGACCTTGAGATATCTTGCTCTAAACACAAGTCAAGCTTCCAGTATTGCTTAAGGTGTGCAGAACTTGCTGACTTGAGTGAGCGCCTGTTGTCAGTCTCAGTTTCTGCCAACCTAGCAGTTGGGAAACATGTAAATGTGAATAGATCAATAGGTATCAATTTGGTGGGAAGGTAACAGCGCTCCATGCAGCCATGCCAGCCACATGACCTAGGAGACGTCTATAAATAACGCTGGCTCTTCAGCTAATAATAATAATAATAATAATAATAATAATAATAATAATAATAATAATAGATCATATCCTCAGCTGCTGTAAAAAATTGCACAGACAGACTACAAACAGAGGCACAACTATGTGGCCCAAATGATTCATTGGAACTTACGTCTCAAGTATCACCTGCCAGCAGTAAAGAACTGGTGGGATCACAAACCTGCAAAAGTATTGGAAAATGAGCACGCAAAGACACTGTGGGACTTCCAAATCCAGACTGACAAAGTTCTGGAACACAACACACCAGACATCACAGTTGTGGAAAAGAAAAAGGTTTGGATCATTGATGTTCCCATCCCAGGTGACAGTCGCATTGACGAAAAACAACAGGAAAAACTCAGCCGCTATCAGGACTTCAAGATTGAACTTCAAAGACTCTGGCAGAAACCAGTACAGGTGGTCCCGGTGGTGATCGGCACATTGGGTGCCATGCCAAAAGATCTCAGCCGGCATTTGGAAACAATAGACATTGACAAAATTACGATCTGCCAACTGCAAAAGGCCACCCTGCTGGGATCTGCGCGCATCATCCGAAAATACATCACACAGTCCTAGACACTTGGGAAGTGTTCGACTTGTGATTTTGTGATATGAAATCCAGCATATCTATCTTGTTTGCTGTGTCATAATAAAATAATAATAACAACAACAATAATCAGTTTTTATTTATATACCTCCCTACCTCCTCAGGAGGACTCAGGGCGGTTTCCAATATAAAGTAAAACATTCAATTGACCATACAACAACATGAACATAATAAAAATAATAAACATGATAAAACAAGAACATACAATTCAAAACAATCCCCAAAAGTTAAAATCCAGTTTCAATAAGCTCCATCAATGGGTTCAATATACCAGTGACCAAAGCTTCAGAGTGGACATGGCCAACTATGATGGGCTAGGCTGGGATTAGTGCATCTGAATATCGTAGGGCTAGGCAGTGGATAAGTTGCAAAGTAAGGTCTTAGTTGATAACCAGGGGAGGGGGGGGGTCTAGGGATTAATCCTGCTTAGAAAATGAAGTGAGCACTGCTCTCCAGAGTCAGACTCAACTAGACTTAATGTCAAGGAGAAACCTTTACCTTTAAATATCCAATATTTCCAGCAGGTCACTTGTTTTATTAAACAAATTTTAATCTCCAGATCAGACAAGATTTCCATTTTTTCTGTAACTGGATGCATATTTCAAGATGGTGGTGAACAAAATATACTGGCTAATTGACCCTTTCAGCTACAAAATATGAACAAAGTGGTCATTAAAAGAAAGGGGTAAATGACTTTTAATCTGCGGCTCATTCCCATAGAAATTTTACAGAAATATGCATTGGAATTCATGATCATAGTTATGAATAAGTAACCTACAATGATGCCTTTGTAACTGACTGGAACTCATAATCCCTACATGTTCAATAGCATTGGGAATATTATGTAACATTCACAAAAATCCTCTAATCCTGACTTGCTGGGCAGCAGCCATTGCAGGTGAGAGAGGTCTGGTTTCCCATTGATGAAGCCACAGTAGATTAACCTGTCCACTAAGATTTTATATGCATTACACTTGTTGCTCGAATAGAAAATAACCTTTAAGTGCAAAAAAAAAAATCCAATTTCGGGAGGGGGAGGGGAATCTACATGTAGTTTACTCACAAAATAATTCCTAAATCACAAAGATTCTCATATAATCAGGACTTTCTTTATTAAAATGTCCTAATACTAGGGAAACCCTTTTCCATCTGGGATCCAAGTTTTTATGAAACTCTTTCACAGCCCTAACTCTTAGTACATAGCACAGGAAATGGTGGTGGAGCCCAACTGAGCGACAGATTAAGGAATATTTACCCCATGAAAAGCTTGTACAGGCTGAACAAGTACTGAGTTGGAAAGATAGTAGTAGGGTGAGGATGGCATATCAGGTTTTAACCCAAGTAAAGTCATGCACTTTTGCTAGTTGTTATGATGATGTCTTGAAGGGCTACTCATACAAAATCCCATGAATTTTATGCTGAAAAACTCATCTAAAACAATTTTGAAAAACATTTTAGCTTGAACCTATTAGGCTATTCATACTTGCATTGGAGATAAGCCTTGCTGAACACTGAGGGAAATTTTCCCGAATAGCCATGCATAACATTAGCCTCTGAGTGATTTAATTTATCCCTGTTAGAGACTATCAGACATTTAGTTGCTATTTTCATTACCTAATTGCACTATGAGATGTAGATAAAATAATTACACCATTTTCCTTCAAGTATTTGAATGGTTGAATGGCAAGTCACATACAGAAGGAAAATGAGTGACAACAAACTCATAATTATTAACAGCTTTGTGTTCTGCAAATTCTGGGGTGTTTTAGAGGGGGAAAGCATACACGTCTTGGCTCACCCTACCCAACTCCAATTCAGGATCAATGCCATCCAGCTGCAACAGTTTAATCTATTGGCTGGAAGATAGCAGCTGCAAAGGTTTATCAGAATCTGCATAAAAAGTCTGGTGTTTGGAACAGGTGACTGCTGGAGGCAAATGTTGTTTGGTTCTACAGCTGTGAATCCTTGATGCCTTTGTATGTTGAACTTTTGGACTACACTTGTGGATATTGGACTTGTGCTTTGAATCTTGGAAGATGTTTGGACATTAGACTTGTGCTTTGAACCCTGGACTATGACTTGGATATGGGAACTGGACTTGCAGTAAACTTATGTGTATTTTGACCCCTTGGAATGGACATAGGAATTTGGCTTGCTGGCTCCTGTTTACTGAATTGCTTATGGTGTTTTATCTTGGACTGCCTCTGACTACTCTTAGAAGAAAGGCTGAAAACCACTGACAGTTCTCAAGTACCCAAATAATAATAATAATAATAAAACTTTATTTATACCCCGCCACCATCTCCCCAACGGGGACTCGGGGCGGCTTACATGGGGCCATGCCCAAGACAATACAATAAACCATAACATAATACAATTAAATAATACAAGTTTATGCAATGAACATGAAGATCTTAAAAGAGCTGTGTAACCTGTTTCAATGGGATTAAAAAGCTCTCATGTGCAGGAACCTTGATGATTAAGTTAATGGAAGTTTTGTACTAACCCCATTTAGCCAAGCAGACTTGCAGAATTGTCTTCTGACCTTTGTGGTCCATGTGTAAACATCATATTTTATAGCAGGTGCTGGGGACATTGCAAGGTGATGCTTATACAGAGGAATGCATATATTCCATTGTTTTGTTCTTGAAAACTGTATGTGAGAACATATCATTATGGTAGTTTTCTTCCACACTACTCTCCTTTATTTAGATATCCCAAAGTATTGGAGAGAAATTATTCTGCAAAGAAAAGCATGTTGGTTTTCTTGCAGAACTCTTGATAATTTATTATGCTTCCTAATAGAATTCTCAAAATCTCAGAAAAGTTGTATCTGACTTGGGAATAAATTATTTCCACCCCTACCTATATGATACTCATTTGCTCATCTCTGGTTTTAATCCTAAATGTGTGTTCATGTGAACACTTGGGCTGGACTAAAATATTTATCTGGATTTATATTTGTATCAGATAATAATATCTGGAGGTTTCTACTAATTCTTTTTAATCTGGATTGTTTAGAGTACACCTGTCAAACCCATTTTCATTGAAGGCCATTGAATCCATAGATGGAGAATCTGTGGATACAAAGGGGAAGCTATAATATTTTATAGTTGGAGCTCTTCGGTTTTTACCCAGTTTGTGTCCCCAGATGTTATTGAATGACAAATCCGATTACTTTTGATTATCCGCCATGCAGACTGGTTATAATGGGAATTGCAACCCAACAGCACTTATGGCACTGAATATGGGGAAAGATCAAAGGACATTTTAACATCAGATATCATACCCACAAGCTTTGTATTTAAATTCAAATCCCACTATCCTGACTAAACAGAACAAACTGCATCCTTCTAGTTGTTGCTGTATCATAACTCTCATGAGCTATAGTCATGGTGTCTAATGATGAGGAGTACATGAGTTGTAGTCCAGCATTTGGAGGCCTACATAAAAGCACATGGCAGGCTGAATTTGGCCCACCTACCTTGGGTTTGACACATATGGTCTAGACAACATGAATGTTCTTTCCTTAGACTTTTTTGGTATTGTTTCTGTAAAGCAGTCAAGAAGTTATAATCAAAAGCTAGTTGTGAGAGATCAGAATCCTGTATTTTTTACTCAGATACCCAAGGGCTGGGTTGGCTAAGATAGGGCTGACACTGTATAGTCTCAGACACATCTTCTTTATTTAAACAGGGTCATATGTTACAAGAGCATTAAGATTTATTAGTAGTTTCAGATAGTTTGATGAGATGTAGGATCACAAAAGTGGAGTTCAGGGGCCACACATTCCTTGGTTCTGTTCTAAATCACAAGTAGCTTCTAGACAGATTTCAGCTACAAGTCCTACATGTTATTTGGCATTAAGCTTCCTGTATCATTATAAAATATGTTGTTTAAATCTAACATGTAGAGCTAATGTGTTGGACAATGAATTGAATGTTGGACTAGAACTCTACATGTCCAAATAGAAATCTTTGATATGACCTTGGGCAAATTATACTCTCTGTGCCTAAAAGAAAGGCAATGTCTCCTTCAAGTGAATCTTGCCAAGAAAACCATATAAGGGTTTTCATGAACTGAAATTGACTTGATGGCACATAACAACATAGTTTTACATAGCATTCTACTCATTCCTACAGAAAATAATTCCCTATATCACAGACTGGGTGAGCTTCTCAAAGTGATTGAATTTGAAAAGATGATAAACTCCTAAATACTAAAGCAAACTAAATGCTTTAAGTAAATAGCAGACCTCCAACTTGATACTGTCACATAGATAAAAGAGATTTCATGTTCACTCATTTAAAAAGTTCAGAACATTTCAAAAACAAAACAGTTGCATAAAGATAACAAAGAATGTTTGCAACAATCTGAAAAGGTAATAAAAATTCTGAAACTGACAATTAGTGAAAAAGTTCATGTCTGAGCTCCTTGGATCTATGTTTTTCATGGTGAGAGCTCAAGAGATTTTCTCTATAGTGTTGTTGCAGTGTTTTATAATACATACTGCCACAAAGTCACTAAGTCAAGGAAAAAGATAAATGTTTGAGAAAACATGGGATTTTTATTGAGCTTTTCACAGATGGACAACTTCATGACTTACATGATTCATTTGCATTTATTCTGGAGCAGAACATAATAGAAAACTAACACAAATAGCAACCTTTTATGGTATAGCATAGCATACATAAGTCTGCATATAGATATATGCTAGACTGAGCCACACCCTCCCACCAAATTTACTGTGAACAGCTTTTGAAATCCTCCTGCATCCTCATAGCCAGATGCAAAATGATTTCATCAGTGCTAAAAACCCATAGAACCTCTTGATATTACAACACTGTCATAATTTTGAGTCTGCCCAAAGGAGGACATTTCTGCAATTTTGATTGCTTTACATAAAACAAGAATTGCCATGCAGGGGGAATCAGAGGTTTTTCAGGCACTGTGTTGTCTCTGGTGGTGCAGAGCATTAAAGCGCTGAGCTGCTGAACTTGCAGACCAAAAGGTTGCAGGTTTGAATCTGGAGAGCGGAATGAGCGCCCGCTGTTAGCCCCAGCTTCTGCCAACCTAGCAGTTCGAAAACATGCAAATGTGAGTAGATCAATAGGTACTGCTCTGGCGGGAAGGTAACGGCGCTCCATGCAGTCACGCCGGCCACATGACCTTGGAGGTGTCCACGGACAACGCTGGTTTTTTGGCTTGGAAATGGAGATGAGCACCAACACCCAGAGTCGGACACAACTGGACTTAACGTCAGGGGAAACCTTTATCCTTACCTTAGGCACTGTGGTGGAAGGAACCTTTCAAAGCATTAAAAAAAAGGACATTAAGATGTACAGAAAAGACTCAATCTACTGGGTTGCACCTCACAGAAGAAGAAAGGAATGTTTTTACTCTGAGACTGGCAATCCTCATCAGGCAGACTTAAAACTAGATTGTGTGTGGGAGGTTGACGTTATCATTGGGAACAGTAGTTTATCAAGGCCTGGAGTGAACAGACAAAAGGCTAAAATGAGGGTTGGACAAACACAACAAGTACTAAACAGCTAGGGGACAATCTCAAATAAACAGATATGGAGAATGTCCCACAAGCTTAGATGTCTTTACACTAATGCCCAGAGCATGGGAAATAAACAAGATGAGCTGGATCTCTTAGCACGACAAAACAGTTACGATATAATGGTATAACCTGGTGGGACAATCCTATAATTGGAATGTAACAATGGATGAGTATAACCTATTTCAGAGTAATAGACCAAACAGGAGGGGAGGTAGAGCAGCATTATATGTCAAAAATATTTACACCTATGAAGAGATGCAAGACTTCAATCCTGGAAATCAGGTTGAGAGCATATGGATAGGAATTAAGGGAACAAGGTCTGAAAAAGATGTAGTTGTGGGGGCCTACTACAGACTTCCAAGCCAGACGTAAGAACTGTATAAAGCTTTCCTTAACCAGATGACCAAACATGCAGAAAGGAGATATAGCAGTAATGGGGAATTTTAACTATTCTGATATTTGTTAGAAAACAATCTTTGCCAAGAGTACAAAGTCCAAAAAATCTTTACTTGCCTTGCAGACAATTTTATTGTCCAGATGGTAGAAGAAGCAAAAAGGGGACCAGCTATTCTAACCAAAACCAAGGATCTGGTTAATGGAGTGGAAGTGATGGGATCCTTAGGTGGGCGTGATCATGCACTCCCAGAGTTTGTTATACAAAGGAAGGGTAAGACTAAGTGAAGTCAAACATACATTCTAGAATTTAGGAGAGCTGACTTCATGAATTAAAGGAAATACTGTGCGTGATTCCATGGACAGGAATACTAAAAGGGAAGAGAGTTAAAGATGGATGGGAGTTTCTTAAAGGTGAGATACTGAAGGCACAGTTACAAACAGTGCCAACAAGGAGAACAACCAGGATTGATGTCCAAAGAACTATTAACTGAGCTAAGATTTAAAAGAGACACACATAAGAAATGGAAAAGGGGGAAATCACCAAAGAGGAATTCAAATAAATAAACAACATATGAAGGGGAAAGTTTCATAAGGCTAAGACACAAAATGAGCTCGGGCTTGCCAGAGAGATTAAAACCAATAAAAGGGGCTCTTTGGTTATGTCAGTAGAAAAAGGAAAAAAAAAAGTAGCTCCTTGAGTGGAGAGGGTGGTGAAATGCTTACAGGAGAAAGGGAAAAGGCAGAACTGCTCATCACCTTCTTTTCCTCAGTCTTTTCCCAAAAGGAGATTGGGGTTCAACTTGACCAGTATAAAGCCAAAGTGGTAATAGGGAAAGTGCAACCCAAAATAGATTTAAAAAGTAGTTCAGGAATACCTGGCTACTCTAAATAATTCAAGTCTCCAGGGCCAGATGAACTACATGCAAGAGTATTGAAGGAACTAGCAGAAGTCATTTCAGAATCACTGGCAATAATCTTTGAGAATTCTTCGAGAACAGGAGGAGTCCCAGCAGATAGGAGGAGAGCAAATGTTGTCCATATCTTCAAGAAGGAAAAAAGAGGTCCCAAATTATTACCATCCAGTCAGCCTGATATCAATACCAGCAAGGATTCTTGAGCAGATAATTAAGAAGGAAGTCTGCAATCACTGAGAAATGAATGCTGTGATTACTAAAAGTCAACATAAATGTATCAAAACCAAGTCATGTCAGACTAATCTTATCTCTTTTTTTGATAGACTTACAAGCTTCGTAGAAGCAGGGAATGCTGTGGATGTAACATATCTTGATTTCAGCAAGGCCTTCAACAAAGTCCCCCATGACCTTCTTGCGAGCAAACTGGTCATATGTGGGCTAGGTAATAATAATAATGTGGGTTACTATTAGGTGGATCTGTAATTGGTTAAGCGACCAAACCCAAAGATGCTCTCCAGTGGTTCCACTTCATCCTGGAAAGAAGTGACTATGAAGTGCTGCAGGGTTCTGTTCTGGGACTATTACTGTTCAATACCTTTATTAATGACTTGGATAAAAGTTTAAAGAGCATGCTTATCAAATTTGCAGATGACACCAATTAGGAGGGGTAGCTAATACTCTAGAGGACAGGATCAGAATTCAAAATGACCTTAACAGATTAGAGTTGGGCCAAAACTAACAAAATGCATTTCAGCAAGGACAAATGTAAGATACTTCACTTAGTCAGAAAAAAACAAAATGCAAAGATACAGGATGAAAGATGCTCAACAACAGTACACATGAAAAAGATATTGAAGTCTTCATGGACAGCAAGTTGAACATGAGCCAACAGTGTGATACAGTAAGCCAAAGGGAGTATAGTGTCTACTGTCTAGATCAAGGGAAGTCATGGTGCCTTTCTATTCAGCTTTGGTTAGACTTCCCCTGGAATACTGTGCCCAATTCTGGGCACCACAGTTCAAAAGAGATGGTGATAAGCTGGAAGGTGTCCAGAGGAGGGCAACTGAAATGATCAAAGATCTGGTGACCATACTCTATGAGGATCATCTTAAGGAACTGGGCATGTTTAGCCTGCAGAAGAGAAAGCTGAGAGGAGACATGATAGCCATGTATAAATATGTGAAACGATGCCATAAGAAAAATGGAGCAGGCTTGTTTTCTGCTGCCCTGGAAACTAGGACATGGGGCAATGGGTTTCAATTGCAGGAAAGGAGATTCCATCTGAACATTAGGAAGAACTTAAGAGCTGTTCAGAGCTGTAAGAGCTGTTCAGCAGTGGAACTCTCTGCCTCAAAGTGTGGTGGAAGCTACTTCCTTGGAAGCTTTTAAACAGAGGATGGATGGTCATCTGTAAGGGGTACTTTGATGGTGCTTTTCCTGCATGACAGGGAGTTGGATTAGATGGCCCATGTGGTCTCTTCCAACTCTATTATTCTATGATTCTATAATTCTTTTGCATCTATGAGGTTTGGATAAATGTTAATTGGTCAGCTAGAAACAAATCTAGTGGGTTTCCTCTAATGAGACCAATCCTCGTTTTGGAAGAGATAACATGGGCTGTCCAGGACAACTTCCTGCCATGCAGGAAAAAAACTATCAAAGCACTTCACAGTTTATCGATTTATTATCTAGTGCAGCAAAGAATATATAGACTGAAGGTGATATATTAGTATATAACAAGCTCTGGAAGAAAATTCATAGTGTGCAAAATGCTTTGCCTTGGTATGGGTCCAGGTTGAAAAGGATTTTCACAGTGGAGTACCTTAGTGTATTTTATGTCCAAAACATTAGCTGTAAGACCAATTAAAAATTCCTCTTGCACTTTGTAGGGGACATGTGAGGTAATTTCATTCTGTCCCCCCCCCCAATTGTTTTGACCAAGCATTCATTCCAGTTTTTAAAAACAATTTTAGGGCTAAGTACCTAATCACAAAGGACCATGAATTCACCATGCATTGTAGTGAATGCATAGGTTCCTGGCAAAGGGCGTGGAGAACCCATTGCTCCAAGCCCCAGATCGCCTGCCTTACCATTACCCCAATCCCATGGGGAGAAGCATCGCTGCCTGGCTTCCCCCCATTCCTGACAAGGCAACAAGGAAAGGCTCCGGGTTGCCACCACCGCAGCGTGCCCCGCTTCCTCTACTCTTTCAGCATGGAACCTGGTTGGAAGTCCCAATGTGAAGTCCCATGAACTCCTTGCTGAAAGTGGAGAGGAAGCGGTGGATGATGGACAAATCTGATGAGATAGTAAGGCAGCTGAGAGAATCAGCAAAATACCAAGAATTTGGTTTTCATGTTCCCTAGAAAGTATAAGACTGCAAATAATAGGGAATATATTTTTAGGGGACACGTGGATACATGGATTCGGATGATGAGAGGGTTGAGTGTAGACCACAGTCACATATCACCTGGTGTAGAGGATGCAGAGTACAGAATTCCCCTACATGCCACCTTCCCCAATCACAGACTACCTTTGCCCATGTAATTGCCAAAGAAGTATTGTGCACCACCAGCTCCACAATGTGTTTAACTTTGTTTCTTATGCATATATGGTTCTTTGCATTTAGTATACCTTTTCCTGCAATCAAACAGGAAAGGAAATAGTACATTACTTAGCTTCAGAAATAAATAAGTAAGAATGTCTCAATTTAGGAACCTATTCTGCATGAAAAATGTGTGTTGGGACTTTTTGTGAATAAAAGAACACGATCAGGGAAAACAAGTTTTCGAAAAGAAAACACCACTTTTGGATAGAAATGCCAAAAAAAGTTTTCTGCATGAAAAATAACATTTATACATTTTGTATTAGAAATTATATTTTCTGAAGAAATATCTTTTTATGTGCCAAAAATATACAGTTTTCACACAGAATAAATTGAAAGTTCATTCGTCTTTATAATTGTAGTCTTTCACGATTTAAAGCAATAAGGAAATCAATAAAAACTATTTGTTCTTGCCAGTGAGAATAAAATTCATTCTTGTCTACAATGCTTTTTCTTGATGTATCTCATATTCTGTTCCTGAAATGCATTAATAAGGACAGGGGAAAGTCACAGTACTATCTTCTAAGTCTCCCTTCATAAGACTGATTTTGTGAAAAACACTGATGGTTCTGAATAGTTAGGCATAAATGCCAGGAGTCATATAAGAACAACTTAAAGATGAATACAGCAGAGTCACAGTTATCCAAGATAAACAGGCTAGCAGAACCTTGGATAAGCAAAAAATATTGGATAATAAGGAGGGATTAAGAAAAAAGCCTATTAAACATAAAATTACATTATGATTTTACAAATGAAGCACCAAAACGTCATGTTTTACAAGAAATTGACAGAAAAAACTGTTCAATACACAGTAATGTTATGTAGTAATTACTGTATTTACGAATGTAGCACCAAAACATTGCAACATTTACTACAAAAACAATGACTACTAAAAGGCAGACTGCCTTGGATAATACAGAACCTTGGATAAGTGAAGCTTGGATAAGTGTAAAACCAGTATACTGTAAAACCAACTTCAATCCAGAGAAGAGATTTAAAAAATAACAACCAATAACAACCAATAAAAGACATAATTGCAAACTTTCACTTATGCCCTTTGTTCTTTTTGAAACAAAAGTACTTTACTTTTTAAAGGGAAACTTGTAACATGTCTTTTTAATTTTGCAAGACTTTGGATTTCTGGATTTCATTTCAGGTTCAGAAATGAAATCCAGTTTGACCTATATTCAGTTATTTTCGAAAGCACCAGACTGTGGACTAGACCTAATTCTGACTTAAAGATAATAGTCAGTTTAGAAGGTTTTATTTATGACAGCATTTACTAGTGTCTGATTTACCATGTCATTTAACCTGCCTTGTGCTTACACCTTTAATGACAGCAGCATGTGATGGTACATAAACCTTCTGAGTGTGATTAGCTAGGTATTTAAAACTGCAATGGAGAGGAAAGATGGAATATGTCATTTTAAACTTGCACTTTGATTGCTCTATTTCTCTACCTGCAAAACAAGTTAAGGGAAAATTTGGAAGACAATCACTCCAATTGATAAATAGGCAAGATAGTTCCAAGAGTTCTCATGACAGATAAACACATTCTCATAATCCACCAGCAGGTGGCACATAGTGTTTTTTGTATGGGCTTCAGTTATTTTGTTCGGTTATTTTGGTTTCTGTCTCTGTCTTTTCTGAGAATGAACTATTTTCATGAATTACAGTCTCCATCCTTTACTATTTATTACCAAAAGACTAAACTACAATCAATAATTCTTTGTTAATAAAATAATAATAATAATAATAATAATAATAATAATAATAATAATAATAATGTATAAAAATAAACTGTATAAAATATCTTCTTTTGTACTGGAACTATACTTGATTGCATTATCAGAGTAAAAAAAGACACGGTCACACAAACAGTAGAAGTTGTACAGACTATAATTCATGAAAGCAGTGGAGCTGGTGAACATGGCACTGAAATATTACCCCTCCCGCCAGTGAGTGATAGTGCATCAATCTGAAGCACTAGCCACATGCCATCTTGCTACACCGTGCTTGCCAGCACCATAGAACTCCATCCCTCAGAATGTTTTTATGGATTTTAACTGAATTTTTTTAATATTAGTGATATTTAATTCTGTTTTAATGTTTGTATATTTGTAGATTTTAAATTGTTTTGAAATGGGTTGTTGTGAGTTTTTCCGGCTGTATGATCATGTTCCAGAAGCATTCTCTCCAGACGTTTCACCCACACCTATGGCAGGCATCCTCAGAGATTGTGAGGTAGAGTAGAGTTCTGGTTAATCAAGCTCCTGTTAACCGAGACTCCGTATTATTTGAGGTACCACCAGAGGTGCCCCTCCCTCTCCCTCTCCTTCTCTCGAGTTCGAGAGGAGGAGAGGGAGAGGGAGGAGGAAGCGCCCTGCAATCGCTGCTGCCTAGCAACGCTCACAGGGTGCTTCCCAAGGGGCGAGGGCTCGCCAAGGGACCATCCCTTGGCAAGCCTTCGGCCCAGGGAGGCACCCCGCAAACGTTGCTAGGCAGCAGTGATCGCGGGGTGCTTCCCTAAACCAGATTGTTTGGAAGGATAATAGGGCCTCCCTATTATCCGAGCAGTTCGGTTATCCGAGATTGGGCCCACCCCTTTATCTCGGATAACCAGTACTCTACTGTATATTGGAAACTAAGCAAGGGAAGTTTATATGTCTATGGAAGGTCCAGGGTGGGATAAAGAACTCTTGTCTGTTGGAGGTCAATGTGAATGTTGTAATTAATCACCGTGATTAATCACCTTGTACATTAAATGCTTTTAATGTAAGCCGCTTTGAGTCTCTTGTGGAGGAAAAAAGTGAGATATAAAAAAACATAATACTTATAATAACAAGAACAATAATAATAACAATTAGCTGTTTTAATATTAAGGTGAGTTTGGGAGGCATTTACAATTAAGGCAGTGGTACCTGGACCATAAATGTGAATAGGAAACTTGTGTGTCATCACTATTTTTAATGTGGTATCTGGGACTCAAAATTGGGCAAAAGGGGCTACATGATCCATGGACCTTGTGTTGTTCATCCATGTATAAGGATGAGGATCAATGAGAAAGCTAAACTTTGGTTCTCCTAATTATCAGCTGGATGTAAATGTTCAGGTGAACATTGCTCAAATGAACGCCACTCAGTGAATGCTTGTTGGAGCATTAAGGAAATGCTCTGGTTTCCCAGCAATGGGAGCAGAAAACCTTGGCTGTGTTCTTTCCATCTGCTGCATAAAATTATACCTGAATAACAAAAGCCAAAAGAAAGAATGACACTTAAAAGGATTGAAAATGACAAACCTTTGCATTTTCAGAATAGTGAGCGGGGGGGGGGGGGCACCCTTCTGTAACTGAAAAATAGAGAACACTTGACACAGCTTTATTCATGTCCATCTAGTATCCAGTGAACCATCATCCCAGGTTTCCCAAATATTTGTTAGCTCAATCATTCTTCACAAAGAAGAATCTTTTATGCCTGAAAAGATCTATCAGATGTATGCCTGCAAAGCCTATTCCCATAGGATGCTTTACATTGTGAAGTAATAGTATCTTTCACAGCTCAAAAGAGAAAAATCCTATTTAAATCCCTTGTGCCATCTCTTCCCCTGGCACACATCTTGATGTGCATATGGTAGAGATAAGTAATTTGTGCTCTCCAATGTAGGAAGAAAGTTAGCAAAACTTCCTGGTCTCTAGTTTGAAAGGACAATGGGACAAAAAGCTTTGATTCTGTCCCTCCCACCCACTGCACTTCACCCAATAAAGGTCTGTGCGCGTGCGCGCGTGTGTCTGTGTGTATATCTATATATGCTACAAAAAGGAAAATAGGCCATTCTCCAATGGTGCAGGCTGGAGTGAAAAAAATAATCACAACAAGCTCAAGGTAGGAAAGGAGAAAGGCTAAGAAAGTGAGATGTATGCATGACTGCATTCTCAAGTAAGCACAGATGGCTCATAATCTGAAAACAGAGGAAATATTGAAAGGAATTATTTGGTGATGCACAAAATAGAAAATGATGTCAAGGAAGCTGGACAAAAAATGGTCAAAGAACAAAACAATGACATTGATTTGACAGTTATGTGAATTGAAAACTTGCAAGTAAACACAGCAATCACTGTAGATGGATGAGAAAAGATAATTACAGTTGCCAGTTTTAAGACTGAGTAGAGAAAGAGAAGTGGAACAAATGACAGAGGACAATAACACAACACTAACTCAAAAGAAAAGAGGAAATGTAAAGTAGAAGGTGATGAAAATGTTGGAGGATGGAATGAAAAGAATAATTCTATGTATTGACAGTGTTTTTATTATGAGTCCAGATTCTTTTTTTCTAGTAGTCAAGGATATATGTCATGGAATTATGTAACGGATCTTGCTTACCTTACAAGGTTGGGAAGTGGCCTTCCTTGAAGGACTGATGTGCAGCCATTTTGTAAGCAGGGTTGATTGTGTGGCCATTTTGAAGGCCTTACTTGCAGAAGCTCAGCAGAGCAAGGGGGAGGAGCAATCAAACAGCTATTACAATAGATGCAGTCTGATTGGTTGATGCAAATGAGAAGTTGCTTAGCAACTCGAGATGGGCAGAACTAAAGTGACAGTTGGAGCCAGGGAGTCAGGGAATTCTTTTTCAGTTAGGGTTTGGAATTCAGTCAGTTAGGATTTAGGGTTTGGGATTCAGTGTGTTAGGAGTTAGAGTTTAGAATTCAGTCAGTTGGGAACTGTGATGGCACACCAGGGTTAAAGGGAAACTATAATGTCTGGGTATTCCCGGTGGCTAGCGGTATACCCTCTGATGTAGTTCAGTTCTTTTAAATAAAGACTCTTGAGGCAGGATAAAGTTAATCAAAATACGTATACTGGACACAAAGGCAAAGTTAACTTCAGTCAGGGTTCTTAAAAGGCGAATCAAAATAATATATTACAAAGACAAAGTTTGTTGGTTGAACTTAGTTACACTGGTAATAAATATTATATATTCATATAATATGAGGTAAAATACTTGACTATAATGGTGGTAAGTCACTTGGTTATAGATATAATACAGAACTAAGATGGTAAAGTACAGAACTATGGTGAAGTACACTATGCTATATTGGTAAAGTACTATTTTGGTGGTAAATACTGGACTTCGCTATGGTAAAATATTGGACTTTTTATGGTGGTGGTAAAATAATCTAAGCTATATTGGTAAATACTAGCTATAATGGTAAGTACTAGCTATAATGGTATGTACAGAACTATGATGACTATATGGTAAGGTACTTGGCTATTGATGGTAAAATACTCTAAGTTATAATGGTAAGGTACATGCTAAGGATGCCTGTCTGGATTGCCAAGGAACCCAGACAATTTCTGGCCTTCTCCTCAGCCTTTCAGGCAAGCTCTGAGGCAAAAAGGCTAAACCAAATGAGCCAAGCCTCTGGAGGGGGGGGGGGGGGTTAAGCTCCACCCCTAAAACTAAGTACAAATGGAAAAGTCCACACCAAAGGAAGAACTTAATAAGGAAGTGAAGCCGAGAAGGGAAAAAGCTAGGCCAAGACATCACAGGAACTGTCTTTTAAAAAGGATACCTCTTTGAGGAAATATAGATAAAGTCTTCAGGAAAGGAAGGGCTGAGAACTATATTTGGGCACTCTATAGTCTAGAGAGTTGCTATTTTAATCCCAGGAAAAGTGGATTTAAAAGTAAATTGTCCTGTTTGTGTTTTCTTGGTGAAGGAGCATATTTACACAAAAACCAAGTTATATGAACATCATTTGAAGAGAAAAGCATAAGCCTTTAATGAAACCGTTAAACAACAATTTCTTGTTTCTCCTCATATAAAATGTCACATGTTTCTCTCTCAATATCCCAACCTAGAATAGGCTTCTGAATAAACCATTGGTGGCAGTATTGATAGAAGTAGTGAGTTCGAATCCTCTATGTATTGGTGATAGCAGAAATAAAAGACGTTGCAATTCTGGCAATTTGAAAAATCCTCTCCGTTACATATTTTTGAAACCCCCAATCCTCCATAAATCACTGTATGGATACACTGGGAAAGAAAATGGGCAAAGAAACAGAGAAAAGGTGTGTTCTGCCTCCATGCTTAATTAAATGAACTGGAAGGACTCATAGCACGAAGGACAGATTGGAGATTGTAGTTGTGAAACAAAATATTTTATTAATAGACAAAATTGATCTCTTTTCCTCTTGTTGCCACTATGAAGTCTCTTGTGAGGAAAGAAATCTTTGAGTCTATGCAGTTCTGGATAGATATTGCCACAGAGTATAAAGTCTTGTTATGACTGGATTCTTTGTATCTTTGAGATGACTTCAATGCAGTGTTGTTGACATGGCTTTCTCTATTGCTGTAGTCTGTGGCTTTTTAATCTAATTTGAATACAGTCCCAACGTGACGTGAATTTCTGTGATCCCTTTTGCTTCCTACACTTCCTTCCAGTGCCTGACCAACTGACAAAATCTAACTGACAAAATATAACTGCCATTTCAGGCTGGCAGGAGCCAAGTCTAAGCTCCGCCCCTTTGGAACCTTAAAGAGACAGGGCAGCAGGTAATGTTTTGCCTGCTCGTGGCATGACAAGGTGTTTCCATGCAGTTTGGATAACTTTATTGAAACTCACAGGTTTTGTGCTTGTTCTCAACAAGAAAAAATATGTTGATATATCAACATCCACATGGAGAAAATGTTAACTACATCAAGATTTTTTTTTAAAATTTGGGGACTTCTTCCTCTGTCCGAAATTGTTGTGCATTGCATATCGTGCAAATAACAACATGAATTTCATACTAAAACTCCCTTCACAGAATGTTTAGGATGTGTGCAAAACCTCACACAATCTCATCAAGAAATACTTTATGTTTTTGATTCTTACATGTTGGCAGAGAATTGAGCCTTCATCCAGTAGGATATGGCACCTGTCCTCTAAACCCAGTTTCAACTAAGAGTGGATACAAGGGATATGCAAAACTTTGTTTATAATTCATTTTTCATTTGTAATTCTTTAAATTCGCACATACAAAGCAATATTTAGAAATACAAGGGGCAGCCACACAAAAAACCTAAGATTCAAAACACTTACCTATGAATTTTGGATGCGTTATGTAAGCATCCTTAATGGCTCTAGGTCTCCATCACAGGTGCTGCTTCTCCCCCAAAAGGGCTGAGTTTGGTTCTCCCAAAGAGCCCTGAGGAGGATGGTGACGGCAGAGTAGAGGGAGAAGCCTTGTTCTTTTTCCCAAAGGAGACGGCGATGGAGGAAGTGATGCCTTCCTCCATCGCTCTAAGGCTTTAATATGGAAAGCAAGCAGAATTCTGGGAAATGTAATTTAGGGCAGGGCATTTTGAATTATCTGACATTATCCTTGCCTTCCCAAACTTCATTCCCAGAGGGAAGGAGGGAGGGATGCCTGAGTGGGCAAGGAAGAAGGGAGAGATAAGCAGAGACCATACTCACACTCAGGGGCAGTTCAACCGGTAGGCAAACTATGTGGTTGCGGAAGGCGGCGGCCTCTAGAGGGTGCAGTTGAGGCATTTCCAAGAAGTGGAAGAGGGCTCAACTCTCTTTCTCTGCAATAAGGAGGAGGGAGAGGAGGAGAAAAAGAGTGATGGGGATCATTCCAGGGCCTGCAAGCAGGGCCTGCCCATCTTCCTGCAGTTGCAGGGCAGCCCAGCCAGGAATGGCTGCAGCAGGAGTTGCAGAGCCACAAGCCCTAGTTCCTTCAGTTCAAGGTACCGTAGAGCCCTCCTCACAGCGACTTTTTTTTCCTCCTCCCTTACCCTGGCTGCTCTGGCTCCACTCAACGCCCTCCCAGGCTCCCACAAAACTTCCACTGGCTCCCACAAAACCTCCTAAACCTGGCTCTAAGCATTACAAAAAATTAAAACCAGGACAGTAAATAAAGAATAACAATTTGAAAACAGGTGAATTGCAGACAGGAAACAATCAGGGCCAGCTAACATTTCCCAACAAAGTATTCTGCCAGGCTCGAATCAGCCAGGGTTCAAAGCTGCAAGACAAGTCCATAACAGTCCCATAAATCGATTCCACTATCACACAGAATAAAAACATTATTCCTAATATTTAGGTGCCTCATTTCCTAGTTTTAGATTACATTAGGTCATTGTGCCTTCAAGCTATTTCTAACTTATATCAATCCAATCACAGGGGTTGCTTGGCAAGACTTGTTCAAAGAGAGGAAGCTGCTGCTTTCTTCTGAGGCTGGGAGAGTGTGACTTACCCAAGGTCACCTAATGGGCTTCCATAGCACAGCAAAGAATTTGAACCCAAGTCTCAAGAGCCATCGTTCAATACTCAAACCACTACACTACTGTCTTAGGCTTGACAATGGCCCCTTCTACACTGCCATATAAAATCCAGATCATCTTTGAACTTGATTATATGGCAGTGTAGACTCATACAATCCAGTTCAAAGCAGATAATGTGGATTATCTGCATTGATAATCTTATATGGCAGTGTAGAAGGCCTCTTCCTCATGGCTGTATAAAATCCACATTGAACTGGATTATATGGCAGTGTGGACTCATACAATCCAGTTCAAAGTTGATATTGTGGATTATCTGCCTTGACATTCTGGGTTATACGGCTGGATGGAAGAGCACTAATATCTGGTCATAACCTGAAATGCTTTTATTACACCACTTGCAGAGAGATGTGAACAATGATGATCATGGAAGCCTAATTTGTAAACTATTAAAATGTTCTGGAAGAGCTGCTGTGCCATTATAATAATAGTCTGTCTGCGATATTTCACAATATTTTCCATCACCGGTGCCTAGGCATGCTCTTCCTACCATGATTACCACCATGCTGCATACTTTTCAAACAAGCCCAGATTTATGGAACTACTTTCTCTCCCTCGGATACTAAATACGCTTTACAACAACCTGACAGAGTAGGCAAGGATTAAAATCACCGCATTGCAGCCAAGGCTAGCAGAGCATGGGTCACTTAAAACTAACAGACAGGTTTGTATCAAGACTTATCATTAAACATATCTGATCATTAAACAGCATGACTTTTCTCTTTGTACAGAGACACACAGCATCTGCAAAAACCAGTTTATCAATCCCTTTGACATAGAGCTCTGCCTCTTCTCTATCTCTCTCTCTCTCTTTAGAGACATCTACACTGTAGGATTAATGCAGTTTGACCCTATTTTAACTGTCGTGGATCAATGCTATGGAATCAAGGGAGTTGTGGTTTGATGAGATCCCAGCACTCTTTGGCAGAAAATAGTAATAATAATAATGTATTGTCAAAGGCTTTCATGGCCAGAATCACTGGGTTGCTGTGAGTTTTCCGAATTATATGGCCATGTTCCAGAAGCATTCTCTCCTGATGTTTCGCCCACATCTATGGGAGGCATCCTCAGAGGCTGAGGTCTGTTGGAGACTGGGGAAGAACATATAGCCCAAAAATCCTACAGCAATCGAAAAAATACACTGCTTTCTCAAAATGTTAATCCCCCCCATTAGTGTTTCTTTGTATTAACTCTTATTTTCTAAAGTTTTAATTTGTATTTAGTAACTGGTAACTGAGGGTGATATATACATCTTAGGATCTATGTACCCTAAAAGTACCAACTCCCATCTGATTTTGGAAGCTAAGCAGAGTCAGCCATAGTTAGTACAGTAGAGTCTCGCTTATGCAGCCTTCACTTATCCAATGTTCTGGATTATCCAACACAGTCGGCCTCCCGCCTGGATCCACAGTTATTTCTTTAGGCACTATGGACTGAAGTTTTTATGGATTTAACTTCTGACAATGTTTTTACTGCACGTTTATTTTATGCAATTCTATCTTTATTTGCTGTCAATTTGTTAATAATAATACCCAATCTTTTTGTAGTCAATGTTTTCAATACATTGCAATGTTTGGTGCTAAATTCGTAAAAATAGTAATTCCTACATAACATTACCATGTATTGAACTGCTTTTCTGTCGTTTTCTTGTAAAACATGATGTTTTTCATTGAAAAACTATAGCAAAATGTGATGCAGGATGATGTCCTGCAAAACCCAGAAGTTTTTGTCATTTAATAAACTTTCCCCATGTTTTTATGATTCAGTAGAGTCGCTTATCCAACATAAATGGTCCGGCAGAATGTTGGATAAGCGAAAATGTTGGGTAATAAGAAGGGATTAAGGAAAAGCCTATTAAACGTCAAATTATGTTATGATTTTACAAATTAAGCACCAAAACATTATGTTTTACAACAAGTCTGCCACTCGATTGGGAGCGTGGGTGCACACCTCTATCTTCTACCTTTTATTTTTCAGTGATTGCTTTGGTGGGTGGGCGCCAAAATTCTGTTCGCTTAAATTACCTAGGGCCGGCCCTGCTCACACTGAAGCTTTAATGTGGGAAGCAAGCAGAATTCTGAGAAATGTAGTCTAGGGCAGGGCCTTTTGAATTCTCTGACACAGGAGTCCTTACCTTTCCAAACTTCATTTCCCGGAATTCTGTTTACTGCCTTGTGCCGTGCCACTTCCTCCTCCCCCTCTGTGTTTGTTCACTAAAGGGATTTTGAGAGAAAACAAGGGGCTTGTTTAGAGTTGAATCAACCCTATGAGATAGGCAAAGCTGAGAGGCAGTAACTCCAAAGTTAACCTAGTAGTAGGTTTCCTTTTGTTGATGTTATTTCAAGGACTGGATGGACATCTGTTGGAGTGGTTTGACTATGTTTTTTCCAGCCTGGCAGAATAAAAGGGGTTAGATTCCCCCCAGCTACACAATTTTAAAAGGAAAAGTAATGAAGAATTCATTGTATCGTTATAGTTATGATACAGGCCTTTAAAAATATTTTAGAAACATTTTAGAAATGATTCTCCACACCCCCTAATGAAGTAATGAGTATTGAAACATTTGTTTCACTGCTTGCACACACCTAGTGGATACTATCATGTAAAGGGAAAGCGACATCCCTGATTCCCTTTTAAGCCCTTCAGTTGAAACCAAACCTTTGTGATGACTTTGAAAATGTTGAGAAGCATTCCCTTAGACTTCAATTTTTTAATCATGAATGCAGTGCTTCCAACTGTTAGGATCAACATAGTCAGGCCCTGATTCCATATGGACCTGATGTCTCATTTCAAATAATGGACAGTACAGTTCAGTTGCTTGTTGGGTGAGCAGCACCCAAAGACTGCACTTAGTAGGCCTGGTGGATTTTATAGGAACAATTACTGTATGTGTGAATGAGCAAGTGGGATTTAGCAATGAATCTGTTTTCATATATATTGAGGATTGTGTAGGAGTCAACAACTCTATATGAGAAAATAATACTCCTATTTTTTGGTTATTAAAATTGTCACCCTAAGAATTCATACAGAAATATTTTTATTTCCTTTTTCTGTGTTCACTGGTTTAATGGGAGATTTTTAAAAAGACAGCCCATAAAATATCACCTTCAATTTTTGTTTCTCCCCTTAGGCTAGTACCATTCCTTCTAGGAGTTTCCACATTTCCTTTCCTCTAATAAAACATAATATTGGAACTAGACATTAGCATTGCTGGTTATCAGTCTTCTTTGAAAAACCAGTCTAACATAACAGCCCAACAATTTTATTTAATAGTGTCCATTCCGAGGCTAGAAGGGCAATAGTCTCCCTGGGGCATTGTATGAAGATGTACAGAATTCTGTAATGGATCACCTATTAAACAATTGTTGACATTTATCAGTATCACTTGAGCAAACAATGGAAAAACATTTTTGAAGGCTTTCTGCCGGAATCATTGTAAAGTACATTTTTATTAAGAATGTCACCTTAGAAAAGTGCTATGCATTTTTTTTATTTTGCTGTTGCTGGGTATGAAGTTATAAAAATAAAAATCATATATATGCAAAAAATTAATACTTATTTGCCCAGCCATATGCTTTGTAGTATGAGAGCAAGGAGCTCTTGCATCACATTTGTCTTAAATTTGACAGGGGAAAGGGGAAGGGGAGCAGGAACCCTGGTTGTGTGGCTTGATTTACACAAATGGAAGTATGTTGCGAGTCAAAGGGCAAGTATAGTGTGGCTTCTCTGAGCAGCTGAAGTGTTCCAATATATGTCTAGCCTACAGGGTTACTCACTTACTTACTTAGGTGATCCCTCGTTGTCCCAGTATGATGGCCTTCCAAGTGCAGTGTCTTGGTGGTGGATGCGTAGGTGACTGTGGAGTCATATTCTTGACCCACATGTTCTTCCACAGTGAGGTCATTGGTTTCCAGGTGGAAGGCTGTCCCGGTCAGGGTTGACTTAACATGCTGTCCTCTTGGAACCTTTCTCCCTTTCACCTTCCATTCATGCCCCTTCAAATTTCATAGAATTGTTGATCACAGCTGACCTCCAGTTAGAGAACTCGATGGCCAGGGCTTCCCAGTTCTCAGTGTCTATATCACAGTTTTTAAGGTTGACCTTATGCCCATCTTTAAATCTCTTTTCCTGTCTACCAACATTCAATTTTCCACTCTTAAGATGGGAGTATAGTAACTGCTTTGGGAGACAGTGATTGGGCATTCAGACAATCTGGCCAGTCCAGCGGAGTTGATGGCATAGCAACATCACTTTAATACTGGTGGTCTTTCCTTCTTCCAGCATGCTGACATTTGTCAGCAGGTCTTCCCAAGAGATTTGCAGGATTTTTCTGAGGTAATGCTGATGGAATCGTTCCAGAAGTTGAGTGTGACGTCTGTAGACAGTCCACATTTTGCAGGCTTGGGAAATGGGTTGGGAGGACAATGGCTTTATAAGCATGCATCTTGGTCTCCCTATGAATGTCCCAATCCTCACTCTCTGCTTCATTTGGAAAAATGCTGCACTTGTAGAGATCAGACAGTGTTGTATTTCAGTTGACTTTTGTGGGGAGGTGGCTGCCAAGTAGTGGGAATGGTCAACATTTTCTAAGGTCCCACCATTAAGTTGTATTTCTTGCATTGCAGAGGGATTGCCTGGAATAGCACTTTAGTTTTCTCAAAGTTCTATGAGAAGCCGAGCTTCCTGTATGCTTCTGCAAATGTGTTTAGAGTGGCTTGCAGGTCTTCTTCTGAATGTGCACACACTATGTTATCATTGGCATATTGGAGTTATATAAAAGATGTTGTTGTGGTCTTGGTTTTGGCTTTCAGTCTGTTGAGGTTAAATAGCTTGCCATCTGTCTGATAGATTATTTCCATTCCAGTAGGAAGCTTCCCATCAACAAGATGACGTATCATAGCAATGAAGATGGAAAATAAAGTTGTGGCAACAACACATCCCTGTTTGACACCTGATTACACCTTAAATAGGTAACTTTGGGAGTCATTGCTGTCCAAGACTGTTGCCATCATGTCATCATGGAGGAGCCGCAGGATGTTCACAAATTTGTCAGGGCACCCGATTTTTTGGAGGATGGTCCAGAGGGCACTGTGATTCACTGTGTCGAATTCCTTTGCAAGGTCAATGAATACCATGTACAGAGGTTGGTTTTGTTTCCTTTCATTTTTCTTGGAGCTGTCGTGCAGTGAAGATCATGTCCACTGTTCCTCTGGAGGAGTGGAAGCCGTTCTGGGATTCTGGGAGGGTGTCTTCTGAAACAGGGAGAAGGCGGTTTGCAAGTATTTTTGCGAAGATTTTCCCAGAGAAGGTTAGAAGGGAGATACCGCGATAGTTACCACTGTCTGTTCTATCCCCTTTCTTGAAAAGGGTGATGACGGTGGCATCCTTGAAGTCTGCTGGGATTTTCTCGCTCACCCACACCTTTTCAATGGGCTGGTGGAGTTGTTGTATCAGCTCAGGTCCACCCTCTTTGAAGATTTCAGCAGGGATCCCATCAGGTCCGCTGGCTTTGGTTTGTTTTTTTGTTTTGTTTTTTGTTTGGTTTGGTTTTTGGCTGATGGCATTGCTGACTTCTTCCAAACTAGGCAGTGCTGCAAGCTCATCCCTGGTTTGTTGTTGCGGGATTTATGAGAGGGTCTCTTCAGCCGCATTGGAGCTGCGATTCAGAAGTTCTGGTAGTGGTCTTTCCAACGTAGTGCAATTGATATTTTGTCCTTCAGAAGTTTGGTTCCATCTGATGAGCATAGAGGCTGTATGCCATGGTTTCTTGGCCCATAGATTACCTTTGCGACTTTAAAAAATTACCTGAGCATCATTGATATCTTTACCTATCTTTTAATTGATTATGTCTACCTTGCAGCCCTGATTACTGTATTGGACTCCTTCATGTTGATTTGTACTGTAACTATATTCATTTTAGATTAAACTGTTTTCACTGCTGTTTCCTGATATTGTTTTTATTATGTTTGTTCGTTCATGCCGTTGTATGATGTTTTGGCAACTGACTGTTTTGTACATACTGGAAACCACCCTGATTCCTCTTGAGGAGATGGAGCAGTATATAAATAAAGGTGGATTATTATCATTATTATTATTATTATTATTATTATTATTATTATTATTATTATTATTATTCAGGCTTTTAATCCACCAGATGTTCTTGAGTTCTCTACTCCTTATTTGGGCCTCAGCTTTTGCACTAGTGTAGATCTTTTTCTTAGCAGCGCAGTTGGTGTCTCTCTGCCATGTTTGGAAGGCTTTCCTTTTCTTATCAATTAATTGCTGTGTTTTTTTGTCATTTTCATCAAACCAGTATTGAGGTTTCCTAGTTTGGTATCCAATAGTTTCTTCACATACTGTGATGATGGAGGTCTTCAGTTTGTTCCAATGTTCTTCAGTATTTTCAGGGTGTTCTATAGGTAGATGATCTTTTAGTGTTGTCTAGAGAAGGACTCATTTGGAGTGCTCCTGAAGGCCTTGGGCAGGGATCCCCAAACTTTTTAAACTGGGGGCCAGTTCACGGTCCCTCAGACAGTTGGAGGGCCGGACTATAGTTTTTTTTAAAAAAAAACTATGAACAAATTCCTATGCACATACCTTATTTTGAGGTAAAAAACAAAATAAAAAAATACAGCCTCAATGTTAGTAATAATAATAAAAATAGTAAAGAGGGTTGGAAGAGACACCTTGAGCCATTTAGTCCAACCCCCTTCTGCCTTTGTGCACCAAAATCACTAGCAAAGCACCCCCGACAGATGGCCTACCAGCCTCAATGTTGGTAATAATAATAATAATAATAATAATAATAATAATAATAATAATAAGAAGAAGAAGAAGAAGAAGAAGAAGAAGAAGAATACATCACACAGTCCTAAACACTTGGGAAGTGTTTACATTTTAAGAGTGTAAAAATGTAATTATGTTGCCCTGGCATTGAAAATCTAATGGGCCACATAAAATGATGTGACAGGCCAGACTCATCCCGCACACTTTGAGTTTGGCATGTTTTGCCTATGAGCATGAATTTTGAAACTAATTGTTCTTCAATAAAATTACAAGGAGGGCAGCCGGAGATGGAAAGAATATGCAACTTTACGTAGAAATAGGCATCCCTCTATTAATTGTAAAAAAAGTCATAGGATGTTTGTGTGTTCTGACAGACTAACCAGGATGCCAATAAGAAGGATGCAGAGTGTGTCCACTGAGGAAAGCACATCACACCTCCCTCCCATACCCTCCATCAATTCATAAATGAAAACTGAGACAAATGTCACCACGTAAGAACAGGGTGTGCTTGAGACATCAAAAGTTGTTTATGAGAAGAACACATAGCTATGACAGTTTACTTTTGTCTCAGCCTCTCCTTTCTCCCTTAGTTGAGAATAAACTATTTTTTGCACTTTTACCTCTGGAAGGAAGAGAGAAACTGGAACATTTTAAAATAGTGGGGTTTCAGAAAATAGTGGGTTTTCAGAAAATTAATCAGAATTGTCTCTGCTAAACCATAATAGAGTATGACATCATTGTAATCTTTCCTATCTTATTGTTAGTATTCTTATGTGTTTGGTCTGATAGACTAACCAGGCTATACATAATCTGAAGGATTCTTGCTCAAG
This sequence comes from Anolis carolinensis, assembly GCF_035594765.1. NCBI lineage: Eukaryota > Metazoa > Chordata > Lepidosauria > Squamata > Anolidae > Anolis > Anolis carolinensis. The sequence goes on from NC_085841.1 coordinate 298,016,330, forward strand.
ATTCTCTCTTAAATATCTAAATCCAATAATGTTCTTATAAGAATCTGGGTTCATTTAGTTATACGTGGCATGGTTACTCATAAGCAGTTACTTTCAAGTTTAAAATGCTGGAACAATGTTGTCTTTCAAAATAAAGAGTGAGGTTGCTTTACGGACATGCGTAGAAATTTCTGATTACTTTCAAAGTTACTTATAAAGGCCATTTTGAGAGACGCATTGACAAGAAAGTTTCAATTTTTGCACCATTCCATTATAAATTGTAAAGGGATATTTTTCTCTCCCTTCAAGTAATGAAAAGTAATGGAAATGTAATAAGTAGAGCTGTTAGTGGTATAACAGGTACAAAGTACTCCTAAAAAGGTAAATTTCCAAGCTCTAGTATGTTGGAGTTGTTGTTTGTGCATTTCATGGTATCATTAGCTTTTGTGCAAGATTAGTTTTGAAGCAAAATTGGAGGTGTTTCTTCAGGCAAAATGTGGAATTTTAAGAGAAACTGAAAGAGAAATGAACATTTTCCTAAGGGCTTTCCATATCTCTATAGATGGAATTGTTATATAGCTCACGTACAGCAAAGAGACATGATAAAAGTAATTTATCTACAGCTCTAATTTGACATTCATTCTGTTAAGTGTACATATTGCAGACTGATAATTTAGTTCTTTGTGGGAGGTATCTGTTAGTGGAAAGCAAGGTTATGCATTTTATTTAAGATAAGATGCTACCGGTCTTGGATTTAAAGCCCTGTAGCTACCTGGAAAAGTTGGGCTTCTAGGCTATCTCAAGCTGATGCCAACTGGAGTCACAATGAGGTCCTCTGAGATATGTATTTGTCCTGAGGCATATCTCTAGATGCTGAAGTTGCTTCCTGCCAGCAGGGCCTTTTTAAGGCTAGAGACATTAATATTCAATTTCTTTACCTTGAATGGGGGGAAAATCTTCAAAACAATCTAATTGACTCAAAAAACATAACAAACATAGTGGCATCTTAAATACAATACATTCTTTAGACATGATCTTTCTTAGAATGTAACCCACTCCATCAGATTTTATAGTGAGCCAGAGTCTATAAAAGCTTATGCCAGAAAAAAATATTTTAAGGTACCTTGTGGCTTTTTGTTACTTTTATTGCAACACTAAAATGATTACTTATTAATTGTTAAGTTATACTCCTTATAGATTTTACCCCAAAACCAATCTACATTTGCTATGAAACTCTGTATGCTGCTGTCAGTATGTGAAATATAGCATCTGCGTTCTAAAAAAAAAAACCCTCCGGGTAATGTATAAATAACTACAATGCTTTGAGACCAGTATGCTTAGGAAAATCACTATCTGTGTCCTTAGCTGATAATCCCCTGTGTCTAGTGAGAAGTGATGGTTTTTAATAGGATGGTGAATCCAGTTTGGTTTAAACTGTACAAGAGCTATCCAAGGTGCTAAACCTAACTTGAGGATGCCAAAATTGAAGACTCAAACTGGATGTATGTAGGTCTCCTTACTTGCTTGGCTTCAGTTGTGTGGCTGAACTCACAGGGAGAAGCAAAATCAAACATTGTAAGATGTGGAGCAATAGTCAGTCAAAGGCAGTTGATGCCAGGTCAAGTGCTGTCAGGACCCAGGCTGCAGAGCACCAATAACCATACACAGAGGCCAGAATCTATCTAATATCTTTATTGAGGAAATATATAAAGTTAATAAAAGCAAGTGTAGGAAATAGTTCAGAAGTAGACCTTTCAGGAAAGGTCAAAATTAGTCCAAGAAAACAATGTCCAATATGAAATATTAAGGTCCAAAGTTGTAATCCAATAACCGAAACACTCACTTTGCCAAGCAAAGTGAGGGGAGATGACAAGGTCCTTTAGTCCATGGAGCTTAATGCAAGGCTAGGAAGCAAACTAGATTCTTGGCAAACAAGGCTTGATTCAAGGCAACAAGAAGCGAGGAGCAAGAACAGGGTCCGTGGCAAAATCCGTGGCGAGATCCGGGGAACAAGGCAGGGCTGGAACGAGAGCAAGGTCCTGGAAACTGGAGTAGCGTAGTCCACACACAATCTACTCCCGAAGCTGACGAATTGACTCCGCAAGGAATCCTTGTGGCCAAGCATCTATATAGGATCTTGTTTTCCCGCCAAAGCAGACTTTCTCTGGGGAACAAGAACCGAAACCTAAACTGTCCAGATGCAGGACTCCTTAAACTTTCCCAAGGGAATCAGACTTAATCATCTATTTGTCTGGCAGCTATCCGGGCGCTTCGGCGAGTCGCCTCCCGCGCGTGTCTATCTTGATTATAATAAAGGCGGCGAGAAAATGGGGGAGATTTCTCCTCAAGGCTTGTTTGTGTGACTTCTTGTGGGCAAACATCCTGCAGCTGCAAGGGCTCCAAATCTGGCAAAAACGGTGGGAAACCCAAGTTTTCCTCTTCATCTGTCACAACAGTACTAGGAACGGGACTACATGGCCCATAAGTCATCACAAGTGCTTCTTTTTGGTTTTCCTGTTATTTTTGCCTTTTGCCACTCTAGTGAAAGAAAGTGATAGTTTCTTGGTAAGACTTAATTACAGTACTCACGCTGACCTATGGATAAGCTCAGCCAGTTTTCTGGGTTGATTTTTTAATTATACAAGGGTATACAGGATATGTATTTCTACATGACAGAGAGTTGGGCGGGATGGAACTTGTTGTCTTTTCTAACTCTAAGATTCTCTGATTATATCTCTCTTCCTAGAAAAACCCAAAATATCATAGAGGGCATCAAAAGCTACTTTTCCTTACAAAGTATTATTTTCATTTGTTATTGTATGTTGTTGTATGCACTAAAAGTCACTTCTGATTTTTACCGATCCTACGGTGAACTCACTACTGAGCTTTCTGGACAGAATTTGTACAGAGTGGGGTTTGCCATGAGGCTAGAAGTATGAGGTTTGCCCAAGGTCATCCAGTTTCATAGCTAAGGGGGATTCAAACTCTGGTCTCCCAGTGTACTAGTCCAACACTCAAGTCACTATTCTCCACTGGCTCTTTTAATTAGGTATAGAAGTAACCAATACAGTTTCCAAAACATGGCTTAGTTTGTAATGTTGTTACCAAGTAGAGTAACATTACTTTTATTTCAGGATAAAAGTAATTACAAAAGCTCATAATGCTTTCCATTCCATTAGGTTTAACAGTATAAATTCAAATTGGTCAGAGTCTGAAAACCAAAAGAAAGAATTGGCGGGGATGGTAAAGTATCTATTAGAACTGTGCAATAGAAGAAAAAAATGTTTCAGAACTCATTACAAAATTAGGGGATGCCAGTGTGCTGTTTCTAAAGTGTTTCTAAAGTATCAGTAGTGAAATTTTTGTTGCTATAATGAGAATAACAAAAATTTTGTTACCTTTTCGTTATAGGAATCGTATAAGTGGGAAAACTCAGGGGCTCTTTTCTCTTTCATTTTTACAGCTACTGGGATAAAATGTGCCACAGTGCCACGTTTACCACTATTAGACTATCAAGTTTCAGAACTTTTCATTTATCCACAGATATTTGGGGAATTTCCAAAATGTTTGTATACAACATTTTAAAAACAAAACTGCAAGAGCTATATCCTTAAATTTTCTATACAAGAACATAAGATAACAAGGTATCATCCCCCACCCCCAACTTTCAGAAAAAATCATACATCTATTGTTATTAGGGATTTTTTTTAATTTTTTTGACAAAAACAAAAAGCCACAACAGTTATCTCATTAAATCTCTCCCATATTAACCAATAGAACTTCCATTTAGAAATTTCTTCCCCATCCAGCACAGATATTTACTTACTTAGTCCTCTTTGCAGATTCAACAATTTATTGGAACTCTGGCTGGCTGCTGCTACGGAGGGACAAATCTCTCCCCAATCCTGATTGGGGCTTTCTGATGCTGAGCAGAATTCTGGGAAATGTAGTTTAGGGCAGGGCCTTTTGAATTCTCTGGCATAGGACTCCTTGCCTTCCCAAACTACATGTCCCAGAATTCTGTGCTTTCTCAGTCTCTTTCCCAGTGAACTCCCTCCTGCTTCCCTCTCCTAATGGTGAGAGGTCATTAATTCAAAGAGGAATTGCAGCCTTTTTGGCTTTGCTTTGCTAACTTATGTCGAAACTGACTTTGGGAGACTGCCCAGGTTTACAAAATTCAAATAAAAAAGTATTTGGTAAGTTTTGATTCGTAAGTTTTTGGTGTGGTCCATGCTCACATGTTGGATATCGCATTGTAAGTATAAAATTAATGAATTTGATCTGACTTACGAGGCCCTCCAGTATATTAGATAGCTTTCTATCAAGGTATATCTAGTTTGCAGACTGGATATTCTCCAACTACACAAAACAGAATGAATGAAAATATAGAGTTTTGCCCTTCTATGGGCATAACTGATCTGCTGATTTCTTTGATTTGGCAGCTTAGAAAGGGGACATTTTAACTCTGCATCAATATCTTTCAATCCAGTACTGGTGTGCCAATAAACTTGGCTGTTCCTGTGACACTTCCTCAGATTGCTGCACCCAAGTGAGACAATGATGTGGGATATCTATCACTTCCTGATATCTGAGATTTTATTTGCAGTCACCACAGAGGGAGATAAAAACCATAATGTAAGAAGAGTAAGCCTTACCTCATGAAGTTCTTTCAATTTCAAGTCTCTCATCTTTCGATTTTGCGATTAGTTGAGAAGGGGTGTGTGCAAGGCTCACTTCAAAAAGGCAAGAGAGAGGCTTCTCAAACAGGCAGGGGGGAAATCCCTTTTCCAAGACCCCACACCTTTGCCACGCCTTTTTAATATGGGACCTCTCAAATCCCACTATGGCAGGGGGCGATCCTTCTTTCAGGATCCCAGCCACTGCCAGCTATAAACACTTGAGCATGTGCTTGCGCATGTATTAGATGATGTGACACTGAGGGGAAGAATGTGAGACAGATCTTTCACTGACTCTATGTAGAGCAATTCACCACTCAAGAATACTGTCTTTATTAAAAACAAAGAAATATTTATTTATGGTTTCTTTAGCCCAATAAGCGTAACTTGTTGCAAAAGTTTCCTTCTTCAGTTTCACTTGTATAGATAATATCTTTCATTCTTTAACATCAACAACTTGACTGAAACTTTATCTCAACAGTATTTCTTTTCTTCAGCTTTACCCAGCTGGGAACCAGGACCTTAAACAAGTCCTTTTTATACTTTAATATAGCATTAGTAGTTGCACACTTAAACACATATATTCTTCCCTCTAGCTCACAGGTTAGAAACTCAACCGAACACACAGAAGTCTTTCCTCTATCTTCCCTCACTGAAAACATGAACCTAACTAACTTTTAAAAAAACATTCCCTCCTTTTTCATCCAGCTAGCTCCGTCCCTTTCTTGCTAGCCTCGAAATAGTTACATTTCTACAGAAGCAGCTACGTTACCATGGCGACACATAGCCAATCAGCAGTAGTTAACTCCTGCCCACCTTTACCACTAAACCCCACTAAATAACATAGACAAAAATTCCCCAATAAAATAAGGCTTTCCATTACAGGGGAAATGCATGACTATCTGAGATCTCCAGGTACTGTGTTTAGGCCTGAAGATTCTTACATCCCTGGCATAATGTTCAGTTAGAAAGTCTGCTAAATTTCTGGTGGTTATATTGGAGGTATCAAACTGTTGTGATGTGCTCAATACATTGATTTGGAATTTGCCATTCCTTTCTATTAGAGATCGGGTGGAGCAGGAGTTTGTAGGAGTGAAGTTGCAGTACTTCTGTCGGAGTAGGAGCACTCACCTTTCTCTTACAAAATGGTTATTTCTCTTCAGGGTTGGACAAGCACACATTTCCTTTGTAGCTTGGATTAGACAGAGCTGTGTAGACAGATCACTTGAAGATCAATAAAAATGTGGAGAAAGCAAGAAGCAAATGACAGATCTAGGCTTCTTAAAAAGCTCTGTACCTTTTCGTTTTTTTCATAATTGCATGTCCAGCAACCAAGTTAATAATGATAAGTTTTGAACTTCAATATTTGCCAATTTGCTATTGATGGTAGATGCCTTCATCTATTTCCTTTATTTAATACCAGGGAGTTGGAACTCCATATGAATCAGGGGCTAATTTCCCACCACATCTTTCTCACCATGATTCCTTCAAGCAAGCTCAGATACTTACTTATTGCTATCAAATCACTCTCAAACTGGAGTTTCTACTGGTATTTTGGAGAGGGAAGGTGCAGCAAAATGGAAGTATTTAGTGGTAGAATACGGTTCTAAGAGAGCCAGCATTGTATAGTGGTTTTAGTGTTTGACTACAATTATGGAGAACAGTGTTTGAGTACCTTCTCAGTCCTGAAATTCATTGGATAACCTTGTGCAAAGTCACATCCTCTGAGTCTCAGAGAAAGGCAAAGGGAAACACCTTCTGAATTAATCTTGCAAAAAAAAAAATGGTAGGGTTAGCTTGAGTGTCACCATTAGCCTGAAAGTACCCAAAGGCACACAACAACAACAACAACAACAACAGAATTTGAAGTTAGCATACTTCCACACGTTTTCATGTGTGTGGGAGATATTCTTTGTGGTTTTGGGGAGCAGAATTTTCCCCAAAATTAAACCAAATGTATTCTTAGGAGGGAAATTAGTGGCTTTGGGAGCTTCATGGGGACTTCAGTGGGGTTACAAAATAGAGTCCAGGAGTTCATTTATGTACACTAAATCTACGCCCACTTCCTATTATTCCTGCAATACCTTGGGAAAGTGGCCTCTCTTCTTATCCAAGTATCTGAAGCATATAATATAAACTACAGTCATCTTTTTGCATTCTTACCTTGTTAGCAAGTGGCATTGAGCGGTTTATTACAGATTTTGTTGAAAAAGCAGTTATGGTTTTCTTGTCCTTCTTTACTTTTTTCCTTTGTGCTGATTGTTCTGTACATCTTAATAGGATTGTAAGTCTCCTTTGCATTTGCCAAGGGAGCCATGTGTCACCTTTTTGTTGTTGTTGAGATTTTGGTTTTGTTAGAACAGCAAATAGCCATCTTCTAATTAAAGCTAAATGTGCATACACCTGAGTATATCAGCAATACTTTGTTTACCTCAGCCTTGTTTTTTGCAACTCTCTTCCAGTCTTTGTTAAATTGAGAATATATTTTGTTTTTCACTTTAAATGTCATGTGCTAATTGTGCTTATGACTAGACCAGGTTCATCTGATTGTTGCTCTCTCTTTTCCTAAACTTCTTTTTTGTTAGTAATGCTGACAAAATATTTTAGTAGGCAGCAGGAGGTGCGCATAAAAGCATATCCTTTATACCAGTGGGAACAAAGCTGGAAGTTTCAGATTAGGGGTTCACACTAAGAGAGTGAACCTAATTTTCTTTTTTTATATCTTAACTAGCTGTGCCCGGCCACGTGTTGTTGTGGCAAATTGTGGTAAATTGTGGTGGTGTTGGAAATAAAAGTTTTGATGAATTGGTGGTAGTATATGTTATTTTCTAAAGTATGTGAATATACAATATTTCTGGCTGTTACTTGTTTTGTCTGTTGGAGGCAAGTATAAAGGCCCCAGTTTGGCAGAATGATTTGGATGTAATGGCCTTTCAGCTTCAAAGCCTGGCTGCTTCCTCCCTGGGGGAATCTTTTGATGGGAAGGTGTTAGCTGGCCCTGATTGCTTCATGTCTGGAATTCCCCTGTTGTTAGAGTGTTGTTCAGAGTGAACCCAGTTCAAAGTAGGAAATGGGCTATCGCACTCAGTTGTGTGGAAGGGACCCTAGAAACCCGAGGCAGGTACATCACACTATCTGCTTTGAGGTGGGTTATCTGAGTCCAGACTGCAGTATAATCCAGTTCAATAGGGATTGTATTGAACTGTGGAAGGGAGTTTAGGCATTCCCCCCCCCCAATATATTATTTCCTTGGTTTGAGAGCACCCCCATTACCCTTTACTGTGAGCCCCCCCAATTATTATTGTATTATTTTATTATGGCACAGCAAACAAGATAGATATGCTGGATTTCATATCACAAAATCACAAGTCGAACACTTCCCAAGTGTCTAGGACTGTGTGATGTATTTTCGGATGATGCGCGCAGATCCCAGCAGGGTGGCCTTTTGCAGCTGGCAGATCGTAATTTTGTCAATGTCTATGGTTTCCAAATGCTGGCTGAGATCTTTTGGCACGGCACCCAATGTGCCCATCACCACTGGGACCACCTGCACTGGTTTCTGCCAGAGTCTTTGAAGTTCAATGTTGAGGTCCTGATAGCGGCTGAGTTTTTCCTGTTGTTTTTCTTCAATGTGACTGTCACCTGGGATGGCGACATCAATGATCCAAACCTTTTTCTGTTCCACAACTGCGATGTCTGGTGTGTTGTGTTCCAGAACTTTGTCAGTCTGGATTCGGAAGTCCCACAGTATCTTTGCATGCTCATTTTCCAATACTTTTGCAGGTTTGTGATCCCACCAGTTCTTTGCTGCTGGGAGGTGGTACTTCAGGCATAAGTTCCAATGAATCATTTGGGCCACATAGTTGTGCCTCTGTTTGTAGTCTGTCTGTGCAATTTTCTTACAGCAGCTGAGGATATGATCAATGGTTTCGTCGGTTTCCTTGCACAGTCTGCATTTTGGGTCATCAGCTGATTTTTCGATCTTGGCCTTGATTGCATTTGTTCTGATGGCTTGCTCCTGGGCTGCAAGGATCAGGCCTTCTGTCTCCTTCTTCAGGGTCCCATTCGTGAGCCAGAGCCAGGTCTTCTTGTCAGCTTTTCCTTCAATTTTGTCAAGGAACTTTCCATGCAATGTTTTGTTGTGCCAGCTGTCCGCTCTAGTTTGTAGTGTGGCTTTCTTGTACTGGTTTTTTGTCTGCTGTGCTTTGAGAAGTTTCTGATTTTTGACTTCAATCAAAGCAGGTTCTTCACTTTGCTTTACATATTCTGCCAGGGCATGTTCTTCTTCTTTGACTGCTTGTTTTACTTGTAAGAGTCCTCTGCCCCCTGATCTTCTAGGCAGATATAGCCGGTCAACATCACTGCGATGGTGCAGTGAATGATGAATGGTCATGAGTTTTCTTGTTTTTCTGTCTAAATTGTCCAGTTCCATCTGTGTCCAGTTTATGATGCCAGCAGTATGTCTTATGACAGGTATGGCCCAGGTGTTTATGGCCTTGATGGTGTTGCTTCCATTGAGCTTGCTTTTGAGAATTTTTCTGACCCTTTGTGTGTATTCTTTGCTGACCACAGTTTTCACATGTTCATGCTTGATGTTGTCCAGCTGTAGTATGCCCAGATATTTATAGGCCTCTGGCTGGTGACACTTTATTGTTTGGCCATTAGGCATATTTATGCCCTCACTTTCAATGATTTTTCCCTTCTTCAGTGCCACTGTCGAACATTTGTCCAAGCCAAACTCCATGCTGATATCAGTGCTAAAGATTCGGACAGTGTTAGTCAGAGACTGGATTTCAGTTTCCATTTTTCCATATAGCTTCAGGTCATCCATGTACATCAGATGTGAAATTTTGTGAGAATTCTTAGATGTTTGATAGCCGAGATTTGTTTTTTGTAAGATTGTTGACAGAGGGATCATGGCAATAATGAAAAGCAGAGGGGACAATGAGTCTCCCTGGAAAATTCCTCTCCTGATGTTGACAAGTCCATAGCTTTCATTTCCAACAAACAGTTCAGTTTTCCAGTGCTCCATCATGTTTTCAATGAAGGTGCCAACGTTTTTACTAGTCCCGATGGCGTCCAGGCACTTGATGATCCAGCTGTGTGGGAGTGAGTCAAAGGCCTTTTTGTAGTCAATCTACGTCATGTGAAGATTAGCTTTTCGGCTTTTACAGTTCTCCAGAATCATTTTGTCAATCAATAACTGGTCTTTTGTGCCCCTGCTTTTCAGTTTGTTGCCTTTCTGTTCATCTGGCAAGATGTTTTTTTCTTCAAGATAGTCTTGAATTCTGTCAGCTATGATGCCAGTCAGTAGTTTAAACATAGTGGGCAGACACGTTATTGGCCTGTAGTTTTCTGGTGCTGCTCCTTTTGCTGGATCATTTTGTATTGTGTGTGTTCTTCCAGTTGTTAGCCATTCACTGATACTTCCTTTCTGCAGCATCTCATTGAATTGTCGGGCCTTTTTTCCATGTAAACTAATCAGATGTTTGAGCCAAAATCCATGAAGTTGATCACTACCAGGCGATGTCCAGTTCTTGACTTTTTGCACTCATTTGTTTATCATTTCAGTTGTTATTTCCATCTATTCCATTTTGTTCTGTGAGAATTTTCCTTCAAGCTCCTTTATACACCCAACGTTTTTGTTGTAGTTCCTATTATTTCCCCAAAGCTCTTTCCAGAACTTCGTTGTTGCAGTTTTCTCTGGCTTTATGGTTACTGTGTCTGTTGTTTGGTTCAGACTCTAGTAGAACTGTCTTTGGTCTGATTGAAACAGTTGATTTTGTCTGTACTGGATGATTCTGGCATCATATCTTTCAATTTTTCTGGCCGTGGCTGTAATTTGTTCTTTCACGATTTCTAAAGCTTCTTCAATTTTTCTGGTGTTAGCCAGTGATCACACTAACACCAACACAACCCTCAGCTTCCTCGGAATAGTTAAGCCCCCCCCCCCCACCACCACCACATCAAGGTGGCACCTGCGGGGGGGGGGTGTTGTTGTTGTTGTTGTTGTTGTTGTTGTTGTTGTTGTTGTTATTATTATTTTCTCCTCACCCCAAAGTCCCCCCATTTCCCCTTCCCTCTGCATTGGCTCCCATTTCCACTCTGTTCAAGGACACCCCCATTATTTTCTCACCCCCAAAGAGACCTCCCAATTTCCTCTCAGTGCCTCAGAATTGTTTGTAGGCCTAGTCGAGGCCTAGTTGTGACTTTGGTGTATTCAGTCATGTAGATGGGCAGGGGACCCTTCCCTCCTCCCCCCCCCCACCAGGCCACTTTGGTCTCCAAGAGAGCAAACTGCTGCTTTCGCCATCCTCTCTCTGTCCTCGGGTGATCTGAATGGAGGATGGTGGCAAAGATGATGGTGGTGGCGGGAACAGGCAAGTGCACAAATGACTGTTTAGGAGGGGTATGGGGCGTGTGAGGGCTGCATGCCATGTCCTGGTCGGCGCAGGGGCAGATGGCGTTTTCTTGTTTTTTGGGTTTTTTTGGGCCATGGTTTCGTCCTTGATATTTGGTTTTGTTGTCAGAACCTAGTGGCAAGGATGGTGGGTTGTGTTGCCAAGTTTCGTGGTTCTGGGTCATGTAGTTTCGTTGCCTACCTCTAGGTAAAAAGTCCAGAACATTTATATATATATATACTAGCTGTGCCCGGCCACGCGTTGCTGTGGCTTAGTCTGGTGGTGTTGGTCAGTCTACATTAGGTTGCATTTATGCTGTGACCTCCACCCTTCTTTATAGTCACATTAGTAGTAGTATTTGAAGTCTGTTACCTTCTTCAATTTTTGTGTTGATTGATAATTGCTTGAGATACTTGTCTTTTGTTTGTTGTTAATCGTGATGTCTGATTCTGCTGAGTGTGGTTTACATCTTATTGTGATACAATAGTCTTTTTTTTTGTTTTGCCTGTGCAGGTGTTTATTATTGTTGTTGTTATAGTGGCCATGAAGGCTGGATAAGTTAGATGGTACTGTATTGCCTCAGTGCCTGGCTGCTTCTTGCCTGTGGTGGTGTAGATTCTTATTGTTGTTGTTGTTGTTGTTGTTGTCATTGTTATTATTGTAATTGTTTTTTTGGAGGCCAAGTGTGAATGTAGGGATTGGGGAGGTGGATGAGCACTGAATGGCCTTGTAGACTCAGTGCATGGCTGATTCTTGCCTGTGTAGGTGTTTATTATTAGTGGGTGAGTGGATGGATAGATAGAGTGGGTGCTCTCCTTGTTTCCTTTATTCCTATGCTGTTCCCTTTCTCTGCTCCGATCCTGAGCTCGCTGATAAGAACATACTGGTCAGAAAGGAGGGTAAATATAACCGGATCAATGGTCTTTCTCTCCCTTTTGCTCTTGGCCTTCCGGGCAGAGAGGGAGGGCTCTTGTACTTGGCGTTCCTTCGCTTCCCTTCCCTCTCTCCTTCCTTCGTTCTATCCGTCCCAGCCTTTCCTGCCTGCGGATCCATGGAACTGGGTCAATGGGTTGGATGGCGGGGAAAGGGAGAAGGAAGAGGCCTCTAATTGAAATGCATGGACTCCATGCCATGGGGTGCTGGAATTTGTAGTTTGCATCCAGTCCAACCCCTTTCTTTCTTTTTGTCATGGAGGAAGAACCCACCCAAACTTCTCAGACAGATGGCCATCCGGTTTAGTTGTGTTGTTATATTCACAATGTGTTGTTGTGAGTTTTTTGGGTCCAGATTGTGGTTTTGTGGTGTGGTTGTGTTCTTACAACTGGGAGGCAAGGCTTTTGCATTGTGTTGTCAAGTTTCGTATTTCTGGTGTGTTTAGTTGTGTTGTTATAGTCACGATGCTTTGTTGTGAGTTTTGTGGGTCCAGATTGTGGTTTTGTGGTTTGGTTGTGTTGTTACAACTGGGAGGCAAGGCTTTTGCGTTGTGTTGTCAAGTTTTGTATTTGTGAGGCGTTTAGTTGTGTGCCAAGTTTCGTATTTCTGGGGCGTTTAGTTGTGATGTTATAGTCACGATGCATTGTTGTGAGTTTTGTGGGTCCGGATTGTGTTTTGTGGTGTGATTGCGTTGTTACAACTGGGAGGCAAGGCTTTTGCGTTGTTTTGTCAAATTTTGCATTTCTGGGGCGTTTAGTTGTGTTGTTATAGTCACGATGTGTTGTTGTGAATTTTGTGGGTCCGGATTGTGGTTTTGTGGTGTGGTTGTGTTGTTACAACCGGGAGGAAAGGCTTTTGCATTGTGTTGTCAAGTTTTGTATTTCTGGGGCATTTAGTTGTGTGCCAAGTTTCGTATTTCTGGGGTGTTTAGTTGTGTTGTTATAGTCACGATGCTTTGTTGTGAGTTTTGTGCATCTGGATTTTGGTTTTGTGCAGTGGTTGTGTTGTTACAACCAGGAGGCAAGGCTTTTGCATTGTGTTGTCAAGTTTTGTATTTCTGGGGCATTTAGTTTTGTGCCAAGTTTCATATTTCTGGGACGTTTAGTTGTGTTGTTATAGTCACTATGCATTGTTGTGAGTTTTATGGGTCCAGAGTGTGGTTTTGTGGTGTGGTTGTGTTGTTACAACCGGGAGGGAAGGCTTTTGCATTGTGTCGCCAAGTTTCGTATTTCTGTGGTGTTTAGTTGTGTTGTTATAGTCGCTATGCGTTGTTGTGAGTTTTGTGGGTCCAGTGTGGTTTTGTGGTGTGATTGTGTTGTTACAACCGGGAGGCAAGGCTTTTGCGTTGTGTTGCCAAGTTTTGTATTTCTAGGGCGTTTAGTTGTGTTGTTATAGTCATGATGTGTTGTTGTGATTGTTGTGCGTCCGGATTGTGGTTTTGTGGTGTGGTTGTGTTGTTGTAACCGGGAGGCAAGGCTTTTGCATTGTGTTGCCAAGTTTCGTATTTCTGGGATGTTTAGTTTTGTTGTTATAGTCACTGCGACCGCAACTTTATCCTTTTATATAGATAGATAGATAAAGTTAGTTTAAACAAGGTGGAGTTCTTATGGTGTTTTTGATCCCAGCATGTCCAGCCAGGAAGACCAAAGATGTAGAATTTTGGGAGTAATAATCCAACAATATCTGCAGAAATATGTTATTTCTACCCTGGAAAAAAAATCCTAAGACCAAGATTCAAAGAAGGCTAAAACAATACAATGAGCCTAGGAAACATTGGATCATATCACAGGCAGAGATGGTTGTGACAATATGCAAAATGTGATAGTCACCTGAAGCTGCAGGTGCCTGGGATGGGTTCACCTACTTCCCTGTCTGCTCCATGCAAACTCTTTGCCTGTCTATCTCTCACCAGTTTAAAAAGAGTTATGTATGTTAAATGACTTGTCCTGGGCCCCCTAAATTAATTTGCTTTGTTAGTTGACATGGACACCATCCACTTGCCATCAATGAAAGGAATCTTAATCTAGTAATCCCAATGTATGGTTGAGAAGTGAAATTAACTGTTTACTATATCATTTTGATGTTATATTTTGATTTCTACTCCCAATTCTGATTTGTACAACAGCTTTTCCTTAAGGCAATAAACTATAATGAGTAGCTACTGGCTGAAAGCAGTCAGCTTTTGCCACCAAGAGGGGTTTCAAAAACAGCTTGTAGTACAGCCTCATGCTCAACTGCCCAGAAAGTAAAAATCCTAAATACAGTAGAGTCTCACTTATCCAAAATAAACGGGCCGGCAGAATGTTGGATAAGTGAAAATGTTGGATAATAAGGAGAGATTAAGAAAAAGCCTATTAAACATCAAAATAGGTTATGATTTTACAAATGAAGCACCAAAACATCATGTTATACAACAAATTTGACAGAAAAAGTAGTTCATTACACATTAATGCTATGTAGTAATTATTATATTTACAAATTTAGCACCAAAATATCATGATATATTGAAAACATTGACTACAAAAATGCGTTGGATAATCCAGAATGTTGGATAAGTGAGTGTTGGATAAGTGAGACTCTACTGTATTCCATTAGGCTTATTCAAGACCTTTGAGAAAAAGTGGATGCTTCTTTGAATTCTTCCCATAAGCATGTCTAGGATGAACCATGGGCCATCTCTTGGTTATAGTAGCTATGTGATAATAGCTTAGAAATGCAGAAAGGCCTGATTATAGCCATTGTATCTGTCTGCCAGATGACGAACAGCTGCCCTTATTCCTGCTGCCATTGTAGAGGTAGAGCTGAAATCACTGCGATGAACACAAGAAAATAAAATGCTGTTCACATATTATACTGTATACTAACACATGCAATTTTTTGTGTAAAAAAATTGAAGAATGCAGCACTTCCATCCCCATTGACTCTCGACCTGTGCCAATTAATTGTCAACTGGTTGCACTTCCATGGCCTTTTAGTGGGATCAGATAGGTAGCAGTGGGATGCACTCCAGCAGCCAGTCACAAGGTAAAACACCATCCTACTGGATCTTCTGGATATTTTCCTGAAGCTGAAAATAGGATCATATCTGATTGATGCCTGTCTGCTCTGCATACTCCTTAGACATGAAATATTTTACTCAGTCATTAGACAGGTAGGTTGAGCATGTGGAGAGGACACTTAGCAGAACATGATTTTCTGCCAAGACAGTGGAAGATCCTAGCAAAAATATATTTGTTCCCAACTGAAAATGCTGATTCTTTCACAGGTTGATCTGCCTTTTGTCTACATGGAAGCATTTCATTCAGAATACAAATTTTCAGGATCAAAAGCAAGACCAATACTTTTAACAATATCACCCAACTAGATGTCAGAGGGAAGCCTATAAGCAGGAGACTATAGCCTTCTGTGTTTGATTTCCATCAACTGATATTCACAATATATAGTTTTTAGAAAATGATCTATCCTCCATTAATTTATGTAATCCACTCTTAAACTCATCTAAATTAGTGGCTGACATTACACTATGAGGAACTAAACTCATGGTGCGATATATAATTAAGATCCCATCTACATTGCCATATAATGCAGTTTAACTGCATTGAACTGATATGATTTAACACTAACCATGTAATTCAATTTCTATAAGGAGGAATGGGGTGATGGTGGGTATTACTGTTTCTGGAGATATTTGCTGAAATTCTATGTAACCTATTTTATTACATAGCAGAGATGCCAAGAAACCTCTTTACTGAATTGTGAAGATGTGGAAAAGGACATCAATATGAGTGGCTGATGTCCATTGGGGCCAATGTGTCTTAGGTACTCTTGCCGGTGTCCTGATAGACATCTTCAAAATCAGGACTGTGGTGATTTGTAATGGAATAAACACAATGTACATCCAATTGTGTATCCATCTTGTGCATTGATCCCATTGTGTATTAATAACTTTTCTTGCTTTGCTATATAGTAACATAATAGCAGTCTTCTACTGAATAAAGACATTACAAAACCAGTCAAATCCAAACCTTGCAAACATAAGAGTGTTTATAAAGACACAAGACTCCAACAGGATTTCAGTCATGGAATACAGCATTTTGTTCTGGAGTTGAAGTTACAATGGATCACTCTGAGATTGAATTTTGTGACTGAATGCTAAGCGTGAGAAACAACAGGAAGTGAAAGGTAGGTAAGAATAAAATATGATATACTGGTAGCAAAATATTGTAGTCACTGTTTCCACTAATCTTGAAGTAAGCAGACTAACATCATGGGCTTTTGGGAAAAACATGCAATCCACTTTTCCTCTCTGCTGAATAGTCTGCTGTTATTGGTACAATTTGTGACATTTTTTGTCTTGGCGCCAGAAGGAGAATAAAATTTAGTTGTAGGGGGAAAATGAATCAATTCACTTAATCTGACTTTAATTATTTCTGTAATGAGGGTATAATTTCATCCTTCTTCCGTGCAGAACATGGTGTTAATTATGAGAACAAAAACAATGGAATCAAAGCAATATTATTATAACTGTAATTTCCTTCTGCCTTTTCTCCATTAGATATCTTCCTTCTGCATTAAATGTTTTCTTTTCTTCTTTTTTTTTTATAAAGGCAATATAAGGTAACAGTGAGCAGTTTTTCAGCTGCTACATTGTCTATATAAGAGGAAAAGCAGGTTTCCCCAAAACTAAACATGTCAGTCCTTGTAAAAATGTCAGGCTTGTCTCTAGAGAAGAAAAATAATGAGACATCACTAAAAACCTGAGAATGCATGGAATTAGAAGAGGGAAATACAATAATACACACACAAAAATCAAAGACAAAGAAAGAGCCAGTCTTTTATTCTTTGCAGAGGTGGCAAATCTCACAGCAGTTGAATATGTGTGTGTGTATTAATACCCTCATTACAAAAAAAGTAGATTATATGTATGATTGAGGACATTTTCTATACATCCTTTGTTTCCCTACCCTAGGATTGGAAGAGCAACACTGAAGTCAGAATCCTCATGGCGCCTTATGTTGGAGTGACTTAACATTATGCCAACATGAGGAAATGTTTGGAGTGGTGAATAGAGGAAATCAGCTCTGTGATTAAAGAATTCTGTTTTCTTGACTGTCAAATCGTTCAAGGGCTGACAAGGTAGGTCTCTGTTGACAGAGAAAGCCTCTTATGCTGTCTCCCTCTTTGACATTTTACCCCCGCGAATGCTCTTTCACCCATCCTGCTGCTATTTATTATCCCAACTTTAACCCAAAATGGGATTCAAAGTGACTCACATTTTAAATTCAAACAAAATATAGTTTAAATAACAACCCAAAAGCATTTTTGAGAAATAAAAAATCAAATTAAGCTAATGAAATGAAAACATTAATTTAAAGTAGTTTCAGAAAGGTACCTTAATGATGATGATGATACAAACCTTAATTAAAAAATGTTCTGCAACAGATAGTTCACACTAAAAGACCAGGCTGCATTCACACCACTGAATTATAGCTCTAATATACCTGCCATGGCTCTGTCCTATGAAATTCTGGAACTAGAAGTTTGTTGTTTTTGCCTTCAAGTCATTTCTGACCTATGGTGACTAACATTTGGTGACCCATAGGTAAAAAATTCATGAGATTTTGTGAGTCTGATAGTGTGTGATTTGTCTCAGTTCACCTAGTGATTTGGCTAAATGCGGATTCGAACCCTGATCTCCTGAGTCCTAGTGCAATGCTCAAACCATTACATCACAAACTGGCTCCTACTGGCAGTTTAAGGAGACATAATTGTTATTTTCAGCCAGATAATCCAAACTATAACCCACATAATTCCATAAAAGTGGAATAACAATGTCAAAATTGCCCAGTGTTGCAAAAGTACTCAAACCACCCACCCACCTTTGCTGTGGCATGCCTAAATAAACTCTAGTGTGATCCATTCATTCTAATATTTAGTACAATTTTCTAATTACAGCAATAAAAAATAAAAGATCAGAAAAAATAATTTGGGGCAAAAAAGCAGACAGCTTAGGATTAGTGAGCAGGCAAAAGGAGAGAGGGAGAGGAGAAGAATCATGCTCATTACCACCATGTGTTTGCCAATATCTTAGCACAGAAGCAGAACTATCAGACTAAGATAATGGGAAGGTAGTGGTTCAGGAAGCATTGACAGATTTTTGCTCATCATTTAAAAAGGGCACTATAGTCATGGAGTGAAGGTAAACAAACAGCTAGATGCATATTACATTTTTATGATAGCTATGGGCTTATCCTGCTGCAATTCTGGTTTGACTGTCTCATGTAATAAAATCCTTAGTTATGCATTTCAGCATGGCAGGGGATTGAAATAGATGACTCATGTAAACTCTTACAACATTATGATTCTATGATTTAATCCTATGGCAGAATAGGTATTACCGGTAGGGAATTACTTCTAAACTGCCAGGAAATTAAAAGAAGGAAATCGAGTAGCATAATTAGAATAAAAGGCTTCAGTGGTTGGTATCTGGTCAGAATTGAAGCATATACACTTCTTATTTCATGGTAAGTAATGCCCCGGTGGTGAAGTGTGTTAAAGCACTGTGCTGCTGAACTTGCAGACCGAAAGGCCCCAGTTTCAAATCCCGGGAGTGGAGTGAGTGCCCACTGTTGCTCCAGCTTCTGCCAACCTAGCAGTTCAAAAACATGCCAATGTGAGTAGATCAATAGGTACCGCTCCAGCGGGAAGGTAACGGCTCTCCATGCAGTCATGTCAGCCACATGACCTTGGAGGTGTCTATGGACAACGCCGGCTCTTCGGCTTAGAAAAGGAGATGAGCACCATCCCCCAGAGTCAAACATGACTGGACTTAACGTCAGGGGAAACCTTTACCTTTTAATGTCATCAAAGTAGAAACGACCAGTCAACATTTTGATAGAGAAATTCTTTAATGGGTTAGAAGAAGCACAGTTACTATACATCCTTTGGAGCACACCTGTCTCAACAGCAACATTAGAAAAAAATTTGATACTATTCTCATTCCATTATATCTTATACGACTTTTTAACTCTTTTACTCTGTCTTACCATCCTTTCAATGGTCTTGAAACGCTGTTTTTGCTACCATCAGAGCTAACAAAAACAACATCAAATGATGTGATAAATTCAGGGTAGAGTTACGTAATCACTCCTTGTGAGTTTTTTCTTGCTGAAGGTGACAAATCTCTTCTGTACCATTGTCTGTGACATTTGGAAAATGAGTAGGGGGAGGGAATAAAGCCACCCAACAACACTAAGATAGGTTTGCCTGTGACCTCAAAGGGAGTAAGTTGTCAGGAATTATTGATGCTATGATAGAATCCTGCTTTTTCTATATCCAAGAGAGAGAGGGAGGGAGGGAGGGAGGGAGAGAGAGAGAGAGAGAGAGAGAGAGAGAGAGAGAGAGAGAGAGAAGCATAAAATAGACAAAAAGACAGCTACCTCAGAAGAGAGTAAAACCCAAAAATCTGGGAATAAACAAGACAAACAGATTAATATACCTGCTGGATAGACCTACTCATGTGGCAAGGATTTTGATTCTTTTTCGTGGTGAAGGTAAAGGGGTGAACTACATCTTTTTTTAGGATAGTCACCCACATAATTTCAAATACTGCTGTCATCTTGAACCAGAATATATTGAATCCAAATGACAAAACTGACAAAAAGACTTATGTGGTTTCGTGTTCTTGTGTAGTTTATTGCTCACATTAGTTCTTGGGAAAGGGGGGAAACAGGGAGCTCAATAGCCCATAAATCTTCACTGACAGTCTTCACAATATTGTCTCCTTGTGTTCAAGAAACTGAAGGTGACATACTGTACCCACCTGCCTTGCATTGTTTGGTTCTCTTCTATACATACAAAATATGTACTACCACACATCTGAACTGATTCCTATGGTTAAGTCCCAAGTTAAACAGCCCTATGGAATCAACTGCTAAATCATGGGTCAGCATGCAAGTGAATTATACTGATCCAATGGGATTTTTTGTGGCAAAACCAGCAATAGAACTTAGGCTGATTTTAATTTGCTAGGCTACCAAAATGATCCGGAAATGGGCATTTCCAATGTTGTAACCCACCTTAAACTATGAGGAGTGGCAGGTAAGGAACACAATTTATTATCATGATTATTGCCACCATATTGCTTACTACTACTAAAATCTTTTTTTCCAGCTGTGTTCAGAAAGCCTCAGAATAACAATGAGATAGAAAAGAAACAATGTAACATTTATCAAAATAATTTACATGTTTCAGAACAAGCTCTTTGTTGGCAAGTGGAGGAGGAAATACTGCTAGCTTTATCGAGTGGGCAACCTTTAAAGTATAATATTTTTAATGAAGTTGATTATGACATCTACATGAACACTGTGAGAAAGTTAATATGGCCTTAACGAGGCATTCGTTTTCTGGGATGCTTTCTCAGAACAGGGGCAGATGGCCCTTTCCAGTGTGTTCAGATATATGCAACTAGAAGAACAGCTGGAACTACTAAACATTATTTCTTCATCTGGACCACAATTGGCCAGTTTGTAACAGCATATTACTGTAACTTGGAAATCTCTTTGAAACAAGATTCATCTAACTGAAGAGACATAAATACTGTAAAAAAAAATAGGAGAAAGTAAGATGAGACTTGTTTTAAGGACGGGCAAATATGCTAGGTTACACTTTCATTTTCTCTTAAGTTTAAATTTGTGAACATTCAAGCCAAAACCAAACAGAAATTAAATTATCACACATCTTTTAAAAATGGCCAAATCTACCCGTTTTGTTTTCTCCCACATTCCAATTTTGAGAATTTTAACATATTATGGTAAAAAAATGAAGTGAAATTTTCAAATGGGCCCACTGACAAAAATGATGACAGCATAGGAATTCAGATCACTGTATTACGGCATCCATCCTGTTGCAGGATCTACTGCTGCAGTAAACATGTAATAAATATCCTGAATGAGGGGTGGTGGGGTGAAATCTGTATCTTTTTCATGCAGAAGAGATTGCATGATTAATTCACCACATAGGCAAATTCAGTTTGGAAAATCTTACAGTATTAGCATTAAGATCAGAAGTGGGTTTGCCATTACTTGTCTTTGCCTACAGTACCTGTTTTTCTCCAGCCTGACCCTGCTTAACTTCCAATATCAGCCATGGTCTGGTATCTTCAGAGAATTTGGGCTAGTTATTCAAAAGCTACCTGAAAATATTTCAAACTACACCTTTTAAGAAAGGAAGAAAAACTCCTAAGCAAGGCAGGGTTGCTGTATTTGTCACTGTATGACGCCAAGTCATTTCTAGCTGTATGTAACCTACAATGGTAGATCCCAACTGCCGACCGCCCGGTTATGTCACGATATAACTTTGCTGCCACCAATCTAATTGTATTGGTCTGTGACCACACCATTCACTCTTCCCTGTCCCACTGGCCCATCGACTACCGAAATCAGTTCACGGAGCCACTAAAAAATGAAGGGAAACTTAAAGAGTGATGGCTATTATGCAGACAGGCCCCCTTCCTATATTGGTGCACAGAAAGACACACTGAATACCTATAGTGAAGTATGAACAGATTTGTGAAGTTTATTTGAACTAAAAGAAGAAGATTGCTCAGATATTAGGAGAGGTTCAGACGTGTAATGGTTTATGAAGATTATCAAGCTGTTTTCTTAAAAGAAAATTGTTCCATAACTTGTCTTTCACAAAACTATGTTCACTCACAGCAGAATTAATTGGGCTTTTCAAAATCCCTCACTCCTCCCTTCCAGAGGCTCTTAATATATGCCTCCTGTCTCTTAGTGGCTCTCTAAAATGTAGCCCTTCTCCCCAAAGGTTATTTTTATTTTATTCTCCTCACAGAGGTTTTCTCTTCTTCCCCGTCCAAACACTTCCTTTCTCCTCTACAGACTCTTTGGCATCCTCTACCTTAGCTAGAGGTAGCTTGGCAACACTCACCAACTCCCCCACCAATCAAGCACCACTACCATATAAGGAGTGGGCTGTTCCGTCCTCCTTTAGTTTGGATCAGGCCTTTTCTCCCAGGGGCTAGAACTTTTCCTACACATTAGCCTTGCAAAGTAGGCCCATTCGGTTACATAATCCTAAATTGAACCCAACATGGAGCTAAAGGTCTGTGATTTGCCCAAGGTCATCCAGTGGGTTTTCATGTCTGTGTGGGGATTTGGACCCTGGTCTTTAGAGTTGTATTCCAGCACTCAAACCATTGCTTTGTGCTGGCATAGTGTAAATCCACAAATAAACAAATAACTTGACAAACAAACAAACCTTGACTGTCTCATGATCCTGCCTCTGGGTCCCCAATTCTTTAAAGTGAGCAGTAAGCCCCTGATCAGCCTAATAATTCTGTGGTAAAAGCTATTATTATTTTTCAATATTTTTATATTTCTACATATATTATTCTATAGATTCTTACCTCTAAAGTCTCATCCTCTCACAGTGCTAAAAATCACCCCATATTCATCAGCAACTGTGCTGTGTTTTATCTATGATGTATTTTTGTTATATTTTATTGTATGTTGTTTTGTATTTGTATTTGTACACTTTGGAAACTGCCCTGAGTCCCTTCAGGGAGATAGAGCGGTATATAAATATATTATTATTATTATTATTTTATTATGACACAGCTAACAAGATATATATTCTGGATTTCGTATCACAAAATCACAAGTCGAACACTTCCCAAGTGTCTAGAACTGTGTGATGTATTTTCGGATGATGCGTGCAGATCCCAGTAGGGTGGCCATTTGCCGTTGGCAGATCGTGATTTTGTCAATGTCTATTGTTTCCAAATGCCGGCTGAGATCTTTTGGCACGGCACCCAATGTGCCGATCACCACTGAGACCACCTGCACTGGTTTCTGCCATAGTCTTTGAAGTTCAATCTTGAGGTCCTGATAGTGGCTGAGTTTTTCCTGTTGTTTTTCGTCAATGCGACTGTCACCTGGGATGGGAACATCAATGATCCAAACCTTTTTCTTTTCCACAACTGTGATGTCTGGTGTGTTGTGTTCCAGAACTTTGTCAGTCTGGATTCGGAAATCTCACAGTATCTTTGCGTGCTCATTTTCCAATACTTTTGCAGGTTTGTGATCCCACCAGTTCTTTGCTGTTGGCAGGTGGTACTTGAGGCATAAGTTCCAATGAATCATTTGGCCCACATAGCCTCTGTTTGTAGTCTGTCTGCAATTTTCTTACAGCAACTGAGGATATGATCAATGGTTTTGTCGGTTTCCTTGCAGAGTCTGCAGAGGGATGTGCTGGCAGTAGTGTAACTACCGGCAGGTCCAACCAAGCCAGAGAGGCCTCAGCTGAGGAGTGGAACTAAGAGCACCTAACCCATTAGCATTATGGAGAATCAAACCAAAACGAAGTCTATACTGGCTCGGTCGTCGCCCAGGATAAAAAGGACCGCGGTGGATGCTGCTGATTCTGGACATCCATTGACAAGTGAGCTACGGAATCAAAATACAAATGAACAGTCACAAAAGCGGCAAAAATATACAATGCCAGAAAACCCCACAATTATTATTATTATTATTATTATTATTATTATTATTATTATTATTAAGGATTCTCTTGCATAACCTGTTGTAGTAGAGCCAGTAAGTAATGTCACAAGCAGTAGTATGAGTACCAGAAGGGAGGAAAGGGCTACTCGCGAGCAGGAGTCAGATGAAGAACATCAAAGGAAAAGGATCCGGGATATACATATGGCACTTACTGATGAAGACACATCCAAAGGGTTTTCAAGTGGTGAGGAGTCAATGAACGAGGAAGGAGATGTGGTGGATGGGAATAGAGGCACAAAGAGGGTTACTCGGGAGCAGGAATCAGATGAAGAACAGGAGAGGAAGAAGGTTTCTCTTGGAATGATGGGTCTGGGAGTGATGAGGATGGGGAGAACACAATAGATTGAACTAAGGTACAAGAGATAAGGGATATATGTGCAGAACCAACCTCTAGTGACACGTTTGTGTGGTTTTCGGGACATGAGGATTGGCAAATCGGAGATTTCTAGCTGTATGTAACCTACATCTGAATCATGATGAAGCCTAAGTCTTGACAAGAGATGGAGGAACTGGGGGGATGGAAACAGGGGTTCATGTGTGAAGACAAGGACAGCTGTAAGAGATGATGATGGTGTGGAGGCCAGCTCATCATCGGATGATGATGTGTAAGTTAAAAGTAGGCTCTGAAATGGGGAATCTTTGCAGAAGGCAAAGTGTCAGTTACGTTATTGTATCGTGTGTATTTGTCGCTGCCTGTTCTCGTGTTGGGTTTTGGGTTTGGGTTCTGCAGCCTGGAGTTTGTGTTACCTGTGGATCTTCGGCTTGGACTGACTTCTCGTGAGTGTGGCTTTCTCCCTCCCTGGATTGTGGACTGACTTAATGATGACTCTGTTTGACAGACTTGGAAATGACGTATCCTTTGGCGATGACTCTTGGACTATGGCTGGCTTTGGCAACTCCTTCTCATCAGTTAACTCTTTGGGGGCAGCACTGTTTGTTGGAACTCTTGTGTACAGTGCTGATAGCCCTATGATATCAGGAAGCATTATCCAGCCCCAAAGGGATGTGGTGCCTAGGAATCAGAGCCCTTCCAACCCGTATCTGGTTTCCACAAATGGAATGATCTTTGTGACAAACAATCCAATATGTTTGTGCTTTATTCATGAGTGGTGCCATCCCTTTGCTGAGCAGGATGAAGAAAAAAGACAATAAAAACAAAACACAACATAGTTAAAAGGTGGCAACAGTCTGAATGTATAAATCAAACATTTGTAGTTCTTTTGAGAAATGAATGAGAAAATAATCACAACAGATGCTTTTAAAATGTGGGGAATTGTAGGTACATGTTAAATATTAATATTGAAAATATCCTTTAGGGATTTAGAACTGTGTTAGTCGTGGTCCCCAATTGAGAACCTGTTCTTCACATAATCATAATCACACCAAATAAAAAGGTTCCCATGCAGAGTGCTGGTTAAAAGCCAAAAATGAAAGGGTATGTGAGGGAATTCAGAAAAATTAATTTGCAAACAAAAGTAACCTGGTACACAAAGAATGGCAGCAAGAATGGCATTTTTGTTGCTGACCATATGTCTCCTGAGAAACCTTGGGCATTAGTTCAAACTAAAGTTAATGCTACAGAATTCTTTAGCACACTTTATTTTTCAGATGAAAAGCCTCTTCTGCAGCAATGTAATTTTGCCTTCCTTCACAAGTACAATTTGGCTCAATTCAATCAGGTCCAGCATTCAGGGAAATTTCCACTGCAAGGCATATAGAGACAAATTTACTTTATGTTTAATCTGAGGTTTGGGATACTACAAAACATATTCCAGACATGCTTTCATAGACTCACCCAAGCAAGGCTTAGTAGAGTCATCACATGTATATTTTATGCATATAGATATACAGTGGTGAATAATTCAAGGAACTGGATACGCTTACTACAACAGGATGTGATGTTTTCATTTGATCTGCTTTGGTTAAAAAATGTCATGAAATGTACAGCAGTGATGTGCTATTTAAATATTTAATAGTATTGGAAGCATCAGAGTCTGTTTTCCTTTGAAGAGTGCTTAATTATGTCAGTTTTCAAGTGATGCAATGCTAAAGCCAGAATTATTGAAATTAGGTTTAACTTGGGCTAGGCAGTTACTGTGGAATGTAATGCTTTCAAGTATTTTATGTACTGAATACTCTGGGTACTTCAAAGTTATGCTGCAGTCAAAGGAAAGTCAGTTAATAAAACAATATCCAAGAATTTTTCTGGGTATTTTGTCCCCTGAGGAACAATGCTCAGATTTTGCCACTTGTACTAGCTTCTTATATTACAGTTTCCATAAACCTATGTATACTCATAAATATAAAAATTCTCAAATACAACACAGGAGGGATATACATGTCCACTCCCAGCTCTTGGTTGTACAAGGTAGTCACATCTCTGTACATCAACTGCCACTTGAGTAGCTTCTTTGCATGATGGACTAATACAGTATATGCATGTTTAATGTATCAATAAGTCATGGTAAATATTCATTCAGGTATATAAAGGAACTCCACAGAACAACAGTGACCTGCCTTTTAAACAAATTAACCTCATCTTGCTGTAAGCCACTTTAAATTTCAAATTGGTGAGAATTTGATTTCCCCTTCCCTGGATGGGGAGGGCTGTTTGCCCATCCCAATGAATAGAGACCAATTAAAATAGTCCGAGCTGGTACTAATTTCTGTGGGGCGGAGCACAATATTTAAGGCATCTGCCCCAGTCAGCTCCAGTATTGGAGCAGCAAACGTCTCACCCTCCTACAGTGTAGCAAGAGGTCACTTCTGGACCAGGTAGGAATCCCCCCTTTAACAGGGGATTTTTTTGCCTACCCTACACAGTTGAGGTTGATGGGTAATTGGCATTAGGTGGGGCCATTAAATAGGTGGTCATGTGGAAAACAGATACAGTTTACATTTCGGTGTGTACCTAAGGCACCCATTTTGGTGAAGGTCAGGAACAGGAACCCCCACCAGCATATTTGCTCAACTGAGGTGGGGCGGGAAAGAAATGGCCTTGGAGCTGCAAAGGAATTCTAATCTCTGAAGTTGCTCGACTTGGGGTTTGAATACTCTTTGCAGTTTTTCTAAGCAGTTGCCCTGGTTACGACTCATGTGAGTTATGTGGGGAATTCAGGTGTCTCCTCCAAGTTAGCTGAGGAATGTGTCTGGAATGGCCACTACTTTAGCTTGCACAATGCCAAGTTCAAACCCACACTTTTAGCTGGTTGCAGTTTATGTAGAAAGTTTAAACACGTAACAATTTAATAAAAGTTGCCCATATTTATCCCAACACAGTAGTCTGGTTTCATTATTTCATTGATGGGTGGGCAAAGGTAGGATATACAGAAATAAGTGAGACATTAATTTTGCAAATTATCAGAGTGCAACAGCCATCAGGCACAGCCAGCATAAGCAATGGCAAGAAATGTGGGGAGTTGTTATTTATAGAGGGCTGCAAGATTCCAACATCTGTGACAGTACAGTTTAGCCATACGTTAGGAATAATATCCTGATAGTAAGCTCTATTCAGCCATGGACTAGTGAAAAATAATCCTTTTTTTGTGGTTTTAAACAGAGGCTTAAAATCTCTGTCACTTAAAAGGGATGCTGCATCAGTAGGGAATTGTACAAAGTGTCCTTTGAGGTCCCTTCTAACTTTGAAATATTTTGTAATATTAATGCAATATTATATTTTTATTATTGTGCATACATACATACATACATACATACATACATACACATATATAGAGATTTAAAAATAAAATGTTTATGGTATAGAAATGTTTCAGTAATTAAACAAATGTTACAATTTTGTAATTCACCTTCCAAAAAATCAAAAATAACAAATTTCAAACAGATTAGACCAATTGTCTCCATTTTTTTACAACATAAATGATAGCAGGATGTCTTAATGGAAATGCAAGAATATTTCAGAGAATACTGAATAGGTACTCTCCAACAGTGGCTGAGAGACCCTTCTGTCATATTTAACTGCCATTCCACCAACCGTTGAGTGGGAGGGAGGAGCCTACCAACCAGGCACTCTTCAACAGTTGATGAGAGGACCTCCTGCCATCTTTAAGGAGCTGTGGCTAGCACAGTGGGTTAAACTGCCAGTTACTGAAAATCTTGTCAACCAGAAGTCAGCAGTTGGAGCCATGGGTCTGGGTGAGCTCCCACCACCAGCTCTAGCTTCTGTTCACCTAGCAGTTTGAAAACAGCAATGTGAGTTTATAAGTGAATATATAAATAGGTACCACTTCAATGGGGAGATAAAAGGTGCCCCTGAAAAACATGCTGGCAATTTGATCAGGAAGACATCCATGGACAACAGCCTCCTTGGCATGGAAAATGGAACAACAGTACTTTCCCATGGCTGAATCGAGCACTATGTCCAGATGCCAGAGATGAAAAAAAAGTGGGAAGCCTTGCCTCTGTCTTTGATGTTAATTGTGTAATGGCAATGAATGTTTGCCATGTATGTTTCTGTAATCAGCTCTGAGTCCCCCTGGGGAGAGAGTGGAATATAAATAAAGTATATTATTATTAATAGGCAACTCTGAATTGAATAATCCCACCGTTTACCTACTGTGACTGTAGGATGTGATTTTGAAGGGAACTAGACCAGTTCCCCTATTTATTATTTGATACTTCTTGGACCCTTTGAGACTACAAGTTAATACTATTACAATTTCATTTGGCAACATCTTGTAAAATCTTGGGATTTGTATTTTGATCTGATATTAGAGCATTCTAACTGTGAATTGTAACCTCCTCCTTCAAACTGATCCCGTTTCCCAGGATGGATCCATAATAGTTTAAGTCTCTGAATTACCTGCATCTGGAATTCTCTGTTGAATATTTTAAAATATATATTTGTGAGAATCAGAAATGAATTTCTGGCTACTTTCTCTTTGGGATGAAGTTTCTTGTGGTCTCTGCAAGTCAAAACTAGCTTCCAGCAAATCTGAACCAAGAGAATGAAGAATTAAAAGAAGTTGGAGAAGACCAAGAAGTGGTAGTACTTGAATTAGTAGTAGTAGTACTCTCAGTTAATAAAAGAAAGAGAGATAGAAATAAGAGAAGGTAAAGGAAGAACAATATTTCAGACCAGGCCAGGAACATTGTGACCCCTTGTTAAAAAAAATGTCCCCAAACATCACTGGTATCCTTTGCAAGGCTCAGACATTGTTCTTTATTTTAGTTTGTAGAGTTGACTTTTTTTGTAGTTTAAAGCTCTCCATTATTTCCTTTTTCTTGAATTTTGCACAGAATGTTCTAACAGTTTATGCCTCTTCATTGACACTAATTGCATGCCCCTATCTGAAATTTTGTGAAGGTTTTCGCATTAGTTTCCCACATTTGATTCAATGTTCACATTTGTTCTACACTTAAACTAACATTGGTATCTTTTCTTAATTTTGCAGTCCTTTCTCCAGCTGAGCTCTAGAGTGAAATGAACAAAAGGGTGGCATTGGTTGCCTGGTTATGGTCTCATGTTGTTCACTGTTATTTCCAGACATTGCTGCCTTTGTTTGCACAATGTTGTTTGAGGACTGTAAGATTTTCTTTTTAAGTAGTGTGAAAACACAAGACGAAGAAAAAACAGCAACTGAGTAGCAAAAGAGGCTTTTGTTACCTCTCTGTTTCCTGTGCTGTTAAGTTTTTCATCTCTTCTAGCTGTATAGTTCCTACAGCACTTTGTAGAAATATAGTTAAAATAAAAAATGGAATACTTAGGAGGATGACACAGTGAACGTGATTATTGTTTGCTTTTGAGCAATTGATATTGCTTTACATTAAGGGTGGGAATCTTGAATCCATCCAGATGGAACTGGACTCCAAATTTCATAAATTCTAACTAGGATAGGCAATGGTAAAGACAGTTGAGAATTGTAGTCCAGTGGTTTTACCACTCCAGAACGATTAGTAGTTAGTAGGCTTGATCGATCCATGAAAAATTTGATTCTAAACTCGTTTCAAAACTAGAGGGGGCAGTTTTTCGTTTTTGTTGCTA